>NW_024429197.1:36070743-37471117 GCF_017639785.1 Mesocricetus auratus
AGGTAGGGTTCCAATGCTACAGGCTGATAAGACCTATCAATCTTTGTTGGTGTTTTGTTTGTTATTTTCAAGACAGGGTTTCTCTGTGTAGCTTTGAAGCTTGTCCTGGAACTTTCTCAGTTGACCAGGCTGGCCTCGAATTCACAGAGATCCACCTGCCTCTACCTCCGGAGTGTTGGGATTAAGGTGTGTCCCACCACTGCCCAACAAGACCTATCAGTCTTACTTTTGATGCTTTTGTATATATTAATATATTAGAGGTGCCACTCAGCAGCTATTTCAGATTCTCTGATGGCTGTGAGCTTTCTTAGCCTAGATGCCAGGGTCTCCCAGTTTGCATGTGTGCCCCCTCCCCTCTGCCTGCCCATTTTGCAGAGGTACCAGATGACATTTACTGATTAGAGTTCCAAGAATACACCATCAAGGCAGAAGTGGGGCAAGAAGACTTCTTTCTTCCATGCTTAGGAACCAAGCCAACTTTAGTCTTCTGGTCTCACTCCATCAAGGGCCTGTTGAGACCGCTGGCATGTTCCACAGGTGTGCACGTGGCTGGGCTTCCTTATGTTAGTTAGCAAGTGCTGTTTTCCCATAGCATACGCTTGTGTAATCAGAACTGTAGGTAAAGTTGTATTGAGAGATGGGAACTAAAAACAAATCTGATATTGCTGGTAAGGGTGGTTTATCCCTATTCTCTCAGCAGCTGTGAGGCTGAGACAGGGGGATTGCTGAAAGTTTGAAGCCAGCCTGGACTACAGAGTGAGACCCTTTCTCAAAAACAAAACAAAACAAAAAAAACCCAAACCAATCACACAAACAATATATGGTCACTGATGCTGCAGGATTTGTTTGGCAGGAAGTACAAGCAGAAGAATAGACAGAATCGGGCATTTGCTATCATCTTTCTCAAGGCCCATGAGTCAGCTGAGGCTCTGAGTCACTCATTAGTTGTCTCTAAGGATACTATTCAAATATAGTTTCCAAAGTGTCTCAGTGCAGCTCGATTTTGTGTTTAATATTCATTCTGTTTAAGATGTTTAGATCTTTAAAATGTCAATGCTCTTTTTAAAAACCATTTCCCACACGAAACTATTCTCCATTAGTCTCCACATAATGAGTTTATAGGGAAACTGGCTGACATTTCAAGCTATTCATAATATTTAGGAATGCTTGCCCCCATCCCTTTCCATTTTCAATTCTCTTTGTTAAAATTTCTTTCTTCTCTATTCTGTCTTATTCCCCCATAGGGACAAATACCATAGTTACATAATCATCATTTTCTTCTTACCATTTACCCCAGGTTTCAGCTTCTTGCTGCTTCCAATTTAGCTTTAGGTTCACAATGATTGCTGTACTCATGAATCACTACTGATGACTTTAGAAACACATCACAAAACCATTACTAACTTGTATTTTCAAGTTCTTTATTCTGGTAACTTTACTTAAAAGAGACAGCACATCCTCTCAAACAGATCAGGAAGTATCCACAACTTTCAGATTCCACACTGTCACACCCTGGACTAACACTTTTGGACAACAGCCAATGTGAACAAGGTCATGAATGTCCTGAGTTCTCTATTTTCCAGGAAAAAGTGCACAGGCCCAGAGTTGGGAAACATATAGGCCATCCCAGCATCGTTTCTGGCTGCACAGCTTGCTGTTGCTTCTGTTCTCTTTGGGTTTCAGTCTTCAGTTTATAACAAGCAACAATAAAAGCTGAAGGAATTGCACACTCATAAATCCTATGCCAACCTGGAACTTTAGTGTGACTGAGAGTCATGTTTCTAACACACAGAATGCATGTGCACATGGATTATAAAAAGGAACACATAAACAGGTGACATTTCGAAAACAGGTCATATTGTCAAATGAACATTAAAACGAGGGCCTGTCTGTGACAAGTGTAAAGACTTGAGAAGACGGGGAATGTGCAAAGATTAAAGCAACAAAAATATGAAGTGTAAGTTATTTATATCTTAATGAATTGTTTTTAAAGATCCAATCAGAAATAATACTACCCCTGCTAAACACGAGGTGCAGTCGGTCATGCCTTTTGAGAACTTACCAAAAGATATTTTGGAAAAGTCTTCTAGGAGAAATGAGACGGCTCAGCATGTAGAGACTTTTGCCTTGCACCCTGAGTTCCATGCACAGAACCCATGTTGAGGTAGAAGAGAACTGACTACACACAGTCTTCTACCCCGACCCAGCCCCATCGTAACAGAAGGGAGAAATCATTCTCCAGGATATTATCGGAATATCAAGGTAAAGACATTTTGTGTGTGCTCAAGAAACACAGGGGCTAGCAAGATGGCTCAGAGGGTAAAGGAGCTTGCTGCCAATTCTCACAACCTGAGTTTGATCCCTGGAACCCACGTGGCAGAAGGAAAATCGTAGCTCCCACAAGCTGTCCTCTCATTCTAACACATGTACTTTTGGAATGCATGCACTCCTACCCATTCCCATAAAAACGAATGAATAAATGTGAAAGAATATTACAAGAAACTAATGATGTTCCAATTCTGACTTCATAATACCAAAACAGTCTTAAAGCTAATTTCCAAATAGGATTGTTTTGGGTATAGGGCATGGATTTGGGTCAATTATCCTTTATTAAGGAAAGGAGAGCACAAAACTTCTATTTTAAAGAAATGCCCCTCTCCAGGTGCCTGAACTGGCCTTCCCCTGTAATCAGATTGGTAACTACCCTAATTGTCATCATGGAGACTTCATCCAGTGCCTGCTAGAAGCAGATTCAGAGATCCACAAACAAGCACTGGGCCACGCTCTGGGAGCCCAGTTGAAAAGAGGGCGGAGGGATTATATGAGCAGGGGTGGGTGGGTGTCAAGATCCCTGAATGGCAAATCTACACAGATAGCTGACCTGAGCTTGTGGGAGCAGACAGACACTGGACAGACAGCTAGGGAGCCAGCATGGAACACACCTAGGTCCTCTGCATCTGAGTGACAGTTGGGTATCTTGGTCTTTTGTGGTACCCCTAACAGTAGAACCAGGACCTGTGTCTGCCCCTGGTGCATGAGCTGGCTCTTTGGAACCCATTCCCTAAGGTGGGGTGCCTTGCTCAGCCTTGATGCAGGGGGGAGGAACTTGGTGCTGCCTCAGCTTGATATGCCATGATTTGTTGACTCATGACTCCATGGCCTTACAGCTTCTGAATGGAGATGGAAGAGGAGTGGATTGGGGGAGGGTGGTTAGAAGAGGGGGGGGAGAGAATGGGAGGAGAGAAGGGAGGGGAAACTGATGAGTATGTAAAATAAATTGAAAAAAGAAAAGGGAAAGAAAGAA
The DNA here is from genome assembly GCF_017639785.1 of Mesocricetus auratus. Taxonomy (NCBI): domain Eukaryota; kingdom Metazoa; phylum Chordata; class Mammalia; order Rodentia; family Cricetidae; genus Mesocricetus; species Mesocricetus auratus. Next base: position 36,074,048 of record NW_024429197.1, read on the forward strand.
ATGCTCCTCTCCAAATGCTGAGGTCCACAGCAAGAGGATTTCCTGCTGTGAAGACTCAGGGTGAGCTGTGGAATGGAGGCCACCTTTATGGGCAGCTCCAGAACTGTTGTCTTGACTGAACTGTGGTGAGTTGGCCTGTGCCCCTCCGTCTAACTTATGCCCCATTAGCTTCCTTTGGTGTCTTGAGATAAGCCAGTCAAGTTTTGAAGGAATGATATTTAAAAAAAGACCCCCTCACTTCCCCCAAGACAGGGGTTCTCCTTGTAACAGCCCTGGCTGTCTTGAAACTCAATTTGTAGATCAGGCTGGCCTCAGAATCACAGAGATATACCTGCCTCTGCCTCCTGAGTTCGGGAATTAAAAGAGTATGACACCGGGTCTGGCTAAAAATAGACTTTTAGAAAGAGGTTAGAAAGCTTATCTCAATTTAGCCAATTCTGAGTGTGATGCTATTGAACAACTGAGCAGAGCAATAGATACAGAATTTTTTAAATTACTTTAATTTTAAATAGCTTGCTTCACATGTCAATCCCAGTTCCCTCTCCCTCCCCTCCTCCCACACTCCCCCAACATCCCCCCAGCCTCCTACCATATCCCCACTTCCTTCCACATAGGGGATATCCAGAGTCTGTCATTTCACTCAGGGAGGGTCCATCCCTGGCATACAAATGGACTTCTTGTGTCCATAACACAAAAAGGGATGCTCTCGCAGCTGGACTCTTAGGAGAGTGCCTGGCCCCTGCCCTGAGTGGATACAGAATTTGATGGTGTTGGCACTAAAGTCCAGGGCAAGAAGCAATTACATCATTGAAAACACTAAGCAGACACTGTCACGTGAATGTATGGGCACATGTGCCATGAGTGTACCCGCAGAGGCCAGAGGAGGATATCAGGTGTCTCCTTCTATGGCCTTCTACTTCATTGTCTTGAGACAGAGTCTCTCACTGAACTGGAAGCTTGCCATTTTGGCAAGGATAGCTGGCCACAAACCTCCCAGTCATCTGCTTGTCTTCACCTCCTAATAGGCATGCTGGCTTTTTACATGGGTGCTGGGGATTCGATTTAGGTTCTCTTGCTTAATTAGTAAACATTTTTTAGCACTGAGCCATTTCACTAGCCTGTCTTACAAACTTTGTGAAAATGTAGTTGGCATTTTCAAAGGCAATGAGTCTGACTGTTGGCTTAAGTAATGTTGCAGGAGATAAATCCCGACTCTACAGATGAAAGTATACCACTAACTTACGGGCTCTGAATGAACATCATTTCTCTCACCTAGGTTTGCCCAGAGACACTGCATTTCTATAAAAGCCTTTAACCTTTAAAGATATATCCCATTATTTAGTTTATATTATTCTGTAAGTAAAATGGAGATTAAATATTAACAGGTACAAATGTGGTATAACCACACAATAGAATATTATTCAGCCTTGGAATTAAATACTGATACCTGATATAACATAAATAACCTTGAAAACATTGTGCTAACTGAGGGCAGATAAAATAGAATGTCATCTATTGCGCAACCTTATAGCAAATATCAGAAAAGGCAAATTCATCAACATAGAATCAGATGTTGATGGGGCTAGGTGGAAGGAGGAACAGGGACAGTTGAATGACAGAGACCCTTTTTTAGATGATGGAAAAATTCTGAATCTAGATAGTAGTGTTTGTTCTGAGAGACTGAAAATATATGAAATGTAATGAGTTATGTATGCCAAAATGACCCAAGAGGAAAACTGTACATTATATTCATTTTAGCTCAACAGAAAAGAAATGAAAGAGGCCAAGCCAGGCTACTTTGCAATGAGAGAGGAAAAAAAGTGAAAGAAACAAGGTAGATTGTCTCAAAACTTTGAGGCCTGAATAGCTACATATGCCAATCAACACAAAACCATATATTTATTTAAATGTTTTGAGACAGTTTTTGGTAATTAAGAAAATCTCAGTTGTTATTTCTCCCTGTAGATAACAATGTTGTTATGTCAAAAGGAACATATCTGGAAGTGGTTACAAATTTGTGACCTCCACTATGAAGAAAGGTGTTTCCATGAAAATTTGCTGAAAACATGCACTTTCCTTCATCAGGTGTATATGAAGCTTCCAGAAATACTTTATCCTGTTCTTTGCTCCTTTGATCTGGTCTCAGAAGCTCAGAAGGTAAATATCACAGCATTAGCACTCAGTGTGGGGGTGTAGATTCACCTTGGTGAAGGACAGAACAGGCTTAAAGCCATTTGCTCAACTGTGTTAAGGAAGAGGCATTTCAAACTGCAAGGAAGGGAGCAATGAGCCATGTACGGAAAGGATTAATACTATCTGCAAAGAGCCCTGCCTTCACTTCTGTATAGTACCTGTGACCTGTGTGGTGGTGATGGGCACTGTTTTGTGACAAGCTAGAAACAGATCTGAATCAACATTTTCACTATAATAGAAAAAAAATTTAAGTACTGATGCAAATTCCCACATCTGAATGTTTGGGAAAAATTACTTGGCATTTTGTAGTACTCCATACATGACAAAAGTTTCAAAATATTACATATGGTTTGTGGACAGTGCTTGGTGGATAAAGTAAAGCCAGATGCAGTAGGGTGGTGGAGACAGGAGAATCCATTGAAGCTGTGGGGTCATGGAGCCTTTTAAATGGTTAAAGGATCCAACCATTCCATTCATTTCTTTTATACCCACAGTGGAATTTGGAATGCGATGATAACAAAGCAACCATCACCAGCACAGTTCGTGCCCAACATTCTGTACCTGGGATACATATGGCCTGGGTCCTTCTTCCTGTCATCTGTGTCCTGGCAAACAGAGTCTCTGGCTGATGGTTCCTGCTGAGGTAAAGGCCAGCTGTCTTCCATTTGGGATGGGGGTGTAGCCTTGGTGTTTTTTTATATTTACAGCAGTCTCACTGCAAATTTGATCCCAAGCTCTTGGTCCCTTGCCTTCGCAGACAAGGCTGGCTGTTCCACTCTCCAGTGCTATTAAGACTGCTGTTAGCCCTTTCTCCTGAGGTGGAATTCAACAACTCTACCATGTAGCCATCTGTCTGTGGTGTGTCTGTATTACTCTGCACTGGGAATTTTACAGGCATCCCTTCCTGATATTTTGTCGCATCCTTGGATGGTTCTTCGGGAGCTCTTGTCTTAGTGGCTCCTTCTGTCTGCGGTACTGATCTGTGTGACACCAGACCTTCCTCCCAATGCTCAGATTTTCAAGCTCCTTTTCCTCTAGAACTTCAGGCTGTTCAGCTCAATTCATATGTGTAAACATCAGTCTCATTGTGCATGAGGGTCTTCCCTCTGTTCAGTGCAAACTTAACCTGCTTCCCCCGGTTTGGGCCCCCATCTTATCATTACCGTTGAAACAGAATTATTTGTTCTACCTTTGGGTCAGGATCTTGCATGTCCTCTACTTCTTTGTGCAGCCACACTTGCTTTCCTCACCCCGTTTTTCCACATTGAAGACCCACTGGGACTTGGCTCTCCAGCTCATGCCTGTTCACTGCCAGGCAGTGCTCTTGGATCAGTCTCCGAACAACCGCGATGAAGTCTCAAACAGTTTTTGTTTTTGTTTCTCCTTTGCAGAGTTTTGAGAGGTGGTGATCAAAAAGATGTGTGATCCGCAGGTAGCGAGTCTCTCTTGCCCATATTCACAGTCACACAGAGACACCCCACTACAGGACTCACCATTAAGATGAGACACCATAAAGCGAGCAGACATTCTAGCCGTGCCTTATCTTGCACGAGTCCATGTAGCTCTTGTGCCAGCCATCTGCTGATCTGTCATAGTTACATGACATACTGAGCTACATTGTCTATTGGTATCTGCATGATGTTCAGTGCTGGTATGTTTCTGTGTCTTTGGAATCCTGTATAAGTTGCTTCTACGAACCTTTTTGATACATAACAGATGTTCTCCACATTAGAGACACCTTGTGATTTTTGCTCCCCATTTGTTCTTGTTCAGTCCCAATGCCCTGAATGATTTCTCGTCAAAGCCCTTCCTCTGTGAGGATCTGTACCTGCTAACTTAGCATCATCTAAGCAGGTAACATATATTCTCCAGTGTAATTCTAAAGATTATACTGAAGGTTCTTTAAGATTGCCTGAAGGTTTAGTCTTTGTGTAGGTCTCTTCCTAGGTAGTGGCTCTTCAGAGGGATGGATCTTGCAGCTGGAAGGTCCTTTTCTTCATGTTCAACAACAGGTGCAGGCAGAAGTCACTGTGGAACTTCCTTTGCCCAGCCCGGGTGGAAGGGAGGATGCTGTGTGTCTTGAGGTGGGGTTCACTGCAATGTGGATCAGCATTTGCACCCTCCACATATCAGGTGCCAGGAACCATCTCCCCCATTCTTCCCCAGGCCACCCAGAACAATCAGAGGTCAAGTTCCCTCCTTCATCCTAAAACACATTCCTTATGATAGGTTACGAGTAAAAGCAAATGAGTCCTTTAAGTACTGTGTAAAAACTGAATTTGAAACAAATTATTGTGCTGATTGATGTTTTCTCTGAAGCGTTCTCTCATTAAAAAAACCCCAATCTTAACAACACAAAACATACAAGAACCTTCAGGCTTTAAGTGTATACATTGGGGGAGCTAGTAAGGTGAGGACCTGAGTTCATTCTCCAGAACCCATAGGAAAAAAAACCCAAAACAAAAACAAATAACAAGAAAAACAAAACAAGACAGCCAGGCATTTGAGACCCTAGTCCAGGAGGTAAGGATGGGTGAATCATGGGGCCTGCTTGAGAAAGAATGTAAGAACTGTCTTGTTTGCTTTTCTCCACTCTGGGTGGGAGGCACTGAGAGTAATCCTACAGGAAGGAACTTTTTTGCCTTGGTCCAAATGCTAAAAGGCAGCAATCACAGTCATGCCCATCACACACCCTGGGATGTGAGAAGAAACCAGAGGCAGGTCACCAAGCAGCAGCAGAGAGGCAGAATTCCAAATACTGAGTCCTGGCTCCTCTTGTCCTTGGAATATCTTTCTTGTAGCCTTTAAAAATATTTTTGCCTTCTTACAAAATAATGTCCTCTCCAATGGAAAGACATTACTAGGAAAATTGAGCTGCATTATTAATTAAACATAAGACTATGTTTTGCATGTTGAAATCTTTGTGTGGTTCCCAGTAAACAGAGGGAAGTTAATAAAAGCTGGATAAATAGACTGTTTCTGTAACGAACAGGAATTTTTGGCCAAAGTCTTTATCAATGTCAAGGGTTACTTTAAGGTGAATCACATGTAATGGAATTACTTATTTTCTGCATGAACCCAGGCCAAGCATTTAGTCTCAGTAACAAAAAAGCAGACAAATTTAATTGCCCTGGGCATGGTGCCTCATGCAGATGACAAATTCAGCATGGCAATGTTTATTCATTAGGATGGCTACTGTATCTCAACAAAGATGCAGGACCTTGCACTTCAGCTCTAAAGTTGGGAATTGCACTTAGATCCTCAGGCAGGCTAGGGAAGTTAAATTCATCTGTTTTAAGTGCAAGCACTGTTTTTCAATTCAGAGTACTCCAAGAGAAAAATATTACCTCAATTATCCAGGTCATTTAAGATAGTCCCTCCCTTGAGTTTTGGTATTTCTGATTACCAGGGTTTATACTGCTGCCTAGAATGTGGGAGATGTTTATTAAAAGCAAATATCAGGAAGCAGGAAGAGTTGAGGCTAGTGTTTAGGAGTATACCAGCTTTTATAAACATGTTACATGTTAGAGCAGTCAGTTACATGTTTACCAGCTGCTGTATATATTTGCAGTTTTAACCAAAGGAAAAATTTGAAGTTTGTAGGCATGTCTTCTTTGGTCTGATTGCTCTAGTTTGACATTTCAGTGATCAGAGGGAGTTCCAGGGACCTTTGTACTTGGTAATCACCCAGCCTGTTTACATGACATTCTCAGCTAAGCCCAGTGGGAAAACTGTGATGACTGTCCAACAGCAGTGGACCACAAAAGTCTGACATGGAACAAACATCAAGTGCAAGTTCGGTATCTGGAAATTCATGTTGAGACACTGAAATGGAGAATCCCAAAGGCAACGAAGAACTTCAAGTAGCTAAACATGGCTTCTTTTTTTTTTCCAGAGAGAAATATTTGACCTTTTAGTGACAGCAGGAAATGTTAGAGAAGATAGTCTTGGAATACATTTGATACTAAAGGCCACATTTGCTGTGCCAGCGTTAATGGAATTGGGGAGACGGGTGATCAGGACTTGAAGCAGGTGGACAACTTCTGATAAGCTGTCAGCACAATACCGAGACCCTCCAGCAGCATGCTTATCTGGGAAGAGAGTGGGAACTTTGAGTCTCCCCTTGGGTTCAGTGCTTACTCTTACTGCCTTCAGGGGCAGGCTTCTCCATCTCTCCAAGTCTCTATTTTCTAAGCTAAGAATTGTAAAGTGTTTTGTAAGTGTTCAGTGCTATAAGAAATCTGTATGGGACTGGAAGTATACTGGGCATCACTTTAGGCAGATTTCTCTTGCCTATGTTGGCATGTCAATAGTTGGGAAACAACTCAGGTATTCTAAGTGATGACACAAGCGCAACTAAATACCCAACTTTACCATTGCCAGAAGAAATATAAAAAAAAAACTAGCACAATTTGAAAATAACCTAAATTTCAAAATCTCCACCTTGCCTTGGTTACAACCATCATGACAAATCAAAAGTTACTCTCAAGAGACACAGACAATTAACAGTCACCATAAACAATTAGTGAGAAAGACTCACAATAAGGAATGTGTGTTTCTGAAAGAGCTAGAAATATCATAGATAAAGTCTTTAGTGTTGATTACAACTTGTAGTCATCAGTCAGTCTTCCCATTGTGACTTACAAGCCAGCCAGAATTACTCCCATAGAGCAAGAGGCACTGTGCGTGGAATATGGCATTTCCTGCTTCCAGCTTTTCATCGGGCACAGGCTTTTGCTTGGAGGGCAACACTACAGATACTCAAATTTATATGATGTATCCCCCTAGAACCTTGATGCATAAAACAGTTTCTTTTGTCTGTCTCTCTCTCCCTTCACATTCGTCGATTCTCCTTGGCACCTGCAAACCCTCCCCAACCTGCCTACCCCTGACATGTGACATATGGACAGCACTGACTTTTAAGGCCTTGAGCAGATTAATTCTGGTTTGAGGCATGAACAGAAAAACTCAGTTGAATTATAGCTCATCAAATATTTCATTTTGAAAAAAAAAGAAACCTTTTCAAGTAAAAATAACGCATACTGGATACTAATGAAAATGGATTTTGTAAGCTGTAACCTTCGGTGGAAGAGGTCCTTTGGGAAATCTAAGATTAGTTGCCATGTTTACCACTTTATACTTGGAAATAAATTGTCAGAATGTCGATTACCTTACCCAGATAGATGCTGACAGCAAAGGGCAAGGTGAGGTATGAGACACTACCACATTCCAAACATCACAGGCTACTGGCCAGAGTTACTTAGGCCAAAGATGTGTGAAGCTAACTTAGGAAAAGAAATGGGATTAGCTTACAAATCTTAAAAAGTCTTAAACAAGATCAACTACCAGATAAATACACACAGGAGTTAAAAAACAAACAAAAACACTTGAAAAGGAATTAAACAGGGCTGGGGAGAGAGGTGGCTGAGTGTTTGCTGTATAAATGTGAGGACACTCGTTCAACCCCCAGCACTGTGTAAAACATCAAGGTGGTAGCCTGTGAGGCAGTTCCGGTGAGGCAGACACAGGTAGATGGTTAGTTGTTCTGGCACAAACAGCGGGCTCGAGGTGAGACATATCTCAAAAACAAACAACCCCCCCCAAACAGAGTAGGAACGGCACTATCTGTTTTCAAGTGCACATGCACACACATACATGTGCACTTGTGCATGTGTGTGCATACACACACACACACACACACATACACACACACACAGTTTAGCTCTAAGCTCTCTTGGAAGGCCTTAAAGGTTTCCAGGCTGCCTGTGTACTGATCCTGTTTAAAGACTTATAATTAAAATATCATTTTCCTCCACCCCCGCCTCCTTTGGTAGCAAATCCCATGCATACAAAAGTTCCCCACTGTTGTTGTGCAGCAGTTTCCTCTGAGGTTAAAGCCTTTCCTTTGGAGGGAAAGTTCTGAAACTTCTGAAAGGATATAAAAGAGAACTGAAGCAACAGGATATTTTAGGACAGGATGTTTACAAGGGGAGAACCAACAGCATGTTCTAAGGGAGCATAAAGCTAAGGAATGAGACAGGAAGTAACTCAAACTAGCTTCAGGAAATCCCTGAAACTGACCAGATTATCTAGGCTCCTCCTTTCCCAAGAACATATAAGCAGTAACAATGTCTGAGAGTCACTCTCAGACAAGCTCAGATGTGCAGAAGAAACACACACAGGTCAGGTTAGCAGTCCAGAAGAAGCAGACAATGGATGAGTGACCTGGAAATGGCTCAGACTAATAAAGCCACTGCATGTTGGTTCTAGCATGTGGAATGCCTGCAGGCTACACAGCGTGCTTCTGGTCTCCAGCTTTTGTAAACAGTCACCCACACTGGGGTGGGCTTTAGTGATGTGGCTGTCTGAGTCATTTCTGCTCCTCTAAGTAAGCCCTCACTCATATTCAGAAAGCTAAACCCAATAAAACTCACTGGTTCACCAAGTGGGACGATGGTGATATCTTTACTTCAGTCAGTTGCCTATGTGGAGTGAATAGACATTCACATCTCCCCAGGAACAGTGTCCAGTGACAACTGTCAGGAAACTACCCCTGTCAGTTGCCATAAGCCCATAAAGTTGCATTGAGAACCTGTTTTCTTGGGGTCTTCCAAGAAATGGAACCTTTTTATAGGTGTTCTTATTTATTACTCCATCTCTTCAGCCAAGAAAAGGTCCCAGCACGGCATATTATAGTTCCGAGATACAATGCAGGACTCTAGTCCTGTCTTTTTGATGGTACCCTTCTTGAAAGTGCAGGAAAGACATGCTCATGAAAGTGGTCTCTCTAAACCGCAGCAAACAAGGTCTTTCTCTGTGGAGTAGTGGCTCTTATTCTCTTTTTGGTCACACACTCCCTTCGGGATTTAATAATAATTCTGTACTCAGGAAATACAGGCATGGGTAGATATTTGCCAGCTTGAGCTTGTGCATATTAAGTTCAGGGAGTTTCCAGCCTTACTTAAATGCATCTGTGAGTGTCATGCCAAGTCCCTTGTTCTATAGTAATACATCTTTTGCATACTATATAATGACACATAATAGACCATCATGGTAGAGATGACACATATGCACTAAGCATCTGGTGACTTTCTGTCATGTATTCAATGAGTGACTTCACACCTTGAAGGAAGCAGAGTCTGAGTTAGGTGTAACACACACAGCATTGGTCCCTGGGCCCACAATGGTGTATGCTCTAAATTAGAGGCAATCATCCAAGCCCACCTGTCATGTCTCCCTAGGCAACCTTTCTAATTTTCCCCTTGCTGGTCTAGTCATTCAAATTTCTTTTTCTGTTACAAATAGCCACAATGATCTTGCTGGACTTGAAGCTTTCAAACTGGAGTAGGAGGAGAAAAAAAGATAAAAATTCAATTATTGCAGTAATGGAGATAAAGAGCTTGGCCATTAGTAATGATGATGAAGGAAAAAAAACCCTACAGTTCCTACAGTGGGCTGTTTTAGTGCTAGGCTGCCTCACAGGCCTTATCTGTTCAACCCTTGAGTCAGTCCTGTGGGAGAGGATTACCCATCTGTATTTTAGATGTGGGCAGCCACAGGATCTGAGAGAACACGGGATTCATATAAAACCTAGGGTTTAAAATGTCCCCAAGATTTAATATGAGCCTGTCTGTCTCCAGTTGAATATTTTTTTCCTGCTATGTAATGACTTGTGTGTTAGGGTGGGTAGATTTTACACATGACAATCCTGCCTCAGCTTCCCAAGTGCTGGGTTTATAGGTGTATACCACCATGTCATATAATACTTTTTTTTTGAGACATTGTTTCTCTGTATGGTTTTGGAGGCTGTCCTGGAACTCTCTCTGTAGACCAGGCTGGTCTCAAACTCACAGAGATCCACCTGCCTCTGCCTCCTGAGTGCTGGGATTAAAGGAGTGTGCCACCAACACCTAGTCAGATAATACTTTTGAAGGTGCATTTTTTAGTAAAGGCTGGCCTCTAACTCCATAGTTCCTGTATCTCAAAATTAATTATATCTGAGGTCTCAAAGCATAGCTGAAGAGATCTGCATGGAGGAAGGAAAAAGGTGACTCATGCCATCTAGAATATTCAGGTGGATTCCAACACTGGAGTCACATGGGCTTGTGGCACAAAGCCATTGAAAGCATCCAGACATTCTCTGACGCATGTTGTCCTCTGTTAAGACAAAGCTAAATGAACCACAGAGACAGGCAGCAAAATTTCATATCCTCTTTCTGTTTACCCTCGGCCACCAAATTAGCCTTCACCTGTGCTTCCTTTTAGGTAAAAATAGTAATCATTATAAACTACCTTGACAAGAATATCAGCTTGTGTTTAGATATAAAGGGGTTGGGGCTTGTTTTTAGGCTATACTTTCTAAGTGTTCTGGGATATGCCAGGTCACAGCACCTTTTTGCCACCTATACCTATACTGGTTGCCTCCTCACACAGTCCTATCCTTTCAGAGCCAGCCTGGTATGATGGCTCTGATCTGTTTCCTCAAATGCAAGTACTTGAGTCAAAACAATGCCACATTACAATTATTTATGGAGATGCTTGGGTAATGTTATAGCTCTTTGGTTTTCTCTGGCAACTCTCCATCTACATCCTCTTTCTTCCCTGTGGGCAAGGCACCTGCCAGCCTCAAGGCCCTAAGCTTATGGACCCTGAACATGGGGCTCCTGCTGGGAAACCATGAATACAGAGCTACAGGCTATTAGAGGAGAATGCTTTTATAGTCTTCCCAGATGATGGCTTCCAAAGTCACACACTGGATGATGTATGTGGGAAATGAAAAGCGCTTTGCTATTTCTTACTAAGATACAACAAGGAGACAGTTTGGTAAAGATTAGAAGTAGTGGGACTCTTTATACCATTGTAGTGATGTAGACTTCAGCCTGTAGGTTACTGGGAAGCAAACACAAGCTTTTAGAGAAACATTTCTCCAGTTAGATTTGTAATTATCAGGGAAGACGGGTTAAAGGATGAAGATTAGGTTTTGACATCCTTGAAGTTATCAAATCAATAATTCTTATGGGTTCCCTGAAATAAGACTGTGCTATAAAAATGGACAGAAAACAAGGGGGTTAAGTAATCGCATAGGAGACACAGCAGAAAGATGACTCTATTGAGCTGATGGAGTAGGGAGAACTCAGAACCACTCACGGTCAGAAGTAAAGGGCTGAGCTGGCCACACATGGCAGAACTGTTTCAAATCATACAAATGGTGTACCCACTTCTGCCCTTGAAGTAGATCACCCAGTGACACAGCGCTAATGATGTATGCATTGGTTATTTATCCCATCACTTATTTTGTCCTTTCAATCATTCTATGCAACACCATTATTTCGTTCATTTCATGGATAAGGATTTGGATTCATGGCTTTGATCAAGGTCACGAAACAGGCAGCTGTAGAGTGAGGGCTCAGGTATAGGATTAGGCACCTAAATCTAGGAATTTTCTTTCACCGTATCCATATAAAGTAGTTCACTTTGGGTATTTTGGGAAGTTCAAATAATTTATAACCCACGCAGTCTACCTTGTTCTCCACCAGAGGAGTCTCGTTGTCTAGGGTGCTCAGGATGGAAAGGCAGGCTGCTCCTTCATTAATTATTTCAGACTCAGTCGGCTTCTGGAGCCTGGTGGCTTCTTACATAGAATAATATGTTACATTATGAGATACGGGTCACAATGCTGGGAACAGAGCCCAGGAACAAGGTGGATGATGGCCTTAGCAACTTTGATCAGCAGCAAGTGTCCCTTTTTCCTCAGCGCTGTGTCTTTTCCAACAGCTCGGGTATAGCTTAAAATTATTCTCTAGACACAGACTCTACCTACCTTACCAGGGTACTAAGAGGAAGGTCAAATAAGACAGCACTTACGAAGCAGATTCGTAAGCTATTATACAGTGTATCTCACTCATGTTATAGAATTGTTGACTATGTTCAGTATAGAATAAAAGGGAGATGAGGAAAACTTGCAAATGTCCTCTAGACTCCAATACCCCATATCATCGTGTTCCAAAACTGATTCGGGTTTACAGGTCTATCAAATATAACCTTAATGATCCTTATTGATCTACTTACTATTTAATTTGGTCTTCATTTCTAAATGTTTTCACAGATATATTTTGCCAAAAAAGATTAGGCTCTTCTGCTGTAAAAAAAATCTACATAAAGTTTGTTTTTTTAATGTTTCTTTTTCCATGTACCCTTGTGCTGGGGATTGAACCCACAGCCTCAAATATGCTAGTTAGGCAAGTGCTTTCCCACTGGGCTACCTACTCAGCCCTACTTGAAGCTCATGATACAGGTTCCTTTCAATAGCTATAGCAGCTTGAGCACAGTGCAATCTGAATGACCAGTTTCTCTATATTACATATGGATTATAGATATCCAAAAGTTCTAGTACAAATCATGTAAGGGAATGTTATTGTTTCAGTTTTAAATTTCCCTTGGAACACCTTAAGCCATTTAGCAATAGTACTGCTTATTCTTAAGATAGAAATCCAACTCATATATCACTAACTACAGTGTCCAAACTTCTTCTCACACAAAGTATGGAATTTTATATACACATCCTGAAAAGATTGTGACTTACCATATTAAAACATATGTAGCTTACTTTATTGAATAAAAATCTTGATAAGTAATACAAAAGGGCAAAATGCTTTTATTTCATAACCAACCTGTAAATCCTGTGATCCTGCCTTGAAAGATACAGCATTCTGTTTACTTCTCTCCTTCAGAGATAAACTCTTGTCCAAATGCATCAGCTTCTCATTTTTCACCACAGAAGGCTGATCTATTTAGCCTTCACCTACTTCATAAACTGTGGGGTGAGCTTGCTCATGCCTCTTTCTGACATACATTTGTAAAAGGGGAATTGGCAATGTATACACAGAGCCCACTATTTCTTGCAGGCAATAACTAGAACTCAGCATGTTATTTCAGAGAGATCAGTAGCTCATGGCAGGCTTCCTGTGGTCATTCTTCCAAAACTTCATACAAACTCTCCTATGTCTAGGTTCTAGGAAATTCCCACTATTGTCATTATTTATTATTATTATTATTATTAAATTATTAAATTTTCATGCCAGCGAGGAGAGCATACCAAATGGGAGCTGACCACTACCTTCTGTTATATGCTGTATGCTGTATGTCCTATGCATGGAACTCTTGGAGTTTCTGTGTTCCAAGGTCTCACCTCTAAACGCTCATAGCTCTGGGTGTGAGAGCAAGGCGTTTCATATCAGAAAGTTCCCTAAATGATTCTGATAGAGTTGCTCCATGGCTCAATATCATGAAAAGAATGCTTGATGGAAGCAAGAGGTGTTTACTTTGGCTCACGGTTTCAGGGGACTTTCATCAGTCCATTAAGTTGGAGAAGACATGAGAGAAGGAGCAGCTCAGTCTGATTTGGCAGGAGTGTATACTGAGGTGGCTGTGAACATCTTGGCTGACTAAGAAGTAGAAACAGTCCCACCCTGCCACACAAAAAATTTCTGGGTCGTGGTGGCACATGCCTCTAATCTCAGCACTCGGGAGGCAGAGACAGGGAGATCTATGTGAGTTCCAAGTCAGCCTGGTCTACAGAATGAAAAACAAAAACTCTGTCTTGAAAAAAAAACATACAACAACAAAAAATGAAGAAGAAAGTAGTAGTAGTAGCAGCAGCAGCAGAAGTAGTAGAGGCTGTTCAACCAGAATCATTAGTATATACTATCAAAGATTCATCTTGGGTGACTCACCTCTGCCAGCCAGGCACCATGTTTCAGAGGTTCCATTACCACCCAAAACGTACCATTACCTGGGGACCTAGTGTTCAAACATACAAGCCTACGGAGCGTATTTCAGACTCAATCCATAACACAGTGCGTTGGAAGCTGAGGTCACACGAGTCATGTCTAGGGCCTGGTTTCCTTTTAGCACCCATGCTTTCACTTGTTGAAAGAGCCATTAGGATTGCTAAGTCCCCCCTGACAACATGGCTGCTGCCAGAGATCCTGTAGGTATAAAAGCACCAGAGCAAAGTCCTAGTTTGCTTCTGCACACTGCTGAATCTCACCTAGGGACAGTCTTGCTAGTCTCATGGTACCTGGGGCACATTTGTCAACATAAAAATTATTCAGATGTGCTGGACACACTCTCACAAAGGTGGCATTTACAAGGAAAGTGGTATGTGTACTAATTTAGAAGTGCTGCTTTACTTTATTAGTCAGTAACCATGAGGGATAAGTCACATATTCCCCCTTTTAATACAGAAACTGAAACCCTAAGAGGTTTATAACCTGATCAGGTTTCAACAGGAGGAAGTAAAACTACTTTCCTCAGCACTATGTTCCTCTTGAGAGTTAAGAGGAGACCAACCCTGGAGGATGGCAGCAATTTCAGGGGAAGCGTAAGAGGGAGAGCCATTTGCTTGGTCACACTGGGAGCCTGTCGTCTTCCTGAAAGCCCTGCAGATGAGAAGATGGCAAAGATTGCACAAGTAGGAGTGCTCCTGGATTTCCTCCTAGTAAGAGTAAGAACTAACGGCACCGAGAAGCCATTATGATGTGAATAACATTAGCTATACATTAAACACATTAAATAGCTATACATTAAATTAAGGTGAAATATTATCAGGTACTGACTTTCACCATTCTATGAAATACGATTATTACTGACATTTTACAGATGAGGCAACAAAAGATTAGAGGTTTTCAATGGCTCATCATAAAAAAGGTGGGTGGGGGGGAGGGTCTCTGAGAATCCAGATTCTAAATCTAATGCTTGTGGGAACCTCAGGGTGAGACATCTGTGGGGGGCTGAGCCCAAAGGTGCATTTAATACTGTTAAATGTTCATTCAGTTCAAACACAGCTCCTTACCCCCTATTCTCCTGTGCACTTCCCTCTATCAGACACACATTAAAAGGGGCAGCAGTTATAGCAGTCTTTAGTGATCTGGTCCAGAAGGTGCTTTAAGGGATGCTTTAGTGACACTGAAATGATTTGCACAGATTTACTCTGATATACAGTTTCTAATAAGAATCTGCTATGTATCCAGCTTAGTTGTTCCACCCTCCTCAGTGATAAGGTAACAATGGTATTCTCCACTGGGGTCTTTCCTGGTGTGAGCTTTGTAGCAGTTCCAAGCCAAAAGATTATTTTTCCAACTGTGCAAATCTGATAATGTCATGCCTCTGCCTAAGATTGGCAGGTTCTGCCTCTGTAAAATGTGTCACCTTTGCTGGCCTGGAAAGCACTTCCCACCATACCTTCTTCTAACCACTGGCTGCTTCTGCTGCTCTCCTCAGGTCACATGGTTACACCAGCAACTGCTGCCCCCCATCCCTCCCAGCATGCCTTTCCAATCTCTGCTTCACTCTGCTTCGATCTTAACAATTTCCTCTGGAAAACATCCTCCTGCAGGGTGAAGGTTAGTCATCAGCCTTCCCGCTGAGGCTCCCAGGAGCTTGCGAATGGCCAATTAGTGAGAGAACAGAAGAGGATAGCTTCTTCCGTGAGAATGGAGGAGAGGCCCTCTTTGCTTGCCGCTCTCTGCCTCTCCAGTTTCCAGCAGAGTGACTGACAATGCATATTCCACAAATACTGGGAGAACTGGTTAAAATCACACAAAGTATCAATCTGAGATACATTCTTAGTTTAGATGTGAGCCACAGGGGCAGTTTCATAATGAACCTTCCTAAAAGTTAAATTAAGATGAGACTAAAGGCATGAAGACCAACTGTTTAACTCGCTTCTCGTGAGGGTATGTGCTAAATGCCACTGAAAGAACACAGAGGAAAATCCCCCACACCTGGGGGAAGCTGTGCTTTAAACACTCCTTCAGATGGAGGCCAAGAAGTCTTGGAAAGCTTCTATCAGTGTTGCGTTTTTGTTTGGACTTCAGATTTTAACATGCAGGTTTTAACAGCACCTGTGTCCCAGAAGGGTAAGAAGATAGTACAAGGATGATGGTTTCTGTGAGGGCTGAAGGGAAAGTCCATACTCTGCAGTGTTAAATTGGAGCTTGCTCTAGGTTGAAAATAGATCCCAAGTGTCCAGTTCCCCGAGAGGCAGGCTCAGCCATTTAGCTGCAGGAAACTGGAGGAGAGGTTTTCTGTGAGGCCTTGGGATCTCCTTGCTTATGGGCCTGAAGGTGTCTTAATACTGGTTTTGGTTCCACTCAGGCCTAACACACATTGTCACCATATCACCCCGTGCCTTCTCCTCACACTCACATTCTCAGCATCTGGAGGGCCAGATCGGAAGCCAGCCGCATACTCCTGTGGCTGAATGCAGAGCAGAGTGAAGCCTACCTCTTCCTGTTGTGAATTCAGACAGAAAGGAAACAAATGATTTGGAGAAAACATGGCTTCACAGGAGGAGTGCTGGGAGAGGCATCAAGAGGCAGAGACTCCATGTGCTCTGTGAGTTCCTAGGCAGCCTGCAGCCAAGTTGCTGCATTCTCAGTCACATGCCTGGGGTGGAGACTTGGATTAGTCACCCAAACCCCCTAAGCTTGTCTCTGCAAGAGGAAAATTAGGCTGATTGGGATGACTCAGTAGCGAGAGTGCTTGCTTGCAAGCATGAGGATATGAATACAGTCTCCAGCACCCACAAAAAGTCAGGGATGGCAGACTGTGCCTATGTCTGGGAAAGGGACACTAGAGGATCCCTGAGCCTTACCTGAGAGCCCAAAGTTCCGGCAAGAGACCTTGCTTCAAAAAAAGGGTAGAACTAGGTGGTGGTGGCTCATGCCTTTAATCCTCAGCACCTGGTGGCTCATGCCTTTAATCCTCAGCACCTGGGATGTGAGGCAAGTGGATCTCTGTGGGATCAAGGTCAGCCTGGTTAGCATATCAAGTTCTAGGCCAGCCAAGGCTTCCTATGGAGACTGTCTCTAATAATAATAATAAATACTGTATAGAGATGCCTTAGCAGTTAAGAGCACTGACTGCTCTTCCTGGGTTCAATTCCCAGCACCCACAAGACAGCTCGCAACTGTAACTGCAGTCCTAGAGGATCTGAGGCCATCATGGTACATGCACATGGTGCAATGGCATACCTGCAGGCAAAATACCCATGTTTATAAAAAAATAAAAAAGTGTGGGTGGTTCCTGAGGGCAACACCTGAGATTGACCTCTGGCTCCCATACACATGTACACACACATGCACGCCAACATGAACACACATGCACATTGCTCATTCCCATCTTATGGGCTTTTCTTAAGAAATGCAGGTGGTAACCTGGGTGACTTAGCTACCTCATAGCCCTGGGTCTAAGAGATATTTACAGGAGATGGAAATGTCTAACTGTCCCCTTCTGTTTACTGAACACTGAGGCCCAAGTGACTTGAATATTCAGAATCCTAACAACTGAGTAATTGATTGAAAAAAAGTGACACACTTAAGCTGAAAGAAAATAACCCTTTGTAATTGTGACTAAGCACACTTAATGAAGGACACGCTTGCTTGCTGAACTCTGCCTCCTGCATTTTCCCTTCCATGTTGATTTCTGTGGTATTTGTACTTCTCATTTCAGTGACCACTCAAAGCCCAGATTGCTAGGATATGAAATAATTTAAGGGAATATGGCACGGTCTACGATTAAAAGTATAGGTACTTCAAGCACAGTCATCTAAACTTGTCCATAGTTTGGAAAGTCTGGCTTTTGATCAGCCCATAGTCAGGATAGGAAATAGGAA
Organism: Mesocricetus auratus; assembly: GCF_017639785.1. Classification (NCBI taxonomy): domain Eukaryota; kingdom Metazoa; phylum Chordata; class Mammalia; order Rodentia; family Cricetidae; genus Mesocricetus; species Mesocricetus auratus. The sequence continues at coordinate 36,091,917 of NW_024429197.1, forward strand.
ATAGGTCCTTATTTTCAGGGAAATAAATCATTCTATTTTTCTAGTTATTACCACTTTTTCTCACAGTTCTTTGGATGTACAAGCAAAGAAAAACAGTTCTAAAAACATAATGCTTGGCCAGGTTTGATGGCACACGCCTTTAATGCCAGCACTCGGGAGGCAGAGGCAGGCGGAACTTTGTGAGTTTGAGGCTAGCGTGGTCTACAGAGTAAGCTCCAGGACAGCCAGAGCTATACAGAGAGACCTTTTCTCCAAAAACCAAATACCCATCTTTTCTCCCAAGTTGAAAGCCACCAGAGTCGGAAGGAACTGCTGGGCTTCTGTTCTTAGGTTGCCAGTGTATGCTGGCTCTTCGAGAAAATCAGAAAGCTGTAAACTGAAGTTTGCCTGGGCTTGCTTTCCTCCACACGAGCTATTCTTGTTTCTTTTCTAACTGCTTTCCCCTTTCTTTCCTTGTATTGCTTTCTTCCTCCTTTTCTTTTTCTTTTTTTTTTTTTTTTTGTAGTATTGGACATTGCACCTAGGCCTAATCCATGCTAGATACGTGCTCTGCTGCAAAGCTACAGATCTAGTCTTTTTTTTTTTTTGCTTCTCAATCTATATATAATTTAAACTCCATCACAATTTGCCAGCTACATCTGGAACTCCTTTTTCCCTTTTAAGGAATGATATAATTAAATGAAAAACAATCCCACACTGGGGATTATTTGTTTATGAAAGATAAAAGCATTTCCGCAAGCTTGGAGTTCATGGTCAGGGGAGGAAAAAGCAAAATAAGAATGAGAATTCTGTGTCAAGGGAAGCTGATGGAATATGCTAGAAAACCCTACACGAGGGGCTGGAGAATCACAACACAAATGCTGAGCTCAGGGCTCCATTCTGTGTCAGTGGCAACTTACTGGTAATGGTACCTTGCAGACCTGCAGAGGGTGGTAAGAAATATTCTGAGGGAACATCCAGGCTCTCCAGAAAACCATATGCCACGATCAACAGCTGACATCTGCACGGGGCTGGACACTGATGGGCAGTACCGTTGCCCCATGGTTGCTGCATTTCCTCAACACCCTCTCTTCCAATCTCCAAAGGGAAAATAAAGAGCCAAAGCTCATGTTGTTACTGACTTATTTCATCTTAAAAATAGAAAAAGAAACAACTAGAAACTGATTTTCTTTCATGCTTTAAATAAGGTTCTTGGGCTAACAGAATGTTGGAAAAACAGAATTTTGCTAAAGTATATAGATGGCATGGGCCAATTGGGGGGTAAATATGTCTTTGGGGAATAAAAGAAAAATGCAGGTAACTTTAAGAACACAGCCACTTCAAAGCAGAAAAGATCTGAGTGACAACTCAAAGTATCCTAAAGGAACTTTGAGACACAACTTCTGTAAAGTACAGCTGTGGTTCTTGGCACTCACTGAAGAGTTTTCATAATTATTTAGAATAGTTGCTAGAAGTCATAGAGACCTTGTCAAACTGCCTTCTAAATACTCACGTATGTACCCTTAGATTGGTGCTCAGTCCGAAAGTCACCAGAGGAGCTAGTCATTTCAGTGGGTCAGAGTTAACACAGAAACCTATAACCTAACTAAAGTGCCAAGAATTTGTGATGGTAGAGTGTTCATCCCTAATGAGACGTTCATACCACCCCTCCAAGGCTCAGGGACACCTCAGAGGCGGGAAGAATGGAAGATTCAAAGATTCTGAGGTGTAAGACAATGAGACATCCTCTGAACACGACACTGCTAATGCACTCATAACTTCACTGTGGCTGTTTTAATTTTAGAAAAGCAGCTCGAGAGTGAAAGGCACCATTCAAGACAGAGTTCAAGTGGAGAGGGTTTTTTTATTAGGGGAAAGGGATGGTAAATAGTGGAAAAGGGAAGGGAGAGAATGGCCTCTGGGGATAGGAGCAGTGGGAGAGAGAAGAGAGAGGCAGAGAGGAGAGGGTGACAGAGACAGAGAGACAGAGACACAGAGAGAGGAACACACAGTAGAAGAAGGGGGAGTGGGAGGAGCACAGGGCCCTTTTAAAGGGGATCATAGTAAACCGGTACAGGTGGTGCTCTTCTTAGTGGCAGCAGCTGAGGGTGTATCCTGTCAGAACTCCAACGGCAGGCCAGCACAAATGGCTAAACACCAACAGTGGCTGTCTACACAAGATCACAGGATTGGTCCTGTGGGTATTTCATCATGGATGGCAGAAGAGGCCATGAGGCTCTACCCTTCCTCGAGGGCCATTTTCAGTTGCTGATGTTTGGGGAAGGGAGAGTTCCTTCTCTATAGTGGTGTAGTCACCGAAAAGTTGCCAATACTCCAATAAATAAACCCAGTGGCCTCACACAAATGGAAGGCATGAATGGAGGAGGGAGACTTGGTAGAGAGGGAGAGGGATGGGAGGAAAGAGAACGGGATAAAATGCTTCAATTCATTATATAAATGCATGAAACTGTCTAACAAACAAATGTCATGGAAAAAGAAAGAAAATAAAGTATCAGGGACCTTATCCACCCTTCCAACTCCATTCTAGTGGTACTGTCTTACTGTAGATGTAACATCCAGTGATAGTGACTTATTATAGATGTAACACAGAATCATAATCAAAATCTTGGCATCATCACAATCTACCCATCTAGTCACATTTTGCATATTTTAATACATGCTTGTATTTTTTGCTTGATAAAAATCATTTTAAAACTTTAATTTTCTGTGTAGAGATGATTTTCTTTCTTTTTTTCATTTTCACTATTTATTATGTATACAATCTTACACCTGCATGCCAGCAGAGGGCATCAGAGCTCGTTCAAGGTGGTTGTGGGCCACCATGTGGTTGCCGGGAATTGAACTCAGGACCTTTGGAAGAACAGTCAGAGCTCTTAACCGCTGAGCCATCTCTCCAGCCCGAGATGATTTTCTTAATTGTATATGGTGTTATCTGTTACCCTCAGAAGCCAGAAGAGGACATGAGATCCCCGGAACTGGAGTTACAGACAGCTGTGAAGTGGACCCAAGTGCTCTGCGAAAGCAGCAATTGCTCCTTACTGCTCAGTCATTCCTCCAGCCTGATTGTCTTTTTAAAATACAGTTGGACAACTGTTCATGAACACCAAGAATGAAGTCATACAAGAGTTCCATTGTAAAACCTCTTGGGCACTCTTCAATGACTGCATGCACCTTTCTGCTTCCCATATGCCAAGGCCTCGGAGCCACTAATCCCCCTCCCACCTCTAAGTGTTGGCATTTCAGAAATACACAAATAGAACCACTCACTATTAACCTTTTAAGACTGGCCTTTGAGGCAGAGCAGAATTTCAAGTGTCTTCCTCTATTGATCTCCACATTGCCTTGAGACAGGGCCTCTTCTTGATTGGGTAGGCTTGGTCCTGGGGAATTTGCCAGTCTCTACCCCCACAACACTGGGGTCACTTATTTGTGCATAGTTTCTTTATCAGGATGCTGGGATTTGAACTGACATCCTCATGTTTACAGAACAAGTGCTCTTACTCAGAGGGTCATCTCTGTAACCCCAAGATTGGCTTTTTAAAACACAGTGTCATTCCCCTGAGATCTGTGTAGGGTGGTTGGACCCATAGCCCTCTCCCCATCACTGTGCACTCTCCCGCATGGTGCTTGTTTATCCAGTCATACTTATTGTAAAGCATCTGAGGAGGTTAAGGAAGTCAGTAAGTGGAAACGCTCAATGCGCAAGCTCCATACACGCAAACCCTGAATGCAGAATTCAGGAGTTTGCAAATAGAATGTTCCTCATTAGACATTCCTATTCTGTGATGCTCTGGAGGGTTTGAAAGGTATCCTTAAAATACCTTAGGCTGGTGAAGCAGCACGGCATGATGAGAAATAATGTGCTTTTAGCTAAAAGTAGGGGATGATGATGTCATCTTGGCCTGTTCCCAGGATGGCAAATACATCTTGCTTCCAGTACCGATTAAGAGTGACTGGCAGCGGCTGCCCCAAGGGCAGTGATGGAGAGAATTCAGAGGGTGAGTTCAGGACCAGCAGCATCAGAAACTAGTTGATCCCGCACAAGTATCCATGCCAGGTGTTTGTCATTAGTGGGGTTGACGGGGCTAAGGAAAGGCCATATCAAGGGGCAAAGTTAAGGATTAGCATGGAGTGGGGAAAAAGCCAAATCAAAAGTAAAATAAGGTATATAGAAAAAAAATCAGGCTGACTGATGTACCTGAGTTCTATTCAGGCAAGAAACTTCCAGTAAACCAGCAGAAAAATCATGGACTCAAATTATCTGGGTCGTGGGACAGGAGGACCCAAGCCAAGGACTCCTATTCTGAATAGACATATATTAGTTTTCTGAACTCAGAATGTCCTGGTGAAGGAGACAAACGCCACCCTCAATAGTCAAGTGCTCAGTGAGCAAGAAACAGTGTTACTGCTTCTTTACACACCACTTCATGGATGCTCATGCGACCCTCTGCAGCTGCCTCTGAGGCAGGGTCCCATTCTATGCCTGTTTATAAATGACAACGGAGGCCTAAGACAGATCCAGGAGCCCACCAAGCTAGTAAATGGAAATCCCTGTTGACTGTCTCTATAATCTTTTTTTCCTCCCTGAATCTCCCTTTCTCACTGCAAGGGGATAAGCAGCAACAGTGCCTTACACACGAGCTGACTAGTTGGGGTACACAGTTGCTCCCTGTTCCCAGATACCACTCATCTCTGGGTAGTGACAAGAACCTAAAGGTTCAATGCTAGAACTGGGAGGTGGAGACCCAGAGAGCTTTCTGAAGCCACCTCTGAACTGTGATCTGACTTTCCTCAGCTACACTAAGAAACTACCGCACAGGCTCATCCCCAGCCAGAAATACGGAGAAAGAAGTCCTGCACTGTGTTACTACATGAACAAGGTGAGGAAATGCAGCCACATTCACAACAGGTCTAATGGGTTGGAACAAGTTTCCCCACGGGGCCTGTGAAGACTAAAAGGAAATAATTCTAAGGAGTAAGATTTAGGAGTTCTAGAAGGGTGTAATTTCCATTCTCCTCCCCGCAGATGTTTGTTCCATTAAATAATCCCACAGATAATCTTCACTTCTAGATATTATGGTTAAAAAAACAACTTCATACTTAAGAATTCACATTGCACTCGGAGGAAAGAAAGACACATTCCTGTGACCAGAAAATCATATTAAATAAGATGATTCTATTTCATGTCATAGTGATGCAATAAGAATCCCATAATATAAACCAGAGTATCTGTTCTATTCTTTGATGCAAGGTATTATTTTACATACTATATTATTAACATTATAATGTTACACATTGAATTGAACGTTATATCCATATACAACATGCACATGGATAGTTACAGCAGCTTTATTCATATTGTCCCAAACTGTCGTCACAATACAACCATGTTCTTATGTAGGTAAACAGATCAAGACCATGGTACATCAGACAATGTTAAAGAAAACAAATGAGATATTAAGCCATGAAAAGATAAACATCAGTGCACATAACTAAGTGAAGGAAGCCAGTTTGAGAGGGTTACATTACACACAACTACAGTCTTAGAACATCCTGGAAATGGCCAACCATGGAGAAGGTGTAAGGATTATGACTGCCAGGAATAAAGGGGTCGGGTAGGGGCACAAGCTACAATTTTCAGGTAGAAAGATGATTCTATGGACATAATATGGACAAACATCATACATTTGTCAAAACCCACAGAACGCATGATACTGGCAACTCATAGTGGAAATTATCGACTGCCAGATGTAATGACAAGTCAGACAGGCTCATCCCAGCTAGCAAATCTTACTCTCTCGTTCAGGGCTTTGATATAGGAGAAGTTTCAAGGGCAAAGGAAGAGGAGGCAAGAGACAGGTATCTTTTTTGACTAACTTTGCCCTGAAACAAAACTCTAGAATATAGAATCTATTAAAAAGAAAAAAAAAGAGACAGCAAAAGGTGGTGACTGTTAGAATGAGATGGAAGGTAATCTGTGCCCACTACCTATCATTTTAGCAGGCTTATCTGGACCTGAAGAGTCATATGTATTTTTAGCCTAAATGTGTAATTGTCTGAGAAAATTTTGTTAACAAGTTGAACCAAGATTTCTTGTAAGGAAAAAGTTAACATACTTGGGAAAGGATCTTGGTAAGATGCTTCAGGGCTCTGGTACCAAGTCCAGAACACAGGGAGGCTCCAGGATGGAGGGGAGGAACCTCACTGAGTCCAGAACATAGGGAGGCTCTGGGATGGAGAGGAGGGACCCCACTGAGTCTAGAACACAGGAAGCTTCCAGAATGGAGGGGAGGGCCATCTTCTCCCTCCTGGAAATGTAGAATCTGAGCTCCACTTTAGGGAGAAAGTCATTAGATATATAAGATTTTGATTTTACTATGAATATACATAAAATTTCCTCCCAAAACATTTACCATTATTTTTCTCTGTCTCCCTAATTTAGAAGCATTGTGTAGTGGCATTTGCAAAAACAAGACAATTGGATTACTGCCATTTTGACTGTAGAAACAGAATAGACTTCAAATTGCAAGGAGTTCTGATATATAGCACCCACATTATAAAGCCAATAATTCAGATGGAGTCATTTCCAATGTGTCCTCAAATCTTATAGAAATTGACTATAGAATTCCTTTAACCAATCAGAAAAATGTGGGCACATTCTAATTGTCCCCTGGAATGTATATGGATGCCTTTTTTTAATTGAAGCTGGGATTCATTTTAAGTTCAATGAAACTTATTTCATACTTCATTTTATGTTTTATTTTAATTAGAAAAATCTTATTTTATCTATCAATCCCAGTTCCCTCTCCCTCCCATCCTCCCAAGCCCCCCACTGACTCCCCTAACCCCCATCAACTTCCCAGGGAGGGTGAGGCCTTCCATGAGGAATCATAAAAATCTGTCAAGTCGTTTGGGGCAGGGCCTAGGCCCTCCCCTGTGTATTTAGGCTAAGAGAGTATCCCTCCATGGGAAATGGGCCCCCAAATTCTGTTCGTGCACTAGGGATACATCCTGGGTTCCACTGCCAGAGGCCCCATAGACTGCCCAGTGCTCCTAGCTGACACCAAACCAGGCCCTTTGAATGGATGCTTAGTTTTACTTTAAAACACATTTGGGTTTATTAGTAAGCCATCTCAGCACTTGCTTGCCGTACCTAAAGTTAGATTTTTAAAAAAGAAATAAAGATGCTTCAAGTATGGAAAAATTTAAATCTTGCTGGAATTTCTTATCCTTATTGGGCTCAACAACAGTACTAGATTCTAAATTAGATGTTCCAGGGGCAGGGAATGCCAAGATCTTTTTGGTGCTTAAGATCCCTTGAGGTTTTAATCTAGTCACACCCATAAGGAACTCAAAATCTTGATGAGGAGGTGACATGCACTCAGATGAATAAAAGATGGAATGCAGAGCATCCTGCCATATGGTAAACAGCACATCATAGTGTAAATGGAGGTTTCTCATCCTGCCCACTAGTTCTCCAATAACCACTCAGAGGCTTAATATTATGTATAATTGTTTTTTTTATTTTCCAGTTTAAATTTAGATAAGAAACAAGGTTGCTTCACAAGTCAGTTCCAAGTCCCTCTCCCTTTCCCTCCCCTCCTCCCGTGCCCTCCCCCAACCCCCCCCCCCGTTATCCCCTCATTCCCCCAGGGAGGGTGAGGCCCTCCATGGGGGTATCCATAGTCTGTCATTTCATATAGGGCAGGGCCTAGACCCTTCCCCAAGAGTTCAGGGTGAGAGTGCACCTCACATTGTTCTATGGGAGTCCAATTGTTTGGCCAATGGCTCAGGCTTATTACTGACTAGCTCTCAAAATTAAATTAGCTCATATCTACTAATCTGTATATCTCCACAAGGCTCGTGGCTTGTTACCTCACATCTTGCTTCACTGGGTACTATGTGTCATCTCCTTGACTCTACCTTCTTTCTCTCAACTCTGTTTGGATTTTCATCCTGGCTCTATTATGCCTGGTTATTGGCCAAATCTGCTTTATCCATCAGCCAATAAAAGCAAGAAATATTCACAGCATACAGAAGGACATCCACATCATCACAGTCTATAAATGCTGTAGAAATTATATAAGATGTTGGATGATAGCTTAGTCTAGTTTAGGAGGCTCAAGCCAAGTCTAGAGGATTGAGTATCACATAGATATGCAGAGGGAGAAGTGGGAATTTATATCCAGGCATGGTTTAAGTAGCCAGACCTCCAAAGACAATTCAGTTAGAAAGTCTTTGCTGGGGCTGGAGATACAGTTTTCTAATAAGAACACCTGCTGCTCCTCCAGAGAACCTGAGTTTTGTTCCCAGCATTCACTTAGGCATCTTGTAACTCTATCTCCAGGGGACTTGAAAGCCTTGGCCTCCTTAGGCATTGGCACACACATCATATAGACACAGACATAGACACATAGACGTGAATAAAAACCTCTTAGTTTATACATTATGACTGAAGAATATCATCAAATGTTGTTTACTGAGCCCCAGGGAAATGACGGCCATCATACATGGATGCAGCATTTGTCAGGGGAGTGTTTGCCATGGGATTTGGGTTTCTGCGTAGGTATGTACTGAATCTAGATGCTGAGAAAGTGGAGAATCCCATCACCAGTGCAGGAACCCCCAACTTTTGAGAATTCATGACTTAGAATGGTTCAAAGTTTGGATTTGATTAAGGACTCTTGCCTATTCTTGTCTAGGGTTTAAATACTTTGTTTTTCTTGGCTTTAGGAAAAGAAGAGAAATTGGGGTTAAGAACAGAGGAGATGCCTGTGCCCAAATGGTATAAGAAAAATAAAAATAAAAAAAAACAAGTCTAAAATAGGCAGGTCCTAACCTCTGCAGCAAACATTCAACTTAATTCATCCCACTTCCTTCCAGTCATGAGAAATTCCTGAACCCTTCACATCCTTTGAGCCTCAGATTCTGAACAAGAAGATCTCATCTAGTTACAAGGACTCTGAAGAAAATGCATGTCTGCATGCTTCCATGTAGAGAGAGCATGAGAGATAATTCAAGGTTCACTCAAGGGAGTCTGCTTCACTGTGGAAGAAACTTGATGTTAGGAAGGTAGGTCCACTTCTGCTGCTTGTGTTTGGACATAAGATTCTCTTTCTCTTTCTCTCTTTCCTTTCTTTGCCTCCTTCCTTCCTTCCTTTCTTCTCTTCATCCCTCCCCTCTCTTTCCATCACCTTTTGTCTTAGTTAGGGCTTCAATTGCTGTGAAGAAACATCATGACCATGGCAACTCATATAAAGGAAAACATTTAATGGCGTGGCTTACAGTTTCAGTGGTTTAGTTCATTAACATCATGATGGGACATGGCAGCATACAGGCAGCTGGAGCTGAGAGTCCTACATCTTGATCAGCAAGCAACAGGAAGTGAACTGAGATACTGGGCATGGCTTGAGCATACATGAAACCTTAAAACCTACCTCCACAATGACATACTTCCTTCCACAGTCCCATACTCCAACAAAGTCACACCTCTAATATGTCATTCTCTTTGGGGGTCATTTTCTTTCAAACTACCATACCTTCTCTACCAAATTGTACTCATAGAATTCTAGAACTAAAAGACAGCATGTCCCCTGTATTTAAAATCCCCATGGAATTATAATAAATGTTTGTTCAATTTTTGAAAATACTCAACTAAGAATCTGATGCAAAGTCTGCAAAGAATCAGGTACAAACTAAATGTGAAATCAAAGAAGCAGAAAATGTGTCTTCTGGACATGACAGGGCCATTACAGCCATGAACTCACAGCAGCTATGGTTGCCTACATAAAACCTACACAAAAATCAAGCCTGCTAACACTCTAATGCGGATAGGAGAAGATTCAATGAGATACCACTTCTAACCATGAAACTTTTGGCAGGTGGTCATGACTGCTGGGGGAAGGGTGTCCATTTTCTTCAGCTGCATGGTGTATAGTAGGTACTCAGTGGGCTATAAGAAAGTGTCAGAAGCCGGGCGTTGGTGGCACACACCTTTAATCCCAGCACTCAGGAGGCAGAGGCAGGTGGATCTCTGTGAGTTCGAGGCCAGGCTGGACCGACAGCCTCCAAAACAATACAGAGAAACCCTGTCTCATAAAAACCAAAAAAAAAAAAAAAAGAAAGTGTTAGAAGACAAAATTGGAAGAAAGATGTATGTGGAACTCTGGGGCAGTTGGAAGGAGAATGGAAATGGGAGGTGAATACAGTCTAAATGCATCATATGCATGTATACAATTATGCAAGAATAGAAAATTTTTAGTGGTAGTCAAAGTAAAGAAAAACATGAAAACTTGTGGAGATAAACTGCACTTGGGGGTTCAGACTCATAGACCTGATTACCATGTAAAGCAAAAAAAACAAACAAACTGTCTCTCTTAACTAGTTCTTCTACTCTAAAAATTAAATCACAACAAACTACTTTCATCATGCAACAATTTAGTTCTCCTTTACGTCTGCGTGCCAGCCCTACATTCTGGGCTGACAAGAGAGTTTTATTGTTGGTTATTTGGTTTCACCACTTAAAACATATTTTTTGCCACTTTCCTCTGGTGACTGAACACACCTCTACCTTAGAGGATGTATACTCAAATATTACTCAAATATTGACAACTATTGTTTATTACCTGTCCCTTTTTGGAGCTTTCCTTAACAGTTCAGAGATAGAGAGGGTCTCATTGTGCAACCACAAATGATGGAGGAGAGTGAAGACAAGATACAGAGCTATGTCTCTCTGTATTTCTGTTTTTCACTGACAATAACTAACATACTTTATAATAAAAAATAAATGAGGGTTTTTGGAAGTAAACATAGTAGAAAGGATCTAAATAACAAATAGAGAATGACACTGCCACAAACACTTCAGCAGATTTAATTTGTGAGTTCAAGGCTAATATATAATTCAGATGAAATGATGTCTCAATGTTTTGTTGTTAATTGTTTTAAGAAAACAGATTGAAAATTAAGAAGTATGAGCTTTGGGGATTCTTGGTAAAGGTTAAGTAAATTATTTACCCTTATTGAGAGAAAACTCAGGGATGAGTATTATACAGGGCTTTCTCCCTCCACGTCCCTCTCCTAACTATTCCCTCCCTTACTTTTTGAAGAGGAAAAACAAAGGAGGAAGAACCGGGCTTATTCAGGCAGATGTAATGTGGTTAATTACACAGGGTGGTTGTCTCACTGTCAGAAGGAGGCTCTCTGAGAAGATGAAATCCAACTGGAGTTAGGAGTGTTCTGGAACATACATATAAGTACAAGGAATGCAGGAACCCAGCTAGTCAAGAATGAGGCAGTTGGGCTAATTCTGATCTGTTTTGGGTGGAAGTTTTCAACTTATCTAGAGCTGCAAAGGAAGTGATACAGAAAAGGCAGGGGATGGGTAAGAGTGTGACTGCTCTCATCTAAAGATACAGTAGCTCCAATAAAAAGTTCAGTGACGGCTCCACAGCAGCAAAGCAGCAGTGAACCAAGCAATGGAAGAACAGAAACAACCGGATCTCCAAAAGAGCCAAGAGACAGAGGAGAAACATGTACACAACTGTAAAGGACTCGTGCAGCTATAACCAAAGAGCTCTCCAGCGTGGTGTAACTGGGGTCTCAGAAGAGGAGACATAGAAGGTATGCTTGAAAAATACCCAGAGAAATAATTGTAATTTCCTAACTCTGATGAGAACTAAACTACCAATTCAAGAAGCCAAGAGAATTACAAAGCCAAATCCACAATACCCACACGTCATATCTGAATTTCCTAAAGCTAATTATAAGAGCATATAAAAGTAAATCCATAAAGCTAGAGGCATATGACATCTTGCTTTTGTGGGAAAACAGTTCTCATTACACACATCTCTCATCAGACATTGTGGAAACCAGAGGAAAGTGGCAAAAATATGTTTTAAGTGGTGAAACCAAATAACCAACAATAAAGCTCTCTTGTCATCCCAGAATGTAGGGCTGGCACGCAGACATAAAGGAGAACTAAATTGTTACATGATGAAAGAAAGCTACTAGTCAGAGACTTTAACACTTTACTTCCCAAAGAAAAACTAATCATTTCCCATGAATACTAGAAGAGAAAAAAAGGAACTTCAGGAGGGAATAAAAATCACAACAAGCAAAAATATTAAGACATACACTAGGCTTTCCATCTTCTCACAAGTTTCATAAATTACTTCTTATAATATAGCAATACAGCTTATAATAGCACATTATGACATATAAATATACTAATAAAGCTTATAATAAACAAACTTATAACACTGTCTTATGCAGTTATAAAGCAATATATAAGAAAACTTTCCACATTTCCTTCAAAGTGGTGAAATGATGGCACCTGCATACTATAGCAAGTTATAAAAATAAAGTATAATAGCTAAAGAACCCCCTGGAAAAATTATATAAAGAGATATACCTAATGACATAGAATTGTAAGAAACATTCAAGAAACAGCCCTCAGGAAGGTGAGAAGAAGAAAACAGAAATCAACCAAAATCACCATAATTACACTGTAACACATCAAGAGCTTCATTAATTGTAAGTGGACTACCTATGTGTAATAAAAATGAAAATTGGCCAAGTGGTTAAAGATATCACCAATTTGCATGTTTCATATAAGAAACGGACTTCAGATATAATTGTGCAGGCTTAAACTGAAAAGATGGGAAAATACATTATGCAAATGTGAAGCAGAGGAGAACAGGAGTGACTGTGTGGCTATGAGATAACATTGGCACCTGCAGAAGTGATTACTATGGGTACAGAGAAAACTACTATCAAAAAGGGGCAATAGCAACCCAGAATGTGTATACACAGGAGAGTTGCAAAATATGTGAAGCAAATGTTGATGAAACTGAGAAACAGGAAGGGACAAGCCATCTCTCAACAATAGCAATATTTCTTGGTCGAACTCTGCAGTACATTACTAGGTTTGAGAGTTCTCCAGCATATGCACTCCCTGGATAACCATGTGAAACTTCAAGATCCTTCTAATTATTCTGGAAACAGCATCACACACAAGGGTATTTACTTCCTCTTACTATCTGCACTAAATGTTAAGTAATGAAGAAATGGAGATACTAATATCTGATTCATAAATTCAAAAATCTTTAAGTAGAAACAGATGGACATTTGGGCCAGAGGTCCAAATCAACATAACATTACTTTCTAGTTCCATTCCACACAACAGAAGTGCTATGACCACTCACATCACAAAGGTAAAGTCTCAGGCTCCACAAGGGAAAGTCTAAAAGATGCTGTGCTGGGGGTAGTTAGGTCATCAGAGTCTCACTCATGCAGAGTTCACCTGGAAATTACTGGAAGGTTCCAGTAGACAGTCAAGGGAACCAAGGCAGAAGGAAAAAATCACTGCCAAGAATGCAAGAAGCAACAGAGGACAAGACTTACATGGCATGATTGATGAGGAAAGGCTAGCAGGCACAATATACAATCATCCTGTGATCAGAGTTCAAGGCCAGAATCAGGGTCCAGAAAAGGTGAATAATTGTGGGAATAGAAGAAAACACAGGTGTGACTGAAGTAGTTCAGGGAAGGCTCCCTGATAATACTGCCTGATGAGGAAGGATTCACAGCACTTGTTATTCCTGTATGGGAGAGTAATAAGTCTGTTCATCAGCTAACAGTAAGGTGAAACATTGGAGACGAGCACAAAATAAGGCTAACCACTTCATAGGGAGGACACCAGTCTATACCATCATCTGTCAGATTTTCTCAAATACTCATGAGCACGGAGACTGGGCTTCAGGGAGGAAAGTCCCTTCCTACTGCTATTGTTTGTTTTTGTGTTACTTTTATAGTGTCATACATGCATGCATGCTTTGTAAAACTTCATAAATGTATGCAATGTATTTTGATCATATTACTCTTTATTACTTTCTCCTGCTCCCCCCTTCTAATGAATCCTGTCATTCCAACTAGTCTAGTCTCTCTCCTATTTTCAAGACTGTGTGTGTGTGTGTCTGTGTGTGTGTGTGTGTCTGTGGGGATAGAATCCAGAGCCCTACTGGATGGTAGACCAGTGCTCTACCACCGAGCTACACCCTCATTTCTTATCACTGTTTTCTCCACATTAAACAATTCCATCCTAAAGGGAAGAGAACCTCATGAGACTTAGAAAGCTCAAGAAACCCACATAGATCAAGAGGCCCCTCCCCACGATTCATCAATTGCTTGAGGAGAGCCTTGCCACAGAGCTACTAATTGGTTGGGATGTCTAGGTATGTGACTTCTGAGTCATTACCCACTCTTGTGTGGGCAATTGTGAAGCAGCTGCTTATGAGTCACTAATGTTCCTGGAAGTGAGTCCTATCCTATGACCCTGTAAGTAAGTCCAATAAACTCACTGGTTCACCAAGCTACCTGTATTGTATCTGGGGTGTGTTGTAGAGTGTTCACATCTTCTGGGAAGTCAAATAATTACCAATCCCTTTCCACTGTCCTGATACTATTGTCTGTTAAATCTAATACCATATCTTGTTGAAAATTTACTGTCACATTTCAGATATTGCTAGATATGTTCCAGTATGGAAACCCTGTAGAACAACCTGGTCAGGGAAGGCTACATGGTAATGCATTGACTTGAGTGGTTCTGTCTCATTGAAAAGGATTTTGTGGACAGTAGAGCAGTTTAAAGATACTTGTTTTGCCTTTAAAGCCACTAAGCTGCCTAGGACTGTGGGAGTTTAATAGGGTCTGGGTAGATAACGGGCTAAAATAATTTTAACAGAGGTTGCAGAAGAAATTGTTGCATGCTTAGAAGATGGTGGCTACCTTCTGAAACATTTCCACCTCAGATATCCAGAGATGTGCATTTCTTTAAGGCACTTAAATTGATTTGTCTGGGCAGTGGGAGGGCCAAACAAATCTGCTCAGCATATGTTAGCTCCAAAGGTGATGTTTGATACTAACAAACTTTCTTCCCTTTTATTATCTGCTCTAAATATTAGGCATTGAAGAAATGGAAATACATCTAATTCAGAAATTCAGAAATCTTATAGTCTAAGTAGAAGCAGATGCCAAATTAACAGTTTCACTTTAATCTGAAAATCCTCTAACAACAACTAAACTAGACCCTACCCATTCGACTTACTGGTTTATATCAAATATAGTTCTCTGGATCCCTCTAAGGCCTAGACCCCTCTTCCACAAAAGGCTCCACTCGGTCTTTCAAATCATTTTTTTCCAAAATAGATTTCTAACTAGAGATAAGGCACGTGATGGAGATTTATTCATCAGCATAGTAGGGGGTTTAGAATTGAAGAAAATCTCTTCTCTTCTTACTGATAATATCCCAATATAAACCTGTCATATAAATAAATGTAAGTACGTGTAACAGAGAAATATTTAGCAGACATTGAACAGAGCAGGAAGGAAAAGGCCTAAATCAAATGACCCTTTCACAGGGTCCACATATCAGATAGCCTTCATATAAGATATTTACATTATGATTTATAACAGTAGCAAAATTATAATTACAAAGTAGCAACAAAATAATTTTATGGTTGGGGTCACCACAACATGAGGAACTATATTAAAGGGTCACGGCATTAGGAAGGCTAAGAACCACTGGCTTAAGCAGGATAGAACATGGAACACAGTTGACATAGCACAAGGGAGTTTCTTTAATTCATCTATTTGAGCTCAGAGAATTATGGTTAAATATAGTTAGATATGAACTGAAAAACTTTGGTCTTCATTTACGAAAAAAAAGCCCGGGAATGTTAATTTCTTTACAGTAAAGGTCAGTAATGAAACAAATAGCCACAGTGTTTGAGAAACCTGAGTGGGCATAGCCACAGACTAAAGGAACTCCATGTCATGGGATTGCTGAGGCCTCTTCCCCAAGACTCAGCAAGAAGGACTTAGTCTAAATGTGTAAATAATCTCTTTATAGAATCCTGGTGCAAACTGTTAATGGATCACAATTTGACTGATGATTCTGGACACATCTGCCTTTCTTTTCTGTACTATAAAAAGAGCTGTGGCTCATCACTTGCAAATTCATCTTCTGATTTTTATCAAGAGCATTTGGACTTTTTCTGGCATGTGATCACAGCTGGCTACATTCTTTAAGGGGCCATGCATCCTGAAGTCTTGTGTCTTTGATAAACAACTTTGAGGCAGGGTCTAAGAGGGCACGCGTAATTCAGGTGTTTGGGAGTCAAATGCATCAGACACTTGATGTATTAAAGATACGTGCAAATATATGTAAGATAAAATTATTGTGGTTGTCTAGTTTCCTTTCTGTTGCTGTGGTAAGACACTCTGACCAGAGCAGTAAGAGGAAACTTAAGGGAAACGGTTCATTCCATCTTATACTTTCAGATCACAGTGCATCACTGAAGGAGTCACACAGCAGCAACTCAAGCAGGAGCCTAAAGGCAGGATTGCTTGCTATCCTGCACAGCATTACTTCTGACAAAGGAACTCACTGAAGCTGAAGAAGTGTAACTGGAGCCATAGAGGATGCTGCCTTCTGACTGTCTCACTCTATGGCTTACACATATAATCATGCTTAGCTAGCCTTCTTATACAGTCCAGGACTAACCACCCGCCTAGGTACAGTGCTGCCCACAGTGGGCAATCAAGACAGTCCATCATAGAATGTCCATGGACCAACCTGATAAATAAAGTATGTCAGTTAAGACTCCTTTTTTTCAGGTGATTCTAGGCTGTATCATGTTGATGGTTAATATTAACTAATATCATGCAATTTATATTTTTCACAAATCAAAATTGAAATCATATTTTCTTGTATGTCCAATCATCTACAATCTTATGATAGAGAAAAATGCACTAAGTTACACAAATCATGATGCAGGCTGGAGGAGATGGCCCACTTGGTAAAATGCTTGCTGTACAAGCATGAGGACACAAGTTCAATGCCCAGAACCAACATTAAGAAGCCAGGTGTAGTACTGAGCAAACTACAGCACCAGGGAAGCAGACACAGGCAGATCACTGCTTGCTGGCCAGCTAGCCTAGTCTAATCACCTTAGCCTCAGACTGTTTCAAAAAACAAGGTACACAGTCAATGAGGAGGAATGACACTCAAGGTTGCCCTTTGGTCTCCATGGCTGTCCTCTGCTACATGTGGTTGAGTGTGACCTGTTGGACATGAAAACAGAATATATATATATGTGGTTTTACCAGCACAGTACAACTGCTAACACTGTTAAAGTTAAGAGGGATCAAAAGATTTAAGAACGTGATTTTGTGACTAAAATTTGATTAACATAAACTTAGATTATGGAAGATGGGTGTTATTTTAAGTTAAACCTATGAACTGATGTCTCTAATCCCTTCCAGTCTTTGACTGGAAAGAGTTAATTGCTTTTACAGAGACATAAACTGCCAAAACCTTTTACATCTCTGGCCTATGGAGTGTACTTCCCTTAACTTAATCAAAAACTTGAAGCTGAATACCTTTCTTCAGATCACCAGAGAACAATGGCTCTCCATTCATATCACAGCCTGGGACCTGACCCTTTCATCCCAAGTGTCCTGGGAAGGAGGCAGAACAGTCCGGTCCCATCTTCATTCAAATGTTCATCTGGGAAATTCCCCCAAGCAAAAGTACCTTTCAGCAAAGCTGTTCGTTTCCAAAGACAACATTATACAATACGTGTTTCATATTACCCCCATCCCTCGACTAGTCTGCCTGTCCTCATTAAGCATTTATGAACCCCTCTAAAAATCAAGATGACCTTTACCTAGGTTTCCACATAACTCACAACCTCTTTACCAGCTAAAGGAGCTGCAGACTGGAAGGAGCATTCAGTGGAGGTTGGGAGACCTGGATTCTGACCCTGTTGCCAACACTAAGCTGCTAGTGATCCCTTCTTCTTGTGATGTAAGAGATTTAGAATGTCATGATACTCTCTGGGACACAGTTCAGTGTTCCTCCAGAGTAGTGAGTACTAGAGCAGTGAGTCACCTGCTGTGTTTCTGCTGTGGCCTTCCACCCTCCTGCACACACACACACACACACACACACACACACACACACACACACACACTGTAGGCAATGCTTCAATACTGCTCACTTGCCAGTTCCCAGTTCATGTGATCCTTTGTGAAGTAAATTCCAAGTGATAGCCTAAGTCACTTTTTCGAGAAATAAAACATCTCCAGTATTTTTCAAGTGTTAAGTAAGTCAATACCAAATGTACATTTAACATTATGCATCACTACGACATTCATTAATTTTCAAGAAATACAAAATATAATTCCTATAATTTGAACTTTTTTATGAGGAATACATAATAACTCATCTTGGGCAGTGCTGATGGTAAGACAGGTAAAGCATTTTATGCTTGAGAGAACACACAGCCCTTTGTGAGGTTTTTTTAAAATAGAAAACCAAGTTTCATATGCATTTTCTTGTGCTTTTTATATTTATATTGCCATTTAAAAGCTCAGATCAGAACTCACAGAACCTCACAAATGAGGAAATAGCCACATTGTAAAGTAAAACTTAGAAACAGTCAACCATTAGTTATTCGTTTTTTATGAATTTGCTTGTCACTGTGATTTTAACCTGTATGCATAAAGACATGATTTTCTAAAGATTTTCAAACATTTTGTACCATGTAGTTTTCTACCAATATGTTAGGAGTAGTTTTATGTCAATTTGAAACAAACCAGAATTATCTGGGAAAAGAGAACCCAATTGAGAAAATGCCCCTACCAGACTGGCCTGTGGGCAAGTATTGTAGGGCATTTTCTTCATTGATGATTGGCAGTGGGTGAAGGGCAGCTAGCTGTCAGTGGGGCCATCCCAGGACTGGTGGTCCTGGCTATGTGATAAGGCAGGCTGAGCCAGCCAGGGGGGGACATGTCAATAAACGGCATTCCTTCAGTTCCTGGACCCAGGTTCCTGCTCTGACTTCCTTCATCAATTGACTGTATGTGGAACTGTGGAAATGAACCCTCTCCTCCCCAGGTTGCTTTTGGTCATGGTGTTTTATCTTAGCAATAGAATCCCTAACTAAGACATGATCTAAATATTTACTGAGTGCATAATTGATGCCAGGCACTGGGAATAAAATGACTAGATGGAACCTCTATATAATTAAGTACAAACAAGAATATAAAGAAGTGACTAGAGTATATAGCAACATTGGTTATTTTTATTCCACCAGCCAATTATGCCAGCGCTATACTGAATATGAAAGACATAGTAGCAAGCTGACTTTTTGCTGTATATGAGAAGAGAGGTGACACACACACATAATATGAGCAAGAATTATGACCATCCCGGGCAGGAACACAAGGGCTGCTGATGCTTCCTGGACCTCTAAGCAGGTTGAAAAGGAGTCAGCGACAGTAGTTTTCAGGTCATGATGTATAAGCCACAGAAGCTCCTCTTCAGTGAGCTGGAAAGCTATGTGCTAGTGAGCTGGACATGGGCTGCCCTGTGTTTTAAGCTGATCCGTCTAGCAAAGGTCACATATTTGTCCCCAGTGTAAGGAGTGGAGCTACAAATGGGAACCGAGAAGAAAACTCAGAAGCTAGCAAACCAGCAGGGAGAAGATTGTGCTTTTAAAGGATGAAGCTTTGGGAGTGTGTGTGTGTGTGTGTGTGTGTGTGTGTGTGTGTGTATGTGCTTTGGGATATACTCTGACGCACAAGGTCATAGAATAGTTGATTGACTGGATGCAGTACAAGAGCCTTGGAGAACTCTGAGATGTCTCAAATAAAAAGAAACTACAGGAACAAAACCCTCATATAGTGAGGACAAGCACAGAATGGACAATTGCATTTGGGAAGAGTATAGAAAAAATTCATAGGAGTCAGTAAAACTTTATTTAGGGGAAGTAATAAGGATTTTAAAAATATTTCCATCTGCTTGGGTACTGTAAACCAAGGCAGGGGCAGATTAAAAAGAAAGAATGATGTGAGAACCACCAGTGACCAGCTAGGTCAGAACAATGGTGGCTCTGGACTTCAGCAGAGTTGTGGTTCCGAACAGCTTTTCATGTGTACAAAAGAGTTTGGTATTTACAAGAGCCTGGCCACATACACAGACTTCCGGAAGGATGGTCTGGGCGAGGCTCATAGGAGGCATCTCCTTTTATAATCCGACGTAAATGTCACTTTCTGTCCTGTGAAATGCTTATTTCTATCCTCTTATGTGACCTTAGAAACTCCCGGTTTGAGGCACCCCTTTTTTCACCATCTAATGCCTGCCACTCTGTACCTGGTGCTCCAGGCACTAATGTCAGTACCCCGAGGAAAGTGGGTGATGCTGAGCACTGTGTGTCTTGGGGGGGAGTACTGTGGGGACTGGGATGGAGCACAGAACAGTTCCTTCCTTTTACTTTGTTTCTTAAAGAAAAGAAACACCTTAAACAACAAAACTTGGCTGATCCTGTCAGAAGAAACATACAACTTAAATCTACAAAGAAATGAGTGAAGTCATGCTCCCTGCATTTTTTCATTCATTAGATTTTTCTCCAGACAAACAGGAAACACCTGTCTCGGATGTGTTCACCCATTGGCTTCATCCTTCCCCCCAAAATCCCCTCCTGGTTGTCTCTGCTTGCTGCTCAAGGTATGCCTCACCATAATACCTGGGGACACTAACTCAGTTGTTTTATACAGTTAATGGCGTGGAGCTCAGGGTTTGTAGCTGGACTCATTCAGGACTTTGAAGTTTCTAAGCAAGTGTGCCTTTTGCATCAGTACCAATTTAAGAAGGGGGAAAATGCAGAACAGTGCATTACCTGTGGGAGGAATCTGCATGTGAGCACGCTAGGAGACGGTTTAAAACCGGTACAGAACTGAATTCGGGTATCTCAGAGTCTACAGCTTGAGGATGAAGAGTCTGGTTTTCCTGAGCAGTTAGCCCACTACTACCAGGAAAGCCCTAAAGCTTTTTAGCCCATTGGTTTCTGCATCAGTTGAACACTGGCCTTGCTGAAGAAGCTTTTTAAAGGAATACATCCTGATTATCCAGACTCAAAATCTTCTAAAGCTGGCTTCAGGGGTCTTAGCTCCTGAGTGACTGGGGAGATCAGCCAAGTCACGCACACACTGGATTTCCCCCATCTCGGTACCCATAGATGGAAGGAATTTGTGTGTGATAACCAAACAGTGGTAAAACAACCAAGGCTGCCTCAAGACCTGGCACACTGGTTTCCAAACGGTGACAAGGCCTTCTATCTTACTTTTCTTCTGGTGACAGTCTCACTCTGAAGCAGTGAGTGACTCATGGTAATCCTCCTGCTTCAGTCTACTGAGTGCTGGGATTACAGATGTCAGACAGTATGCCATGTTAGAGTGGGTCTGAGAAGGGTAATAAGTCATAGAACCCAATCTCAAAGTTAAAATGAACAACTGGAATACTGACTTCATTAAGGGTGTCTTAGGGTTTCTATTGCTGTGAAGAGACACCATGACCAGGGCAACTCTTACAAAGAAAAACATTTAATTGGGGCTGGCTTACAGTTTCAGAGGTTTAGTTTATTACATTCACGGTGGGCATGCAGACAGACATGGTGCTGGAGAAGGAGCTAAGAGTTCTACATCTTGACCCACAGGTAGCAGCAGCCACTGTGGGTCCCACTGGCCCTAGCTTGAGCATATATATGGAATCTCTAAGCCCATACCCACAGTGACACACTTCCTCCAACAAGGCCACACCTACTCCAGCAAGAACACACCTTCTAATAGTGCTACTCCTTATAGACCAAGCATTCAAATATAAGAGTCTATGGGGGGCCATTGCAATTCAAACCACCACAAAGAAAAAGTAAAAAAATAAAGCAAGTTTCACAGTATAACCTAAGAACGAGCCAGTTTTCATTACATCTCTTATTCCTCCTTTTTTCCCTTAGGGGTACACATGCAGAGGATGCATGAGTGTATGTGTGTGCCTGCATGCAATTACACACACACACACACACACACACACACACACACACACACACACACACACACCTGCACTGGTATTATTTTCCCACACTGCCAAGTGAATTTGCTCATGAAATTCAAATTATTAATCCTCTGATCACATGGCAAAACAAGGCACTGAACTCTCACTTAGGGCAAAGAATTAGCAGTTTTTCACAATAGTACACATCAATGAAAGTAATAAGCATCAGCTGAAATAGCCCTACAGCTTCTTTCCTCTGTGTATTTCATTTATGCATGATCTATGTGGTTATGGTCAGAATCAGAGGCCGGGTGGATGAAATTATCGGTCAATGTAAGCATCAGATTATATTGAATTAAAACCAGAGAATGGTCATTACCTCTAGAAACCAGTAGTTCAGAAGACACTATTTGAGCTCAGACGAGGGGCTACCAGCGTTCTCAAGGTGCTCTCTGATATGGGCAAAGCCCTGGATTCAGCTAAACAGTAGGCCCTGGGTACTTCACCAGATTACTCATGGAGGCTCAAAGATACATGTTTCCCCTATTAGCACATGCCATAAACCTAGAGCGGGAGGGAGACCAAGAGGGACTAAGAAAGCCTGCGTGAGGAACTGATAGCTGAAACAGACCTTGAAGAACAGGCAAATCATTTAATCAGTGGAGATGGGAAGAGGATATGGTCTGGGTAGCAACTTGAGCTTTATCTGGGGAAAAGCTACCCCAGCCTGTAACAGGTAGCTCGTACTTTCAAGATACCAGAGCATGCCCTAGCCCACTGGCAGCTAAGCTTCTCGAACAACAAACTTGGAGCTGCATCGTTCTGCTCTCCTCGCCACAGCTGGACTCTCCAGCAGCAGGCACAACACAGCTGACAAGGCAGCCCTCAGCAGGCAGCGGTTCTGCCAGGGGAGGAGGTGGGAGGCAGAGCAAGACAATCCCCTCCTTGTCTGTTCTGCAATCAGTGGGGAATGGTCTGTGGATCCTGAGCTTCACATGCCAAATGGTTAATCTGAAGGCGCACTCCTAGAATGTGTCCTTGGTCATCATGCCACTTTACCTATGGTGACACAGAGGACCAGAAAACCAGTGGGGAGGAAACACAACTGAAAATTATTTCATAGTGGGATTTTAGGGACAAAAACAGTAAATGTGGAAGAGGTTAGGCAGGGATATCTAGGATTGTATATTACAGGCTAGTGAGGATAAATATCAATTCCGGAATGCTTACAATTCTGGGTTGCTTACGCTGTCCACTGGATTCTCTCTTTAAATTCTTACTATAGTCTCACACTATCATTTCTATTTTACAGAAAAGGACACCGAGGCTTTGTTGACATAGACAAAATAGTTTCCTAACAGCCTTTAAATGGGGAGTCAGATTTTAAACTTGGGGTGATGACACCAGAAGAACCACATTATATTGGAATTAAAATTGTCTGGGCTCAGTAGTAGGAAATGCCTCAGTTATCCTTTCATTTCACCCAATAGAGAAAGTTTTTTCCATTCTTCCTCATCATCACTGATTATAACCTGATGACTACTGTATTAGCATCGGTTTTACAAGAAGAAAACAGTACATTGTCATTGTTAACAATGTCATCTTCATGGCTCTAGAAGGACTATCCCAAGTGCCATCTCCATATTGTTACTGTAAATGTTTACTTTCAGACCTTTTGATATAAAATGTAAGGAAATATTGGCCCTGTAGCCTCTCTGTACCTTCATTCCAAGCTCCACACCTGACATGATCTTAGGAAGAAATGCCATGCAAACTAAACAAGACGCACATTGCTCCTTTGCAGTGTCAGTGTTGGAACTGACCCTGAAGCCTGGGTCTTGTGGTTTGAGTCACTGATAATGAAGGCAAAACTGTCTTTCCAGGCACTCAAATGACTTGAGGTTTATGGCTACATTATACATAGATGCGTTTTTCATTTACTTTGAAATTTTTCAGAGCCTAGCTATGGGTAGAGAATAAAGCCCAAGATGTGATATTGTCATAAAGTACACAGGCATCAGACACTGGCTATCTAGTGCACACAGAGTGAAGAATGAAGGGGCCTTAGGACTCAGATCCAACCTTTCTTACTGATTTGTGAAAACTGAGCCCATTGGCTCACCTGACTTGCGGGAGAATACACAGCCACGTTAAGGATGTCAGGGCATGTGGGTTTGATAGTATTTACATTACTACTGTTTGATTTATGCTAGGCATATTGGAGTCTAATTTTAAAAGTTATGAGATTTTTTTATTCATTTTTGTTTTGCTTTGAAATAGCATATGCCATGTAGTGCAATAAGTCTGGAAATGGACAATCCTCCTGTCTCAGCCTCCTGAGTAATCACAGGCATGTGTCATCATGCCCAGGTCTGGCTGTTAATTCTAAATAATTCGTTGTTTGTCTGGAGTACCAATGAGTGTAATTAGGGTTACTTACAAGAGCATGGGGACTTATCAGTGAATACTTTTCCCTCCCCAGCAACCACTAATCCCACGTGGCTCATTTCTAGACACAACCAGTAGATAGGCTCTGGGAGCACATATACAACTAAATAGTAGGCCACGTTGGAACTGGGGTGTATATATAAGTAAATGCAAGATCCAACTGGGTACAAATGTCAAGTTAAGTAATTGTAAAAGTAAAAACCTTGGCCAAATGAAAAGTGGCTTATTATTATTATTATTATTATTATTATTATTGTTATTATTAATTTTTTAAGTAGCAGTCTCATGGGGAATTCACATGTGGCCCAGGGTGAGTTCTGTTGTCATCTTTGCAACTCTTTCTGAATTTCTGGAAACCCTTTATTCTCATTCCCACCTACTACATGATAAAACCTGAAGTATCTACTATATGATCCGAATATGGAGATTACATGCTTTCCAAATGCTCTGTGGGTAGCAACGCTGTAAACCATTTCCTCAAAGACATCTTAAAAGCTTCCTGCCTCTCAGGAGTTCACGGCTGCCCACACTTGGAAGTATAGAGGTACATCTATTTTGCAGTATAAGGAAGTTCAACACTAAACGACCAGCACCATGGCTTATGAAAGAAAATAAAATGCCACATCCCCAAAGAACAGAAAAATATAATCACTAAAAAGTACAGGAATGGACAATCAGACACCACATATACACATTGTACATTTTTATGTGTGTATGTGTGTATATGTGTGTGTGCTGTATATAAAGAGTTATATTACAAAATCTAGGACTCCACTGGGTGATGAGTAAGACAAACCACTGGAGATAAGCATCTACAAAGGAGGCAGGAAGAGGGGGCGCGGGGAGACTGGGGGTGGGGGCACAATGACAGGGACTGGCAGAGACTGTCTAAAACAGTCTCTTCTTCCTGATACAACCCAGTTCCGTTTCCAAATGTCTTTCAATTAGAAGTGCCATGCGGCACGGTGGCACTTGAGTGCAGAAGTGATTCAGGTTGCTCCCAAGTTGGGCAAGGCAGAGAAATGAAGATGTCTCTTTTGATTCCTCTCTCTACCTTCCAAGTGAAGGCAGAGACCTCATAGGAATCCTAAACACAGAGCACTCTGAGATTTTAGAGGAAAGCAGAAATGGTTTGAGTCTCTAGATGACTCTCTACAGGGCTCATAACTCTAGCAACACCTGTACTGAGCCCTGATGCGAAGGGAGAAACAACCAAATTAAGGGTAAAGTCACCGAAAGATGTAGGGCTTTGTTTTTACATTAGCTAGCATTATTCTAAAAAACATATGCCTAAGCTTAGAAATAAACCAGTTTTGTTGAAATATAGTGTTAGTGCTTGTAAACCAATGGTTCCCAGTATATTAACTAAGCTGCACCACCACCACCTCTATGTAAGTAAATCCAGAACATTCTTATCACTCTAAGAAAACCATTAACAGTCTCTCTCCATGTTCCCCAAATCCTCCCAGCAACCTCTAACTTATTTTCTGTCTTTATAGATTTGCCTGTTCTGGACATTTTCTGTAATGAAATGATGTAGTATGTGGGCTCATGTAAGGTGCTTCCTTCACTCGACATGTTTTCAAGTTATTATGCAGCCTACGTCACTGTTTCCTTCATTTGGGTTAGGAACAAGATTCCACTTATGTATATGTCACATTGTACTGGTCCAGTAATAACTTAATATTTCATGGATAACCTTTCATGATCGGCTTCAGTTTCTGTAAACTATCTTATACTTTGACACAGTCACACTGTCCCCCGAGTTCTGGGATTAAAGACATGTGCCACCACCACCTGGCATCCATCAGTTCCCAGTATCATCTACCCAAGCTGTTATTTTCCACTCATGCTAAATGTCTACTGGTCTAATCACACTCCAGGTTTGGGGGTTTCAGCTATCCAGATCTTATCAGAGTTATCCCCACTGAAAATACTGAGAAAACTTGAAACCACTGTCAGAATGATCTATACACAGTCTCCAGGAGTCGAGGGTGGGGAAAGAAATCTCACACATGGTTTCAAATCTTTAATTCATGAGTAAAGGAAAAGCTAATTCACTGTAACCAAATAGCCTGGGAGGAACCTGTAAAAACACATTTGGGGAGGAAGTCAAGGAATTAAATCTAATATCAACATATAAACACAAAGGAATTAAGTAGGAATTAAATATTGCTGAGCCAGGGGAAAATGTTCATTAAAGGAGTCACCCCTCAATATTGTTCTAAAGATAAATGCAAGCTGTTCTGAAAATTATTAAATCTCAATGACATAGTCAAGTTGCTGTTGCTTTTCTAGCATATGGGTGTCTAAGGAAATAGTAGTCACTGGAGACTGGAGGTCTCAAAGGACATGATGGGTTTATAGAGTGGGTCATATCTAGAGAAGTGTTTTTCTTATAAGGAAGAAAAATGGATAAGGCAGGAGGGTGAAAAAGCAGTCTGAATCAGCCTATAAAGCAACCAGTGTGGTGAGCTCATGAATTAATTTAAACTTATAAACCAGAAAGAAATTTAAACAATATTACATACATAGATAACTTTTAAAATATAATTATGAAAATACATACCGTGAAAGGGAATAATAGAAAATGGGCATGAAACTTATCAACTGCCCAAGAGTTGGATTTCCCCACTTTGATTGCTTGTTTTGTCTTTCTCTTGAACCTTTCACTAGATTATATAACTGTGCAAGGCAATAGGGTTCATGGAACATTTCATGCGTGAATGTACCTCACAGAGAATCTCTCAGCTCATCTCACATGATCCTGTACCTCCACATACAGACAAGTAATTGCATAAGATGACCTATTTTCACAGCAAAATTAACACTGCTTTATTGGCATCACGTAGCCAGGCTGACCTGCTCTCAACTGTGCTGAATTTCACAAACACCTAGTTTATCATATATTTGTTGAACTCAGGACTTCATTACAATCCATGTTGTATTAGGTTGTAACAAGTCCTGAAAATCCTAATTTAGGGTACCCTTTCTTTACCTTCATTTATCATCCTATTTGCTGAGAAAATCTGGTTTATTCCGCAGGGACTATGTAAGACCCTGCATTTGTCTGTCTGCTTCCTTCCTTGTTGGTGTCATTTAATTTTTTCTTCCATTTCTCTATTTCCTTTAAATGAGTAGCTTACTCTAAAAGACAAGAGTATAAATTCAGTTAAAATTTTTTAAAATATCTATTTATTTTATGAGTGCTTTTCCTACATGATGCATGTGTACCACATATGTTCCTAGTGACTGAGGAGGCTGGAAAACATCAAATAACTGAGAGCTGGACCAGGTGGTCATGACCTGTCCAGTGTGGGTCCTGTAAACTAAACCTCGGTCCTTTGCAAGAGCAACAAACACTCTTAATTTTAGTCATCTTCTCCAGCCCTTGGGTTAATTTTTTTAAAGATAAGACTGCTTCTCAAATGGCATATTTTATATGGCATTCCATTGAGAGATGTTGACTAGTTGATTCACCAGTCTTGCTGACTCACTCCTAGTGATCTGTCTGACTTGTCCATGGTGATGCCATACTGACATGTTTTCATGAAGACAACTCATTAGTACCTGGTGATGATTAACCATGGCAATGCTAGGCAGAAGTGGAAGGAGATGTCGCAGAATTGCAAGAGGGATGACATGGATGGGAAAGAAGTGAGGGAAATGGAGGATTCAGATCCCAAAATGATACTGAGTGCCTAAGATTGTTGATCAGTGGTGGAGTGTTTGCCTAGTATGAAGCCCTAAGTTTAGTCACCAGCATTGGATGAATAATGAATGGATAATTATGTAAACTTTAACTGTAATAGCCTATAAAAAGGCATAAGAGATAGGAATAATTATGGAATGAGATTATTGAAAGATTGCAATTTTTCCAGAAGTTTTCATGGGTGCTAAGAATCAAGGTGAGTAAGCATGTCATGACACTACAATGCATGCTCCACAGCAGCAGATAATTAGGCATTTTTGCTTGATTCTGAGTCCCCAACACCTAAGAGAAGGCTTAACATAGAGTACATACTCAGTAGATATTTGTTAAATATACATATTAACTTTTGATTGAGTAGTTGGGTATACCTGGAATTCTAAGGTAGAGAACCAGTTGTGTGTTCCCGTTCATATTGTTACTAGAGATCAAATAGCTGGGGAGACAACACAGACCTTTCATCAAATTTGGTTTGCCCCTAATGATAATCAACAATGAATACCTTAGGCCATGATTAACATTAGAATAAATTTCTTAAACAGTGCAGCTTAAAATGGCTAGTAAAAAAACAAATGAATCCAACTTTATTCCTTTGGAGATGCACTATGATTATAGGGGTATAAGAATCAAATTTGCAAAACAGTTGATTTTTTTGGGGGGGATCTCCAAGAGAAAGCTATGCTTGACTAAAATGGCAGCATTTCATATGGTGAGGTCAGGAACATTAAAAACAGTCTACCAACAAAACCAATGCTAGTGTTTTAAAAAAATAAAAATAAAACAGTAATTCCATGACCAGAATAAGAGAAACAAAAAGAATGATGACATAAATTGCTAAAGTCATAGTTTAAGACAGAACATCATCTTGGGCAGACTTAAGGGTAATAAAGGAACACCATGAATAACTGTGCTCCAAATTCTGATATCCAAGATGAAATGGATCCTGTGAGAAGTATAACCTGTCAACACTCAAATAAGAAGATAAAGATAATCTGGACAGGTATATACATTTTAAAGAAATTGAACTGGCAATTATTAACTTCCTTTTTAAAAAATATTTTACATACCAACCACAATTTCTGTTTCCTCTTTTTCTCCCATTCCTTACCTCATCTCCTTTCTACATCCCCTCCTTCTACTCCTCAGAAAGGGTAAGGCCTCTCATGGGAATCAACAAAATATGGCATATCAAGTTGAGGCAGGACCAACCTCCTCCCCACTGTATCAAGGCTGAGAAAGGCATCCCACCCTAGGGAATAGGTTCCAAAAAGCCAGTTCATGCACCAGAGGGATACATCCTGGTCCTACTGCCAGGGGCCCCACAAACAGACCAAGCTACACAACTGCCACCCACATGCAGAGTGCCTAGGTTAGTCCCAATCAGGCTCCCAAGATGTTGGTCTAGGGTCCATGAGAGTGAGTTTGGGCTGGAGGGATGGCTCAGCCTTTAAAGACTAGACTCTAAACCAAATTTATTAACTTTCAAAAGAGGAATACATCATTGCCCAGACAGACTCACTAGTGAAACCTACTGAACATTGAAGAAAGAAATCATATCAATTTTTTACAATCTATTTCACAAAATAGTGTAGGTGAATGATTCTCAATTAATTTATAAGGCCATAATTAACCAAATATCCCCTAAAACGATCTTATAATAAAGACCTCCACAAGCCAATATTTCTCACAAATACAGGTTTAAAAAATCCTCAGTGATATAACAGATAAAATCAGATCCTTTACAAAAAAGAATTCCATGTGAAATTTATATCAAGTATGCAAGAAACTGAGATAATACAATCCATTATACTAATACCCTACAGAAAAACACAGGATCATATTAACATATTTGAAAAGAGCATATATCAAAACCAAAACAAACTCCAGGAAACCAGGGCCAAAAGGATGTCTCCTTATCTCAATAAAGGACATATACAAACCTCAAAGTCAGCAAGCCATCTTGTTTAATGGTAACAAACTCCAAGTCTTCCACTAAGATCCGGTACAAGGCTAGAATGGTTCTGCTCACCTTCCCTTTGAACTTTGTACTAGAAGTATTTGCTAATGTAATAAGACATGAAAATAATATAAAAGGTATACAAATAAAAAATCGAATCACCTGTTTCTGAGTGTCTTCATGCTCAAGCCTCCTATAGGAAGATTATAGTCTCAGGCTCACACCCTTCAGGTGTACATTCATGAAAATAACAGGTACCTCATCCCTATAGCTCCCAAACAACTTCAGAAATTCATTCTTATTAGGCCAGTTTGAGTAACACATGCTTTTCTGAGCCAATTGCTATGGCTATTTATTCATATAGGCACCATTTACTGTTCTACTTAGCCAGTTTTGTTAAACATGCTATGTGCTATACATACAGCTAGTTTCTGTGGGGGAATTTCAAATACCCAGTTTTAAAAGGGGTAAATGCATCTTGAGAAGGCAAAACACCAATAAAAGCACTCCCTTTTTTTAGACAGTATTTTTAGAGTTATCATATTGTCATTATTATCACAATCTCACAGATGAAAACCAAGGCACCCACAGGTGTGGTTAAGGCTACAACAGACCAAATGGTGTTATTTTTCTTAAATTGTGTCATTTCATTTAGCTAGAGTGTGCTCTAGACTGGCACAGACACTTCTTGCTCCAAAAACTAAAAGAATTCTTGTCTCAGAAACAAGGGAATTGATTTCTATAACATTTTGTTTTTCTATACGTCAGTTGCTACCCCCAGATGACTCTCAATTCAAAATGACAAGTGCAACGAAAATCATCTAAGAAAGCTGATGGCTCCCAAGGGACAATGATTTCTCATTATTCACATTGATTTTTGAAAAGATCCCAAGATCCAAACAGCAAGGGAGCTGGCAAGAGTGTGCTGAGGTGGGCCCCTCACAGCCAGACCAAGCCCTCACTGCCATCCTAAAAATTAGACTGTTTCTGGTTGCTTCAACGTCCCCCCCCCCTCGCTTCCTCACCATTTTGATTTTGATTTGTTGATATGTTAAGATGGGTTCTCACTCTGTAGTCCAGGCTGACCTGGAACTTACTATGTAGCTCAGGCTGGCCTGCTTCAGCCTGTCAAGTGTTGGGATTAGAGGCACCAGGTTGGCTTTTGTTCCAAGATTTTTTTCTTTTATATCCTTTCCTTTCCTTTTTTTTTCCCTGAATACTTTCTTTTTATAATGAGGACATTAACATGAGTCTGTCTTAGTGAAAATGCTTCTGTCTGGGTTTAACCTAACTGAAGCTATAACAGTCTAGAATAAATCACCTGGAATAAATTTTGCCTTTACTTAAATGGACTGGCAAACAGGACTAGAGTGCTACTTAAAGTTCTGCTTGATGCCATTCAGCACCTCTCAGTCTTGGCTTCCTCCTGTCAACTCAATATGACAGGATTAGTAAATATGATTTTCCTGGCAGACTAGACTTCACACTCTGTGAGGACAAAGCTAAAGCATACTAGATCCACCTCCTGGTACCCGCACAGAGCCTACAGGGAATCCGGGGTGGAGGGACAGCAGTGTGTTGAATCAATCAAATGATTCCTTCAATTAAGAAGAGCAGGAGTTCTTTAACCTTTGGGGTTACACTGTGACATATTTTAGTTCTCAGAATTCTAAATCCAAATCTCAGCGCATTCTTCCCAGAATAATCTTTTAGAGCTGCCTCAGACTTTCCTCTCATTTGGAAACGTGTTGACTGCTTCATCGTTTTCATGCTTAGCTCTTGTTGTCCTCTGGGGAACTTTACATTTCATAATAGGAGGAGCTTCAGTTCTGGCCACTGTCCCACAGCTAGTAGATTCTATGACACCTGACATGCAGTCCTTCAAAGCTAATTCCCTTACTATGGCTGGCCCGATGCTTTCTTCCATGAAAAGAAATTAATGGGTACAGCATGATTTCCCACTTGCACTGCTTTCTTTTTTTCTTTTTAGGATTCCAAGGCCATATCTGCCACCAGTGTAAGAAAAAGTGGCAGATGATAAATTAATATTGTAGAATTACAAGAATTATACTCTTAAGTCAGAGAATGAGGCTTTGACAATTATACACTTAGTATATGGTGGGGGTTCTGTTAGGTGGTAAGGAAGTCAGAAAATTACTGTTGCCTGGTGACTTCATGCCATTATAATATCATAACACAGCACATCACTCGTGTTTGTGATATGCTGGGGTAAACAAACCTATTGTATTACCGATAGTATGTACATGTCGCATACGCAGTTACATACAGGATGCTACACTTGAGAAATATCTGTGCTGCTAGGTTTTGCATTTACCATACTACATTTGATACCACTGCTTTGCTGTTTAGTATCAGGCAGGATGCAGTGTCCCCTTGGCAACAGCATCATGCTTCTAGTGTTTACTGAGTCTCTTGATTTCATCCTTTTCCCTGTGCTTGTTTTAGTCTTGTGTCATTTTGGCCATTCAGCCCTCATGTGCAATAGCTTATGCCATCTAGGTTTGTGCAGGACACTATCATACACAGCAGTGGAATCATCACACATGCATTTCCCAGGATGCGTTCACTTTAGGGAATGATGGATGTCCTGGGTTCCTGTCTTGCATTCCTAGTGCATTTCTTTAGATAAAGTCAAGTCAGACACAGCTTTCCAGGCTTCAGCCTCAATAACCTCCCTACTTACCCAACACAGTGACCATGGCAGATCTTAGTTCCAGGTGAGCATTTAGTCCCCAGGGCATTTAACTATGGCAGTGAGCTACAGAAAGGTCAAGGGACCTGTGTTCAAGCCCAGACAGGCCTCTATTAGCAAGTGAATGTTCCCATTGTTAGAGCCAGTCAGATGTAATGCTTTTGTTTCCCAATGGTGTCCTTAGGGACCTGTCTCAAGATTATTACATGACTATGACCACAAGAAACAGTGAAGATGTTATCAATCTGAGCAATTCCAGGTTTATCAGTTTTTTGTTTATGGGTTTTGACTTTAATTTTATTTAAATCAGGGCTTCTGCTCCAGGAAGTTAGCTTCCTGCCAGAGTTCCCAGTTTCTAGTCTGTGTTCCCAATCTCTGCTTGCACTTCCTTTTCTGGCTGCCCCAGAAGGACCTCATGTGGTAATGTAGTGAGAGCAAGCGTTAATTAATACCAGAGTCAGAGAAAAGGTGACCTTTCTTCTCCTCACCTTTTCTGAAAAGAAATCCACTATTTCAAATGCTCTCCTTTCTCTGAAACTAGAGGGTATTATTTACCATTTCCAGCGGGCAGGGGGAGAACAAACTTTGCTCTCCTTTAGCCCCGTGGAGAGGAAGTAAACAGAGCATTCCATCCAATGTGATTCACAGTTTCCCAGCTGTTCAGCCAGTGGGCCCACTGGAGACCGCTAAATCACTAGGATTTTCCCAAACACCCTGCAGGCCAGCTCCTCCCTGGTAAAGACAGGGCAGCTGAGAAACAGGGAGGGACCTGTGAGGGCTTTTTCTACCAGACCTAACTTGTTCTTTCAGCTGCCCACCCTCTCTGGTTTGCTGCCCAACATGCTAAAGAAGGTTTGAGATGATTCACTAAAGTTCCCTTCTGCTACAACAAGGTATATTCCCCTAAATGACCCCAGGGACAGCACAGGCACTGTCCTTACCTGACAGGAAGTGCTGAAATACATCTGTGAAGTCCAGCCTGATGACCTACACTCCCCGTCTCCCCCACTGCCTTCCCCTTGTTCCAGTATTTTTTTTTCTGGTTTAGACTGTCTATTTATACTAAATCCTGATATTTTATCTTTCTTTTTTCCACATTATGCTGATGTTTCAGAGGGAACGCTCCTCCCCTCTTTCAGTTTCCCACAAATGCCAAACATGGAAGCAAAACTCGGAGAAACAACATTTGGCAGTGAAGGAATGGCTGCAGAGAATCTGAGATTGGATCTGGAACTGCAGTACTCTAGAAAACTGCAGGTGACCACAGACAGCCATGGCTGGCCAGCCCTCACCCCTCAGCCTCTTGCCCTCTTCCAGATCCCTGCTCTTTTAAAAGCTCCTTCCTCT
Source organism: Mesocricetus auratus (assembly GCF_017639785.1). Taxonomy (NCBI): domain Eukaryota; kingdom Metazoa; phylum Chordata; class Mammalia; order Rodentia; family Cricetidae; genus Mesocricetus; species Mesocricetus auratus. The sequence continues at coordinate 36,125,983 of NW_024429197.1, forward strand.
CTATCACGTCCTACATTCCCAAATCCTTCATTTTCTAAAGCAAATAAATCATTTTTTTCTCACTGCCTTTCCACATCTAAAAAGACCTAAAATATCTTTTATCAAATTAAAGGAAAACAATAAAACAAATGTCAAGCTGGGGCTTGCTGTTGCAAGTGGACAGGAACCTACCCAGGCCTCCTCATTGCCAAGGTTAGAACGCTCACTGTAGCTTCAGGTCACCAATGATGACTATTCAGACATTCCTTCTGCTGGGGTGCCTGACCCCATGCTGTCCATCCCTTCTGAAATTCTATTCAAGATTTTTCTCCATTTCAGGGAGAGGAATCCTATACCTGTGAAACACCTGTGTAGCCAACATACTTGCTTAAAACTTCTAGCAATATCTACTGCACTTGGCAAAATGTAGTGGATAATCCCAAACTGTTACTTGCGCAGTCTAAGTGGGAAGTTGCCCTGGTCACACCCTATCTATCTTGTCCCTCATGTCTGCCAGTACTGCTAAGTGCTTAGCATGGACAGGCTGGTGCTAACACTACATCAACTAGTGAAGGACTGAACTTCTTGGGTCATAAACAACTCTCACACTTACTCAAATTGATACTGAAGACACTCAAGGTTTTATCAGGAGCAGACAGCCAAAGGCAAACGAAAAGCTGGAAGCAAACTTTAGAATTTTATCACTATGTTTTGTTTATTTGTGTGTGTGGAGGGGTGACAGACGGACGGAGGGAGGAGAGAGAGAGAGAGAGAGAGAATGCATGCCACATCTGTGTGTACCTTAGAGAACCCCTGTGACCATCAGCTCTCTCCTTCCACTACTTGGGTTCTGGAAATCATCTCAGATCCCCAGGCTCATGACAACACCTCCACCTGGTGAGGGATCCAGACAGTCCAAGCACTTTAACCAGTCTTGTTCATGGTAGGTTTTCTGTAAATCTGGAGGCAGAACTGAGCAATCAAAACATATGTATCTGTTTCATTCAGTGGGCTCCCCAGGATATTCCATTTGAATAAAATGACGCTGCTATGTCAAGCTTTAACATGTCAAAAGACTAGGACAGAAGGGCAAGATGAGGTGATTCATGGGACTAAGTACCTCCATCTCATTGTGAGCCTAGACACTGACTTTGCATCTTATTGGGGTGTTAGCCTTTCACCCAGCATCTACAAAGTTAATGCGTTTGCAGGACAATTAATGTCTCAATTTTGTTCAATTAAAAATGAAAGTGCTTTAGAGACTCTAAATCCTACTTGCAATTATTAATATCCTTTAAAGCAGATTTCCTATTGTCTGAGGTTCTGCTGTGCTTTAGTGGTCATTTACTCCTACATTCTCAAGTCTATTCTGACAGAGGGTTTTGTTTAGATTTTCTTTGAGACTTACTACTTTTTATTTAATGTATATGATTATTTTGCCTGCATGTATGTGCATTCACTACATACATGCCTAATGCCCATGGAGGCCAGAAGAAGGTGTTGGATTCCCAGGAATTAAGTGTGAGCCACAATGGGAGTACTGGGAATTAAAACTTGGTCATATGGAAGAGTAGCCAGTGCTCCTAACCAAGGATCCATCTCCCCAGCCCTGCTGGCAAAATTTTAATGCAATGCTTGTTGGTCAAGCTGGAGGTTGAGAATACAGGAGCAAACCAATGAGTAACAGGGTAGTCTGCCTACTCTCCTACTGAAGGCAGTATAAGATTGAGTCTATGACTCAAGAGACAAGAGCTGAAGCTGACTGTCCCTCTCTGAATTTTATTGACAAGTTATTATAAATTAATTGACTTCTGTGTGCTTTCATTTCCTCACCTGTAGAAGTGAAAGAACCATATTTAAGTGATTGATTGGGTGGCTCCTATGAGATGGTCCCTGTAGGCAGCCAAAACAATGATTAGAACATAGTGTTCAATTACTCTTAGCTATTATTGACCATTAGCTTACAATACTGTGTAATATTTCATGATTATTTTGAGGACTACAGGAAATTTGTGTAATTATTGTCTCTGAATCATGGGATACATAAAACAAACATAGGGTTAACATTGAGCACTTACTATATGCTAAGCACTCTCCTGTTTATCTACACATTTCAACATTCACAACAGCAAACAATGGTACCACTCTCCGTATATTCATTTCACATATAAGGAAACCAAAGCACAAAGAGGATAATTACCAGAGAAATACAAAACCACAGTGGGACAGCAAGCCACCCCAGTTAGAACAGGTGTGACCAAAAGACATAAGATAGCAAGTGCTCTAAGGGATGTGAAGAAAATGAGCCCTTGCAAGTGGACGGTGGTAATAAAAAGTACCACAGTAGTCACAGGAAACAATATGGAGGTCCCTCAAAAGAAAGACATTAAAAACAGATCTATCCCGTGATTCAGCAATCCTATTACAGGATATGTATTTAAAGGAAGTGAAATATGCAAGCCTACGTATTCACAGTAGCTAGGCAATGAGTACCACTTGTGTCCATCCACTGAAATGGACAGACTATATGGTCCATATATACCATGGGATACTATTCAGGTAAAAAATAAAGAAGAATTAAATCCCGTCATTTGTCTCAACATAGATAGAATGGGAGATGATCTCTTAAATAATATGATTTGGATACAGAAAGACAAGTGCTAGATGCCCTCATTCACTGGAATCTAAGGAAGTGACTTGGGCAGAAGTTGAGAGAGAATGGTGACTTCCAGAGGCTGGGCAGAGGGCATGTAAGGAAAGGATCAACAGTGTTCAGGAGATCACAGGTGGACAAGAGTAATGACCACACATCATGATGAACCAGGCGTTTCCAAAGGAGAGGGATATATATATAAACACACACACACACACACACACACACACACACACACACACACACACACACACATATATATATAGAGAGAGAGGACTTGATCACCCATGTATCATGCATGCACATGTGGAGGCCAGAGGTTGACTCTGGGTATCTCTTTTTGCTTGCAGCATCATCATCATCATCATCATCATCATCATCATCATCATCATCATCATTATTACTGTTTTTTTCCAGACAGGGTTTCTCTCTGTAGCTTTGGAGCCTATCCTGGCACTCGCTCTATAGGCCAGGCTGGCCTCGAACTCACAGAGATTCACCTGCCTCTGCCTCCCGAGTGCTGGGATCAAAGACATCACCACCAATGCCCTGCCTTGCAACATTATTTTTAAATATGATTTTACATTTGTTCTTTGAGACCCTCACATAAGGCCTCTTACTAAATTTATAGCTCATTGTTGTGGCTAGAATGATGAAACACAGAATTCCCATGATAGGCCTGTTCACTTCCCTCTTTAGGCTCAGGGTTAAAGGCATAGGTCACCATGCCTGACTTTCCCTGAATGCTAGGAATCTGAACTCTGGTCCCCCATGATCCTGTGACAAGCACTTTACCCACTAGCTATTCTCCAGCCCCACATTTTGATTAAAAAATCATAAAGAAATAATAATTTGGAGAAGCAAATATATTTAACCTAATTTAAAGACCCATAATACATACATATACACAGAAAAGCCACATAGCACTCCAGGAATGCATACCTTTTAAGTCTTAATGCATCAGTTAAAAGCAAATTCAACTGAAAAACTTTAGAGCAAATTCAATATAAAAATGTTTAAAGAGACTAAGTAACTTGCCTAGGACTGCACAGCTAGTTAGTGGAACAACAGAGTTTGAAAGCAATTTGGTTTCAAAGTCTAATATTTTATTGTATGTCACACTATGTTTGGTGACATTCATAACCAAGTATAGAAGTATCATTCAATGCAGGTTAGGGATTCAGATTGTGAACACAGTGTTGTGTGTGTGGGGGTGGGGTTTGTTTGTTTTGTTTTTGTTTTTGTTTTTGTTTTTGAGACAGGGTTTCTCTATATAGCTCTGGCTCTCCTGGAACTCACTCTGTGGACCAGGATGCCTCAAACTTAGATATCTGCCTGTCTCTGCCTCGAGTGCTGAGATTAAAGGCATGTGCTACCACTGCACTCTTAGCATCCTTTTAGACTAGGGGATTGACAGATAATTGGGTCTCCCAGGAAAGTTATCAAGAAGGCTGGTTCTAAAATTATTTTATATTCTTTGACAGTTATCATACATGTTTATAAAGAACTTTAGTCCTTTTCATCCCCTTTACCCTATCTCATCCCCTCCTTCTACTAAACCCTTCTTTCTTCTTCCCAACAAGACCCCCTCCTACTTTTATGGTGTGTGTGTGTGCTGTGAGTCTGCATGCATGTATGTGAGTGTGTGTGTGTGTGGGAACACCAGACCTTGAGCAGAGACCCACTTCCCCTTCTGCCTGGGAGTAGGCAGCTGTAAGACAATGTTTAGTAAAAACATGTTTACTAAAAACGATACAATAAGTTCCTGGAAAAGGCCTTCCCACGGAAACCGCCCTGACCTCGACCTTGTCCAAAGACTAACCGCACCTTCAAAACCCACACACATCCACCTCTGGTGTCAGAGCAGAACCAGCCAGGGGAGAGGAGAGAGCAGAAGCTTCTCTGGTGGGAGCCTTTCTTAGGAAGTTTTCTTGAACCTTTTTGGAGCCTGTTTAAAGTTTTCTTTACATCGTTGAATGAGTCTCTGTGTTGTCAATCCCCGACACCCTCCGCACGTTCTCGGACACAGGCCGAGAAGCAGACGTGACATGTGTGTGTGTGAGAGAGAGAGTGTATTGTGAGTCTGCATGCATGTATATGAGTGCGTGTGTGAGAGAGAGAGTGTGTTGTGAGTCTGTATGCATTGCATGAGTGTGTGTTAGTGTGTGTGTGTGTGTGTGTGTGTGTGTTAGATCCACTGAGTTTAATTGGGGTTGCTTAACTGAGCATAGATGAGAGGTTACTTACTGGACCATGGACAATGTAACAGTGGTTGCACCACTGAAGAAAATATCTTTCCACCACTAACTCTCAATAGTCCTTCAGGGAGGGGTGGAGCCAATGAGCCTTTCCCTTTTCTGTGATGACGTGTTCATGACCTCAATCTATGCCTCTCTTATGCAGATAACCATAGCTGCAGTGAGTTGATGAGGGCAACAGCCATGCCATGTTCAGAAGACAGTTTCATTGTGTCCTCCCCCACCTGTGGCTCTGACATTCTTCCCATCTCCTCCTACTGCAATGTTTCCTGAGACCCGAGGAGAGGTGGTGTGGTAGTGGTGGGCCACAAAGATGGCTTGCTTGGACTTGAGCACTCCAGTCACTTATCCTCTGGATTTGGGGCAGCTGTGAGTCTGCACTTAGGCTGGTTGTATTTTAATAGCTCAATACGAAATTCATTCAGTGTCTGCACCAAGGAGTTGGTAGAAGTTGAGAGGTTTGAACAAGATCGTGGGGTAAGGCTCAGAGTTCAGTCTTCTTCATTTGTTTAGATCTGAAGTACAAGTGTGAGCTGATGCCTTGTGAGGGTGGACCTGAGAATGTGTAGTAATCCAGCGTAGTCAAGGCAACATGGCAGCAGCAACCAGGTACTTTACCATCTCATCACAGCTTCTTCACCTGCATTATAACCAAGCACTGATGACTGGCTGACATAAGAAGCAGGGGCAGGGGCTAGTTTGGAAGAGTCAAACCAAATGTTGTTGTTTCAGGAGAGGGTAAATCCAGGAAAAGCTAAGAGAAGGTCAGGAAAATGGCTTGTTGCCTTTCCTGAAGTCAAGGCTTTTCACTGGGTAGTCTAAGTGAGGAGGTGCTTACTGGGCTCCAACCCCATGTTCGTTCTTACTTCCCTCATCATGCCATATTTCTTCTCTTTATTTTTTTCTGGCAACCACTCCACTGCAGATCAGTGTGCTCCAAGGGATACTGACCTCCTCTCTGACTCCAGCAAACATACCCTGACTATCTTCAAACTGAGATAATTACAGCCATCTCATCTGCCTGATGAAGTGAATGGGCTAGAACAGACCTGTGCTGTTTGCATGGAGCTCTGAGAAATGATGAACTATGAAGATGAGCATCTAGATCCTAAACAGGAGCCAGAGACACAGCTCTTTGTGTCTCTGACAGTGTTTAACATGAAGGTGACAGCTAGGATGATCTTGGACATTTGACAGTGCCAAGGGCAGCAGAGAAGGAAGAAAAAGAAAGCAATGTTTTTGATGACATTGCAGAGCCATGTATTTAACAGCTCTTGAGGCCTCTATCTGACTCCCTATGCTCCTTTGGATATGTTATATAATAGATCTCATTATTCAAAGCAGATTGAAGCCAGTTCTGAACATCCAAAGTTATAACACACATGGATTCATGCTCATTTGCAGCCATCCATCAGTATAAATGCGAGGCAAACAGCAGAGGTCAAATTGCTTCTAGGAAAGGTAGTGGTGCTGCCATAAACCAAAATGAAGCAGGAATTCAGGATCTGCTCCAGCATCAGAGACATAGCAAGCCTATTGCTTTAGTACTCAAAGCATGAACCAGGAAGCATCAGCATCATCAGCCTTGGGTGTGAGCTTATTAGTAGAGCAGAATTGGAAGCTTCTCTCTAGCTGAAGGCACGAGACTGCATCTTAACAGTGCTGGCATGCATATCTTGCACACAGTGAAGAAGCATTTTCCTAGCACAATTAGACCCTGGCAGTGCAATGAGGACAAGGGGCTCAGCAATTAAGTTCCCAGGTACCTCCTGGGGCTCGATCCACTTTGCTCAGATTGCTTCTCACCATCCTCAGTTCTTGTGTGAGGGCCTTAAAAGCCCTTGGCACACTCTGGCTGTTTTCCTTTTGACTCTAACACCATGTATCAATCAGAGAATAGTCACCCAAAGCCCAAGTGTCTTCATTTTCCACCTTGTGTAGACAGGGTATCTGGCCACAAGCTTCTGGGATTGTTTATCTCCCATTTTGCCATAAGCAGGATTACAGGATGTACCATGCCACATCCTGTTTGTACTTGGACTCTAGAGGTCTAAACTTCAGTTCTCATGCTTGATGAGACAGAGCTGTGAAGGACTTTAATTAAGCAGAGGCAACCTCACATCCTAAATCCAGTCATTATTTGTGAGTTCAACATGTGGGAAGAAAAGCCAGACTGGAGACACAGCATGACTCATGGCTGCTAGTCTAGCATAGTGTGTGTATAGTAGGCTTTCAGGGATGGATGCATAATTTGTAAGGCTTGGTGCAAAATGAAAAGCAAGTCTTCACTTAAAATGAATTATGTACGCGTATATTTTTTAAGTATTTGGAATCCCAGTGTTTGGGGTGGGAGGCAGAGACTTGGGTCTTGGACTCTGTGGTCAGCCAGACTAACCTACTTTGCAAGCACCAGGACAAATGGGAGATTTTGCTTCTAAAAACAAGGTAGACAGCACCTGAGGAGCACTAGAGGTTGCGCTCCAGTCTTCACCCACACAAAGGCACTCCCTCCTTTCACACAAACCTCTGCACATGCACACACACACAACACAAAATAAAAACAGAACTTAAAACGTGCTATGCTGGGCCTAGTGTGTATGTGTAGATGTCTATGTTTATGCCCATGAATGCCTCTGAGTAGGAATGCATATGCACCATGTGGCATTTGTAGGTCAGAGGAAAACCTCAGTCGTCTTCATTTTCTACCTTGTTTAGACAGGTATCTTCTTGTTCAGCAGGGTATCTGGCCAGCAAACTTCCGGCGTTTACTGTCTCTCTAGCTCCCATTTTGCTATAAGCATGCCTGGATGGCAGGACGTGCCACGCCACATCCTGTTTGTACTTGGGCTCTGAGGGTGTAAACTCCAGTCCTCATTCGTGCATGTCATATGCTTTATCCACTAATCCATATCCTCAGCCCTGACTTAGACTTTTAAGAAGATAATTGTAGAGTATTAAACCACACATGGGGCTCCTCTAAGTGTGGGCTTTTTCATAACTTATCAGGCTCATGTGACCCCCAGTCAGCTCATCTCTTAAAGTAAAAGGGTAGAATGGAGAAAAGGATAATAATTGTCTCTAGTTTTAGAAAACTTTTTCTTATTAAAAGAAGTCATCATTGATGGCTGAGAGGCCAGCATGGGACTGATCCAGACTCCTTGAATGTAGTGTCAGTGCAGAGGCCTCGGCAATCTCTGGGGCCTTGGGTAGTAGATCAGTGTTTACTATGGTGTACGAATGAACCTTGGGAGTCCATTCCACATGGATGGATGCTCTCTCAGCCTGGACACATGGGGTAAGGGCCTAGTTCCTTCCCTGGATGAAATGACAGACTCCGGAGATTCCTCCATGGAGGGCCTCACTCTCCATGGGGAATGGCGTGAGGATAGGGTAGGGGGTAGGGAGACTGGTGGAGGGACAAGGGAGGAGGGGTGGGAGAGGGAGCAGGATTGACATGGGAAGCATGCATGTTTCTAATTTAAATAAAAACATATATTGAGAACAAAAAAGAAGTCATCATTGATCCAAGTCTTAGATTGATGCATGGTCAAAGTCAGTGGTGAAGCCCTCACACTGAATATTCATTTACTTTTTCATTCAAATTCTACCACAGGTGAGGTTGATTGACAGTTTTAAAGATGCAAATTAGAACAAAAGGAATCTTCAGCTCAACATGCTCTAATAGGCAAACAAACACTGTAGGTGTGTAAGGGCGACAAAGATTGTGGTAGACAGATCCAAATGTGTTACTTATTAGATACAAAAATCTGTCTTTCACAGGTCATTAATAATTTTTTCTAATTAGTCTTAGTTTTACTAATTTAGAAATGAAAACTGGATACAGTCTGATTTATGCTGCCAATAGCTAGTTTCTAGTTGGACATTATTTTGTCCATGTGGACATTTGTTTGTCATGTAGCTATTTTCTCCTGGATGAATTTTGACCCTTACTCTTCCTTTTCTACATCCAATTTTCTCAAAATACCCAATTCCATTCCATTGCCGAAGGCAAGCAGACAAAACATAGCAGCCCACTCTCCCAGTGTTTTTAGGGGATACTTAGGGAGTACTGTCTAAGAGACCCAGCTTACATGGGAGGGAACGGGTAAACCTGCATTCACTATCAGTCTCAAATGAAAAAGAGGCAGCTCATTTCAGAGCAACAGTGAGCCACTGTCTTTGCAGAAGATTCTGGTGAGGCTACATTTGAGCAGTGCAGTTGATTGATTATCTAGGTCTTCCCTGAATGTGGAGTTCAACAATTCCTAAAGCCCCCTGTCACTACCATTTGTTGGAAGACGGAAAAGCTTTGCCACTGATGAAGAAGTAGTTGTTACTCTCGACAGTCAGAGGAGAAATCTCAATTATCATTACTACCCCAGAGGGCAGCAGAGCATGACGGGATGGAGACAACATGTCACTACGCTCTGCTTCTATTTGAACCCCTGTGTTGCTGAGAGATATGTGAACCTAACATGAACTAGAAGAGCCCTGGGAATCTGCACATTGACTGGTCAATATCAAGAAAGGAGTACACTTAGTGTTTACCACACAATAGTGGAGCACAGACTTACTTTAACCTGACATTCCCTTAAATACATGACATTCACATGTTCAAGATCTAGGCTCTTCTGAGAAAGCAGTTTCATGAGGCGAAAATGTTAACCTTGAATAACCAAGAAGGGGACAGTTGAGGCATCTTGTTTTACAAAGCATTTTACTCACGACGGATACACTCAGGCTTCGAAAAGTGTGTCCTGATCCACACACTCCTTTGGACAAGATCCAATTGGCATCAGAAGCAGGGCATCTGCACAAATCACCCCACAATTTGGTATGGGGGTGGGAGGTTCTGACACCTCTATTTTAAAGGGTACCAGTGACACAGATCCAAGGCCATGCTTTGCAAGAAGCTCGGCACACAGCCTGCCGCCTCTAGCTCCATTGCAAGCCTGGAAGCAAGCCTGGCCAAGCTTTTGTGAATTTGAACCTACATCAGGTCTAGCCAACTCAATCAGTGGGGAGACACAAATGGCCACTTCATTTTTATTCAGCTGACCAGAGGCTCAAAGTGAAGAGCTTCGTGGGATGGCATGCCAGAGAAGCTCCTAGAAGCAGAACTTCCTGAGAGAAGGCTGGTTCTGCTCCTAGCCGTGTGGCTTCTCATGAATCGACAGTTCCCTTCTGAGGAAAGACAGGAGCTCTAGCTACAGTACAGCTCTCATCACTTAATGTTCTTCTATAGACAGCTAAGCAACCACCAGAAACTGAGCAAACAGGAGACGAATCTAAAGGGCTGTGAATTCAGAACAAGGCGAAACTGTGCTCCATCAGTCGCAGAAGCTGTCAGACTTGGGATATTTGATAATTGCCTATGCTTTAAGGTGTTCTAAAAGGCTGCATAGCATAGTACTGATGACTGCTCACACTGTAGCCAGAATCTTTGGCTTTTCTGTTTTAAGCTGTGTTGTAGTGTTAATATTTTGAACAAATAACTTAGTATCTCTGGGTCTCAGTTTTCACATCAATAAAATGGGATAAAGCATCATCTACCTCATAATTACTAGGTCAATGAGTAAAGTAGTGAAGAGATGTTTAGATAAGGGTCTGAGATATCTGCTCTTTCGCCCTGTCTCTGAGTAAAGTGGCCACAGCTAGCATCCATCCCCGGTGAACATTTCTTCTGTGTCCTTGATATCAGTGCTTCTTCAGAAGATGAAAACAAAGCCACCATCTGACTACTCACACCTCAGCCCCGATGCTGGCACTTACAATCTTATACTGAATGTAGGCTGGGATGGAAAGACATCATCACAGTCAGATAGTTACATAGCACTCCTGTGAGCTGGGCACTGTGGCAGGGCCTTGGCATTCAGCAAACAAGAGGCACAGGGCTCTTTTATGCATTTTAGCTGGGCCTTGAAGGGTGTGAAAATTAGATGAAGACAATTGCACAAACATACATCTTGATAAAGAGGTAATATGAGTGTAGCACTCATGGGAAGACACAAAGTTGACTCTAGAACAGTTGACTCTCAACTTTCCTAGTGCTGTGATCCTTTAATGCAGTTCCTCATGTTATGGTGACCACAACCCTAAAATTATTTCATTACTACTTCATAACTGTAATTTTGCTACTGTTAATATTTACAATATAAATATCTGATATGCAGGATATCTCATATATGACCTCTGTGAAAAGGTTGCTCAACCTTCAAAAGGGTTGAGACCCACAGGTTGAGAACCACTGCTCTAGACAGTTTTTGTTGACAGAAGCCTAGAGATGACTGTGGATTCAGACAAGAGTGAGAAATGCGTAATACACAAGGGGATAGACAGACAGACACATGCACACACAGGAGCCTGGGAATGCTGACAGCTTATAATCCTTTTCAGGATCCCAGGAATGTCATCGGGTCCAGTTCTATGGTGTGGATGACAGAAATAGAAGATGCATTTTTAGGAGAGAACGGATAGTACTTGGTGACTTTTCACACAGAGGGAGAGGAAGAAAATGTTCTTTAGTGTCCTAACTAGCTGAGTTAATTAAAGCTCTAGACTCTCTAGGTTTCCTCAGTTTAAAGATAAGCAAAGATGAAGAAGGTTTTATTTAAAATGCCACCTTGAAGATGAGTAGCAAGCTTGCAACTGTCACCATAGGGTATACACACGCACTCAGCCATTAACTCTTCACAAAAGCCATAGGGTCTGATTCGGAGCCTTTTAACTGTACAGAGTTCAATAGCTTTTAGGTTTCCTCTCTCTCCTACTGGACTATGCCTTATTTGGGCCCCATGGGACATCTTTTCTTCTGAACTCTTGCTAACATGCAGAACAAGGTCACACACATTAAGTGGCTTCCAGAAGAGGATTCTTGGAGCACCATGGGATTCCTTGGGGGAATTTTCTTTGTTGTAATGGAACAAAATATGTTTTCTTGGTACAAGTAAGTGCGATAATATAAGCTGCAGTGTGACTCTGTGCCAGAGCTGCAGGAAGCTGTGGCATAAACCAAGCAGCAGTGAGTAAATGAAGCCTGTCCTTGCCCAAGATGGATGCTCAGGGGCTAACCAACAACAGTGCTGCTGAGCTCAGTTGCCAAATTCCAGGACTGTGAACTTCAACAGCATCAGAGACAGTCTTGTCATCTTACAGGTGGAGATGTAAGCCTGTGAGGAATGGGAAGAAGACTATGTGAAGGGCACCTCCCGCCCCCAGGCTCTACCTGGCTTCCTAGGACCACAGACTTGGGCCAACCAGAGCCAAGCACATGGGTGACACCTCTGTGTTGTGAATGTGGGCCTGAGCTAAGCAAAATTTGGCTGATGTGCTGACCTCCAAGATCCTAGTGGTAGCCAGCCAACTCACTTCACTGTGGCCAAGGGATGATGGGAAACTAAGAAATGGAAAGTACCTTGAAGGGGGATTTACGTTTTCTTCTTGGGAGACAGGTTTTTTTTTTTTTTTTTTTTTGCAGTGGTTGGATTGTTGCCTCAACCTAACGGTGGACTTTTTTCTGATATCAATTACTAGCCACCAAGCAAATGACATCAAAACATAAAAGCAAAGACATCACTGTGGGCATCACTGTGGGCCAGACATCTAAGTTAAGCTCTTCACACAAGTTGAGTCATTGTTTTCCCACAAACACTCTCTGAGCTGACATGAGTATTGCCAGGTTGACTTTTGAAACCAAGAAAACATGTAGCAGCACTGGAGACAGTTAAGCTGGTTGGGTAGTACATTAAGTGGGATCAGACTGAAAGCCAAGCATCCTGGCTCCAAACAGGGCAGCAAGGGTGGAGACCACAGAACAGCAGCACAGGCAGGGAGTGGCTGCACAACACAAACCAGGTCAGAGGACAGAGGAAAAGCCAGAAGAGAGAAAAGACGGGGATCTTAGCATAGTGGAGAAGAAGGGGTGGGGTAGAGTCGGCAAGGCTAACACAGCCCCGGAAAAGGTGCTGCCAAAGATTGCTGTCATCTCAAAGGCTCTCCAAACAGACGGCAAAACAGGCAAGCTCAAGCACTCAGGCAGGTGATGAATGGTGAGAGGGCATCCATGAGCAAGGGATCATGACAGAATGGTGAGCAAGGGATCATGACAAGGGACAACAGCCACAGCAAGACTGACATGGGAGGGCAGATACACAAGTCAGAGATCGCAGGAGCTAGGGTTCAGTCACATCCCACTCCCTAGCTGTGCAAGGAACCTTAAGCCTCCACTTTCTTAGTTATCAAAGCAGATGAAAAACAGTCCTCACAGAACTACAATGAGAAATGGGTAAATCACATGGGCGCAGATGTTCACAAGGGGCCTGGTGCACTGACAAAAGCTATTACTACCAGCCTTGAGTGGGGCGTAATCTCTGGACGAGGCAATTTCACTCTCAGAGAGGCTACTTATTGGCCCCCTTCAAGGACATGGGCATTATAGGTGGAGTTCAATGCTACTGCATTTTTTCTTGCTCAGCTAATGAATTCATGAGGCAAGCCAGAAACATAGCACACAGGTAAAAGGGAATACTCCGAGTGTGTTTTTACTTACTGCTAAATAAACAGCATAAATGCTGTTATAAATAAAGTTGGAGAGAGCTGCATATATTTACACATTCCTAAAATGTGCATTCTACTGTAGTTGTGGAGAAAGGAGCATCTGTTAAGAATATTAATATCAAGAGTGGGGTTAAGGCACTGGAGAGATGACTCAGTGGTTAAGAGCTCTTGCTGCTCTGCCAGAGTACCCCAGGTTTAGTTCCTGCACTCACTAGGCAGATCACAACTCCAGTTCCCAGGGAACACGTGCATGGTACACATACATGTAGAAAAAACACACATGCCCCCAAAATAAAAAGAAATCTTAAAAGAAAAGTGGAGTTAAGCCTTAACTACAATAGAACTATTGATATATCATCAGGAACTATAAGACTTTTCAAACACACAGTAAAAATGACTTTATTTTTCATGTTATATAAAGGTCAACTATTGACTATATTTCTTATGAAATGCTATAAAGTAAAAGTTCTATTACAACCAAAGCAAGAAGATGTTCCTAATAATTGTTAAATTCATGACTAGAGAATTGTGGAAAATACTGAGAAGAGAAAGACACCACAAAATTTATCTGAAGCCCTTCCCATGCTTTGTTAAAGTTTATGCTTGCACACAATGCCATAACAACCTATAAGGTAAAAATCTGAGAGACTGTGAACTCAGCTGACTTGAAGAACAGAGGCAGCCTGGGTGATAGTTCCCTTACTACCACTAAGGGCAGCTGTCTTTTTATAAAACCTAAAGAGAAAATGTAGGGAAACAGAGGAAGACCCACAGTGGTTATGAGCAGCCCTGGCTGGCAGGACTCATAGCTACAAAGAGCCATTCCTCTCACCAATCCTACAGGAAAATCAACTCTACCACGCACAGACATAATTGACACAAATGCACTAAGGATGTTGAATTATAAGAAAACAGTCTTTGGGCACTAACACAGAGGAATTGTAAAGTATTCTGGTTAATAGCCTACATCCCTAGGCCAGTAGTGACCAAGGATGGTATTCTCAGTGGGAAGAAGTATACCCTGAGTCTATCACTCAGCCACAGAGGCACCTGTGGTGTAGGGTGACTGCTATGAGGGTCTCCTCAAATGGCTTTCAACCGAGGGGCAAACACTCCCTTCCTTCTGAAAACTTTCCTGAAAGGTCCATGGTAGTTGTCCCATTGAGATTCTGATGACATTTGTTTAGAGAGACAGGCCATCAAAGCAAGAGCTTTTTAATGGAGAATTAGGGTATGGATGGGAACTAAAAGGTTCTGCAAGTATGTGGGACTCAACCCCAGAGCCTGCTTAAACACTCAGCCAGAAACAATTTAGGTGGCAGGAGGCAGGAGCTCGGGCACAGTGGGACTAAGCTAGTAAGAAAGAGTTTACTAAGTACATGTTCTGGCAGCACCTGGGAGAGAGCTCAGTAAAAGCTGCCAGAATCAGAACAGGGACATACCTATGCAGTACGAGTGACAGCAGTCATGATCACAGCTGACTCGATGAACACAATGGAGCAGGAGGTATGCTCGGCTCTACCCATGCAATGACATTTAGTAACTTGTCTCACCCTCAACATCCCAGGTTACGTCCTGGATTTCAGAAGACTCTAAGGACCCAGTCCACTACTAACTTCCCAGCTCTCACTCACAGTCATTGAGTTGTCTGCACTAATCTAGTGTCCATGTCACAAAAACACCAAACTCCCGAGGTGTGCCTCACGATGCTTGTTCGTCAGACACACCTAGGATCTAGTACCTAGCCCTGTTTAGAACTGTAGTAGACACCTGCTGGCAATCTTGTGAGCTTGGGACAGATTAGCAAACTAAGAAAAGAAGCAGTGTGTGTGTGTGTGTGTGTGTGTGTGTGTGTGTGTTGTGTGTGTGTGTACAGGTTTCCACTTGCCTGGAGGTATATAGCCAGCAAATCACAGAGCCAGGGTCTGTCTAATTTCCAAGACTGTGCCCTTAGCTGCTGTACCATGTGAGTGATCAAAGAAGAGAACTGGAGAAGTTAGTATAAAGGAGGCTGGTAAAGGAGCAACTCCTGCCTGCAGAAAGACTGGTGCGATTTCCTGTGGGATATAAATGCATTTGACAGCATGGGTCAGCACACAGCTAGGGAGACAGGAGGTGTAGAACAGGGCAGCTAAAAGTACAGCGGGAATCTCAGCCCATGGGAGGACACATGGGGTTTTGATGGAAACATCTGTGGAGAAAAATGAAATATGGGAGGGAGGGAGTTAGCCCCTGTTGACAGCAAGAAATCTTAAGCAACTATCTGATCTGGTCAAGGGATGGAGGTGCAGTGATAAAAGCCATGACCTAACCAATTCGCCATTAAAATGACTGCCAAAGGATTGAAGGACTTCAAAGCCATTAAAAAATGAGCACACAAGAAAAGTTCGTGGCATATGAAATCTCTCTTATCTTCATCTCTTTCTCACCTGTGAGTGCAACTTTGAAAATGCCCAGTGCCAGAAACATTTGAGCTAGAAAAAGTTTATTCAACGGCTGAACTAAATCTTCACTTCATCCTGCAGACCTTGCCATTGATGGTGCCAATGAGTGGCTGGGGAAGGGATACCATAGTCCTTTACAATGCCTACCAGCTTTCCCACAAACAGACATAAAATTTAAATATAATGGGGGTATCTATTATCAAGTATAAATCGAAGACGAACCCTCTAGAAAGAAAGGAGAGAGAGAGAACACCGTGATGCCATCTGCAGCTGCTAAAGTCCATCCTACATCAAAAGTAATTGTTTAAAGATGCAAATGAGATCATGACCTTCTCCTTAAGCTCTGCCAGTGGCTTTCCATTGCCTCAGAATAAATTCCAGATCCATCCCCACTGCTCGCCAAGTCTGGCCTGACCTCAATCTTCCAGCCTGCCTCTCCTTGTCCTGACTGACTTCCTTTTCTGCTCATTGATTTCCTGAGTCCCCGGTCCCTCGTGTCTGCTGTTCTCAGTTCCAAAATAGTCTCTTCCTGGATCTTCATGGGTCATGACATGGAGGCATCTCATGGGGCACATCTGCCCAGGAGTCCCTCCAACTATCCAGTGTGTAATTCTGCCTTGGGTGTTATGGATTTTTGTTTGCATCATCTGAAGCCAAGTTTTCATTTACTTGTTTTTGCTAAGCTGTCTCCCTGTCAATCTTGCGTGTCCATGTGTCCTAGATACCTCTCATCTAGACCTCACAGCAATCCGTTGCCACCAAGATACTTCCAGTGTACCCAAGTCAAAAGCTGATCAGGAGTGTGAAATGGTCCATTTTGTATGTGTGCATGTGTAGGTTCATGTGTGTGGCTGTATTATGTGTGCATGTGTGTGGAGGCCAGAGATCAACCCTGTGTATCACTTCTCATACCCCATTCACATTGATTTATGAGAACAGGTGCTCACACTGCCCTGGTGCTCAACTCTTCTGTTAAGCTGGAGTCCAGGGATTTGCATGTTACACACTGGGAGTGAAAGCACAGTCTTTTATATCTGAGTCCTGGGGATTGAGCCCTGGTCCTCATATTTGTGTGGTGAGCACTGTCCTGACTAAACTATCACACCAGCCCCATTGAGCTCCATTCTTCGGTGAGCCACACTGAACTGTGCTTCCATGAAGGAGAAGGCAAGAGCCCAGTCAGGAGAAGAAATCCAGTTTGAATAATTGGATCTGGCATTCTGAATGAGTAGATTAGACTGAATCCTCTCTACCTGTAATCTGAAGCTGGATTCAGAACTATATTGGACTTTGTAACCAGGCCAAGGAACATTTTATTTGAGCACACTTTCAACTGTATTTGAAACTGTCTCACTAAACAGCCATTATTAGTAATAATAGCTTTATCCTGCTTAGCAATGTTAGATATAGCTTCCCTCAATCTAATAAATAATTCAACACAATAGGAAGGTGCACACTCCCTGGTATCCACAAATGAAGTCTGTCTGTAGGTCAGAGAGGCAGGGGATGTGGGGAAAGGTTGACAATAGTGAGGGCTCATTAGAGACCTTAAAACCCGTTACATCTTAAGAGTTATTAATGCCAAACCCAAGCCCTTAATGGAAAACAAAGCTTCCAAGATAAGGTAGAAAATAATATCCCAAAGTTGTATTTTATCTCTACAAAATTTCATGTTTCAAAATACTTCCTGTATATTTGGTGCTTTGCGCTGAATGACCAGGTGGCAAAGTTAGGGATGCCAAGAATATTCATCATGATACAGAAGAGAACACAGAGATGTGACAACATGTCCAAGATGCACAGGTAGCAGAGGGTACATCGACAGACTCAGCCTCATGTCATAGCTAATGAGTAACAATGCTAAGATAAAGTAGTTTTTAACTCTCCCCTCTCTTCCTTCCCTTACTCTCTTCTCTTCCCCCAATAAAACTCCACACACACACAAAATAACTTGAAAATGTTCACATAAATGTGGATAAGTGAGAATTTGAATTTGAGAAGTCACTTCTAGAACTCATGGTCTTCACAAAGGTAGATATTACCTAGAATAGTGGTTATAATCAAATTAATAGAGAAAAAGTCATATGCATGCACATATGTGTAGGTATGCACATACATGTATATTTAGAATTTGACACAAAATATAGTTTGTCCAGAAAGCAATTAAGAGTTATACTTTATTGTGCCTGTAAATAGCTTGCTAGGTACTGTGCTGAATGCAAATTACTTAGCATCTCATTCAATTTTCCCGAAACTTTTATGCAGTTGGTTCATTTTTATCATTTTGCAGATATACTCATTGAGAGTTGAGGAATTTCAGGTTGTGTGTCTCCAGAGCCTATGTTCCACATGCAGTAAGCTGTATTTTTATAACAGTGATATTTTTTCTTGGTGATTTCAATGTTGTCTTTGCTCAAATTTACAAACAGTGAAAATTTATTACTCAAAACCAGAGGAAGACTATTTGAAGCATTGGGCAGACATTGGTGAGACAGTCCTGTATGCTGCTAGGACCACAGAGTGTGGTCCTCAGCCTGAAGAGTCCTCCATGGCAGAGGGCATGTTAGGGCTGCAGAGAGGACACACTCCAGGACATGACTTGACATCTCAAAACACTACAGGAGCCTCTGAAGGCCCAGAAGTCTTGGGTACCAAGCCTTTGCTATGAACACAGGGATCTTCTAAATGCCTTGCACAAGCCAAGTCCTTTGAGAATAACCATGTGCTAGGTACTGCTTCTGCTAAAGTCTGCAATCCCTTCCCAGAGCTCATTCATTCACTGGGCGCTACCTAGGTGCTGACCTAGACCCCACACTGGGACTCAAAATGAGTGAGGTAGCTTTTTATATGAAGAACAGGACTGATATAAAAGACAAGGCTGTGCCCACAGAGAACAGCATCTAAAACTTGCTGGGCTCTCAACACTGGGCACTGAGGCTGCAGCAGCATTGACTCCTGCCTGACCCAGAATTGTCATGCCAGTCCCTGCAAGCCATATATGGCAATTTCTGAAACCAAACCCTGACTCTTTCCTTCCATTTCTCCTTCCTTCCATTGGTTTGGTATTGTCTTTCCAAGTAAAGTATACTTTTTGACTTAATTCTTAAAACTTTTCATGTTAAATGGCTATACCCACGAATTTCATATTCGTAATAAGGAAACAGATCCACTCTCTTCCCAAGGTCATGGACTTGAGGTTTAACAGAGGTCAGTCCGACCAAAGTCAGCAGTCTACAGCATGCTCTGTGGCCTTGGTAGCTGAAAAGGAATCTCTCTATCAGCAAGGAGTAGGGGACTCTTGTATATAAAGAAGACACTTTGGCATGACCTTGACTGATCAGCACTGACTTGGATTTGTTACTCTAAAGGGAAGGGGAGAACAGTGGAGGTAAAGAAAGAAAATAACAGAGTTTTGCACTGTGCAGGCAGAGCAGGGAGGGAGAAAGACAGTCTGTGTGGGGCATCTTCACACAGCAAATTTTATCTCACAAGCAAGGGAAATAATAAAGGAAGGTAACCATCTATGACAGGCTACACTGGGGTGACTTGGCTACGTCTGGTTAGATGAGTTAGTGGGGGAGACCAGAATTTTGGAGGGGTGATGTACAACTCTGAGCATTCATTGGGAATGAGAGGGTGGGGACAGGTTTCAGGAAGGACTCCTGACACTCTCATGAGTTTAGTTACCTGGTATGGACCTGCGCCACCCACATTAGGGACCTGAGATGTGATGGTTAAAGTCACAGCACAAAAGCAGGATCCACCCCGGCTTGGAAGGATTAGACCATTTCTTGCCATTGTTGCCACAGTTAGTTCTATGTAGTGCTAGGGGCAATCTTTCATCTCCTTTTCAGTAACTCACTGAGAGCATTTGTGATGTGGGAATGTGCAGCTAGACCACCCGCATTCTGGTATTATTCATTCTATTTTTACTCTGGGAAACCGTCCATGGGAGGAAACACAAAGTGATAAGCCATGTGCCAGCTCCAACCAATTCACACAAGTGCCCTGGAATAAGATGTCAAGATAGTCGCTGAAGCCAGAGAAAAAGACAGTGGAGATTGATTAACGATGTCGGCCATAGTCAAACCACGGAGCAGCCTATCGTGTGGACATGGAGAATAAAGGATGATAGAGAATGCTAATAAATTAAAAGTGGGTAGGGAAAATATGCAAGGCTTGTCTGCAGAGGCAGTGCAGCAACCTTCTCCATGACAGTGGCAAGAAGCAACATTAAGCCCTGAAAATGAACTAGAAATCACAGGGGTAGAGCCCAGAGAAAACAGTGCATACGTACTAGCCTCTCTCAGATATTTTCGTATTCATTATCTCACCCTGTTTGCAAAATGACCCTGGGAGTTAGGGACCAGCTCTGCTCCTACCTCATACACGGGGAAGCTGAGGCCAGGCAGTTCCAGCACTCACTCAAGGTCACACAGCTGGTGGGGGGTTCAAGGCCTGTCCTTCTTTTCACACTCACTGACAGCAGGTGCATAGGCTCACAGAGGAAAGAGCTATAAATGGTCACATTGTATGTGCACTCAGTAGAACGATGACCCTGGGGACACATTCATTTGTGTGTCTTTTGGCAGTCACCCAACCAGACTCAGCACCTTTGAACGAGAAAGACACCAAGGGTTCCCTGTCTTTGTCTATCCACATTTTTGGAATCATGACTAAAATGAACTTTCATTTATCTTCCAGAGAGAATAAAGACCCATGGATAAGTTGTTGCATTTGGCGTTGGTTTCCTCAACTATAAAACGAGCCTGGACCAGTTTGGTTAACCTTCAAATGATGGTGTGCACTATCATGTGTTCATGATAATAGCCCAAGCTTTCACAAGATGCCAGTGAAAATTGAGCTGTCCCAGTAAGGGAGAAAGGGGCTTTTGTTCATGGTGAGAAGAAGGTTTTCTATAAAATGTTTTGTAGAATGTAAGCTGTGAAAGTTTAGAGTCCCTGGGAAGAGTGACACCACAGTGTGACCCTTGTCACCATAAAATCCAGGCAAGACAATGAGTGCTACTGAAAGGAGAAGAACAGCACACTGCTAAGTTAGGGGCCTTCTTCAAGCTGATGGCTGAAGGCAAGGACCAGAGCTAGGTGATGAAACCAAATTTCTTAGTTGTGAAGAAATACCACACTGAGTCTCAACAGCCTGCTGCTTGCATGTCAGAGACCCAGACTTTCTAATCACACCATCGGACACAGAAAGAGCTTATGACTGCGAGTCCAAGTCCAGCTAAGGATGCTTGTCGCTGTTCTACTTAGCAAGCTGTTTCATCTCACCGAGCCCCAGTTTCTGTTTGAAATAAGGGTGTTAACACTTATTCTTTTTTCCAGCACAGAGAGGCTGTGGGATTGCAATGTGTGAGAAGGTAGTATCTCACTAGGCACCATGCCAGATTCCAGGTTTCTTAAGACAGTCACTGTATCTGGCTCCTCTCCCCTATCATTTTCAGTGTAAGTATAATACTTGAGACTAAAGGAAATGCTCCAAGTGGACCTGGAGAAATTTTGGGTTGTATCATTCACCATTGAATGCACCATACCTTGAACAAGTTGCCTGGCAACTAGTATGCATCCAATATATAATTTTTAGACCATATGCTCATTTAAATTAATTGCTTTAAAAATAATTTTTTATTAATTCTTCAAGAATTTCATTCATACACCCAATGCACTTTGATCATATTCACTCTCTGCTCTTCCTAACTCCTTTTACATCCATTCTCAAACCCTCCACCCCCTCACAACACCATGTCCTCTTAAACAAAAACAAAGATGCTTTTTATAACTCAGTGATTCCAAATTGTTCTGTGCATGTACACATAGATGTGGGGGCCATCTCCTGGAGTATGGTAGACTATCAAGAACCACACCCCTGAAGAAAATTGACTCCCTTTCCCCTAGCAGTTATGAACTCTCAATAGGTCCTCAGATAGGGTTAGTGGTCTCACCTTCTTCGCTTATGTGAAGGCCTCTGAGACACAGCTGGGACCTCATCACTTGGCAAGCGATCCTGGTTCTGAAAGAACCTTATCAAAGTATAACTTCTCTTTGTTGGATGTGTTCAAGCTTAGCATTATAGCTGAAGGCTCAGCTCTGTAGGTTTGGAATGATGAGCTAAGACAAAGACATGACATACATCCATTTGCTTAAAAGGCTAGGAAGAATTTCAGTGTTGACCAGATGAGCTCAGCCTCCTAAGAATCCAACTGTCATGAGTATGGACATGATGACTGGCCTGATTTTGTGCAGGTCTTATACAGGTATCACAGTCAGTGTTCTACTGCTGTGAAGAGACACTATGATGATGGCAATTGTTATAAAAGAAAACATTTAACTGGGGGCTTGCTTGTAGTTTCAGAGGGTTGGTCCATTATCATCATGGTGGGGGCAATGCAGCACACATGCACTACAGCAGTACCTGAGAGCTACTTCATCGTCCACCAGCAGAGAGAGAGAAAGACTGGGCCTGCCATGGTTTTGAAACCTCAAAGCCCCACTCCCAGTAACACACTTCCAACAAGGACACACCTCCTAATCTTTCTATTCCTTTCAAATAGTTCCACTCCCTAGTGACTGAGCATTCAAATACATGAGCCTATAAAGGGCCACTTTTATTTAAACCACAACAGGCAACCATAGCTGCTGTGAATCCATTAGTGTATTGCTCTTGTTACGTCCAGAAGACTCAGTTGTGTTCTGGTACTCCCTAACCTCTGGCTGTTACAAATTTTTTTGTCTCCTCTTCTGTGACATTCCTTGAACCTTGAAAGTAAGGGTGCGATGTTGGTGTCTCATTTATGGCTCCATCCTCCAGACACTTATTCTCAGTATTTTACTAAATCTATATATAATCTTAATGGATAAAGAAACAGTTCTATAGTAGGTTCTATAGGTGACAGGTACATGGATTCTTTTGTCTTCTAGTACAGCAAAGATGCAAAACTAATCCATGACATGCATACAGAACAGAAGTGTATAAAACAACAAAGGAGAATAGCAATGTATTTGAGTTAATTATGTGCTAGGCATACATGTTGAGGTTGGAGAAAGAAGAATCTAGCCTCAGAGTTCAACCTTGGAGGAAGAAAATGTGGGAGAATCCACTCATTCAGCAGTGGCAATGGGTTCTTAGAAACTGGGAGTTCTAGATATAGGACAGATCAATCATCTCATTCTGTCATGAGGAAACACAGCCTGGAATGTAAAGCAATTTCCTCAAGGCATCCAGCCAAGCAGTCCCAGAACTTAGATTCACACTCACGTATTACTTCTATACAAAAGCCCAAACTACGAAAGTTCAGTGACCACACTGAATTCCTAAGATCAACAAATTCTCTATTGAGAAATAATCTGGCATCCAAAAAAAAAAAATCTCACGTTCTATGATGGTATCCTTGTAGTCACCAGCACATTGCTCAATGTATAGATGTATACTCATTGATATTCATCTGTCTATTTTTAAACTAGTTTCTATAATATCCAGACTTGACCTTAAAGAAGAGAAAATGAAAAAGAACACAGGAAGGGAATGATGGAGGGAAAATGGGAGAAGGGAAGTCACAAATATCAAGGAGATATCAGTGTATTAATAAAACTGATTCGAATTTCTCTGCATAGGTGTAGTACAACATGTGTCTTTCTATTATGAACTCATTTACTTGGAGAGAATCACAGAAATAATTTAAGCTCAGTGCATATTCTTAAATAAACTGTCTTGTTTAGCACTTTGTAACAATTGTAACTTATTTCCTAATTGTGTTGTGTTTGTAAGTTTTGTGTCTCTAGTGAGAACACAAATTTGAACATTGTTTTTTTTACATGTACCATGCACAGCATATAGTTATAAGAGCTATTTATTTATATTAGTTTTGCTCACGTGGTCAATGAATGAATGTATTAGGCCTCCACTGTGTATGAAAGCTACATAGGTTAACAGATGCCTGTCTTCAAGCCCTAACTTCAGCTTTGAGGACTCAGTGGCCCAAGGTGTGAGTTTGGGATTTGGGGATAACAAGAACAGAAGGGAAATCCTTCTGAAGAGTAGAGGTTTTGCAGGACTCATAAGAGAATGATTCCACATGCTATGAAAAGTGATTTTTCAAACCAAGAGCTTGGATAGAGGAGAAGGTCTATCCTAAGTACTAGGAAGCATGTAGTATGATTATCAATTTTAGTGAAGCATTAGCTGAACCTGAAGAAGACAGCAGCCTAGAGCATGCAGGCTCATGTAGACTGAATTTAAAGAGAAACAGAGATGGAAAGAATGCAAATTTAAAACAAGGAAGTAGCATGACATAAGGTATTTAAATATAAATGTTATTTTGTATATTACATAAATATGTGTGTATTTAATAAAGGTATTTAAAGTATATTTAAATATAGAAAGATCCGATTCTAATATTCTGCAGGGGCAATGAACTAATAATGTTCAGATCCCAAGACTGGAGCCTGATCCCTCCCACAGCTATAATACTTCTCTAGTAGCTGTTCCATTGGTGAGTAAGCTATGCTGCACCCACTGGCCAGGGCACAGACAGGTTCATCCCAATACCTTTGCGCACACTGGCTTTCTTCCCAGGTAACCCTGTCCTCACTGTACTTCCTGTTCATTCCTATCTATGACCACCTCTTCACACAGCCAATTCCTTCTCAGGGTTCTAAGACAGAAGCTAAAATGCACCATAACCCATTAAATCTTATCTCCAACACCTTTCTAGTCATTTCCATAAAATTTCTCCCTTTCTTCATTCCACTTGTAAGTTTACATAATGACTTTTCAACTGGATTATGGTTTCTAAAGTAAAATGGAATTAAGAAAAGGTAAGCTAGCCGGGTGGTGGTAGCACATGCCTTTAATCCCAGCACTCGGGCGGCAAAGGCAGATGGATCTTTGTGAGTTCAAGACCTGCTGGGTCTACAAGAGCTACTTCCAGGACAGCCTCCAAAGCCACAGAGAAACCGTGTCTCGAAAAACCAAAAGAAAAAAAAAAGAAAAGGTAAGCCACAAGAATGGAACTGAAAAGTGAAACTGAACATAACTGAAAAACTACAGTATTATCACGAGTCTCTAAAGCTTTTTAAATAAAATAATTTCTGGCGATGCCTTCAAATTTTGTCTCTAGCTCCCCATCTTCTTCTGATCAAGTTTTCTTTGTTAATAATTGACTTAGATAAGCCACGTGGGAAGACTAGCAGCAATATTCAAAGGCGATACTTGAAATTAGAAGCACACTGAATGCCACCACTCTCTTCTGCTGCATCACTGTTAAAGGTGCTGTGATCAAGGCAAGTATTTAGTACTCAGTCTGAAGCTGGGCTAATCACTGTTGATGGACAAGTATATGATTTGAAGTTGCCCACTGGGATTGGATAAGCACTAAAGCATCTAACAGTGTCTTCTCAACTTACACCTGAAGATGGAGAGAAATTACATAAATGATGGAGTGTGTATTAGAATCTCAGATGCATCCTTACAGTTATTAAAGTAACTTCACCATTTAAGGGAAGGGAATTGGTAGCATTTGAGGCACTCTCTCCAAAACCTCTGAGCTAACTATAAAATGAGCACTCTTGTTCAAAAGGCTTTGTTCCTTTTTTTTTAAATCACATCAAAGACTTTTCCAAATAGAAAATTTCATTTCTAGAGTTTACAGGTTTATTGCTGCAACAGATGTTCAGCTAATCTCAAATTGGACAAAAATTGGATATAAGTAATCATGTGAGGCATAAAAAGCACTAGTAAGGAATGAAAAGCCAGGGTTCTGCCAGCACTCATATTTTAAGTAGAAAGAAATGGAATATGCAACTATAGAAACAAAGGCTTGTTTTTTCAGTGTGGCTAAGATGTCTGTTCTGCTACAAAGTAAAAAAGAAAAAGTTCTTAGAGGCTGAAAATCATGAGTTTTGTTAAATGAATTTGAATTCAAATTCCATTATACCATGTGTATTTTTTCTGCCACAATGTATTATTTTTATTTTTTTAAATCTGGAAGAAGTATTATAAAATATTCTATCAAGTATGCACTTATGCAGACATGCCTATGAGTAGAAAATAAATTAAAATTTATTAGTCACCTCAAATTGCAACTAAATCATTAAAACCATTCTTTTTCCTTTTCAAAAATGAAGAAAGTGATATTTTGAATACAGCAGCAGCTAAGAGCACCAATTAGTTCTGCCTGGGACAAGAAATGTACTTAACAGTCAGCCTCAGAAATGAAAAGATTTTACAGGACCTTAGCTTACTTTCAGTGATCTTAAGAAATACCATTTAAGTAATAACATATCAAAGAATAGCCCTTGACTGGCGGCCCTAACCACATGACCGCATCTTAGCATCACCAATGCACGCACCCATGGCTATAGCCCCCTCTGCTAACCACCTCTTCCTTCATTCCCATACTACGTCTGAGCATCATTATGTAGTTTTCCTCAACAAAGAAGCAACTCAGTACCAACCACTGTCAAAAAATAAAGAATTCAGGAAGCAATAAATCAAGCCTCTTAAAAGATAATACTTGCACGAGCCACACATTGTTGCTGAGCGGTGTAAGGATCCTGCAATTACAATGTTGTCTCTCACAGTATTAGAACAAGAAGGAGGTGGTACCATTCCTCATCTAAGACCAGGCCTTCCAAAGGCCTATATCCTGTTCCAAACAAACATAGACTTGAATCTGAAGCATGAGCTATTCAGCTAAATATGTATTTATTATTGTTTCCCACAAAACAGTGGAGGGACTGAAAAGTTGCCCTTCCATGCTTTCTCAAAGCAGCAGACAAGAAACACTGCAGCAATATAGCAATGTGCACGCACGCGCACACAGAAGTACGGACCTCTGCCTCTCCTCTCTAGAACTGTGTTTATGTGCATGACTGCACACGCATGTGAGGCCATGCCCATGCCCATGTGGCACACAGGAACTGGCTGAGAAAAGACCATGTGGATGCTTGCTGGTGCAATCTCACCGTGCACACTGGCATTTCAGCAGACAGCTGCCATGGCAGCTTTTTGGGCACCTTTTTTTGGGGGGGTGGGGAGTCCTTAATTTTCCAAGGTTACTGTGGTATGTGCAACAGCCTGACTTCATCTAGAGGCGAGTTCAGTGGACATAAGTGCCACATCACATCTTCAGAGTAAGAGCAATTTAGAGGCAGGATCCTGGGATGCAGCATCAGAAATCTACCAAGGCATTGCTAAAAAGACTGGCGATATAGTTGGAAGGCCACCAACAGGCAAATAGATTTCTGGTTAAGGCTTCTACCTGCTTTTCCAAGGTCACTGAACAATTAACAGGTGACCATTTAAATAGGAATTACAGATAGAAAGCATTTATTAGTTTCACATGAAATTTGAAAGCAGGGGGCAGGCACACCTGTCTAATTGTGCCCCCAAAGGTTCAATAGAAACAACTGTACCTGTAGTGTCACCTCTGATGACTACCAGTGTGAAGATAACAACCTCCATGCGATAAATTTAGCAAGCTAGCCATGGTGCTACTTCAGCTCCAACACCAACACCAGTCTTTGTTAGAGTTCCCATTTCAGTTTCGGCAGCACAGATAAGCTTATCTCGAAGCTTTGGGCTGGCCTTCTGGATGGCACAGCAGACCTTATTACCAGGAGAACTGCTAATGAGCATCAGGAAATGCCACCAGCTCCAGAGAACTCACGGGATAGTTTCAAGGCAAGAAGTAAAAGGGCAGGCCCTCAAATTTCCCATGGAAGGCTAGAAACGAATCCATATGTGTACAGATGCATTTTTACCAGACTCTACACAAAATTTAGCTGAAAAAACAGTACTTCTATAGACAAGATATTTTTCTGATGAAGATAAGTAATATGGGCTTTGAACTGAAAACTACATAAGTTATACTCTTTCTGTTTGGCTTGCCTTATTATACAAAAATTAAATTCATTTTGAATTAGCTAAAACTGATTTAATCTTAGTCTTAACAATATCACTTAGCTCTCTGAAAACAAGATCAGGCTCTAAAAAGAATGATATCCTACCTCCTTTTAAGGATACTTCCCCAAAACTGTGAGCTTCTACCCCAGAATTCCTCACTCCCTCAAATCACATTTGACATGGAGAGAGAGAGAGAGAGAGAGAGAGAGAGAGAGAGAGAGAGAGAGAGAGAGAGAGAGAGAGAGAGAGAGAGAGAGAGAGAGAATTCAGTCTGGCAAGTGAGTACAGGCTACATTGCAGGTTTTGTTGAAACCGTCTACCATCTTCCTTTTATTCTGGTTTGGTACATTTCTAAGGCCCATTGACCATGGACAACTGGTAGGACAGACTTGGCTTAAAAGGTGGCCTCTCTGCCATTTCAATGGCTGATTTGAAACCCATTGTGCACTGAATTCTTTATTATAAAATCCCACCTAGGTACTACATTTCTGCCTGTCATCTTAGGGAAGGCCAGGAGTTTTGCACCATCCTGCAATGTGAAAACAGAAAATCAAAGCCAGCATAGAGCTCCCTGCTTCTTCTCTGACCAATTTGTTGCATTTTCTGAGGCAATGTTGACCCTTGCTATCTCAGATTGGAAAGGGCAAGTTAGTAGAAAAATGTGTAGTTTAAATAGCATCTTCCAGGGAAAGTCCCTTCTCACACTTAATGTTAAGTGCAGTAAGATAATCGGCAAATAGGCATTTGTTGTTTAGCTAAGAGCCATTTCCTTTCTAAACCGGTATGATCCCGATTAAGGGGCCAAGAGGCCCAGGCATTTTTCTTAGAGCTCTCATTCTGCTGCAATGACAGCCCCCATAAAACTCCAGTTTACGAATCAAATTTGTTTCACTCCTCACTCCAATATTATAATGCAAACCCCAGTGACAAATAATGTCTTCTAAGATACTTAAACAGTTCACTGAAAACGACAGCTTGTGAAGAACTCTGCCGATGACCTCTCCCATCTCATGTCAATTTCTGAAAACAAGTTCCCATTGCAAAGATTTAACCATCGGGCTTTCAGGAATCTAACACACACACGCACACACACACACAAAACCTTATTTTTTTTTTCTCCTAACTTGTTTGGTCTGCGAGCTTCTTTCTAGCTGTCTCGGTTTCCTGCAAACACTTAGGCTTTTCTCTTTCAAAGGGGCTGGGAGCTGTGGAGGTTCTGAGCTAGGCAGAAACCCTGTGGTTTGATTCCATTAGTCTAAGCCCTGGCCGGTTTCGAGCCAGCTGCCTTATCTGCTTGCAAAAACCCTGACAGCCAGGTTCTAGACACACACACTAGCTGCATGCATTCGTCCATAGTGGTCTACCCAAATCTTTCCTGGAGCCAGCCAACCACAACAGAGGGAATCCTACCTTCCATCATGGTGGCAGAATTGCATTCCTTAATTTCCAAGGAGTCAGAAAAAACACAGGAGGATACACTTCCAGGTCTCAGCTAAGTCCTCACAATGCCGCTGCTGAGGTCTGCTCTGCTTGCTGCCAAGCCAAAGGAGACAAGTGTTAACCCGAAAGACAGGCCATGGATGCTGCTGGTGTTGCTTCACCTACAAGCTCCCAGGAAGATGCTGAGAGAGAAAGGCAGAGGAACAGCAAGCCGGCGAGCTGCACCGCCTGCACTGCCTCGGCCAATCCCTTCAGCTCTGGACCGCGTCACATGGTAGCCAGCCTGCATCTCCTGACACAATACCCCCGGAGAGCGCACGGAACCCATTTCCCGTCCCCATTCCTTGCAACCCCCTTCGCTCCCCCCCCCCCGCTCCCCTCCAAAAACATAGCCCCTTCCCCACCTGGTGACGCACTTCCCCCGCCCCTCCTCGTGGTCCTCGCAAGCCTATTGCGGCTCCCGGGCACCCGATGATCTGAGCTGCCACCGTGACTGGGGACGCTAGCGAGAAAGTAGCCCAGGAAGCTGAGCTGCCCAGGGGAATTTTCGTTTTTCTCTTTTATTTATTTTTAAAGAAAAAAAAAACAACCTTCTCAGTAATTCCAGGTTTTGGCAACACATTTTTATATTTCCATTCCAACCTCATTTTGACCTGATGGAATTTCAAATGTCAGCACCTGGCTTCTGCGCACATCTGTCATCTGTGGATCTGCAGCTAGCTCCTTCTCCGCACCCCTTCCCCCCTCTGTCTCTCTGTCTATCTCTCTGTCTCTCTATGTGTCTCTCCCTCTCATTCACGAGAGAAAAATCAATTCGCTGACGTCACATCATAAACAACCATCCCCCAAAGGATGATGCAGAAAAAAAATTCACCCCAGCTGCCTTGAAAAGAGGCAGGAAATTAATTGCGCATGACATGCCTAAGGGCTGGGAACTGTCATTAAAACAAAGAAACAAAAGAACCCACCCGATCCGGGCTCTGGAATCAAACCGGCGATGCTCCAGCTCATTTCTGGGGCGAGAGGCGGGAGAGGCAGAAGCCTAAGCCCTGGCCGCCACTGGCGTGTGCGCGCTGTCTCCTCCCACACACGGGCTCTGCAGCCGCGACCACGGGCAGCGAGTCCTACCGCCACCCCCGCTGCCCCCGCGTCCTCCCACCTAGTTGGGCCGTCGCCTGACCCAGGTGGAGAGCCTCTTTTGCAGCCTTGGCTACAGCCGCCAACTGCAGCCCCTGCAGCAGGGCACGTTTTACGAGAGAGGAGCCTCCTACGATCTTGAGTCGCCTCGGAGCCCAGTCGTTTACCCGGGGGAAATCCTGCGGGAGGCAACCTGGAACGGTTGCGCTGGAGGAATGGGCGGAGCCCGGGCTTGGCAACTTGCTGGGTTGAGATCTGCTTGCCCTGGAAAGGTTCGGATACAGGGTCTGGTTGAGTTGAGGGTCTGACACCTAAGTGCTCTCAAGAGACCTAGGAATCCTTCAAAGGGACTCCCAGGCCCGTTGTCCTGCAGCCCTGGGCCAGACATTCAAGCACAAATGTATGGAACCCAGTAGGGGAGGGTTAGGAGAAGGGAGAGAGAAAATGATGAAGATAGATGGGAGGCTAGAGAAACATCTCTTTAAAGCGGAGAAGAATAGCAGATTCGGGGCTATGAAAAATTTCTTATTGAAGATCCGGTCTGAGTGTCTAACAACAGTGCTGATCGTTTATAACACCCTCACTTAATATTATCCAGATCTCAACATTTCCGGATTCTTCCAGAGGCAATATGAGATACTGGTGGTCATGAAATAATAAAGAACACAGCGAAGGAGGCCAAGGAAGAAGCAGATTAGTCAAAATCGAAAAGCAAGTCAGTTCCTTAGCAACTTACAAGATTTTCTTAATTAAAGAAAGCCTCATCGTTTCCCCTCAAGGATACACGTTTCAGTGGCCTCTTCATTTCAAAATTAAAGTCTCTGGAGAGATATTCTTGCTTGAGGCTTTCCCTCTATGTCTACGAGGAAGTAGAGTTTTAAAACGAAAAGATTACAAAATAAATAAAACATGTCTTAAGGACAGCTTGATCTGCTCTAAAAGCTGCTGTGAGTTATTGCATAAAGGGAGTGTGTGTGTGTGATTAGCAAATTATTTTAATTATGATAAAAATGTGTCAAACAGAATGATAGGGAATTGTGTCTCTTTTTCATTGAGATCTGAAACCCTAAGGCAGTCATTGAGATCTTGAAACCCTGGGCTTTGGTTTTTTACCTGTAAAATGGAGATAACAATAATACCAAGTTCTCAAGCCTATAAGTCTGCTATTCTCAATCTGTGGGTTGAGACCCCTTTGCAGGTGAGCATCCCTTCACAGGAGTAGGCTAAGGCCATTGGAAAACACAGATATTCACATTTATGATTCATAACAATAGCAAAATTACAATTATGAAGTAACAATGAAAATGATTTTATGGTTAGGGGTCACCAGAAAGTTACTTAGTGTTATGTCTGGGACCTTGCCTTGTTAAGTTCTCCATGTTAGCTTTGCAGAATTAGTATCATTAACACTAAAGGGCTGGCAGGTGAATCAGAGAAGGTTGCAGCCAGAGAGCTGCAGGCACAGGCAGCCACGTGTACTGAGAACAGCAGTGAAAGACTAGGTGAGACAGAGGGCCAGTGTGCTGGAGATGCTTGAAAGCTGCTGAAGAGAAAGTAGAGGCAAGCAATATTAATAAAATGATGGAATGCTAGGGTAGTTCATGAAAAGAAATGGAATGAACTTGGAAGTTATAAAAGAGATAAGGAGCTCCGGAATGGGGAAGGTGGAGTCTGGAGCCGAGCAGAAGCAGGACACACAGGAGGTGGCGAGAAGCTGCAGGTAATGGAGGACGTTTGCCAGCCTTTGCTCCCAGCCCTGGCTCTAGTGAACTGAGCGGACCCCTCACGTTCCCTGCAGTTCACACCGGTTTGATTTTAGGATTGTAGCAAGCCTAATAAGCTAGAAAGAAAGTGAGCTCAAATATTCTTGTTCGGAATCTATTTGAAAGTTTTAACACATAAATATTTATGTAAATATTTATGAGGCACAATGTGATAGACAAGTGCCTATGTAGTATGTTTAATGATTAGATCAAGGTGATTCACACGTCTGCTGCCTCCAGAAATCTGTGTGTGTGTGTGTGTGTGTGTGACATTAAAAGTCTGTCCTACTAGCTGCTTAGAAGTAAACAATTATGATCAAACATAGTGACTCCACTGCACAATAGACTGTTAGAAGTTACGCTTATCCAGCTGTTTCCCACACACACCTGTTAACCATCTCTCCTTCACCCATTTATTCCCTTACAGTTACCAGCTGCCAATAATACTGTTCTACTCTCTACATCAGTCAAAGCAAACGTTTAGCTTCCACATTTTATGAGAATATGTGGTGTTTATCTTTCTGTACTTGCCTGACTTATATCCCTTAATCTAATGTCCCACAAGCTCATTCATGTTACAGTAAGTAACTGAATAATCCATTGTGTTTATATGTATGACATTTTCCTTATCTGTTCATTTTGTTGATTGGACTCTTAGGCTGATTCCATATGTTGGCTATTGTAAACAATAGTGCAATGCACAGGTAGTTGCAGATGTCTCCTTAACATACTGCTTTCCTTCTTTTTGAATGTATACCCAGAAGCACGACTACCAGGTCATGCAGCAATCCTCTACCAAGTTGTGCAAGCTCTCTATTGTTTTTATAATTGCATTTCTACTAACAGTGTGCAAGAATTCTCCTTCCTCTGCACATCATCAACATCTGCCATGTTCTTGTCTCATTATTAACAAACAGTTTTAAGTGGCTTTGTATTTCCATGGTAATTACCGGCACTGAGCATCTTTCATATATTTTCTGGTTATTTGTATAGCTTCTTTTAATAGATGTTGATTCAGAACTTTTGATCAATAGCTGTTAAGCTCACAGGAAAAGCAGAATTGTAGTTACAATGGCCCCAGAAGGACCAACAGAAAGGTGTGTGGCAAAAAGTGGTTAGGTCAGTCCTGAGCCCAGATACACTTATCCACAGCTTTCTCAGCCACTTGCCTTTTGCCCTTTAAAAAGATAATCCTCGTATCAATTAGAGGAACATCCAAGAAACAAAGTTGTGCTTCACATTAAAAATGTACTCAAATACATACATTGTCAGAAAAGATCAAATACCTTGATTTTATCTCTCCATATATTTTTTTAGGGAAACATGGTTTTGCTCAAGAACATAATCAGCATCTTAGATTATGCCCAAATTTTCTCATTTTGGGGGTGAGTTCTCTCTTTGATGACAAGACCTAAAGAAGAATTTCTTGTTGCTGAAATTGTGGGATGTTTCTTACAAGCCTGAAATTGCAGCCAAAAGATCTTGGGAAAGACAGGCTCAATTGCTGACTGGCATCAGAGCTCAAACATTGCAAATACTGCCTGGGAGCCCTATCCAGGATGACAAAGACAGACCCATGTCACACTAGACTCATAGAATATGTTTTAGCTAGTCAATACCAATAACCTAGGTGCTGATGTCACTAGCATTGCATTATGTTTCTGAAATAAGGTTTGTTTTGTGGTGGTGCTTCATTAGTTGTCTGTGATTTCGAATCAGATTCCAGGTGGAGTGATAGCCATGCCTTTGATTCTAGTACTCCAGAGGCAGAGGAAGGTGGAGTTGTGAGTTCAGGGACAACCTTGTCTACATAGCAAGTTCAAGGCCAGCCAGGGGTACACAGTAAGATCCCGTCTCAAAATGAATGAATGAATGAATGAAAGAAGAGAAGTCAGATACCTATCACATTCTGAAAAGTTGGGCTTCTTTATTCCTTTTTAATTTTTAGTGTTTTAGGAGATTATCTGTTCCCACTTAAAGGACGGAAGGAAGAACGAAAAAGAAAGACAGAGGGTTGGAGAGATAGCTCTGTAGTTAAGAGCACTGAGTGCTCTTCCAGAGGACCCAGGTTCATATTCCTAACACCCACATGGCAGCTCACAATTTTCTGTAACCTGGATCCAACACCCTCACCCAGACAAACATAGAGGCAAAAGATCAATGAAATGAAATAAATAGTTTTGAAAAGTATTTTAAAAGGGAAACAAAGAATGAGAATTGAGTCATGAATGAGGAAGGAATGTTAACCCAAGGAGAAAGTTTTAAATTGTGTATATATCTACATGTACATATCTCCAAGGCAGCCATCATGGCAGAACAGTTGGCTCTTTCCATCTTACATTCTCCTTGGAGCCAGTCAATGATGGTAAAAGGGAAATGTTACCCAAGCACCAGAGTCCCCAGTCTTGCCTGAAGGAACTGAGTTCTATGAGTCACCACAGTGAGAGATTCTTATTGTCTACGTTGAGGTCAAAGTGGATACAATTTTGTGGAGAGCCTGCTGGGTTTTGTTTGTTTTTAACAGATCCATACTCACATACAAATATTTAAAACACCTCCTTGTGTATGTGTACAGACATGTATGCATATACTATGCTCGGTTGAAAATAAAACAATTACAACTTGAAATATTAATGAAGCAGACAAAAGGAATTTATCTGCCTACCTTACAAACTACAGGAAGAACAGCTGAGGGGAAGGTAGAATCAGGACATGTCATGACTGTTACCAGAATCAAGTACTAAAGGACCAAATTTATCTTTAAAAAGTATCTATTTTTAAATTTTGACAGTTTTCAGACAACAGAAGCAGTAAAGGAATGACTCAGATCTCTATATCTCTTTCATCTCTCTCTTTCCAGTATATCCTCTGTTCGTAGTACTTTTTCTCCTTGTGATCAGGGGCCTAACTATGATCTATTGACCTCCCAATATTTCCATCCAGGGAAGGACTCTCATCGACTTGACTGGAATCATTATTCACTCTCTGAACCAATCCGTGGGGTCATGTTGATGAAACCTCATGGTGAATTTATGGAAGAAAAGCACCACCTTTAGCTTATTCATATGTCCGATATTGAGACTAAACTTGGGGAAGGTGGAATAAGGCAAGTTTAGATGACAAGCAATCCTGAACAACATGAAACCCTCATATTACAGGGGTGCCAAATAAGGTATCAAAGGAAGGATGGACATTATTTCCAGAAGAGATGTGAATGAAAATCTATGTAACAAAGCAATCTGTCCCACAGGCATTGCTCAGTGTATCAAATACAAAAGGACTCAGCCACAGAGCCACACAGAATGTCATACTGACCCCATACAGAAGATTTGAGAAACTATGTGCACACTGACACTCTGCATGCAGAGAGAAAGATGAACTATTCATGGGGGTACACTTCCTACTTGCTGGCCACCTAGTCTAAAGACATGGCATGCTCAATGGAACATCCCCGTCCAGAGAGCCAGGAATATATACCTATATGAGTGCTCAATAAATTTATACTTACTTGTATAGCTTAATAAGGACATAACACTTGAAAAAAGACATGAATATACATTGAGTATGAGCAGTTTCAATGGAGGAAAGTAAACAACTATGGTATACCAAAGTAAAGGAAATGACCTGACAGCAAAGGAAACTGGAAAGGTATTTCATAAAAATCAATTTTTAAAATTGACTCCCACGGCTAGGCACTGAGCTGAACTCAAGAAAGCCAGTGACAGAGAGGGAGGACTGATGACCAAAGGGATTAAGACTGGGCTGGTTTAACCCCCAGAAACAGCTGACCTGACAAGGGTTAACTCTTGAATCCCAGGCATCAGCCTGGGAATCCAGCATGGGACTGATCAAGACCCCCCTGAATGGGGGTGTCAGTGAGGAGGCCTAGGTAATCTATTGAGCCTTGGGCAGTAGATCACTATTTATCCCGAGTTTACAAATGGTCTTTGGACTCCCATCCAACATTGTGAGATAAACTCTCACCCTCAACTCTTGGGGGAGGGTCTAGGCCCTGCCCTGGATGAAATGACAGACTATGGACATCCCCAAGGAGGGCCTCACCCTCCCTGGGGAAATGAGGGGATATTAGGGGGGTTGGGGGAAGGACACGGGAGGAGGGGAGGGAAAGGGAGAGGGACCTGGAACTGACTTGTGAAGCAACCTTATTTCTAATTTAAATTTAAAAATAAATAAAAATTATTCAATAAAAATTACAGATAATAATCTTCCCCCCCCGACAAAAATAAAATAAAATTTGATATAGTTCCAAGAACACAGTAACTGCTGTATTTACAGTAGCTAGATTTTGGAAAGAACTTAAATATCCATCTACAGGTGAATGGATAAGGAAAATGTGATATATTTGCACAATGGAATATTATTCAATTGTTAAAAATGAAATCATAAAATTCATAGGTAAATGGATGGATCTAGAAAAAATAATCTTGAGTAAGGTAACCCAGACCCCAAAAGACAAATAATAGTATGTATTCTTTTATATGTGAATGTTAATTTTTAAGCCTTCAATAGGTGACAAATCCCTATAACCACAGAGATTAGATGTAGAGTTAGGGACTAGGGAGGAAGGGAGGGACATCAAGGAAGAGGAAACAGAGTGTTGTTACAGAGATGAGATGCAGAGGAGAGAATGGAATGGATTAAATGGGGAGAGGGAGGGCGAAGAGGATAAATGAGGGAATAGAGCAAGAGAGATAGCTAACATGAACCGACATTTAAGGGGCCATTTGGAAACCTACTACAGTAGAAAATTCTTTAAAATGCATACACATATGAAAGAAATCTAAATGGAGTCACCAAATAAGAGGGGAGACAAAGCCCCAGCTGGATGTCTTTCACTATCAAGTGACTTCCAGTGTCTGAAATGGGTTATATCTAATTGAGTTGCTGGCCAAAGGGGCCCCATGGAAACTCTCAAACAACTCAGGATTTCCAAGGCTGTTTATTGCTCTCCACTAACGGATGGTAAGTTCCTATTGCTGAAGAAACACATCTTATTAAACATGGAGAAGTCAAGCTGGCGTCTTTACCTCTACTTCATGATTCTGAAAAGTACTCTGCACGCTACCAGAGGAGGAAGGTAGCCACAAGCCGGCTAGAAACCCTGTGATCTACAATGGTGATTTGCCTCCATGATACACTGGTGCCATAGTGTTGCAAACGTTGTGTGAGTAAACCACCACCATTTGCTTGGACTTATGGCCGCCCCGTGAGATGGAACCCATATGCCTGACACTGTTAGGGTGGCCAAGAATCTGAGACTAGGTAGGCCATGGGAATAGGGGAAAACCAAATACTATTGTTACGATTAAAAGAACATAGCAATAAAAGGACTCCCAATGAATTCTGCTATACTGGTAGGTCTAAGTCTGAGGTTCCTCCTGCAGTGTCTGGGAAGTAATACCAAGACCCACCCCTGGATAATATGCAGAGAGTAAGGGACTTTGGAACACTCAGTCCTAACTGGAATTTTTTTCATCAAACTCCTTCCCTTGGGTCTCAGAAAACTGCAGAAGAGATGACAGAAAGAAAAGCCAGAGGGGACAGATGCAACCAAAGAAACACAGACACAACAGGGCTGTTGCACATTCGAACTCACAGAGACTGTGGCAGCATACACAGAGTCTGCATAGGTCCAAGTCAGATATTATCCCAAAGCTGAAAGGCGGAAGTGGACTTGAGCTCTTATCCCTAAACAAACAAAAAGCTTCTATAACTGAAAACTGCTTGCAAAGGAAAAAGGAAAATTAGATTTTTTTTTTTCCCAATGAGACCTTCCTGAGTAACAAACTTCACTTAAGGGCAGATCCCATGCTCAGCAGGTAGACGATAGTTGTTTTATTTATTTATTTTTGTCTCATATTGCTTTGGTTGGGCATATATATAATTTTTTATGATTTCCGATTTTGTGTTTTCCTGTCTTTGTGGGTATGTTTCTAGTGATTTTCCTTTTAAAATTTTGTTTTTGTTTTTCTGTCCTCTAGACATGGGTTTGGGTATACGGAGATGTGGGGAAGTGGGAAAGATCTGGGAGGAGTTGAGGAATGGGAAACTGTGACCAGAATGTATTGAGTAAAAAAATGTATTAGAAAAAGTAAAAAAACTGAACAAACAGCAAAAGCAGAGTGTTGCGATGAGCATAACAAGATCCAAAAAGAACTGATGTAAGTGGTTTGCTGTACTTATCAAACACTTTTAAATACCGTAGCTATAATTAATGACTTGACATATCCTGCCAGGACTGAACACCAACAGTGGCAGTTTACTTAGAGCATAGGCCCACAGCAGCATGGTTCCCATGACACTCAGGGTTGCCACTGCCCTGAATGATGGACTCAGATGTGACTTTAACAGTTCAAGAATTTAGAGGACAGAAAAATCTCAGAAACTTACTTTGTAAATTATGAACCATGACAAAATTGATAAAGGTAGACAATAACCTTACTTGCTTAGGAATACTGATGCAAAATTTTTAATAAATTTAGTAAATAAAAATAAGTTAACAAGTAACATAATCCATAAAACATGACATCATGTATCACAATGTATCCTATTCCATTCTATGAGTAATAAAACTAACTCAGTGTTATCTACTAGTGCAATTAACAATATTAAACCACTTGTCCTGGTTTCATTACGGCTGCTGTCATAAAAAAACCCTATGAAAAACAACTTAGGGAAGAAATGGTTTATTGGGCTTTCAATTTAAGGTGATGGTCTATTATTGTGGGGACATCAACAGGGGCTTAAAGTCTCACAGTCACAGTCCAGAGCAGAGCGAGGATAAACCCATGGATACTTTCTTGTTTGTCCCCAGAATCCTTCTTTTCTCTTCTACATATTGTGAAATGAATTTAATATTGATTTTGAATCCTCAGCATGACAATATATATCACATACCATAAACACACACACACACACACACACACACACACACCAAAGAATAGTGTAGCCCATAGTGGGCTTGGTATTCCTATATCAAATAACAGTCAATACAATCCCCACAGACACATCCACAGGCCAAATCAGTATTAGACTACCTCCCCATGTGATTTAGGCTGTGTCAAGTTGACAAAACTAACCATCAAGCTACCAAAAAGAAAGTCATATGCTATTATCTCCACTGATTTTGCAAAGGTATTACCTAAGTTTTTACTATGACACTTATTAAAGATGCTAAAATGTTAACAACAAAAATTTAGAACTTTTCTGAGGATGCCAGGATACACAAATCTCTACCAAAAATGTCTTATGTCTGTCAAGTGGAGACAAAATAAGTTTTCATTGTCAATAACGGAAGCCATGAATAAGACTTAAATATCCTTTCTCATTATTAATTAAAATGTGACACCCTTCTATGGATACCAGCCCCAAAACTGGGAAGAAAAAGAAATAAAATATTGTTAGAGACAGCATTTGCTCCTCTCACTGTTTTCTCTGTCTAAGAGCATTGGAAGGCTGTGTCTGCCTGTGTACTGAGTAATGTGACTAAGTCACAGACAGCAGAATTTTCCAGACATGGCTGTCACAAATATCCTGTAAAACCTCCATATTTTCCTCCCACTTGCAAAGGTGTCCTGTTCTTGATCACAGGAGGTTAACTCATACCTTTGGACAGTGCCCTGCCTGGTCTTCATTAGGTTACAAACATGAGCGAGCTATGAGTTCACTGTAACTGTCTGTAGCAACCATGTTACATGTACACACCTGATGTGTAGTCCATGTCATTGGTATTGTCAAATGCCACATGTTGAGTAGTTTATAAACCGATTTATTTACAGCTTGAAAGGCTAGAATTTCAAAATCAAAGTGCCAGGAGTGTGCCTGGAGAGAGCTTTCTGTTTCACTCATAGATAGCGCCATTCCACGTGTTCTCAAATTATGGACAGGTTGAGTAAATACATAGTGTCATTTCACATGTCTTCACATTGTGGAGGGACTGAGTATCTCCAAGTCCCTTATATAAAGGTCCTAGTCCTTATCATGAGCTCTTTATTGCATGGTATGAGCATACCCTTTGCACATTAATGTATTCAATGTATGTTCTAAGCAGAGCTAGAGGAAGTTGTTGCAAACTGGAGCCTTCTTGTGAGAAGCCACTGACAAGCAAGGACTAACTTCACTCTAGACTAGAAGTTCCCTGTACAATGTGGCAGTCTCTAGGCTGCATGGAAAGTGCCTAATCTGCAAGGAGATGCAAATATAAAATTCACTCTGGGTTTGACGAGCGTACAAAGCAAAGAGGATATAAAATATCTTATTACGTTATGCTTATCATATGTAGAAATAGCAATGTTTCCCTACATTTGGTTAAGTAAAGTATATTAATTTATTTTAAAATTTATTATTATTATGTGTACACATGTGTGAGAGTAGGGAAATGGGTCAGGAGAGGGTGATGGGTGGTGAATACAATCAAAGTACACAATACATTTGAACAAATATATCATTATGAAACCCATTGCTTTGTATAGTGAATAGACAGTTAAAACTGTGGGATAAGGAACACTAGATGAATGATATGTAAAGACAGGGAGAAAATGCAGTAAAATGCTAGGAACTACGGTATAGATATAGAAAGCAAACAAGAATGACCTCAGCAAGCCTGTGGCTTATAGTTTTGTGAACACAAGGATGGAAAAAAGGGAGGGGGCTTTCAGGAAGCTTGCAGCATAAGGAGGCAAATGAGCAAGGAATACTGGCAGGGTGGACCGACTGCAGATGTTCCAAGCTAAGGCATCTCAGTGGATGAAGGAGGGACACACAGCAGCCTTCCTGGCAGAACTAAAGCTTGAGCCGCCCTTTCTAGCACAAGGGATGCATATACTCTTTAAATATTCTTACAGTGGCTTATTTTTATTTTTGGATACAGCATAACTGTTGCCTAAATTGACCTCCAACTTGCGGTCCTCCCACTGCCTCAGCCTCAAGAGTCTGGGATTGCAGGAGCACCCCCCCCCCGTGCTCAACTCTTTTAGGTCTGTCCTTACTCAAGCTCTACTCCCTTTCTCATTCTCGTTTTTCTCTAAGAACCCCTTTGAGCACCTGTTCAGTGGAATGTAGAAAAAAAAAAAACACACCCATCGTCACACACTTGCCTAATGTCAATGCTGGTTTTCCTTTGATTTGCTCCCTTCCCCTAGCCCACTGGTAGTTACTTGTCATTTTTGAACTCTCCCTTTTGGTCCCCCCTCAGCTGGCCAAATAAAGGGGACAGATGCCATTTTATTTCCCACCTTAGCTTCCACGCCATTCATTCGCTGCCAATCAAAAGTATTCCTGAGGCCCGCCCTTCTGCTTTCCTGTGCTGGTTTTTTTCCCCCTGTCTCTCCCCATTTCCACTCAGACTTCCCTCTGTGACCTCAGCAGCTAGCTCACAGTCCTCTCCACTGCCCCACCTCCCCTTTCACCAATGACTGAGGTATCTCTTCTGTAATCAGGACATCTACCATACAGCTCCTTGGCTTTCTCAGTGCCAATGACCTTACAAGCTACCAAGTGGATAAACACCTTTTTTGAACCTTGTCTTTGTTCCTATTTAACATTGCACACCACGTATTTTCCTAGTTTGTTCACCAACCCTTCTCTGGTCCACACAAGCCATGCTTGAGTGTTAACATATTTTAGAATTTTTCTACAGATTTTGATTCTTGAGTCATTTTCTTTGTGTCTCATAGGTTTTTCCCTATAGTTCCCCTCTCCTAGTCTTAGAAGCTGATCGTTACAAATGTGTGGTAAGGTAAGAGGGAGCAGCATTTCCCTCTTATATAATTATCTTTAACCTTTCCCTCAAGAGCTCAATAGACTTTTTGATAGTCATTTTCTCATAACATTCGCTTAACCTGGTTGGAAACACATGTACCTTTTCCTAAGTTTTATTGGACTGACTGTATCAGTTTTTGTTGTGAAATATACATCCTGTATTAGTGGCTTTTAGAGAAAAAGAACCAAATAGGCTGAGATGTAGGTACATAGATCTACAGAGATGTATGTAGGGAGATAAAACATGGGGCATGACTCTGCAGGTAGAGAATCCAATGACCTACAACATGTAATTTAGAGGACCCAAAATCTGGTGTTGTGGTTTTGATATAAACCCTAAGGCTCAAAGACAAGAAGGTCAGTGTCCAATGGCAGCAGAGTATTTAAGTTTCACTTGAGTAAAGAGAAAAATTGAACCCTCTTTCTGCCTTTAGGCCCTCAGGGAATTTAATGCCACCTTCCCACAGTGTGAGGATGTATCTGTTTTTACTCTGATTCAAATGCCAGTGTCCTCTAGAAACATTCCTACCATTAACATACCCAGAAATAATGTTTCACCAACTGTCTGAGTGTAATTTAACCTAGTTAAGTTGACCCAGAAAATCAACCATTATGCAGCCTAAGTCATCTTTTGATTAGTCCATGCCTGTTAGTCATTGTTTACCTGAGTACCCTAGGGGAAAGGGTCCTTATGCCCAGCTTGAATTTCTTGATTGCCAAAGAAGAATTCTTTTACTGGCTAGGTTGGGTCATGGCACAGGATACAAAGGATTACTGTATCTTGGTTAGGCGACTCTCTCTTGGTCTGTCACAGTGACTAAAGTGGTACAGTCAGCATTGATAGAGGATTGTTGTCAAGTGTTCACCAGAGAAGGCCATTCTAACATGGTTAACTCCAATAAAAAGTCTTTATTATTAGGCTAGTGACTCCACTGAGTGTTCAGGACCAATGTG
This sequence comes from Mesocricetus auratus, assembly GCF_017639785.1. Classification (NCBI taxonomy): domain Eukaryota; kingdom Metazoa; phylum Chordata; class Mammalia; order Rodentia; family Cricetidae; genus Mesocricetus; species Mesocricetus auratus. The sequence continues at coordinate 36,168,869 of NW_024429197.1, forward strand.
AAGTCCAGAGTCTTTCTCAGGGTGAGCTGTCAAGCAGGAAAACCACACCCTGAGATGACACACCCCAGTTAGCAAGAACACTTATCCAGAAGCAGAACTACAAAAGTCAAAATACAAGCTTCGTACATTTAGAGGCTTCCCCAGAACTATGGACTTTGACAAATTCATTCTCTGCTCTCATTTTGCCAGGTGGTGCTGCCTACACACTGCGTTCCAAGACCTGAATGGAACTTCCATCATGGCATCAGTTGTGCTAAGGTCTGGGGGCCTCTTTCATGACAGAAACCGTTTCTCTATGAAGGTATGTAATGAAAAAGAAATCTGTAAGCTTTGCAACTCATACGGAAAGATATCCTGGCAGTTAGGAGCCAAAGGAATACCACAGAGTTACTGTTACTGTGTGCATAGCAGCTAACATCTCTGCTTTAGGGAGAGGTTTCCTACACCTCTACTCGGGTAGGGAAGTGTTTCCCCAGAGAAGAAGTGTTACAGCTCTGCTCTTCTAGGGGAAAGTTTCCCCAGGAAAGTGTTACAGCTCTGCTATGCTTTGGCTTCTGCAAAATTTATCATAGTTAGGTTTTGCTCTGACAAAAGTGTCACACCATACAACAAACATCACTCAATAGATTTGTTGGGAAGGAAGAATTCAGAAGGGTGGCTGCCTCTAGGGTGGAAAGCAGCAGCAAACTGAACAGGGTACAGAGCTTACATAGAGTTTCTTGGGGGATGAAGGTAGAGCTTTCTAGGGTGGCTTGAGATTGGTGGAATTTTGTGGCATGATTCTGGGGTAAGCACAGGAATTGTTGGGATTTCATGCTCAGGGATTGGTGGGATTTCAATCCCTGGTCCTGGGATCAAGACAGGGTGAATGGTGTTTTTTCCCTGACCCTTTTTAACCCTACAAATATCTACAAGAAAGGACCATACATTCCATTTTGTAGTTATTTCCTATACAAACAACATAATGCTAGATATTACATACATTTATGTGATCAATAATTATTTTATAAATAGATAGGCTGGGCTTTATTTTGTTATATAAATCCAGTAAAAGTTTCTTTTTTAAATCATGTTTATCATGGTACTCTATGAATTTTGTTCTTGCTTTCCTCCTGCAACAGCCCCATCCATTTTGGTCTGGCTTTTGAGACTCAATGAAAGGGGCAATTTTGTGGGATTATTTATATTCCTACTGGGATTTTCTGGGGAAATCAAGCAGAAGCTTCCTTAAATGTCCTCTGCTTGGCAAAGCCTGTGTTCAGGAGATAATGAAACTGTCATTGAGAGAAGCAGCCAGCTTTACTGACAGGTGCCCATTTCCCCTATTGCTCTTGGTTAGAGGAATGGAGTCCACTTGTGCTGTTGTGATGAAATATCACAGGCATAATTTATAACAATAGAAATCTATTTCTCACAGTTGGAGTCTGAGGAGTCCAGGACCAATGGCAGGCTCAGTGTCTGCCACGGGCTACTGTGTTTTTAAGATGGCCTCTCTTGTTGCTGCTTCTTTAGAAAGGGCCATTATAGGATGGAAGAGAATGAAAGGTAAATGTTTCAAATTCTTTGTGAAGCCCTTTTAGAGGACTTAATCTTATTTATGAGGGAGGAGTCTTAAGATACAATCTTTCTCAATACTACTGCTCTAGAAAATTGAATCTTAACATGGATTTTGGAAGGCCTATATACATTGAAACTGTACCAAGTGACAATGTGTTCTCTCATGTTCCTCAAGTAAACTTAGTCTGTTCATCTGTCACTTTCAAAGGAATACTAAATAAATCAGACCACCCCTGGAAGTTCTGGAATCTAAAATTCAGTAACTCTGGGACCTAGAAACATACTCAAGAAACAAATAAAATGCAGTACCTGAGACAAAGACAAAAATAGGAAGATGTGAGTCAGACAGAAGCAGAGGTGGGTCAGGGGGTGAGAATGGGACAGAAGCCATTCCAGATGACTTATTCTGAAAGAGTTCTACTAAAGCTGAAGTTCTCTCTTTTTTGAAGATTGCTAACAAAAATGAGAATCAAGGGTCATTTTAGTTCAGTGACACTGGTGGGAGTTGACAGTGCAGCTCAGTGGTAAACAGTTCTTAGCATGTCTCCAATGACTCTGAGCCTGTTAACCAGCAACTGTAAAACAAAATCCAAGAAACAAACAAACAAAAAACCCCCACCAACCAACAATAACACTCCCCTAAAAATATAGATATGAGTGGTAACACAACAGTCAGGATTTTATTAGACAAAAGCATTCCTCTTGCAATTGGGTCTGAAAAGGCACACCCCACCTTAAAATTTTTCACAAATATTTTTAAAAATAACAACCATTAAAACTTAAATTATATTCTAGATTCAAAAGAAATACAAATTTCAAAAGGATAAAGACAGCTGAACACAGACCTGGTCATATTGGCTGAGGAACTTAGGCTGCACAGAAGTAACCCCAGAAGAAAAAGTTCCATGGCTTTTGACAAATTTAGTGTCACTGGGATGGTGTGCTGGGGTTTAGGTTAGGAGATAATCCGTCTGTGATGATAGACCTAGGAGGCACATACCATATCTAATTACTTAGCTGTGGAAAAAAAACAAAGCAAAAGCTTTCTCATTCTGCATTTTCATTTTGAAAATATAATTTTATAAGCTTAATTTCCTAACTGGGTTTAACCAGATCAGTGTCAGGCAGTCAGCTCTAGCGTGTCAATGTTTCATCAGTTCACCTTGTGATCGCCATAGCTACCAAGGACTTCAGTGCTCCGACCTCTGGAAAGGAGGGGTGAAGGCTTGGGGTTGAAGCTTTAGTTAGTAAATCCTTTCCATTTAAAAGCCATAAGCTCCTTGTTCCTGTCAGCAAGCAACCAGAAGGGGCCTTGTGGACAGATCCCATTAGAGGGGACACTGCTGGGATTAGAGAGATGGGAAGAGCCTTGAGAGTGTGTGCTATAATTAAGTCTGACACACATATGCACTTGCTCAAGTACTGTGTGTGGATGATGCATGTACATGCAGATGCATTGATCAGCTGAAACTGAGCAGCCTTGCAAACAACAGAGTGCAGAAACAAACAACAACAGCAGCAAAAAACATTAACCCTGAAACTGCTTATCAGAAATTGTGTAATCATGGCTCAGAAGAACAGGGATATCCAGTCCAACTCACCACAGAACCTACCTCCATTAATATGTGAACCATATTTTTTGACAGTTGTTGGTGAAGTGGATCAATGTATAACCATGATGTAATAATAGTAATCATGCAACTTAGTCACTGAAAATTAAAGTTTGGGAGGGCTCAAAACTTGTACACAAAAAGAGCGAAATGATTTACCACAAAACAGACACAACACAAAGCTCTATAATCTTACCACTTCTGTAGATGACAATCAAACCAAATTGTTGCATCTGTAAACAGGAGTAAGAGAAGAGTCTTGCTGAAGAAATGAATTCCCTTTCAAGGCTGCTTGAAAAATAGTGACAGGGATGTAAATCCTATCAAGTGGGAAATTTTGCACTTCCAATTGGATGCACTCATTGAACTGGAGGAATGGACTAGAAATGAATATTTCTTTTTGTGATCTAAAGTAACACAGTGGCTACTAATTTCATTGCAGCATTTACTGGTTATAATTCAGTGTGTTAATTTCATGTTGGTGGTAAGTTTTGCCCTCATTGTAGTTTTGGAGTACAGTAGGTGGGAGTGTATTTTGCATCTCCACTTAAATCCACAGTTGTGATCTCTTTCATCTGCAACTATGCCTCAGCTATGCCAATAGTGAACCTAACTTGAGGAGTGCTGTAAAGAATGTTAGGGAATGTGTGCATTCCAAATAGCAGGTAAAGCTGTAGTTATTAAATTTGTAGTGAGCACCAGAAGGGGAGCCTCTGGATTCCAGAGCTTTGCCTTCTGTTTATCCTGGTCTCTACACTTGATCTTCCATTGGTTGTCTCACTGACATCTTCACATAGCCTGCTTTCCAGACACTTTCACCAGTTTCCCATATCCATTTTCTGTGTATAGGTTTGGATCACTGGATATAACTTCCACGGAGGTTGTGGGGACTCAAATAAAGCAGCAGCAGATGACCACTCACTGTATTAGTCTGAACTGGCTCAAGATAATAGAAGTTCCACATATATTAGAGGGCATGTCTTGATTTTATAAAGAAAATGGAGCTCATGCAAATATGGAGAGAGCTGGAGAATGATATATTGGATGACTGAGACCAGAGAATCGGGAAACCGTTGCAGTGAGGGAACCCAGGGCCAAGGAAAGAATGATGCATTAAAGGGAAAGTTTTCAAACCAGTGGGGCTGCTAGGTAAGAGCTTGTAAAACAGTATGGGATCTCTTAGCATAAGAGACAACAATGGCATTTCAAAACCTCATTTATTTAACTCCTGTCTTCGAAATCTCACTTGAGAAATTCATATTGGAAAACTCTAACCCAGGGTCATGCAGGAAAAGAGATTCTAGGAACACATTTCCCTGGCCCAAGAGTGAATATCAAGCTGCTGTCAAATTAGCAGCAATCCAGCTCTCTTTGGAATTTTTGCATTTACTCCATTTCCTTGTGAAACTATTTAACTCAGGAATAATAATTAAAGAAATAACATTATGCTTCTCTTTCACACAATGCAGCTGACTTTTAACAAGAGATTTAAACATCCCTTTCCCAAGGAAGGGACTCTAAGTCTCACACTTTTTTTTTGAGGGTGTCTAGATAATCTCTATCCTTCTTTAGCTATGTTATACTTTATACCAGTGAAATCTTTTGCTACAAATACCAAATATGAGTGACATATAATTATAATGTATTAGATGACATGAGTTTGGGGGTAGGAAATAGAAAAGAATAATCCACTAATGTATGGAAATACAAACTAAAACAATAAAGAAAACGAGCACAATCATTATTTTGACACCTGATGATTTGCTTATAGAATTTGTATCTTTCTTATACTTTTCTTGCTTGCTTGTTATCAGAAAGTCACTCATTTGCCTGAGCTCTTTGCCTAGAAAATATCTTTCCTGGAGGACCCTGGTCCTCAGCAATCCCACCTGTATTAGATTTCTATAGCTTTCCCTCATCTTTTGCCATTCAGAAAATTAAAAGGTACTCAGTGGAGTATTTAAAGTTCTAGTCTAAACTCCTTAATTCCAATTTTCAGTAGAGAACTGATTTCCTTCTACAGTCATAATGACTCCCCTTATTTTACAATTGCTTAGGTGACATGAGCTGCCCATAGCAGTCAACTGGCAATGTAGTATTTTATTCATAGTAATTACTGTTAATTCATGGGGGTGACGAGGCTTGGTGGCACATGGGTGTAATCACAATAGTTGGGAGGCCGGAAGATAAAACTTGGAGGCTGGTCTCGAAGACAGCAAGATTCTGTTTCAAGCAAGAAAGACAGTCAGGCAACCAGAAGCCTAGCCAGCCATTACTCAGCAAACAAACAAAAAGGAGTAAGAATGAGAATTACATTTCAAAGAATGTATTTCTCTTATTTTTTTGTCATATATGGGTACTGTATTTAATCACTTCAACTCCTCCTCTCCCCTTCCAATTCCTCTATGTCCTTCAACTCCTCAAGCTCATGACTTCTTATTCTCAGTTATCACACACATTTTTATAAGTATAGCCTGCTGAATCCATTTAGTATTGCTCATATGTATATGTCTTATGACTGATTACTTGGGATTGTGTAGTCTACTGTGAGACTCTTCCCTGGAGAAGGCTGCTTCTCCTAGTACAAATGTTTTTAATGGATCTCAGCTATTTCATTTAATGGATTCTTAGCTATTTCATTTTCACACTGAGGTTCCCAAATTCGTGCATCTGTTTATGGGTGAAATAATGTCTCAATAACAATAGACTAATTGATGATTCAGAGAACATGTGTCCTCCTAATGTTGATGTTTTCTGTAAACGTTGTGTTGTCAAAAGGTTATACAAGGTGATAGCAGGGCAGCTACTTAAGGATGATGGGAACTATGGCAAGCCAAGTAAACTCTGAGAGCATGACATTGATGCACGGTAAATTTGTTTTCTTGATTAAAGATAATATCTGTGTGGAACAATCACACTGAGAATATGGGGAGTTCTATGACTGCAGATTATGGTTCTAGTAGAACCACTCAAATAGAAAATAAAAAAATATATATATATATTCATAAATGTTTGTTCTGATAAGAACAAATCGTGACTCCCCCACACAACTGGTTGGTCTTCCCTGGGAAACTGCCATGCTGGAAAAATAAGTATTTGTCTTTGCTTTTGTCCATTTTCTGTACACACCATCAGCTTGGACACACATATCCCAGGAAAGCTTTGCCACCTGCTGAGCTTTACATTCTTGGTGAGTCTCAGTCCCTGACACAGCCACGCCCATGTCAAACAATGCACATTCCCCAGAACTTCTCTCACTCAAGGCATTCTTGCTCCCTTCAATAAAATCTGATAAAAGAGAAAAGGAAAGAAAGAGAGGAAGAAGAAAAGTCCAGGTCCAGACAGATTCACTGAAGAATTCACTATAAGACTTTTAAAAGAGGAATTAACGTCAAATCCTCCTTAAATTATTCTATATAAAGGAAAAGAAATGAATGCTTCCAAACTATTTTGTGTGTGTATGTGTGTGTGTGTGTGTGTGTGTGTGTGTGTGTCTGTGTGTGTGAATCTAGTACTGCCCTGATACCAAAACCAGATCAAGAAACAACAGCATGGAAAACGAATATGTTTGTTTGATTTGTATAAATAAAGCACTGTTGCCCAATAGGGAAGCAAGATAGGTAGGACTAGGAGTTGTAAAGAGAAGCCTTTTCCTTGAGAGAAGCCTTCCCACCAGACTGGTTCTAGAGCCGCATCAGTCCCAAATAAACACACAGGAGGCTATATTAATTATGAAGCTGTTGGTCTTGCTTGTTTCTTACTGGCTAGCTCTGACTTAAGTAATTACCCCATAATTGTTAATCTAAGTATATCTCTTACCGGAGAAGTTTCCGGGCTTCCTACCCCATGGCATTATATCTTGACTCTCTGTGTTTCTCCTTCCCAGAGTCCTCCTGGACTCCTAGTCCCACCTATCTAGATTCCTATTGGCCAGCAGTGCTTTATTGATACAGGACTTCCTCAACATCTCCTCCTTTCTGTTTAAACAAAAAGAAAGGTCTTAACTTTAACATAGTCAAATTGTATATAAAAGAACAGTTATCAAGTAAGAACATAGTTACAATATTTTGTCTATCAACATTTAGTAAGAGTTAAAGAAAATATTATCTATCTCATTCTTGTGAGTCCAAAGTCCTATATGTAGCTTATCTTTTATCATAACTAAGGAAAACTATAATTATAACTATCTGTCTTTAACTCCATCAAAGACCACAGAAGGATAATATATAAACACTAGGATTGACAGAGACATCTTACTGCCTGGACAGTGACCCGAAGTTTCTCTATAACGTTGGGGCATCCATCTTCAGCCCATAGGCTACAATGTGTCCAGAAGATTTCTCAGCAAAGCAGGAAATTTCAAACTGTCCATCTTCATTGGCAGTCCATCAATCATTTTTCTTTGTCCTGCAGAAAGTCTCGTAGACTCTTCCATGAAGCAGGAACCCTGTAAGACTGAGTTCAGCAGTCACTTTCCTGTGGGTCCTGCATGTCCACTTTATACAGCAACAGTTAAACAGTCTAGGCAAGAGCAGTTTCTTGCCCAAATGGCTAATCTTGCCATGTTGAAAGCAAACTCCATAACGAGTTTCTTCGATGCCCATCTTCCTCTCAGACATAATTGGTGCTGCCAGGAGCAGACATTTCTCATTGTCAAGAAAAACCCTAAACCATTTTAAATGCCATTTTCTGAAGGTCTTTGAGAGGTTTGAAGACTGTTTATCTATCTCAAATATATTTCTGTATATCTAGAAAACCTAACTTACCTAACTATAAATTCTATTATAAGTAACTATCTATAGTCTGTATTCAATTATGCATTATGTTTTAAAAGATCAGTATAAGCACAATACTTAATCAAGAGGAGAAATATACCCATCACAAAATTGACCTTGAATTTGTATCAATAAATGAAAAACAATACCCACACCGTAAGGAGTCGAGGAGGATTCTGGGAAACTGAGACACAGTCAGTCACAATGAAGGGCACCAGAGGAGTAAAAAGTCCAGACCCTTTCTCTGGAAAGAGAAGACCATGTGGAAATATTCAGATTAGCAGTTATGGATTAATAATTAAGTCAGAACTACCCAATAAGAAACCAAGGAAATGGCCAACAGCTTCATAATTAATATAGCCTCCTGTGTGTATCAGTTGTAACTGATATGGCTCTGGGACCAGGCTGGGAGGAAGAATAGAAAAAGATCAGGCTATTACTTTGATGCACTTAGACAGAACCTGGAAGCAACCTAGATGTCCCTCAACTGAAGAGTGGATAAAGAAAATGTGGTACATTTACACAATAGAGTACTACTCAGTTGAAAAAAAAACAATAGAATCTTGAAATTCACAGGCAAATGGAAGGAACTAGAAGAAACCATCTTGAGTGAGGTAACCCAGTAACAAAATGACAAACATGGTATGTACTCTCTCATATATGGATTTTAGACATAGAGCAAAGGATTACTAGCCTACAATCCAACCACCAGAGAAGCTAGGAATTAAGGAGGAGCCTAAGAGAGACATACATGGTCCCCCGGAGAAGGGGAAAGGGACAAGGTCTCCTGAGCTAATTGGGAACATGTGGGGAGGGGAGAGGCAGTTAGGAGACAGATAAGGGGAGAAGAAGAGGGAAGAGGACGACATGTGGGAGCAGGAAGACGGAGTCAGGGGAAGAATAGAGGAAAGCAAGAAAAAAGATACCATAATAGCTGGAGCCATTATAGATTTGAAGAGAAATATGGCACTTAGGAAATGTCCAGAGAGCTACAAGGATGACCCAACTAGCAATCTAAGCAGTAGTGGAGAGGCTACTTTAAATGCCCTTCTCCAATAATGAGATTGATGATTACCTTATATGCCATCCTAGAGCCTTCATTCAGTAGGTGATAGAAGCAGAAGCAGATACCCACAGCTAAACACTGAGCTGAACTTCTGGAATCTAGTTGCAGAGAGGAAGGAGTGATGAGCAAAGGGGTCAATGCCAGATTGGAGAGAGTCACAGAAACAGCTGACCTGAACAAGAGTGAGCTCATGGATCCCAGACTGATAGCGGGGAAACTAGCATAGGACTGTTCCAGATCCCCTGAACCAGGATGTCAGTTTGGAGGTCTGGTTAACCTGTGGGGCCTCTGGTAGTGGATCAGTATTTATCACAAGTACACAAATGGACTTTGGGAGCCCACTCCACATAGAGGGATACTCTCTCAGCCTAGACACACGGGGGAGGGTCTAGGCTCTGCTCCAAATGATATGACAGACTTTGAAGATCTCCCATGGAAGGCCTCACCCTAACTGGGGAGCAGAAAGGGGATGGGATAGGAGGCTGGTGGGGGGCAGAGGAGGAGGGGAGGAAGAGGGACCTGGGATTGACATGCAAAACAAGCTTGTTTCTAATTTAAATAAAAAAGAAAAATTCTCAATAAAATGCTTGCAAATCACATTTAAGACACACCAAAAAGATTATTTGTCATGATCATGTTGGCTTTATTTCTGATATTTAGGATGATTTGACACAGATAAATCAATAAATACAATAATTGACACAGATGAGTTAAGAAATATAATAATCACATAAATGGATTCTAGCACGTAATTACCTTTTTGTTTCAATAGATGCAGAAAAGGCTTTTGACAAACACAGCATAACTTCATGATAAAATTTCCAAAGAGATTGGGAATGAAAGGAACATCTTTTAACTTAACAAAGACTATGTACTATAAACCTATAGCCAACATTACGATAAGTGGAGAAAAATATAAAGCATTTCCACAAAGATCAAGAACAACAATGATAAAATAACTATCCATTCTCTCTACTTCTATTGAATAGAGCACTTGAAATCTTATTTAGAGCAATAAAAAGAGGAAAGGGGGATACAAATAGGAAAGGAGGAAGTTAAAAGCATCTGTATTTGTAGATGATGAGATTTTCCTGTATGTAAACAAGCCTAACAATTGCATCAGAAAACTTCTAGAATTGATAATTTCAGCACAGTGGCAAGATGCTAAAATAATACACATAATTCAGAAGCTGTTTTGTATGATAGCGACTAGTAACCCAAGAAATAAGTCAGGGGTACAATTCTGTTCACAGTAGCCTCAATAAAGTACCTTGGAATAAACCCAACAGAGTGAGTGAAAGACTTATACAATAAATGTTTTAAAATATGAAAGTAAGAAAGAAAGATGCCAGAATATGACAAGACAACCCTTGCTCTTGGACTAAGGTATTAATATTGTGAAAATGACTTTTCTACTAAATGCAATCTCAATCAAAATTCCAATGTAATTCTTCACAAGGAAAAAAAATCCCCAAATTCATGTGAAAACACAAAAGATCCTAAGTAGCTACAGCAGTCTTGAGCAAAACGAGTAACACTGGAGGGACCACTATGCCTAATTACAAGTTATATCACAGAGACATAGTAGTAAAAAGAGAATGGCACTGGTATAAAGACAAACACATAGATCAATGGAATAGAATAGAGGGCTGAGATATAAGACTTCAGCTATACTCACCCCCCTTTAAAGAACCTCCAAACCCCAAAATGGCAAAAAAACATATGGAGAAGACTGCTTCTACAATAAAGGGTGCTAAAAACATTGGATGTTTATGTGTAGAAGAATGAAACTAGATCCTTATGCCTTCCTGTGTGCAAAACACAACCTCAAGTGGACTGAAGATCTCAACACCAAGACCTGAAGTTATTAAACCTTTAGAGGAAAATTATGGAAATCACTTCATGATAAGACCCCAGGTAAGGATGTCCTGAACAGGACTTCTCTTGCTCAGAAATAGTGCCAACAAGTGACAAATGGGACATTGTGAAACAAAAAAACTACACAGCAAACGAAGCAATTATTTAGCTGAAGAGAGATGATGTAGAAAATCTTTGCCAAACTATATTTGGCAAATGATTAATATCTGGAATATACAAGGAACTTTAAAACTGGATGCTAAGAAAACAAACCACCCAATGAAAATTCAGGCTGTTTCTACCAGTAATATCTCCCTCCCTCCCTCCCTAGCCCCCTAATCCATCTTGTTCCCATGCCACCCTCCCCAATTTACCTGAGAAATCTATTCCATTTCCCCTTCCCAGGGATATCCAGGTGTGCTTGCCCACCCTGTACCCTCATTACTCAGCTTCTCTGGGTCTGTGGATTGTAGCATGATTATCCTTTACTTTAACAGTTAATATTCACTTATAAGTGAGTACATACCATGCTTACCTTTCTGGGTCTGGGTTACCTGACTCATCCATTTACTTGCAAATTTCATGATGACTTAAAAAAAACCAGCTGAGTAGTACTCTACGGTGTGTGTGTACCATATTTCATATTTTCTTTATCCATTCTTCAGTTGAGGAACATCTAGGTTGTTTTCAGTTCCTGGCTGTTATGAATAAAGCTGCTGTGAACATATTTGAGCAAGTATCATGTGGTTAGATGGAGTGTCTGTTCGGTATATAGCAGCTGGATCTTGAGGTAAATGGATTCCCAATTTTCTGAGAAACAACCATACTGATTTCCAAAGTGGTTGCACAAGTTTGCACTCCCACCAGCAATGTAGGAGTGTTCCTCTTGTTCCACATCACCTCCAGTATGTTTTGTCACTTGTGTTTTTGATCTAAGCCATTCCAAAAGATGTAAGATGGAATCTCAAAGATTTGCATTTCCCTGATGGATAAGGATGTTGAGCATTTTTTTAAGTGCTTCTTGGCCATTTGAGATTCCTCTGTTGAGAATTCTCTGTTGATATTTCACCCCAAACCTAATACAATGAGAACTTCCTGGAACCTACAAAAGACTATAAGTAATAAGGGATACTGAGCTTGAACCACCATCGTCTATAACCAGGCAAGGTTTCCAGCAGAGGTACTGAGACACCAACCCAGCCACCAGACCTCTGACCTATAATTTGTCCTGTCTACAAGATGTGCTGGTGTGAAGGGGCACAGAAATTGTGGGAGTGATCAACTGATCCAACAACTTGAGACCCATGCCATGAGAAGGAGTCTACCCCTGAAACGGCCTGGGCATTCAGAAACCAGAGGCTGGATAACTCAGAGACCTAGAGTAGAACCAAACAGGACTGGCAAAAAAGTAAGTGACATGATTCCTAATGACATTCTGATATACCCATGGGCCAAAGCCTAGCATAATCATCACGAGAGAGGCTTCATCCAGCAACTGATGGGAGCAGAGATCCACAGTCAAAGATTAGGCAGAGTTTGGGGCACCCTGGAGAAGAAGGAGAGGAAGGACTGTAAGAGCCAGCGGGATCAAGGATACCAAAAGAACACCACCCACAGAATCAACTAAGCAGGGCTCATAAGTGCTCCCAGATACTGAACCAAACAATCAGGAAACCTTGCTGTATATGTTATGGCTGTGTAGGTTGGTGTTTTTATCAGACTCCTAACAGTGGGGGTTGGGGCTGTCTCCAAATATGCTTTTCTAATTTGGGGACCCTTTTCTACCTACTTGGTTGCCTCTTGCAGCCCTGATATGAGAGTAGGTGCCTAGTCTTATTGTATCTTGTTGTGCTGTGTTTGGTTGACATCCCTGGGAGGCCTGCTCTTTACTGAAGGGAAATGGAGGAGGAGTAGATTTGGGGGAAAGCACGGGTAAGAGGAGGGGCTATAAGAGGAGGGAGGGGAAACTGTGGTCAGGGTGTTATATATGAGAACATAAATAAATAAATAAAATGGAAAGAAAATTTAGGTCTGGTGGATCTGATGTTTTTTTTCTGAATTTCTAGCTCTCTGTCTGTCTCTGTCTCTCTCTCCCCCCCCTCATACACATCCATTGACATAAATAGCAAACAATAATAAATGAATTCAACATTCCAAGCCATCAAGAAAATGCAAATTAAAACATTCCATTTCCTCTCAAATGGGACAGCTATCATTAAGGAAGCAAATGAGAATGAATACCAGTGAGGGCAAAGGAAAAGGGGAATGCCTATCCACTACTGAATTAGGTTTGACTATGTTCTCAGAACAACACTGTGCAGTTTTGATACTGCCCGCTATGGTGAATCATCATATATTTACTTGATCCTTTCAAGTCCCGAAATCCTGCTGAGCTGTAAGCTTCAGGAGAGACTGCTGTTTTTGTTTATCACTACATCCTTTTGTTTATCGTTACATCACAGTATCTGACACACAATAGGTGCTCGGTAAATATTTGATGCAGGTGTCACTTGATAACAGAGCAGAGAGCGGGATACGCCGGAAAGCATGACATACACCAGCAGGACAGTTCTGTTCCAATGCCACTCCAGAGACGGTCCTGCTAGATGACCATAGGCAGGCCACATGAAACAGTTGTACCCCAAAGAATGCCCTTCAAGGTTCTTAGTGTGATTTCTCTGTGTGGTTAAATATTGTGCATTTGACTTTAACTTTGGTGGCTGGCATTTTTATTTAAGCAATAGCAACCAAAGTCAATAGGGTGGAGTGGGAATTTTTTGAATTCAAGGTTAGCAAAGTCTTCATTATTTTATCCATGTGGCCAGTCTTAGGCACTAGCCTCCATTTTTCCTCCCTCCAAGCTACTATGGTGCCAAAGGCCTCAGTTCAGAAATTCTGTACATATAGTTATATTTTTAATCCTGAGTTTGTGCTTGCTGGTTACTTGATCTTGATGAAATAACCTTTGTCAGTTTCATATTCCTCTTCTACAAGACAGGAGTGGAAATAATTTTCCTATAGGATTATGTGAGGAATAAAACTAGATTATCTATGTAAATTTGAAACTCTTAGTGATAGAATAAACTGATTTGGGTTTAAAATGAAGAATCTGAGACAACAGGAAAATTGTGTGTGTGTGTGTGTGTGTGTGAGAGAGAGAGAGAGAGAGAGAGAGAGAGAGAGAGAGAGAGAGAGAGAGAGAGAAAGTTGCTGAAGTTCATGCAGTTTTAGCACCTGCTTCTCCGTTCTGTGTAGATCCTTGGTTTATCTTACCTAGGTCTATCCTGAGAAAGGGGTAAATGATAAATTATAAAACAGGATCATCCAGTTAAGGAGAGCCAATTATCCAGTAGGCACACAGAGGCATAACCAGTTCACAGAGTCTAACAGGGGTGTTAATGACACTGGGCATCTTTCTTGGTATTTCTTTAAAAGATTTTTAAGTTCAAGAGTAGGGGGTAGAGGATAGTGTTCCATCTTGGAAAGCACTGACTACAACTCACAACATTTTATAGTATCAGATATATTGAAATGGTGTTTTCAGTTAACTAGACAACTTAAGTACCTAAAAACAAAACAAAATAACCCTCCCCAAAACACTCCTAGCCCCATTTTTCAATCCACACACATGAACTTGAAAATATTTTAAGGAAAACTTTTAAAGATTTCTGTGATTTATGAAGTATGTATATTTTAGGGTATTTTCTGATATGTACCCAAGGGTCTAGCAATGTCATGTAATATCACTATCAATAGTGTATTTTGGTTATTTGTATATTATGTATAATGTGATGTTTGTACATGTTTTGGGATCCATTATGGTCACTCAAAACACACATGAGTGTGGTGATATAATATTTATGACTCATTAAAACTTGCCTGAGTGTACAGAAAGCAAAGCTAGCCACAACCCATAGAGCCCACCAGTGATGATACACACCTTTAATCCCAGCAGCCATACTAGCTAGCCATAGAGCCAGGCAATGGTGGCACACACCTTTAATCCCAGGACTCAAGAGACAAGCAGATGAATCTGTTAGTTCAAGGCCAAACTGAGCTCCATGAAATTCATCCATTCCTAAAGAGAAACAGCTCACACAAAGGTAATCTCAGAATTTGGGATCACACGCCTTTAATCCCAGAACCAGGGAGGTATAACAGGAAGAACCAAAAGATATTTATTCTCTGGCCACTCTGAGGAAAGGACATTCCTTTCAGCCTGAGGTAAAGGTAGAGCTAGTGACTGCTTTGCTTTTCTGATCTTCAACTTGAAGCTTGAACCCCCCAATATCAGTCTCTGAGTTTACATTTTTCATGTTACACACATGTGAACAGTAAGCATTATTATCTCCTTAACTATTATTTAGATTTGCATGTAGGAAATTTTTAAGCATTTTGAAACATATCAGATAATTTTACCTAATAATTGTCTGTAAACAGAGGCTTTTCTGGCCTGTCCCATCCCGCAGCTGTTTTCAAATAGTCACCTTTATTACTTACAAATGCTTGGCCAATGACTCAGGCTTATTATTAACTATCTCTTACATTTAAATTAGCCATTTCAATTAATCTAAATATTGCCATGTGGCCGTGGCATTACTGGTCTGCTGGCATGTTGTTCCTTGCGTGACTGGATGGTGTCTCACAGACTCCACCCTTCTCCTGTATCTTTGCTTCAATTTCCTGCCTGGCTCTATCCTGCCTTGCCATAGGCCAAAACAGCTTTATTTATCAACCAATGAGAGCAACACATGTTAACAGATTACAGAAAGACATCCCACAGTAATTATCCTATTGTGTTACAGAATAACTGGAGGTAATTACTCCCTCTTATGCATTGGCTCCCTTATTAAACTTCTTACCGTCCCTCAACCCTGCCCTTGCTAGTCTTTAGTGAGCAGCATTCCACTCCATTATTTTACAAGTCTTATTTCCACACACACAAGTGAGAGCATATGGTATTTTTCTTTGTGTGCCTGGCTTATTTCACATAACATAATGACTCCCATTTCTACCCATGTGGCTGCAAATGACAAGTCTTCATTCTTTCCATGGTTGAACAATATTCCATTGTATAAATTTACCCATTCTCTCTATCCACGCATTCCTGGAAGACATCTTAGATGATCACATATTTTAGCTAGGAACACCGCTATAATAAATGTGATTTCATTTCCCTTAGATACATCTCTTGTAGCAGAATTGTAGGTAGTCTGTAGCTTTTTTTGTTGAATATGTGTAAGTTTTTCAATGTTGGCTATACTAATTTACATTCCTGTCAACAGTATATAAGAGTTGCCTTCTCTCTGCGTACTTATGCTTGTATTGTATTGCTTCTGTCTGCATATACAGAAGCTTATCTATCTTCTTCATCCATGTCCTCATATCTGGTGGAGGCAGTGCACTTATGTATGACATAATTTAGCCCCCCCCCATCCACACCCCAGAATCCTTTGCAGTGTTGACAGTCCTCTCATCACTGGCTGATGTCTAACATGATGTCTTTCTCTACTGCACAGTCATCTTTTACTCTTAGCAGTGTGTGCTGCCTTGGGTAACCAGGAAAACAGCATGGTCTTCTGGGAGCCCTAAAGAGATGTTTGAAGTTCTTGCATTTTCACTCATTCATTTACTTATTTTTAATTTATGTGTATGGATTTTTTGTTTGCATGCATGTCTGTACCCCATGAGCATTTGGTGCTCATGAAGGCCAGAAAAGGGCATCGGATATCCAGTGCTTGGAGTTACAAAAGGTGTTAAGCCACCATGTGGGTACTGGGAACAGAGTCCAGGTCCTCTGAGAGAGCAGCCCGAGCTCTTAGCCACAGGGCTGTCTCTCCAGCTCCTGTCTGGAGTTCTTGTTCAATAATTTAAGGTAATACTCTCCATTGAGATGGAATACTGAGTGTATGAGTTTAAACAGGGAGAGAAAAAGATGGGCAAGGAATGAAGTATGTACACGCAAGGGGTTATGAATACTGACTGTGATTTTTAAGCAGAAAAGAAATAAAAAAAAGATATTGTAGCATGGAAGGGTAGTGTGGTGGCTAATTTTATGTCAACTTGACACAATCTAGAGTCATTTGAGAGGAGGGAACCTCAATTGAGAAGACATCTCCATAATATGGACCTGGAGGCCAGGCATTTTCCTAATTAATAAATGTTGGGAGGGGGAGGAGCTCATCACATTGTGGGTGGTACCTGGCCTGGTTGTTCTGGGTTCTATAAGAAAGCAGGTTGAGCAAGCCACGAGGAATAAGCCAGTAAGCAGCGCCCCTCCATGGCTTCTGCTTTAGCTCCAGGTTCCTGTCCTGCCTCATGCTTTAGTTGCTGCCCTGACTTCCTTTGCTGATGAGCTGTGATGTGGAAGTGTCAGGTGAAACAAACCCTTCCCAAGATGGCTTAGGCATGGGACTCCCATCACATCAGCAGAAACACTCAGTAACGTAAGTGGTGAAAAGGCAGGAGTGGCTCACTGATTGTAAGTGCTGTGAGGAAAGAAGAACGAATTCCAAACGAAACTGACACACAAGGTATGGAGAATAACTGGTAATCATAGCTGGGCTGCAATTAATAAGGTCTAAAGGTGATTTAGGGAGTTTGGGGCGTTTTGCTTTCTTTTAGTTTGGGTTTGGGAAGTGTCACATGTGTCAAGCGCTGGCCCATGCCAACCTTGAGCTCTCGACTTTTGGTTTGTGGAGTGCCGAGATTGCAGATGTGCAATATGGGCTTGTTTGTTTCACTCTTGCAGCTGGTTTCTCTAACATGTGAAGTCTGTAGAAGTACCTGCACATCATCTTGGGTGCCCTTTAGCATAATTAGCATTGTGCCCCATTTCTCTGGAATTTTATCCAGTGTTAGATACGCTGAATTAGTATTCTGTAGTTAATGAACCTCAAATTATATTCTATATAAATTATTTCCCAAAAGTGGGACATTCGCCCTGAAGGATCTTGGTGAACATACATTCACTCTTGCACTTTGTACAAGAAGAGTTACAGAGTGAAAGTGAGCTTACCCTGAGCTCACAACAGTACTGAAGCAGAGTTGAGCGGAACCCAATTCTTTTTTGTTATTCTGTGTACAGTCCACCCCACTCCTCCCCCAAGCTGAGGACCCAACCCAGGGCCTTGGGCTTTTTAGGCAAGTGTTTTACCACTGAGCAACCCCTTAAAGGTGTGTGCTGCCATGTTCAGCAGCAACTTTTTAAATTTATTTTTATTTTATTTTATTTTTGGAGGTGAGGGGACTTGAGACAGGGTTTGTCTGTGTAGCCATGGCTGTCTTGGAACTCACTTTTTATGTCAGGCTGGCCTCAAACTCAAAGATCCTTTTGCCTCTTTCTCCTGAGTACTGGGATTAAAGGTGTGCACCACCACCTCCTGGCCTGGGAGCCAAATTCCTAACAAGACCTAATTTAATGACCATGGTTGCCTTAGTTAAAAACCTTTCAGGGTACTTTTGTTAGGAAACATTTTAAATAGAGAATCTTAGAGAGTTTAATATGTTAATGTGTTGAGTTGACTTTAAGTACATATTTAGAGATGAGAATGGAATATTATAGAGTTGAAATGCCTCTTCTCAGAATGCTCCCCAGTTTCACCACTGCTCTCTTCCCTAGGGATAATTATCATGACAAGTTGGTATTTTTTCAAGAACTTCTGTAGGAGTCTGTTTAAAAGGAAATGAATTGTGAAACAATTACATTTTTTGGGTGAGTTTTGGTTCTTATTAACATACGTGGACCTTTAATGTTTAAAGTTAAATGCAAAAAAAGTTCATTTGCAGACCCCAATTGCCCAGGGAAGAAAGGAACATGTCCTAAATGTGTTCTTTCCAGTGGACACCCACACTGAAACCAAGCTGAACGGAGTCAAGATAATGGTTTCATCAGTAAGAACGGAATCATGTTTTCCTAAGAGTAAAAATGGAGAGAAGTGCTTCTATGTAGGACTAGCTTTGTGTGCTGGGATCCTGCAGTCACACTAAGCTACACAGCTCATGTGCCCCCATGGTTGGTTAAATTCTCTGCATGTGTGTGCTGGAATTCTGAACAAGGGCATGCATCTTTATTCTGCTCTTCTCTTGCCAGTAATGCAGCTGGTTCTGGCCTGCAGGTGGCAGCCTTAGTAGACAATGACTGTCAAACATTCTTTGTTCTCAGAGGGGGGCACTTGTCTGCTTTTAATACTCAATATAAATATTGTCAGTAGGTATTTCTCAATGCAGAGATAAAAAGTAGGCTTTTTATAGGCTAGCTATTTCTAAAAGAAAACGGACATAGAAGTACTGACAGGTGCTCTGCTAAGGAGTGTCAGAATTTCTTTTACAGATAAAATACCTAACCACAGACATGGGTCATCCCCATTTTATAGGCAAAGTGAGAACCTTAAAGCTTAATTATAAGAGAAACAACTACTAAGAGGTTGAATTAGAATTTGAACTAAATTGTGTTTGTCTTCAGAGACCACAAATGGGAGTTTGTCTGGAATCTAAGAAAAAAGTTCTAGAGAAAGCAGTGCAAAAGCAACTGTGTAGTCTTCCAGCAGCATCAGGTAAACAGGCCGGCTTCCCGGCCTGTGCTCCATTGACTGCAGATCGCCTGGGACCTGCACAGAGCTCCCAATCCCGGCGGGAGCCAAGCACCCAGACCCCAGGTCTTCTCTCCCACCAACGAGACCAGGAAACCAGAGGACCCAGGGAGACCAGGGGAGTAGCTGTTCTGGATCAAGTACAACAGGACCCAGCATAGGGTCCAGGGGACCAGGTAAGAGGATAAGCGCCCCAGATTCCTGTTCTTCTTCTCTACCCACGGGACCAGCATTCGGACAAGGAATAGAAGAACCACCAGATTATTGGACTTGCTAGCACCCACCAAAGGGAACTCTGGTCCCCAGACCAGTAAGGGGCTCTTTCTGCACCCACTAGAAGAAGAGATGGGAAAGAGACAATACAAAAACACAGTCAGCAACAGAAAAACAAATATGACACCGCCAGATTCTAGAGACTCCACACCAGCAAGACCCCAACATTCCAATGCGGACGAAGCAGAAGAGAACGACCTTAAAAGCACTTTCATGAAAATGATAGAGGCCCTAAAAGAGGATATTGGAAAATCCCTCAAAGAAATGGAAGAAAAAACAAACCAAAAAATGCAAGAATTGGAAGAAAAAACAAACCAAAAAAGGCAGAAAATGGAAGAAGAAATGAAGCAAAAAATGCAAGAAATGGAAGAAAAAACAAAGCAAAAAATGCAAGAATTGGAAGAAGAATCATACCAAAAAAGGCAGGAAATGGAAGAAGAAACAAAGCAAAAAATGCAAGAAATGGTAGAAAAAACAAAGCAAAAAATGAAAAAAATGGAAGAAGAAACAAACCAAAAAAGGCAGGAAATGGAAGAAGAAACAAAGCACAAAATGCGAGAAATGGAACAAAAAACAAACCAAAAAATGCAAGAAATGGAAGAAAGAACAAACCAAAAAATTCATAAAAGGCAACAAACGGACGAACAGATAAACAGAAAATTGCAAGAAGCAATGCAAACACTGCAAGGGTTGAAAACTGAAATAGAGTCATTAAAAAAACCACAATCTGAAGAAAGGCAGAAAATAGAAAAGCTGGACAAACAGACAGGCACTACCAATACAAGCATTACCAACAGAATAGAAGAGATGGAAGAGAGAATCTCAAGTGTTGAAGATACGCTAGGAGAAATGGATTTATCAACCAAAGAAAACCTTAAATCCAACAAATCCTTAACACAAAACATCCAGGAAATATGGGACACCATGAAAAGACCAAACCTAAGAATAATAGGTATAGAAGAAGGAGAAGAAATCCAGCTCAAAGGGGCAGAAGGCATATTCAACAAAATCATAGAAGAAAACTTTCCCAACCTTAAGAAAGACATGCCAATGAAGGTACAAGAAGCCTACAGAACACCAAATAGAGTGGACCACAAAAAAATCCCCTCGCCACATAATAATCAAGACCCCAAACATACAGAATAAAGAAAGAATATTAAGAGCAGCTAAGGAAAAAGGTCAAGTAACATATAAAGGCAGACCTATCAGAATTACACCTGATTTCTCCATGGAAACACTGAAAGCCAGAAGGTCCTGGATAGATATTCTACCTACACTAAGAGACCACGGATGCCAGCCCAGACTACTGTACCCGGCAAGCTCTCAATCACTATAGACGGAGAAAACAAGATATTCCATGACAAAACTAGATTCAAGCAATATGTGTCCACTAACCCAGCCCTACAGAAAATTTTGGAAGGAAAACTCCAACCCAAGGAAGCTAACTACAACCAGAAAAACATAAGCATTAGAGAATCTCTCTCTACCAACAGCCAAAAGAACAAAGGGGTGAAATTCCACACATAATTCCACCAACAACAACCATCGCAAATCGAAGAAGGATGAGCAATCATTGGTCATTAATGTCCCTCAATATTAATGGCCTTAACTCACCCATAAAAAGACACAGACTAGCAGATTGGATTCGAAGACAGAACCCTTCCTTCTGCTGCATACAGGAAACACACCTCACCCTTAAAGACAGACATTACCTGAGAATTAAAGGTTGGGAAAAAATTTTTCAATCGAATGGACCCAAGAAACAAGCCGGGTAGCAATCCTAATATCTAACAAACTAGACTTTAAAATAAAATCAATCAAAAGAGATGAAGGAGGTCATTACATACTCATCACAGGTGAAACCCACCAAGAGGAAGTGTCTATTCTGAACATCTATGCCCCAAATACAAAGGCTTCCACATTCGTTAAAGAAACATTATTAGAACTTAAATCTCATCTAAAGCCCCACACAGTTATAGTGGGAGATTTCAACACACCACTCTCACCACTAGACAGGAATACCAAACAGAAACTCAACAAAGAAGCAAAAGGGCTAATAGAAGTAATGACCCAACTGGGATTAACAGATATCTATAGAACATTTCATCCACATAAAAAAGAATATACCTTCTTCTCACCACCACATGGAACCTTCTCAAAAATCGACCACATACTTGGCAACATATCAAACCTCAGCAGCTACAAAAAAATTGGAATAACTCCATGCATCTTATCAGACCACCATGCTTTAAAATTAGAATTCAACAACAACACAAATTGCAGAAAACCTACAAACTCATGGAAATTGAATAATGCTCAACTGCACCATCCCTGGGTCAAAGAGGAAATAAAAAAAGAAATTAAAGACTTCCTCGAATTCAATGAGAATGAAGACACAACATACCCAAACCTATGGGACACTTTGAAAGCAGTGCTACGGGGAAGTTCATAGCGCTAAATGCTCACATGAAGAAACAGGAGAACAGTTATACCAGAGAATTAACATCACAGCTGAAAGCTCTAGAACACAAAGAAGCACACTCCCCCAGGAGGAGTAGACGCCAGGAAATAATCAAATTGAGGGCTGAAATTAATAAAGTAGAAACCAGGAAAACAATACAAAGAATCAACGCAACGAAGAGTTGGTTCTTTGAGAAAATCAACAAGATAGACAAACCTTTGTCCAAACTTACCAAACAGCAGAGAGTGAACACGCAAATTAACAAAATTAGAAATGAAAAGGGGGACATAACAACAGACTCTGAGGAAATCCAGAGAATCATTAGGTCATACTTTGAAAACCTGTACTCCACAAAATTCGAAAATTTAAAGGAAATGGATGACTTCCTGGACAGCTATCAATTGCCAAAACTAAATCAAGAACAGATAAGCAATTTAAATAGACCTATAACCCCTATGGAAATAGAAGCTGTCATCAAAAGTCTCCCAACCAAAAAAAGCCCAGGTCCAGATGGCCTCAGTGCAGAATTCTACCAGAAATTCAAAGAACAGCTTACACCAATTCTTCTCAAAGTGTTCCACACAATAGAAGCAGAAGGGTCTTTGCCAAACTCTTTCTATGAGGCTTCAATAACCTTGATCCCCAAGCCACACAAAGATACAACTAAGAAAGAGAACTTCAGACCAATATCCCTCATGAACATTGATGCAAAAATACTCAATAAAATACTGGCAAATCGGATCCAAGAACACATCAAAACAATCATTCACCACGATCAAGTAGGTTTCATCCCAGGAATGCAGGGATGGTTCAACATACGAAAATCCATCAACGTAATCCACCATATAAACAAGCTGAAAAACAAAAATCACATGATCATCTCACTAGATGCTGAAAAAGCCTTTGACAAAATCCAACACCCCTTCATGATAAAGGTCTTGGAGAGATCTGGGATAACAGGGACATACTTAAACATAATAAAAGCTATATACAGTAAACCAACAGCCAACATCAAACTAAATGGACAGAAACTCAACGCAATTCCTCTAAAATCAGGAACAAAACAAGGCTGTCCACTCTCTCCATACCTTTTCAACATGGTACTTGAAGTTCTAGCTATTGCCATACGACAACAAAGGGGGATCAAGGGGATACAAATTGGGAAGGAAGAGGTCAAACTTTCACTGTTTGCAGACGATATGATAGTTTACATCAATGACCCAAAGAACTCTACCAGGGAACTCTTACAGCTGATTAACACCTTCAGCAAAGTGGCAGGCTACAAGATCAACTCAAGAAAATCAGTAGCCCTACTATATACAGATGATAAAAGGGCTGAAAGAGAAATCAGAGAAACATCACCCTTTACAATTGCCACAACAACATAAAATACCTTGGGGTAACGCTAACCAAACAAGTGAAAGACCTGTATCATAAGAACTTTGAATCTTTAAAGAAAGCTATTAAAGAAGCCCTCAGAAAATGGAAAGATCTCCCATGCTCTTGGATAGGTAGGATCAATGTAGTAAAAATGGCAATCCTGCCAAAAGCAATCTACAGATTCAATGCAATCCCCATTAAAATCCCAGCACAGTTCTTCACAGACCTTGAAAGAACAATAATCAATTTTGTATGGAAAAACAAAAGACCCAGGATAGCCAAAACAACCCTGTTCAACAAGGCAACGTCCGGAGGCATCACCATCCCTGACCTCAAGCTCTATTATAGAGCTATAGTCCTGAAAACAGCGTGGTATTGGCACAAAAATAGACAGGTAGACCAATGGAATTGAATTGAAAACCCGGGTATTAACCCACACACGTACGAACATCTGATCTTTGACAAAGAAGCTAAAAATATACAATGGAATAAAGAAAGCATCTTCAACAAATGGTGCTGGCATAATTGGAGACTGGCATGTAGAAGAATGCAGATCGATCCATGTCTATCGCCATGCACAAATCTTAAGTCCAAATGGATCAAAGACCTCAACATAAATCCAGCCACACTGAACCTCTTAGAAGAGAAAGTGGGTGGTACCCTTGAACGAATTGGTACAGGAGACAGCTTCCTGAACATAACACCAGTAGCACAGGCAGTAAGAACAACAATTAATAAATGGGACCTACTGAAACTGAGAAGCTTCTGTAAGGCAAAGGACACAGTCAGCAAGACAAAAAGGCAGCCCACAGAATGGGAAAAAATATTCACTAATCCCACATCTGACAGAGGGTTGATCTCCAAAATTTACAAAGAACTCAAGAAGCAAGTCTCCAAAACACCAAAGGACCCTATTAAAAAGTGGGCTGCAGAACTAAATAGAGAGTTTTCAATAGAGGAGTCTAAAATGGCTGAGAGGCACTTGAGAAAGTGCTCAACATCCTTAGCCATCCGGGAAATGCAAATCAAAACAACTCTCAGATACCATCTCACCCCTGTCAGAATGGCTAAAATCAAAAACACCAATGACAATTTATGCTGGAGAGGATGTGGTGAAAGGGGGACACTCCTCCATTGCTGGTGGGAGTGCCAACTGGTTCAGCCACTTTGGAAATCAGTGTGGAGATTCCTCAGAAAAATGGGAATAAACCTACCACAAGACCCAGCAACTCCACTCTTAGGCATATATCCAAAAGATGCCCATTCATACAACAAAGATGTCTGTTCCACTATGTTCATAGCAGCTTTATTTGTAATTGCCAGAACGTGGAAGCAACCTAGATGTCCCTCACCTGAAGAGTGGTTAGAGAAAATGTGGTACATCTACACAATGGAGTACTATTCAGCAGAAAAAATAATGGAATCATGAGATTCGCAGGCAAATGGATGACACTAGAAGAAACCATCCTGAGTGAGGTAACCCAGTCACAAAAAGAGAAACATGGCATGTACTCTCTCATATATGGGTTTTAGACATAGATCTGGGGAGTGCCAGCCTACAATCCTATGGCCAGAGAGTCTGGGAAACAGAAACTTTATTTAGTGGCTGATCGAAGAAGAGGCAGACTCCCTTGGTTAAGTACTGAGCTGAACTCAAGAAAGCCAGTAACAGAGAGGGAGGCCTGATGATCAAAGGGATTAAGACTGGGCTGGTCTAACCCCCAGAAACAGCTGACCAGACAAAGGTTAACTCTTGAATCCCAGGCATTAGCCTGGGAAGCCAGCATGGGACTGATCAAGACCCCCTGAATCTGGGTGTCAGTGAAGAGGCCTAGGGATTCTATTGAGCCTTGGGCAGCAGATCAGTACCTATCCCAAGTATACACACGGACTTTGGACTCCAATAGAACAATGTGAGGTGCACTCTCACCCTGAACTCTTGGGAAAGGGTCTAGGCCCTGCCCTATATGAAATGACACACTATGGACACCCCCATGGAGGGCCTCACCCTCCCTGGAGAAATGAGGGGATAACGGGGGTGGGGAGGGCACAGGAGGAAGGGAGGGAATGGGAGAGGGACCTGGAACTGACTTGTGAAGCAACCTTGATTCTTATCTAAATTTAAACTGGAAAATAAAATTAAAAAAAAAAGAAGTGAAAGTTAATTTGCCACATGTACTATAACAGGAATTGCTTTAATAACCCTGGGTGTTAACTTCTCCAACAATTGTTAACTGAAGCTAATATAACCCACATAACAAAACACTGTGGTAATGAGCTGTGCAACATTGGCTTTTAGATAAATGTAACCACACACACACACACACAAAAAAGCAACTGTGTAAAAATGAATTTTAGGTATCTGCCCATGTGTCAAGTCATGTCTCTCCATGGACCCAAGGAAGACATTGCAGGTTTGTCATGTTCCTTGTGAACTCATCATTATCAAGCAGATGCAAGGTCCCTGAATTGCTATCAATTTCCAATAAACAAGCATCTCAAGTTTTCCAGAAGCATCTAGATTTCCAGCATGCTGTCCCAGTTTCTTTTCATGTTTTCTTTTGCACTTCATATTTCATGCAAATGAGCTTTGACTTTGGGATTTTAGAACACAGTCACTGAAAGGGAGATATACATTTAAACTGATATATTCCAACTTGAATCGCGAGCAAACAACTTTATGGACAGCATTTTGAGAGTGTTAAGTCACACATGCCTCTGAAGTACCCTTGTATATCCAACTGTTGGTAGAAGAGTTAAATATTTATCATTGGTATAAAATGCAGCCTATGAAATCTGACACCCATTCAGAAAACACTTTTTAGAAGCGAGGGACCATAGACCTGTAATCCCATCCTAGGCTTTTTTTTTTCCAAGACAGGGTTTCTCTGTGTAGTCCTGGATGTCCTAGAATTCTCTCTGTAGACCAGGTTGACCTGGAACTCACAGAGATCCTCCTGCATCTCCTTCCCAAAGGTGGGACTAAAGGCGTGTGCCACCACTGCCCAGTTCATCCTGGGCTCTTATAGGTTTTTAAAGTATACTAAACAATATTTTAAAATTATATTATTAATTAATTTTAACCTACAAATTAATTTCTATTTAACTCTTCAGATTGAAGATTATTATTTCTGCTCAGTCTTGATCTTGAGGATTTCTGATTGAATTCATTTGGCTGGAAACATATGTGTATTTTAGGAAACTGATTCTAACATGTTTTCTTACATAAGGGGTCTATTTGTTCTCTCTTTGTCTGTCAAAGTACCAATATGGGGCTACATTTATATCTTTTTATAATTTATTCTTTTAAATTTCATTTTACATTCCAATCACAGTCCTCCATCCCACCTCCTCGCCTCCCCCTCATAACCCCTGAAGACCACCCATAGTCCACTCCTCCTCATGGGTAAAGGCTCCCATGAGAAGTCAACAAAGTCTGGCACAATAGGTTGAGGCAGGGCCAAGCCCCTCCCCCCTGAATTAAGACTGAGCAAGGCATCCCACCATAGGGAATGGGCTCCAACGTGCTAGCTCATGTACCGGGTTTGTATCATGGTCCTGCTGCCAGGACCCCCTCAGATAGTCCAAGCTCCACAATTGTTTCCCACATATGGAGGGCCTAGTTCAGTCCCCTGGAGTTTCCACAACGGTTGGTCTAGAGTCATGATTTTCCGAGAGCTTGGTGTAGCTGTCTCTGTACATTTCTCCATTATAATTTTGACTGCCCTTGCTCATATATTCCTTCATCCCTCTCTACTGGATTTCCAGACATGGGCCTGATTCTTGGCTGTGGATCTCTCATCTGGTTCCATCGCTTACTGGATGAAGGCTCTATGATGATAGTTGGGGTGTTCACCAATCTGATTACAGGGGAAGGCCAGTTTAGGCATCCTCTTCACTACTGCTAGGAGTCTTAGCTGGTGTTATCCTTGTGGATTCTTGGGAATTACCCTAGCACCAGGTTTCTCCCTAACCTCTTAGTGGCTTCCCTATTAAGATACCCTTTCATTGCTCTTCTACTGCATCCCTACCCCCCCCCCCGCCATCCTATTCCTTCATGTTCTCATGCCCCCCCTCCTTTTCCTTACCACTCTCTATCCTCAGTTTACCCAGTATATCTCATCTAATTTCCCTTCTTAGGGCGATCCAGGTGTCCCTCTTTTGGTCCTCCTTGTTACCTAGCTTTTCTGGAGCTGTGGATTGTAGGCTGGTTATCCTTTGCATACATCTAATATCCACTTATGAGTGAATACATACTGTGTCTTTCTGAGTCTGGGTTACCTCACTCAGGTAACCATCCATTTGCCTGCAAATTTCACAAGGTCATCATTTTATTTTAAGGCTGAGTCATACTCCATAGTGTAAACTTACCACATTTTCTGTATCCATTCTTCAGTTGAGGGACCAGATTCTGGCTATGACAAACAACGCTGCTATGAACATTGTTGAGCAAGTGTCCTTGTGGTATGATTGAGTGTTCTTTAGGTATATGCCCAAGAGTGCTATAACTGGGTCTTGATTCCTAATTTTATTAGAAACCACCATACTGATTTCCAAATTGGCTGTACATGTTTTCACTTCCAACAGCAGTGGAGGAGTGTTTCCCTGACTCCACATCCTCTCCAGCATAAGCTGTCCTCGGTATTTTTCATCTTAGACATTCTGACAGGTGTAAAGTAGTATCTCAGAGTGATTTTGATTTGTATTTCCTTGATGATTAGGGTTGTTGAGGACTTCTTTGAATGTCTTTTGGACATTTGAGAGTCTTCTGTTGAGAATTCTCTGTTTAGCTCTGTATCTCATTTTTCAATAGGGTTATTTTGTATTTTAATGTCTAGTTTCTTGAGCCCTCTGTCAGATGTGTGGTTGGTGAAGATCTTTACCCATTCTGTAGGCTGTTGCTTTGTCTTATTGACAGTGTCCTTTGCCCCTACAGAAGCTTCTCAGTTTCAGGAGGTCCCATTTATTGATTGTTGCTCTCATTGTCTGTGCTACTAGTGTTATATTTAGGACACATTTATATATTTACGTTAAAGCTCACTGGCTAAATGGGTGACTTCTTGTCCTATGTCATGTGCCCTGGGCTTGTGTTTGAGAATGCTCTGAGATCTGCTCTCTTTTGATCTTTCCACTCATGGTCAGTTTTGAAAAGGCAAATTCCTCTATTTCTTCCTCTCTAGGGTACTTGCATCCCCTATAGATATATGTCTGGGATTCCAAATCTAAAATGTCATTTCCAGATACCTCTATAGTCATATTCCAAGAATGGCTTCCGGTCTTTCAGATCGAGTCATCTCCCACATTCTAATCAAGGGCTCCTATTTCTTGCTGGGATCAAACCCATACCCTCTTCTCTCCTGGTTTATTTTGCTCAAACTCAGTTACCTCGCAAACATTTTTATCAAGCCATTTTTAGTGCTATATTTTAGGAGTTGTCCTCTGTGCTACTCAACATATCTGTCAGAGATGAACATCTGCGAAGTAGCTCTCTGGAAGAAAAACTGTCACCTGGGCACATAAATCCTTTTTTTTTTCAAATCAAGGGCTTGTGAGAGTTAAGAAGAAAGCTCACCCGAGTAACGGATTCACGTACACCTTTAGTTATATGAGCAACTAAATGTAGGCTGTTCAGAGAAGTTGTCCTTCAGGCATCAGCTTCCACATTCATTGCTTACGATTGTTTGCTGTGTCTCTGTCTCTCAAATGTTGGTTTATTATTTTGTTTTGTTTTGAGACAGGATTTCACCACATAGTCCAAGCTAGCCTAAAACTCACAACTCTACTACTTCAGCCCAAGTGCTGGGATTCTAAGCATCCGCCATCATGCTCAGCGTCAAACGTGTCTTGACTGGTTAATGGATTATGCTGGTTTCTGATTTCTTATCAATGAAAATCATACTTCTAAGAAATAATGATAGTAATTATGGGAAAAGATAAATCATGGTTTGAGGAGGAAATAATGACTGCTAATGAATGTTACTTGTAATAACTGAAATGTAACAGAACCTACAATAAATTGTCCCTTAATATACTATTGTATATTGTCCCTTAATATACTAAAGCTTTAATCCTTGTAACAGGCATAAATTTGGTATAATAAGTGTAAGAAACAAATCCTTACTAAAATAGGTGACATCTATGCAGTGGGCCCAGTGCTACACTGTTATTACCTAATAAAAAGAATGTCTCAAATTTGAACTGGTGGTTCCAGGTTTTTTTTCCTCTTCCCCCCAGTGTGTGTTTGTGTGTGTGTGTGTGTGTGTTTATGTGTTTATGTGTATATGTATGTATGTATGTATGTATGTATGGATGGATGTATGCTTAGGCCAGAGGTTGACATCAGCTGTTTTCCTTCATCACTCTTCTCCTTAGCTTTTGAGACAGAACCTCTCATTGAACCCAAAACTCATCAGCCACTCTGTTCTAGGGTTACAGAGATGCCCATTCAAGTCCAGTTTTTATGTGGATCCTGGGATCTGAACTCAGATTCTCATGATTGGTTGGTTGGTGGGCACTTTACTGACTAAATCATTTCCATGCTCAGGGAACCCAATTCTTTTAGGAATTGGAATATATAGGAAATATATTTTTAAAACTAGGTGTATGGTACTATTAACAATGGTTTTATTTTAGTCTTGATACCAATGGTATATCAATTGATAAGTTTATACAGTCATATAGTTATATAGAGGCAAATAAGTCATTGATATATACTAATGTGCATTTTTCCACTTAAAAGTAATTATTTAGGTTGTGAAAATCAAGCATATTTATTGTGGTGTTCATATTCATTAACTTACACTGCTAAAAAGCAATCATGGGCCCATTCACCTGTAGAAGGCTTCTTCAATAATTTTCTATTGAAAGTACATTTGTAAACATACACATGTTCTTTTACACACACACACACACACGAGAGTGAAGAGCTGAATTGGTGAATTAAGTGCATGTTTCTTTTAAACTTTATCAACTATTGCTAACCAGTTCTCAGAAACAGTCCCATTCATTTCCTCTCCCATAAGAGGCACATATATGCTCTTCCATGCCCACTCTCTTCCTAGCACTCATTAGTATTAGACTTTTTTTAAACATTTGCCTATGTAATTTGCATTGAGCCTCTCTTTGTGTTCTCACTTTGCAAAGGGCTGTGAGTATATTTTGCCCTTTAGTCAATACAGTTATTTTGTTTTTCGTACTGAACTGTAATATTCATTAATGAATTTTCACTTATACTTGCTATAAATATTTGCACTGGTGTAAATGTGTCTTTCACCTATATTTCCTGTTGTCTTTCATGAACATACATGTTCAATTTTATTGTAGTTGAGCTATTCCCATGCTTTCCTTTACGCTGATTTGTGTGTGTGTGTGTGTGTGTGTGTGTGTGTGTCTCATTTATTGGCTCTCTCCTGCCCCAGCACATGGTAGTATCCTATATTCTAGAGGCTAAATGTGATCTTCCTAGGTTTCAGGGTTTGTTCTATTTGGTAGAGATTTATTTACAACTAAGAATATTACAATTATTCTTTGTGACTGCCATACATGTTCACAATGTGTTTTGATTTAATTCACCATCAGTCCCTTTCCTCCAGCTGCTCCAATATACTCCCTGAAACTTTCCTCCCAACTTTGTGTATGTTCTCTTTTTAACCACCAAGTCCAATTGGTGCTGTGAGTATGTGTCATCGGAATAAGACCATTCATTGTATCTCGGGCAAGTACCCAGCTGCATCCCAGAAGGAAATTAACACTCCTTCCTTGACAACCATCAACTGCCACCAGCTCCTCAGCTAGGGGTGGAGCTTCGTGAATGTTCCAGTCCATGTTGGAATTTTTACTGGCTTGATGTGATGTAGGTCTTGTACATGTAGCCACAGTCACTGTGAGTTCATGTGTGCAATGGGACTATCATGTCCAGAAAGCACTGTCTTGCAGCAGTCCCCAGCAACTCTTATAATCTTCCAGTCACATCTTTCCCAATGGTCCCTGAACCTTGAAGGGAGGATGTGTGTGCCACAGATGTCTAATTTACACAGCTCACTCCATGGTCTCTTAGTGTGTTGTTAAACCGGCTGTGGGAATCTGCATTAAGCGCCATCTACTGGCAGTGACTGTTTTATGTTCATAAGAGGTAAGAATTGCATTTCACTTTTCCCAGGCAATTCACCTTGTCCCAACACCTTCACAGTGTCCTTTTCTGTCTGTCATCTTTCAACTTTACTGAAACAAGGCACTGTCTCTGTCATTTCTATTTGATTCTAGTAGTCTACATCGCTGCTATTCTTTGGAGAAATGTTCTCAAATGTTCCTATGCTAACTTCTTGACTTTCAGGGTGGTTCTATGGAGGTATTGGAATCATTAGGAGGTGAGTCATAAGGAGACGTCCAGAGGTTGCTGGGCATGCCAGCAAAGGAGGCTGTGAGACCCTGGTTTCTGGTTGCAATGTCAGCCATTTTCCTCTGTCACATGATCTACTTTTGACATCCAACATGCCTGGCAGAGGTCCCAAACCATGGAATCACTCAGTCCTAGACTAGACTCTCAAAACTTGTGTACTATGTAAGCCTTTTACTCATGTAAATTAGTTAGTTCAGATATTTTGTATCAGTGATGCAAAACTAAACACAATCCCCTCACAAGCTATCCTGCTTCAGTCAACATAACTTAAAATAATAGACTAACACCTCTCTTGTTTCTTTTTTAAAAGTTGTCTTGTGTGTTCACGATCCTTTGCTCTTTGATATAGAGTGATAACAAGCACCGCATATTCAGTGGCTCAAGCAACAGAAATTTATGTTCACACAGCTCCAGAGGCTGGAAGTCCGGAATGAAGCATTTTGCAGGCTTGTTCCCCTTTGATGCCATGAGGAACCTATCTGCTTCAGATGCTCTTGGCTTAAAAATGACCATCTTCCATGAGGGGATCTTTAAAGTCTGTCATATCATTCGAAGCAGCTTCACCCTCCCTGGGGAGCAGAAAGGGGATGGGATAGGGAGTCAGTGGGGGGCAGGGGAGGAGAGGAGGGAGAGGGAACTGGGATTGGCATCTTATTTCTAATTTAAATTTAAAAATGGAAAAAAATGACCATCTTCTCCCCAAAGTGTCTTCATGTCATCTTTTCTTTATCCTTATTTTCAAACCGTCCTTTGTTATGAAGGTACTTTGGTAGGAGAGTAGTGACACAGAGAATAGAGGAATCACGATTACCTTACGAATGGATCAAGTTGACAGTAAAATGAGAATTCCTTCTCCACCAAAACTACAGGCAGCAATCAGCAAGCACAAGAAGAGATCTCCTTGAGAAGGTGGTTATATGCAAACATAGATCAGGACCCAAGTGATCTGGGGCTCTTGAGTTTGTGTTTCCTGCTCAGATCTACCCTTGAGAGTATCACCATCCCTGTATCCCTGGTCCAATTCATTGATCCAGGATACAAGAACCTAGCTATCTCTGCAGAGGTACTTAAGACATTGATCCACACTTACTAGAAACACTAGTCATGTTGGATCAGGTCTTGCATAGATGATCTCATTTCACCTCTCCACTGACCCTTTCTCCAAAAGCACTAGTATTCCAATGTGCAGGTGTTAGAATTCAATGTAGAATCTTAAGAGAAATACCATATAGCCTAATACAGCATGTGCTGGAGTGTTTTGTGTCAAGTGGACACCAGAACAAGCCATCTGAGAAGAGGAAAGCTCAGTTGAGAAAATGTTTCTATAAGATCAGGTTATAGGCATGCCTGTAAGGCATTTTCCTAGTTAATGATTGATGGGGGTAGGGCCCAGCCCCTCGTGGGTGGTACTATCATTGGGCGGGTGGCCATGTGTTATATATATAAATATATAAGCAGGTTAAGCAAGCCATAATAAGCAAGCCAGTAAGCAGCACCCCTCCATAGCCTCTGCATCAGCTTCTGTCTTCAGATTCCTTCCCTGTTTGGGTTTCTGCCCTGACTTCCAACAGTGATAAAAAGTGATATGGAAGCATAAGCCAAACAAACCGTTTCCCCTCACAAGCTGCTTTGGTCATGGTGTTCCATCACAGAAATGATAACCCTAGCTAGGACATAGCCCATCAATTTATGTGGAAACCTTGGGTGGGATTTTACTATTCATCTTATTTGAGTAGAGGAACTGAAAGGGATCTGTTGTCCTGCCTTGAAATCTGTGAACATTTACTTAGATCTTTAAAGCCTTTCAACTGAAGTCCATATTTTCTCATAAAAATCTTGCACGTATCTGGATAGATTTCATTTTTAGTTTGTTTATTTTAATGTGTCTATATGCAAATAATACTTTTGGAATACATGCATATACATTTCTCATTTATGCATAATTTAGTGTGTGTATGTATGTATGTATGTATGTATGTATGTATGCATGTATGTGCATGGGTGTAAAGTACACTCTATATGCTTGCGGGCATGCAGTACACTCTACTCCTGAACCTATGTATTTTTTTCCCCGTCTCAGGGTAAGCATCTCACCCTGTGCAGCTATAAAAATCTCAGTGTAATTTTAGGTGTCTGAGCTAACACCTCAGTTGCTTCTGAAGTGTACATTTAAAATGCTTCTGCTGTCTTCTAAACCCAATGCATAAATTTACTGATTTGGTTTGTGAGGTAAACTTTTTCGTTCACAAGCAATCATAAATCTTGGAATATACAATTCTCTATAAAAATTATCTCTGGATAAAAGCCGTATCAGAGAAAGAGGCAAATGCTGGTGGCCCAGGGAGCTTGTGCAGCCCACAGCTCTCTAAGTCACACTTGCCATATCTAAAGCAATGTTCCAGCAAGACTTCACATTTCCTCACGTGAGGACTGTGAAGCTGCTCGGAAAGGATTCCTGCCAGGAGTCTGTGAGTTGTGAGGCATTGATCCTACAGTAAATGGTGATTTCGGTGACTAGCGAACATTCACTATATTCTAGGACTCCAGGTATTGTTTTTGGTATTTTACACATTTTTTCTCCTTTCAGTTTCCACCAAAAAAACCTATGAAAGAGACACTACTATCTGTATTTTGCATCTGAAGACATAAAAATCCAAAAGACACATCTCCCAGGAAGGGGTGAAGCTGCTTGTCTAGAATATCTGATACCATTTCCTTTATGCAGACTTAAGCAGTTACAAGTTGTGCTTTTGTATTGGAAGGAACTAGAATCTGGGGGAGGTTGTGCTGGTGTTCTTTAAAACCATTGAAAGGGTATTTTGAAACAAAGATGGCTGCTGTATGACATCTCTCATCTCTCACTGGTTCTCTGGTCATCTGCTTATTTGACATTGAACTCTTATTTTACAAGGTCACACATGCTAAAGGAGTGGCCTGTCAGTGCTGACAGGAGTGACAGTGGAGAGCAACGTTTGTCACTAACTATAGCTACTCTTCCAGATTACAGTCACACATCTGAGGGTGGGCTCTCTTTCTAAGCTGCGTCCCTGCTCAGTTCCACATTTGTTCCTTCCTGGCCATAAACGGTTCTGTCCTCTCTGACAATCCCAGAACTATTAGAAATACCCTCATTATCTTCAACTTTCCCATGTCTCAGGTCCCAGGCAGCTGCCAGCCAGAACTAAAAAAAATCTCAGTCATCAAGACAAAGATGTTCTCCAAACAGTTCTAAGGCTGTCACCCTTGTTCTTGCCACCAAACTGATGACAGCGACTTGCAGAAAGTCATTCTAGAAACAGCTACTCTCTCACACGGAATTTACCTTTTTAATTACTTTCACTTACCAAAACGCAATTTTATAGTAGGAGACACAGCAATGGATTTCCCTATGGCATTTTCATGCATGATCTAGTTTGTTGAGGCACGGTCTATCTCTTTCAGTCCCCACTACTCTCGTCCCTCACCATCCCCCACCCTCTGACCTTTCACTCAAGTATTTTCTGGAAACTTGTCTTTCTTTAATTGTATTCTTGATGGCATTATGTTTACAGTTATTTTATTAGCAGCATAGAGTTATTTCTTAGTTCCTTGTCAATATACCTGAAATTCAATAATAAATGGGAAAACTTAAAAGATGAAAGCAGTTTTCTGAATTATTTATTAACATAGCTGTCTGGTAAACCTGTCCAGATTGATATAGAACACATCTAGTCTGAAAAACTCATAAATATGTTATACATTTTGATAAATGTTAGATATAAACACTAACATTGTATTGCCAGTGAATCTCTTAGAATGAAGCCTATTTTCTTTTCAAAAGTTAATGTAAAAATCCACAGATGAATGTTAAATCCCATTAAAATGATGCAAGCATCTGCACCAATTCTATTACATTTTTTAATTTAAAAAATTACTTTAATGTATTTTTATTGATTCTTTGGAAATTTCCCATCATGCATCCCACCCAGTTCCATTCATTTCTCAGCCCTTCCATTTGCTTTCCAACCTTGTAGCCTCCCCACAAAAAGAAAATTTAAAAATAATAAGAACATTTTGCTTCTCCATTTTTTCCACTTCTCCATCACATATTCATTTGTTGTAGTGGCCTTGGGAGCTTCGGTGTGCCAAGCAGTAAACCCTTTTGCCCATACAACTGTTATGGACATATGTCATTGTGTTATGTGTTGTTGGTCTGGTTTGAGACCTTTGACTCTTGGTACATCAGCAATATTGGACCATCACGGAAACTTCTTTCCTATATCCTACTGTTGGCTTGAATTATGGTTCTGTAGCTATGGTTCTGTGGGACCAGTCCATTCACAGGCTCCATCAGGTCATAGATAGGATAGATGTTGGAATGGGCCAACTAGAAGGCTTGGATGTGGGCCTGGGCGCTGAGACGGTCAGTCTGGACCTCCACCAGGACTGACCCCTCAGATAAGAGTCAGGGCCAGATCTCCCAAGCCCAAACCATAAGGGCCAGCTCTCATATACACGTGGTGAGGGGTGGGACTAACTCTCCCTAGTGCAGGGCCAGTTCTCATTTTGCTACAGCCAGTGGGTAGGGTAGTTCTCCCAAGGCCAGCTCTCCCATGCCCATGCTGTTGGGACCAGTTCTCCAGGAGTAGGGGTGGGGCAGTTTTCCTGCTGAGGTGGCCAGCTAGGGGTCAGATCAGTTTTCTGGTGCCCAGGCTACTAGAGCCAGTTCTCCCACTCTCTCTCCTCCCCTCCCCTGTGTCATGGACATCAACACGGAACCTGGCTGCAATAGAACCACAGATCCAGACACAGTCTTCGGCCTGGAGGTCACCATGGCCCTAGGTGACAGCACAGGCCACTCAGATCGGTGTGCCCCAGTGGCAGTGTGGCCGGTGGACACTAACATGGACTCAGGTGGTGGCCTAGACCCTGGGCATCCTTAACAGATTAAGCTGGTAACATGAGTCACTGACATCAGCAGAATCCCCAGCTGCAGTAGGGCCACCAACCCAAGCATGACCCTCTGTGACAGCACAGGTCTGGTTATCACACGGCCCAGGTGGCAGGGTAGAGTACTCAGAAAAACCTGTTCCTCACGGCCTTTTCACCTTCCATTCGGTTTCTCTCCACAGTGCACAAATCACTCTGCTTCTCCTTTTCTCCCATTTCTCCACCACATACCGGTTTATCACAGTGGTACCTACTCACTCAGGTGGGCCTGTCTAAAATTAAATTTCATTTGATGTGCTTTTGTAGGTGCATCACATGCATGCAGTGCTTGGAAAGTCTAGAAGACGGCACTGGCTCCCCTAGAACTGGAATTATAGATGTTTGTGACCTACCATGTAGGTGCTGGGACTTAAACCTAGGTCCTCTTTAACAAATGAGACATCTCTCTAGCCTCCCCCAAGCCCTGATGCCATTTTAAAATTTGTGAAGCTATAGGTAGGGAGGCATTGTGCTGGAGCAGTAGCTGAGACTTATATCTTTTTTTTTAAGACTAAGTTTTGTTTGTATGGCCCCGGGTGTCCTGAAACTCAGTCTGTAGACCAGGTTGGCCTTGAACTCACAGAGATCCACCTGTCTCTGCCTCCCTACTGCTAGTATTAAAGGCCTACACCACTACCACTTGGTGGAGGGCTTATATCTTCAGACAACAACCACTGTGAGGCAGGAAGAGAGCTAGCTAACTGGGGATAGCATGGAGAAACCTCAAAGCCTGTTCCCAGTGGCACTCCTCCTCCAAGGCCACACCTCCTAATCCTTCCTAAACAGCTTCATAACTTGGGACCAAGCATTCAAACATATGAGCATATGGGGGAGAGAAGGGAGATTCTCACTCAAACTACCACAAGGTTCTAAGAAGCCTTTCATGTGAATAATTAGATGGACATGGAAGGAATCCTGTTGTACCAGTATCCAGTGGTTCTTGTGTATGTGAGTTGTAGCCTAGATGGTGTATGGTCCATTATCAAACTGTTCAGTGACTGTGATGGTTTATATTGATTCCTAGCTTGAGAAGACCTAGAATCACCTAGTAGAGAAGCCTCTGGGTAAGTCTGTAAGAGACTTTCTAGGTGTGGTTAGTTGAGACAGGAAGACTCACCCTAATGTGGGTGGTACTATTTCCATAGGCTGGGGTCCGGATACCTCAGAAAGGGAAAAGCAAGCGCCAACCTCTTTTCTGCTTCCTGACTGCAGACACAATGTGACCAGCTGCTTCACAGTCCTGCCAACATGCTGTCTATCACAATGGACTGCGCCCTCAAACTGTCAGCTAAAGTAAACCTTCCTTACATTGCTTTACATTCAGTCACAGGAAAAGTAAAGTAACTAATATGATACCCACCACTAGAGGCTCCATAATGTCTGCTTTAATCTGTGAAAACATGGCACACAGACTCCATCACTCTTGCCACATGCCCTTGTGGGAAGTGTTCCCTTTCGCCACACCTATAGTGATAAAATGACTTCTATGGCATCCCATGACCATATTTCCCATGGCCATATGAAATAATGTGATGTTTACTTTTTGCTTGTTTGTTTTTTAGCAGACAAAGAGCAATTACAGGAATTCCTTTGAGCACGTGTAACCTCTCAGGACACTGACTTTAGGAACAAGTGCAAATAGAGGTAGGGTATCTGGAAATCAGTTCGTTTTAAAGTGGCCATTGCTTGAGTTCTCCTCAGAATTTAGTTTTGTTTGGTTTTGTTCTTTCCAGACACGGTTTCTCTGTATAACAGCCCTGGATAACCTGGAACTCCTTCTGTAGACCAGGCTGATGGCGACTTCACAGAGATCTGCCTGCCTATGCCTCCCTAGTGCTGGGATTAAGTGTGCTCCATCACAAGCCAGGTTCTTCAGAAAGTTTTTGTTGTGTACATACAGGGGTGCACATACTTCCAATACTGTTGCTATATGCAATATACAATGAGGAATCACTGAAAACACAATAAAGCAGTGGTTTGTTCACATCAGAGTTTGGGGAAGGTATTTAATTGGAGAAGACAATGCTCAATAGACAGAATATAAAATGGAGGGATTGCCACCAGAGACTAAAGAAACACAACAGAATAAGTATGAACCACAGAAGGAAGCAGGGTGGGGAAGCACTTCTAAATGTTGTGGAGACTCTGAACCACAGGTTATCACAGAGTACTTACTTGGTGTTTTAGATTCGCTCAGATACCAGGCCCTGTATGAAAAGAACCACAGGGAATGATGGATGGAAGATACAGTCACACGTTGTTTAGTAACAGGGATACATTCTGAGAAACGTGTCCTTAAATGACATTGTCATGAGAACATCACAGAGTTTGCTTACATAAAATGAGATGGCCAGGTGATAAAATATCTCTAAATCACTGGCATTGACCTCAATGTTGTTACAAGGTGTAAAACTAAAAGTAGCATATGAGAAATTACATCAAGAGGTTTTTTTTTGTTGTTACTGATTTTTCTGTTTTAGATCTGTAGTAATCTCCACTCAAATGGAAACTGTCAAAGCATGATGCATTTGTTATTTTCTAGAGCAGTGTATGTTTTTGAAAGAGGTAAAATAAATCATCTCTTATATACAAATCATTGTGATTAACTGGGCTATGGCAAATATTGAGACCACACTTTATGTAAACACCAGATCCTTTTAAAGTCATATCTGTCTGATTTCTGGAACCTCAAATGAAATCAGCCTCTGGCCATCCCCCTTTTGTACTTACTTGTTTACAGTTCATTTCTTCTATCCTATACCTTGACATTGATACCATCTCCTCTTTTGGAATTGTACATTGGTATTCATTGTGTACATTCAGTATTTAGCTTCACCAATGTTTATTACTGGTAGCTCCTATGAGTTTTAAGTTAGAGTTTTTCAAAGATGGAACTTAAGTCTCGGGCTTCTTCACTAAGCATCCAATACAGGACCACACACAGTGAACTCAGTCAACATTTTCATGTAGATTCTGTTATCTCTTGGTGTCTTTCCTGTCTTTCTGATAATCAAGAGATGATGTCTTTTCTCCAAGTTCTTTATGTATAATATTTTCCTCATGTCAACAAACATGGAATTATCTGGTAAACATGAGGAGAATGCAGGGATGTGGCTTAGACTTTTGACTATTTTAAGGTTCTCCTTTTTTCTGGGTTCATTGAAAATAGAGTATCGGCATTATTACTCTACAAACTTTACCTTTGGCTGCAAACTGAACACCTCTTTATACATTCAAAGGTGAAAAAGGAGTCAGAAAGATAGGTCCTGTTTAAGTGATAACATACAGAGCACAATTTAAATAATTACCTACCCTGTTATATGCAAGGCTGAGAAAACAAAACACAGCTGCTAGAAGTCTTGTTGTCTGTCCTAATCCTCCATAATATTCAGATCCCTGATGTTTTTAGGCAACCCAGATTATGGAGATTCACAAACATTTTTTTTCTGGAGAAGTGTATGAGTGCCATCAAAATCAGATTAATGGAATGAGAGACTTGCCACCTTTTTCAATGGGTAACTCGAGCTATGGAATTATTTTCAGTTGCAGCAAGGATTTTTGGCAAGAAGAGTGATCCTCAAAGCCTTGGCTACAGTTGGGTGAAGCCAAGACACCTTTGAACTCTATGTAATGAGGCTATGGTAGCCTCCAGGTCCAGGGGAAACATTGCTTGCATAGACACAGAATACAATAGTGGCCTGCAACACAAGTGTGGCTCTGTGTCTAGAGGAAGGTTACAAAAAGTGGTAGCAACTTGGCTTTGGGGACTTCTTGTCTAGATGTGATCAGCTGAGGTTTGGATGCACAGCTGGGGAAAGACATGAGCATTACCAGCTTCCTAGTCTGTGAGGCCAAAGTCCTTCTCCTCCCCGTGTTGTTGCATCTGAGGAGGCTTTGATGGACACACTTGTTTCTTTTTTCAGTCCTGGGTATATCCCCTAAATCTGGGGAAGACACATGTTTAGGTTTGGTGAGTGAGTAGCAAACTAAACACTGGCTATTTCTGCATAGCAGCAACAGCATTTAGGGTAGGTGTGAGTTCTGCGGGATCCGTCTTTAGTGAGTTTGGGAACCATCTGCTTGGAGCATAGCCCTCAAGTGGAAGGAACCTGGATCCCCACATGGGAGGAGTCTTAGTTCAGTAAGGCTACTACAATAGACTAATAGACTGGGTGGCTCATGACAGACAGATATTTGTGTTTCATAGTTCTGGGGTTCACAGTTCAAGACTAAAGCAACACCAGAGCCAAGTTCTAGTGAAGACCATCTTCAAGGTTGCAGACTTTTGACTCCTTGTTTTTTCACGTCTTTTGTAATCTCATTCATGGGAGCCTTACCTTCATCACCTGACTATCTCACAATTCTACTTCTAAATGCCTGCATCGGAGGGTAGGCTGTCAACATAGGAATTCAGGTAAATGTTCAGTCCATAGAAGAAAATGGACAGCTGTTTAGCCCAAAGGAGATTCAGTGAATGAGAAATAAATTTATGTTGTAAGATTTTGTGGCTATTCATTGCCAAAACATAGCCAATCCCATTCTAATACTGGCTGTTTCTATTTGGCCATTTCATTTTGTGCATAGCTTGTGGCCACACTAAGTTCTTTTTCCCTGGAATCATCTGGAAAGGAGGAACCCCACACTAGTGAACTTTCAATTTCCCCATCGAACAAGCATCCCTGTGGTCACCCCTCCATTATAATCTGATGGCACTTGGGAAGTTTGCTCAGCCTTGGAAATGCACAATATTGTGATTAATTTGAAAACACATCTCTATTCAGCATATGGATTACCTGCTCTAAGACTTTAACCAAAGTTTTAAACTCAGCTCATTCTCACTTCTAGTTTCCTATGCTTCTTGGTGGTGGCAGTGTTGAGAAGGCATGGATCCTGCTTTAACTGGTGTTCCTCCATCCCTGCTCATTCAGTCTTTGCACTCTAACCCTGGTATGAATGAAGTATGTGTGTATGGGAGACGGAGAAATGGTATGGCAATGTTTATTTGTTTGTGTTGCTTTATGCCTTGTAGGCATACTGTCAGTGATGTAATTGGCACAGCTGGATGAACTTATTAGATAATCAAAGCTAGCACTTTCTTGGCATGTTTTTGTGGGCTCTCCAGAGGTACTAACTTTACTCTCTTCCATTTCTGCTGACCAGTGAAGATGCATCTTTTTTCATTGTGGTAAGATTTGTAATTTTTTTATTTTTAGCTTCCAGATGTTCTCTTGTTCAACCAAGTGGTTTTGTCATGTAGGACTCAGAAAACTCCATACTGATGCCTTCCGCTGTGACCCACAGATGGGCTGTAGGAAAGATCTCCTACCATTTGTTTCTCTAGAATGGAGGTCTACCCCAGTGCTCTAGTACTCTTCTGATTCTGGACCTCTAATTAGCTGACTTCTTTCTGTTCCTGTTCTGAGGCCTCAGCTCTCATTTCTCTTTGGCTTCCATAGATGCTAACCTTTGTGACAACGCCCTACTTCAGAGTATGCGTAAATCTGCTCTGAGAGGTGCTCTTGAAGATCTTCTCAAGAAACTTGAAGTGAGAAGATAACTCTTCTTTGCTCCAACATTTGGGGTGGGTGCATAGACCTATACGAAGACAATGTGTCCCTCAAGTACCTTTCCTGCTCCATTTTTCTACTTCATCTTGTTTTAAGTCATTAATCTGGTTGAGGGTTTAAGATGTCTGTACTAGTTTCTTAGGGTCATCTGTTAAAAAATAAATTAAACTGGTACAGTAGGAGCCCCAGAAGATGTCAAACTGTCTCAGGCTCAGTTTGGTATCTTGATGTATGTAGTATAGGTATTTTAGTTGATATAAGATAAGACAAACAATCCCCATTCTTATATCCCATTTGTCTGAGTTAAGGTTTTTAGCTATTGTGAAAACTATGTCCATGACAACACTTATAAAGTACACATTTAATTGGGTGGCTTGCTTGCAGTTTCAGAGTTTCAGTCCATTATCATGAAGGGGAGCATGGCAGCATGCAGGCAGACATAGTGCTGGAGTAGTAGCTGAGAGTTCTTCAACTTGCAGGCAACAAGAAGTTGACACTGGGCAGTATCCTGAGCAGAGGAAACCTCAAAGCCCACCCCCACAGTGGCACACTTACTCGAATAAAGACACCTCCATTTCGAAAAAGCTACACCTAGTAATAGTGCCACTTCATGTAAGATTATGGGGCCAATTAAATTCAAACTACCATACCATGTATGACATGCATTTTAAATATGTATTAAGTTTATTGTTCTTAGCTTAAATAACTTACAGATGCATTGAGAGTTTTGTTATGCTTATCAGATATGATATACCTAGTGAATTAATGTTTTTGAGAAGAGTAAAATGTGTGAATTTGTTTATTTCAATAGCAAATGCTTTCAAGTGACTGCATTTCAATGACATCACAAGAAGAAATGAAAGCAAATTGGATATTGAGATTAAAGAACATATGCCATTTGGGGAAAATAAGATCTTTTTTATACATTTGAAGGGTTTTCTTGAGAGGAAGGGTGAAGCCTATTTTGTTCTGGGAGCAGATCAGAAGCCATCTCTGTCGGATCCAGTTCATTATGAGCTCTCTGATGGGTAGAAGTGTTCCAGAGACTAGTTTGCCATTTACCACGCTCATGTCTCCTTATTAGTGACATATAGTTTAAAAATATCGCCTTCTTTCCCAGGCAGTCTGGATGATTGAGTTCTGAGTAATGGAGTATGATATTTATTGCTTTTAGGTCTGGGCCATCGCCATTTTGTTTGTAATCCTTTCTCTCCATATTGTACTGATGGTAGTGGTAGCCTTGGAAGCTACCTGCCAAACACAGAAATAGCTTACGTCCTCGTTCAGTACTTAGCAGAGAACCATTATCTGACTAGATTTATTTGATAGTAATTAGTTGTTTTTCTCATTCTCTGACCAAATATTAAACAAGAAGCCATCTAAGGAAGGAAGAGTTTACTCTGCTTTATTCAAGGGGATGCATTCCATCAGGTCAGGCAAGACATGGGAGAAGGAGAAGGGATGGCTGGTCACATGTCATCCACAGTCGGGAAGCAGAGAGTGAACAGGAAATGGAGCTGAGCTGTAGCCCATCAGTGATCCACCTCCACCATTCATAGGCCTCCGGAACTGATTTGTGAGAGGAATGTGAAAAAAAATTGCAGCTGAGAACTAAAGAAACCTTACAATGACAGTATTTCTTCATTCCTCCCAGGAACCAGTTCCAAAAGAAAGAAGAGTTTTCCTCTGGCTTAGAACTTGAAGCATCCCATCCGGGTGGGGATGGCAAGGCAGAAGGAACAGAAGGCCAGCTGGCCATGAGCTGCATTTGCAACCAGGAAGTAGAAAGCAAGCAAGAAATGAAGGCAAGCTATAAAACCACCAGGCCTGCACCGACAACCCGTTTCTTCCAATGAAGCTTTACTTCCTAATGCTTCTAGAACTTTCCCAAACTCTGTTCTGAGTTGAGGACCAAGTGTTGGAATGTCTTAGCCTATGCGGGACATTTTACATTAACAAATTGTCTGTTACGGACACTGGCTGTCCTAACAAATACAAACACACCTGAAAATAGAAAGGGTCCACTGGAGGTGCCTTTAAGGGATTCTTTTAATCCCTTAAGAATGAT
Organism: Mesocricetus auratus; assembly: GCF_017639785.1. Lineage (NCBI taxonomy): Eukaryota > Metazoa > Chordata > Mammalia > Rodentia > Cricetidae > Mesocricetus > Mesocricetus auratus. Next base: position 36,213,440 of record NW_024429197.1, read on the forward strand.
TTAATACTTTATACAAAGGTTGAATTGTACTTTTTGTTGTTATTGTTGAGTTCTTAGCCGGTGGGTCATGGCCTCTTTGGCAGACCTCCATCTCCCAAAATAGTTATTTTATGATTCATAACAGTAGCAAAATTACAATTAATAGTAACAAAAATAATCTTATGGTTGGGTGGTCACCAAACATGAGTAATTGTATTAAAGGGTGGCAGCATTAGGATGGTTGAGGATCATTGCACTAATGAAATTTTTCAAATTTTCTTTGCCCAGCTATCTTTTTTAATTGACTATACTTAGATATTCATCTTACAGTTGAGAGCTCATTTTCTTTTAACAGACCTCAAGTCTCTCTTCCAATTTTCCATTAGGAAAATGCCATGAGTATTTTAGACAAGCAAAGTTGTTAACTTACGTTTAAAATAACAGTAAAGACCAAGAGATTCTCTTCTATTTCACAATAGATTCAATAGCTGTACATATAGAGAGCAAAACCCTTAGAATTAAATACACAAAGAAGCCAGTGGTAGTTAATACAGTGTTCTTGGATTGTTGTTGTTGTTTAATGGATTTTTCTTTACCTTTTCTGTATTCTGTTTAAGCGAAAAAGAAAATAAACCTCAGTAAACCGTCAAAGCTATTAAATAGTTAGGACGTATATACACTATAACTAAGATCTTTGGTGTTCATACATGAAATAAGAAAGTGGGCTTCACACTGCATCTGTCATCTATGAATTGTACACTCATATGATGTCGTTGCCCTTCCATGGCCTACAGTTATGTTATGGACTTTGCCCTAGTTACATTCCTATTTTATTTATATTTATCACATACTCTCCAGTTCTCATTGCTGTATAGAAAGGCAAAACAAGGAAGCAGCTACTTTTAGAGTAGATGTTAGAAGCATTTATATCATTTTTATGGCTCATTTCATTAAGCAGCTGTTTCCATACCACCTATTGTGAGCTGACTTGAATCTTTGATTAGAACAATTATGTACAATTCCAAGTCTTAAATAAAAGCCTTGTAGCCAACAATTCGATGGAGTGGGGTATTGACTTTTATTCCCCACAGAATTAGAATTGGGTCACTCTTTTTATTATTCTCCTTTGTGGTATCATTCTCTGGCTCCTATTTCCTTTTGAGTTACCACCCTGCTTATTCATTTTTCCCTTAAAATATGCCACTATCATTTTATGTAGTTGTCAGAGGATATTTCTCTGGTATATTTGCTTCCTTCCTTAATATAGAAATTTAGAAATATCCTCACTGGAAGAGAGAAAATAACTATAGAATGATTAGATGGCTGTTGAGTCAGGACTGAAGGGCTGAGTATTAACAAGGACAATTTGGATGTCCCAATACTGTTACCTGGAGAGCTACTTGAACCTTGCCTAAACTGAGTCCTTACAGCATCACATCACCCATTCATGAGGGAACAGTGTCATCTTCACATTCACACATTTGCATAGATGGAATTTAATAGTTTGGGCCATAAGTGTTCAGGAGTTTCAGTAATGAGATGACTTGAACAATTACCATAGAATCCCAGACCCAGAGAAAGATTGGACCCAGATTGTCAGTGAGTCTGTGAGATTCTCAGAAATGATTGACAGTATTCACAAGGGGCTCAAAGGGGCCTTCCCAGATGATGTGAATCCACAAGGAAGTGCCAAATGACAGTCACACTTAACAGTGTTTTATCTACCCCAAATCAGGAAGTAGGCTAGACAGCATAAGAAGGGTAAAGTACTTAATGTAGATGACGACGATGGTGACAAAACTTCCCTTCTGCAGAGAAATTTGGAAGAAAGTAAGAAATGGCATTTTTCTTACAGATAAGAAAACTGAAGTACAAAAAAGTTAAGTCACTTGTCCAATGTTAAATATCTGCTTCAATATTTATATTAGAGTTTAAAGTGGGGGACATGTTTGATATTGGAGTCACGAAGTATACACATATATCTTATAATTATTTACATAAATTACCTTTAATTCCCATAATAACATCACTGGGCAGGCGTGTCTATTTCATAGTGAAGAATCTTAGGCTCAGTTTTAGTGACGTAGCCATGGTCACTAAGGATGATGATTGACTGGTCATGGTGTCTACTAGACTGGATTAACAGATGCCTAGGACTGGTGAAAACAGTTCTGTGTGTCTGTAGATCATGTCCCTGAGAAGACTGGCATAGGGAACATCTGACCTAAGAAGGGGAACTGGGGTAGAAAGAGATTGAAGGAGGAGGAAGGACTCACTAAAAAGGAAGTCCCTTCTCTTTCCTGAGCAAGTATACCCATCATTGTTGCCATTGTTCTTAGATGCCCGTGCCAGCCTCCATGGTCTTTCAACATGGTCCAAATGCCAATGGTCCTCAAGGAAATTCCAGGTCTTTAGTGAAAATCAATACCTCTCAGGCATCCAGCTTCTTGGATTGAACAATTACTCAGTTGTCGGATGTCTTACTTGCAGACATGCATTATTGAACGACTCAGTCCCTGTCATGTAAACCAATTTTACAATCTCCTCCTCTCTATATAATAACATATTTTGTTTCATTATATATAGTAGATCTATTTTATTTTTAGTTATGTGTATTGGCTTCTGGCCTTAGCACATATACACACACAAGTGCATACATACCTGTATGCAATATGTCTACATGTCCACACATAGAAAAACATACACACACACACACACACACACACACACACATACACATGGAGGAAAAGATGAAGTATCAGAACAGTTTCTTTTCAGGTTCTTAAACCTTGGAAACTTCCAGTTATATTCAGGGAGGAAGGGTCTGCTAGTCTGAAGGCCCTTGTCTGTCTTATGATTTATGCTGGTGTTTGGCAGATACTGGACAAATGTCTAATGTCCACCACAGCTATCTTTACTTCTTTATGTACCAGAGGCCATTGTTAGCCACTATTAAATTTGAAGTCTATGATCTGCACAGGTTTCTCACCCTCCTGAGACTCCCATGATGGAGCTCCTGGTATGGTCAGTGCTATACCTGGGGATCTCTCAAGTGTGTTGCGGGGCATAGGGAGCAACCACAGCACTGAGATCAATAGAGGTGGAACACTTGTCTTTGCTTCTCTTTGCACTTTCAACATCTATGTGTTAACCAACCTGCTGGGAGCATGTATCTCAATGTGGGGCTGTACAACAGTGGGTGGTAGACAGGGGGCTCTGAAGGTTGGGCTCCCTGCAGATGCAAACCTTCAGTTGATGAGATCTGGTCCCAACCACTGAGGGCAGTGTTTTGTTCATCACCCTGTAAAGTCAGTCTCATGCACTGGCACTTTCCACTTGTCAGTGTCTCAGCATGCCCAATCTCCTCCAGAGCTGCCTCTCATTGCTGTCTAGTTATGGGGGAGCTCACAGGTTAAAGTCACACTTCCAGACTGTGGTTATTCCTTATCCAGAAGTCCCCATGGTGGCTGAGTTTTAAAAAGGACTCTCTCTAGACAGTGCCACTGCCCCCAGAATCAAACTGACAAAATGTTGGCCCATCTGCTGGAAGGATGCTGTCTCAAGAAAACCTGGGGGTAGATTTAAGGATTGTCCTGATATCTCTCTTGGGCCACACAGCTTATGAGCTTATGTTTTGAAAGGGGCTTTTACTTGGCCTCCAAGGGAGCTGAGCAGCTGGAGCTGTGCTCAGCCATGGTTTTCCAGGGTTGCCTTCTTATCACTTTCCAGGTGTTCTTTCACAGCCCTCATGAGTTCCTAAAGCTATTTCCCCTTTTCTCTTTGGAATATTCTAATATTTCTTATACTACTTTTTCTTAACCCAGGTCCCAAGGAGGTAGTTTCTAGTCTTTGATATTATCTAAAAATCAATCTCCTTTCATATTTCCAGTATTTTGCAATAAAAAGTTAACTTTTCCTACTGATCATGACTGCAACATATGCAGCAATTGATTCTAACTCACGAACTCATGAAATAGTCAGTTACATTTGTGGTTCAGCCTTTTAAAAGTAAGAATTGAAAATCATTAGAAGCCAGGAATGGGGGCATGTGCCTTTAATCCCAGCACTCAGGAAGCAGAGGCAGACGGATCTCTGTTTTTGAGACCAGCCTGGGCCAGTACAACCAAAGCTTGGGCCAGTACAACCAAAGCTACACAGAGAAACCTTGTCTAGAAAAACCAAAAACCAAGAAGAAGAGGGAGAAGAAGATCATTAGAAAAATATCTTGGTTATTATACACACACACACTATATACATATATATGTATATATGTATTTAAACATATATATCTTTGTCTGGCCTGGAACTCTATGTAGACCAGGTTGGACTTGAACCCATAGAGATTACACCAGCCTTTGCTGCAACCTAAAGGTATATGTGTGTCACCATACAAAGTTTTTGGTTACTTTAAATATTTTATATTTATTGTAGAAATATTTTAAATGAGACATACAATAAAAAGAAATAAAATTCTACAATCTTTCCAGAAGTAAATACTGGTAAAATACAAATGTCTACATATGTTTATTTAAGTAAAAGTAATTCTGGTAAAACTGGGTTCAGTAGCTATGTCTATAATTTATGTTCTAGAGTCTGAAGAGGGAGGAGTTTGAAGGCAGAGCCCAAAACAAATGAAGAAAACACTATTTGGCTTATAGAACAGGAGAAAAACTTCCCTAGCTTTATATCTGACTGAGAATTAATATCAGGAACACACAAAGAAATAAAACACAAGAAACAACAACAGAACTAAGCAACAAGAAAACAAACAACTCAATTTTTTAAATGGCTGGACTGGTGTGACTGAGTTAGGTGACCACTGCTCTACGGGCTTAAGCTTCCAGTCACCTTCCTTAGTCCAGCCCCTCCCATGTGTGTCTCCCATCACCTTGTTTCCTCTTTGATCAGATCACTGGGCCACTGATGAGACCTGCGAAACAGTATTTTAAAAATATGATTGCATAGTTATTATTTTGTGATGATGTCAATAATATCATCTCTTAAGGTTAACTAAGAATGAATTAAGAATAAAATTTTGATTATGGCTTAACTTTCCCCTTCAAGTGTCACTTTACATTTTCTTAACTTTTTACATGAATATTTAGTTACTGAGGGCCAATATCTATTGATAAATAGATATATATGAAGAATTCATTTTCTTTTGGATGGTTATGAACTTGTTTTGCTTCTCCAGTGATCAAATATCTTTTATTGAATCTAATACTTAATACTGGGCTAGAGAATTGAGTAGTGTCCTTAAGAAAGACAAGTAGGTAATAAGTATTTTTTAAATTGTTCAAAATCCTTAGTCATCAGGGTAATGCAAACTAAAACTACTTCGAGATCCTATCTCACCTCAGTCAGAATGGCTATTGTGAAGAAAACTAGTTACAACTAATATTGGAGAGGATGTGGGGAAACGTGGACACACTTATTCACTACTGGTGGGAGTATAAACTGGTACAGCTACTATGGAAATCAGTGTGAAGGTTTATCAAAACTAAGAACTAAATTACCAGGAGACCTTTTTTTTAATTTGCCAGGTATTTTTCTTAAATAAGGCTTGTAAACATTCAAAATATGTTCATTATACCCACTTATTATTGCCATTCATGGACTTCATCAGAGAAACTTCCTTTCGCAATGGCTTGGGTATAAGGTGTGTTAAGAACATTTGAACGTTGAGATCATATTACCTTATAGAATATGGAAACAGACCTTTTAGCTGTTTTCAGATCATAAGACTTTTCATGCCATTTATGGAGAATGGTTTTAAATTGTTGCTGAGGAAGTTTTTTTGGTGGAAGCACTAATTTTTAAATAATTTCTTAGTTTGTGCTAACCTATGCACCCAATTTATGGTCAGAGCACATTGTGAATTCTTTGGTGACTTTTCATTGTGTGAACATCATAAAGTGTGTTTATACAAACCTAGATTTCATGGTTGTAGGAACATCCTAGACTGAGGTGTGATTCATCATGTATGTGGTGTCGTCTTGACATAATCAAGGGATGAAATAAACAGGAGATAGGAGAAGCTGCTGCCCGAGCAACACAGATTTCTATCTTTATGCTAAACATTACCCACTGCTTCTCTGCCTTTTGACTGACATCAAGAATAGTAAGCATTTTCATAAATAAAAGTAAATGCTAATAAACAAAATTATAGCATAATGAATGCAAAAGATAAGAACTTAGTCAATTATTAACATTATCAAGTACTATGTATTACATATTGGTGTGTGTGCTATGCTTTTTTCTGAAGGACGGTGCAGGAGGTTTGTTTACAGCAATATCATCATAAGTATATGAATAAGATGTTGGGCAATGATGTTGTCATGGCTACAGTGTCACTAGGTGATGTGTAATTTCCCAGCTCCATTGTGGTCTTAAGGGACTGGAATCATAATCAGGCTTTTGTGATCAAACTGACACTGTGTGGTAAAAGAGTGTGTGGGTATGTACAATCAGACATGAGTGCTCTTATGGATATGTTATTGTATACAGTTCTAATAACTTTTAAAAGACAAATACTGCAAACCAAGATAATCAAGTTAGAGGGTGTTAAAGATTCTGAGTTCTGGTATTGTTTGCCAAATTTTAGTTACACAATTCTATTAGTTTAGAAGACAATCTTCTCTACTTTTCCACCAACAATAGAAATCTTGATAAATTGACATACTAAGACAGAAGTCTCTTGTTTCTTTATTTCCACTGTACACAGTATTTAAAATTTTATACCTATTGGATAAACATGCTCTCAGTCACTTGTAGTGTGTTTTTCTTACCAGCTTATAAGATACTGTCTTGTTAAATAAAATTTAAAATAACACCTTACATATATATACACACACATAATGCTTGTGTTTTTAATTAGTTACTTTATTTGTTTATGGAATTGTTTTTCATGGTTAGGAATTTAAATTTTTACATGACTAAGTCTATAAAATCTTGCATTTGAGCTGGGGCTTGGTGGCACATGATTTTAATCCCAGCACTCGGGAGGCAGAGGCAGGCAGATCTCTGTGAGTTCGAGGCCAGCCTGGTCTACAGAGCAAGTTCCAGGACAGCCTCCAAAACAATACAGAGAAACCCTGTCTCAAAAAACCAAAAAATAAAAATAAAAATAAAAAAATCTTGCATTTGGTGTCAATAGATTTTCCTATGGGCATTCATATCATCTTTTATATTTTAAGGTCTTCTCTATATTTTAGAAATTCTTTGGAAAGTCTGATAGATCCTTATAATATTAAAGTGTGCACCTATTCTTGTGTTTATCAAAATGTTACTGGCTCCTGGCAAAGTGGCACACACCTTTAGTTCAAGCACTCAGGAGGCAGAGGCAGGTGGATCCATGCGCCTTCCGGGCCAGCCTGGCTTGTATAGTGAGCTCCATGCCAGCCAGCACTAGTGAATCTCTGTCTCAAATTTTTTTTTCAATGAAAATTTGGGGAATGTCATTGCCAGTATTCTTTCAAGCTAAAGAGGAAGATGTGGTTTTGAAGATTTTTCGTTTCTCAGATAACTCCATTAATCAACAGATTGCTGTCATTTCCAAGATATTTCGTAGGGAAGAAAAATAACAGTTAGATGTAGCTTAAATAATAATGGGTCCATTATTTAGCCAGGCACGTGAAGGTAGGGGCTTGCCTGGTTTGACAACCAGTGAGATCCCGCCCTACTAAAGGGCTCGGGGATCCTCTTCTTTAGGCATCCTTCCTCCTGTTTGAAGTAGCCTTAAGTCTCACACAGCCTCACAGAGAAGCAAAGGGAACAAAGACTCTTACCCCATTCAAATCAGGAAGTGGAGAAGCAAACTGCTGCTCAGTCCACTGGCCAGAATTGCATAACATACCACTAATAACTGATTTCTTGTGAAGGAAACAGAAGGACCATATTGTAGATAAACTGCATTAATTGCTTGTTGCTTGCTGGGAATGGGGAATGTTTGATATCTGTTGTGGCAAAATATATATCAAATAATTCGTTTACAAGACAAAAAGTTTGTTTGAGGCCACAATTTGAGCTCCAAGTCTGAGAGAAACTTGCTTTTAAGTGATTGGTGTGGGTGAGCATTGACCGGGGAAGCTGGTGAAGCGAACTTTACATCATTACCAGGAAGCCCCAGAGGGAAAAGGGAAGTACTGGGCGTTACAGTCATGTTGGACTCATGGCTCTAACGACCTCAGAACCTCCCACAAAGTCTTTACCTTTCAAAACTTCCACCAGCTCCCAGTCATGTCAGTCTGGCAGCCCAAGCAAAGTGTGTGGCAACCATCCAGTAGCGGCCGTGTCTCTGCTTTTAGGACTTCCCCTTCTGTCTTACAAGCACCATCTTCTGTGCAGCTTCCCAAATAGCAGATCCATGACACACAGTCAAGCCATTGCCCTCTTTATTTAGAGAGAACACAGCCGCATTTGCAATTAGAAGAAAGCAGGGGCAGGCTTCAAAGAATGGAAAAGGCTGTGCTTGGTGGTACTGTCGCCCTCTGACACCTACATGGTAGCTGGCTTTAATAGTGCTCTGAGAAGGTGTCCTCTGATATAGTTTTGAGACCCTGTGTCCTTTTAGGCTCATTCCCCTGGGTGGCACTGTTAGGAGGCCCTGTGGGGGAGAATTTTAGGTGATGGGAAATAAGGCTTTGAAGGATTTGTGGGATCCTTTTTTGCTCCTTGGGTATGAGGTCAGTAGTTGGTTTGCTTGTCACATTCTGAGTATCATTTTCATCTGGTACTTGCTAGAGAGCTATAAACATCAGTGGGTTTGCTACAGCAGTGTTACCCCCATGAAAAACTGGCAGGGAGAAATAGACTGGAAAGGAGAGATGACTCAGTGATAGCAAAGGAAGAGAGAGATATGAGAGGGACGAGCCTTTGAAAATTCTACACTGAATTTCAAATACGAATTGTGCTTTGTAACCTCAGAGTAACAAAGGTTCTATTATCCTTCTATATTAAGATGCATGTTCAACAGTAATTCAAGTTGTTCAATTCATTCATGAGGAAGATGCTGGCTCTTTTCTGAAAGTCTTTTTAATTTTATTTTATTTTGGCTTTTCAAGACAGGGTTTCTCTGTGTAGCCCTTGCTGTCCTGGAACTTGCTCTGTAGACCAGGCTGGCATCTAACTCAGATCCACCTGCCTCTGCCTTCTGAGATCTGAGATTAAAGGTGTGCACCACCACTGCCTGACATTGAGAAGCCTTTAAAGTGTCTTTTCCAACTCTTGTCTTAGCCACTTCTATTTATTGTTTACAGAAACCGCTTAAAATGCTCTCATTCTCTTTTACTCTTTTAATGTTTAAGTTGTTTACTTTCTAGTTGAATTTTTTTACATTATATATAGAGCAAATGATTTATACAAATAGCATGTTTTCTCATTATACATACTTAACATGAAATGTAGCTGTTATTGTCATCATCTTTTATATCTGTGGCTCTCAACCTATGGATCGTGACCCCTTTGGCAACCCTCTATCTACAAAACTATTTACAATATGGCCATAACAGTATCTGAATTATAGTTATGAAGTAGCAACAAAACTAGCTTTATGCTTCAGGGTCACTACAACATGTATTAAAGGGTTGCAGCATTAGAAAGGTTGAGAACCACTGGTCTACACAAAAGAACTCATTTCCAAAGAGGTTAAGTAACTTGTTCATGGTGACACAGTGTTTAGGGCTCTAAAAAGTTCTGAGCAACTCTGCAACTACAGTCTGCCCCATGATTTCTGCTGAAAGGGAAACATTGATCGGAGCGACTACCAAGTGTAACCTTCATATGAAGGAGGGTATTTGCCCGTTCTCTCACAGTGTTTTGATCACCACTCAAGACACGGCAAGCAATTAGCGATGTGGATGTAATGATGAGTGGGCTCTAGTTCCTGCCTTCACAGGCCCTCAGAGACCCCTTAAGAGTCAAGCAATTTTATCTGGTCTTTGTTGCATTTGGCTATAAGAAGGGTATGATTGAAAATACCCAGGTTACCAGTGGACATGATATCTAATCTCTGCATCGAAACATGAGCAGTAGGGGCGATGGGCAATTTGGAAGCAAGAACAACCTACGTCAAAGACAGAGCCGGGAGAAGCTGGATCCAGCAGTGGAAGCAGTTTCATGGAGAGAAAAAAGGAAGGTTGGAAAGGTGAGGGCTCTGGACTGAAAACAACAAAGGAACAGGGTATTGGGTTACCATGGAGACAAGAAGATACCCTTGGGTGCTGATTAACTGCTGTCCTTGAATGAATGGCTAGCTAAGATCCTTAGTGTCTAGAAAACACAATTACACTACATAGGATTTGCCTTTGTTTTTTAGGGCTGCTGTGTCTCCACTCATTTTTTTTGAGTAAATAACACACATACAGGGTTATTAATCCCTAGTGTTTGTCTCAATCCATTACACTATTATGGTAGCCAAACTTGTTGCCAGAGTGGCTCTGACCCTTCTGGTTTTGTTTCTATCTTATCCTTGGGCTATGAGAAGATTTGGTCCTTCTTGACCCTGAAAATGCGCCCCACCCCACCCTACCCAAGCGTGATGCTCTGATCATAGCACTGGAACTGGTAAAGAAAATTGAGTTTCACAGTCAGTAAATGCCAGCTGACATCAAAGTAAGCAGTTGTGGAGACCCTGGAAATCAGAAGAGGCCAGAGAAGTGTTTTTTTTAATGTAGTATATTATCTTGGTCATCACATTATCTATGAAATATAGCTGTTAATTAGTGTTGCTATTGAAAGGCCTCAAGGCTGGGAGAGGAGAGGATGTATAAGTCAAGCATGAACCTGTGAGAAATCTGGGCCTTGCTGCCTTATCTTCCCTTTGCGACTGCTCCTACACTCTTGAAAATCCAAAACCTAAATACAGTCCAATTAAAGCTCACCTTTGCCTTTGTCTCTGTTTTCTATCTGTGGTGTGGCTGTTAACGAGACTCTGGACAAACTAGTGTGAGAGGCAAAGTAGGTGACAAAATGGAGTAGTTGTTACTATGAGCTAGGAAGGCACTGACCAGAATGGAAAACAGAAAGCCAGGGCTGTCCATTCTCCTCAGACATTGTCCTCTCCCTCACTGCCTCTTTCTTCTAGTGTGGGCATTACAAGCCTCCCAAAAGCCCGAATGTTGCATAAAGACTGAGCCACAGGAGGCGGCTGTTGGAGATGAGAATCTGTTGAGGTCACTGAGGTTGGCTTTTGAGGAGTACTGTGAGACAGTTTCCTTCCTGTCACTCTGTTTTGCTTCCTGGCTGTGGGGTAAGCATGTGGCTCCCAATTCCTGCTTCTAGAGGGTTCTCATTGAGCTGTCTTCACTGTTCACTGTAAGAAAGAGGAGGACTGTAGGGCTATACTTCACGAGGTAAAGATGCTTAGCAGGGACCAAGCATTCACAGACAGTCAGCACATCGCTGCTTACACTGGAAGCAGGTGAAGAGCTGCAGGGGCCTCACTTAGCTAAGAAGGACAGCTAAGTAGACCTTGCGCAGCCACGTGTTCCAAGACTCATGGTCCCTTTATTATGACTCAGTGACTTATCTCACCCACGGTGAGATCAGCACATGGTTTTGTATGTCTTTCCATCTTTGCATTGTTGTTCTTAGTGCGTGGGACAGTTCCTTGTACTGAGCAACATTTAAGACTGGACACTGAATAAGTCTTTTAAATGTATACTCTGGGAGAATGAAAGCTTACCATTGTTCCCAAAGGGCCCTGTTCCAAGGGCTTTAAGGGGCACTGAAGGGTTCTCTGGGCAGTCAGAGCTCTGTGTCTTTTACTCACGAGCTACTCAAAACAGCTCTGCTAGGATATTTCAGTGTGTGCAGTCTTGTGTGTCTGCATATGTACACACACACACACAGACACGTGTTTGTATATATGGTATATGTTGTAAGGAACATAATTTGTTTTTTATAGTATCCTGTAAGATAAAGAGTTCTGCATTGGTTTCTACCCAGGAACTGTTCAAACTAAATAATTTTCTCCTGTATCTTCTGCTTTCTCCTCCTTCCTCTCATTCTCTCCTCCTCTTCTGCCTTACTTCTTTCCTTCCTTCCCTCCTCCTTTCTTCTCCTCTCGTCATTCTTTCCTTCCTCCTCTCTCCCCTTTCCTCTTTCCTTCCAACATGTAGATTCCAGATATCGAACTCAAATCATCAGACTTGTACAACAATGCTTTCATCCACTGAGCCACCCTGCCAATCCTCAAAGTAGATACCTTTAAAAAGTCCTTTGATGGTTGGATTTCAGACTTTTCTGCAAGTTCCTTGGTTTCCTTTGTTTGAGTGTATACAGTGACTACCAGATAAATTTATCCAAGTCCTAAGTTAGTCATACTCAAGAATATTTTGAAAATTTGTTGCCTGACCTATATACATTTAGTTAACTGTATTTTATTCTTATGCTTTTAAAAGAAACATCTTTTATTGTAAACATTGTACCTACCTTTGAAAATTTTCTATGTGCCATGTACTCAGTTCTAAACTGAAAGGTTCTAAATGCTCTTGATTCAGTTAATGAGGTTGACATTAATGGTAATTTTATAAATAGAGAAACTGAGACTCAAAAGGATAACTAACATTACCCCAAAATCTCACAGTTGGTAAGCACCAAAGCCGTGATATAGAACAGGTACTTTTAAACCTCAAATCACTGTTATTGTCTGCCCACCACAAACAGAGTGGCCCTTGGCTGCTGTAGACTCGGACCTGTGTGGTTAGTTAGCCTCACACAAGCTGGGTCTTCCAGATCTTTTGCCTGAGTTCTGTAGCTTCCCCTCTCCATGTGACTGCGGCTTCTCCTATACTTCTCTGCTGCACTCTCCAGTTATTCCTAAGACCAGCCTGCAGGATAGGCCCAGTATGCACTTCAGATTGGTTACTTCCTTCTCTCCATTGATGTATCCTGGGATCTTGTTCCACCCACTAATCAGAACTTTGTCAATTCTCATGTGGTTCTAAATTATATTTAAATTTGCTTCTTCTACATTAATTCCCTTTTCACGTTATGTTGATAACCTGGTGTTCTTTAGTCCTCTATAAGTGTCTGTTTATGACACTCTCCTACTAAGTTCCCAACATACCCTCTGCCCTAAAATTCTTGAGAAATAATGGCAGCTTTCTGTAATTTATCTCTGAAATTTGTTGCAGCAGAGGTTTACCTCCTGCATCTTAAATTTATCTCTCTCTTCTGATGTTTTGGTGAGCCTTATTAGCAAATGCTCACCTAAGAACTGAGCAGAACAGTTGCTGCTGATTGCAGCACATCTGAAGACAGCAGCTGTGTCAGGTGGTACAACCTCTAATTCCACACAAATAAGCCACTGATAATCCACTCCTGGCAGGAGCCAATGCACCCCAGCTTCCTGGTGTTCTTCTTCACCCACAGGACCAGGTAAACTGGGACCTGTCTCTGGGCTGTGTTCCTGTCCCTGGGAGGTACCACTGCAGCTCCCAACCTGGCAGAAGCCAACACATCCCAGCATCCTAGTCTTCTTCTCCACTCACAGGACCAGGAAGAGGACAACTACCAGAATATTGGACTTGCTTGCACCTACAGAAAGGGAACCCTGGTATCCTACTCACTAGGTGAGGAAGAGTCTTGTTCTGCACCCACTGGAAGAAAGGATGGGAAGGAGACAATACAAAAACACACTCAGCAACAGAAAAACAGATATGACACTGCCAGAGTCTAGAGACTCCACACCAGCAAGACTCAAACATTCCAATGCAAACGATAGAGGCCCTCAAAGAGGATATGGGAAAATCCTTTAAAGAGATGGAAGAAAAAACAAACCAAAAAATGCAAGAAATGGAAGAAAAGCAAACCAAAAATCCAAAAAAGTATAAGAAATGGCAAACTAAGCAATAGTGGAGAGACTACATTAGTAGCCCCCCCCTGATGATAAGGTTGATAACTACCTTATATGCCATCCTAGAACCTTCATCCAGTGACTGATGGAAGCAAAGACAGATAACCACAGCTAGACACTGAACTGAAACCCTGGAACCTAGTGTCAGAGATGGAGGAGTGATGAGCAAAGAGGTCAAGACAGAGCTGGTAAAATCCACAAAGATAGCTGACCAGACAAAGGGGAGCTCTTGAACCACAGACTGATGGTTGAGAAGTCAACAGGGGACTGATCCAGACTCCATGAATGTAGTGTCAATGAGGAGGCCTCAGAAATCTCTGGGACCTTGGGTATTAGATCAGTGTTTACCATGGTGTACGACCAAACTCTGGGAGCCCATTCCACATGGAGGGATGCTTTCTCAGCCTGGGCACATGGGGAAGGGCCTAGGCCTGCCCTGGATGAAATGACAGACTTTAGAGATCCCCCCAAGGAGGGCCTCACCCTCCCTGGGGAATGATGTGGGAATTGGCTGAGGGCTGAGTGGGGGGGCTGGTGGAGGGACAAGGGAGGAGAAGTGGGAGAGGGACCTGGGATTGACATTTGAAGCATGCATGTTTCTAATTTAAATAAAAAATTATTGAAATAAAAAAAGAAATGGAGGAAAAGACAAAGCAAAAATTGCAAGAAATAATTCAAACAGTGCAAGGGTTGAAAGCTGAAATAGACACAATAAAAAACCACAGTCTGAAGAAAGGCTGGAAATAGAAAAACTGGGCAAATGGTCAGGTTCTACAGATGCAAGCATGACCAACAGAATACAAGAGATGGAAGAGAGAATCTCAGGTGTTGAAGATACACTAGGAGAAACAGATTCATCGATCAAAGAAAATCTTTAGTCCAACAAATCCTTACTGCAAAATATCCAGGAAATAAGGGACACCATGAAAAGACCAAACCTAAGAATAATAGGTATAGAAGAAGGTGAAGAAAACTACCTCAAAGGGGTAGAAAACATATTCAACAAAATCATAGAAGAAAACTTTTATAATCTAAAGAAAGGCATGCCAATGAAGGCACAAGAAGTTTACAGAACACCAAATAGAGTGGACCACAAGAAAGAATTCCCTCATCACATAATAATCAAAACCCAGAACATACAGAATAAAGAAAGAATATTAAGAGCAGCTAAAGAAAAGGCCAAGTAACATATAAAGGCAAACCTATCAGAATTACACCTGACTTCTCCATGGAAACTCTGAAAGCCAGAAGGTCCTGGAAAGATATTCTACCAACATTAAGAGACCATGGATGTCAGCCCAGGCTATTATACCCTGGAAAGCTTTCAATCACTATAGATGGAGAAAAAGATATTCCATGATAAAAAACCAGCTTTAAACAATACATATACACTAACCCAGCCCTACAGAAAGTTCTGGGAGGAAGACTCCAACCCAAGGAAGTTAACTACAACCAGAAAAACATAGGCAATAGATAATCCCACTTTACCAGCAGCCAAAAGAACAAAGGGGGTGGAAATCCACATACAATTCCACCACCAACAACCATTCCAAAACAAACAAGAATGAGCAATCAATGGTCATTAATATTCCTCAATATTAAGGTCTTAACTGGCCCATAAAGAGACACAGGCTAAAAGAATGGATTCGAAGACAGAATCCATCCTTCTGCTGTATACAAGAAACACACCTCAGCCTCAAAGACAGACGTTACTTCAGAGTTAACGGTTGGGAAAAGATTTTCCAATTAAATGGACCCAAGAAACAAGCAGGGATAGCAATCCTAGTATCTAACAAATTTGACTTTAAACTAAAATAAATCAAAAGAGATGAAGGAGGTCATTTAATACTCATTACAGGAGAAATCCACCAAGATGAAGTCTCAATTCTGAACATCTATGCCTCAAAAACAAAGGCATCCACATTCATAAAAGAAACATTACTAAAACTCAAATCACATATAAAACTCACACATTTATAGTGGAAGACTTCAATACCCCACTCTTGTGGGGACACCAGACCTTGAGCAGAAAGCCACTTCCCCTTCGGCCTGGGAGCAGGCAGCTATGAGATAATGTTTACTGAAAACAATTCAGTGCTGTAAAGCTCTTGATAGGGCTCAGATAAGGGCTTGCTCACTGAAACACCATGACTTTGACACCCCCTATGGCTAGATGCTTCTTCCTGTTCCCCCTGCGGTGTCTCCCCGATTCTGGAGCCGGGGATTAAACCACCAGCCAGGAGGGTGAGAAGTCTGGGAGAGCTGTTGGAGAATTGTATGTAGATGGATGGCAGAAGTCCTTAAAAAGGGAAGTGTTTTTTGTTGGAGAGACGTCTCTCTCCTAAGCAGACTTGAGGTGCTCCTAAGCCAACTTGGGAAGCATAAAGTTTTCTTAAAGCAACTGACCGGTCTCTGTGTCATCTATCCCGACCACCTCGCTACATTCTCGGATGCAGGCTGCACAGCAGGTGCGACACACTCTCACTACTAGACAGGACTACCAGACAGAAACTTAACAAAAATGTAAAGGAACTAATAGAAGTTATGACCCAATTGGGTTTAACAGGCATCTACAGAACATTCCATTCAAACACAAAAGAATATACCTTCTTCTCGATGTCACATGGAACCGTCTCAAAAATTGACCACATACTTGGCAACATAGCAAACCTCAACAGGTACAAAAAATTGTAATAACTCCATGTATCTTATCAGACCACCATGAGCTAAAGTTAGAATTCAACAACAACACAAAATGCAGAAACCCTACAAGCACATAGAAATTGAATAATGTGCAATCATACCATTCCTGGGTCAAAGAAGAAATAAAAAAGAAATTAAAGACTTCCCAGAATTAAATGAGAATGAAGATACAATATACACAAACTTATGGGACACTTTGAAAGCAGTGCTAAGAGGAAAGTTCATAGCACTAAGTGCCCACATAAAGAAACTGGGGATAGTCAAACAAGGGAATTAACAGCACAACTGAAAGCTCTAGAACACAAAGAAGCAAACTCACCCAGGAGGAGTAGATGCCAGGAAATAATAAAATTGAGTGTTGAAATCAATAAAGGAGAAACTAGGAAAACAAAACAAAGAATCAATGTAACGAAGAGTTGGTTCTTTGAGAAAATCAACAAGATAGACAAACCTTTATTCAAACCTACGAAATGGCAGAGTGTGAACATGCAAATCAACAAAATCAGAAATAGAAAGGGGGATATAACAACAGACACTGAAGAAATCCAGAGAATCATCAGGTCATACTTTGAAAACCTGTACTCCACAAAATTCGAAAATTTAAATGAAACGGACAATTTTCTGGATAAATATCACTTTCCAAAATTACATCAGGAACAGATAAGCAATTTAAATAGACCTATAACCCCTAAGGAAATAGAAGCAGTCATTAAAAGTCTCTCCCCCCCCAAAAAAAGCCCAGCTCCAGATGGCCTCAGTGCAGAATTCTACCAGAAATTCAAAAACAGCTTATATCAATTCTCCTCAAAGTATGCAATAGAAACAGAAGGGTTTTGCCAAGCTCTTTTTACTAGGCTTCAATAACTTTAATATCCAAGCCACACAAAGACACAAGTAAGAAAGAGAACTTCAGACCAATATCCCTCATGAATAATGATGTAAAAATACTCAATAAAATACTGGCAAATCCAATCCAAGAACACATCAGAAAAATCATCCACCATGATCAAGTAGGTTTCATCCCAGGGATGTAGGGATGGTTCAACATACGAAAATCCATTGATTTAATCCACCATATAAACAAGTTGAGAAACAAAAATCGCATGATCATTACACTAGATGCTGAAAAAGCCTTTGACACAAGCCAACACCCCTTCATGATAAAGGTCTTGGAGAAATCTGTGATAATGGGAACATACCTAAACATAATAAAAGCTATATACAGCAAACCAACAGCCAACATCAAACTAAATGGACAGAAATTCAACGTGATTCCTCTAAAATCAGGAACAAGACAAGACTGTCCACTCTCTCCATACCTCTTCAATATTGTACTTGAAGTTCTAGCTATTGCCATACGACAACAAAGGGGGATCAAGGGGATACAAATTGGAAAGGAAGAGGTCAAAGTTTCACTATTTGCAAATGATATGATAGTTTACATAAGTGATCCAAAACACTCTACCAGGGAACTCCTACAGCTGAAAAATACCATCCACAAAGTGACAGGATACAAGATCAACTCAAGAAAATCAGTAGTCCTACCATATACAAATGATAAAAGGGCTGAGAAAGAAATCAGAGAAACACCACCCTTTACAATTGCCACAAACAACATAAAATACTTTGGGGTAACGCTAACCACACAAGTGAAAGACCTGTATCACAAGAACTTTGAGTCTTTAAAGAATGAAATTAAAGAAGACACCAGAAAATGGAAAGGTCTCCCATGCTCTTGGATAGGTAGGATCAACATAGTAAAAAGAGCAATCTTGCCAAAAGCAGTCTACAGACAATGCAATCCCCAGCACAATTCTGAACAGACCTTGAAAGAACAATTTTCAACTTTATATGGAAAAACGAAAGACCCAGGATAGCCAAAACAACCCTGTTCAACAAAGCAATGTCTGGGGGTTTCACCATCCCTGACTTCAAGCTCTATTATAGAGCTATAGTCTTGAAAACAGCTTGGTATTGGCACAAAAATAGACAGGTAGGCCAATGGAATCCAATTGAACACTCCAATATTAAACCATACACGTATGGACATCTGATCTTTGACAAAGAAGCAAAATTATACAATGGAAATAAGAAAGCATCTTCACCAAATGGTGCTGGCATAACTGGATAATGACATGCAGAAGCCTGCAGATAGATCCATTTCTATCACCATGCACAAAACTTAAGTACAACTTAATCAACATAAATCCAGCCACACTGAACCTCTTAGAAGAGAAATTGGGAGGTACCCTTGAACAAATTGGTGTGGGTGAACGCTTCCTGAACATAACACCAGTAGCACAGACACTGAGATCGACAATTAATAAATGGGACCTCCTGAAACTCTGAAGCTTCTTTAAGGCAAAGGACACAGTCAACAAGACAAAAAAGACAGCTTACACAATGGGAAAAGATATTCACTAATCCCACATCTGACAGAGGGCTGATCTCCAAAATTTACAAAGAACTCAAGAAGCAAGTCTCCAAAACACCAAAGGAGCCAATCAAAAAATGGGGTACAGAACTAAATAGAGAATTCTCACTAGAGGAGTATAAAATGGCTGAAAGACTCTTAAGAAAGTGCTCAACATCCCTAGCCACCTGGGAAATGCAAATCAAATCAACTCTGAGACACCATCTCACTCCTGTCAGAATGGCTAAAATAAAAAACACTGAAGACAATTTATGCTGGAGAGGATATGGAGAAAGGGGAACATTCCTCCACTGCTGGTGGGAGTGCCAACTCGTACAGCAACTTTGGAAATTAGTATGGAGATTCTTCAGGAAAATGGGAATCAGTCTACCACAAGACCCAGCAACTCCACTCTTAGGTATATACCAAAAAAGATGCACATTCCTACATCAAGGACATCTATTCCACTGTGTTCATAGAAGCATTATTTGTAATAGCCAGAACTTGGAAGCAACCTAGATGCCCCTCAACTGAAGAGTGGGTAGAGAAAATGTGGTACATTTACACAATGGAGTACTATTCAGCAGAAAAAAACAATGGAATCTTGAAATTTGCAAGCAAATGGATGGCACTAGAAGAAACCATCCTGAGTGAGGTAACTGAGTCACAAAGAGAAACATGGTATGTACTCACTCATATATGGATTTTAGGCATGAATCAGGGGAATGCCAGAATACAATCCCACTGCCAGAGAATCTGGGAAACAGAACCTTCATCCAATATATGATGGAAGCAGGGGCAGACACCCACAGCTAAACACTGAACTGAACTCCTGGAATCCAGTGACAGAAAGAGAGAACTGATGAGCAAAGTGGTTAAGACTGGTCTGGTTTAACCCACAGAAACAGTTAACCTGAACAAGGGGGAGCTCTTGGACCCCAGATTGATGGCTGGGCAAACAACATTGGACTGATCTAGACACCCTGAATGTGGGTGTCAGTGAGGAGGCCTAAGTAATGTATGGGGCCTTGAGTAGCATTTATCCCTGGTATACAAATAGACTTTGGCTGCCCATCCCACAATGAGGGATACTCTCTCAGCCTGGACCCTTGGGGGAGGTCCTAGTCCCTGCCCTGGATGAAATGACAGTCTCTTGAGATCCACCATGGAGGGCCTCACCCTCCCTGGGGATTGGAATGAAAATTGGGTGGAGGACTGGGGGGCCTGGTGGGGAGGTTTGGGGAGGAAGGGAGGGAGATGGAGCTGGGATTGACATGTGAAACAAGCTTGTTTCCAACTCAAATAAAAAAAGGAAGAAAGAAAAAAAGGATAAAAAAATGTAATAAACTACAGAGACATTTCCCATCCAAAAAAACCCCCAAAAAACAAAACAAACAAACAAGATGAATGAACTTTGGGTGTCCATCCCACAATGAGGGATGCTCTCTCAGCCTGCACTATTGTAGGAGGGCCTAGGCCTTGCCCTGAAGGAAATGACAGACTCTGGAAATCCCCCATGGAGGGCCTCACCCTCCCTGGGGTATGGAGTGGGGATTGGGTGAAGGACTTTTGTGGGGGTGAGGAGGGGAGAGAGAGGGAGCTGGGATTGACATGTGAAACAAGCTTTTTTTCTAACTTCAATAAAAATGTGAGAAAGACAAAAGTATAAAAAATTTAATAAACTACATAGAGACATTTACCATCCAAAATAAAATAAACAAAGCAAAGCAAAAACAAATGGACTTTGGGTGTCCATCCCATATTGAGGGACTGTTGGGTGGCAGGGGAAGAGGGGAGGGAGAGGGAGCTGGGATTGACATATGAAGCAAGCTTGTTCCCAATTTAAATTAAAAAAATCTTTTAAAAAAAGGTGGGCACCTGGAATCCAATCACTGGGGATGAGGAGGTAGGAGGATTCCAGCCATTTGCTGCCTAGTTAGTGTTACTAGTCTGTGAGCTCCAGGTTCAATAAGGAGGTGACCAACAAGGAAGACATTTGACACCTTCTCCTCTCCATCTACATTCACACACACACACACACACACACACACACACAGATAACATTACACAAACATATACAGCATATATTTTTTAAAGTATGTACTAAGCATACAATGTGATGATATGACATATATATATTGAGAAGTGATCAGAGTTGAATTAATAAACACATTATCTTTTACATATGTGGGAGAACACGTAAAATTTACTCTTGTAGCAAACTTCATGTATAAAATATGCTATTATTCACTATAATCACCATATCTGTATTAACTAGCCAGAAATTATTCATCTTATGACTGGAATTTTATAACCTCTGACCACCATTCTTGTAGATGAAAAAGGCTCTTGGTTACACCATCTTCCCAAAAATAGAAGAAAACAATTGTGTGATGGAGAAATTTAGTTCACCTAATTCATCCAAGCAAATTATTAAGAAATATAAAACAGGGATATCTGACTTTATCTAATAAAAGTTGATCTGGGGGAGTTTTCAAGGGAAATAGAAACAAACAAACAAAGAAAAAAGTCCAAAGACTGTCTCATTGAAAGAGTATCTAGTTACCAGCAGGAGATGCTCAAAAATACTGATTCTAGCCAACATCTACCTTGGAAGGTTTGATCCCGTTGATTCATTTAGTTATCCATCCAGGTGTATACAGTATTATGTAGTATGCATGAAATATGATGGCAAAGAGGAAGTGTTCTCAGGCTGATTACAATCTAGTGGGATCTTTCATTTGTCACAGATATGCAAATAAATTATGCTATGATATGCAAATGAGAGAGCTTTATCTCACACTGTTTCTGCACAGGCAGTGTGAGCCCTCTCTTACTTGGCATGGGTTGAGAGCTTCATCTCTTCTGATGATTAAGGACCTTAGAGAAACATTTTCCAGGCTGTTGTTGTTTCTCCCTTGTGTGGGAAAGAAAGACTCAACTGTTGCCCAGGGAACCTATTGACATAAAAACATATTCTTGCTACTTGTAATAAATGGGATAAAATCAGTTTCTTAGTGTTTGCCCTAGTCTTGAAGTTGCAATTCTGCTACTCATCCATTACACTAATTGAGATGATCTTAGAAATGGCATCAGATGAAAGGAGATGTGCAT
Source organism: Mesocricetus auratus (assembly GCF_017639785.1). Lineage (NCBI taxonomy): Eukaryota > Metazoa > Chordata > Mammalia > Rodentia > Cricetidae > Mesocricetus > Mesocricetus auratus. Next base: position 36,235,507 of record NW_024429197.1, read on the forward strand.
CTCAGTACATATGATGGCAATGTCCCTCCAGTATGCAAGGGTTCAACAACAAATTCAACAGAGGCACTACAGTTCTGAGTGACTTGTGATTTTCTGTGGAAGCCTGTGGTATTGTAACTGAGATTCAGTCAACAGCATTATACTGATGTTAGCAGTGTCCCTTTTTGATTAATAATCCCAAGTTTGCTGGTTAAGCTATGAGAATTTCCTGAGCCTTCTGGACCACTGTAGAATGGTGCTTAGAAAATCTATCTTTACTGTGCTGGAAACCCAGATGAAAAAACTAAGCAACTTGGGTTGCATTCATTGAAATATGCTATTTAGCTGAAAGCAAACGTCCAGTGGAGTTACTGTGTCATTTTCGTGGTGATATATTGTCAACCGAAGCACTGAAAATAGGGTACACAGCAAGTGTCACTCAATGCAAACCTGGATAGAAAGATTCACAACTGAGAGAGTGCTGAAGTTCCCTCTGAAGAAATGAGGGTTCAGGCTTGGGAAAGATGGGGAACTGGAAGGCAGAGGTGCCACAAAGAGCCAACTCCTGGTTTTGCTTTTAAAGTCTGTATAAAGACCACAGAAATTCTGGGGGCCTCATGAGGGATCTGATATTGGAAAATAAATGAAGAATTCTTCATGTGTCAAAAGAGCATTCCTACAAAACATTATTTCCTGCAGACTGAGACATTCCAGAATAATTTAGGATGCCATTTCATGCCACTTGCTGACAAGAGTTCTGTGACTCAAGGAAATCAACCTGCTTTATGGACAGAGGATTAAGAAGGTAACAGCTGACTATGTAAACCACTGCTATAAACTCCAGGAAGTAAATTTGAGGAATACACTATTTTGTCTAAATCATAGTCCTATCACTTTAAAAATTGAAATAATATTTCTCTCAATGTGAGCATTTGGATGAGTAAGCAAGACTGTTTGTCATCAGGTTATTACAATGCTGAACGTATAGAAAGCACTCATCTTAATAATGTGCAGGGTCCCTTCTGATTTTATGAGTCCATTTAAATTATGGGAGTGGTATAGAGAATAGTCTTCTTTGATATTCTAGTGATACTTATGTCTTTCTTATGCATGCTATCCTCCTGCCAAACACACCATGTATTGCTTTGGCATGTTCTATATTCAAAGTTGTGACCAGAAGTTCTGAAGTCAATGTGAAGAAAACCCTGGTAATGTTTAATATTTTAACTATGGAATCATAAATGAGTTCAATTGAAGATGTTCACATTTGCTTTGTCTTCAGCACTGGAAATGCAGTAACACTTCACTGTCCTCTAGGGCATTTTGGGTTCATGTTTTGTCTTTGCTATAAAGTTTTACATAGGGGCCTGTGCACAGTTCTGTGAGAAGAGCTAACCAATTAGCTTACTTCATTCCTAACTTCCTTCTGCACATATGAAATTCAAACCTGCATTAGGGCAGAACTTGCCTTAGGCACTGCATTTATACTTAGATTCTCCTCTCAAGGTCTTAGATTTCCTATCATTGAAAAGAAACAAATGCTAATTAGGCAATCTTTAAAAGAGCTTTCTCGTCACAAAAATAGCAGGGTTAAAGAACAAATACCCTAAAGACTTCAAATCTAATTCTAAAGAGCTTTTTTTTTGCAGAGGTGTGGGAATACAGCAATGGAACACACACATTGGGAACTGATATGTGAAAAATATATGTTATTAACTGAAGGTAGGAAGATTCCAAACCTGGGTTAGAGCAGTAATTTTGGGCACATATGTGTCAGGTATTTAAAAAGGGAAACTGAAAAGAGAAGCACAAAGCACATCTGTAATGGAAACTCTAAGTCATAAGAAGGGCTTCACTCTTGATGGAGGAAGACAGGGCAGACAGACCATGGGAAAAGGAATTCAGAGACCAGGCCCTGGTGTGTGTGTGTGTGTGTGCAATACTTAGGGATCAACAAGTGTTCAGTGTGCTGGGAGTTCCAAGTATTGGCAAAGACGTGTGGGGCACGAAATGAAAGAAGTAGGAGAGGATCAGACTTTGAAGTTGAATGCGAGTCTAAGGAAAGAGTGTCTAAGAATATTGCCTTTATTTTTCCCATTTTCCTAAAAACATGCATGGGGTTCGTAGTCACACAGAGGACTATGGGAGCCCCACAATCTCAGTGACTTCCTTCCATCGATATGAACTGTGAATCTGCATTAGGGCAGATTTTGTGTTAGGTTCAACATTCAGAGCTTCTCTTGAGCGTGCAGGGCATCTCTCATCTGCAAGAATGTGATGCAGACTCTACTGAAGACAGCTATTGCCTAGTTTCCTGTAAAGATAATCCTGCTTAGTCTGTCTGATTGGGCAGGTAGCCCAGGTGAGATCACATGGTCCCATTTATAGGAACCTCACATAGTCAAGACAGGCTCCCTCATTCTCTCTTTCTGAGAATTTCTATTTTCTAATTGTGTCTTCCCTTAGCCAGGCTGGTAAAATGGAAGATTAATAAACCAAGACTAACCAAACAATTTTTCTTTCTTTTCTTTCATTCTCACTCCCTCTCCTTCTTTCTTTCTTGTGTGTGCAGGAGGTATGCAGGCCACTACTACTGTCCTCTGTTTCAGTTTTCTTGTTTCATCATATAGGGTCATGGGACAGAACTTACCTCTACCCACTGAGCAATGTCACCAACCAATCCTCTAAGCAAATTTCTTATGAAAAACAAAAACAAAACAAAAACAAAATCTTCTCTCATTGTTGCCACCACCAGTCATCCCAGTTGATTCTCTATGATCCCCCTGGTGAGAAAGCAACCAACCACTTATTTACCACAAGAGGCTTTGAAGAAGCAAGTAGTCCCTTCTTGCAAGCTATTTCTCTCCAAATCCTAGCACCTTCCATGTCTACTGACTTGAGATTTGTCAGTTAAGTGTCCATTGGAAAGCATTCAGAGAAGTTTCCAGAGGCCCAGGCTCTTGAAATAACGCATCTTTTGAAGTATTCATTATCCTTCCAGTCTAAGGTTCATCTCATAACTGTGTGCTAAGGTTCTTAGACTGTTTGGAAAATTCACAATGTTTAAAACTGCCACTGTGCCTTATAGAAGTCAAGAATGCTGAAGACAGTCCAGAGACTCTGACTGAATTCCTTCATTGTTTAGTAGCGTAGTTGGAATAAAAAGATATGAAGGTTTTTTCCCAAGATCACATACTTGATATTAGGCACTAGAACTGCATCAGTTAAGATGCTTCCAGTTAGAAGAAACAAGAAACACTTATTCTAAAGCATACCGCAAAATAACAGAATGCATTATCTCGTACAACAGGAATTCCAGAGCTGGGGCAGGCAATAAGCCAGGCACAGCCAAGAGCAACTCTTGTTCTATTCAATTGCCAGATGTCAAGTTTAGACCTGGGCTTCAATTTCAGTGCTGTCCATATGCCTAGCCACTATAGCTGTGGAATAATGGTGATCATGCTGATGCTGACAAAATGATTTCTTGGTACTTTATTGCAAATTAAAATTATTTCCTTCAATTATGGAATAGAAGTGTTATTCTTTGCCATAGGGTTCAGACACATCACCCCTATGCTCAATCATGGGTCAAATAAATTACTGGGGAAGTACATCTGAATACTGGCTGGTTTAAACCTGGCCAGTTATTCTGAGTCATAACTATTGGAGAATGGTAAGGATATAACATACTTAGAAAAGAGGGAAACAGAATGGATACTGCATAGGCAATAAACAGAATCGGTGATGGGCTGAGGGTACCCTATATTTCAGTTCTGTGTTCTATGATGACTGATTGTTGTGAGCGGGGAGAAATACACTCTGGAACAATAGAGTGCTTAAAAGGGTACCACATTCAAAATAGATACATGATTTTCTTCATTGCACAGGATTTCTGGGGCAATCCAAACAACTCCAGAGAGACAGTGCCATCTGCTATGACATCACAGGTGGATAAAGCAACACATTTTATCGTGTGAAGTTGCCAGGGCAACAAAGCCCAATTGTGATAGTAGGGTAAGGTGAAAGCATATAAAGTGACAGCTTCCCCACTGTGAAAAGCAATTTAGACTGAAACAGAAGTTGTTAGATATTATTTCAGATTTTATGAGATAGAATAACCACAGAAAAAGTAAAATTCTGATGGATTACTGTGGGTTTATTTCACACTAAATCCTTATGTAGAAGAACCTTCTATAATGGGTATGAGATGTTCATCTAAATCTTGTTGCCTTCCTTTCAGTAAGCCTCAGGTATTTAGAGAAGAAGGTTTTCTTTTTCCTTGATCAAATTCTGCCCAGCTCTTCCTGCTCTTTTATGTTAACGCTTCCTGTGGCCATATTCCACAGAACCTAAAACAGACTGGATAAATATAAATACTAAGTTGTTTGAATTCTAAACTTTATTCATGCCTCCGTTACCAAATATAACTTTGCGTTTTTTGTAGTGATATAACCAAGTGTGATAATACAATGAAGATAAAGCTTACAAAGCAGTTCGAGTTGTATTTAAGAAGTGTAACTTGTACTGCCTTTTTAATTGTTAAGAGACTTGGTACAACTATTCTGCCTAAAGAACAAAACTCCTACTCAAGGTCATCATCAAAAGTCCAGCATGCTCCTGGGGCTCAAAACAATCAATGCAAGAGATATCTCATTATCTAGTTCTTCAGAAAGCAAATGGTTTTGGAGTGACTTCTATATATATGCTGGGCACCATTCTAGATGAAAGACTTCTATGTACAGATGTAGAGAAAAACCATGGAATTCAATAGCTCTCATGCTGGCTATGAGGGGAGACACAATGGCAGAATATGAGCCTGTAAAGTGCACTGTATCTCCAGAACGACTGAAAAGGTCAGAGCTCATGGGAAGATGCTTGTAAAAAGTGGTTTCCTGGAATTTGAAAAAAGATGGTGAAACAGAATGGAATGAGTGTGGTTGGGAAGTGGAACCAGAGATGCTTAGTGGTGATAGACTTGGGGTCACAGCCATGGTGGACAAAGGAGCATGTTGTTTCCAAGTAGGGTCATTGCCCAGCTGTTGAGAGGCGCAGGCTACCTTCATTACTGCCACTTGCCTTATTGGGAGGGGAGAGCTGTAACATGATGGTCATGATCAGGGTACTGACAGTGTGCCTGAGGCAGAGGCTGGAGTAGTGGACAGCAGTCTGAATGAAACTCGATCAGGTCCTGGCCCCAGACACACTGTCCAACCATTATCACCCTGACTCTGAACAACAAGATATCCGAAATAAAGAATAGTTCATTTTCTGGGTTAAACCTCCTTTAAATATTTCCATGGTCCATGCAGCAACCAGAGCCAGAGACTGTGTTGATGTCCATGATCTGTGGTGTTCCTGGAAGCCACATTGAGGTCTGTGGTTCAGGCTGCCTACCGAGATTGTGTCCATGGTCTGTGATGCATCTGGGAACCATGTTGATGTCCACAATCTGCTTCTGCTGGAAACATTGTAGAAGTTCATGATCTCTGCTACCATGAAGGAGCTTCTTCTGCAGTGGGATAGATGACTATAGGCTCACAACTGAGAATGGGAGACTTAGAAGACTTCCATGACAACCTCTCCCAACCTTCATTTAAAAAATCAAGGAAAAATGAAATATAAAAGAAACACTCCATAGAGAAAGCTATTAAACAAAGTCCTTAAAAATTGTGATGCTGAAATGTAGCTCTTCACAGTTGATGGCTTCTGGCTGGGAGATGAGGAAGGACTCAGACTTCTTTAAGTGGCTAGCCACTGAGAGTTTGACCATGCTCCAATGAGTACATGGGTGACACAAATTGGGCTTGGTAGTTTCTTTCTTTTCTCTTTTGGGGGTTGGTGCATGGGTGGAAGGATGGACCTGAGAGGAATGGGAAGCTAGTATAATTGGGATGCACTGTATGAACTTTCCAGATAATTATTAAAAATATTATGTTGGGGGAATTTTCTACTGTAGTAGGTTTCTGAATGGCTTTTCAAATGGCCCTTAGTGTTAGTTTTCCATCACTTGTCCCTCTCTTTCCTATTCCTCTCCATTTATTCCACTCACTCCAGATCTCCTGCCCCCAGCCTCTATTCCCCTTCTTTGGAAGATCCTCCCCTCCCCTTAGTCCTTTACTCTATATCTAACCTATGTGGTTATATAGTTTGTAGCATGCCTATTGAAGGCTTAAAAGCTGATATCCACATGTAAACAAATACACATCATGTTTGTCTTTGGGGTCTGAGTTACTTCACTCAAGATGAGTTTTTTTCCTAGCTCTATCCATTTACCTGTGACTATCACAATTTCATTTTATAACATCTGAATAATATTCCATTGTGTAAGCGTACCACATTTTCCTTATTCATTCATCTGTAGATGGGCATCTAGGTTGTTTCCAGTTTCTGGCAATTATGAATAGGGCAGCAATGAACATGGATGAGCAAATGTCTCTGAAGTAAGATGTAGAGTTCTTTGGATATGTGCCCAAGAGTGGCACAACTTGATTTTGAGGTGAATCTACTCCCAGCTACCCGAGGAAGCATCACAATGATTTCCCTAGTGGTTGTGCAAGTTCGCACTACCAACAGCAATGAATAAGTGTTCCCTTTTCTACATATCCTACCATGCATGAGCTGTCATTTGTTTTATTTATCTTAGCCCTTCTGACTATTGTGAGATGAAATCTCAAAGTGGTTTTGATTTGCATTTTCCTGATGACTAAGGATGTTAAATATTTCTTTAAGTTTTTCTCAGCCATTTGTGTTTCATCTTTTGAGAACTCTCTGCTTAGTTCTGTACCCCATTTTTATAACTGGGTTGTTTTCTTATTGTTCAATATTTCGAGTTCTTTTTTATATTTTAGGTATTAACACTCTATTGGATGTGTAATTGGCAAAGATCTTTTTCCATTCTGTAGGCTGCCACTTTGTATAAATTATGGTGTCCTTTGCCATACAGAAACTTTTCAGATTTTGAAGTCCCATTTATTATCATTGGTCTTAGTGCTATTGGAGTACTGTTTAGAAAGTCTTTTCCCACACCTATGAGTTCAAGGCTAGTCCCCACTTTCTCTTCTATCAGATCCAGGATATCAAGCCTTGTTGAGGTTCTTGATCTGTTTGGATTTCAGTTTTATGTAGGGGGCAAATATTAATCTATTTGAATTATACATGTAGCTGTCTAGTTTGGCCAGCACCATTTATTAAAGATGCTTCCATTTTTTTCCCAGTGTAAGTTTCTGGCTTCTTTGACAAAAAAATCAGGTATCTATAGGTTTTTGACCTTATATCTAGGTCTTCAATTCATTTCCATTGGTCAACATTTCTGTTTTATAACAGTAACATGGCGTTTTTATTACTATAATTCAAGTACAACTTGAAATTGGGGATGGTAATACACCCAGCCATTCTTTTCTTATTCAGGATTACCCTGATGGTTTTGTTTGTTTGTTTAGTGTGTGTTTATGTGTGTGTGTGTGTGTGTGTGTGTGTGTGTGTATGTATGTGTTTGTGTGTATGTGTGTATGAAGCTGAACATTTTCCTTTAAATGAGGAATTGCTTTGGAGTTATGATGGAAATTTTGTTGAATCTGTAGAATGTTTTTGGTAGGATGGCCCTTTTCACTATATTAATTCCACCAATCCGTGAGCATGGGAGATCTGGTAGCTCTTTCCACCTTCTGATGTCTTCTTCAATTTTTTTCTTCAGTGCCTTAAGGTTTTTATTGTACAAGTCTTTAACTCCCTTGGTTAGCATAATCCCAAGTTATTAATTTTCAGGCTATTTTGAAAAGTATTGCTTCCATGATTTCTTTCTCAGTCTGTTTGTCATTTGTATACGGGAGGGCTACTGATTTTTCTAAAAATACAAACTCCTAATCCCTAGGAATAAAACATTTTTTATAGATGATAATGTTAGATGAATTAAACTGGTGGGCACTGAGGTAAACACAAAACTTTAGTCTCTGCTGCTAAAAAAACTGCATCCAAGGAATCATTGAAGAAGAGAACATAGAAAGATTTCAAGAGCCAGGTGAACAGGAAGTTTGCTGTGAGATTGTGTCTCATAAGAATTTCAGGGAAACTGCATCCAAGATGTCTCATCAACATGTCTGCTTAAAATGTCCTGAACAAGGACAACACTGGTAGCCATGCTAATATGGAAGGGGGAAATCTCAAGAGACCTCAGTTCTAGACAAAGCAACTGGAGGATGCTGAGATGGGGAGAAATGTTCTCACCCAGGAAAAAGCCACAGTACCAAGTGGTTAGCCCTGTAAACACAGATACAAATAGCATTATATAGACTGAGCAGGTAGTATTTATGTAGTTAGCAATATGTAAATTTAGTAATATATTATCTCTAATTTATAGTATATATACATATGCGATAGAAATTTTAAAAAGAGGTCATGAATTTGAGAGAAAGTATGAGGTGGATATGGGGGAGGGGTTGGAGGGAGGAAAGGGAAGGGGGAAATGATGTAAACTATATTACAATTTCAAAAACATTGTTTTAAAAATCAACTGCCTCTAAAATATCTGTAATAAAAAGATCTCAACCACCTTTTCAACTTCAAGAGACAAAGTAAATAAACAGAATCAAATTCATAGGTATTGGAAACTAACAGATAAAAATCAGTTAGCTATCTATTATCATAAATACTGTGAAGAAAACATAGACACCATATATAAACAGTTTGGAATGACTGGGTAGAAAATTTGAAGGAAAAATTACACAATTCAAAATACCAAATTAAAATCATGGTGACAGAGATGGTAAAAGAGTCTAGTGAATTTACTAAAATAATTGATACACTGGAGGAAACAATCAGTGGACCTAAAGATAATACCCTGTCTGAAACACAAAGAGAAATAAACAAGGAATGACAAACATTCAGGTATATGGGTCTTGCCCAAGAGAATAAAGAATTAGGCAGAAGAACAAAATGTAAAAGTTACAGTCTCACAGTTGAAATTGCAGAACTCTAAATTCCTCTCTCAGTAGTGATAACAGAAATAGATTTTGGATGCCAGTTAGCATAGAGAAGTTATAAGCAACATAAAATCCATATGACTAACATAACTGACCTTATTGGATTGCTCTACTCAGTAACTTCAAATGCAGCTATAAGCCAGATAATATGGAAATTTGGGGGGAAGGACATGCAATACATGTCAACAAATTCAAATTAATTTAAAACCAGATAAATGCCCATTTTCTCACTATGTTGAAATTGACATAGAGAGCAATAGAAAAATATTTCTATAACCTGGAAAAAATGGAGATTAAATGTCACACTTTTAAGCAGTCTGTGACTCAAGGAGCAAGAAATAATGCAGATGTAAAATTCTAAAATTTGAATGAAAATGTAAATAACATATTTAGATTCCTGTAGTACAGCCAAAACAATACTAGAAGGGAAATCTGAGCTATTAAGTGTATACACTTGGCTGAAAAAGTCTCTAGTCAATCATCTAAGATTCCAAAACTCCTAAGAAGAGAAGAGCACAGGGCATCCAAAGATAATAGAAAGAAATAAAGCACATGGGGTGAGAAACAGTGAATCACAGACAATAGAAGAAACTGTGGAGTGGAAAGCTGGTTCACAGAGATGACTCCTAATTACTTAGACAAATAACAAGGAAGCCATGAATGAGTGATAATGGCATCATCTCTGTAACTTACACAGATGTTAGATTAGATGCAAGAGGAGATGTGAGCAAATGACTATCAACAATGTAGTTAACACGAGCCAGTTGTCTCAGGCTCCTGGATGAGTGATGACAAAGTGATAAAATAAAGGATGTTTTGTAGGAGATGAAACTATTCTATGTCTTGACTGCCATACTGGTTTAATCAACATCTTGATTATAATAGCTATACACTCCTGTGTGTGTTTGCCAAAACTCATAGGACTATACACTGCTGAGGCTGATTATTTTAGTGTTAATTAGCTTCTGCAGTTTAAGCTGGTATGACTGTTCTATAGTCACCTTCAACACGTGTAATCATCATATCTAACCTTTGTACTTTTTCTGTAATTTAGTGATAAAAATACAGTAGATATCAAAACATTTACTAAAAGTATTTGATTGGATATTGGAAGAGATTCTGTAGACATAATACCTCTAAGCAATGTGGAATGTTGAACTTTCCCCTTAAATGGATAAAACACATTCTTATTAAAACTACTGAAGATTAAAAATGGGAATAATAGTTTTAAATATAGTTATTAATTTTTTTTAAGATAGAGTTTCTCTGTGTAGCTTTGGCTGTCCTGGAACTCTCTCTGTAGACCAGGCTGACCTCAAACTCAGAGTTCTGCCTGCCTCTGCCTCCTGAGTGCTGGGATTAGAGGTGTGTGACATAACTGCTTGTCCTATTACTTTTAATCAAAATATTTTTTAAATTACTGAATGTAAGACATCCCAATGAGAAGGAAAAAAAACCTCAGAAACCAAAGTCAACCACAAACCCCTTTTGGTTGGAATGCCCACTCCTGGGCATCTTCCAAGGAGTATTGTATTTTGAAGCAAAGGTCACAAGATGCACTAACAAGTGTATGCAACTCATCTCTCAAGGGTCTGATTCATGGTCATATGTTACTGTTTGTAAGAAGCAAGGCTCAGACTCCCACAAGGGAATGACGGAAAGAGAATGGCTTAGCCTCATTTACACCTTGTAACAGCAGGCTTGATGAAGCCTTGTGTGGGCTCATAGAAAATTAGGTATTCAAAATTAAGAAATCATGTTACACCTTGTAACACACTGTTTAATAGCTGAACATTCCTACTTAAAACAGTTCCTATTCTATTATTGTATGTGTATGAGGGGTTTTTTTTTGTCTACATGTATATGTGTGCACTACTTGGACGACTAGTATCTGCAGAGATCAGAAGAGGGTGTCAGATCTCCTGGGACTTGGGTTCCAGACAGTTGTGAGCCACTATGTGGTTCTAAGAATCAGACCTATGTCATCTGCAAGAGCAACAAGTGCTTCTAAATGCTGGTCCATCTCTCCAGCTCCCAGCTTTTTATTTTGAATGAAACATCATTTTGTTGATATAACTTTCTATCCCTAGGCAGGCCCAGGGTCACTCAGGAACTTCAGAAACTACTTCTGAATTCTTTACAATCTTCATGTTTTCCCATGGCATGACATTCACTATTCCTGCATAGGCACTGTCTGAGCCATTTTTGTTGTTTGCTTGGGTATTTTTTTAGTTTATCTTATAATACTTCCTTATATATCTGTGTTTTCATGGTCTGTATATCACTGACACCCTCAATCTTCTATTGCAATTCCCACAGTTCATACATTTATGAAAGGGAGGGAAAAGCTTCTGAGGGCAATGTCTTTAAGATATTAGTGTATCCACTCTAGCAAGAATGGGCCAGTACCCCAGCCCCTTAATGCGCAGTGAAAACAGACACACCTTCAAATTAGAAGAGTTTATTCCAGAGCCTGATCTCCAGGACAGCTGCCAAATTTGTGGGTCAGATAACCTTTGATCCACATCCCACTAACAAATTAACAAATTGTCAGGGCAAGTCTACAAATTAAAGAAATTTTCATACCCTTATGTGTAAATTACAATTCCCCTATACATAATTCCTACAAATTAATGTTATTCCTTATGACATATATATTCAATATATATTTAATCAATGTGAGTAGGTATAGAAAATATCAGTTTCTTTCTCCCAGAAGAAAATTAATTTCTTTCTTAGACTTATATTCCACTAATAATGGGACCCAATGCTGCCAATTTAGTTAACTTTGCCTTTTGGGGGTTTCTTCATTGATAAGGTAAACACCATCACTTTATACTTATCACTTGACCTTTTCTTTATCTGATATAACATCTCAGTTTCCGGGGAGCCCTTAGCACCTCATGGAAATGACATAAATATGGACAAGTCACAGTCTCCAGACACTCCCAATTCCTCTGTCACTGGGGTCACCTTGCTCTTCTTGGAGATATGAGAAGCATATTGTTCTTGAATGTGGGTAACAGAGCTTAGAATTTGCCTCTGGTCATCTGCCTAGGAGCCTCTCTCCCACAGGGCTGTGGGAAGTTCCGTGGGCACTTGCTGCTGTCCAGTATAAGCAAAAAGCCTAGAAGAGGCCTCCATCATTCCAAAGCTTCTGATTTCTCTGAGTAATTACTTTCACCCATCACTTTGGAGTGGAACCCAGGGAGTGTAGGGATTGGACTTCACAGGTGGCAGTAAAGATTAAGACAGACTGCTACCTATTGTTCGTATTTAGAGCAGATTGTTGCCACAGTTTCAGCTTGATATGAACATAGTACATTAATATTCATAACAAAATTAGGCCCTTTGTACTTTTATGGGAATTAATTACTAAGATTCAAAATTGTTCAGACATATTGAAGAGTAGATTCATTGTGCCAGTTGCCATTATTTGCTTTAGTCACTATGAGAATAGCACACTTGGGAAGAAAAGCCCAGAGAGCCAGGGCTCTCTGGGGTGTCCACATCTGTTTCCCTCTCAGTCCTAGTTCCACCAGTCTAAATTATGACATTGTTTCTTTATCTATGGTTTGTGTAGCCTGCTGCCAAAAACAAGATGAGTGTCAGAACAAGCCTCCCCTTATGGTCAGTCTCAACCAGTCTTGTCTGCTGTTACTTCTAGATTTAGATGAAGGACATTGTTTCAAGGACTTATTACTTGCTAACAGATGGGAACAAGGGGATGAAGTATTTAACCAGACATCCTTCCCAAAGGATACATTTCTGTCTGTGCTGTTTGCCTTCTTAATTAAAAACAGCAATTAAGGAAATGTTAATGCCTCAAGATGCAACTAGTGGTTGCATAGTCCATTGGTACATCTGGCCACTTTGAGTACTGGATATATATATATATATATTTGAGACCTAAGAGGGCAATTGTTTGAGAACAGAATGCCTTTCTGTTTGGGTAAACTTTGCGAGTAAGGACAGTCTCAGTGAAGTAAGAGCCCCTCTGATGAAATGACAGACTATGGACACCCCTATGGAGGGCCTCACCCTCCCTGGGGAAATGAGGGGATATTGGGGGGGTTGGTGGGAGGGCACAGGAGGAGGGGAGGGAAACGGAGAGGGACCTGGAATTGACATGTGAAGCAACCTTGTTTCTAATTTAAATTTAAATTTAAAAATAATATATATGAGCCCCTCTGGTCAGAAGCGGCTGACTCTGCTCTTGCTCATTCTGTTCCCCTTTCAAAGACTCAGTGCTCTGTGTCATCACAGCTAGTACTTTCCTGCTCTCCTGTGGCGCTCCACTCTAGTCTTGATCTTTCCTATGAATAATAAATCTGCACAAAGAACCTGTATCATTGTGAATTTGTGAAGGTTAAAAGTGTTAGTAAAGGGAGGGCAGGGCAGATAGCAGCAAGACAGAATATGCATTAAAATAATTCTTCCTTTACTTTGACACTAGTTCAAAATGTGTTAGCAAAAATCCTTAGGGAGACACATGTTATTCTTTTGGTCATCCTGTTGGTCTTGTTCCAGGTACTGCCTTTGCCTTGTGTGGTTTGGTGTTAGGGTGGGCAGGGGTTGCTAAATGACTGTAGCTTTTAACAGTAAAGATCAGTATATACGGTTTTTTTTTTCTTGTAAGTGATACCACAGGGTGGATCAAGAGCTTCCCTGGATACAGGCTGATAAGATGAAACCCCAGGTCACAGGGGTTGGAGGAAGCCTCATTCTATAAGATCACAATCCCTTGTGACGTGTGTTTTAACTTTAAACAAAGCTCACAATCTTCTGTGTATGCTTCTCAGGAAGCTACAGTTTCACTGCTATGTGAGGACTAAGGTTAAACCTTATGGATCTCAAGTGTAAGTCATAACCATGATAATTAATACTTTAACATTCTTGCTTGAAATATCTCTATCAGAAAGGAATATGTCTTTACATAGGCAAACTTCGGAACAAATGCTAACTGTGCTGGTCTTAGACAAAGATAAACTTCAGCTGGGCTCTAGGGTGAAGCCACCTTCCTCCTTTCTCTTTTTCACATTCCTTTAAAATTTTTCCTGTCTTTCTCTCTTGCCCCAAAATTTCCCCTGAGACTTTGGTCTCTTAATTGTTAAAGGTAAATGATGTTTGAAGATCCAATTGAAACTTCTTCATTGCTAAATAGGGGAGTAGACCTTGTCTACCTATAGAACTAAAGTCTTGACCTGCATGATCAAGGGAGCGGACAGGAGATATTTCTAGCTTGGAGAATGGAGTGTCTTCATTCCTCATCCATCCATCCATCCATCCATCCATCCATCCATCCATCCATCCAATCAATCATTCACTAGGACTCTCCTGATTCCTTTGGCTTCTCTATCTGAAGCAACCGTGGGCTAGAGGAAGGTGTTATTCAGTAGAAGTCCAAGAAAAAGGAACATCAATCATTCACCCCAAAAGACATGGGAGCTGAGGGGGCTCCACTGGTCACCCTGTGGCTTCACTTTCACAATATCCCACTATACTGTTCCATTCAGGTTCTGGTTCAACAGGAACTTGTTCAGGAAAAATTATCAGGAGCCTAGGAGAGTCCAAAAAGTTGTGTCTTTAAAACTTTTATTCCAACATTTGTGACAAGCTCACAGACACTGTATCATTGAGTCCCCATTAATCTACTTTATAAAATGTACTTCTTATTTCTTTCATTTGACACATATTCAGCTCGGAATAGTTCCAGAGTCCTTGAGTGGTCATAGTTAACTGTTCCAAACCAAGATACATAATGTGATTCTGATGAGACAATATAACTACAGTAGTATGTCTTCACTTAAAACTATGCATTAATGAGTTGAAATAATTTTTCAATCATCTATGGGCAAAGCAATTTTTAGGAGTCAATTGTATAGAAAGAAACTCAATTCTTTCAACAACAATAAAGGCTGCTATGGCCCTTGCCTGGGTCACACTGCAACTATGTTTCTTGTCCCCAAACCACAAAGCTAAGAAATGAAAGAGCTAGATGATGAGATGGTTAGCATTGACCTCGTGAGTCCTTTTATCTGTGTTTACACAAACATATGCATGCATAAATCCACATGGACATTTCTATAGGAACACTGGAGCATTATGAAAGTATAAGTAGTGCAGATCTTGCCTCTGGGATTTTCTTTTCTTCAGCTGACAAATATTTCCTCTCCAAAGTTCTCATCCCTTCCTTCTTTCGCCTAATAAAAATCATACTCTATAGTTGGCCAGACTCTGTAATTGTCCTTAGCCTCTTTCAAAAGATCTTAATCTCCTGAGTTTCCAATTTACAATGCATCCTAAAATGTGAATGTTTTCTATGGTGCTCCACCTTGTTTGTCAGCTTAGTTGGATTAAGAAATGCCCACAAGCATTAGTACCTTTGTTGAGGACATTAGTGAAGTACACCTCTGGATATGTCTGGGAGGGTGTTTCCAGAAAGAGCTGACTGGGTGGGAAGGCTCCCTCTGAATATGGGTGGCACTAACTCATAGGAACGGGTCCCTTACTGAATGAAAGGGTGGAATGCTGGCATTACGTCCTTTCTGCTTCCTGATCCACTGAGGCGTGATCAAGCAGCCTCTTGTTGCCACACCTTCCCTGCCGCGATGAATGATAGTCCCTAAATTGTGAGTCAAAATAGACCTTCCCTCCCTTGATTTGCTTCTTGTCAGGTATTTAATCACAAAAAATGAGAAAGCCAACTAGCAATTCTTCTAGGAAGTTAATCACAGCCTCTGAACATAGTATATCCCTGAATGCATGCCACACAACCTTAAGGAAGGAAGTTCAGTTATGATGACAAGGCAACTACTTTCTTCCAAGTAAGTCTTACATCTCCCTTTTACTAAGAAAAAGGAATTGGAGATATTTGTGATCAAGTTAAAAGGACTTTTCTCTGGGAAGTCTGGCTTGCACGTGAAGGCAAAGGAGTGGAGAAGACAGCAACAGATACTTTTTGATTAGAAGGTCATTTTAGGAAACATAGTGCCTGTCTTCTTAGCCTTTGACATGAAACTGGAATAGACTTAAATGTTATCAATTGCATCATTAAGAAACGGGTAACTACAAGTCAGTGTTCCCTGAGCTAAGTCAGTTGTTTCACTAGGTACTAAGTATAATATGAGATACAAAAGAATGACACTATACTCCTTGGATTATTTTTTTAAATGGTAAATATTGGTTCAGACCTACATGATCTTTTTCTCTCCCTTTATATTTGTTAACATTTACTCTTTTTCTATAGAAAGAATTTCTCTGCACAAGGCATACACTAGGCCCTTTCACAGATTTTTATAAAAGTCCTGGAGGGTTAATATTCTTGCCCTCATTTATTGACAGAAAAGAACTGTTCAGACAGAGCCAACAGCTTGCTTGAGATTACACAGCTAGTTAGTAGCTTAGTCAAGATACAATTCCAAAGGCTTAGATTGCATAGTGTCTCAGTATCCACACACTTTCCCGTGTCTTGAGTGTGCCCTTGTTTAGAAAGAGAGTTGTTGCAAATGTAATTGGTTAAGAAAATGTAATTGGTTGAAATGTGTTTATAATAGAGCAAGATGGAGCCAACGTGGCTCCTGCTCTTTAAGAGAAGCTGAAGTTCAGACACAAGCTGTCTGAGGGTTTCTATTGCTGTAAAGAAACATATGGCCGTAGCAACTCTTATGAATGAAAATGTTTAATTAGGATGGCTCACTTACAGTTCAGAAATTCAGTCCATTACCATCATGGTGCTGGAGAAATAACTGAAAGTCCTACATTTTGCAGGCAGCAGGAAGTGGACTGTCTCACTGGGCCTGGCTTGAGCATATATGAGGTCTCAAAGCCCACCTCCACAGTGACACACCTCCTGCAACAAGACTACAGCCACTTGGACAAGACCATGGCTCCCATTAGTGCACTCCATTTGTGGATCATTTTCTTTCAAACCATCACACACACTCATAGAGAGAAAGCCACTCTGTGAAGGAGTAGCATGGCCTTAATAAAACCTCCCTTCAGCATCTTGCCCATCAGAGAAGATGAAGTCACAGAAGAAGGCCAATACCACATTGGTACAGGCTACTGCATGTTCATCTGAGGGCTTCTCTGAGGCAGGCTTTATTGCCCAAGACCCTTCTTGTTTGTGTAGCAAGACGACTTTCACTTAACTCACTGCCTTGCCATGCACTTGCTTAAGTTGTTTCTCCTCCAGAAGGCCCAAGCTCCTTTTCCTTGGTAACTAGGGATGTTATAAAAGTTTCAGCTGCACTGCCCATTCCTTCTTTGAGTCTCACCATTTACACACTCTCACGAATAATGCACATACTGTGGTGGCAATGTATTTGTCATGAGAGGTAGTTCCTTCAAGTTCTAGTTTCCCATTCTCTAATTGTGTCTTCAGCTCTGTTACATTTGTCATCGCTCACTTATCACATTTGTATGTATTTGTAATCTTTAAGTTTCATTTACTTCTTTCTAAAATTTGCCTTGGTAGTTTTTGTATACTTCTTGTTTGTTTTCATCTACTCTTTTCTATCTTTTAGCCTTCTAATATGACTTTTGATTAATTTTTTGGTTATATTAAAGACAGTGTTTCTCTGTGTAGCCTTGGCTGTGCTGGAAATTGCACTGTAGATCAGGCTAGGCTTAAACTCACAGAGATTCATTTGCTCTTCCTTTCTGAGTTCTGGGATTAAAGGGTGCCACCACTCAGATACTTTTGAATTCTTTATCAGGTCATTCTAATATCTGAAATTTTGGAAATTGTCTAGATTTTCATTTGTTTCTTTCCTCTCACCTATCCCTTGTGTTTGTTTGTTTTAAGTTGTTAACTATATGGTTGAATGGAACTATATAGTATTGACCTACGACCCTAGCTGGGTGCCAATTGCAGTGACATTAGTATTTTCTTCCAGGAAATCCAGACCTCCTAGGCTCACTCCTTACTACTATTCCTGTTTTAGGAATTTGTCTGTTACTGTCACTATTTACTTCATACATTTCATATATTTTCCATAAATGCATCAATGCATTAAAATCATGTCTATTATATCAATGTAGCTAATCATCTGATGGTATTTTATCTGGAGGCTCCAAAAGAGTAACTGCTATACCATTTTCCAAGAATTTGTAATCTATACTCCTTTGACAAGTTAAAGACTAAGAATTTTTGTAGTCTAGAATTCTAAGGAACTTTGCCTCTATTTTCCATCTCTCTATATACTCTACTTTTCCAGTAAGAAAAAAGGAGGGATAGAGGGATAAAATAATTATTCCATGTTACTTAACAATTGAAAAACAAAGAAATGATTAGAACTTTGTACTGGAAGTCAAGGCATTCCTTAGTGTTAGCTGGTAGTTTGTGAATTATAGTGAGAAACAAATCTAAATGTAATGGCAAAGAGAGAGCTGACCTAACAGCTTACTGCTTGGCAAGTATAGGCCACCTCGGATGTCAGGCAAGGGTGTCATTTCCATATTTTAGGTACAAACTGTGATCCTATTCATCTCGAGTTTGGTAGGCATCTGCAAACTAAAATCACAACAAACAGGAAGAAAAAAGAATTAAATTATTGATACAGTGGGTGTTTTTTGAGTCTTTAACACATGGTATCTCTTCAGATATCACAGTATGTGTCTTTTAATCTCATGATGTGTTCTTCAACAGTACATGGAAGTTATACATAATAGCATATGCTTATAATCCTAGTATTATTATTTTTTTGGTTTTATGACACAGGGTTTCTCTGTATTGTTTTGGAGCCTGGCCTCGAACTCACAGAGATCCGCCTGCCTCTGCCTCCCGAGTGCTGGGATTAAAGGCGTGTGCCACCACTGCCTGGCATAATCCTAGTATTGAGAGGCTAAGGCAGGAGGGTTACCAGTTTGAATTCATCTTGGATTGCATGAGTCCAGTGCTAGCCTGAACCTCATAACAACACCTTGATTCAAAAACTATGAATCTGGAGATGCATCTCAGTGGCAGAGTATTTGCCTAGCATGCTCAAAGCCATAGGTCCAAGCCCTACTGCCCGATAAAGCGAAAACAGAAAGAAAAGAATTCTCAGTAGAGGAGTCTAAAATGGCTAATAGACACTTAAGAAAGTGCTCAGCATCCCTAGCCATCTGGGAAATGCAAATCAAAACAACTCTGAGACACCATCTCACTCCTGTCAGAATGGCTAAAATAAAAAACTCCAACGACAGTTTATGCTGGAGAGGATGCGGAGAAAGGGGAACACTCCTTCATTGCTGGTGAGAGTGCTGACTTGTATAGCCACTTTGGAAATCAGTTTGGAGATTCCTCAGGAAAATGGGAATCAGTCTACCATAAGATCCAACAATTCCACTCTCAGGCATACACCCAAACGATTCACATTCCTACAACAAGGACATCTGTTCCACTATGTTCATAGAAGCATTATTTGTAATAGTCAGAACCTGAAAGCAACCTAGATGCCCCTCAACTGAAGAGTGGGTAGAGAAAATGTGGTACATTTACACAATGAAGTACTATTCAGTGGAAAAAAACAATGGAACATTGAAATTTGCAGGCAAATGGATGGCACTAGAAGAAACCATCCTGAATGAG
This sequence comes from Mesocricetus auratus, assembly GCF_017639785.1. Taxonomy (NCBI): domain Eukaryota; kingdom Metazoa; phylum Chordata; class Mammalia; order Rodentia; family Cricetidae; genus Mesocricetus; species Mesocricetus auratus. The sequence continues at coordinate 36,255,040 of NW_024429197.1, forward strand.
GTAACCTAGTCACAAAAAGACAAACATGGTATGTACTCACTAATTTATGGATTTTAGAAATGAATTAGGGGAGTGCCAGCATAGAATCTCACTGCCAGAGAGTCTCGGAAACAGAACCTTCATCCAGCGACTGATGAAAGCATAGGCAGATACCCACAGACAAACACTGAACTGAACTCCTGAAATCCAGTGTCAGAAAGAAAGAACTGATGGGCAAAGGAGTGAAGAGTGGGCTGGTTTAACCCACAGAAACAGTTAACCTAACAAGGGGGAGCTCTTGGGCCCCAGATTGATGGCTGTGTTAAAAGCATGGGACTGACCGAGACCACCTGAAGGTGGGTGTCAGTGAGGAGGCCTAGGTAATCTCTGGGAACTTGGGTAGTATTTATCCCTGGCATACAAATAGACTTTGAATGCCCATGCCACAATATGAGATGGTCTCTCAGCTGGGACTCTTGAGGGAGGGCGTAAGCTCTGCCCTGGATGAAATGACAATCACTGGAGATCCACCATGGAGGGCCTCACCCTCCCTGGGGATCAGAGTGGAGATTGGGTGGGAGACTGGGGGACCTGGTAGGGAGGGCAGGGGAGGAGGGTAGGGGAAGGGAGCTGGTATTGACATGTGAAACAAACTTGTTTCTAACTTAAAAAATAAAGCGAAGAGTTCATGAGAATGACCCTTCTCAGACTGTAGTCAACTGGGTGTTTATCATCCAGGAAGAGTTTGCGAAGCCCCCTCGCTCCCCAGAAATATCCATGCAGGGAAACTAGAATTTAAGTCTGTGTTTTCTAGGCCCAGAGATGATGAGGACACTTTGCATTGTAGATGAAGGAATGAGAGGGAACTGTACTCTTGGTTTCGAAGACAGTGTTACTGACTTCCCTGCACCCGAGGAGCATAGAAGATCATTATGAATTCAGCACACAGGCTTTTGTAATTAATGTTTGCTGCACTGCCAGCTCCTAGTTTATGTCAAGAACTATCAAGGCACTTAAATAAACATATAGTGGTTGGATTAAAAATAAACATAGTATGCAAGAACCTTTTTTTATTTAGGTGCAATATTGCTTGTCTGCCACTGGATGGTGGTATAAAACCACCCATGTATACACAAACATGGTTTCCTTGCTTTTCTGGCCTGCTAAGGGGAAGACTCATTCCACCACGTTGTTCGTTTTTAAAAACCACCTCAGTCTGTGTGCTACACAGTTTCCTTTTTCCTGAGAAAAACTAGATCTGTTTTCAAAGGTGATGATTATTTCAGCAACTCCTCTCCTAAAGTTGGATCCTCACTGAGATGGTGTCTGCAAGCTCCGACACTAGGAAGTCAGCTACATCTGTAGAAACTTTTGATCAGGGCTGGCAGTAGACATTAATTAATAGGACAAAAAGGAAACCAGTGACTCTGAGATTTAGGTCCCTTCTTAATAAATTCTTGTGTGATTTTCCTTGAGTAGAAATATTCAACCTGGCTGTGATTATCAGATTGTGTTACTATTTGTCAATGACCCAAGGAATCTTCAGAGATCATTCTAGCTACTAAGATGTGGTGTGGTTGTTGTTATTGTTGTTGGTTGTGGTGGTGTGTGTGTGTTGTGTATGTGTGTGAGTATTGTATGTGTGTATATTTGTGAGTGGGGTGAGAGTATGGTATGTATGATGTGTAAATATGGTGTATATGTGGGGGTGTGAATATGATGTGGTATGTGCATGTGGTGTATATATACATATATATTATGTTGTGGTATGCATACGTATGTATTGGTGTATACAGATGTGCTTTATGAGTACAATATGTGAATGCTGTATTGTGTATGTATAGGGGGATGAGAGTATAAGTGTGATGTATGTGTGTATATGTGTGTGATGTTGTGAGTGTTGTGTGTGTATGTGTAGGTGGGATGAGAGCATGGTGTGTATGGTGTGTGTGTGTGTGTGTGTGTGTGTGTGTGTGTGTGTGTGTGTTAGTGGTTGGAAGCATGACTGCCTTTTCCAGTGATTTCAAGCAATTCATTGTGGTGTTGGGATGGGTTCTGTTCTGGTTTTCTTCTTGGGATGTAATCCTTCAGTAGAAGAAAACTAAGCAAGCTACCCTGGTGATCCTTCCAGCACTTACTTTCTTAGCTCTAGGTCCCCTAGCTTCCATGGTTGAATTTTTCACTCTTGTCTACTCGTGTGCATACCATAAGGCTGTCGGTTCCAGACCAGCCTGAAATCAGCATTCTGTAGATCCTTGCTCACCTGCAGGCCCTCTTCTTTTTCTTTCTTTCTTCCTTTCCATTCCTTCCTTCCTTCCTCCCTTTTTTATTTCTTTGGTACTGTCTTCTTGCTGTTAATTTCAGCTCTGGCTTTCTGACCCAAATTATGTCACCATACTAGACAGGGGCTTCTAGAGAAGGGCTGGAGAGACCCGGACACAACATGGAAATAAAAGTAATTATATTTTTTAAAAGTCCTTTTCTTATAGTGAGCTAGAGGAAGAATGCATGCAGATACTGAATGTCAAGGCTCTTGAGTGAGAAAGCATCAACCTAGGGCAGGCTGTGCACAGAGACAGGAACAAAATGCACAGAGAAGGAGGCTGAGGGCAAGTGTGATGGAAGTGATGATGGAAAATTGTAACAAGTGTGTTCTGAGAGTCCATTGTGTGCTGACCCTGGGGACATAGAGAGCTTTGCAATAAAGTCTCAGCAGATGAGAAGAAGATATGTAATCCAGGGCTACCATGTCATCTATAAGTGCTTCTTGAGCAGACAGGATAAGATGCTAGGACAATTCCCAAGAAGCCTAACATCAGATGATTTGAAATGCTTCCTGGAGGTATCAACCTGACCCAGGGGCCAGGGCTACAGTAACTCTTGTTTGCATTTTGTCAGAAATGCTTATGTACCACTAATGTCCAATTTTCACAACTTATCTTTGCCTCTAGTTCTATAACCATATTTAAGGTTCACTGGAACCCTAGAATTAAGATACAGAATGTGAGCAATGAAGAGATGCACTATACCCATAAATAACTTGAGTTTTCTAATTAACAGAAACAGACATTTGGAGACTATGTGTGCAGGTGGATTTTTAGGGTATGGAATGATGGAAGAAACACAAAACTGAATAAGTTTATTGATATGGGTCCACAAGGCAGAGATTTTGGCAGCTCACATAGTTATAAAAAGTACTAGAGTTTATGTGACTGGTTGGCTAAAGTCTGCTTCAAAAGATGGCCTACTTGAAAGAATTGAAGATGCCTGATATCTCTTGGCTTAAGGGTGTTTGTGGGATTCAAAAAATTAGAAGCCTTAGGATGATGGAGTGGATTTGCTGTGTGAAGCTTATACTCCACAGTAGGAGGGTCCAAAAGATGCTCCTTCATCAATACTACAGAAAACAGATTTATGAGCTAGAAGATGAGTCAGTTGGGAAAGTGCCTGCCATGAAAGCATGGAGAGCTGTATTTAATCCCCAGAACTATTTTTAAGCATGTCATGGCCCACACTTGTAACCTCAGCATTGGGGAAGCAGAGACAGGCAGATTGCAGGTGTATTGGCCAACCAGCCTCTTCTCATCAATGCATTATAGGACAACTAAGGGACTGTCTCTTAAAAGACAAAGTTGATGGTACTGGAGGAATAACACATGAGATTGACATCTAGACTGCATACATGTGTGTGTGTGTGTGCATGCTATATTATGTGTCAGACTTTTCCTGGGGAGACAGAGCACACATGTCTACTCATCACAGATAGGCAGTCCATGACAAATGAAAGTATTGATACCACCAAAATACAACTTGGTTAACCAATAAATTTTATTGGTATTATTTATAGGAATATGAATGAGGGGTTACTTACAGGAGCAGAAATAACTCAAAGACAGCTGTATCACCAAAGCCTAGTGATGTTACCCAGCATGTGTGGCATCTCAGGGAAGCTGGGAATCTGGAGCATATTGCACAGGCTACAGGCAGCTCAATGGTTGGAGAATTTTTTAAAGAAATTTAATTGGTGTAAACCTATTCCAGGCAGCTTGGATGGTTTCTGCTTCCTCCAGGCAGCTGCTCTGGTCTGAGTATTCTTTGCAGGCTGGCTTGTCTGAGATGGAGTCTTAGCAGCTTGGGAGGAAGGGCCTAGTGAAACTGATCAGTTTCAGGGATTTCCTGAGACAGTTTTAGTTATTTGCTTTCTAACTTAAGGAGCTTTCCTGAGGGATAAAATGTTTCGATCTTGGAGAAAGCAGGTATACAACACACACACACACACACACACACACACACACACACACACAGAGAGAGAGAGAGAGAGAGAGAGAGACATAAAGAGAGAGAGAGAGAAAAGAAAGGGGAAGGAATTGACAAATTTATTACATAAGCCGTGTTGAAATTTTAAAAAGAAAGAAACTCTTAAGATGAGCATCAGGATATCCTAAGAGTTCACTACTAGTTATCACTCTTCTAGGTATGCCCGATTTTCTAGTGGGGGCTGCAGCTGCTTATTTGGATAATTTTAAGTGCCATGGGGCTATTAGGAGCCTAGATGAATGAGGGACAACTGGCAGTGCAGAACCCCAAAGGCAAAGTAAATGTAATAGACAACACAGGTAGAGTGATGTTCATAACCGTCTGACCTTTGGCACTAATTAGTCACGGTGTTCCCAGAAATGAAAGTAACTAGGAAGCCAACTAAGTTAGTTCTTGCTTGATCTATATAAGCAGAAAAATTCCAGAAAGACAAAAGCTACCTTGAATTATAGTCACAGAAAATCACAACCCTTCAGCTAATTTCCTGATCTGAGTAAGTTTACAGGCTCAGAACCACTTGAATGAAGAGAAAATTGTCACAATGAAGAGACATTGTTACAACTACTATAAGTTTTACTATTAATTTTTTTACCCCAAGAGCCATACAGTCTTTTTCTAGGATAACTGTACATGTGGAAAAGAAATGACTGTTAAGTAAGACCTGTTAAACATGGAGTCTGCATTGGTATTGCTTCTGGGATAACCTAAAAAGCACTGTAGTCTTCCAGTTAAGAACTTATGGAAGGCAGATGTTCAATGGAGCTTCAGCAAAAATCTGAGTCATGGGCATCCAGTGAGTCCTCAGAATCATTCTGTGGTTATTTCCCCAGTCTAGAATGCATTATTGTAATAGATATTGACAGAAGATAGACATTGGCTCACTGAACTGTGAATAAGGGTTGCGAGTCAATGGAAGCCATTAGAACTTCCTCTTGCATGAAAGACAGTGAACCCAAGCCAATATCACATACCTAGAGGGATTCCAGACTTTAGTGCTACTAAAAAACACTAGAAACATGTAGGCATGGTGATCTCCACTATACCTCTTTTTGGCCTATGTGGAAGACAGATGTAGATCATGGAGAATGACAGTTGATTATCAGGTAATGACTGTGATAGCAGCTGCTGTACCAGATGTAGTTTCCTTACTTGAGCAGATTATCATGTCTCCTAGTGCCTTCTATGCCACTATTGATCTTTCAAATGCGTATCTCTCCACACCTGTCCGTAAGGACCACCAAACAATTTTCTTCCATTTAGCAAGGTCAGCAATACATCTTTATTATTTTACCTTGGGGTGACAGTAATTCTCCAGTCCAGTGTTATAACTTAGTTCACAGAAATCTTGAGAGCTTTTCTTTACCACACAGTATCCCAGTAGCGCCTATGGCCTCATGGGATGTGCCCTATAAGCTGACTGAGGAAGAGAATACTAAGGTAAAATTTACTAATGATTCTACATGATACACAGACACAACCCATAAGTGGACACTCCTGAAGGACAACGTTGAAAGGAATCTTCAACCATGAGCAGAACTGTGACCAATGTGAACGATCACACATTTTGAAGAAAAAAATCAGCCAGGTGTGTGATTGTATGCTGATGGTATACAATCATGGGCTGTATAACCAATGAATTTGGAAGCCAGGAACTTTGAAAGAGAATGATTGGAAAATTGGTGAGGAAGACATTTGTGGAAAGGATCTATGCAGGGATGTCTTCAAATGGGTAGATGGGAAGAAGGTTGTATCTCCTGTAAATGCTCACCAAAAGCTAACCTCAACAAAAGAGGAGTTCAGTAATCAAGTAAATAGAATGAATGACCCCATTCTGTGGATATGCTCACCATTTAACCCCTGAGGCATCCCTGTCATTGTTCAATGTGACCATGAACAAAATGGCCATGGCAACAGTAAGATAATTCCATTCATAATTGTCTTTAAAGATACTTTGTAGTAAATCTTGGTAAACAAGTCAGTCACCCCTGTATTGAAAACTTCAAAACTCAGAAAGAAATTGGAGAAGACACAATAAAATGTAAAGACATCTCATACTCAGGCAAAAGTAAATAATGAGAAAATGACAATTCTTCCAAAAGCAATATATGAATTCAACAAAAGAAATCTTCAAATTCTTATCAGAATTCAAAAGGCGACAAGTATCCCAAACAATCCTAAGCAAAAAGAATATTAGAGATATTATCAAGCCTGCTTTCAAGTCATTCTACAAAGCTATAGTCATAAAAACAGTGTGACACTGACTCAAAAACAAGCATTTAGATCAATGAAACAGAATAGAGAAATAAGATAAAGCTCTACAGCTACAGCTGCCAAAGATTGGACAAAAGACAGGCTCTTTAATAAGTGTGTTGGGAAAACTGGATATGTACAGTCAAATGAATGTCAATAGATCCCCATCTCTTTCCTTATATGAAATAGCTGTTGAGACTGGAGAGTTGGCTCAGTGGTTAAGATCACGCTTTGCACTTACTGGGTAGCTGAGTTTGTTTCCCAGAACCCGTGTTGATAGCTCACAACTGCCTGTAACTCCACCTCCAGTAGATGTAAATGTACACACATAGATACCCACACACAAAAATAACAAAGATGAAGTAAATCTTAAATAAAAAAGAGTTAACTCCAAGTGAATCAAAGACTTTACTGTACAATCTTAAACTATTGGAGGAAAAAAATTAAACATTTCAAGATATGGGCATAGGCAAGAACTTTTTGAAAAGTCACAGGTACTCAGGAAACATGGCCATATAAAACTTAAATGTAAAAAAGGGTCTTATAAGGTTAAATTTAAAAGCTTTGTACAACAAAGAAAACAGTTAATTGGATGAATTATATAGTCCATAGACTTGAAGAAAAATCTTATATAGATATATCTGACAGAGACTTAATATCTAGAATAAGAAAATAACTCAAGACAGAAGCAGATGGTTTTTAAAAGATGAAACACAAATTACTAAAAAAAAAAAAAGAGATGATACTTAACCTCATTAGCCATTAGAGAAATACAAACTAAATCTACAGTGAGAATCCATTGGTAATCAAACAGAAAATAACAAAATTCTAGAAAGGGTATGGGCAGACTAACTACTACAGAAATCATTATGGAGGTTCCTCAAAAAAAATAAATAAAATGGATGTATCATATGACTGCCTGTGGGTATTTATCCAAAAGATTCTAAGTCAATGCATCACAGATATAATTGCTCATAAATGCTTACTGCAGCAGTGTTCACAACAACTAGGTTGTGGACCACTCTAATGTCTGACAAAAGTAGAATGCATTTTAAGTGGAATCTAATGCAGTGATTTTCATGAGAATGGCTCTTATATGAATGCTTAGTCACCAGAAAATGGAACTGTTTATAAGGATTAGAAGGATTAGGAGGTGTGGCGTTATTGGAGGTAGTGTGTCACTTGGGGTGGTCTTTGAAGTTTCAAAAGTCCATGACAGGCTCAGTCTCTCTTGCTGTCTGCTGTCTGAGGATTAGGACGTAGCTCTTAGCTGCTGTTCCAGTACCATGCTCTCTGCCATCATGATAACAGGCTATACGTCTCTGAAACTGTCATTAGAGTCGCTTGTAGGAACATGAGAGGGGGTTATTTACATAAACATGGCCACTTTCAGTAGGTAAACCACTGACAGAAAATGACACCCGTCCTCCAGTCATAAACTGCCAATGGTCCCTCAGGTTGTTGCACCCCATGCACTGCCTCTCCTCCATGATTAAATGTTGAACTTTTCCCTAATAATACCAATGTTTCAATTTTAAAGGCAATAAATAGCGAGTATTTGACTTAAGCACTTGCATTTTTATCCACTAAGCACTTGTTCAGAATTTTACCAGTATAACTGAAAATTGGGGATTTTTCTGACATTGCTCTTCTTATGCCTATCTTCCCTGTGCCTTCTTCCTGGGTCTAAATGACTAGGTTTTTTTTATATGTCCTTGAACATACGATCATCTACAGCCTCAGTTTGCCACCTGCAAAACAGAGATAATGATTTTGTAATAAAGAGCCTCATTCAGACTTAAATAAATTAAATATTCCCTAAATAAACCAATGCGCTGGTTTTGCTAATGCTGAAGTGCTATCAGAGATTACATCAATGCCCATAATCTTGCAGGGACTCTAAACACTACAGAGGATGTAAACTATTTCCTGACTTGAACTGTAAAAAGCGTGCTTCCTCATTTCAATAGAAGTGACACATTAACAGCAAGTCAATGCCACAGAAGTGTGTATTTCTTAGCACTAAAATATTTCTTTCAATGGTTTTTTTTCCTGCCTTTTAGAGTTGGAAGGAATTCCAGAAGCCATCTAGTTGCTACTGCTCTTAGACATTGGAACACGATGAAGCCTTTGTGATAGAACTGTTCACTTAAACTTAACAGGGTGAATGCTGGCAATGTTCATCTTTCCCCACTGCTATTAGTAGAATTCACCATCCTCAGTTAAGCCCAAGTAAAAACAAAAGAATCTAGCATTCCATTGAAACTGAGACAAGGTAACAGATGTGAATCGGTTGTAAAAATTACTAGAGAGCAGTTGGAACCATAAAGATAAAGTAGTATGGCCACCTGGATGGCTTAATTGCCAACTGCTTGAGTCATCATGAAGTACAAACAAACAAACAAACAAACAAGCAAATAAATAAATAAGCCAACAAACCCAAGAGGACAGGCATATCAGAGAAGATGGGGAAGACTTGTTTAATATTGGAGGTGAGACATGAATGCCAAAAGAAAGGATAATTTTGATTTCAAAGGAAATTCTTGGGAAGGAAGTAGTGAAGGAGCTGATAAGATGTTCAGTTGTTATGGGAGAGACCCATAGTAGTCAAGCTAGTCACAAATTACAGGTTCCTTAGACAGGGGCAGGGAGACAGAATTCGTTGAACATATGTTTTTTCTTTTAAGAAAGAATCTTGCTATGCAGCCCTGGTTGTGTAGTCTGTGGTAAGATCACAGGCATGTGTGCAAGGGAGAAGAGGGTCACAAGGATACTGAGTTGTCATCAAAGCTTCTGAGTGCTGTGTGACAGGTTTCTGATCCAAGTGTGGTTTCTAGTGGCCAGAGGAAGTCCTTCCTGCCTTTTGCTTGCCTACTATGAGAATTATCTGCCCCTGGTCATGCCCATAGCTGCCCAACATCTCCTCCCCTGAGCAACAAGAAGACTCACAATTCAGAACCAGAACATTAGAATGGAAGGAGACTACAATAGGCCCCCGTAGCTACTGCTGCCATTTGGGGAATATGATGCTTTCTGGGAGAACATGGAGTGTTTCCTGTGCAGTGTGGGAAGTTTATCAGCATTCCTGGTCTCTTCCCGCTGCATGTTAGTAAATGGATCCTCTGAGGTGGTATCCAAGATGTATCTATACATCATAAAATGCTCCCAGAGTGAGAGAGAGAGAGAGAGAGAGAAAAGAGACAGGGAGGGGGGAAGGGGGAGGGAGAGAGAGAGTGGGAGGGAGGGCGGGAAAGAGGGAGAGACAGGGGGAAGGGAGAGAGGGATAGAGAGAGAGAGGGAGAGAGAGAGAGAGAGAGAGAGAGAGAGAGAGAGAGAGAGAGAGAGAGACTGCCCTAGGACACTGCACTCAACCATCTAGTCAACATATTGCATCTGTAGAAAACAAAGGGTAGGAAGAAAATTGCTGAGGATTTAAGAGTATTAGGGGAAAAACTCAGTGGAAAAAAATCATTATGCTTATAGGGAAAATAAAAGTGCACATTTAAAAAATATGTTAAACATCACATTTATATCAAAGTTCTAATACAATCACTTCAAATTTCAAAAGAGAATGTCAAGTTTCATCATCATAAACTGATGAGTCTTTACCAACAAATATGCTGCTTTATGTGGCTACCTACAACACTGGTCAAGACTTTTGATGATGATGTTCTCAAATCCTTAATGGAACTGAGCAGCAAGGACCTTCACAGACAGAAGTACATAATTTAAAAAAATAAGTTGTTGTATAAAACTGTTACAAGAATTTGAAGTTGCAGAGGCAAATAGAGCAACCCTTTCTAAGGCTGCCCCAAACAACATTTATTTATTACTTACTTTTAGTGTGTGTGTGTGTGTGTGTGTGTGTGTGTGTGTGTGTGTGTACCAGAAGAAGCCAAAAGGGGTCAGAACCTAGAATTGGAGCTGTAGATGATTGTGAGCTGATGGAGCTTATGCTCGGAACTGAACTGGTATCCTGCAGAAGAGCAGCAAGTACCCTTTACCACTCAGTCATCAGATCTCAGTGTTAAAATTTATGATAATGAAAAAGGTTTTGAAATACAAGCTTCTGCATGCCACATCTTAACATAATGAGGCTCTAATGTATATATTGTATATCCATATGCCTTGTAAAGTCATTTGCCCAGCAGCTAGACACTAAATGGACTTCTTGCTCATCACTACAGATAGATAGAATATCTGGTATAAGTAAAAATAGAAATCCTGGATCAGTGTTTATTTATGGGAAGATCTACATCCCCCACCATGTTTCTTGACTCACTTATCCCCAGCTGGCTATGCCCTAGACCTACTTAGGCAGCTTGATAAAGCATTCTTCAGCTGACTAATAACATACAGACACAGCATAGTGCTTCTTGACGGCCCTCAGAGCTTTGTCCTGGAGAAATGCGTGCAATGTGCCCTTTGCCCAGTGCCTTCTCCCAGGATTTCAAGGTGGTCTTTGAATTCCTACATTGCCCATGATCTTTCCAAGAAATCTGTGAAGAGGATCCCTATGAGCATTGTCACACTTCAAATACCAGGGGACCCAGTAATTCTTAGCACAAATGCCTTTCATCTGTGGTACCCCAGCATATGTAGGATAGGGAGCTCTGCCTGAGAAAATTCTGCCTAGCTCTGAGTGAGCTTCCTGTAGTGAGCGTAGAGAGGGATGTGACTTACCTCAGGTCACACACCAAGTTAGAGCCAGAGCTAGGGACAAAACCTAACTCTTGTGTATGTGTCTCCTGGTACCACACCCCTGTGGAGCCTTCATGTCTTGCTTTTATTTTCCTTTCCCATCTTCCTTCCTCCCATTGACGCACTCATCGCAGATCCCTCATGTGCCTCGCCTATTAGTCAGGAACATTGACTTGGAAAGCACCAAGTCTAAGCAGGACAGTGTTTCTTACACTTTGAGTCTGTAAGAATGGAACTGCAAAAATAGACACATTTTACTGCTGTGTATTTGCGGAGAGAGTGGAAGCAGGAAGAGAGAGGAGTAAGGGTTTATGGAAGGAAGCATGAGGTGGGATTTCTATTGTATGCCATCTAATCGCTTGGTCTGAGGTCAATACAGAATGGTAAATCTCAATGGTCTTGAAGGAGCAATAGAGACCAAATGACTACAAATATGTGAGAGTCTGAAGTAACAGATTATCTATCTATGGAAAGTACAGATGACCTCATAGCTGAAAGGGCTTTGCAAGGGATTTTCAAATTCTAGTATGCATGGGTGTCTTACTGACAGCCTACTGAGCTCACCTAAGCAAAATAATTCTAAATCAGATGGATTAAGTTTATTAAGCACCTGGATTATCTCTTTGAGGAGACCCTGAAACAGGAATAAGACGTCATGGCTTGGGTTTTATGATGTGAACATTGCCAAAGGCTTAGAGGAAACAGCCATTTTACATTTATAAGAGAGAGAGAGAGAGAGAGAGAGAGAGAGAGAGAGAGAGAGAGAGAGAGAGAGAGAGAGAGAGAGAACGAACATGTCATATGGGGGTCAGAGGCTAGTTTGTGTGGGTTGGCTCTATTCTTCAATCATACAGTTCCAGGGATTGAACTGAACTCAGGCCACCATGCTCGGCTGTAGGTTCCTTTACTAGCCAAGCACTCTCTCCAGCTCTGAATTTTTTAATTTAAAAGGTCTGATGTCTTTAGGGCAACTACTATTTAGTTAGTCTGTGCTGTAAATTTTTTCCTGATGGGCTGGAAAGATGGCTCTGTAGTTAAGGGCACGTGCTGGTCTTCCAGAGAACTCCAATTCAGTTACCAGCACCCTGCCAGGAGGCTCACAACCACCTATAATTCCAGCTTCAGGGGATCTGACATTCTCTTCTGGCCTCTGCACCTATATGCATATGGTATGTATACATTCATATCCACACAAATTAAAAAAAATAACCCAGGGGTTGGAGAGATCATGGTTAAGAGCATGTTCTAGAGAAGTTCCCATGTTGGTTCCCAGTACCCATGTTGGGCTGATCACAATAATCTGTAACTCTGTGTCCAGAGCCTCCAATTTGGCCTCTGTGGGCACCTACACTCTCAGGTACATACCCCCCAACACACAGAGTTTAAAAATAAAACTTTAAATTATTTCCTAAACCCAAACAAGCAACAATCAAAGAAAGTCCTCCCCTTGCTTTACTCTTCTCCTCTGTTCATATGTGTTCTGAAGGCAGAAGGCACTGGTTCATTTGTCTTTAAGTGAATACACAACATTTGGATAAAGCCCTTGTCATGAATGAATATGCAGACCACAGACTTGCCCTGGTTTGTAGCAACCTCACTGGGAACAATTCCGCTAGATGCCACTCTCTGCTTGTCAGGAACTATTAGTTGGAGAACAGCACAGAGACAGTGAGCTGCTGACAGGCTTTCTGAATTAAGGCTGTGGTCAGCACCACTGCAGGGGCATGGCCCCAGCATACAGCACAGGCTGAATTATAGTACAGTCTAGAAATGAGCAAACAAACTTATTTCTACTCTGAGTTACTCCTGTTCAGAGGCTCCAGGGAGCCAGTCATAGGCACATACATTCCTAGTGGGGTCCTTGCTCATTATCTCTACTTTGGAGGGGAAACGAGCTCTGATTAGCTCTTAGCTCAAATCTGACAGTCTTATGTTATATATGTGTTATATGTGTGCACGTGTGAACGTGTATGTGATTTCAACCATCTAACTCATATAGAAAGAGAATATTCAAAATGCTTGAAATCTACTTGAAATTATATGGTATATTTTTACATTTACTTTCTTGCTTGAGCTCCATGAAATCATTGTGAGGAAGGTATTTTGAGGAAATAAAGATTTAGAGATTTAAGGTGTTGTGTGACTTTAAGTAGGTTATATTGTCTGAACTCCATGTTTTCCTCTTTGTTTAACCTATAAAACACCAATTTAGTTGTATAGCAATGGTATTTTATAATTAATTTGTCCCAAATCATAAATCCAGAAAAATATCTAAACCTAGATCTTCATTCTCTGACCTCATTGCACAAACTTTTGGATAACATTGTCAAAGAGGGTGACACCAGTAGTCGTTGAGGACCCACAAATTTTGTTCTATGCATCTGGGGTAATAAGTTCTGCAAACACTCTCCACATTGCTATGCATTTGTAAAGCCTGGGCAGTTTGTATAGATTGACCCCTCCATGTGGTCACGTTAGGGTTCTGCTGTCTTGACCAAAAACATTCCCATAAAGCCATGCACCAAGGGTTTCAGAGTCCTGATGTGATTAGAGTGCTTCTCTATAGATGGCCCAACTGTGCCTCAGCAGGTAACATTAGTCTGCTAAATTTCTAAGGTGTTCACATCTGAATCCAAAAGCCCTTAAGTTCAGTCTATCTGCCTCCCCTCTTTGACAGTAAATGGAACAGAATTTTCTTTGAAATATCCATAAGATGTAAAACTTGCACAGAATGACAGTCAGCTAAGCTGTGAATTGGAAGGTCTTACCCTAGTTCTAGATATTAGGTGACCTTGGGAAAGTCATGTTACCCTGTGAACCCTAGTCTCCACACCTTTCAAGAAGATACAGCCAATTAACTTGTCTCTAAGTCAGGTATTATAGTTTCAACAGGTCTTGACAACCATCTAGAGGATGCATTTAACTGTGTTCTGATAGGAGTCATGGACCTGGCCACCTTGATTTGGTGGCCGACACAGCTGTGGGGCACAAGACTCTGAATTCAAGGGAGTACTCTAAGTGGTTCTTCCAGGAGTGGTCTGTCTCAATGGTGTCAGAAATACTGCAGGGCAGAGGGTACTTCTAACTCAGGCCATGTAGATATTTGTTTTTCTCTAGGGAACCAGATACAAAAAATGGGTATTTTAGCAGGTATAACCACTCTCTCATCTAATGTTTCTTTGCCAGGCCAACTTTATGTGCAGATGATGACAATGGCTTCTGATTCTAATTCCCTCCCCCATTATTCTACCCTTCATTCTCACCTATTACAGTCTGTCCTTCAATATTCTGTCCTTCATTTCTACCCACTAGAATCCATATATAGTCTTCTGAAGATCTTCAAACCCCAAGTAACCAACTGGAGGCTCCTAGCTGTTTGGGAGATGAAGTCCTAACTCACTAAGCACCCAAATTCTTATCTTTCATGGTCATCCACACCAACTTTCTGCCCCATGTGTGGTGCAGTGGTCTTCACCACAGCATGTGTTGCTCCTATCCCGATATCCCATCCTCTTCCTAGTATGCTTCCCTCCTGCTCTCCATCTGCACCTGCTATGGAAATTCTGTTGATTTCTGAAGCATAGGTATTGAGCCACCTTCTTTATAATAGTCTTTTTGAGTATCCTCCTTAGTTTGAGCAGACTATTATTCCTTCAACTGTAGCCCAGCACTGCAATGAGGACATTTCTCTCTTCTGACTTCATGGTGTCCTTATCTCTGTCTCCACACACCAGGTGGCACCTGGTGGTAACTCATGGTGGTGCGTTTCTGTGTTCTTCACAAGGCTCCAAACAGAGGAGGAACTCTCTTGGAGTGTTCTGTAGTCTTTACTCACAGAAGGCCTGACTGGGTAAACAAATTTAGCATGTCTGGGCTAATTAACTCCTGACATTCTTCTCTATTTGCAAAATAGAAGAATGAAAACAGGATACCCTGTATCCCAGGATGTCGTAAGAAACATTTTTAAATGAATAGTTGTTGACTAAGAAACAAGATGCACAGGTGCACCTGCCGGCTTAGATTAAGAAAACTTCCTTTAAATAATCCAGCAGGCTTTCTTCCTTCTGTGAAGGGTTTCCTGACAGACATCCTCAAATAGGCTTCTCATAAATAAATTGAGTGAATGGTACAAAGAATCGGACACTCTGTCAAGTACCTCATGTATATTGTTTTACTAATTTTCACAGACACCTTACAAAAGAGTCACCATTAATCTTGTTTCATAGATGAAGAAACTGAATTGAAGAGATGAAATACTATAGCTAATAAATTGCCACCTGGTGTGAAGTCAAAGCATATTTACTCTCATTACAAACATCCTTTGCTGCGGATGCTTAGTATTCCAGGGGGTTTTAGTTGTTGCCTGCAAGCCAATAGTCTAAGGAGACTAAATTCTTGAGAGGGGACACTGAATGAATTTTCGTATTTGTATCCTCAGTGTATGGTATATAGTAGATGTTCCTTAAAAGTTGAATGAATGTTGACTGGAAGGACAGAAATAAATCACAGACTGTGACATATCCTAGGTTGGGTCATGGTGAGAAGTGATAATGCATTTCATCTACCAAGAAAGAGGCAGAGAATAGAGAGAGCCCTTTGGTTGCTATCAAGAAGGCTGAGCAGAAGAGGTTTACTGTAAGGTAGTAATGACACATCTCCTCAGCATCCTCTATGGTACCCATGACCTGTACAAGCCTCTCATCAGAAACCAATAGAGCAGACACAATGTGGGGTTAGACCACTTGCTGGCTGCAATCATATACATCTGCCTTGATCACTGTAAGAAAAAAGGGAATTTACTGAGAATCTATGGGTGTTCACAGCATATCTATAGAACCAGATTTAGAATTCACAAAACTCCTGTGGAGGCAGTGGCAGTGATATAGAACAAGAGACTAGGAAAATGGCAGTCAAGACTCCTACTTAACAGCTTGCATGAGATGGGCCACACATTGAGGACTCCTAGAATAAGGAAACTCAGAGTATGAGGTACACAGAATCCATAGTGACAGGCAAGAAAGGGGTCAGAAATACTTTTTCAGAGTTATTAAAAAAAACCCAAGTTGGCTTGGCCTGGAGAAACATGAGACATACACTTTTAAAAGCAAGATTTGACCAGGGAGCAGTAGTGCACGCCTTTAATACCAGCACTCAGAAGGCAGAGGCAGATGGATATCTGTGAGTCTGAGGCCAGACTGGTCTACAGAGTGAGTTCCAGGAGAGCTAGGACTGTCACACAAAGAAACCCTGTCTCAAAAAGCAAAACAAAAAAAAAAAAGAAGAAAGAAAGAAAGAAAGATCTGAATAACTAAACGTATAGAAATTGCTAACTTAAATCTACTGATAGCTTCTAGGAACATCACATTTTCCCTGGAGTACAAAACAAACCCTAGGAACACAATCACTATTGAGAATGAGTTCATTGTATCCTGGGGAAGAAGAGGTATTTCCAGCCATTGATCAGTTATTTTTCAACATTTGTTGAGAACTTTAACAAGTTTGCATTGTGTTTGATTTACACATAGAAAAGAAGAGAGATGGGGGAAGAAGAGGAGGAGGAAGGGAAGGAGAAGAAGATGGAAGAGACTCTAATTTCTATCTGGTTCCAAGAAGGAACCTAATAGCCCTCTGTCCAAATTATTGTCTCTTAGCAAAAAACTCCAAGAACTTCAGAAATGTCCCGAACCCCAGCTTCTGGTTTGTGCATGACTCCCCCTCCAGGTGCACACTGCCTCCCTGGAGTGCACAGATGAATCTTGCCTTGTCTTTGGGAGATTTACTTTGGCCTGGCTTTAGGGACAGCGTGCAGTGGGATGTGAGGGAGGAGGAGGTGCTGACCACAGCAGAAGGACCAGTGTGATTCCTGTTATGTACATTCTGTGTGCTTCACACTGATGCTTGAGTCAGGGACTGGATTCCAAAGGCAGATAGCATACACTAGGGAGAGTGTGAATGGAGAGCTGACCTCCTTCAAATTCCAGCTCAATGTTTAAGGTTCTTAAGACATTAGCCAAGTGCCTTGAGTCCCCTGGCGCCTCAGCTGCCTATTCTAAGGGTAGCTATCAGTTGCTTTCTGAGTCTCATGAAGCATGAATGAGAGAATGCATGGGAAAAGATTATTTTCTTTTTGTAAATAGGCATCAGTGAGACTTTTATTTCACTTCATGGAAGGAAGTTGGCACGCAGCTCATGGCTATGTTTCGTGTTAATCAGCTTTGTGTCCTTAAGTTCTGGCCTACTGCCTAGGTTACTAGAGCTCAGCAAATGTTTATTGATGAAGAAATGACAGAATGGTTGTAATCTTTGCCTGGAATTTCTTTGATATTTGATTCCAAGAATCGGAAACTACATCTGAAGTCATCTGCCCCATGCCTCTGCATCTGACCATACAGGAGAGGCCATTTGGTGTGGCAAGACTGCTGCTCAAATGACCAGGTCAAAGAACCTCGCTGCTGGTCAATAGAGTCAACAGCACCAATGGGATGCAAGGAAGAGCCATTCTGGTCCATCTTCAGGTAAGGCAAGTTACTTTCAACACAGGCCCTTTTAAGACCCCTCGCCTCCAAAGTAATTTTACCATCTGTATCTTCCTGTTGGTTTATGGGAAATGACTCTTTAGCCAATACTTCTTTCCTTAACAAATGAACAAATTTTTGCAAAGACCACTTGTTCCTAAGCTAGTTGTTTGTATTTTTATGTAAATCTATAGAATGATTGAGCTGGGCCTATTCCAAACAGATTAGAGACATAGGTCACAGATGAGGGGACTCCTGTATGAATGTGAATTTCAGAGAAGTGGCCATTAAGTCTGGGGTTAAGGCTTTTCTGGATGGCAAGTCTAGCTGGATCTCTATCAGTTGCTGCTTACAACTTTTCCCATGTTATCAGTCACACTCGTGTTTTGTTCCTGAATTGACTGGTCAAGTAGAGAAAAAATTATTGGCTCAAGAGAGTCTTGACACACAGATAAGACTCTTTCAGTGATGAGCTAGAGTTTCTGTCCTTGTGAGGATCACCGTAGCTTCCATTCTGTGATCCAAATTGTCCCTTGGCAAACCTTAAATTGATAGCTTATATAGTGTTTGGAGGGGATTTGAAAATAATTCAAATATGTGGTTTTATGCTCCAACTTCTTCCCATGTCCAGCAATGTACTTGGATTATCATCTGCATTTTCTAGGATTCTGGAGTACTTTTCACTCTTTAAAAGGTACTAATTTCAAATGACAACACATGCTTCCTTTTCTAACCCTTAGTAGTCCCAGGTCACCTGCATTGTTCTGTATTCTATTAATATGTGCTATATTGTCAGCAAAGCTAGAAGTATCTCAACGGAGTCTTGCTGAAGGCCAATGGAGTGGATGGAAGAAGAGGTTGAAGCAGGGCCAGGTGCCAGGTTTGTGGGCTATAGTCATCATAGAGGGTTTTGTCTCGGGAGAATTGTAAGGCACTAGAGCTAGAAGTGTTTGATTAGAGAATACGATAGTAGCATCTGAGAGAAGGAGGGAGATTGGTATCACAGTCATTTTGGGAGAGCTAGGGCAGTCTCAAACATCTTGAAAACATCCCTGGGTGGGCCGGAACTCCAAGTCTACACACTGATGCTGTCTACGTGAGTCCCTGAGCTCTCAGCATGGTATATGATTGACTCCTTGGAATGTGACCAGATCATGTCCTCTCACTCACTCTCAAAAGATAAGACAGGGGAAGCAACGATGGTGGGTGGGTGGGTGGGTGGGTGGGTGGGTGTTGACATATTGCCTTCCCCGTATGGTCAGAGGGACTAGTAGAATGGTTAGGGGATGTTATTTTTTTGCAGGAAAGACGTGGCGTTATCTCAGGACCATCTGGTTGCAGTACGAATGAGAAGGGAAAGGAGGTTGTGAGCACTGGTCACGTAGCCTTGCATTGCTATTTGCAAACACCAACAATCAAGCCATTTCCTGCCAGAAGGTCAGGCAATAGCTTAGTCTCAGGAAAGAATGGGGCTTCAAGGAACAAGAGCAAGAACCTGCAGCGGCTGGAGGGGCCACTCAACAAGAAAACTTTGAAACACTGAGATGTGTGGAGCTTCTCGGAACATGGGCGCAGTCTCTAGATGCAGTGAAAGTGTGCATGATCTTCCGACTGGCCTTTCCACAGAAGACAGACCTGGATTCAGCTGAGCTGATGCTAGGAATCAGGGTCAGATGACGTCTGTGGCTCCTGCGGCTCATGTTCTATCCTTGCCTCTTTTTAAATCCACATTGATGATGAAGGAAGGGTTGGATTAGCCCGCAATTTTAAGGTCTTTGCGATCTTCCACACAAAATGCAGATTTGTGGCTACTCTTGAAGCGAGGGAGGGCCATCTGGGTTGATGTGCTCACACAGCAACATCTGGCTGCAGCTGGGCAGCTGCTGTTTCCAGAAGCAACCACATACTGCTGCCCCACATTCCTCACGGACCACTTCACTCAGTCTCTGTCAGCCTCATGTTTGCAGCTGCTGCTCCAGAACACAACAGTAAAGCAGGATGGCTGGCACGCACGTGTCCCAAATGCGGCTTTATCCCAGAACCTTCCTGCAGAGTGCTGGCAGCACGTAGGCCTTTAATACATATTTGTTTAATAACAGGGAGGGAGGGAACACAGCTCTGTCAAAGCAGAGCAGATCTGTGTTTAAACGCAAGCTGTTTGATCTTGGGGGAAGTTATTGAATTGTCTAAGCCTCTGTTTTCCTCATTCGTAAAGCCAGGATAAAAACACTCATCCTTTTGGGCAGTCCTAGAGAATAACGCGGCCACCATATAATGGTCTCCCATTCAAATATATTAAAAGCATGTTTACTTAAAGAGCTGTATTCTATGGATCTCTGACTGGAATAAAGTAAAAATGCACATTATTTTAATCAAGTCACCAAGAGAAGTGAGGTGAGTTAGAAAGGAATCCCACACTGTGATAGGTAAAGGCGGTTGTCTCACAGTAAGGGCTCAGTGGGCAGAGAACAGGGTTCTCCCCTCAGGACAGCAGCATGGTTTCCAGCAGTAGAGAGGAAGCTGCAGAGGAAACTGTAGGTTAGGCAGACCTTAGAGATAAACACTTTTAACATGTATTGAGCACTTTGCTGGGCTTCTAAACTTATCGGGCACCTCAACTGTCTTCGCCACAAAAGGAAGACGATTTTGCCTATGGTGTGGGGTTCCATCCGATAATATACAGATAAAATATACAAATGCAACATGCTGGTCACATTGGCCAGACAAAAGGATGCTAAGAGAGGGAAGACGTTGAAGCCTGCTATCCTGAGCACAGCACTCTTCACTCTGTTACCTTCCAGGCCATCTGCTTTCTTTTAGGATTCCTTTCCTGGTAAGTGAGTGAGTTTGCTGCAACAGGAGATCCTGGTGTGTGGTACCCAAAGTCCCATCTGTGTCCCAGTGGCTGCCAGGGTTAGCTGCTGATGGCCCATCACCATATTCCTCTTTAGAATCCCCCTCTCAACCAAAGATAGCTGCCTAGCCAAGGTGATGCATACCCACTCCCTGGAGGCACATAGCTTCAAGGATCAGAGTGATTAATTGGGGACAATCTAAAGGGCCATCCCCAGTCCAGAGATCCCCAGGGGATGAGTTGGAACATGTTTCACTACAGTCTGCTTTTCTTTTTGCTTGTCCTGTTTCTTTTCACCCTTTTAGCTGTCCCAGTCGGTGCTTGCCAGGAGTTCCCTGGGCACGAGTCTTCCTCTCAGTGTCTGTTTCTAGGCAACCTGACGGAGGCTCCGACAAGCAGTTTCGATTTTTGTCTTTCTGAGCTCAAAATGTATTTGGCTTGCTGTATTTGGGTTGAATTATAAGGAATTGGCACCTGTAATCAAAAAAGGTCAAATATTTCTTCCTGTGACACCCTTAACATATCCTCTCCTGAGAATTCTCATGTGAGGACCTTGAAACTACAGAAAATTAAGGGAAATATTTTCCTCAAGGACACAAAGCAAATGTCATACCTCATTCTGAGGAGACAAAGGAGCATTAAACAGTCCACAGTCCTGTCTGCCGTGCCTTTCAGGAGTTCACCTAGGAATCTGGATGGAAATCCTGTCTCAAGCCTCGAGGACATGTGTACAAAGGCCATGAGGTTATTTCCCCACACAGCAGTGGGCAGAACTATAGAGGTTTAGGTCTATAGAGGTTCCTTCCCCACACAGCAGCAGGCAGGCCCCTGGAGACTCCTTACCCACAGAGTAGCAGGAGGATTATGGAGGATCAGGCCTATGGAGGCTTCTTCCCCACAGAGCTGTGGAAAGGCCTACAGAGGCTTCGTTTTTTTTCTCCAGCAAGAGAAATAGACTTGGGTGGATGCTGCTTCTGTCCCGGGAAGAGGAAACTGTCAGAATCGTTTGGGACAGGGACAGTTAGTATCATCTTTCAGTACGTTCACTTGATGGCAGTTTCCTCCCTGACGTCAGGTGTCTTTATGCCAGGCCTGGAGAGGGGAGCCCATCTTTTCCTGTAGAGATGTAGAGATCTTGGCCACTGCAGGAAGACTGTGGCTGTCCTTTCAGAAGTGGGGAGGTGTGCTCAGATCCTCTGAGTGGGGTTGAAGCCCCTTCAAAGGCAGCATGGGATAAGGAGCTGAAGCTGGCGTTTGCACATGCTGTCCCTAGAGACCCAGACAGAAAGTCCTATGAATTTGCTGTCTGGTCCGCAGCTGCAAGTGCAGATCAAGGAACCTACATTTGCCCTTTAGGCAGGGAGGAAAGCACAGTTGTCTGGATGCAGGGGAGGCCTTGGCATGGCTGTGGACTGGGCTATGAAGAAGAGAGGTTCCTGCCTGAAGGTCTGTGTTACAGTGTTTCTAGAGATTCTTAAGGGTCCCACAGCATGCGTTTTCTTCTGGTAGGAAAACTGACTCTCCTGGATGAAGTTATTTCAGATCTTGAATCTATATTCTCTCTTTTGTCAAGTGCCCAGTTGGGAGGACTTGGTGAAGTCACATATGCAGAGCCCACCGCTCAGCATACATGCCCTCTAGGGACTGCACTCCTTGCCCCCATTCTCCTGGGTGTCTGACTTTGACACGGTAATCAAGCACCTACAACAAAAGCCACCAAGGCTTGGAGCTGCTACTGAGAA
Organism: Mesocricetus auratus; assembly: GCF_017639785.1. Taxonomy (NCBI): domain Eukaryota; kingdom Metazoa; phylum Chordata; class Mammalia; order Rodentia; family Cricetidae; genus Mesocricetus; species Mesocricetus auratus. Next base: position 36,277,398 of record NW_024429197.1, read on the forward strand.
CAGACTGGACCACGTTGTGTGTAAGCTGGAATTACTATCACAGATAGGAAAGGTGCCCTCCCCCTTCAGGTACTCCATATGAGCTTCCCCTAATTCCCATGGGCATCCGGGGCACACTAGAAGGAACTAGTGGAGCTGGTTTCTCTCTTTGGTTTGCCTTTATTGCAGTAAATTGTGGCTCACTGAATGGTTACCGCGCGCACTGTCCCTTATACTGAGCATATGCTCCCCATGCTCAGTAATGAGAGAGGCAGCTCCATCATGTGTGATGAGAGTTTTGTGGAATGGGGATGTTGGAGAAGCAAAAGAAAAGCAGGGCACAGGCGGACTGGGGAATGGGAATATACTCTGGTAACCCTGACACTTGGTGGGTAGAGTCAGGAGTTTGAGGCCACCCTAGCCTTCATTAGGACCTCCTATTCAAACACACACACACAGACACACACACACACACACACACAGAGAGAGAGAGAGAGAGAGAGAGAGAGAGATGCCAAGGTTTGCATTTTGTTGTGAAATGCCTTCCTTGCCTTCTCTGTCTGTAAGCCTGAGTTTCTCCATGTCAAAGAAAACAGAGTCTTAGCCTTTAACATTTTCCTTGATTTGAGGGAGTTACCTCTTGAATTAATCTTTTCAGTCAACAAAGGCCTCTAAGGTGGCCTCAGAATTACTGAAAAAAAAAAACAGCTTTGCTCCTGGAGGTGGAACTCTTCCTCAGGATTTCCAGAAGCTTCCTTGGGGATTTCCCTCCAGACATGCTCTCCTTCTGTGGAACAGGCCAGGGCCTGCCAGGCTTCTTTTTCTCTAGAAAGACCCTTGAAAAACGGTGATTGCCTTCCTTCCTTGTTCTTCCCCTTCTCTGCCCCTCCCTCCTTCCCTTCCTCCTTCTCTCCCCCATCCTCCTTTCTCATTTCCTCTCGTATTCCCCTCCTCATGTCCTTCTCTCTTCCTTTTTGTATTTTACCTCTCTGAAACATAACAACAACAAAAACAGAAGCCCTTACCAGACAGAAGGCTAAAGCAGGAGTACTGTGAGTTCAGTTGAACGATAGATGTAGCAAGTTCTCATCTCAAAATCAAAATAAAGACCAAAATATCTCTTAGATCTGGTTTTACTACTCTAGTATTTATGTGCTTGGGCAAGTTGTCCAATATCTCCAGGCCTCAGATTGTATCTCTTAAAATGTTTGAAGTGACTTTTAGCATTTCTTTCATGCTAAAATCAAAGTTAACACTAATGCCAGCAACAATAGGTAAGACTTTAGCCGTCAGAGTCAGTCATGAGGCAGCATGAAGCCCATGTTTCCCACTTCAGCACCATATATGTCAGAAAAGCCACTCTGCTGCTCTGCTTTTCTAGCATGGGGAATAGTTTTTGATGTAGAACTGACCTGACCACTGTCACTGTGTGTTTGCTCTAAGCCATCTGCAGATGTTGACTCGGCTAATGGGCAAAATAGCTCTGTAATGAGACCCCATAAACCTTTGCCTTCTTCTCTGTCTGGAAGGTTCTTACTTGTTTATTTCTTTTAAATGATCTTTTTAGGCTTTTCTATTTTATTTTATGTGTGTGAGTGTTTGCCGTTGTGTAGTTATGTATACCACGTGCATGCCTGGTGCCTGCAGACGTCAGAAGTGGAGTCAGAGCCCCTGGAACTAGAGTTACAGGTGGTTGTGAGCCACCATGTGGGTACTGGGAACCAAATCTCAGATCTTCTGCAGGAACAAAAAGTGTTCTCAATTGCTGAGCCATCTTTCCAGCCCCCCTTGTTTGCTCAGTATAAGTTTAACTCCATGACTCCCAGTTTGAGCTCAATTATAAATGCAATATAAGAGGCTTCTTGGTTTCCAATCTTTCCTTTAAAAGTATATTGTAAACATTGTGGCTAAGAATATGATATTAAGACAGACAATCTTTGTACACTAGAACTATGCGAGTTTTTTTTTTTGGTTTTTTGAGACAAGGTTTCTCTGCATTGTTTGGAACTCGCTCTGTAGACCAGGCTAGCCTCGAACTCAGAGATCCACCTGCCTCTGCCTCTGGGATTAAAGGTGTGCACCGCCAATGCCCAGCTGAGTTTTTGTATTTTTGTTTTTCCAGACAGGATTTCTCTGTGTAGCTTTGTAGACTGGGCTGGTCTTGAACTCACAGAGATCTACCTGCTTCTGCCCCCCCTCCAGTGCTGGGATTAAAGGAATGCACCACCACCACCCAAAACAATGGGAGTTGTTTCAAAGTACTCAAATGAGTGTTGTCTGTTCCAACTAAATAAAAGCGGAATCTCTGAGGATGGGGCAAGATAGGATGTGTTTAAGAGTTCCCCTGATTATTCTAACAGCTGGCCAAGACAGACAATCACTATGCTACATCATGAGCCCATGATCCAGGCCTGACTAATGCACCATGAATAGATTCAGGTAAGAGGTTGATGATGGTGACTCTGCAGTCTTATCATTCATCTATACTTCCCTAAGTCACAGCTGACAAATGTGCCTCAAAATTATAAACACACTATTTTTATCCTGTTCCTCATCAGTGACCCTATCAAAGAGCCCCAGCAATGACTCTTTCCATGACTAAATGCTTAGGTATATTATCTAGGTTTTGGTGCATGGTAATAGTGTGAGATTAGCATTTCTGAAGCCCAGATATTGGAAAATGAAAAAGTGCCTCTTTTCAGTTTTCTCAAATTTTACTCTATACTCTACGAAGAATATTTTGTTTTAAAAAGCTCCTCATATACATAAGCTTTTTTAACTCTCTGATCTGTATTTTAAATGTATTTGGGACTCAATGTGAACTGATGAATCTTAATGCTTAATGCCCCCAATTCATTACTTATGCCAGTTTAGATTTGTGGACCATTGATCAGTCAGTCATCTCTTCAATAAACGCTTGATGGATATCAAACTCTGTGCCAAAACTTCTCCCACAGAAGTTCTAACTTGTAATAAAACCCTGGGGGTAGTTGGGCCTAAGGGCTCACTTTTTGCTCTCTCTGAAGCAATCCTCTCTCAGTCCTCAGCATCCAAGCCCTTCTTTCTGCACCACTGTGAAGTAGGGTCTCTTCCTTTACTTCGTAGGACTGCCAGGTGGCCAGCTCTAACACTTGTGTCTAATACTGAGCCTGTCTGTGCAGCTGTAGTTAGACATCATCTCATGCAGTGAGAGATCCCTACAGACATCCCACTTGTCAAAACTGATAAATGAATGTGGAGCCCAAGCCTGCCCTCCTAGTTGCTTCAGTAAAGGTCTGTTGCACCGCAGCCAAGGGCCACAGCCAACTTGTGTTCTCCAAAACATTGCTCAGAGCCCTGGAAGCCTGGTTCAACACAGCCTACGTGCTGCCTGGCAGGTCCCTGTGCTAAGAGTTTCTATAGTACACAAAACCCAAAGAAATATCTGTTGTGAGAAGCTGAAGTAATTGGCCTTTCTCTTTTTTCCTTCCTGCTCATTCTAAGATTTTTTTTCCAATTTTAAATATTCTGTGATTTTGTGCCCCCGACATTTCCTTTACATATGGAGGAAGTGCCTTACTATGGAACCTGTTATTTGATGAATGGTTAAATGTCCAACCTTCTATAGTTGCTATGAGATGCCTGAATGCCTGAAGGTTGCATGGTAGGTCTCTTTTGCAGATTTGGAAGCTGAGATGCTGAATCAATAAGTAAAATGCCTATATCCTATTCCCACAGACACCAAGGGGCCCAGTTGTGACTCAAATGGTCAGGCTGATGATCCAGAAAGCGTTTAATAGCTCAAGTGAGCCAGCCCATTACAGCATGGCTCATGCCTGCCTCACTGATAAAGGCCAGTGCTCATCACTGTGGATTCAGGCTCACCCAAGGCATAGCATCCACAACATTCTCATATTCTCAGCATTGTCACTTAGGCTCAGCTGACAAGTGGGAGACTGACTGACACAACCCAAAATAGAATGGGTGCAATTGCATTAGCCATAACCTCAACAAATTGCTTGACATTTTTATAGCTTGTATTAAAAAATATCCCTGCCTTCTCTGAGTAGACAAAAACAATTCACTAATATTTTGCCTCCTTCACCTGTTTGCTATTCTTCTGGGCTCTGTACCATAGCTCCTGGGGTCACATAATTGAATGTGGGGCTCCTGAAATTTTAGGTAATAGTAAAAGTTTCCAAACGTGCTATGACCAAACATTAACTCAAAATCAGGCATATAATTCTTGTGGTTTCTGGCACCCTATCCAGACCACATTGCAGTGCGTGACATCACTGCAGGATTTTGAGGACACAAGACATACGTACTTTACCCCGACCACACCACATAGTGTTACTGATGGTTGCCTTACACTCTTCAACACAGAGACTGTTGTACACTGTGAATTACACTGCTTCCAACCTAGATCCAAAGTTCTCTGCTCCTCTAGAAATCCAGTGATTTAATTAAGGAAAACAAACACTTTTAATATTCCGCTGCTATCATCCTTTGATATGGGAGCATTAAGCTAGTATTGCTTTGATTGTTTTAGAATGTTTAGTTATGAAAATTACTGTTTGAGTTGCCAGCTTGAGTTTCCTGGAAAGTGCTTCAATTAGTTTTTGTTTTTTTGTTTTGTTTTGTTTTGTTTTTGACTTGGGATTAGGACAGAATTACCCATAATTCCTATTCCTGTCATGACCCTAAACAGACTTCTGCCATTTTCTTTGACATACTTATGTAAAGTGGTATTCTCAGCATTTATCATAAAAAATAGGAGTATCAATCAACTCTGGAAAGGATTGGCGATTCCCTGTGCCCTGCAGCGTCAAACATTCTGCCAAGATTTAATTCTTTACATAAAAATAAATAGGTACATCTATGTCAGTATATAAACTTGCTTTCAGTTTTAATAAATTATATAATGAAGAATTGGTTGGTAGTAGTTTTACACAATTTATTGTCACTAAGTGCTTGATCTGTATACTTACATGTGTGCATATATGCATGCATACTATGTACCTAGATAGACATTGTACATCATAGACCTATATAGTTGGGGTTACAAGTATAAGGGGTTTGAGAAGCCCTTCTCTAAACACCTGAAACCCCTTCAGTTCCTCAAATTGTGTGTACCTTCTCTCCCACAAGTCTTTGTATGTGCTGTTCTTGTGCTATTCACCCTGTCTTTCTTCACATGGTCAACTTCTGTGAAGATCAGAGCCCCGCCTGCTCCTTTAAACAGCATGGAAAGTTGCTTAATGGTACTTCCATTGTTTGTGAATAGTCATTCATTGATTATTTAACCAATTCCATTGTTCTCCCATATAATTTCCTCATCTCAGTTCTTGCACACAGTAGGCAGAGCATGAACAAACACACAGATCCATATCTGGACGAATAAAATATTATAGGTGTCTATTAGATTACCTGCCTGCTCTATGTTTTAAGCATTTTAAGTAGGAGACTGTATCAGCAAATAACGTTATTTGTCATATGAGGCAGTGCCTATGAGAAGGCAGCCGTCCTCCGCCAGATGATGCTTGGCTATACGCAAGAACGGGGACAGGTACACAGATCACACAAGCTTTGAGGATAGGCTGCTGCTCTTTTTCCAACATGGTGGGGAGAGAGAGGCAGTGCCGGTATCAAGCTGGGCCTTACACTCCAGCTCTAGTCCTTTATTGAGCCTCAACATCATCTTGTAACCTTACTTCTCCGTTGTTTAGTGCCCTCATATAGTCTTCAAAATCTTCAGTCCCAGGAACACTGGCAGTTCTTAAAGAAAAGCTCTGATGTTGTCCTTCTGATTCTCAGAGTCAAACTGCTCTAGAAAAGAGAAGTTTCTACCAAGTTGACCTCAGAACACTGACTGAGCACTCCCACCCTATCCACAGCATGCCTCAGTCCTTGTCAGAGCTATGTGAGGCCATAAATCTCCAGTAGCCATCTACCCCAGAATCTAAATTACTGTTTGAGAAATCCCTTCCTTTCTTCTGGGCATACTGCATAGCTAACAGGACAACAGTACATTTCTAGAATCATGCTTTATAATCAGTCTCTAACATTGGAACAGTATATTGTTCTAAGTAATTCCCTCATTTTGGCCCATTTAACACTCACAAGTACTCCATGATGCAAATACTAGCATGATTACAGTTGGTTTTTGTTTTTGTTGTTGTTACTTGTTTGTTTCTTTTGTTATCAGAGTAAACTGAGATTCAGAGAGATTTGGAGATTAGTTCAAAGTCACCTAGCAATGGCTTCACAGTATGCTCTATGACTCCCCAAGTATTGTCTCTCAAGTAATCACAGGCAGTGAAAATAGTCTCAACTTTGAAAGGAAAAAAAGTTCTCGTTCTACATTTATGGGATGATATTGGCCAACTTGGTTCTCACTTCTCTACAATGGGGACAGTATGTTCCTTCACGATAAGAGCCAAGTGAATTGACAAATTTAAAACTCCTGTCCATACTGGGCATGTAGCAAGCCCTTCCCTCTCTCCTTATGCCAGCCTCTATTTAAGACAATTAGGCTTAAGTAATTTCTCTTCTTTTCAATGAAGTAATCTTTGAGTTTTCTTACCCATAGCCTGGGCAAGGGAAAGAGAACATTGGCTTTTGGCCAATTCTCCTCAAACAAAAATGATTGATATTGTGCCCACATAAACCTGGAAACTCCCAGAGGGATAGCTGCATAGGCTCTGACCCAACAGAGATTTCCCCTGAATTCTACAGAGTTTCAACACACCCGAGGCTCTTCAAGAGTGGGACAAGCTTCCAGAAACAGGAGCCAGCTTGGGGGAGGCCAGCTCTACTCATTTGAAAGGGGAGCCCATCTTGGAGAACTAACAGCTCCTGGCTCCTCTAGGCCATGTAAGAACTCCCACTGCACCCCATAATTCGGCATCACCCAGTGTGTCAGTTTCCAAATAAAAACTTCTCTGACACTATCCTTTTGATCCTCTGAGTCACTTTAGAAAAAGAGAAGTTTCTGAAAAATTGGCCTCAGGATACTGGCTGAGCACTCCCAGCCCTATCCACAGCATGCCTCAGTCCTTGTCAGAAACACACAATGACCTCTTTCTTCCGTGTTATTGAGAAGATGCATCATAATATTACAGGTAGTACGCCTAGGACGAGGACCAGCCTTCAATAGCCTTCTTTATATGATAGTTGTGATGGTAGTGGCCCTACTAGCCCGGGAATCAGGCCTTGTGCACAAGACCACACAGCCACAAAGTAGAGAGAGAGATGACAGAGATACAGAGACAGAGAGAGACAGATGACAGAGACAGAGAGAGAGACAGACACAGAGAGAGACAGAGACAGAGAGACAGATGACAGAGATACAGAGACAGAGAGAGACAGATGACACAGACACAGAGACAGAGAAACAGAGACACACACAGAGAGAGAGAGAGACAGAGCGAGAGAGAGAGCGCTGAAATCTCCCAGGCACATTGCCACCACACAAAGAAACCTCTTGGATTCACCAAGCCTGAACCTTTGTGAACCTTTGTTCCTTGCTGCATGTGCAGAAAGGGAGCACCCAAGGCTCTGTAGTAGGACAAAGCCCCCCAGGAATTTGGAACACAGCTTGCCTAGTGCCTAGAATGTGTGAGGCCCCAGGGTTAAAAGGCAGTGCTGAAAAAAAAGGTGCTCCCCAATTTTCTTCCTCACCCTAGCAGATTTTCAGGGACCCCGGAAGCTTCCTCTACATCACCCTCTGGAAACTCCCTATAGGGCAGGCACATGCAGATTCTTGTCCTCAGTGTTCTAGCCTGAGTGCCCTCTCTTCTAGGCAGTGAGTCTGGATCTGAGACATCACTGCCTGTGACCCACAGCTGTCTGGAACTCAGACATGGCACATGTGGTTATGTCCTAGGCTGGGTCAGCATGGCCAGTTGAAGGAGGACCGTGTTCCAGGGCTGTGTGACTGAGGGGGCGGCGGGAGCCCTGTTCCCATGGTAGCCGGCGTACAGGGGCAGTGGCACAAACAGCTTGTAACTATCTGTGCTGAGGAGGGCAGTATCCCAGGGAAGCCTGGTTCATGGAACAGGAAAGGACCCAGAAAGGGTTTGGAGGGAAATAGAATTATTTTTCTGCATCAGATCATCCTGAGATCTTTTCAAGAGCCTGAGCACCTCTATTGTATCCTCTCGGTGACCAGGAGATGCCGTCATCCTTGTGGGTGCTAGGGCAAGTAGAGACTACATCTATTCATGAAAGTAGATGTACCCAGTAAGGGAGCATTCTCTTACTTCTTTCCTTTCACAAACAATGAATCTGGGTCCCCAGAAGACGCAACCATGTCCTAAAATTAGCAGTACTAATTCAGTATTAATTCATGTCTTGTGTGTAATCCCATCTTATCTTCTCAGGAGCCCTACTAGACAGAGGCTATTACTATCTACCTTGTCCATGCAGGGAAACTAAGGCTCAGTAAGAATTAGTGACTTGTCCATCACCACTGCAGGAAGGATGTGAACATAGGCTATGCTCAACTGCCACCCACCCCATCTGTGGTCCATGACTTGAGCTGGCAACTCTCAGCTAAACAGCTGTGGACCAGGCTTGCTTTCAGCATCTCTGGAGGTTTAGATAATGGCTGAAAATGCTTTCTGAACAAAACCTACCGCTTCCTCTCCTGGCTTGCCAGGACCAGTGCTCCCACATATCATGACTCTGCTATTCCAATTGTGTTTATTGAAGGACTCCCGACCTTTCCACTATTATATACATTAGGAGTTAGAGCTCACATATGTGGCAGGAGGCAGGGAGAATTTCCCCTTTAATTGTATACATAAAGCCTTTTGAGTCCCAGACAGTGGAGCCTGGAATCTACTCAATGGCCTGGGCAGGTGAGGGCTGGTCTCCCAGTCAACAGAAAGGAGGTTTGGCTTGTGCTTTCTGTCTTGAGGTTTGCTCACAATGTATTGGAAAATTTGAATTGGCCATCCATGATCCCCCAAGGCACTGGGTGCTATTTTAAAAATAGCTTTGTTAATTTGAGAAATGGAATTCTATTTTTGTACAGCTTGTTTTTATAAGGCTCATAATTTTCATACATAATTGGGCATTTGTATTTCTTTTCAAATAAACCATCTATGACCATATTATCTTCTTCATACTGATTTATTTTATGAATCAAAACGAACCATTGTAAGTTTGTTGAGAAGTCAATTATCCAAGTCTGAGAATGACTTATGTTTTATATACATGGAATGTTTTTTCTATATTTATTGTGTATTTTAATATTGCTTATGATGAATTTTAACAAAAGAGATTTTAATGGAGAAAAGTATTGATTAATCTTTTCCACTGTAGTCTCTTTATTTAAAAATTAATTTGTTCTCTCTCTGTGTGTTCATATATGTGGGTGTGTATGGAGAACAGACGAATGACACTTTCTGGGAGCTGATTCACTCCTTCCACTATGTCTATCCTGAGGATTGAACTCAGGTTGCCAGGTTTCTTTACCTGCTGAGCTGTCTCGCCTGCTCTCTTTATTATTTAAGTTTAGAAAAAGACATGCCCCATGTAATATAATTCATTTCTGTCTTAGACTTTTTAGCCAGTTCAAGTGTGAGTAACACAGAATATATCAGAGAACTTTCTCTAATAATTTATTAGTCTAGATTGGTCAAACTCATCAAGCCTTCCTTACAAAAATGGCTCACATATTAAAATCTTATGTATGGGGAGGTCAGTTTATAAACTTTTTATTCTATTTCATGTGTCTTAGCCTAAAATATCACCTGTTTCCTGAAGACCATAGGATATAAAATCTTTAATTATCTGGAGTTTTTATGTACTTTTTCTTTCAAAAATTCTTTATCTACTTTCCAGATTTTTATTCTTATAAAACCTTTCTGTTCTTTCTTACATTTTCTCCTAGGTCCAGTATTTTACTGAACTATTATTCCTCGTCAGTGATAGCCCACCATATCGAATTTTATAAATTTCATTTCAGTGGTCTGTCTTGTTTATTCAGTTTCTCACATTAGCACACAACAAGTAAATCACAATTATTGCTTATTGGGACTCAGTGCAGGTCCCAATCTGTACCCCTTCCCACTTGTCACCCACCCTATCCTCAGGTATTACTCATACACTTTGTGTCATGTTTATCCCGTGCCCCAGACTGTGTTTGACAGAGTGGCCCAGCAAATTTTGCTTTCTATTCACCTTTAGAATTAATCTGTCCTCGGAGTGCTTAAGCTCTCCAAGTCAGTGAGGAGTGCACACATGTGCACATGTGTGTGCGTACGTACGTGCGTGCGTCCGTGCGTGTCTGTGTGTGTGTGTCTGTGTGTCTGTGTGTGTTTGTCTGTGTCTGTGTATGTTTGTCTGTGTGTGCTAATAACATTTTCTGGCAGCCTCCAGTGCTCATTTGGAGACTTCCTGAATTTGGCAGCATGACTTCCATTTTAATTAGCTTCTCAGGAGACATTTACACAATTCATGAGATACATAAGCCTGTACTGGAAGGGAGAATCCAAGCTCAGAGGAGCCTGGAACCTTGAGTACAGCTCCCTGGAGCAGCATTTCTGAGAAGCCTGTTGGAAGGGTGCTGGAGAAATGCAACTGGGATGAGGTCATCTTTACTATGGACTGGAAATTCAACTTTTGCTGGAATTCAATGCAAAATGGAGCTGGGGGTCGAGACAGCAATATGAATTCCTTCTTTATAAAAAATGACTGTTTATTATTATCATCTTATGTTAATTTTGAATTGAAGTATTGCATTAAGCTATTGTCTTGATTACTAATTTTGGGGGTGTACCCTTAACTTTGATCTTTGATACTAAAGTATTTTGCTTTTCCCAATGTGTTCCTGATGTTGCTGAAAATGTCCTCCTAGTAGCTCCAAAAAATGTACAGAAGTCCTAGACTTTAGAGTCTGTGGATGTTAACTTTTTTTTAAAAGAAAAGTCTTGATCAGATTTCTACCTGTCTCCCCAAACCACCCCCTTTCTGGTCATCTCTTTCAGTACTTCCCCCCTCTACTCGCCCCCCAACCTGATCCCTTAAGTTCTTTTTCTTACCTACCCCCAGTCCACCCAAGAGATCTCGTCTATTTCCCCTTCTCAGGGCAATCCATGCATCCCCCTTGGGCCCTCCTTGATACCTAGCCTTTCTGAGTCTGTCTATTGTAGCACGGCTATCCTTTCCTTTATAGTTAATATTCACTTGTGAGTGTGTGCATACCATGTTTGTCTTTCTGGGTCTGGGTTACCTCACTCAGAATGATTTTTTTCTGGTTCCCTCTATTTGCCTTCAAATATCATGATGTTGCTTTTTTTTAAACACTGAGTAATACTCCATTGCATAAATGTACCATATTTTCTTTATCCATTATTTGCTTGAGAGGCATCTAGGTTATTTCCAGGTTCTGGTTATTCCAAATAATGCTCCTCTGAACATAGTTGAGCAAGTGTCCTTATGGTATGATATTTTATTCTTTGGGTATATGCCCAGGAGTGGTATTTCTGGGACTTGAGGTAGATTGGTTTCAAATTTTCTGAGAAACTACCATGCTGGTTTCCAAAGTGGCAATACCAGTTTGCACTTCCACTAAAAATGGAGGAGTGTTCCCATTGCTCTACATTGTCTCCAGAATCAGCTGTCATTTGTGTTTTTGATCTTAGCCATTCTGACAGGTCTAAGATGGAACCTCGGAGTCATTTTTTTCCTGAATTTCCCGGATGACTAAGGATGCAGAACATTTCTTTAAGTGTTTCTCTGATTTTGAGATTCTTCTGTTGAGAATTCTCTGTTTAGGTCTGTATCCCATTTTTTAATTGAATTATATGGCATTTTGATGTCTAATTTCTTGAGTTTTTTAAATATATATTTTAGAGATCAGTCCTCAGTCAGATATGGGGTTGGTGAAGATCTTTTTCCATTCTGTGGCCTGCTGTTTTGTCCTATTGATGGTGTTTTTTTCCTTTTAAAAGCTTTTCAGTTTCATGAGGTCTATTTATTAATTGTTTATCTTAGTGTCTCTGGTACTGGTTCTATTGAGAAAGTTGTCTCCCATGCCAATGTGTTCAAGGCTATTCCCCATTTTCTCTTCTATCAGGTTCAGTGCAACTGGATTTACGGTGAGGTCTTTGCTCCTATGAACCTACAATAGTGAACCCAGCTAAGACTCCTAGCAATAGTGGATACATAGCCCCAGTTATCATCAGAGAGCTTTTATCCAGTAACGGATAGAAACAGATACAAAATCCCAAAGCCAAACTTTGGGCCGAGCTCAGGGAATACTGCTGAATCGAGAAAGGATTGTAGGAGCCAGAGTGGTGAAGGACATCACAAGAAAACCTACAGAAACAACTAACCTGGCTCATAGGAACTCACAGAGTCTGAATCAACAACCGGATAGCCTATGTGGGATCAACCTAAGCCCTCTACATATGTATGACAATTGTATAGATTAGTCTGTTTGTAGGACTCCTAACAATGGAAGCAAGAGCTGTCTCTAATGCTTTGGTTGGCTCTTGGGAACCTATTCTGCATACTGGATTGCTTTGCCCAGCCTAAACACAAGGGGAGGTACTTAGTCTTACTGCAAATGGATGTGCCATGCTTTGTTGATACCCATGGGAGGCCTACTCCTTTCTGAACAGAAACAGAGGGGTAGTAGGTTGAAATGGGTGCAGAGGGGAGGTGGGGGAGGGAATGAGAAGAGAGGATGGAGAGAAAACTGTTGTCCAGATTTAAAAATAAATAAATAAAATAAAAAGAAAAGTCTTTGCAGATATGGTTAAGGATCTCAAGATTAAATCACTCTGGATAGCTGAATGGATCCCAGATATAGTGGCAAGCATCCTCAATAGGGGCAGAAAAGGAAATGTCACACACACACACATGCATAGTGGGGAAGAAACCCTGATGGGGGAAGTCCTTCTGTGTATATGCTGTCTTATTGGTTGATTAAATAAAGCACTGTTGGCCAATAGGGAAGCAAGATAGGTGGGACTAAGAGTCGAGGAGGATTCTGGGAAATAGAGGCACAGACAGTCACAATGTAGGACACGGGAGAAGTAAGAGATCCAAACCCTTTTCTCCGGTAAGAGAAGATCACGTGGAAATACTCAGATTAGCAGTTATATTTTAATAATTAATTCAGAAATAACCAATAAGAAACCAAGCAAACAGCCAACAGTTTCATAATTAATATAGTGTTTTGTGTGTTATTTGGGGGCTGAGACAGCTCAGGACCAAGGCAGCTGGCAAAAAGAATACACCTTACAAAACCCCACATAGAAGAGAAGGCTACAGGTAGGCATGCACAGAGACAGTTGTTTCAGCCACAAGGGAAGGATTTTGGAGGATGAGAGAGTAAGAAGAGACTGTGAAGCATATGTCTTCTGGAACCTTGGAGGGGAGAGTGTGGTCCACCAACACCTGGAACTTGAACTTCTTGTTTCCAGTATCAGGAAGAATGCATTTCTGTTGCTGGAAGTCATTAGTTTACTTGTTAGGATGCTTTCATTCACTTACTACAGTCTCGTGGGTAGTTGTACAAATGTTGGGGGCTCCAAAATGTCAAAATGTGATCAAAGAAGAAACAAAGTGTGTGTGTGTGTGTGTGTGTGTGTGTGTGTGTGTGTGTGGTGTGTTAACTTACCAGTTATTATTAAGTGCTATTATGTGCTTTCCCCTCCACCCATGATAAGCAGCATGTGATGCACACAAGAACACTAGTTATACCCCTTCTAATTCCTGAAGGATGCATAGCAAATCCTCTTTTCTGTGACTTCTAAATACCCTGTTTACCTCCATTGTGTTATAAATCAAGCTTTGATTCCCTTCTGCTTGTCCAAGGATGATAAACTAACTAAAGCTCCTTGAAGTCAAAGACAGAGTATTTAAGTAAGTTTTCCCAGTGCAATGTATGTATCAAAAGAATCAATTAAGCTACTTTTTTGGTAGCAGAACTCAATGACATTTTGAAAAAAAATCAAGAACTTCCAATTTTTGAGGTGTTGGCTATTCTAACTTCAAAATTGTAGCAAGCAGAAATTCCCCAAAGACCAAAACCAATCTAGACAGAATCCAAAATACAAAGACAGGACACTGCGTAATAGTTAAGCATATGTACTCCGAGCCTGAATCTGTGACTTTGTGGCCTGACTCTATTTTAGCTTGTACCATATTATTAAAGCTGGACTCAGAGTGGGGCAGATTTAGATGAACTGTTATATGAAGAGTCCAGTAAATAATAATAGGTATTATATTTGCTCTTTGATTACACAACTCCATATGGCAGGCTATCCATTTGCATCCTTTTAAATATACTGGTAGAAAAAGAGGAAGAAATGGAATAGAGTAGGAACCTATTAACTTCAAGCTGAAACGATGTTGAAAGTTTCCTGCCCCAAATGATGAGCCTGCTGTTTCCATTGTTTTGAGAATATTATCCTTTCCACACATATAATGGAAAGCTTTACGACAGGGTGCTTCTTTCCCACATGCTCATCATTTTCCTTTAAAATATACTATTGATTCCATGCCATATTGTTTTTGATTCCCATTTAAAGCAGGATATTTTTTAAAGAGATTTATGAAATGAGGAAAAAAGTACATATTTAGTGGTGTCACCAAACTATGCTTGGCTCTCTTCATTCCATCTGGTTTCTTCTTGTTTGGTTTCTTTGACAGTTCCTATGGTGTGGGTCCTTCAGACATGGAAACTTTTCAACCTTTCCTGTGTTTCAAACCATCCTTTATCATTCAGTTCTGAAAAGGGTTTTCACCTATTTGGCAGTTCTTGTTTGACCGTCTTCCCCACCTCCCCAGAACTGTAAAGACATTGTTCAATTGTCTTCCTGCTTCCATTCATTACTCCTGACAAGAAATCTGTTCACATATTTATCTTTGCTGCTCTCTGTAAACACAGGGATTTCCTTCCTCCAGCTCTTTGGATGTTTTCCCCCTTTATTGCTAGCCTTAAGCAATTTGATTAAGATATACATTATGGATTTTCCTTCAAGAGTCTTGTGGTTGGGCTTCACTATATCTCTTCAATTTGTGGTTTTATGATTTTCATCACATTCAGAAAATTTGTCATCATTTGTATAGTATTCTAATGTATTAGCTATGTAATAGGAATGCACTGATTTGTTACAGTTCTATTCCTTGGACTTTAGGAAGGTTGTGAGGTAAAGCCATGTTTAGAGTCACCAATTATGCTTTGAGAGATGTTGGAACACAATGGTCACGAAATGACTGGTTAGTACTTTTTGCTTGTTTCTCTTCTCTGGTGCTCTGTCTTGAATTTTGCTGGGAATATGATAGCTGATATTGATTGTCAACTTCATAGGATCTAGAATCACTTGGAAAGCAAGCCTCTGGGCCTGCCTGTAAGGGACTATCTAGTTTAGGTTAGTCTTTGAACCTTCCTGTAAGGGATTATCTAGGTTGTTTTTTTTTAAGGTGAACAGACCCATCTAAAGAAAGAGTAAATATAAAAAAGAAAGCAAGTTGAAACTGTGGTGAGTCACCCTAGACCCCTAATATCTTGACTTCACGATTATGATAGGCACTATCCTAAAACTGTGAGCCAAAGTATATCCTTCCTTCATTAAGGTGAGTTTGTCAAGTATGCTGTTGCCTCAAGGAGACAAGTGGCTCAATTTAAGTCACTGAACTTCTTTCCTCTAATATCTAATCTGCTAATTGTATTTGATAGATTTTTTTTACATCATCTTTGTCTCTAACATTCTGATTCCATGGAATGCCACATGTACTTTATTCCTCTATCCTCCTCCTAACATTTTTGGGTTCAGGGTCCATTTTGCTCCTTGAGTTTCCTCCTTTCTTTGGGGTCTGCCCTCTTCTCACCACTCTGGTAACTTCTCATGTGTCTGTATTATGTGTTTTACTGTCTTTAATACCAGGAGCTTGGTTTCAGTAAATGTCCCCAGGGTTGATTTTTGTCATATAGTTGAGTTACTGGAGAACAGTTCCATCTTTCTGAGTCTTGCTTTTGAGATTTTTCATGTAGTATTATAGTGGTACAAGTTGTTTTTAGCAAAATCTCAATCATTGAATTTTTACTGATAAGACTTGGGAACCAGATGCTGGGGTGAAAGCCTGTTAGTTCAGAGAAGAATAAGAAGGCACACAGCTGACCTTCCTTCTCAGTCAATGTCCCCCCAAATCTCTCTCAAACAACACCCCCCTGCAAATTCAGTGTCCCGCCTTTTACTTCTTGTGCATCTCTATCTGTCCTCTTGACTCCCTTTTACTCTCTATGGTTTCTTTCCTTGTTCACTTCCTATCAGCTGGTTGCTTGCTCTGTCTCTTGACCTGTGATTGAGTTTATTTAATCTTGTTTATGATAAGCAGAAGCTCTTGGATTAAAGGTATGTTCTACGGAATGAGCAACACGACAACTAGAAACAGGTTTTCTACAGTAAATAGCACAATCTCAGGGTTCACAGTATGATCAAGTATCCTGCAACAGGTGTGCAGTCCAGCACTGACCATTATGTACCTGAGTTCCCTAATGGATGCTCCACAATTATGATGCTTTCTGGTTGGTGGATGTGGGCACTGGTACTAGTCCTATGTGGGCTCTGTGTTCCTGTCTTCTCTAGCAGTTCCTACTCTGCCATTAGGAGTGTTCTCACATTTAATGCGGTGACTGGCAGTCTGTTGTGAACTTCATAGGGTTGGGTTCTCAGAAGTGAGAACTCTAGTCACATGGCTCTCCCCTGACTCCCTCAACTCTGTCCCTTCAACTCAGCAAGTCAGTTGGCCTCTGCTTGGGTTAGCACTCTTTGTGTACCATGTCTTGAAATTCATGGGACAGTGAACTGGGAGAATCATGAAGCACACTTCACTTATACGCCTGTGTCTCAGGGATCCTCCTTCATTGACTTAGGTCTATCATTACAAAAGCATGATTGACCAAGTTTCATTTCTTTGGTTTCAGGCAGAACAGTATGTCAAGCTGTTACTCTTTTACAATGACTAGAAATGGAAGTTCAAGGTAGCCTTTCACACATCCTGCATTCTGGACTCATTGCTAGGATTTTATTCAAAATATGAACTGTGCTCTTAGTTACAAACCAGAGCTCCATCCTTGCTCTTCAAAGTTGTATTAGTTATTTTGGTGTCACTGTGACTAAGATACATGACAGAGAAACTGAAGGAAGAAAGGTTTATTCTGGCTTAGTATTGCAGTAGTGAAAGAGCTGAGCCTCATGAATGGCCAGGAAACAGAGAAAGAGACATTTGGATTCTGGACTGTATTTACCCTTTTCCCTTTTCATTCCTTCTGCTCTGTATCCCATGACACTCACATTCCGGGCAAATATTTCCCCCTTAGTTACTCTCTGAAAGGCTCTCACAGATGTCCTCCCTCTCCTAGGCCAGTGGTTCTCAAGCTTTCTAATTCTGTGACAACTTGATACAGTTCCTCATGTTGGGTTGGCTCCCAACCATAAAATTATTTTTGCTGCTACTGTAATTTTGCTACTGTTATGAATTGCAATTGCAAATATCTATGTTTTTCAATGGTCTTAGGCAACTCAAAGTAGTCATTCATCTACCAAAGAGATTGTGACCCACAGGTTGAGACCCACTGTCCTAGGCAATTCTAAATGTAGTCAAACTGATTGTAAAGATTAACCATTATAAAAATAAAGTGCAGTATGCTAGCGGCAGCAATAGCATTGCCCTTAGAAGAAGAAGTGCAGAATCTTGGGCATCTTTCCACATAGCTAATGCTAAAGCTTCCTTTTAAAAAATCATCTGTTGGTTTGTGTGCATGTCATATTTGAGTGATAACACATTGGCTACATTCAAAGTTCCAGTTCTAAATTCTTGAGCACCCATAAATGGATCATGTTAAGATCTCTAAGATCAAGGTACATTGTTGTTGAAAAGCCACAATGCATTAAACATAAGGTTCTGAAGTAGATTATCAAAAAAGAATCCAGTATTGTAGCCCAAAAAGAAAAATGAAAATAGCTAACAGCAAATTAAAAAGACAACTACTTTAACTATTGTTATTTATTTTGTTAGTTCTCTCACTCTCTCTTTCTCTCATGTTTGTATACTGAATATCTAGATGGTACTTGGCTGGTATAAGATATTTGGTAAACCATCTTTAACTGACTAATCAATAAGCTAGTTAGATGCACCATCAAACCTGGAATTTGTAGGTCTTTGAGAAGGATCAGTTAGACATACAGATATTTTAAAAGGCAAGTTATTTTGACCAAGGGGAGTTGGTTCAGGTGACCTAAACAACACTGGTATTCAGGAAAACTTGGTAGAGAAGGGTCTCAGAAAGTCTACTCAATATTCCAATAGGCGATTTTTAGAAATGCAATTCCATGTAAGTAGAGCCACAGAGAGAGTTTGAGGAAGAAATAGCAGTCAGATTTGGAGAAAATTACTGTCCCAACTGGGAGCTGACAGTAGCGCAATAGCTCAAGGCAGGAACATTGCCAAAGCAGAATCTTCCTGCTCAGATATTCAGTGGAGCGATTCCCCAGGTACTTCAGCGATTATGCTGGACCTCATTTCTTTCAGTTGAGCTGGTGGCATGCTTATGGTATTTGAGATGGTATGGGTGATGCTTTTAGAGTTAGGACTCATGTCTTGCATTTGTGGAGTCTGTGATATTCATACATGTGATCCCTGTGAGTGAATACTTCATAGATTCTTCCAGTGTTCTAGGATTTCGGGAAGAAAGATGATAAGAAGTTATGGGACTCCATGATGACAGGCTCTGAAGTATTTGAGTTTCAAACTCATAAGAAACTGGAAGAGACAGAATCATTTTCTCATAGTAAATATGAAAATTTGGAACCCTCGAATAAAAGTCAACGGTCTCTTTTTGATAAGCATAGTAAAAGAAATTTTAACAAATGGAAATGAACTGGGCAAGTTGAAAGCCACCAGAGAGGATATTCAAATATCATGAAGATAGTCAAGCTAAATACTACCTTCCACATGTTAGACCTTTACCTCACATATGCAAATGAAAAAAAAACAATTAAGAACAGAGGAGTTTTGTAACTTGGGCTAAAGGCTGAGAGGCAACACAGTTTACAGACAAACCTTTAGCTGTAACTCTTCTGTGGATCAGAAAGAAAGAACTTTGTGAAGAGTAAATGTCATTATGATCTCCTAAAGAGAAACATGTCAAAGCAACAGAAACTCCCAAACACACAGCTCTCCTTATCAGGCTGAAATCCCCCCCCCCTTACCATCTGCTTCAAGAGTAAAGGCCTCCTTCTTAGCTAAGGAGTCACCACATCTCAAAGAAACTTATTCTATTTGGGGACAACAAGAAAAGTCCTGTCTTCATTTTAAGTCCAGTCAAGTTTATTGGTGGCTTCTCTTAGCCTATATCCTAGTGGTAGTATGATCAAGAACAGATGCATAGTCTACAGACATAGAAGTTCATTATCAATTGGAAGTGGAGTTATCACATAACAGTGTGATTCATTTTCCTTCAACAAACCACTGGGGGGGTCTTCTGAGCATTCTCTAACAGATTTTAAGTTGATTTTAGAAAGTATCCCTCTTGATTGAAAGAAATACCAAAAGGAAGCTAATGTTTCTTTTTTAAAGGACCACATAAGCTATCATTTTAAAGGCCTTCCTTTGTGTCCCCTCTAGTGAATCCACAAATCCACTCAGACCTTGGTATACAGAAGTTTCCACCCATGAAGAAAGGGGGAGGCTCAAGAGACTTAGGAAATAGACCTAGCAAATCCAAGTTAAAACTATACACGTATGAACATCTGATCTTTGACAAAGAAGCAAAATTATAAAATGAAAAAAGAAAGCATCTTCAACAAATGTTGCTGGCATAACTGGATACTGGCATGTAGAAGAATGCAGATAGATCCATGTCTATCGCCATGCACAAAACGTAAGTCCAAATGGACCAAAGACCTCAACATAAATCCAGCCACACTGAATATCTTAGAAGATAAAGTGGGTGGTACCTTTGAAAAAATTGTTAAAGGAGACAGCTTCCTGAACATAACACCAGTAGCACAGACAGTGAGGTCAACAATTAATACATGGGACCTCCTGAAACTGAGAAGCTTCTGTAAGGCAAAGGACACAGTCAGAAAGACAAAAAAGCAGGCCACAGAATGGGAAAAAATATTCACTAACCCCACATCTGACAGAGGGCTGATCTCCAAAATTTACAAAGAACTCAAGAAGCAAGTCTCCAAAACACCAAAGGAGTCTAAAATGGTTGAGAGGCACTTGAGAAAGTGCTCAACATCCTTAGCCATCCAGGAAATGCAAATCAAGACAACCCTGAGATACCATCTTACTCCTGTCAGAATGGCTAAAATCAAAAAACACCAATGACAATTTATGCTGGAGAGGTAGTGGTGGAAGGGGAACACTCCTCCACTGCTGGTGGGAGTGCCAACTCATACAGCCACTTTGGAAATCAGTATGGAGATTGCTCAGAAAAATGGGAATAAGCCTATCACAAGACCCAGCAACTCCACTCTTAGGCATATATCCAAAAGATTCACATTCATACTACAAGGACATCTGTTCCACTATGTTCATAGCAGCATTATTTGTAATAGCCAGAACTTGCAAGCAACCTAGATGCCCCTCAACCGAAGAGTGGATAGAGAAAATGTGGTACATTTACACAATGGAGTACTATTCAGCAGAAAAAAAACAAAGGAATCCTGAAATTTGTGGGTAACTGGATGGCACTAGAAGAAACCATCCTGAGTGAGGTAACCCAGTCACAAAAAGAGAAAAATGGCATGTACTCTCTCTCTCATATATGAATTTTAGACAGAGATCTGGGGATTGACAGTCTACAATTCCATGGCCAGAGAGTCTGGGAAACAGAACCTTCATTCAATGGCTAATGGAAGAAGAGGCAGACTCCCACGGCTAAGCACTGAGCTGAACTCAAGAAATCCAGTGACAGAGAGGGAGGACTGATGACCAAAGGGGTTAAGACTGGGCTTGTTTAACCCCCAGAAACAGCTGACCTGACAAGGGTTAGCTCTTGATTCCCAGACTGATGGCTGGGAATCCAGCATGGGACTGATAAAGACCCCTTGAATATGGGTGTCAGGAAGGAGGCCTAGGTAATCTATTGAGCCTTGGGTAGTAGATCAGTATTTATCTTGGGCATACAAATGGACTTTGGGTGCCCATCCAACAATAAGAGATGCACTCTCACCCTGGACTCTTGGAGGGAGGGTCCAGACCCTGTCTTGGATGAAATGACAGACTATGGACACTCCCCATGGAGGGCCTCATGCTCCCTGGGGAAATGGGATATTGGAGGGATTGGTGGGAGGGCATGGGAGGAGGGGAGGGAAAGGGAAAGGGATTTGGAATTGACATGTGAAGCAACCTTGTTTCTAATTTAAATTTAATAATAAAAAAAGAAAGTCAACACACCCCTCCCTGTTATTTGGAACTTCCCTAGAATTTCTTGTTTCAAAGAATGACTTTACCACCTTTCCATAAGTCAAAAACAAGCAAACAAGCAAAAAAAAAATCCTGACATCTGTTCTCAAGTCTTCTTCTCCTTAATATAGCCCATTTCCAAGATTTGCAAGGGCAGTTTGTAATAAATCCACATTCATCCATTTCTCTTTATTCCCACATCCTCAGCCTTGAGGAAATTTCTCTATTTAACAATATTGATGGAGTTTTTAAAAAAAGAGCAAAATCGTCTCTTGTGCCGTAGAATCATGTGAGATTGGTTGGTGACACTTTACAATGTAACACTGTTACTGCTCTACACCTTGAGTCATACAGGGCTTCTTTCTCTTCCTCCTCAGGGGCTATGCTGCCTCCACCATAGGACTTCAGCCACCAGCTGTTTTATAGCCATAAAATGTTTCTCTTCTGCTTTTGCTACACATTGACCAAGATTGTTTCTCCTTCAGAAAACTTGATAGGACTTCAGCCACCAGCTGTTTTACAGCCATAAAATGCTTCTCTTCCCCTTTTGCTACACATCGGCCAAGGTTGTTTCTCTTTCAGAAAACTTGTATCAAAGCCTAAGAACATACTAACTTTCAAAAACTGCATTAATATCTGTTTTCTCTATTGCACCACCCTCGAATGACAATAAGGCCTTGCTCTGTATATATACACCAAAAATCTAGTAGAGAAGTTGGCTTGTAGTAATCCTCCAAACTACTTTTTTAAATAAATGAACATATAAATAGATATAAAAATACCCTTCCATCACATCTGTTACTCCCAGCACTCGGGAGGCTAAGGAAGGAAGATTGTGAATTAGAGCCCAACCTGACCCTGTCACAGAAACTAGCAAACAAACCAACCAAAGACAAACTATCTTCGTGCTCTTGTTTCTCACATGCTCCTATCAGTTTTCAGGCCTTCTTGCCATTCCTATCTACTCGGTCTGTTGACCTAGTTATTTATTGTTTGCGTGTGTGCGTGCGTGCGTGCGTGCGTGCGTGCGTGCGTGTGTGTGTGTGTGTGTGTGTGTGTGTGTGTGTGCTCTGCCTGGCATGTAAGTGTATTATGTACATGTCTGGTGCCTGAAGAGTTCAGAATATGGTATTAGGTTCTCAAGAACAAAAGCTACTGATGGTTGTGAGCCATAGTTTAGATAAGGGAATTGAACCTGGGTCCCCTATAAGAGAATAATTGTGCTAAACTGCTGATCTATCTCTCTGGCCCCTTCTCACAACCTGACTTCTTATGAGAAATGCTTTCTGAGCACTTCTCCCCAACTTCAATAGAGTTAGGTGCTTTCATATGACCCTCCACCATAGCACTTCTGGTACTGTTACTAACTTTTTTGTTTGCACACCTGATATGCATTACCTTCCAGTGCATGAAAAGCAGAACAGGCATGTGTTTTAGCATAGTATCTATATTAGAGGCCTGTTTGGACTCAGAAAGCCACACTCCAAAGTTAAGACCTGAGTTAAATTCACTGTCTCATTCTCCAAATACCTCCTCCCATTCCAGGCATCCTTAGAAACTGGAATTCCTCTTGCCATAGTGGGCCTTGAAAATAAGAATACCTTTTCCTAAGGTCAGCCATAAAAATTTAAATATGTCACTCTTATTTTCTTTAACATGTTGTTGAAACCCATCAAACATTCTTTGGTCTATCTTGCTGGATTGTAGGTCAGAAGACTGTAGTGAGAGATCTACCAGATGCACCTGTGGTGCTGACCACGCCCATTTGGTCATGATCACAGGTGCATATGTGAGTCTGTGGGATTTGGTGTAGCGTGCAGGACAGTCTTTCTCTCTCTTGATTCTTGTCAGGACACAGAGAGCAGCGGGGCATTGATCCTCAGAGCTGGGACTCGTGGATCTTCAGTTTCTCATGTAAGAGACTTCTCCCCAAATAAAATTAACCTATATTACTCTAGTCTCGTGTATCTTAATCTGTTCATCCACATCTGGTATCAGAAGTGAGATACTCCAGAAAGGAATGTGGACTAAGAAAAGATGAATTCTGCACATTGGTTGATTTCAGTTGATAGAAGAACCATAACAGACAGACATTCTTGTGATTAATTATTACTGATTCATACCATTTGGTATCAGAAATGACCCTTCATGTTGGGTGTGAAAGAGCCCATCCCCCTTTCTAACTCTCTAGACTTACGTATGTGTTTGCTGATGTATTCAATGATAGATGCTGACTATCCAGGAAGAATTGGTAGACTGGAACTTCTGTACTCCTCACTTTCTCTATTGTTCCTTTTATGAAGCTACACACTTGATGGAGAACAGTTTCCTTAGTATGACAGAGCTAAGACCTTACCTAAGAATGCACAATTGTGTTTACCTGTTAGATGAGCTTAACAGGGAGAAAATTTGGGAGAGCCACTCTGTCATATAAGTGGGTTCATGTCTCTAGACACATGATTTCCCAGGATGTAAAAAGGATTTGTCAATGTTTTTTTATTACTATAATTTGGAACCTTTGAGAATTGAAAGAGAGCATGTATAAATAATAACCCTAGGGGTGTGTGATAGGCATACACTGTCTTACTCTGCAAAGTCAAGCACTGAAGATTGCCAAACATAACATCAGTCATACCACAAACTCTGAATAGATTATTAACATGTAGCCAGGGAGGGAAGTAACAAACAGACGTTTGCATGCAAACTGTTAGTTAAAAGATAGCACCAAGGAGTGAATGTTTTAGAGATACTATGACTACATTTCAGTAAAGTATTTGAACTTATTTTTCCTGTTAAGGTGTTGGCCAGTTCTACCTAATGATGGCTTAAGTTACAGTTAACACAATTCCCTTACCCACAGAGCACTGCTTAAGAGATCAGTGGTGATCTGGAAGATAGAAGTAACAACTCCATTCCTTGTCCTGTCCTGAGCATCACTTTTATTCACAATGCAAATGGAAATATTCAGTATTTTATTATCAAAAATGAAACTCACAAATGCTTAGGATGGCATGGCATCTGAATTATCAGAATCATTTCCAAAATAATTTTAGGCTAAAATAAATAATGATTGGTAGTATAAAGATATTTTCCTATGTCCGTTATCTTATTTAACCATGAGAGTGGGGTATTAAAATTAGTTTTACTTGCTACATGCTTGGAATCAGAAACTTTACTTAAATAGCCTGTCATTCTAAGTAATCTATAGATAGCACGGATTCCATTTATAGAGAAGAAAACTCAAGACCCACCAAGCAAGGACCCTTCTTGAGTTCACAAAAGTGGCACTAGAGTGAGAATTCATGCTGGACTTTTGAATGAAATATAGCAGGGAAGTATAAATGTTGCAACAAGTTCCAGAAACTCAACTGAGGAAGGATGGAGACAGTTTAGTCCATGGGAAAAGAGATGGAAAGCTTTGCTGGCCTGTGTGCACCTTGTGAACCTCTAGGTGAGTCACTGAGTCCCCCCAAATGAACCCTATCTTAGTTGTAAGACAGTGTCAGCAACAAAGACAGATAAGAGTTATACTTCTCTTCAATGAATAAGATACACTCTTGGTTATGTAACTCTGATTCTGTTAGTGTGGGTAAGCCCAACATGAATTGATCCGCATTGTAGAGGTAAGTCACATGAAAAATGGTTGAAGAAACTACAGCTTGGAAAACATGCTACCTCTCCTTATGTAAAATTGGCATTCATTCATACACAAAGTGGCTCAGATATGCTATCATTTGATTCTCTTGATAATCACATGACAAGGACATTGTTATTATTAACTGTTCTACTGGTAAGGAAACTGAGACATTGGGGTCCTATAGCAGTTCCAAATGACTTACAGAAACATTGAAAATCTTATTTCCAAATTGAATAGAAAATCAGAATAGGAGTTACATGCTGGGATGGTTATTTCTAATTGTTATTGTGACATGATATAGTGTCACCTGGGAAGCATCTCAGTGAGGGATTGTCTAGAGTAGGTTTGTCTGTCTAGATCAGATTGGCCTGTATAGGTCAGGTTGGTCTATATCGGGTTGGCCTGTGGGTATGTTTGATTGTCTTGATTACGTTAATTAGCATTGGAAGACCCAGTCTAAAAGTGGTGGTACCAGACCCTTAGTTTGGATCCTAGATTGCATGAAAAGGGGGACGTGAATGGAATATAAACAAATACATATTCATTTTCTCTTTGCTCTTGACTGTGGATACAAAAAGCTGTTTCAAGTTCCTGCTGTTTTGATTTCCCCATGATGATGGACTGTAAGCTGGACTATTGAGTTGTCTTTGTTCAGTGTTTTATCATAACATTAGAAGTTAGAATACAGCCATTATTTGAGTAAAGATAGAAAGGAAGAAGTCAGTGAAGGTGTTATAGGACTGCAGTTTGATTCCATCATAGAAACCTGAAAATGTAAAATATCGAAAATATCTAGTTCTTAACACCCAACATGATGACTTCCAATTGTCTGTAACTCCAGTCCCAGAGTACCTGATGCTTGCCTTCTTCTGGCCTCTAGGCACCCAGATTTGTATCTAGTGCACAAACATATGTGCATATAAAACACTAATACACAAAAGATATAAATAAATAAAATTTAAAATAAGAAGATATTAAGTGAGAAGTCAGTGGGAAAATAAAACTAGGACACAACCAAAATTACTGCTGAAAGGTCATCACGCTGAGCACACCATGCCAGGGTCATGAAGGGTTCACAGTGAATATTGATAGCTCTAGGCCAACATGGCTTGGGGACTGAGGCAATGGCTCCCTGCACTATCCCTACATTACTATGCCCTGGGGGGAAATAAAAGAGTCTGGTGTGTAGACCTCTAGTAAAGACTAGCTAAGGGTCTTGAGGAGAACAGGGCCCAGATAGTATTAAAAACATGTACATTTTCTATGCTATGGACTCCCTCAATAGACAACAGGGTAGACAGTGTTTATAACTATAGTTATGAGTAATAATTTTTTGTAAACTCTTGCAACCAATTCACTTTTGTCATTGTATCAGATGGTAATGTTCATTCAGAAACTGGGTGGTGGAGAAGTTCTGGCTGGAACCAAAAGGCAAGCTTTTGAGTTTCTAGAGAAATTCGATCATTTCCTCTTACTCAGGGAATTCTTCTAGAGCACATTCGTTACTGGATCACAGGCCACTTCTCTGTGGATAAGTTAGTAAGAATCTCCCACTGATTATTTGTCACCTCTACACACACACACACACACACACACACACACACACACACACACACAAGATACACACACGTATGCATATACACACATGCACATACATGTGCATACACATAAACACATGTACACACATACACACAGGCACACACACTCACAATTGACTTATTTTTAAATGATGAGTTTAAGACTTCATAACATTTAAACACTTCTTTAAAGAACAAACAATACAATCGTATCAGCAAAAGACCGGACAAACTACAGGGGTGTCTGAGCATCTCTGTGTGCTCTGAGGGTTATAGTCTATGATGACTCTTTTGGAATTACCTCAAATTCCTTGTATGTCAATTCAATCAACAGGTTTCCTTGCATTAAGCTAACGTATTACGATTCTGAGTTACTGTTCCAGCAGACCCAGCCCAGCTGAGTATGCCTTTTATTTATCTAACACGTTAAACTCTTCAGAATTCTAAAGAGGGAGAAGGAAATGGTTCAAAATGAAAAAGGTGGTTTCGTTTGTTAGCTCCCACCTCCCTCCTTCCTGTGTCAAGGAAATGTCTGGACATTGGCTGAGAAGAAAATGATATGCTTGAGCTTTGGGACTTTTTGGACACAGAGAATCTGAAACTTCAGTCATGATTTGGATGAGCAAAGTGGCTTGCTTTTTATGATGTTGAGCTGAACTCAAGAAATCCAGTGACAGAGAGGGAGGACTGATGACCAAAGGCATTAAGACTGGGATGGTTTAACCCCCAGAAACAGCTGACCTGACAAGGGTTAGCTCTTGAATCCCAGACTGATGGCTGGAAATCTAGCATGGGACTGATAAAGACCCCCTGAACATGGGTGTCAGGGAGGAGGCCTAGGTAATCTATTGAGCCTTGGGTAGTAGATCAGTATTTATCCGGGGTATACAAATGGACTTTGGACTCCCATCCAACAATGAGAGATGCACTCTCACCCTGAACTCTTGAGGGAGGGTCTAGGCCCTGCCCTGGATGAAATGACAGACTATGGACACTCCCCATGGAGGGCCTCACCCTCCCAGGAAAATGAGGGGATTTGGGGGAGGTTGGTGGGAGGGCAAGGGAGGACGGGAGGGAAATGGAGAGGGACCTGGAATTGACATGTGAAGCAACCTTGTTTCCAATTTAAATTTAAATTTAAAAATAAAAAATATATAAAAAAATAAAAAAGAGGAAAAAAGGAAACCTGTTTTAATGTGTTAGAACTGACCACGGAAAGAATGGGTCTACAATCTAATCTGTTCATGCTTTTGTTTATTCAGCTCATATAAAAGTCTCTTAAGAATGCATTTGAGCACAATATATAATAGTAATAATATTATAACATACACTGTGAGAAACTTTTGAAAACAATATGATGTCTACCTGGAACAACGCAGTGTTAACAGACATACGAACCCGTTGGTCATGCACATTTGTGCCATTTTCTTTAACTATTGTCACAATGCTGAACTGAAGCATGACACATATTTTACAAACTGAAACTGACACCAGGAAGAGGCCTAACGAGTGTTATCAGAAGCTTCACATTTGTATAATTTATGACATCAGTTCACATTCTATGATAAAGATTCACATTGTCTTATTGTTTCCTTTCATGATGAATTTGAACATGACTCCCCTGCTTGTGAGCAGTATGGAGGCTAGCTCTTCCAAGTCAGTAGTTTGGGAACACTCAGTATCATCTATGAGCAAATGTAGTGTTGTTTTTAGAACCAAAGCCACAATTAAAGCAGAGCCCAGTGACAACCCAACTCGTGCATATAGAGACTTGGATAGAACATGGGTAAAAACTACATCCCAGTGCTCTCAGCCCCTATCAAACTATACAAAATAAACCTCAGTATAAACCATTTAGTATCTAATATGAGAATCCTGTTTGCAAAACCATCTCATCAAAGGGTTGGGCAGAATGAGGGACTCAGAAAAAGAAAGGGCAGACCTTTGGAACAATGGCCATTCCTGTCCTCATTGCTATTGGGGCTTCATGTCTCTTTTAAGCAACATTTGGATTATATAATACACAATACAAAACATTACAAGAAAAGGTTGCAACTCTTAGGCAGAGTTTTCTACACAAATGTAACACCACCATTGGCAGGCAATGTTAGATATATAAATTAATAACTTACAAAACATTACAATATGTACATTATGTAATAAATACATGGTTATAAACAGGAGTAGAGAGAAGTGTTAGTGCAGGAAGGCAGTGCAAGACAGACGGCAGCATTAAGCTGAAAGTAATGTACTTGAGTGAAGAGAGGTGAGGGAAAAGATGGTGTGCAACTCACGGAGGCATGGAGGCTGGGACACAGCAGCACACATGGACTTATGTGACTGAGCACTCCATAGACCGATGGCAACCACCACAGCTCCCCCCCACACACACACAGACCCCTTAGTTCGTTCAGCTTTCTCCATCAGCCGAAAGCAAAGCAGAGAAGTTTCATGGGGGGAGAATTGTTCAAAGCAGGCAAACATCTAAATTGCAGGGGCCACTGTGGAGTCGGACTGGACAAAGAGAAGGAAGCAGCGTGTGGCCAGAAGCGCTTCTGTCCTGTCTTGTTTGCACAAGTTAGCTGGAGTAAAGCCAAGGATATTGCCCAAGAAAAGGGAGGCTGTTCTCTTTCCTTTTGTTTTTGTTTGTCCAGAAAGACTCAAAAAAATGTTTGTGTCAAATTTCAACACGTGTCTGTGTAGAAGTCGGTACTAAACTCTAGATAGTCAACAGGCATCTCAAAGACACGAAAACATTTTTACAAAAAAGGCACACAGGTTGGCAGACAACGGGGTGGGTGAGACTTATAAACGAAGTTATTAGTGCGTTCAGTCACCTGTTGGGACAGCTTCCCAACACCTAGTGCAGAGCAATCTTCTCAGCTTTGCATCCTCTGTTTTCAAGCCATTGAGCTGTGATGGGAACTGGCCTCTACTACCACACACAGCTGCGGGCCTCCGCCAAGCTTGCTGGCAAGGCAAGGCAGCACGGAACGGCTATTTGCTTCACGGCCTTGCATTCTGGCTCCAAACTCAAGTAACTGGAAAGGCCAGGTGGCCTTTGTCCTGTGCAGGCCTTGGCCATGGAAGGCTGGCCCTACCACTCAGCTGGCATGCTTGTCAAGGGTAGAATGTTCATCACCACACAGAAGGAGATTATGTGTCGATGGGGGATTTGTCTTCTGTTGTAATGTCTATGTCAGTGTCTTCCAGGGAATCCCTGCTCTCTGGATCAATCACACAAAGTGTCTTTGTGCTGCTGAAGTAGTTGTGACCTTCTCCTTCCTTTTCTGGACCTTCAGAATCCTCTTCTTCAAGGGTCAGTTCAAATTGAAACTTCTCCATAAGACCCTGGCAGTCTCTGCTCCTCTCGTCCAGGGGTGGAGAGGGGCTCTGGGGTATCATGCTCTGGTACCAGTTCCTGTTATCTTCTAGTGTGTCCAGAATGTCTTGAGCATCAGGCTGAACCAGGTCTGCCCAGGTCTCCCACAGTGGATGGACGATATAGTCAATGAAACCAACCTGGAGGAAAAGAGGACCACGTATCTGTTACTGCATGGGCCCTTGAGAACCAAGCACATGATCTTGCTTTCTAGGTAAAGAAAAAAGATTAACCCAAGGGGGCCAATAGTAAAAGATTCATTTATTTGAGCCCTTGCTATATGGTAGACTCTGTACTGTATACAATATGGGCAAACACCTCTCAATCCTACAAAGTATTGTTTCCTGCTGTTTATAAAGGAGGAAACTGAGAGTCACAGAGACTGAACATGGTACAGAGGTCGTGTAGCTCGTAAGTGGTTGATGTGGGACTTTGTCTCCACTTTGAATCCAAAGCCTATGTTCATCTCACCACAACATACTGTTTTTCCTTTCATGTCTGCCAGCTAAGTCTGGATGCAACTTGGAATGACTTTGTCACTACTTGTATTCTGTGAGTCATTTTCTGAAGGAAGCCCCAAATCTGAAGTGTTCTGATTTAACATTCTCTCCCTGATAACTCTAAAATATGTTGCTGCACCAAAATGACAGAAGCCAGCCCTCCACTATTCTTGAACTTCTTAAGCCGTCGCTTTGTAGAGGACTATTTAAAATAAAACAACAATAGTAATAATAAAATACTTGAAAACAATTCAAACCCTAAACAAACAAGTATCTCCTCTGTAGGTATGGCTGCTATTGTTTAGGATCCATAGTGCACACAGTCATTTCCATCAGTAGAAAGAAGGAAAATAAAAACAATTAAGCAGTTCCTTTTGACCATATGCAAGAGCATAAATCCAAGGCCATGGCTTTGCTGCAGTTTATGCAGGAGCTATGCATCCTGTAGGGGCTAGCTAAGTGGCCTTAAACTGACCTCCCTGTTAGACAAACAGGAAACATTGGGGATTGGGGCAGGTAGAGAGAGAATAGGCATCATTGAATTGGGGGAATGGAATTCCTCTGTCATAGTGGGTGTAGGGCTGGAAAGATAAGGAGATGAGCTAGGGTCTTTTTGGGACATTACACTGCTATCTTTCCACTCTACTGGAAACCTTCCTCTGTCAATATTCTGGTATGTGACCAGTCATTTAATATATTCAAATTGTATATATAAGAACATTGCTCATATGTGAGGTTCTGTCCCTTCCTGTGTATATGAGGGGTACGTGTATGTTTATGTGAGAGTCTACATGTGTTTGGGGGTATCCATATAAATGTGAGTGTATGTGGTGTGTGTGTGTGTGTGTGTGTGTGTGTGTGTGTGTGTGTGTGTGTGTGTGTGTGTGCACTGTATGCCTTTTAATGGCTCTTTCCTAACTTAATGAGCAAGACTCATAAACTCAGGGCAGCTCTGATCTGCTTTGGTTACAAGAATTTGGCTGGATGATTCAGATGTTAATTTGCTCCCACCCACTCCTTTTTCTATCTTATCTCTTCATATATGGTTTAATGAATTTTAGAGGTCATTTTCAAAGTGTTTTCCAGAGACCAGGAACAAGCTCACAGCAATGGACAGATAGGAGTAACACAGTCCAGAGCAGCCATTTCCTGTCTTTGTTTGCTTTGCTTTTAGTAAGAAATGCTTCAGACTTTCATGAAAGGTCATTGCTAGTTGTTTATTCCTTGGGTTCTAGGATGAGAAACTTCCCCAAATCCTAAGGGCTTCTAGGTAGAAGTTTTCTAACAGAGCCCACGAATGAAGCAGCAGTGTGGATGATGACATTATGGTACTTGGGGCAACCTGTCCACATGATGGAGAGATCAACTGGGACACTAAGAAGTTCACAAACTGGACCAAAAGGACATTTGTTTATTTGTTTGTTTTGTTGTACCTGGGAAGATACTTGTAGTTTCACTGCAAAGACAGAGATTTTTTATTATCTTTGGTAATGGTGACACTATTTGTCTAAGGAGAGAGCTACAGCAGGAAGAGCACAGATGAGCAGTTGAACTCCTGGATGGACAGGGGACTAGGAGAAATCTAGGCAGTGGTATGCAGGGTAAAGGTGTCCACTGGGTTTGATAAATCATAGACAACTGTAAACTGTGCGTAATCCCCCACCACTGAGACCATGCACAGAGAAGACAAATGATGAGTATAATGGAATGAAATGTGCAACTGCCTGTCACACACACACACACACACACACACTAGCTAACAGAAAGGAATTAGATAGAGGCCTGAAGTTGTACCAGTGGTAGAGCTCATAAAAATCATTGAAAAAAATCTGTATAGATACCTGGGATTTTTCCACAGAAGCTGTGTGTTTATCACACATTGGGCTAATCTCCATTCCTCTCTCCCGTTCTTTGTCTCCCTGTTGGAAAAACTCCTCCATGATGCGATCAGTCCATTGCCGATACAATTCCAAGGACTTGGTGGGGTTGCTCAGGTCTGCACAGTGTACCATGTTGCGAAGGACCTGAAATGATCAAGTTTTGGAAAATCACATAAAACTAAGCATAAATACCACCAGAACATCTTAACCCTCTCACCCCAGGACACTTTGTACCAAGAATATTTTAGTCTACTATAATTACGGTCCACCCATCAAAAGAGCAGTATTTCAATGGTGCTGGCCGCGGTTGCATATTTACCATTAGAGCCCCAAAAGAAGCATGTATATTTTCCTAGACTGACAGTTTTTGAGTTTAAAAACTGGAAGGCATATTCGAAGTCAAATTGTGCTAACATTTCTTTCCTCAGTTTGGAAAGAATGCAAAGAATGACCCAAAGTAATTGCTTCTAGATTTTCCATGTGTGGAAAAAGACCAGCTGATGACAATTTGTTTAGCCAAGACAGACCTAACAAACTTCCAGTTGATGGGATTTATATTCAGTTGTGAGCTTTGGTGACCAATAGTCACATATATCCTCTTACAAACAGACATTGCAACTCAATTTTGGAACTAAACAATTCAGTGAGTATAGCATTTTTTCATAAATGAAAAGTTAAACTCTATTTTTTAAAATAGTTTTTAAAAATATGCCAAAAGTATAGAAGTATCCTAGGTCATGCATCTAACCAAATGTCCATTTTCTTTTACTAAATACTGCTTGTTTAGTTTTGCTTTGTGTTAAACATCAGGTACCTGAATCCGGTCAGTATAGTTGTCCAGGAGGAGAACACCCGAGCTTGTCACCTTTTTGGTTTCTACCATTGTTTTGAGGTCTGCCAGCAGGCTCATATGTTTGGACATATCGGTTGCTAACACCTTGGGTAAAGACAGAATTAAAACTTTTAATCAAGTCAGTCTCTGAGAGAAAATGGCAAATGTAAGTGATGAATGCAGGCTAGCATCTTACCATGTCAATCACCATTTTCCTGAGTGTCTGGCGTTGCTTCTTGCTAAGATTCTGGAAGATGTCACAGTGTTCCTCTTGTAGCAGTTTGAATCCCACAGCAAGGTGGTGGTTTTCCAGCACAGATTCATCATTATACATCAAAGCAAGTTCTGAATCTAATAAAGAAAAATGATGAAAATAAATTATATAATCCAAACACTGGTGTTACTTCAATGTGAAATTAGATCTAGTTCTTTTTAAATTATGTCAAGAGCTATCATCCATAGGTCATTACATACCAGGGAAGCAAAGCAAAAAGTGATTCTAAGAGATATTACTACACGAGTTTTCTCTTTCATTAAAATTCAGTCTTAAAGAACCTTTTCTCCTTCATATGAGATGAAGAATTTGATATCAGATAAACTGTACTTTCATTTCGGCTTACAATTTCCTTTAAGTCTTCGTGAATTTTGTGTTTTGAAAAGAAATGAGATGAAGATGCGCCCAAACTCTGACAATTGTGAGTTTGGATTTTCAGAAAAGATAATGTGTTGGTATAAATCTTATTTTACTCCAGCAATGTAGCTTTCAGATGTTTCTATAAATATGACCACTAAGCATGAACATTTTTCTCAACAATGTTGATATTGGATTTTCTGTCTTCTTGGTTTCTATAACAGAAACTGTGATGCTTAGGCACCCAAACTAAAACTTCTACTCTGCTCTTTCTATATTTCGACTGACACAGTTTTGTGCCTAGGAATATGGTCATCAAACTCATTAAATTATGTTTTATCTTAACCAAGAATAATAGTCAAGTGATGCAGCACATTCCTATTGCACACTAGTGGTCTCTCTCTCATAGACCATAGCTTTCTCTGAAGTCATTTAAGTTCTCTTGTAGTCATGGGCATTGTATGTCTCAGTACTGTAGGTACTTGTGAAACAAATTATCAGGATGCTAAATTGACTAAACTAACCCATGCAAAGAAGCAGGCAGCCAAAGTTTATCTTGTTGATTTTTTTCAATAGAAGAATAAGATGTTAATAAGATGAAAAAAGAAAAACCAGTGTTTTCCAAGCTTGGATTACTCAGATATTTTGGATATAAAGACAAGGATGGACCACAGAAGGCCTCTTCTAGCAGGAAGTTCAGACAGCACTTTTATAAAACTGCCAGCACTAGATGTCAGTCATAACTGGATAGCCAGTATTATCAAAAGAAAATAAACTTGGGCTTTCAGAACAATGAATGAATTTTCAATAGCATGAAAAATCAAATGGTTTGAGCATGATAAAGCCCTGGTGACTGCTACAGATCCTGACCTAACCAAACTAGGTCTTTCCCTTGGTTGCACACCAGTCTGTAGTCAAAGCAGCACACATGTAAGAGAATGTGTGGACCTTTTAATGACCCTTCCCCATAAACTGTAGAGACCTACTCCAGTGTTCCTCAGGGACTGTTATTTCTACATGAAGAGTACCATGCTCAGGCCCAGCACCTCTGCCTGGCTTCCAGGATAGAGGAACATTCATGGCTTACTATGTTGTATGTGTTAACCTCAAAGAAAATTGAGAGCCACTGTTCCCAAGCTTTCCTAGTCTTGGTTGGCAACTCCAACTCTGTTATTCTTTCTTTCCATATTATATTTTTCCAAACTTTGAGCTCTTTTTAAATGGCTTGCCCCGGACCCTCTCCAAGTTCTCCATGCACCTCCAAAACTGTGTTGACAAGCTAGACACAGTATCCAGGAAAGGCCTGGGTAATTTTCATGGAATGGAAGGATTACCTCATTATTGCCCTTGCTATTACCCACAATGAAAACATTAGGAGGAAAACATTGCAGTGAATCACAGAATGATCTGGAATGACTGTGCAGTGGTGAACTCACTTGTGTTGATGAGGAACTGATTGGAGACTCCGGGATGATCAACATCGTGGATGGCAGCTGCAAAAATGGCAGCCAGGATTTCGAGGTCTGTGAAGACAGCCTGTGGGTTCAAAAGAGCTTGTTAACTATCCACATTCAATAATCTTGTCGTACTCTTTAGTTTCATATGCTTCAAGTGCCACATTTCATTCTTGTTGGGAGAGGCACTGCTGGTACCTCAGGATGTTGATTTAATTAAGCATAAGACTCTGTTTATCACCACAAAACATTTGATGTGAGAAGGATGATGTCTAGAGCTCATCCCATATTGATCTCACATAGGCTGGGTTTGGTAAATCATTAACATCAATTTTGATGGTACTGTGTGTGTGTGTGTGTGTGTGTGTGTGTGTGTGTGTGTGTGCCTGTAGTTGGTGTCTTGGATTTATGGCAGTTTGGTGATTGTGTAACAGTCAAAGAAAAAAGTCATCCTGGTTCTGGGAAGGTGGCAGATAATAACCTTCATAGATAACTAAGCAACCAAGTGTAGAAGAGGTTAAACTCCAGCTTTGGAAGACAAAGTTTATTTTATAGTGAGGTCCCAAGGTGTCATGTATACAGTATTTTGTCTGCATACCCACTACATGTTTAATAGGGGCAAGAGTTGGAAACATTTCTAGGAAATAAAGCTCAATGTCATACCACTTCACTCCTTCACACTGTCATGAAGGCGTCTCTGTCTTCCTCCTTCCCCATGTACAGTGATTTGAACCTAGTTCTTGTTCAGCATGCAATGCTGCTGGTTCTAAAGATGTACTTCTTCCGTTCATTCAAACACTAGCCCAGTCTCTGACTCTTCTCCAAAGACAAATCCTACTGCACACTAAGCATTCCACACTCCTTTTTCTAAGTTTGCAACCCTCATAGTCAATTTACAGTCAAACAATAGATGAATAGAGCTACCCTACTTCATGATTGTAAATGCAATACATTTTTTTCCCATTCAGGAGGATTAAACACCCTTAGCTCCATCTCACTTTGACAAGCTGTCTTAGCTTTATTTTCTTAAATCATATGGAAGTCAAGCAAAGAGTTTAGTCTTTCTCCACCTCCCAAACTGAGTCTACCAAGGTGCCTGGCTAAGGCTTGGCCAGTTCTTTCCTGCAACAGGCAGTTCTGTTTGGAAGTATCTGCTTACTCATTGTTGCCATCTGCCAAGGGGTGGCATGGCTGGGCATATTGCTAATTATAGTAGCTCATGAGAAGGCATGATCTATAAGAGTCATAGTCATCTCCACAGAGACTATGGTAGCAGTTTCTCTTGGCTTTTATTCACTAACCCATCTGCTCTTGATTCTCAGTTACTACTTTGAATTCCTAGGAAAATGAGTCTCTCCATGTTTATCCCTAACAGAGACTACACAGAACATTTCATATTACATATATATTTTATCTTCCTTAAGGCCTGGGATGAGTACATACTGAGCAACTCAGAGTGCATGCATGTTGCTCAGTATGTACTCATCCCAGGCCTTGCGATGCCCTGTATCCCTTAGGAATATGATGAAAATAAATCATGGGTCCAATTCCTTGTCTGATAATTAAATAATCTTCAGTTGGCAAAGATGGAAAAAGGAACATTACACTGATACTGCAAAATGATGAAAGTAGATGGGTAAAAATGGCAAACCAAATTGGTGAATGCCACAGCTTCCAAAGAAGCAGTTCCAGTACTACGGGTCATCAGATTGCATTATTTTTATAAGTGTACTGTACATTTATGGTATTTTTAAAAATAGGATGGAAATGTATGCAAAACAGATAGTAGCTACTCACATCCAATGCTGGCGTAGAAAGGAGAACATGGGTTGACTGGGCCACATCAGCAGCATGTAGGCTGTTGTGATAAGCCACATCAGAATGGTAATGGTCTTCTAAAGTCATCATGTAGGTTACAAAGGTGTCAGATGAGATTTTGAAGGTCTTTAGCAGGTCTCTTTCCTATGAAGTAAAATGGATAAGGACATGAATAAATGGATATCCAGAAATAGGAAGAAAGTTTTCAACAAAATAACCAGACATGTAAAATATAAAGAGCTGTGCTCCTGGATAACCAGCATTTGCTCTGGCTTCCTTACCTGGAATATGGCGTACATGATGCACGTGAGGGGCCGATTATGGGAGTACCCAGCCACGTTGAAAATGTTAAGGCCCCATTTGTTCAGGTCTTCCAGCTCCTACAATCAAAATTAGAAGGGTTTAAGAATAACAGCTTTATTTTTAATGCTTTAAAAATATTTTTAGAAGATTTCATTTGGGGGAAATTGGTTGCAGAGTCTTTTATGCATCTGTCTAGAGGGTCCGGTTGCATAAGAATCTGAGAATGATAGGCTGGGTGTTGTCTATGCGTAACTGCAGATTTCTGCACATTCTTTCAAAACACCCAAGTATGTTTGCATTTAATAGTTAGTTGCTGACCTACATTTGTCAAACACCAGTCTTTTATTGATGCTGTTTTCAAAGGCAGCTCAAATGAGCCTACACTGCTGGTCCTGGTCCTCTATCCCTCCTCCTGCTACTCCATGCATAGGTGAGCTGTATCCAGGAAATGCTTTCACCCTTTGCTTATTATCCCTGAAGTCAGGTCAGGGAGATTCAGCTGCCAGAGTGTGTAGAAGTCAACCTTGACATAGCATTGACTGCCTGCTATGGGTTACATCTTAGGGTGGATGGGCCACACAGACCTGGAGGAACATCGTTCAGACCTTTGCTGTGGGGTTATTCCTAAAGTTATCTGCATGGGGGAGTAATTTATTTCATTTTGAATAACTGCCTGGAGGATTGGCCTGATGTTTAATCGATTCTTCTCTAATGGCAGTTTTCAGAAAGCCTCATGGAAGAAGTTTTGCTCAGAGGAAGCTTACGTCATCCTTTGATCAGGCTGTAAGTACCTTAGCAGCATCTGTGCAGCCTCCTACAGGAGGAATGAACATTTCTGTTCCTTCCTCGGCTGCTAGGTTTGGGCACAGGGGTCAGCTCTGTCACTGGCTCCTCATGTTATCATTAGCCCTGCCAACCATGACAGACATTCCCACTGGTGCCTGACATACTTTCTTCCACTGTCCTCTGGGATAATGCAGTCCAGCCTGCCAGCTTTCCCCGGGGACTTTCTGTGTCCCCCACAACACCATGCTGTATCCATAAGGAACTCTGCATTACTGAGCTTATACTCAGGACAAAGGAGCAGTCTTGTGGTGTGGAAGGATTTCAGTCAGGTGCTCCAGCAACGGACAAAGAGGCTACATCTTTATTTATAAATCTCAACGAAACAGCAAAACATGTGATCCCTCTTTTCTAAATGGTGGATGGGGTTTGCATGAGTGAATGACTGTGTGTGTGTGTGTGTGTGTGTGTGTGTGTGTGTGTGTGTGTGTGTGTAGCAGGGAGCTGCATGCACACATGCTCAGCTCATGCAAACCTTGGCTAGATGATCTTCATTTTCCGTGTTGACTCCAAAGCGTGAGATGCTTGTGTTGTTCAGGCTTGAGCTGTGCATCAGTTTCTTCACTCCGCTTATCTGGGTCATGAGCTGCTGCTTCTTCTTCTTCTCCCTGTCCTTCTGGGTGGGGGATGGGATTTCCACATCATTCTGCTTGTCTGCAACGGAATAGTGAACACGCTTTTGAGCACGCATGTGCCAGTGAGCACACAGCAACAATTCAGAACAACTTGAACCATGTGTATTGGGGTTTCAATTTCATAAACAACTCTTGTAGCATATCCTGACTGGACCTGCAGACTGTCCTGTGAAGCAGGCAGGAGATACATGAGTTGTTCCATGTTCCTGCAGAAGTAAATTGAGGCCCAGGGGAGCAAGGAACTTATCTAAGAAGTGACAGAGATAAGGCCACAGCCAGTTCTGTTTTCAGTGTAACCCAGAATTACACTCATTCTTTCAAAGCGGAGCATCAATACTTATATACAGATTTTTCATTAAAGTGAGAAATCTATTTTTGTATATAAAATGTTCATCACTTGGGAGGCAGAGGCAGATAGATTTCTGTTAGTTCTACAAAGCAAGTTCCAGGACAGCCAGAGCTATTACACAGAGAAAACCTGTCTTAAAAAACCAAAACCAAACAAACAAATAAATAAATAATATTCATTAGTGGTTATAGTGACATGGGCCTGTAATCCCAGCACAGAGGATGCAGGGACAGGAGGAAAACGGTTCAAAGACCTACATAACAAATTTGAGGCTAGTCTAGGTTACATGGGACCCCATCTTAAAACAACAGCAAAAAGTTCATTGTAAAAGACAGGCCAAATTTAACTAAAGCAAACTATGTTGTGCTCTTTTTTACATTATTTTTCTCTATAAAAATTCATATGTCTTTAACCAGCTTCAGTTTAAATAAGGATATATATGTTAGAAAATTAAATGGCTTCATAACCTTTAAATAATTACTTTAAAGCTTTGGTTCATTACCATTTGAGGTTTGGGGGAAGATTATAATTTGATTTCTTCATGTTTAGTGCCTATTAATTCTGTTTATAAACAACAAGGCCTCTCACCCATAATAGCCACTTTAGTTCATAATATGTTTATGCTTATTAACTATTGGTAATAATCTGATAGTTAATGGTAACAGTAAAGCTATTATTAGTAAAACCAGTGTCTATCTATAATGTAGAATCTTTCCTGTATGTTGCTATTAACTAGCAAATGCTGTCTCTCCCTTTGTAGGGAGATGAATCCTGGGTGCTCATGAGGCTGCTTCACCTCTGTCCTGCTACAGTGATGCCTGTGTGTGCATAAAGATAACAATTGGTTCCATCTCCGAACTATTTCTCCCTTGAACTAAATGGAGCCCATGGCTGCAATAGTCAACTCGGCTCTCGAAGTGCCCACATCTATCTTTGCTTGTCATGGTGAACATTAGTGTGGCAACAATATCCCCATTTGAAAATGGCATGCTTCCATAGAGCATGCTGGGACACAGATAATTTGCTTTTAGACTCGTGCAGATGATGGCATACTCCCATGTCGGGATCAGCTGTCTGCTTACAGGTCCTAGAGACACTCCATCAAAGCAAGACAAGATGGGGCCAGCTTCACCCACAGCTCACCACCTGGCTGTTGGGAGAGTCTAGCACTTTCCCATCCCCAGAATCCCTGAAAGGCCTTTAGGTATTCAAAAGCCTGCAGCTTTTGATTAGAGAAGCAATTTTAGTCATTTCTATTAGTTTAGATGTTTTCAAACTATTTACTATCACATAACACTGAGGAAATCTGAAAGAATTACAAATGTATGGGCCCCACCTCGCTCTACTAAATCAATACTTTAAAAAAAAATCCCATGCTGTCTTGATGATCAGAACTAGACTTGGGAACAAATAACAATCCCACACTCGCTTCTCAGATGAAGTCAGCAACTTGTCCAAACTCAAAGCACAGCCTAGTTAACAGATATTTATTTTGCAATTACTTTGTACACAGTGGTTTAATAGCTCAGAGCCCAGGTCTTGGGGTTCCTGTTAAAAATCTTTTTCCTACTGCCTCGCAGTGTCTGGTGTGGAAACTATATGTTATTTTAATTTTGAAATTTGTTTTCTCTCTGCCACTTCATTGCTAATGACTACCACTATTTGCTAAAATGAAAGGTCACAATACATCTTGCTTGCCCCAACTACCATTTTTCATGTTTGATGAAAAACGGTTTTAGATTTCCCAGTGCCCCTGCAGATACAAGCCTCTCTAGTGGGACCAGCAACTTTCCTGGTCTTGGTTAATTAAAGGTTCCCTGCAGCCGTGAGTAATTGAGCAGAACGGCTGCTGCGTCTGGGACACAGTAATAAAGAAGAGCATTATACACAGGGGTACCAGCGACATTCTTGGGTGTCCCCTACGTAAGCACTGGAACAAGTGACAGGCTTTCCTATTCGGGATTTCCTCTGGTGGGCATTTAGCCAACATACTGTGGAAACAACCTGAAGCACAGACTCAAAAATGGCAAGAAACCCTCAGTAAATTGACACTTCTAGTGGTCAGAATATGATGGGGACACCATTGGCTACTGTAAAACATGCACACAAACAATCGAGCAAAAAAAAAAAAAGACAAATATGAAAATTGACCTTATCCAAACACTGCTTGTGCTACAATATAAAGTATTTTCTCTGCTAGATCCCAGCATTCTATGATCATGAAAATTCTGAAATTCTTTTCCTCAAACCTTAAAAATTCTAGATTTTGAGATGAGATGTTAAGTAATTTTAAAAGGAAAATGTTCCTTATCTGTAAAAATGTTAAGTAGTTTTTAATGTAGCACACAAAAATATCTTGTTTTATATGTGTGATCTCCATCTATGTGCTATTTGCTTCTCCTGAGATTAGATATTCTAAATTCCACCTTTCCCAGCAACATGAAAGCCATTATCATATAATGGCATTAATAGGTGCCAAGATTGGTCCATGGCTTGTTGCCTGGCTTTCTGCATCCCACCTGAATATTGTTCTTTCAGATGGGAAAACCCGACAAATTACACAGATGCCAGGGTTAGGAGATTCCTTCCTTTCAAAACAGGGGGTTTTAATATTCTCTGATTCTTCCTGAGATATTGTTTTTAAGTTTAACTTCAATTAACACGGTCAACTTATTTTGTTCTGCAGTGATTGCCATGTTCAGAGCAAAGCCTTTTGCATAACTAGAAATTGCTAATCCCTCATTTTTATTTCCAGTAATCCTGGTTTCTAAAGAAAAAAGCTATCCCTATCAAACCTTTAAACGGGATTCTATTCCTTATGCTCTTAAGAATCTCTATTAGGGATGGCATCTGGTATCTACTTCTAAAGGCCTAGAGAGTTGGTTCTGACTCAGAAGAAACTATTAGCCAAGTGGCTTTGGGTTAGATTCCTTCATTCTTTTTAACTTCAATTCTGTTTCCTGTAAAATGAGGAACTTGTATCACGGGGGTCTTAAAGTCTACTGCAGATATGACAGTTTATGAGGCAGCCTCATGGGTCTCCAGGGACTCTCCCTTCCCCCTGAGACAGGACCAAGAGTTCCATGCCCTACATGTGCAGTTCAGAAATAAGCTTTGATTTACTGTACAAATTACAAGTCTGGGGCTCATTACAGAGGGTCAAGTACATCTCAGGGAAGCTGCTGAGCAACTCAGCCTGTGACAGACTCACAGTTTGCCAAAATTGGAAGAGGTGAAGGATAGCATTCCTCCTGGTGTCCCCATATTTCTGATGAAGCAGCCGATACCTCTTGTTTTTGTATCTTTTTCTGTGTTTTTCTAATAATCTTTTCCTTTGCCATGCACACATTCAAGTGCATAAGGAATGGGAATTGAATAATTCTCCTCAAATTTTTTCTCTGAACAATTTAGTTTTTAGTACAATGAGAAGCTAAGTTTTCCTGAAGGAGTGTGCCTAGATACCAAATAAGATATTCACAGAAGAATAGATATTCGTCTAGTCTCAGGATGGAAAGTATTGAAACTAAAAACTTCCCACTTCTTCTTGATAGCCACTGCTGATTTTTAAGAAATTCACTTGGGACAATAAGATATTTTTTCTGATCCTTAGCAAGTGGTCATTATAGAGACGCTGGGAAGACTGCTTCCATCCTGACCTGGCCAAGGGCTCAGAGATTCCATGGAGTTTTAACACTAACACTGAGAG
The DNA here is from genome assembly GCF_017639785.1 of Mesocricetus auratus. Classification (NCBI taxonomy): domain Eukaryota; kingdom Metazoa; phylum Chordata; class Mammalia; order Rodentia; family Cricetidae; genus Mesocricetus; species Mesocricetus auratus. The sequence continues at coordinate 36,320,347 of NW_024429197.1, forward strand.
AACCTCTAACCCAAAGAAGCCCAGGGATTACAAATGCAATGTGTGTAGAAATAAAAGCACTGGTTTAATTCTTCTCTCCTCTTGCCAATACCTGTCAAGTATCCCCAAAACAGTTCCCAGCTTATGAAAACTAACTGAATGTTTCATGAACCAAAATACGTATCTGAGATGCTGAGTGGAGGGTTCCTGTGTTCAGAGATAAAGGGGAAAGCCTGGGGAAGGGAAGGGTTAGGGGTTATGTCTTCTCTTTGCTTATATTACATTCCAGGCACCACTGGAAGATGGGGTATGCATAAAAATTCCTCTCCTTTGTTCCCTGTCAAAGGTTGTTGCAGCTGCAGTTGGGGACAGCAGGTGCTGGAGGACACCCACACATGGCCATAGTGAGGGTGGCCTCTGGCTGCTGATCTGCAGTTGGCAGATCTGCCGGATGAGCATGGGTTGTACAGTAATGTTGCACTGACAAGAACGCTGACTGATATGCTGTCAGAGGGAACTGCTTTTTAAACAAAGTTGCAGGTGGCCTGTGTTCCATAAGGCAACAAGGCAAATGTACATTTAATAAGAGGCTCTGCCAAAAAGGAAGCTGAGATGCTCTGCTGTAGGAATGGGCCATTTCCCTGGAAACATGGAATTGCATAAGCAAGAATATTTCAGAACCAGGAGAATCAGAATACAGAGGCTTCCCATGCATTTTTTGAGGTACACATACCCCCGATTCTACTGGCCACATTCAATTAAAACAGGAAGAATGGGTTCATGATACAAAAGTTACCTTTAAGCCTGAGATCAGAAATTCCTATGAGTAAAACAAGACCCAGGAAATTGAAGACCACCCCTGGAAGCCTATGATCTGTGTTATGTGTTAAGCACCATCCACACAATGTTGTGAATAGTCAAGGATCAGAATGAGAAGACAATGATGCTTCTTAGAGAAGACAAAGTCTCATGTAACACCTTCCTACACACACACACACACACACACACACACACACACACACACACACACAATCTCCTTCTTAAGAAATGACCCAGCAAGGCAACACTCAAATTATTTCCAGAACACCCTTTCCTGGACTCTGTGGAGGTAGCATAACCCCCCCCCTAAAGCTTTCTGTCTCAAAGCCTAGTTACTGGAAGAACTGAAAATAATTAAAAATTTAGAGCTACTGATACAGCAGTTGCTGAGGTTGGTTATTGGACCTTCAGCTGCTATGGAGGTCCCAATAGAGAGGGGTGTGGTAATATGCAGTCAGATAAATGCAATCAACCCATAATATCCTGCTCTCTTCAATAGCTATTATCAGTTCAAAAATATTACCTTCCTGTGCTTATTGTTTTCATTTAGAGATTGGCTTTAGCTCTTATCTTGAATAGATTTGTTTTCTGTGCTTAACCTTACTCCAAATTCACAGGGATACCCTTGACAAGTTGTAGAAATTCACCCTGAAGAAGCTCAGTGGGGTTCCTATTGGTATCTTACCTAAGAATGTGTTTGAAATGTATTCAGACACCTGGTTCCCTGATCGGCTCATCTCAGAGAGGTGTGTCAGCTCCCGGTTCAGCATCCTTTTGAACTGTTTATAAAGAAAAGAAAAGGCATTGAGTGTCTACGAAAGAGCAAATGATCACTGTATTTCCAACTTTCCTTCTAGGAACCGAGAAACTGTACAGCCAATTTCACTAGATTAATGAAAGCTACGCTACAAATCATAATGTCCCCTCAATTTGAAATCATTCCAACGTCACCGTAGAAAAAGGATGTTCTTAAATTTTCCTAAAATCGCTGATTACTTTTGAAGTTGCAAACTCAGGAAAAGAAATTTTAATAAAAATCAAAATAATTTCACTTGAAAATATTGCTACTTTTAAAAACTGGAACTATATCCTGAAATATAATTTTAGGTGATAACGTATTCAGTGAGAACAGATTAAGTGAAAAGTTTAAGGGAAAATGAAAGGGAGTGGCAGGGGAAAGCATCCTTTTAAAACATAGCTGAGAAAAAAACAGGATTGAAACACATTACAGTACATTAAAATACGATGCAGTAAAACATGCCCTTATTTCATAAGAAGCCCCAGTGGATTAAATGCATACACAAATTCAATCACTGCTGATGCCTTCTACTGCACAAAAAACAGACGGATGTAAAAGCATCCGATTCTGCCAAAGACACATAACGCAATCAAATCGACCCACCTTAATGTAACCCCAAGATACAGATAACAAATAGTTTGCCTCGGGCATTTTGGAGGCTCTTCTCGCCACAATCCACAAATCCCTTTGTAAGAATTCAGTTCTAGGAGAGCAATCCCCAGAGGATCAAAAACACCCTGCAGATCCAGTGGTTAAAGAATCAAAACTTAGAAAAGACAAAGCCTTGCAAATGCGCGGTATTTCCTAATCCACGGCAAGCCCATCTTCATTCACACTCGGGTTCTTGCAAGAAGCCTATGCTGCGCTCCCTGCTTATTTCCAGGCAGATGGGAGTAATGAAACCAGGAATTGTACGAAGGCGCAAGAGTCGGTCCAAATGTATTCAGCTAGCGGGCTTGAAGCACCGCATCAGTTACTAACAGTCCTGGTGCCCGGAGGGGTTTCCACCCTAGACTAGTCCAACTCTGCCAGGGAGCAGGGAATCTCTTTCCCCCCGGGAGCTGTCTGCCTGGGAAACAGCCATCTTTTAAAAAGGAGAAGATTAAAATGGAGGAAGCCCCATGAATATTTAAGTAAATCTGAGGTCCTACCCTCCCCCGTTCCAACTAGGTGTTCTTTAACCCCCTCTTCCTCTGCAGACAGCCCTCTGCAGAAGCAGCCTGACACAGCTATTCTAATTGCTTCCAAGTGATGGCACATTTGATTAATTGACTTTGAGCATTTTTTTTAATTGGAAAGGATTGGTACTGTAGCTGTTTTCTGACTCGGCATCCAGTATACAATAATTTCTTCTTAACCTGCTTTTAGAACATTATTTGTCCACCAACTGGAGTACTGATGCATTTAGCTCCTTTTCACAGCAGAAGGAATGGGGATGGAATTAATAATTTGACTCAAAAAGTATTTCATCTGAAATGTGCAGTTTTCTGCACTCAGTCAGTTCATTAATATGCTTATTAGATCTTATTCAACAAACGAATTAAATTCATTTAACCTTTACATGTAGGATTCCCAAGTACATTAGGAAATATGATATAGCATTTGCTGAATGAACAATGAATTATTTAGACTTATGCTTATTTGATATTTTAGTGCTGTTACACCTTGCAATTCATGCTAGAAACGTTTCATAGTTAAATTGTTTTAGTTTCATTTTAGCAACCCAGGATACGTTGAAAACGTCATTCTTTTCCTGGCTCCCCTGCCAGCCCCTTCTTGTCAGCATTGCAGTACAGGCAGTAGGATGCCCTGCCCAAGCAGGCTCCACTTCTCCCCCTCCCTATGCCCCTATCCCTAGCCTTCCAGGGAGTTCCTGTATTGCATGTTGAAGGATCAGCAAAGCACCATGGCAACAGCCTGAACTTGTAATTGGCTCTTTTTCCTGTGAGGCATTCCCCTTCCAAATGAGCATCCTGTATCTGACAATAGCTTCACTTCAGGCATCTAAGACTCAGGTCAAACCACTGCCTCTCCCAGAGAGCTGCCTTTTGAGGTGAAGCCAGACCAAATCCGAGCCTCTGACTGTTGGCTCACTGTACCACACGCCATCCTCTGAGACACAACCTCTCTCTTTCTGGATAACCCTGCTTACGTATGTGTGTGTTTTCACAAGTAACCAGACATCTCTGAGTTAATCATGTCTGCTTTGTAGACTTGACAGTTGAACTTCAATGCAATTTTGAAATCCAGGTAAAATTCATAAATTCCAAACTATTATTTTTTAAGATATAACTCTGTCACAATGGCCTCTTACCTTCAAGGCACAAAACCAGCCCTTATTGGAGACTAGGAGGTTAGGAAACACAGGTTTCTAAGCGCTGATAGGTCTACTAGCCTTTAGCAAAGAAACAAACTTTACTTAAACCATAGTAAAAATATCTTACATAAAAGCTTAGAGATAGATGATTTCTTCTGTACGCTCCCCCCGTGTACAAGACTTAGCCAAATATAATAGTCAAGCAATTATCCTTATTTTGGCTCCTTTGGTATCTCTGAAACATTTGTAAACATTTTGGAGTCGACTAGGGTTATACCACTTCATTAAAGTCATTCTGTCATTTTTTTCAGCGAACATTGATGGAATACATAAAATGGTCAGGCAAAGTGGGGAAGGGGGCAAGCAAACAGACAGACAGACAGACAGTCCTTTTGTGGTTTAATTAACTTTTCCTCTAGTAGACAGGCCAGATATATTAGGACAAATTGGCTAATCCTCAGGTAACAGTCTAAAGAGGGTGAGGAGAGCTCTTACTAGTGGTGTGATTGGCTGCAGGTTGGAAAAAAACAGTAATAAATGGCAAGACATCTCTCCCTACCCTCTTTGCCCCTGTAGCTTCCATTTGTCATAGGATCCTGTTGGGATACATGGTCCATCAGTCTGTGTGGTACAGGGTGGTGGTTCTCAGTCATGGGGCTGAGTAAGCTACACAGCTTCTGTGTCTTTTCAGAATGGGTCAGTGTATTCATGCAAGTAAACAGAGGAATACCTTCTCCCTTTTTTCCATGCCTAAATGGATTCTCCTATGATTTCTTTTTATTAACGGGCGGGGCAATGCATACCAAAAACAAAGTTTTCCAAAGTCATCCTAAGGTAACCATAAAATACACATGATGAAGTATACAAATGAAGGTCATCCGGGGTCAGAAACCAATCTAGACCTTTTAAACGTTGCTTAGCAACAACCACTGGTTTTCCTCAGCAAGGGAGGGCCCCACCACACTGACTAAGGCAATCATTGCTTTCATCAAAAAATACTTATGAAGGGCCCACTTGTTTGGGGCTTGGAAAGACTAAGAAAGGCATATGTGGCCTTCTAGAAAGGCAAAGTCTGATTAGGAAGGCCCTGATGACTGGACCAACCAAGGAACTGATATGTTGTTGATGTGACAGCTGACAGAACAGTAGGCTTTCAATGTCTGAATTCCATATGGGAGTTGCTTCTGGCCAACAATGGGTACCCATGACACAGCAATCGAATCTCAACTTTGATTCTCAGTCTCTATGACTGGCCTTGTGACATCGCTTCATCTGTCTTCTGTGAAATGAGAGTGACACATAAGACTCCAACCCACCTTTCCAGCCTAACCTCTTAAGATTGTGCGATAGATTCTAGAGCAGCCTCCTACAGCTTGGGCACAGTATTTACTAGCAACTAGCTCCTCTCAGAAAATAAAACTCTCTCTATACGGCTGAAGTTAACTGGGGGAAAAATGGAGTTGCTTCTGTCTATAACAATAAGCCACAACTAAGGAGAGGTATTTGTCATAACTCAGAGCTCCATAGCCTGAGACTCTTGGAGCCTCCCCGTTGATTTACCCAGTTAGCTGTTCCAATATGAAGGTAAAATGAATCCTGAATGAAACCATGGCCCAATGACTTGCAGGACTGAAAGGGAATGAATTTATTCACTTCACCAAATGCAGTGGAGAATTTACAAACGGGGAGGGGGTGCTATTTCAAAGATAAATGAGTTCCCATGTCTCCTGTACACAGATACTATTTTTCTTTAATAATCTGTCCTCACAAGAAAGCCCTGTTAGAGTCTACCTAGAAATAATGTTCCCAGGGGAAATGGCCAAATTCCCTTTTCAACACAGACAAACAAAGTTTGTGAATGAACCCTTAGAACACAAACTTCCCCACACCTCCCTAAAGCTGTGTCTGTCCAGCATTAGATCTACAAACACTGCTAAGAAATTACAGCTACATTTTGAAAAGAGAAGAATTATTACTTTAATAAATGACTTAATGCCATTTTTCTAGAACATTCTTTCTTTGTAAAAATCATCTGTGATTGTTATTAATGGCCTGCCTTTAATTTACTTAATTTTTATGCTCCCAGTTTTACAGATGATAAGTAAGTCCATTGTTTCCTTTGCTCTGAATTCAACACAGACTTCTTTTAAGTGAGAAACTACTTAGAAAATAATTGAAATTAAATTGTGTGAGATCACTTCAGTTTTCCTTCAGTCTCTGAGCCACTTTCCTCTCAAATGATGAAAACACATCATCATTTTCTACTCCTCAAAAGATGAGCCTACGGTTTGTTCAAAATTCAGCAGGCACTGTTCTGGGCTCTCAGTGACTTTACATAGAAGGGTGGGGTATTGGTAATATTATGTTTATCAGAAGAAAAAAAAACCACCAGAAGGCAGATGGTACAAGCAGCTAACAGTGAGAATGTGAAAGAGCTGCTTTTAAACTAATCTGGATTTGCTAGTGGCGGATTCTACATGATGAAAAAGGATTATTAAAATAATTGGTTAAAAAGCTACACTGTTAAAGACTAGAAAAGGTCCATACTTTTTCTCAATGATAACCTGATGAAGTCAGTAAGAGAAAATTTTAAAGACGGAAAAAGGTGCCAAACAGAGGAAGGCAGCCCCAGTCATCACTCCTGTGGGTGGCCGTCTACGTATGAGCCCAGCTGTGAGACAGGCGCCTTATTGTGTAGGATCTTCCTGTTTTCGCAGTTTGAAACAACTGCCGAAGTCATTAAAGTCACAATGACTTTTTTAGGGACTAACTTTTGACTCATATTTTATACTCTTGTTAGTCATAATTTTATAAGGATTCCTGAGAATCAGGGAAGTAGAGGGGCTGAAAACCCCTCTTGAGATCACAGAATGCTCACAGAGGCAGAGAGCTGAGGTGGTAACATGGGCTAGTGAGAGATGACTGTGAGCAATACGTAATCTTAGGCAAAATGAAGTGACTTCTTAGGGCTCTGCTTCTTTAGTTGAGTGAGACAGTTGATGTCCAAAGTCCCTACTTTTTTCTTTTTAATCTGACTTTAAAGTAAAACAGAAAAAAAAACTGGAGCAAGGATATAGTGTAGAGCTTTAAAAACCCTATGAAACTCACAGTTTCCACCATTCTTTAACAGCTCAGGTTATCTGGGACTATGCTTCCTCCCACTTCCCATCATTCCTTTGAAACTCCAGTCCCTGCTCCTCTAATGACATGTTCATCTTATTTGGAAGGCAAGAGAAATAGCACTGAGTGAATTAGTAACTGAATGGAAGAAGGAGCTACAGCCGGCATGCCCCTTTTGCTGGAGTAGCTGAGGAAGAAAGCACAGTTCCAAGGTAGGTCATGCCTGCCAACAAGTTCTGCTGCGAGCAAACTCTGGCCTGGGGGCACAGGGTTAGGTAGTGTTCGCCACTCCATGACCACTCCAGAGACTCTCTTTCTGCAGCAAATTCCTGCCTCCCTGGGGATGTAGTGATACAAGCTAGGTAGGAATCCGAGGAAGAGTGGGCATGAGTCTTTTCATCACAGTTTTGCAACAAAATGCTGGCATTTCTGATGAACAAATCCAGTTCTGTTTACCAGCTGGAAGATGAATACTTGCTCAGAGGACAAATGAAAGGCAAATTAGGGACAAAATACCAATATTTTCATTCAGAAAACTGGAAAGAGAAGGGAGAGGGCAGTATACAGTTGTTCCACAAACTGACACTAGGTTCATCTACTCTTGACTTGTTTCTCCCTACTTATTCTCTTCCTACCCATTTATTTTTCTGTTTACAATTTCTAAAACTTTTTTCCAGAGAAAATATGACACACAACATCTGAATGCTGAAAATGCTCCCTAACCCTGTAGTAATTCCCATAAGAGTCTTTCCAGAACGTTCTCATGACCCACATTCCCTCCTAAATTGCTGCAGTGACATGATAAAACAGACAAAAAATACTACAAATATTTCCAAGAACTAATACAATTACAGCATTTTATACAACATAATATTTCTAAATTATGCATAATGCTTATTATATAATGCATGTTATTCATTATACATTTATGCTTCTGCATATGTAGAATTGCAAGGTTTGGTGGATAAAAATTCAAGATATTCTACTAGGTTTGAAATTCAGATGAAAATTTGAGTGTATGTGCATTTCAGATATTCCATATCCAAATACCTCACAAGAAGACTCAAAGCAATACTCTTTCAGGACAACCAGTGTAAAAGGCTCTGTATACTTTTAGATCATTACAGTTTTCCAAGTCTTAGTTCTCAAAGAGAGATCTTTCTTCTTGTGAGAAATAAAAGACCATTAAACATTCTTGGAACTCTACAATGCCATTTTATGTACTGCTCTCTTCCTTCTAATCTGCAAAGGGATTTTGGCAGAGTTTGAGTACTGGCATAACAGTAAAATACAGCTGACCTCCATAATCAACAAATGAGAAAATCATTGTAGCAACCGAGAAAAAGCATTAAAGAATCAAGACTCAGTCTCAAGTCACCCTTTTATCCCCATCAAGGTCACAGGATTTTAATATGACTCTAAAGCTGATGACTAGGACATTCTTTTAAACATTACCCATCTAGAAGTTGTACAATTTATAATATTTAAAAACAGAAATATTGAGTTAGATGTGTGGATCAACAAGTCAAGAGTCCTGTCCACTGGGGGAAAAAATGTAAGACTGATGAGCTCCAGTTCTTCCGTAGTCAACTATACAGGGGCTGCATCACCCCAAACATTCTTTGTTTCTTAGTCTGTAAATACCGGTCACGGCAAGCCTTCTACCATTGGGGCTACATCCCCAGCCCCTAATATTTAAGATAGAATCTTGCAATGTTGCCTGCGCAATCCTTGTGTGCCCTGTCTCACCTGGCAGTGCAGCCCCTTTAAGAAATGATTCCTACATTCAGATGCTACCATTGCTTGAATTGTTGTAAATCCCACCGTCTTAAAATGTCTACTATTTCTGCAGCTATATAGATCTGCATAGCTTCTTTTTGAGATTACTACTCTACTGTCCTGAAGGGTACCATACAGCCTATAATGCCTGCGACTCTAGTTACATTGTTTTCAGCCAGTGCCTTTGCCATACTCCCTGAGATACATAAGACAGTGGGAGGTTTCAAAACTCCTTTAAGAGTCACTTCTGGATTAACTTTCTCAGGCCTGGGATAGTCCAACAGTCTGTCAAGTTTCAAGGTCAACTCTGGGGCATATCAAGAAAATTAAAACCCTGGGCAATACAGGCGTTACTTTTTCTCTCTTGGAAGCATGTATCTTGTCTCTTTTGGTATGCCTCACATTGGACTATACACATCTGAATTGAGAAAAATTTGCCATGGATTGAAGATTTGAATGCATCTGTAAACTACAAAAGATGAAACTAAGTGTCTCAAGTTATTTTTTTACCCTATTAGAGGAGATCGCTATATCTGCATTTTGCTTTCCTGTGATGGCTACCATAATTTAGACAAGATGGATACATGCTTTCACCACAGTGTATCCCTGAAATGTATAGTTCTGTTGGAATAAAGGAAATTTCAGAGATGGACACCTAGCTCTTTTGTGGAGAAGAGGGAATGTTCATTGTAGGCTTGCCCTTCTAGTGAACTTCAATGACACAAAGGACACCCTACCAGAGAAGCCAGTAGCCTCTACCACACATGATGCAAAAACAGCTGAATATCCTCTCACATCTGGAAATAAACTTCCACACTGTAGCCCAATCTGAGAAACTGTGCAAAAGCCCCTAAGAGACTGGGATCTCCATCTCTGAAGTGGGGTGACTACAGATGACTTGGTCTGTGACCAAGTAGGCATTCTATGGCATCGGATTTGAGCTTGAAGATTTTATTTCTGAATTTCAAGTTTGAACTCAGGCCCTTCCTTCCTTTGAGTTCACTGCTGCATGGAGGTTTCTTGTGGCTCTTTGGAGCCTAAACTCTTGCCATTGTTGGCAGTAGCTTGCATAACTAATTGCAAAATTCCCACAATATGTGTGATGTGGTGTTATGTCATGCAGGTTGTGTGCGTGATACATGAGTTACTCACACAGGTGCAGGCTTGCTGATTGTCATTTAGATTGTTCACCAGGCTAAGGAGTGTAACCAGAATTGCAGGAAAGATAAATGAAGCATTTCAAGTGAAAACCATAATTTGAAATGGCCTTAACGGCAACATGACCATAACAACAACAACAACAACAAAAGCCTGTTTGGGGAAGCCAGGATGTTAGTAACACTCTATTGATTAATGCTTCTTTAATTTAGACAGTTTCTACTAATTAGGAGACTTCAGAATTCTCCAAAGCTAGGAATAACCACAGACTGCCATACAAGCATATCTATACCATGTATACATTTACTCAGATTTGCACAGTTGAAGTCAGTCTGGTTGAATATGCTACTGGGCTGAGAGAAACATTGGCATAATGCCAGAATGAAAATTATGGCCCAATAGTGGTAAAGTAGTCAGGTGCCATGCAACATAGAGCTGATGACTGACAGATGTAACACTTGCTCTTAAGTCCCACCCACACCCAACACCCCAGAGACAGCAGTCATAAAAACGCTTTGAAGGCTTAGAGTCACGTCTATTGGATGTAGACTTTTTGAGAGAATGATAAACTAAATACTGCCAAACTGAACCAGCCAGCCTCCAACAGCCACTTGGGCAGATTCAGAGTTTTCTGGGCATCATAGTTCTGGGTCATGTGATTAGAAATGAGAAGCAGTGATGGAAAGAGCAAAGGCTTTTTCCTGAATTCTTCCCAACAATCATGTTTTATTCATTTTAACCAAATATATTTACTTCACTTTTTAAAAAGAGAATCTCTTCCACCCAGAGCTTTATAGTCTTTGGCTAGTTGCCCTATTTTAACACCTTGTTAAGGGTTTTCTGTGTTAAGTGCTTTTGTTGAGCTGGGAAGATAGCTCAGTGGGTAGGGTACTTGCTGTGCAAACATATTAATGAATTTAGAGTCCTTGCACCTACAGAAATGTCCGTGTGACAGTACATGTCTGCAACTCTAGCATGGGTTGAATGGAAAGGCTCAGGATGGATCCTGGGATTTATTGGCTAGCCAGTCTAGTCAAAATGGTTTGCCATTTTGGTTCAGTGACATACACTGTGTAAAAAAATAATTATAGTGTAAGCAATAAAGGCTTTTTATATTGACCTTCATCCTCCACATGCACCCTCACTATTGAGCACATACTGATGATATACACAGGTACACACATCTTAAACACCCCCTGGAACTTTTTCTTGAGAACAACATATGACCACTTTCAATCTGAAAATATTATTCTGTTAGTCATACAATATGTCACTAGATAACATCCTTCTCAAGATTTTAATCACATAAAAAGTATTTTAATCTTATAAAATACTAGTACAAAGGTATCTATTAAAAACTTATTAAAAATTCAACAACAGCAACAAGACCCCAAATTCTCTGCAATTAAATGATACTGACAAATATTTAGAATATAATACTGGTAGCCCTTGTGGTAACAGTCCCAAGGACACTCCCATGCAAATAAGCTTTGTGAAACCTGATCCTGAGTGTTAAACACAGCAGGGAAAAAAAATCAGTGGTAGCTCATCCCATCAAGAACACAAATAATGTACTCACTTGGCCAAGAAAAATATGCCCAGTGATTCAATCAACACGGCTGTATCTCAATGATCTGACTCAGAATGGAGCCAGCTGCAGTCAACACAAGGGGCGGGGCGTGGGGGGTTTAGCTGGCAGGGTAGAGAACTCTTGGGGAGTGTCAGTTAAATTTCAGGCTGAGTGGGATATCCATCATAGGGGTTAGAACACACTTTACTAGAGAGCCATTCGAAGGTTCCCAGGCTCCCATAATCAAGTGGATATGTGAGGCTATATTGAAAATCTATAAAATCTGAGATCTCTCCAGTACTAGATATGATATTAACTGACAGGATGGTAAGAGGTTGCTCTGCAGCAATACCACAAGACTGTGCACACTGGGAGAGGGTCACAGCACAGGTCTGACTGTGCATGAACTGAAAGCGGAGTCCTCCAAGTAATTATGAGAGAAGCATTTATTTACTCATTTGCCTGTTTTTATTCATTTCCATGTGACAATAAAACGCTGGTGTTCTTACGCCATGGTTTTAATGAATGTTCTGACACTGAGGGTAAAGAAGAAGTTGGAAATGCACTATGTTGACCAACCAGACTTAGTAAAAATGTAGTATGTCTTTTGTAATTTGTCTCTGTTTTTTTTCCCCAATACTAAAATGGGTATTTGGATTCTTTAGTGAGTTGCCCTCCAGTGTAATCTCCTTTTAAGTATTTTAGCTTTTAATTCAAGTCTTCTTTTCTTTAGTCCAACAGCCCAAACATCAAATATCTTTATTCAGTTGAGGATTTATAACTTTTATCTTCATTTCTTATAAACTATATGCTAAGGACTGTCACCTTACTCTGTCACATGATACAATGTAAATAATGACTGGAAATGGGTAGATAGCAAAAGAGCGGAAGTTAGCGAGTCAGGAATCCTTTAAACATGGAATAACTTCCCTTAAACGTTATTATCAATGCAATTAATTCTCCCTGAGTCGATTTATTTTCCCCCAGTATTTCTTCATTTTAAAAAATTGAATAATACGTAATTGCTTATTCACATTTATTACAAAATATTTGAATTACTTACCTCATAATTCTAAATTTGAATAAACATAAACTCATCTTGATCCACAGCAGGGAGTTTACAGGAAACAATAAGCCTCTATGTTGTGAGTGAGAGTGACCTGTCTCAAAATGCCTACGAGCATTAATAGCACTGACATTGTTTATCAGTGGGCAGCGGCCAGTAGGATGGAACTAACTCCACTGTGGATGTAGGTAAGAGAACTCAAGAAGGGAAGCTCATTTAAATTATGAGAGCTACCCATTGAGACATCAATTGGAAAGAGACACTGCAGGGTAGGAAGATGGTAACCTGAGATTCCCACCTTAATCTCAACTTGCTGGACTATACACTCTGCCAAGCAGCTGGAAAAATCCACAGCCTGGTGACTTTTTCACCAGACTGTAAACTCTCCACTTATTACCTTCAGTTCCCAACAACAAAAAGAAGAAATAAGGGGAACTACAAATGGACTTGACATGAGAACCCTCCTATCTCAGTACCAAAATCCTCCCATTATCCTCTGATTCTGGAGACATCATGGAAAAATAAAATTACTTTCCACTAAGATTATATCTTGTATTTTCAAAGATATTTAATCTTCACTTATTATTGATAAGAAATGGATCTTATTTATAAAATGTTTCCTCATCTGTAAAATGACTTAATATAAATAGTATTTATTAAAGTATTTTTTTCTGAAAGTAACAGGAGCACACAAATGCAGTCTCACACTACCACGGAACACAAATTGAGTTTCTCACACTGAGGGAAACTGCAAGGGTCTCTACATTCGAAGTACAGTAAATAAGCCTTGCTGTGGGACAGCCATGACAAAGGGATCTTCCCTGCCTGGTAAGTACATAAACAGGATTTTTAAAGTTCCCCTCTGGCCTGGTGGTGGTGGCGCACGCCTTTAATCCCAGCACTCGAGAGGCAGAGGCAGGCAGATCTCTGTGAGTTCGAGCCTGGGCTGGACCGACAGCCTCCAAAACAATACAGAGAAACCCTGTCTCATAAAAACCACACAAAAAAAGCTCCCTTCTGGACTGAAAGTTGCAGAATCATATCTAGAACAACTGTGTGAAACCATAATTAGAAATAAAATGTGTAGAAGTTTTGTTATTTATCAAATTTCACCATCTACAGTGACCAAGGACATTAGTTGTTGGGTCAATAGTTAGTTTGCTTAGTCCTCTATGTAGCACAGCTGATCTAATTCAACTGGAAAGATATTTTTACTTAGTGATGAATTCTCTTATTGAGGTGCTAGATGCCAATAATTCATGTGCTAACTCTATTTTTTAAAATATTAGTTTAAATATTTTAATTTTTAAAAAATTTCTAGGTAGCTGTACTCTGATTCCATCTTCATAATTGTTCAAAGTTATAATATTTTTGCAGTCTACTGAACAAAGACAGATCAATGTGGTCTTGTAAGGTTTCTAATTGCAAACTTAAAACTTATTATATTTGAAATTTAGAAGTTAGAAAAGTAAAATGACTCCACTCTGAAGGTGAGTTTTACCTTAATAAACTTGCTACACTTTAATCTGGGAGGGTTTGAGGCTTCCAAAGCAGTCCATCCTAATTGCGATTGTCTTTGGAAGCGAACATACAGTGACTGCTGAGCAGAAGGAAGTGTGTGGCTCCCAGCTTTAACTCCACTCCATAAGTAAGCGAAGATCATCAGGTGCTTTCCAAAGCAGGCATACAAGAACAGAAGATTCACTATGGTCTTTTTTCTAAGTGACTTCCCAGTTCTTTCTTTGTGAAAGCATTTGGCTACTTTCAAGTAAATCAAACAAAGGAAGTTACAGTAAAATCTCCTAGAGACTACATAGTTTGGCACCAGCTGAGGGAAACACCACATGCCATAGGGCAAGACAAAAAAGGGGCCTACAGGTCCCCAAAAGAGAGCTAAAGCGAGTCTGTACAGCAAAGCACCGATACTTGGCATGATGCCACCTAGAATGCAGCCCCACTGAGCAAAAGGAGCCTGAGCTGGTGTCTCCTGGGAGGGTATTTTGGTTTTCATGACAGTAAATGATCCTCTCCTGTTGAACCCATTTCACCTAGAAGTTAAATATGTTGGAAGAATTGCATAACAACAAGCCTCACCCCTGGATAACAATGGCAGGGAACTTGGTGGGGCTGTGAGTTTGGTACTTATTCTCAAAGATCAAACATGCAAAAGTAGGGAAGTACAAAAAGAAAAAAGAAAAAGAAAAGGAAAACTGAATGCTTATTCCATGACAGTGCTGCTACACAATATTTCAAGACTGCTATTTTAGTTCATAATTGTTTCCCCTGCTATAGTGTCCTATCAGCTGGTCAGAGTCACACAAAGGGGGAAATCCTTCATTTAATTCCTTTTGAGAGATCTGTTCATTTATAAATCTTGCAAGAGAGTTAATTAAAAGACTGGGTGAACTAGTTCCAAATTCAGTGAAGGAACCAGTTCCTAGATATACCAATGTAGAAATATTTAGATTAAGCAAAAAGTACTACTGGTCACATTTATTTCAGAGAGCTAACTCCCAAACACTTTGATTTGCTAAGTTTTCATAAGATTAGAATTTCAGATACTGAATCACACTCAAGAATACAACTCTATTCTATAATTTAAAAAAAACAATAGAAAAGTAATTTAAACAATAAGGAAAGAAAGAGTAATTAAACAACAATGAATAAAGATCTATTAGCTAAATCTTCCCTTTCATCTTTGAAGACAATAAAATAAGAACTCTGTCTGAACCTGGGAATTCCTCAGTTCCAGTAGCCCTGCTACAAAGGTATGAATTCTCTATTTTATGCTCAAGCTACAAGCATTGGGAAGGAAACCCTACTAGTGAAACTGCTGCCATAATTTGAATGACAATAAAATCAAAAGAATAGAACAACCCCTCTTTCTCTTTCCTTTGAAAGAGAAATGGGGGGGGGGGTAAGAGTAGACAGGGAACCAGGGAATTTCAAGACAATGTTACTATCTTAAGCTAAGTTAGGGAAAGCAAAGAGAGCTTGAATTTTGTACACTAATCCACAAGAAGGAAAGGATGCCTTGAGTGCTTATGCACCAGTTCCCAGAGCTATGGCAGTTTTGCTCCTTACCTGTGTTACAAGCAATGCCTTCCAGCCCAGGCTAAGTCTGGAATTAGTGTCTAGGCTAGAGGCCAACAAGATAACTAACTGAACATTAGAAATTTGAACCAGACCTAACCAATAAAGATCTGTGTTAGAAGGATAAGCCCTTCCACCAAACATTCCACAATTCACATTGAAGAATCGCTAAGTACCTCTGAACTTTCCCTTTCATGTATTTGTCTCATAGGGATCTTGGCCTTGATCCCTGATGCTCTCCCAACCTCAGCAAGTCCAAAGCCTTTTGAGTGGTGTTAGGCAGGACACTATCCTCAGCACCAAGTGTGTGTGTGGGGTGTGTGTGCCACACATGCGCGTGTGTGTAATTAGAGTCGGATCTTAGAGCTCATACATGGTGGCAAGCACTGTACCAATAAGCCACATTCTCAGCCACGGTGCTATTATTCATGTATGCTAATCAGATTATTTCTACTAAATGCCACTTTACCCATCTGTAGATATTGCCTATTGCAAAGAGTCTCTGGATATTCAATATGGGGTGAAGGACTTCACTGAGTGTCTATATGCAGCATCTACACGTGTAGATGTACAGTGGCTGTCCACCATCAAAAATTCAAGACCTGATGCAAACCACAGAAACAATCTATTCCAATTACTTAGTTTCATAATAAGGAAATGAAAAGATTTCAAAATGATTTAATTGCTCTGGAGAATATTCCCAGTAAAGGTTAAGCTAGAATTTAAACTCATGGCTTATATTCAGATTCTTTCTCTTGGCAGTCTCTATACTTCATATGAGGCTATAAAGGGAGAAAATTGGGTCAAAAATGCTTGTTTCCCCTGCTGCCTGTCACAACTGATTTTCATTATAGTCTTCTCTCTAAATCAAGATCATCCCTAACATTTGCCAGGACAATACTGAAGGCCTAAATACTTAAAAATATAGACTAAGCTATCTCCTCTTTGTAACCTGACAGTCCGTCACAGTCAGAAAGGGCAGCTAGAGCCTAAACTCTTTCAACTCTGCGCTGTACCTGCCCTGTGCTTGTCTGACCATGGGGAAACTTGCAGTCAAGCTTGGGTGAGGCCTCTGCCACAGCCTGCATGTGCAAATTCCCACACACTTTCTCCCCAGTCCTGCTGCTGCCTCATGGCTGTCCCTGGGGCCTCGGCCTGTGTAACTCTGCAAAAGCACGTCCACACACAGGCCCTGGGAAGAGGGTTCAGAACCCTTTGGACAAACAATGAGAAATTCGGCCAGAGGCACAGTGAGGTCTGGAGGGGATCACACAGTCCCTTGGGTCTGATCAAGTCCTTTGTGTTCAGATGGAGAATATACTAGGGATTCCTTCAAGCCTAGGGATCAGTAGAAGGTCCCTGTGTTAAGGGAAGCCCCTCTCTCACCATCATCACTGATAAATCCTTCAACAACCTGCTTCTCTTTGACTGACAGAGTACTACATGAATCTTTTGATCATTAAGATCTATTTTCTTTCAATTCTGTTAAGGCCAGCATTTCCCATAGTTATTGATTGTTTAGTGGTATAGAAAGTGACTCATTAAACATTACAGCAATTGGCTTGCCTTAGTTATGATCACCTTCCAGTGTCAGATATTCTGGTTTCCTAGTAGCTCCAGGCTTGTAGAATTGAGTGACTTTATTCTCTCCCTCCCTCCCTCCTTCTCTTCTTCCCTCCCAACTAGTTGGTTCAGGCAACTAAACTAGTTGGTGCAGGCTCTTGTAGAGCTGGAAAAATAAACCTTTGTACCTAGAAGGACTCACTTCTCCAGTGATGGTATCAATATGTGATTTTAGGATGCCTCAAGAAAGTACCATTCATCTCCCATTCCCAGCTGGTGTGAGGTTCCTTAGCAAACAGTTACCGAAGTGTTATATCGTGACTCTTCAGTCTAAAGAAGCATTGGTATCAAAGACTGCTCTTCCTAATGTCAGAACATCCATTTCCATCACTTGGATCCAAATCTGTCTCAGGCAAAGCTGCTAGAGACAGAAGAGGTCCCAGTAGGGCTTGGGATTGAATGCAACTGCAGTTGAATGCCACACACTATATGCTTGTCTTTTGCCGCTCACCATGCCAGGCACTAACAAGCCTTGTGATTCTTTTCACCTGAACCCTAGATCAGACACTGTGCTTCTCAGTCCAAAAGGGGAAGGAACACCTCCCACTCCTCCCCAGTCCGGCCCCACCTCCCTAGGATTGTTCTGACCCGTCCTTCCTCAGCCACTGTTGTTGCAACCCTGTACTTTTCTGACTGCGTCTGTCAGGAAGGCGGCAGGAAATTCTAGTCACCCTCACAGCAGCTGTGCCATTCCTCCTATCCTCCTCTGATGACGTGGGTTGGCTTTGGTGACAGGAGGTCAGGAACTGAGCCATAATGAAGGTCGGAAAGAGAGGTCACTGTTTGTGCTGCGCTCGGGCTGGGGATCCCGGTGGGGCTGTTTGCTTTCTTCCTTTCTATACTGTTTCTCTTTCCGTTCCTCTTTTTGGGCAGAGCCCAGGCATCCTGTTTTCAAAACATTAGGCTGTTTTTCGGCAGATGAACTCACGCTCTGATGCGTTTTGCCGAAGTGTGAGACAATTCTTCCAGGTGAGGAGGTGACAAAACTTGAAACATACCAATTGATGAGCAAATCTAAGAGGGAAGGGCTGGGACACGGCTAACTTGACTTGGGCTGCTCACTGAGGGGTCCAGGCATTCTTCCCACACCAGAAACCATGACTGTGTCTGCCCTCCAGTCTCCTGCTTACCTGTCCCTGACTTCTTGCCATTTGTATTTTATAGCTTTTTAATTTTGAGAAAATGTTCTCTAATACTAACTCATCTGGCTCTAGGTTTCTGGAAAACTTTGAAATTCCACTGGGCCTGTTGCTAGTATCTAGGGTCAAGAGAACCGTTTTGGTTAGGTACAGGAGCAGTTTATCCATTTTCCTGTAGAAGCATAGGGAAAGTCACACCTCTGAATCACTCCTTCTCTTTAGGCCACAGACGGGTCAAGGAAAATCATAAATAAGTCATAAACAAAAACAAGAAAGTGTCGCCTTGGCCAGATACAAGAACTCCTAAAGACTGCCTGCTTTTACTCTACCAAGCTGGCAACTCTCCATCTTTCCTGCAGAGACACAGACTGGCACCTAGATCAGTCAGTCTCACTCCCTTCATGGCACAGTGGCTCTACCATCGACACTCTGAATCAGCTCCAACTCTGCGAACAAAAGCCTTCGGGTCAGCACTGAAGAGTAAGTAGGGACACAGATGTGGTTTTGCAACAATGTAGTAGGCCTAAGTAAGTGATCCCCCACATGCCAGGGGCACTTTATCGAATGCTTTGGGCCCACTAACCCTGTTGAGGCGAGGCCCACTTTTATATTGTAAAACTGAATCTTTAGGCAGTTAAGTAAGTCGGGTCATATACAACAGCTAGTAAGTGAGATGGACAGAATTTAAACCATGCTTCTCCAGATCCAAAGCTCTTCATCTTTGTCCACCTCCTGTAAAGTACGCACTCCCTTCCAGCTCTGTGATTCAGTCTCCTTGTGGCTCCTTTGGGCACTGAGAGTAAGCAAAATGTGGCCAAATCTGACTACTTAGTGATAACTAAGATGGTATTTCCAAATAGCTGCTTATACAGAAATCTCTGATGATTTCAGCATTTAAATTTTAATGTGGAGTATTCCTTTTGTTGTCCATCACTTTGTCTCACCTTTCTAGATAATGTCGATGAACTTTTTCTGGGGGTCTCACTTTCTCATGTTGTTACTATCCATGGGGGCCTCACTATATTCTTTCTCGTGTTGTTACTATCCAGGCTACCCTGCTTGCCCTTGTGCTCAGGGTCACCCAAGGCAATGAACTGAATGAAATGAATCAATGAGCTGAGGGGGAGATAACTCTTTAACACAGCATTCTCTTCACTCACTGGATGGCTGCTATGCCCTGCCACCTTTTCTAGAGAACAGGCCAGGCAGCACACTTCTGTTTCAGCTAAGGAACTTCGTGTGGCATTTCTTTAGAGTTGGCTCTGTTCAACTTTCATTGCTTCCTGCATAGGACACCCTTGGGGAGGGCTGGGATTCTCTGGTCTCAATACACACCTCCTTTCATATTTAACGATACATTGTTAATCACTTTACAAGACAGTGAACAAGGTCAGCACTCTAGACCCACACTAGACATGAAAACTCATGGCAATGTGAAGGTTCTTTAGGATGTTCTCCCCCCTGCCCCCTCCCCTGGCTAGTCCCCTGCTTTGTCCTGGTGACTCCAGAAACTCATGTCCTTGATGATGAAAAACTACTGAAAAGACCACACCGGAATTTTGCATCCACAGGTTGCATCAAATATCACAGAATAAGAGACAACAGGACACTTGCTGATGCCGTGAAGCTGCCGAAGCCCGTGTGAAACAGTCTATGTAAATCCCAGAGTGATTTGGAGAAGCTACACAGTGAAGCCCCCAGCATGGGGAAGCGGTTGGGTTTTACACCAACCTGGAAAGTCCCTGCTAAACAGGGAGCTTGGTAGAAGTCAGAAAATACTAGTTAAAACCCCAGTGTGCCCTGTTTCTTTATTCCCCACCAAGTGGAACTCTGAGCTAAAGTTTCAGAGGGGGCTCATATCTGCTTCTGTTAGGGATTAATTCATGAGACAGTAAGGAGGACACCAACACCACACACACCCCAGCATCTCCAAAGGATACCCTGTTTCCTCTGCCACGAGGCTCTGTAGAGGAGCCAGCAAGCTCTGCTCCAAAGTGATGCCTTTTACCCAGGGAAGAAGAAGGAGAGTGCTGTCAGGTTTGGACTTTGGGCTGGAAGGGTAGGTGTGGTAAAAAGTTTCTTCCAGCCTCAGAAATATAAGACAATAGCTAACACCTCAAGGCAGAGATGTAGGGGGAACTCCATGAGGTGCAGTGTCCAGGCTTTCCCTCCAAGTACATGAATGTAAATAAATATATAACTTCACAACTTTTATCACACACACACACACACACCTGCACACACAGACACGCACCTGCATATACACACCTGCAAACACATACACGCTTAGCTAAAATTCTGCATGAAAACATGTAAACAAGCAGAAAAAAAACTAGCAACAGCCCTCACTATATAATGTCAATAAATTAGTACTTCATGTCCAGATGTTAATTAAACAAATGAGATAATGACAGATAATTAAACCTCCTCAATGCTAAGTTGTGTTTTGTTTTTCTTGATATTGTAAGTAAAATCGATTTTTTTCCACTATAGATTTTAATTTTAAGTGAGTTCACCTTTAAAATTGGGAAAAACAAAACCCAATGGCTTTCTGTGGTAGAAAGCAAAATATGTTGTTTCTTTCTTTCTTTTTCTTTTAATCCCAAACCCTGTCAGCATCACAAAAGAAGTGTAATAAATCCCCAAATGCCCTTCTTCCCAGCAAGGGTTTGTCAGGCTGAAAGATACTCTGTTTTCTCTTTAAAAAGTACTGGACCTACTTTCTCATCAAACACGTGTATGCTGCACTGATTAAAATGTGGCAAGTCCAGCACTCTGTCAGGTGAACTGAAGAAGATTTCAGTTTTCTACTGTTTAAAAAGAAAAGGCATCAACATTTGTAAAAATGATCTGGAAGCTACACAGATGTCTCTCACTTAGATCCAATACTGTGCGGGTTCAAAGATTTATTTCTGGGCATTAACACGGATTAAGAAATTTCAGTTTACTGTGGTCCCTGGGCACAAGCAAAGAAAAGGTGGCACTTCTACAAAGTCTGGGACTGATCCACAGACAGGCTGCAGCCTGGAGCTTCGGTTGTAGTTTAGAGAAAGGGGTGTTCTTACCTTGTTTGAAGCCATCTCGCTGACAGAGCGGTAGGTCTGGATGGTCTCTAGCTGGTCTAAGCACCAGTCTAGTTCCTCCAGTGTCTCCATTGCTAGTTTCTGATATGATTCTTCTGCAAACAAACACACAGACAGGTAGTTAGGCTGCAGCGGCTGCAGGCTGGCCATAGCCGAGTCTCCTCCGCCTCGGCTGCTCCCGGCGCCACTGACGGTGCCCCCTTGCTCCTTCATTGTTTGCTTGCCGACTCCTTGCTTCCAAGCTCTCTCTGGTGCTCTGCCCGGGGGTGGCTGGTGCCAAGTTTTCACCCCCTCGCCTGGATGAGGTGTCAGTGATCTACCAAGAAACTTCCTCAGAGGAAGAAGGCGGGAACCTGCGCCCAGACGCTCATCTGCATAACTGAGCCCTAAAACTCCGGGCTGAGCAGAGTTTTCTCAGGCTGCCTCTGCCTTAGTCATCCCGGGGCTCTGTGGGGTGTGTGATGTCATTTCTGAGTGTTTTCACTCTGGAGGAGAAATGAGGAAGGCTTCCCCTCCTTTTGCTTTGCTTTTAGGTGAAACCTTCTCGCTATAGCCAGGTGGGGGCAATTGTGTGACTGTGCTGTTCCCCAGGAAGAGCACTCATTCATTCTGGGGGAAATACTCCAGTTAGGTTCCTTTGGACTCAGCGACACTGATCCACCACCGAGGCATAGGCTACTCCTTTCTTTTCGTGGATTCTCTCCCTAAACTAGAGGTAAAATGAGGTCTCCCCGATGATAAGACTCCAGTCTAGAGAAACTGTCTGGAGTTTTACGTGAACACGTTTATTGGCCTGGGAGTCTTGTGGCTCTTGTTATAATAAACAAAGCCAAGACTTCCCTTGGGTAGTGCCAGGGTCACAGAGAAACTCTGAACCGGACTTTCAGGTGGAGCCAGACTTGTGCTTTTCCTTTGCATCGATGCTAGGGGGTCTCCTTTGTTGCTGTCTGGAAACTTTTCAGTGTTCCATACCAAAATAAAAAACCAAACAAACAAACAACCCCACGTGAGGGGGGACAAGAAACCAACAGTGCGTTCAAGATCATACATCTGGCTATGATTGGAACGCTCTGCTTTTTCACTTCCCAGGACACGGCATTCCGTATCCAAAACTTTGTGGGTCCCAATAAATATTTCAGGCTATTGACTTAAGACTTAGGTTAATAAACACCGAATTTATGTTGTAATTTTAGGTGAATTAATGTAGCTTAAGGTACATAAAGCAGGCAGACTCTCCACATACAAGTGAGAGGACCAGCAGCTAATCACACATTCCAGAACACAAGCATACAACAGGCACTGATAAGATACAACGTTCCTGCCTGCTTTAGAATGCTTACACAGTGACTTGAAAGATGTTTATGAAGAAGCCTTCTGAGATCACAGAGCCTTTCATTACCACATGAAGAACTTTACGTGTGTTGCATCAAATATCTGGCGCAGAAGGACAGAACTGAAGTGTGACTGCAGGGAGACGGGGTGGCCTGTCCCATAAATGCACACTTCACAGAACGGGACACTTGTTTATCCTTGCAGGGTGCGCACACTTCAGGGAAAAGAGGGGTTAAAGCTCAACATCCTGTATGTCATACTTGAAAACCCACAGAACCACCGGAGGTGACTCCCTCCATCTTCTTTTCCACACCCCTCAATGTGCAGACAAGCATTTAGGTGTCTTTCAATAAAACTCACTTCGAGCCAGACTTTCACATACCTCGCCTCTCTTCTTCATCTCTGCAAGGCTGCCTCAACTCCAAGATTCTCCTCTCTCTCTCTAGTGTGTCCCGCAGGCAGCACCCCTTCCCCCCAGTTTTCTAAGGGGAACACTTCTTCAACAAAGCTTTGCCTGAAGGGACCGAACCCTTGCACCCCCACTTCCTGCCTCCCTCCCCAGCTGCTTGGGCTTCACTGCCTTGGTGTCTTCCACACCACCACCTGCAGCCTCTGTAACTGGGACCAGACATTCAGCAGGCCAGCCAGAAGAGGAGGGGTTTGCTCAGAGCTGTTGGAATCAGCAGATATGCAAAACGACTGTAAGATAAAACAGCGCAAGGCAAGGCACATTTGTCCGCAGAAGAAAAGGGGATCCGATTTCCACTCCAGATTCACACAGGAGACACAGAAGTATGCAGCAGAGGCACTGAAAGGGGAGACCCTTTTCAGGGGTGTCCCCCAGAGCCCCACTGCTGCGAGTGGAGCATATACAGCACAGCCTTGCTACCATCAGAGCAAGCAAACTGAGATGTGCCTGCCTGCCTGACAGACCCTAGAGCATCTTGCTCCTGTAGCTTTCTCCTTTAGGCTAACCACAATGTTTTTTTTTTAAAGCAGACTATTTCATCTTCAAACTCTGTTGGATTGGTCACTTTCCAAATTCTTTCCCCCCGTAATAACTGCTTATTTATTAAGATATTTTATTAATTCTTTCATAATTTCACACATTGTCTCCATACATATATTTTCCAAATCCTTATCCCACGGTCAAGATTTCATGCCCCACTTATCACAAATAAGGCAGAGGGCACAGACACAAGTGGGAGAGAGGGATGTTCTAACACTTGCTACTCAGGGTTGTAACTAGGAAAAGGGCCAGTGTAGCTTAACCCTGGCCTCCACCTTGTGGCTTCTTAGCCCTGGAACCACAGTCAAGTGTTTGGGACCCAGCAGATACCCAGGTGATACCAGTCCAGATGGGGATGAAATGCCTGGGCAAGCCGCTCACAGAGCCTTGGGCACTGGTGAGACAGAGAGCTTGCGTACACTGTGGTGGGAAAGCACCAGCCCCGCAGGGAGAACCAGGCAGCCTGGCTTTCTCTTTGAATACTTACTGTGTGATCTTAGGCTCCCATACACTACAACTGTAAAAGGAGAATATGCATGTTCAAGTTATAAAGAGAAAAGGCGACAGGGTGTATATAGTGTTTAGCAAAGAAGTCAGCGTTCAGTAGGTGCGGTGAGCGGTATGTCGGAGCAGTTAGTACTGACAAGCAGAGAAACCCAAAGGCCCAGCACCAGGGAGGATGAGGGTGTGAGGAGGAAGCAAGACAGCAGAACTGCACGTTCAGTGAGAACCTTTTCAGCAAAGATCTGCAGCACATTTTTGCAGAGCCTGGGACAAAATGAAAGTGCCAAACCCCAGGAAAGAGAACTGGTGGAAGAGCTGGAACATGGAGTTTTTCCCTTCCTTCTGCATTCCCTGTCATTGTTCCCCATGATGTTCTTATTTTACAAAACTTTCACACAGACAGAGAAGCTGCAAAGATAATAGAGCCCCTACACGCTCTCATCCTGCTTTCCTTGTTGCTAACTAGTGTTTTACATCACTGTAGTACCTTTGCCTCAGTTAGTGAATGGCTTGGTGAGTTTCACTTAACATCGTGTTCTTTCAGGCATAGGATACCATGCATGGAGACACAGACCCTCCAGGGGACTTGAGGGGCTGTTCCTATGACTGAGGATGTGCGTGCAGCTCACCAGCTACTGGCAACCCCTCATACAGCAGCCAGGGTGCTGTGCTTTGCCTGGTCTGGGAAAAGCAAGGCAAGTGTTTTTCTTTACTACAAGTGTTGGGCAAGGGGGTTTCCAGTATCTTACTTCACAGTATAAGCACAGAATTGTTTGGTTTTCAGTAGAGTCCTAAAGGTACTGCTAATCCTTCACCGAGACTGGCTGGGTATCTAAGTCAGAGGTTGTGCTGATAACAAAAACTAGTCATTTGGGAAGAGGGAACCTTAACTGAGATGTGCCCATCAGATTGCCTGTAGGCAAGTCTGGGGGGCATTTTCTCGATTCATGATTGATGCTGGGCGGGTGTTATAGGTAGTCTTGCAGTATATAAAAAGAAAGCTGAGACAGTCGTGGAGAACAAGGTAGTCAGCAGCATTCCACCATGTTCTGCTTGAACTCTTGCATCCAGGTTCCTGCCATACTTGAGTTCCCATCTTGGAATCCTTCAGTGATGGACTGTGATCAATTGTTGCCAAATAAACCCTTTTCTCCCCAAGTAACTTTTGGTCATGGCCTTTATCATGGTAGTAAAGAGCCTACTGGAACATGATAAATAAGAAATTTGTCCCATGGAGACACGGGCTCTGTTTGCCATATTGCACCCTTGCCATCTCAGAGCACAGACAGGTCTTAACTATTTCCCATCTTAAGACTTTGCACAGCACACTCACCCAACTTATATACTTCTTGCGCCTGTACCCAGCCTCTGCTGGAGATCATAGGAAGCAGTAGTCACAGGTGGTGATGGGAAGAAGGAGGGTGGATAGCTTCTGGGATGCCAAGGATCAGAGGAAGAGAGTGGTTAAGAAAATTGGGCTATGGATGTAGCTCAGTGATAGCGTGTGCCTGCCTAATGACTTGGCTCCATGTTTGATCTTCAGCACTGCAAAGAGCAAGCAGGCAAACAAACCAAACACACCTACCAAATGAGAAAAGTATTGGAGAATCTGTCTAAGTAGCCAACTTTATTTGCAAGACACAAGTTCTGAGATAAACTATGAGCTCTGAGGCAGTCAGTATGGGCTCTTCTATGCACAGGGCTGTATGCTAGTACACATATTCTATTTCCAGAAGGCCATATCTCTGCTTCTGTCATGTATAAGATGGTCCTGAAGAGAACAACGCTGTCACCACAGAAGCAAGTGTCAAGGGAATAAGAATGAGTACTTCAACCATGAATGGTGGTATCATTGAGCCTAGCATTCAAAGAGAAACCATAGGAAAAGTCAACCTTTTTCCTTCCATTCCTCTAATAGTGGCTGAGAAAGCTCTTCCTTCAACAGAAAGGCAGGATGTATCATATTTGGTGAATGAGCAAAAATTATAATTAATTTTAATCCTGTAATGATATATTGTATTCAAATAGTTCTTTTCTCAGAGGATCTCCACAGGGTCCATTAATCCTTGCAACACCTCTCTATGACAGACAGTCAAGAGGGTATGATTGATTTCTATTAAGGCTTACGCCAAGGACAAATTTGGCAGTTGAAGCATCAGACACAATAGTGCCCTCCAGATTCCTGGCAGGATTGCATTTTGCTCTGTTCTAAAGAGGACTCAGCTTAGAGCTGAGAAGCAACCGTGTTCCTGAAAGTGCTGCATTTAAAGTCACATCTCATCATGTCTTTTCTACTTAAAATTGCATAATTGCTTTCCTGAGTGTTGCCAGTCCCGAGTCTCCTCTTCCCTTTTCTTTTCATCTAGTAGAGCTCTCAGCAGAGGGGGGCTGTGCAACACTTCCTCAGAAGCCTGGTATGACCCTTACATTCATCTTCTCCAGGACTGGCCTCAGGCCACTTACCCTAAGTCAGCGAAACTAAACTTCTTCACATGTAAAGTGAGGACAAGAGAACTATTCTGCTCTTAGGAGAGTGTATACAACACAGGCAACATGCCTTTAATTATAATATATGTCATGCAAACATATCCTTTTTATTACAAATGGGATGTAGGTGCATTGTAGAAAATTAGGAAATGGCAAAGGAGAAAACCTTGACATAAATCTCAGTGGTAGACTCCATTGCTAACATCGTAATGCAAACTTTTTCATTTATGTCCATGTATTTACATACAAATGTATATAACTTAAATAAAATCACAACGTATAATGCTGCGGAACCTTTCTTTTACTCAGTCAATGCTCTCTCCTCTGCCCTCCCCCAGTTTTATAAATTTTCCATTCATCTATTATTTAGGAACATAGTCAATTTTCCAGTCTTTTCATTCTTATTCAGTAGCAGAACACACTCGTGTGTGTGTGTGGTGTGTGTGTGTGTGTGTGTGTGTGTGTGTTAGAAAGACAGACACAAAGAAGGAGCATGGTGTGAAAGGGCAATTAGAAATCTCTGAGAAGTTACATGCAGTCAGCTACTCCCAGTCAGAAAACACGACAGTAGATATGAACACTAAGGAAGTCAGTAATCTGGTTGAAAGCAGACCTTAGGCTCCCTAAAAACTGGCTTGGCAGAGTAGGGAATCTCAGTGTGATCTTATTACCCCCTGACTTCATGGAGGAGGGAGACAGAGGTTCCCTAACAACCTTGGTACTGTCTAAATTGAAAGTTACTTCCTCAATACAAATGAGGAAGTTGGAATTCAGAAAGGCAAATGCCCTACTCCCACAAATACACATGATTAGGAAGCGAAAACATCACAGCATACCCCAAATATAAAGTTTCCTTCAAGTTAAATGCTATTGGAATACTACCTAAATGCTATTCTAGTACAGCTTCATATATATATCAGGACTATGTCTGCTAGAAAAGAAGTATAAATATCCTTTCCCTTATGAGTGTCATGTAATTGAAATGTCTTCTCTTGAGAAGGTGACAACTGCTTGCATAGTGGGTCAAATTGGTCAGAGCAGTTACCACATGCAACATGTAGCGTAAATGTTCTAAGCACATATACGGTAGAAAACAAACAAATAAATGCTGTTACCAAAACCCACCTGAAATAAAATATGATCCAATTTATACAATGTGCTAAAGGGACAAAAATGAATCTATGAAATAAGAGGTAAATAATGATCACCTGGGTGGGGGGACAGACACGTTAGTGACCAGAATGGAAACAAAAAACTACTCCCCACATTGCATTTCTTCATTTCTTTACTTTTTTTAAATTTTATTTTCCAGTTTAAATTTAGATAAGAAACGAGGTTGCTTCACAAGTCAGTTCCAGGTCCCTCTCCCTTTCCCTCCCCTCCTCCCGTGCCCTCCCCCAACCCCCCCCGTTATCCCCTCATTCCCCCAGGGAGGGTGAGGCCCTCCATGGGGGTGTCCATAGTCTGTCATTTCATATAGGACAGGGCCTAGACCCTTCCCCAAGAGTTCAGGGTGAGAGTGCACCTCACATTGTTCTATGGGAGTCCAAAGTCCGTGTGTATACTTGGGATGGGTACTGATCTGCTGCCCAAGGCTCAATAGATTCCCTAGGCCTCCTCACTGACACCCAGATTCAGGGGGTCTTGATCAGTCCCATGCTGGATTCCCAGGCTGATGCCTGGGATTCAAGAGTTAACCTTTGTCTGGTCAGCTGTTTCTGGGGGTTAAACAAGCCCAATCTTAATCCCTTTGATCATCAGTCCTCCCTCTCTGTTACTGGCTTTCTTGAGTTCAGCTCAGTACTTAACCTAGGGAGTCTGCCTCTTCTTAGATCAGCCACTAAATGAAGTTTCTGTTTCCCAGACCCTCTGGCCATAGGATTGTAGGCTGGCATTCCCCAGATCTATGTCTAAAATCCATATATGAGAGAGTACATGCCATGTTTCTCTTTTTGTGACTGGGTTACCTCACTCAGGATGGTTTCTTCTAGTGTCATCCATTTGCCTGCGAATTTCATGATTCCATTGTTTTTTTCTGCTGAATAGTACTCCATTGTGTAAATGTACCACATTTTCTCTATCCACTCTTCGGTTGAGGGACATCTAGGTTGCTTCCAAGTTCTGGCTATTACAAATAAAGCTGCTATGAACATAGTGGAAGAGACATCTTTGTTGTATGAATGGGCATCTTTTGGATATATGCCTAAGAGTGGAGTTGCTGGGTCTTGTGGTAGGTTTATTCCCATTTTTCTGAGGAATCTCCATACTGATTTCCAAAGTGGCTGAAACAGTTGGCACTCCCACCAGCAATGGAGGAGTGTCCCCCTTTCACCACATCCTCTCCAGCATAAATTGTCATTGGTGGTTTTGATTTTAGCCATTCTGACAGGAGTGAGATGGTATCTCAGAGTTGTTTTGATTTGCATTTCCCGGATGGCTAAGGATGTTGAGCACTTTCTCAAGTGCCTCTCAGCCATTTTAGACTCCTCTATTGAAAACTCTCTACTTAGTTCTGCAGCTCACTTTGGCTTGGGGGCTTCAACAACTGTGAGGATTAAGCTAACAACACATGTCAGAAACATCTTGAGAGTTTTTTTCTGTTTTCTCACCTCCTTCTCTTTGGTCTTCACTTTCCTGAGAGTAGATAGACATGTTTCATAGATAAATCGTATAGAGATATGGCGTGGCTCCAAGGAAAGAAACAGAGATAAGAATGACTCCCAAATGTCCTTTCTGCTAGATTATGCCTTCTTGGTACTTGTCTAGGTTAGGCTGTTGGTTTTCACCAAATCCTACTGACATACCAGTGCAGTGACCTATCAGGTACTGGCAACTGTACAGGAAACTGTCCATTAATTCATCCTTTCATCAGAAATATACTGAACATCTACTATGTTCCAGGCCTGCTTCTGGGAACCATGCTGATTATAATATTGAGTAAGCCGTCTTAGGAACCAAACTGTCATGGTGTTGAATAATCAGCAACCCATTTGCCATTCTTTGAACAATAAGTTAATGAACTTAGAGGTCTTACCAGCTTCACTTCTGTTTTTCCAAAGATGTGAGATGAATACATTTGCTAGATTCTTTACACTCAGCTAATGACCCTAATTTTACACACCAGCTTCTAGCTCTGTGAGTGTTCTTAGTCTAGGTGCCTTGAAAAGTGCCAAGTGCCTCAATACTAGCATGCTTATTTCATTCTTACGTTCTTTTCCATAGTGAAATAAATATATGTTAATATTGTAATATGGTTTCTTCCACATGGAAACAAGACTCGTTATTTCAACAGGTTGATGCCATTGGCCTATTTATTTGGTGATCTTCATTATGATTTTATCTCTTGTAATTAATATCACCCTTCTTTCTGTCAAGCCATGGTACTCAAAGCTGTCTATTAAACTTTGAGTAATAGCTAATGAAGCACGCTCATGTTGGAATGCAACATCTCAGGAAAACGTGTTTTGAACCTTAAGTAGAGCATTCTTAGAACAAACTGTAGCCACTAGACAACACTTACATGATCTTCTTCCAAAAGCACAATTTATGAGCCTTAGGTGGGCTTCCTTTAGGCTGGACTTTGTTCATGTGTCTTGATAAATATGGAATATTGCAATTGCTTATGACAGGGACTTCACTCTGGGTGGATTCACTGGATAGTTTCACAGCCCTCAAGGGAAATAACAGCAGAAAGTAGGTCATTTTGATGCCGCTGTCTTTAGCAACTCCTCAAGACTCCGAATTACAAATCTCCAATCATAACTAGCGTTTGTGTATATAACTTGACAGTTTACCAGGCACTTTCACTTGTCTGCCTCATTTTTTCCTTGAAAACTAAACCCCATGGGATAGAGTAATGATGATGATGTGCAGTTTCCATGATGCCCATGAGAAAACTGAGGCTTAGGAAGGTCCCACAATTAACTCCAAGCCTTAAAATGAAAGAGAAAAAAGGTAGGGGGAAAGAAAAGGGAGACAGAGAGAGGACCTAAGCTCTGTGACTCTACATCCTGTGATTATTTTTAAAAACAAGCCACAAGCCACGATATCAGCAGATGGTCATCATGGAAGTTAGTCTTCCTTGGAGACATACAGACAAAGCAAAGCGAAGTCCCTGATGTGCCAGCTGGTTGGAAGCTCTGTTCCTCTTGGTTCTTGCCCCCCAACTCCCCTCGGCCATTACCCAACTGAGAAATCTCCTCTCCAGAATGACTCTGACTTGGGTATTTGACTGTTAATGAAAAATCTGTGGTCATTCAATCAAAAACAACAATAACAGCAAAATATGTACCTCCCAAGTTAAAGGAACTTAATCATTGGTGGTGGTTTAAAATTTGCTTCCTGGAGCTATACTGCTCTGGGGGTTATGGTCTAGAATCATCTCTTACTGTCAACCAGTCTTGAAGAAACTCCTTAAACTCTGTGCGTCCATTTTGTTTCTTCACCCACACAATAAGAGCAATAGTACCTGTTTATATAATAAATCTTAACTATGTGCAGTGGAACTAAGAGGTGGGGTCTTGAAGAGATAAATATGTGTAGAGCACTCATGAATGGTATTGGCAACCTTATTAAAGAGTTGAGGGGACCTAGATTTTCTGTCCCTGCCTCCCAAGGGAGGACACATTGTTGTCCCCTGCAGAGGACTTTTGTGCTACAAGATGCCATCTTAAAGCATAGAACAGCTTGCTCCAGACAGTGAACCTGCTGGAACTTTCATATTGGACTTTACCCTCCAAATTGCAATAAATAAAATTCTATTACCCATTTCAAATATTTTGTTCTAGCAACTGGTACAAACTAAAATGTCCTCTTCAATTGCAGTTGTCTATGCAAGGGATGATGGTGACTAGCACTATGGAGGGAGACAAGTGAATTAGAGACATTTAAGAGGGAAAGACTCTTGACCTCCAGAGTACATGGTTGATGTTTAAAACTCACATCCCTTCAGATTTTCTGGTCCAGAAACATGACTTTTATCAGAATGTTCTGAGTTAATTCAACCCAAACTAGTCATATGCACAAGAATCTAATGACAAATCCAATGTTAATGCATTAAGATATGTCGAGAAACAGCTTTGTGAAAGGCTTATCACCAAATTATACCCATTGCTGGGTAAACATAAAACTTGGAGAGCAGACAGCCAAGTGCTTTGTACAGCTTCTTTCTTCCAACTTGACGCCTTCAGCTACACTGCTATGAGATGTTGTAGTTGTCTTGACTCCAGCTTGCACTGGCTTTCCCAGTTCTATCCACCTAGCTAGTGTACGGTTTATCTTTTAAGATTTGGCTTGAAGCCATGTCTTCCCTGTTTCCTCAGCATTCTAGGTTGTTCATAAGCATTCTAGGTTGATTTAAATTCTCTTCCTCTAAGCTCTCACAACCCATGCTGACCACTACTCTTAACTGGCCATATTTTACCCAACTGTTTCTGCTTAAAACACACCACTAGATGCTAACCTTAAAAACAGAAGATATTGGCAGATTTGTTGACTTGCCCAAAATATCAGAATATTGGTATATCCATTATTGAAGGGAGAGGGGCCTTTGCTGATGAATATACTAAAGGCATCAATGATTCTTGTTCCTTATTATTTTTCACTAGTTTCCAAATAAGCCATGTTCTTTCTTGGTGATTTATTCAGTGTTACAAAAAATAATGAGCTCTGAGCGTTTTGGTTTTTTTTTCATTCTTGCCTAGATTTTTAGAGTGGCTAGTTTAAAAATGTGGGACACTCTGTCCACTGGACCTTTACAAAAATCACTTGGAGATTTTTAACTTCCTCAAACAGCTATGTTCAGCAAATTATTTATACATTTCTATATATCAAGTGTTACTAGAATGCCAACTGGCATTTTTAATTATAAAATTATATATTAATTGTAAAGCATATGTGAACAAAATCCAGAGGCAGCATAGATAGAGCTTAAGGGTATCAGGATAGGAAGGTGCGGGGAGAAATTGAAGATGGTGATGAACGGGTGGGATTTGACAACAAAAATAATGAAGCAAGCAGGGGAGCCAATCACACCATGCAGTTCCATTTGGAGCAGCAGCCATGTCAATTCCCCTTCCCCAGAACATCTGGCTATGGGTAGAGTTGGATAAAGCTGCAGGGGTAACACAGTCACAGGCAGAGCTTGCCCAGGATAGTGTTGTATGCTACACCAAGGAATCTGACTTTATTTGGCAGGCGATGTGGAGTCATTGAAAACTGTGCGACAAAAGAATGGTATGTGCAAAGTGCTTTATAAATCTCTTAATCCACTTTATAATCGTCTAGTGTTTTGCAGTTATGGATTACTGTCCGTGTGTCATCTTTCTTAATCCTCATCATACCTTATGGGAACACTCTGGTTGTCCCTATATCGTAAAGAGAGAGACTGAAGATTCGGGGTGTCCGTGTTTCACCCCAAATCTCATAACTAGTAAACATAGAACCCAGAGACTTGATTCTAGTCATTTTGGCTCCAAGCTCTGGTTTGTTTTGTTTTGTTTTTGCTATATGTAAGGAACCTTTAAGCACAGGAATTGTTGCCTTGGTTGTAGCAAGTTGTAACATTATGAAGCATGGTGAAGGACACACATGAAGTAAACTATTACCAGAGATTGCTATTTGAAGCAAAGACAGGTGCTTAAGAAATAATGTGGTTTCAAATTAAGGTGAGTTTCACAGGGAATTCAAGGTTATTTATGTCTTAATATTAGCCTTATTTTTGTTTCTTAAAAGATTTATTTTACTTTTCATTATGTGTGTGTGCATATGTATGAGTTTAGGTATCAGTAGAGTCTAGAAAAGGGCATCTGATACCATGGGGTTTGGGTTGCAAGTGTTTGTGAGTCTCCCATTATGGGTGCTGGGAACTAAACTCCAGTCCTTTTCAAGAGTAGTATATGTTCTTAACCCCTGAGCCATCTCTGCAGCCCCCAGACTTTATTTTTAGAATAAAGAATACCAAGAGGCAGTAGGTAGCAGAAGCATTGAGTCTTCTGTTGAGTTCAAATGTGGTTAGTGGAGAAGAGACCAGGAGTTTTCTGAGCTCACAAAACATTGTTGCCTAAAATCTGTTTCATCTGACTCTAGGAAAGAGTCTCTACACAGAGCAGTCTTGGGTGACTCAGGTCACACAGGTAACTCAGGTCACCTGAGAGTGGCTTTGCATTTGACAGTCCATGTGCCAGAAAGAGTAGAAACGTGCTCAGACTGCTTTAGGATCTGGGATTCCTGTATCATCCAGTATGATAGCTAACCCCCAAGGGTAGCTACTGGGTATCTGAATGTGGCTACTCTGGTGTAAGACATGCTGCAGATGTAACATTTTGCTTTGTATGAAAATAATTAAAGACAACAGGTCAATACATGGTTATAATTTATAACAGACTGAAATAAAAGTATTTTAGATATAACTTAAGCCAGCTAATTTATTAAAATTAACTGTACTTGAAATCTTAAAAGACTACTCAGTGGATAAGAGCATTGAACTCTCTTGCAGAATATCTGGGTTCCGCCGCCAGCACCCACATATGGAATATTCCTTTATATTATGTGACTATATGTTGCTGTGATTGGTTTAGTAAAGAAGCTGATTGGCTAATAACTGAACAGGATAAGGTTAGGTGGGAGGGCCAAACTGAGAATGCTGGGAGAAGAGGGGAGGAGTCATAGGAGATACCAGCAGACACAGAGGAAGCAGGATTTGTAGAAAATGAGGTAACAAGCCATGAACCATGAGACAGAGAGTAGATAAGAATATGGGTTAAGTTAAAATGTAAGAGTTATCTAGTAACAAGTCTGAGCTAACTACCCAGAATTTATGATTAATAATAAGACTCTCTTGTGGTTATTTGGGAAGTGACTGCTTAGACACAGAGAAACGCTACCTGTACCTACATGGTGACTCACAGTCTGACACTCCGGCTCCATTGGATCTAATACCCCCTTTTGGCTTCAGATGATACTGGGATTCATATGATATACAAACATACATGCAGGCTAACATACATGCAAAGTAAAAATAAACTGTAAAAAATGTACTTATCTCTTTCCATGTGCTTGCTAGAAAATTTTAAAATTACCTATGGGGTTTTCACTATACTTTTATTGGACCATACTGTTACAGAGTATAAGGCTGTAGCTAGAACCAGAATATTCCAAGGCCTATGTTTATCCTGCCATAAATGCTTTCAAAGGAGTGCTAATGATGATAAAGATTGTAGCTAACCCAGTAAGTCACTGTTTCTAAGCACTTGAATCTACCCAACTTAATCTTTATCATAATCTGATGAGATGGATGTTATCATATATATGTAACAGGTAATTTTATGTTATGGATGAGAAACAGGGAAATTCAGTAACTTTCTCAAGGCCACAGACAGTGAAGAGCTAGACTTTCAACTTTCTGAGTTTGCCCCCAAGCAATCATGGAGGCTCTCAAGGCTCTGTGCTGAGAAAGTCCCAAGGAGAGACTGTTTTTCCTATTGAACATCAAGCAAGACTTGAGAAATTGTGTTCATCAACTCATTTAATAGCTGCAGCAACCCCAGTAAATAGTTATTAACCATCTTTCATACTGAACAGACAAACGAAAGCTCAGAAAGGCTACATGGTTTGTCCAGTAACTATCAGTTGGACCCCAGACTCTAATCCAGCCTGAATTCATAGTAGCATTTTATCAGTTTAGGAATTACATGCGAACACCTTTGGGACCATTTTGAGGCTAGAATTGTCTTTTTCAAAATTACTCCAAGAGTTGTATTCGAACCCAAATTTGGTGCTAAGCATTCCATTTGCTCTGACCTTCTTAAATACCATTTTCCTAGAAATTCCATTTCCTCATTATCTGTGGAGAGTTAATTAAATCTTTGGGTTTTTTTTTGTTTTTGTTTTTTTGAGACAGGGTTTCTCTATTTTTTTGGAGACTGTCCTGGAACTTGCTCTGTAGATCAGGCTGGCCTCAACCTCACAGAGATCCACCTGCCTCTGCCTTCGGAGTGCTGGGATTAAACGCGTGTGCCACCAACGCCCGGCAAATTTTTATTTTTTTTAATAACAGAAAAGAAACTGGGTATGGAGGAATATGCCTTTAGTCCCAGCACTTTGGAAGCAGGGGCAGGTGGATCTCCTTGAGTTGGTCTTAGTTTGGTCTATACAGTGAGTTCCAGGCCACCCGATGGTACTTAGAAAGACTCTGTCTCAAATAAACCAAGCCAACCAATCAACCAAAAACCCCGTTATTTATCTCAAGTAGTTTCGGGAAGGGCTGGCCATTCATCTCCACTAGATCACTGGCCTCGGATCCCATCATCCACCCCAGCATGGGGTGTGCAATGTTTCCATTAGGCAGAGGTAATCATAGATTTTAGAGATAAAACAGTCGGTCTTCTTGAAGACTTTCTTAGCCTTTGGGGTTTTGTCTATGTGGGGGGTGGAGGCAGGGCTCAGAAGTGGTAAATGTGAGGAAGGAACACCCAGCAGGAAATTTGGACTCTCAGAGAGTTGAAGGGGTTCTGGATGAGCGGGTAGGACTCCCACATGTGAAGACAGACAGCACAAGCCAGGCTGAGACAGGAGTTTCGTGGAGTGTGTGTTGGGGAAGGTTAACAGCAGGCATTTTGCAACCCTCATGAGGAGACAAACAGTTGCTTTGTGACAGATCCAGAACTTGCAAGGAGATGTAAAATTAGGGCCCAGGTTTCATGGCAACCCAAGTTGACACAATAGCAAACAAGAATAGTTTGAGAGTCAGAGAAGTCCAATGCTGAGTATGTCACAGCTAGCTGGCTCTCCTTAGGCCACCTTCTCCTTATTTAGACGTGCTTCCGTTGCTGCCCCGAGTTCCCCTGGTCTGTAAACGACGTCACTTCACTGAATACAGCTCCAGACTTTAGGAAAACAAAATTTTGTATTTCAGCAGCGGTTTTCCTGGCCTTTCTCCCTCCGAAGAATTTTAGTTCATTTTTTTCCCAGTTTACTCTTGGAGTTTGTAGCCATCAGCGCTGCCTGTTCCTTCTCTGTTTCTTCCGCTCTAACACAGGGTCTGCTGCAGAATAATGCACTGTCTGTTTAAATGTGATTAAAGATCTCAGTGTTTGCTTTAAACCAATATTTACTAGTAAAACCCAGCCAATGTAAATGTGCAAGCTAGGCAGAAAATACTGGCTTAAATCAATCTCCCCAGAATACAGACAGACAGGCAGACAAAGATTTTAGTGGGAATTTTGGGTTTTGGAAGGCCACTTCTGTCATTTTGACCTTTTTTTTGCCAGCTTTACACATATAGCAACTGAATACTGATTCAAAACATTATCTAGATAATGCAATCCTAAACTGTTCAAAAGTAGTTTTGTCACTAGCCAAGGTTAGGAGTTCATTATTTTTCCATAGTGTTTCTTCAGGCACTTGAAAACAATCCTGCTATCTGATTTAAAAGGTTCCCTTGAATCAGGAACAAACGAGCTTCTTGACACAGCAGTAAACTTAGAATACTAACTCTTTTTAAAACAGCTCGTTCTACAGTGTTGCTGTAGAAGCAGAGCAGGCACTGGGAGCTCCAGTCAGCTTTGCTGAGTTACAGCTTCAATTTTGCAAACTTGCTTCAGTTTATTCATTGGCTCGATTCATTGAATGAGTGAGTTGTGGCTACACTCTGAATGAATTCTAAGCACTTGTAGTGTAGATTGGAAACTATTTCGCCTAGCCAGCCAGCCAAACAGAAAGCCCTAGTTGACACCTAACAGCCCAGCTCTCAGGAG
Organism: Mesocricetus auratus; assembly: GCF_017639785.1. NCBI lineage: Eukaryota > Metazoa > Chordata > Mammalia > Rodentia > Cricetidae > Mesocricetus > Mesocricetus auratus. Next base: position 36,357,978 of record NW_024429197.1, read on the forward strand.
AAGAACACAGAAGGGAGAGATGGAGGGAGGGTCCTAGCGCAGCCCCTCTTCTTACACTGTGAACTTCACAGTTCCCATACTGCGCTTCTCCTGTGAGAGGAAACACAGGTCTGAGTTGAGGACCGATAAACGATTCATCTGTAAGAAAGGCCACTGAAATTGCTAATGGCAGCCTCGAGGAGCGCTGGCTAAACAGCAGGCACTCAAAAAACACTTCCCTCATATACAGATGAAAGAAGATATATTAACTATGTGTAACTTGCAGGTCTGAGTATAGAATTTTCTGGATTTATGGGCAAAATCAATGTCTATGTCTAATGGTGATAAATCCATTTGTTGCTTCCTCTAATTCCAACTGTTAAGAGCCCACTATACAGCAAAGACTGGAGGTTCCATTAAAAGGGTGATATTTACCATCACGACCATCAGCTGAGGTTTCATGTGCATTCTGAATGAAATAATTTGAAAAACAAAACCCTCAAAGTTGATAAGGTATTTATTATCATTAATTTACAAATGACAGCCCGGTAGACAGGAAATGGTAAATAGGACAGGAAAGGATCACCCGAGCGTGAGGACCTGGCAGTGGACTACACTGGGGACAGCAACAGCAGCTGCTCTAGTGGGCAAAAGACTCAGTCCTTGCTGCCCTCTAGAATTATGTGGCCTTGAATGGGCACAGAAAGGAGCACAGAACATAAATAATGAGGGCATAATACCAAGCCAGGTAGAGGCATCCACAGGCAGACTGGCAGGGCCCAAACGAAATGAAAAGCAGGGAGCAGAAAGATGTCACACGGGACTTAGTGCCAAGGAAAAACAGGGCAGAGTCAGAGTATGAAATGAGCAGAGCCGAGATTACAAGCTCCTGAATGGAGGGAGGAGAGAGGAGGAGAGCTTGGGGCAATTAGGACAGTAAGAGTATTTAAGTGGGCTCTCACTGGGAAGTGGCTGGGTTAGCAGTTGCAGAGGAGCCTTCTGTAAAGACCTAGGCTGAGAGCCATGCAGGGAAATAGAGTGTTGATGCTGGCATGAAAGAAAACAGGTTCTAAGCCATGTTTTGGAAGCCAAAACCACAACAACAAAAATGGATCTTCATAATAGATAGGGTGCAAGCAGTTAACTCTCACCAAGTTCTTAGCTGTGGAGTAGCACACAAGACATGAAAGGGAGGTGGGTGGTAAGTGGCAAGATGCCTGGGTCGTGTGACATGGCCTGATTCTCACATGGTCACAGGAGTGGGGTGCACCTCCAGAGAATGGACAGAGATCAGTCGTGGACTGCCACAGAGCAGTGTCACAGGCCTGGACATGCTCACTGCATTCTGATTGGCGCATTTACAGATGACTTCCACACCTCCTTGCTCCCTCTACATTTCACCAGGCCCCATTGGGACCTGAGTGCAGCAAAAACCAGAAACGATGAGTGATAATGTGTGGGGTGACTTCCAACTCTTCGGGGCACACGCTTAATGTGGGAGGCTGCTCTCTCCTCTGAGTATGTAAGCCACCACACCAAGCCTTCCCTGATGGAAAAGATTATGAAAACCCAAAAGGGCTCTTAGAGGCCAACTATATTTTACCCAACTCTTTTCTTCCTAGGTGATAATACTCAGACCCAGAGAACAGAACTGACATCCACAAAAAGCACAACCATTCTGGCTACAGTTTCTCCATCCAAGCTTGAGGATACTAAAAGTAAACATGGCAGTCACTACCACTGAGGTCCTGATGGTTCATAGAGACCATTTCAGGGAGACTGATTTCTTTCCTTGAGTGGAGAGCTTGAGGGAGGTCACCTGGAAGATGGTACACATTGCCAGGGTTCTGTAGGATGAAGAGGAGTATGTGTGGCAAGGGACAGAGGAAGATGGGAAATGAATTCAGAGCAGAGGAAATGACATCTGACAAAGTTAAGAGAGCTCATACTCAGAGGTGCTTAGAGTTGCTGCAAGGGTTGAGTGGTCTTATGACAATGGAGGATGCAGATAGAGCACTGCTGGAATTTACGAAGATGTGCAAACATGAAGAAGAGGTTTACACGGTGTGATGCGGTAAAGAGTTCATGTCAGAACCAGAGACTTATAGAGTGCCATAGGGGGAGATGGGGATCTTTATTTTTAGGTTTTTGGGCTAGCTATTGGTCTTTTGCAAATTCTCAGCTGCTGTGTTGGTGTGAAAGTCACAGGCAACACAGAAATGTGTGGCTGTGTCCCGTAAAATCATCTGCCGAAGCAGGTAGCTGGCTGGTGGGACACTGTTTGCTAATCTTGGTTCAGAGGTCTTGAGAGCCAAAGGTTGCTGTTTTACCTGGGGGAGACAGAGTTGCAGCCTCCCAAAGACTTTGGCATACCGAGCCTGCAGCCTCTCTCACCTAAGGCTTGGCATCAGTCTGCAACGTTGCCAGCAAAGGAAGAGAGACAGTAGAGTCCATGTGGTACCTGGGCCAACCTTGGGCTGAACAGGGAGATAACTGGGAGACGATCCAAGTGGGCCAGTGAAACCAAAGTCTCTCAAGAGTGAGGAGGGAGACATAAGAGTTACAAGAGTTGGGGGTTCTCAGTCATGTGATGCAGGGAAGGTTTGATTTGCTGGCTTTGAAGACAGGAAGTGGCTAGGAGCTAGAGTGTGTGCAATATCTAGAAGACAGAAACAAATGAGAACATGAATGTTCCCTCAGTCTCTATGAAGGATTGAGGCTTTGCTAAAACCTTGGTGTGTGACATTTTAAGCCATACTCACTCTGTAATGTCACCTCAGTGACAGAAAATGAACAACACTTCCTGGGCACTCTAAGGAACCCAAACTATCCATAGTGGAGAGCTTGGGCCATCATTTTGAGCAGAGTGGGTTAACGACTGAAGACAGGGAAAGCGGGCCATGTTCCTGGGGTGTTCAGAGTGAGAGACACCCCTCAAATGAAAGCTTCCCTGGGCCCCACAGTCTAAGATGCTCTGTGATGCAGAACTCCACTCCACAGGCAACACCCCTAGGGCTTCCCAAGCCTCCACCTAAGGATTCAGACGGTGGGGGGAGGGGCACTCTGGGTGTGAAGATGAAGAGCAAAGTCAAAGTGCACACTCCCTACCCAAAGCTCAGAGTGTGGACACCAGCTACCAGTACCCAGCCCTCACTCTCCACCCCACTGGCAGTGGTCTCCCACCCCACCCTACCACACCTTAGCATCATTTGTTTCACAGGCAATGGCATTTGTTGCTTTTGAGTGTGTTGGAGAGAAATGACAAGCTGATTCTGTTGATGTTTGACAAGGACAGCAGGGGGTGGATATAAGCATGCACTGCATATCCCTTTTCTTAGGGAATGGCTTCGGAGGCAAAGGCTGCTGCTGCTGCTGACACTAACTGTGGAAGTCACTCAGGTCAATGGCCTTGTCTGGACCTTCTCTCAAGCTATGTCTTCTCTCAAGACACTGTGGTTTATAATCTCCTGGCCACACCAAAAAGGTCCTAGAATAAAAGACCTCCCCCAAACACCTAACACAGGACCTTAGCCTAAATGGATAGATGGTCAGCAAGAGTCACAAAGTAGCTATTAGATAAAAACAAGTCACAATGAAGTTGGATCTCAAATTTGTAATAATTTGACAAATTCATCATTTACCAAACATGTATGATCTTAGGTAATCTGGAAAATTGCTCTGAAGTGAATCCTTGCAAGCCCATTTTGCTGATAACAATAAAGCATTTCGCAGACTGAAAAATCCACGGAGGTACAATTGTGTAGCTCGTCCAAGGGAAAACTGAGTATTGAGCCCAGGTCTACAGTTTTTCTGGATGGAACTGAAGCATAGTTCATAGCCACACCTCTCATTTCTTCCTCCTTTATTTCTGGAAACTTGACTATCTTCTCCATACTAAATTAGCACCATCTACAATTCTAGTAACAGAGGAGACAGACATGCTAATCTGTACAACATGAGACATTGATATTTATAGTTGATTGAATGCCTGCTCTGACAGGCATGATCCTAAGAACTTCAAACTTCCCAGTGTCTAATAGCTCCTGAAAAAGGTGCTGTCTTCCTCATTTTACAACTGGGGAAATGTTTTGATTCATCAATTGTCCAGTATGAATCACCAATGATCTCATTTTCCCTTGATCCTAGATCTCACACACTAAGAGTGGTACCTTGCTATAAACACTATGATATAGGTCTACACCAGCACAAGGAGAGAGCTAGGGAAAGATGATTGGCAGCTTATGGCAATTAAAGAGGGTGTTCCCTTGAAAGCAGGATATTTGCAAATACTGCTGCCACACACAGAAATGTCCTGGTCACATGAAGATGTTCTTTGAAGCTGATCTTTGATCTAAAAATGGAATATTAAAAATGGAGTGACTTAGAAATTCCACTTGCAAGTCTCTTTCTTGAAAAAGTTGGATGCAAAGCATCCGGCCAGGGATGCCAATAGGAAGAACACTCAAGCCTGCCACTTAAGAAGGCAATAGTCCTGTATTTGCACTGGGAGGGTGATGCTGGGGCAGTTGGGCCTCACTCCCAGATTTATTGCTGGCTCACACAGGAGCCTCATAACTCCTTTGAGGTCTATTTTTCAGCTGTGCATTCTGGATGTCCAGCCAGGTAATTCACAGACGTTTCCCAGTTCTGATGGTCCATTATTTTCTCATTCATCTAAGAAACGCAAGGAAGAACCAACTCAACCCAGGAGAGTGTAGTGGAGAGAGGAGATTAGCTCATCCCATGGGAAGGAAGCTCTGCCGCTTGAGGCTCTTTCAAGCCCTGGACCCTACGTGTGCCTAGTCATTTCATGACATGTGCTGCCACGTCCCCGGCCTGCACTCTGTCACTAATCTGGAAATATCTCTAAATAATGAAACTGTCCAACATGGGGGAATCTTGGCCAGTTCTCCGGAAGACTTTGTCAGAGGCCTGAACATCAGCAGCCCTAAATGGATGCTTAAAGCTGGGTGCTGTTATTAACATTATGAATTACAGGAACCAACACTATTTATTAGGATAATTCTATGTATGGGGTGGTGTGCCACGAGGGAGGCCTCCCCCCCACAATTACCTACTCATCCTGGCAAATCCAAGGAGTGTAATTATTTTCATTCTCCAAAGAACCTGTGGCTACAGGAGGCTAACAAACTCTCCTGAAGTCACCCCGGCCACAGCAGCATGGAAGAGCCTATTTTCATATTCAGGCCTGTAGGACCTAAAAGGCACAGTCCTTTCTCACTTGCTATGCTTCCATGGTGCCTTGCGGTGTTATCTTGCTTGTTGACTGTGGTGAATATCTGAGTAGATGCATGGACAGGAGGACTACACTTATCTTACTGTACAATTTGCAAAGTGATTGCACACACCATATCATCTGATTCCTCGAGCAGCCTGGAGAGTGAAGCTGAGTGTGAACTTGATTTCACAGAAGAAGAGATAGCATCTAGGGAGGTTATAACTTCGAGGCTTTCAAACCCCCTCACTATGCAAATCACACACTTGTCTAAACTTCTAACTACCCAGGGACATCATATTCCTGAACATTTTGTCTTGTGTCTTTAAGGACATTCAGCTATTTATATTCGTCATGGAAGATGGCTAACAGAGGGCCTTCCCGGACAGATATTACAGAATAGCAGCTGTTGTTTCCTTAAAATTTCTCCCGGGACTATGTGTACATGGTTTTCCAAACAACAAAGATGAGCGTGATGGATCCCGGTCCTGTGTCTTCAGAGTAATTGTTTTCTTCCTCTAAAATGACGGTGCACATTAAACCCTTTCCTGGGGCATGAACTGTGCTAAATTTTGTGCCATCTTTTCTGTCAGTAAAGCCATAGCATTTATAGAAGTATAGAGTATGTCATAGGGAGCTTGCTCACAATGTCTGACAGGTTATATGAAGTAAATGCAATTAAATATTTCCACTACATATTAGCCATTTGTGGCATTGTGTTAACTAAGGACATTCTCATGGAAGTGCAGACTGTATTTTGACCATATTTTCCCATTACCCTTCTCTACTCTCACAGATAGGCTCGCTTCTATATTAATGTTGAAAAATACGTACATGATTTTATGGGTCTATATGAAACCTAGGAAACACATATGAGAGAAAACATGAAATATTTGACTTTCTAAGACTGGCTTAGTCCACTTACTATTATCTCCAGTTACATCCATTTCCCTGAAAACACCATAATTTTGTTCTTTAAAAAGCTGAAAAAAATCCCATTGTATATTTGTAGCAGATCTCCTTTGTTGTTGATGGATACCAGGTTGTTTCCATGACTTAGCTATTGTGAACAGTGCTACAATAGGCACTGATGGGTGAGTGTCCCTGGGGCATGCTCACTTCGGGGAATCCTTTGGGTAAACAGCCATGAGCAGTCCCACTGCATCATAAGCCAGATCTCATTTTCAGTTTTTGAGGAACTTCCTGCCACACTGAGGTCCATAGTGCCTGGGCTAGTTTACATTCATATCAGCACTCTCTGAAAGTACCTAGATCCTTGCCAGAATTTATTGTTCTTTGTTTTCTGATCACCGCCATTCTGACAGGGGTGCATGCCTGGAGCCTCACAGAAGAGGGTGTTGGGTCACCTGGAACTGTATTTCTAGACAACTGTGAGTCATCATGTGGGTGTGGGGAATCTAACTCTGGAAGAGCAGCTAGGACTCTTAATATCTGAACTTCTCTGAAGCCCCATCAATGCAGTCTTAATTTCCATTTCTCCAATGGCTAGGGTGTCTTTTTTAATGTCTTTATTGATCATTTTTGTTACATCTTTCATGTGTTCATTGGCTCATTTATTGATTGGGTAGCTTAATGTCCTGTTTCATGATTTTGCCCTTTGTATATTCTAGATATTAATTCTGTGTCAGACGTATATCTAGCAAAGATTTTTCTCCCATCATGGGCTATTTCTTCATTCCCCTACTCCCTTGCCAAGCAGAAGCCTTTAAATTTGATGAAATCCCATTTATCACCTTCTTGAATTGATTTCCTGAGAATCTGGGATCTTTTCTGAAATATCCTTGCTATGCTGTATCTTGAAGTGCTTTCCCTATTTTCATTCTAACAGTTGGAGTTTCAGGTCTTGCATTAAGATCTTTGATCCACTTGGAGTTGATTTTTGTGCAGGGTACGAGATAGTGACAGTTTAAAATTTTACAGGATATGCAGTTTGGGCAACTGTATCTAAAGAGGCCATCTTTTTCTCCAAAGCACATTTTTGGTTATTTCTTTCAGAACTAAGAAATCCTGTGTATGTGCTTGTATGGATTTGTGTATGGTCCATTCTATTCCATTAATGCATACAATTTTTGTGCCAGTATCATGCATATTATTATAGATATGTAGTATCACTTGAAATCAGGTGTGGTGACATCCATAGAAATTTTCTCTATTTTTGTCCAAAATTGCTTTGGTAACCTCTGTCACAGATTACTTATGCTCTGACATAAAATTTAAGATTGTTTTCTATTTCTGTGAAGAATGTTACTGGTGTTCGATGGGTATTTCATTGAACCTGCACATTGTTTTGTATAAGATGGCCATTTTCACAACACAAATTCTTCTACTCCATAGCATGGAAGGTATTTCCATTTTCTAGTGTGTTCCTCAGTTTCTTTCTTCAGCATTTTAAAGTTTCCAATGTAATGGTCTTTCACTTCCTTGGTTAAATGATTTGAATGTTTCGTTCATTTTTTTGAAGCCATTGGGATCATTTTCACAATTTATTTCCTAGGATGTTTGTTATTAGTGTATGGAAAGTCTACGGATTTCTGTTTCTTAATTTTATGTCATGCAATTTTACTGAAAGTATTTGTCAGACCTAAGAGTTTTCTGGTTGAGTCTTTAGGGTCTCCTTGTATAGCATCTTATGATCTGGAAATAAAGATACTTTGACCTTTCTCTCTGTAACTCATTTATTTTCTTCTCTTGTATGATGGCTCTAGCTAAAACTTCAGCACTATTTGAACAAGAGTGAAGGAAGTGGAAACTCTGGTCTTAGTCCCAATTGAGTAGAAAAGGTGTGAGTTTTCCCCACCTAATATGATCTTAGCACAGTATTGCAATACATAGCCTTTACTGTGTTGAGATGTGTTCCTTCTACTCTTAGTCTCTTCAGGGCTTCTATCATGAAGACCAGTTGGCTTTATCAAAACACTTTTATTTTTTGCATACTATTGAGAAGATAGTATGGCTTCTGTCCTTGAGTCTATTTACTACATTTATTAATGTAATTTATAACATGTATTTATTTCCCTTGTTGAACCATTACTACATCTCTGGAATGAGGCTAACTTGATCATGGTAAATGATCTTTATGTGCTCTTGCATTTATTTTACAAGTATTTTATTGGGTTTTTTTGTACCTGTATTTATTCTGGGCTATAATTTTCTTTTGTTGCACCATTATCTAGTTTTGATATTAGGGTGATCCCAGGTTCTCAAAAACTATTTGGGCATTTTCCTCCCTTCCCTATTTTATGGAATAGCATGAAAAGTATTGGTGTTAGTTCTCCTTTGAGGGTCTGATAGTTTACAGTGGTGAATCCACTTCAGCCTAGACTTTGAGTTGGAAAATTAAAAATCTTATTTCTTGTTATAGAGCTATTTAAGTTATTTGTTTCATCATGGTTTAGATTTTTAGGGCATGTGCCTTGAGGACTTCATAGAATGCTATAATTTTATATGCTTTTGCTGTTTGTGTTCTTAGGACTAATCTGAGTTTAGTAATCACAACTGTACTTGTTTTCTTAGCTTATTTCTAGGAATGTTTTTATTTCCTTCTTAATTAGTCACTCAATAGCATGTTGTTCAACCTCCACAAAATTATGCATGTTGCTTTTAGTTTCTAGTTTTATTCCATTGTGAATAGATAAAATACTAGAAATAATTTCAGATATATTTGCTGAGAATTTTGAATTGGCAGCTATTATCTTTCAGAGTTTGAGATACATTATTATAAGCCCTCCTGGATTTAACAACTTCTGTCACTAAATCTGCAGTTATTCTGATGGCCTTGCCTTTGTCTATTGCTTGGTATTGTGTTCTCTTGAAATTCATTTGGAAGTTTAATTGATTTCTTTGAATATGCCTACAATATTAAAATTCTTTGGCATTACATTTCATTCACTCTTTTTGGAAGACATTACTGTGAGGTTAGTCATTTTTTGAGGAAATTATTGCCTTCATTTTTCATGTTTCTTGTGTACTCATGCTGTGGCATGTGCACTTGAGCTAAGGTTGTTTGTTGGGTTTTCTTTTTTCTTTGCTTAATCACTCTTATTCTTTCAGGGAATGTGTTTGGATTTCCAATAAAGACTAGCTTGTAATAACAGTGAAATGTCATTTTTCTCAGCTAGGCTTATGTTTGCTGCATCAAACTCAGTGCCCTTGCATCCTGGCTGTAGAGTACTGTCTACAAAAGCAATCAGTGTTGAGCTCATGTAAGGAAAAATACTTCAAGTGTGTCTGTCATTACAGTCCTTTATAGTGGCCTGGAATATGTGCGGCAGAAGCAAGAAAGACCCTGACTCAACAATGGAAGTCAAGAACTGACTTCCAAACATTGTTCTCTGACTTCCACATGTGGGCCACAGCACGCTAGTGCACGTGTGCGCGTGCGCGCACACACACACACACACACACACACTATATTTAAAAATAATAAGCTCTATCAAAAGGTGTCTTATTATTAACATACAATAATAAAGAGCAAACAGTAACCCCTTAAGCTCTAAAAATTGCAGGTGTACAGGAACGGCGAGAGTATAGGGAGCACCAAGATGCTACTCACTAGTTAGGAGCAAAGCAGAGTAAAGGAATAAAGTGGAGTGAAACTTGAGATTTCTATTGATGGAGATAAAAAATCAAGGGAAAAAAGTAAACAGAAGTTGGAAACACCAGGGACTGGGGAGAAGAGAGACAGGCAATGGAAAGAAAAAGATGAAGAAATACAACCAGATAGTCCACAAATTTCAGACCTCAGGGGATTCTGACACGGAGATCCCACAAACCACACTGGAGTAGGTTTTTTAGGAAAACTCATTAAAAAGAAAATAAAAAAGAACTGAGTTTTAAAAAGAAAGAAAAGATAAGGAGGAGAAAAAGAGAGACAGAGACAGACAGACAGACAGACTAGAGCAAAAGTGAGCTGGCCTGCTAACTGACACTGGGTTAAATAAAGGAGCAATAAATGCATATGGAGGGGGACAGCTGGATGGAATAGAGCATCTTCATGAGGTCTTGCCAGATTGCTGAGTGTAGTCTATCTCTTTTGATGTTCCTTTATGGGCCACCAGGTGCCCATGACACTCCTGGGCAGCCAGGCCACAGACAATGGTCACAATTTTGGGAAGTTCTTTAGGGTTTGTGTTGAAAATGCTGTTCTTGCCTCTACAGGTCCTCTACAAGGTCAAAGTATAGTTATGAATGCTGGTCCCACTAGTGGACAGTTCTTTGAACATCAGTCATAGACGTGCTGGTCAGTTCTCTGAATTCTCCAAGGGTCCACTCACAAATGGTCCTTTCATCCCTACATAATGTGAGGTCAGGTCACAGAGGTCTTAGCTTCACAGATCATGTTGCAAAATTTGACTCCATCCTGTGCGGTGCTTTGTCTGGTCCACAACTTGGAATCCAAGTCTATGTTCCCCTGTAGACTTTGGCTCTATCCAATTCCCGCCTTACTGAACACTGGTTTTGATTCAGTTTTTTTTTCCCTGAAGTCTACAGGCATTTTGCCAGCCAGTCGGGTTCCATGACAGGCCAGATAGTTACAGATAGACCCATGACACTTGCTCTGAGTTTCCAATAGCACAGTTCACAGAGGTCTGTGACTCCCTGAGCCCCTGACTCAGCTGGGGACTTGTATAAGTGGCATCTGGTTGTTGTTCCCGTTTACTGCCAAGAGGGCAGGCTCTTGCTGGCACTTCTCCCTCTGCTGCAGGTGTGTTCCCTTTCCCCCCTCCCCTGCATCTGTCTTCTGTTGTTCTCTTAAAAGTGCCTATTACTGAAAGTACAGAACTGACTTTCTGAGGCTCTGAGTCTTGAGTGCGGTTTCGATACTTCTCACTGGAAGGAGCTCCCTACACCATCACATCCTTACATACTCCATTTGACCTTGCAGAACAAGGAGTATGTAAGTTTTGATATAATGTAACAGGAAGACTATTGCCAGAGATGGCACCATGCTGCCTGGACTTTCTACCTCCAAAAGTGTAAGCTAAATAAAATAGGCTACTTCCCACATCTACTAACCAGCTAAGGGTATTTTATGATAGCAATGGAAAACCGACTGATAAAGTGTTATATCTCAACAGAAAGTTTATGGGGAATGACAAAAGACTCTGATTCCTTGGGCTTTCACATTTTTTTATTACTACTTTGGTGTTTTCTTCTTGCCCCTGCCATTATGTTTCTGAGCTTATTGATGAAGCATATGTTATTTCTAACTTTGAAATTTCCCACTAAATTTCAACCATGTTATCAGTCCATATTTTTCCTATTATTCTTGGGTGTCGAAGGTAACAGTGTGGTTCAAAGAGGGTATTCTATCATTTAAGGTATGTATGTGCTCAAGTAAACATCACTAAATTTGGGTTTGAGTATGTCTACCTATAAAACTGGGGCGATATTGCAATGAAATAATAGAGCAAAGGCCAACAGAACGTCTGGCATAAACATCTTCGCGGCCCGTACTTAGTATGACTTCATTCTTTCAACATTTTTCCTCCATGTTTTCCCAGCCATTATTTAGCACGAATTCCATTGTATTTTTAATAGTAACTAAAAAACAAACAACACTCAAGAAAACAGTGATGTTTTTGCTTGAATTGATGTATGTGTTTTGGTATCAAGCTGACAAAGGGAGGGACATTTGTGATAGCTAATTGTGATAGTTAACTTGATTGAATAAAGAACTGCCTGGTAGATTACTGAAGCACAGCTCAGGATGTGTCCGTGTTCTTGAAGGTTCTGACCCAATCAATGGATGGAATTGTTAAGAGATGGGACCAGGATAGAGGAAGAAACCAATGAGAGCATGTTCTTGGGGCAATCTCATGCCTTAGTCCCTTCTTGACTTTCCTGTATCTATGATTCTTATCTACTGGGGTGTAAATAGTATCCTACACCACTCCTCATGTCATGATGACAAGTGTGTGGAGTCAACCTTAGAATGAGCTCTGCAAAACGATGACCTAATATAAAAGTTGTGTTAGGTGCTTTGTCATAAGTACATGAAATCTCTACAAGACCATCCCCCCCAAGCCAAGAATTTTGAGAATTCCTGCCATTTCCTACACTTTCTTTTCTCCTTCTATAATTGGGAAGCATCAAGGACTAGAGGACTAGGCTCTCTACAGATGCACTCCTTTAACCTCGTCAGGATCTGACCCACAGTTTTGCCATCTGCCCACTGTTTCTCAACAGTTGTTATCAAAACATTTGCAGTGTTCACAAACTTCCACCCCCCACTTCAGACTTCTCACTTTATCCAAGGAACGATGTCCCTAAGAAGGCAAAGGGCCTTTTGAATCCTATCTATGTCCCTGTTCATGCCCGAGAGAAGTCCTTTCTCATTCATATTTCCCTGGCTACTTCTTGCCTTCACTTTATTGCTAATGAATCCTCCCTAATTTATCCCATTGTTCTTTGGTCTGGCTCCTTGACCTGCACACACAATTATGTTCTTGTCATCCAGCACAACCTAAAAGTTTTCCTGTAGCCCCTGATTCCATAACATCCCTTCTTTCTCCTTTTATTGCTACCTTCAAAGCAAGCTGTTTGTTTTTTGAGACAGGGATTTTCTGTGTAACAGCCATGGCTGTCCTGGAACTGGCTCTGTAGGGCAAGCTATTTTAAGTTCTGTTTGTATTTCCTTTCTAGTGTCTCATTTAAATATTTATAAACTTACTTATATTCTTATATTTTCAATACTCAATTGCAGCCTGCTCTTCTCCACTTGCCCCCAGTTTAACATATGTGAAATTTATCTCTCCATTGTACTCTCTTACCTGCCAATGTTATTGTCATTTAGATGTCCCCAGACCTGTGGTCTTTATCTGCTTTCAAAATATCAAAATACCTATGTTTCTAACCAAGCACTGCCTCTCAACTCACAATTATTCTACAAATTCATGACAACACATACTGTTGTAGGAAAGAAATGTTTCATTCAGAGAAAACAGGACATCAATTTCCAAACTCAGCCATTCCACTAGCTCACTAACAGTAAGCAAGCAAGCAGTTAGTCTCTGGATTTTCTTCTATGTGAAACAAAGGACTGGGCATCACCATGATGACTTTTCTGGCTACAAAATTCTGTTATGCAGTGTTTAGAAGGATAACCATCATCTCCTCTACTGACTGTCCACTCCTTCTCCTGTCTACTATATTCTTATTGACAGCTCGCATTCCAAGCACAACATTACATCCACTTCTTGAGCAGTTTTTCCTGGGCAATGCTGGAATTCCTTATGAAATCCTTACAGATAATCAAGGGCTGTGACTGGAGTCTAACTCAATGTTTTCTCCATTTCCATGACTATACACCATCTCTTTCCACACAAAAGACAAGAGCATCGTGTACCTCTGCTGGGACCCTTCATCGTGATGTAGGCTGAGTTAAAGTGATTCTGTTTTACTTGAGGGCAGGAATTGTGCCACCTTTGTAACTAGAAGACCATCACTAGAGTACTACAATAGACAGACAGCAAAGGAATGGATTAGGAGCATAGCATTGTATTTACACGAAGTTTTAAAATTCTGTAGGTGTGCCTGATGGGTATAAGCACATGCTGTGTGCTTGATTGTGAGTTCTGTTACAGGATCCCATGGTGAAAGGACAAAACCGACTTTGGGAATGTGTCCCCTGATCTCCACATGCATGCTGTGGCACATGTGTGACCACTCTTTTATACATACATCTTGCACACATGTACACAATAATGATATAGAAAGAAAGCATGTCATGAAGAAATTTCCAGGTAGACAAATTATCCAGCAAGAACACTGGGGAATATCTGTGAAACTGAAGCACCATACCAGGCCAATCCTAGTGGCTTCTGCTTTCCAGTCACATTTGGTTCCAGAGAAGCTCCACAGAGACGAGTGACATCATGCGCAGTTCCACTATGGGTTACTTTCTTTCCAAATGCACCATTGTTGTATTTAATAAAAAACAAACAAATAAATAAAACCTTGGATGCCTAACAGCATTTAAACTTCAGATAAAAGGGTGCTTTTTAATCTTTCTTTCTTTATTTATTTCTTTTTTTTTTTTTTGGTTTTTCCAGACAGGGTTTCCCTGTGTGGTTTTGGAGCCTGTCCTGGAACTAGCTCTTGTAGACCAGGATGGTCTCCATCTCACAGAGATCTACCTGTCTCTGCCTCCCACATGCTGGGATTAAAGGCGTGCACCTTTATACCAAGAGATGTCTGTCCATCTGAAATTCAAATTTAAGCGTGCTGTATTTTCTTTGGATACTCTGAAGGAGAGGACTGTTTGTAATAATTTCTACTGTAAGATGTTGTGTTCAGAGATGGCTTGAGGAAGGTCTCTGCCCTGACTGGAGCACAAGACAGGTTCCTCCGAATTCTCTCGACCTTCTTCTACCTTCCAAAGCTCCCTCTATATTCTGTGTATCCCATTATCCTAGTGTCTTTTCACCATCTGAAAGTACCTTATTCTTTTAGGCACAGGTTTGGGGTCTCTTCCATCTCCGGGATGAAGGGCTTTACCAGTTTCAGAGCTGTATCACCCTTTGCAAACAGAACAAAGCCCATTCCAGGAAATGCTTAAATAAGCAAAGTATATGAATGTCGGGACCGCTGAGAACTGAGGTCCATAGGAAGGAAACTGACTGTGGATTACTATGGACAAAGAGGCTTCCAGGTGGAAGTGGGGTTGTACCAAAGCCATGAAGGAGTGGTTTGGAGAGTGTAGGAACTGAACTGTCTGAAGAAGCTCAGGATAATTTCTAATATACGTAACCTGCTCCCTCAACTCTTCTTCCCGGGTCTTGAGAAGTTAGTTGGAGGAGGCAAATGCTTCTTTAGAGTCAAAATGCTCCTCGGAGGACTCTGCTAGGACCCTCCCTATAAACCCACCAGAGAGGATGGATGAAATTGGGCAAGGAAGAAAACATGAAGAAATGACATCATTTGTACAGAGCTATGTGAGAAGATTCTGAATTGAAGAGAAAGAGTGCTAGGCTTCAGGGGATATAAGCACAGAGACTGTGCTCCTGGGAAAATGAAGACTACAGGGAAGACTTCCAGAAGGAAATAAACCAGTGGAAATGGGAATTTGACACTATTGTTTATGCTGGGGTCAGGAAACTATGCTATAACAATCTGTGATTTTTTTAATCAAAGTTTTATGGACACTCACTCTCAGATCATTTGTGGAAGTACATAACTGTAGTAGGAAGTCTTTTTCTGTCAGTTGACAGTCTCTATAGTGAGCATTGCTTGCTAATTTGGCTGTGTTTCTTAAGATTCTGCTATTGCAGACTCACTTTGCTGACATATTGGACTAAGTCATTTCCTATGAGTTGGGCTAATTCATATCATAATTATGATCTTGGACTTATTAATTCCTAGACACTTCTGAGAAGTTTTCATGTTTAAATATGAGATTAAATGACAGATTCCCATTTCACATGATTTGTGAATCCTAGATCTTGCTTTTCATCTGCCATTTTTACTGTTTTCCATTAATACAAGATTCAGATAGCATACACTTAAGCTGTTGCATGGCCTTAAACTGGTTCCAAATAGGAAAACAGCTATAAATAACCACATTAGCAAGTCCAAATGTCTTCCTGAAAGTGATATTGGACAGTGAGTGGTCTGATGTGAAATTTGGTTCCCAGCAGTAGCACCAGACACATGAGTAGACCTTGTGTCACAGCTATGTTCTCCAGTGACTCTAAAAATATCTGCTCTTACCTTTCCCCATTTAGTTACACAAACAGTAACCTCCATTCTTGCCACTCTAAGGCCTACTTCTGGGAATGAGTTCATATCTTAAGCAAATTACTTTGCATTTGGTGTTCAGCCAGCCCCCTTCTGGATTATGGTAATGTTCAGTCAGTATAGCATTTTAGTTAGATCAAGGTGCAATCTCTGGAGGTGTACTGTACAGCAATGTAACTATACTTAACAACAGTGTGTTGGAAATGCCAAAATTACTGAGAGATTTTAAATATTCTCACCATACAAAATAGATAAGATTGTGAAGTAATTATCTTGGCTTAATTATAGACATAGAAAAACATGTTGGATATCAAAATGCACACAATTTTAATTTGTTCACAACATCTTAATAAAGCTGGGAATGGGGTGAGGGAGGAGCTTTAAATCACCTCCTACCTTTGAGGGAGACAAGAATGGGAAATGCTCCCTTGGCTATAATTGATTATAGGCATTTACTTAAAAAAATGTATCCATACTCCACTGTGGTGGGTGTTGGGGTTACATAAGTGAAGAAAAACAATCTGAGACTGACTTATCAATAACCAGTCTCAGTGCCTTCATGGGGCTATTTCCATCCCAGACAACTGAATTAGAGTAGAAACAGCAGTGGCGGCAATCTCTGAGTGGCATGGAAGCCCATAGGATGACGTCTGTAACAAAGCCTTGGTTCTTGGCCTTGGCTCTTCTTAGGGGAAGTGATTGCCAACTGAGAGACTGAAGGAGATGCACAGTTAATGAAGTTGGAGGACAGGCGCCACAAGAAGAGCAGGTGTGAAGACTCTGAAAGAGTAGCACTCCAGAGGCCCTGTTAATGCTGACAAGCCAGGTATTACCAAAGAGCTTTCTAGTAGATTCTAATCACCCTCTGGTGTGTTGCACAAGAAAGTGAGACCTCTGGCTTTTATTCTGCTATCTGTATTTCCAAACCCTGGCCAGTCATTTCACCTTTTGAAACATCACATTTCTCATGTGTCAAACAATGCTAAGAATATACCGGCAGGGCTTTGTAGGGGCTCAGTGAAACAATATGTGGGAAAGTGCTTTGTAACCTCCTAGGTGCAAGGGATTATTTTTCTAATTCCGGCCACCACCCAGGGCACTCCCTATTTCCATTCCCCGTTGCCTGTCCAGATTTACTCAGCTAATGCAAGCTAATTTTAATATCATCTGCTGACAGTAAATCAGAAGATGATCAAAAGCTGTAAGACCAGTTTTGAGATTCTCCTGGTCCATAATAGCATAGTCTACGCACGATGTCTTCACAACAGATAACAGTAAGGTGACCAATGGGGAAACTTATCAAACTGGGAAATCTCTTACTAGTTTTGTTTTACTTGGCAAATGGGAAACAGGTGCAGGGAGGGTCTTATGAGCCAATCCAGCTAAGGAGCGATGCTTGTTGTGGGTTTACTATGCATTTCCAACAGCTACTATGTCTAAATCCAATGGGTCAGTTAAGCTTTCAGGTCTTTTCCAAGCCTTCCAGAAATATGGGCAGTGTACCACAACTTGGAAGCCATTAACCTGCCTTCTACCTTTATGTTATCGGGCAATGCAAAACTCTGGGTTATGGGCTAATCACTTCTCTCCTGACAATGCATTGGCTAAGCAGTAACCTTCAAACTTCTAGAGAAGCTTTTCTCATTGTAAAAGCCCAGTGACCATGTTCTACGCATCACTCCAATCAATCACAAACGAGCAGAAGGTCAGTAACAATCCTGCAGCGAAAAGATCCTCATACCTCACATGGGTGGAACTCCCAAACCTTCCATTTTAGAAAAGGGTTGAATCATAGCATGGGTAAGAAAAGCTAGAAGATGGATTTATGGTTTAATTATGACATAAAGTGTTCTCATGTCATTGTTATTACTTTATTATATCAAATATGTGTGGCTGCAAAAACTTGTTTTTCTTGGGCTGAGGATGTAGTGCAATGGTAGGACATCTGCTTAGTATACAGAAGGCTCAAGGCTGATTTCCTGATATCCAAGAAAGGAAGTAGGGAAGGAGAAAAGGAAGGAAGAAGAAAGGGGAAAGAGGGAGGAAACAGGTAAGAGGAAAGGAGAAAGGGGGAGGAAAGAAGGAAGGATAGCAAAGAAGGAAGAAAGCGAGAAAGAGGAGAAAAAGAAAAGCCATCCTTCTACTCTTGTATTTCTAAAAATTAAGATCAGGCAGTTTTTTAATTAGTTAAAATGAAAACCAAACACTGTCCCCACAGCAAGAAGACTAGGAATTAGAGTCTAACTTGACCCCCTCTTCACTATATTAAGTGTGTTGGCCTCCCTGGGTCTCAGCTTCTTCTACTGAGTGGAGAAATAGTGTCACTCATCTTTGTAAACCTTGGGGGTCACATGGAATAGGAATGACAGAAATGAAAATGTGAAAAAGGCTCGAAGATTATCATCTGTTGACCACAGTCTTCTATGAGTTGGAAAACATCAAAAGAGAAGGGCTTTTAACATAGTAGGAAAAGAGTGTCCTTAAATTATTAAACATTACCAACTGTAATAAAAAAGAAATCTGCCTATCTTGTATTAGTAGCTATGTGAAATCTGGAAAATTTTCTGTGGTCTATAGATGTGCAAATATGTATGAATATCTCAGACAGTTATAGTCCATATACAGACACATGTCCACACACATATACATGCATGATTTCATCTCCCT
Organism: Mesocricetus auratus; assembly: GCF_017639785.1. Taxonomy (NCBI): domain Eukaryota; kingdom Metazoa; phylum Chordata; class Mammalia; order Rodentia; family Cricetidae; genus Mesocricetus; species Mesocricetus auratus. The sequence continues at coordinate 36,376,618 of NW_024429197.1, forward strand.
TTTTTTAATGGGGAGAAAATGGAGACTCTTTGCAGTTAATAGCCTCATATTCAGAGCATACCCAGTTAGGATTATTACTATCGACGATACTCTGTTAGGAGGCCTCAGAATAGTTAAAAGAATTAGAAGATAGGCCATCTGTGAGGCTGTATTTGGCTTCTGGAATTAGACTCTTCATGACCAACAGTGATTATCTAGCCCAACCAGGGCAGAGAGACTTCCCTGGTGTAGAATTACCATCTTAGCCTTAACTCAGATACAATGGAAAAATATAAACAGCTAACGGGCACCATGCAGGCCTTGAATACACCTAGTTCATCTTTGAAATCACAGCTACTCAGACTGCTGTTATCTATTAATGTTAACTAGATGCATACATAAGAGGGTGGCCAGGACGGGGAAGCATTCTGAACCAGCAGTCAGGCCAGTCCAGCCCAGACTCTATCTTTAGTTACATGAGTGCCGGGGCAGCCACTCCAAACTGCTTTCCCGGGCAGGTGAATTAGAAGCTGGAAATGGGTTCTCCTGGTCTGTCTTTGAGTGGGGAGATGGTGTGCTATACTCTCCTCTCCCTCCCAACACAGTCTTCGGTTTCTTGGTGGGCAAGTAGAAGGGAGTCCAGTGAGCATAGTCCTCCGGGCTACATTCAAGAATGCACGCTGCCTGCTAAGCAGATCCAAGACTCAATAGGCACTTCTCACTTTGGTGCTTACTGTCTCTTTTAAGAAAATTTGGGGTGTGGGGCAGAGGATGAAATTCTACAGAAAATCAATGCATTTAAGGGAGTCACTAACTTTCTCTATTCTCTCTACTTTTTACAGGGCTGGCTTGTCAACCTTGAAAATCTCCCAGGGCTAAAGAGGCCCAAAGAAGGAAGAACACTAAAGAGAAGAACATTCTCTCTGAGTTTAGGTTGTGTAGCAAATGTTCTCAATATGCATTTGGCTGAGTTTTTATTTTCTCTTGGCAAACAAATTTAGTGTTTTAAGAAAGTACTTCTGCAATGACTGCTAGGAAGCCAGTGCCCTCTACTTCACAGACCATGGAGGCAGCCTGTCAAAGTCTGCAGGTAATCCATTCTGAGCAGAAATTGGGAATGGCATCTCAGATCCCATTGTACAGAATGTGTTCCCTTAATTTGCCAGTGAAGTTCATGAAGTACAAATTTAATGCGAACTTCTTTACCTCAGGTAAGAAAATAATATGGAGACATGTCTGTAAGCTTGCAAAATTGGAAAAGCTCACAATGGCACCTTTGTTAATGGGCCGCAGGTTATCTGAAACCAAACAACTACTGGAAATGGGAAGGGCCCAGAAAGAAACCCTGGAGTATAAACATCCACTAACGAAATGGGAAAAGAATCAAGGATGCTAGGGAACAATGGATATAATACAAGATCTAGGAACATTATCAAATCCAGTAATTTTCTCTAAGAGGTTGAACCAAACTCTGTGTCCCTTCAATATAGCAGATGCAGGTGTGTTAATGGAGCTGTGATAAGCACAGAGACCAGCTGAAAGGACAGAATTAATCCTGCATGTCCAACAGAGCGAAAAGCTCCTTTGAGGAAGGCAAACACTGCTACCTCATCTGGCATGTTGGTGTCAAGAGTCACCATGCAGCTGGAAGCCTCACTTCTGTTCTCACAAGTTTCACCAATGCACATATCAAAAAAAAAAACCTACATAAGAGCTGATGAGATGTTCACATGAATAAGAACTACCATGAATAAGACCTAGCAAAAACAAAACATTCTTTGATTCAACAGGCATGTGTCAGCCACTCTTTTTCATGGAAACAAATCAAAACGATAAGAGCTCTTGTCCTTATGGAGCATACAAGTCATTTAACAGCGTTCAGACACTCCTTACAACAGCAAGGGAAGGTTATTATCTCAACGGGGCATCTGGGGTTTTAGACAATAACTTGCCTAAGGTCACAAAACTAGTAACTGGTAAAATAGAATTTGAATCCAATTCTTTGTATTTCCAAAGTCTGAGTACTTAACTACTTGGCTACACTACCTCCTCCTGTTAGCCATAGCAACAGCAGATTCATGAGGCCAGCATGCCAACAACCCTGCAGTCATTCAGAACGGAAGCATGCTCTGTTTTTTGTACTAAAAAGACTGCAGTGTACAAGAACTCAACCCACTGCATACCATGTGCCCACCAACTGCAGAGTCCCTTTTATCCAAAATTTGTTAATCAGACATGTAGTATGTATTAGAATAGTTCATATTGACATAAAATATGACACAGTTGTGTTTTCAAGAAATCTACTGGGCAAGAGAAGAATGCAAGTGCATTTTATTGAATTATAGCATAATAAGGCAGACAAAGGTAAATCCAGAATGCCATGGAAAGTGCTACAAACACTTACATGGCCCCGGTGGGGGCAGGGGGATGTTGACTCCTGAGTAGAATCTTAAGCAGTTAGAATTAGGGGAGAAAGAGGAAGTGGAGTGGGAAAGTACTGACGTCCTCTGGGCAGAGAGAATGACGTGCAGGAAGGCAAAAGACAGCTTGGTGTTTGAGGAATTGTAAGTATTTTAGCAGAAAGGAGAGAGTGAGAGAAGTGCTCCAGGATGCACTGTGGTTTATCAATATGTCTGTTTAGAAGGGTCTTGGGACAGGACAGACACTGGACAATGTACTGACTTCAGTAGTGAGCTGTCAAATCTATAGCTATATAAAACAACAAAGAGGATAATGGGATAGAACAAAACAGAAATACCAGATGTCACATATGTAGCAAGCTTTGTTTCACAGAACATGTGGACATGGGGGAACTGAGTCACAATGTAAACTGTATTTCTCATTGTCAATCATGGTTACCAAGAAGAATGAAAACTTTAAATCTACTCCGCACTCTGTACTGGGCTGTGCAGAGCCCCTGGGAGACCTACCATCCATCTTGTCCTTCAGGAGACAGAGGCTGCCAGGATCAAACAAGTATTACTTTCTTAAACATTTTCCATATTTCAGTCCACCAAACATTTTAACTCTCGGGTGGCTATGCAGATCTAGTATCAGGGGCATATATTTCTGATAAGCCACAGATATTTCCATTGTAAAGAATTGAGAAGAAAATAGATATACAAACTGAAGTAGCAAGTGATTCCAAGAAAGCCTGAAACCTGTAAAAATTTCTCGGACTCTGTGATGTTTTCCAGCAAGTGAGTCACCCAGGAGCAGAGCCAAAGCCTGAGTCATAGAGCACACCCTGCACAGCACCTTTGTCCTCTGTTCCTTCAGGGGGGCTCCCCTAGAAATTCCTTTTGGACTTATCCTTTATTTTCTCCCCTAAGTTAGCCTGTCTCTTGCCAGGTTATTCATTCTTTGATTTTTTCCCTTTACTGTATTTCTCTTTTTCTATCTGATTATCCCAAATTCATAAAAATATAGACAAAATAGAAAGGAAACATACATAAAACATGATTTTGAAAAGAAAGAACTTACGATTTATTTTTATATACATACTACTGACCCATTTTCAAAGTACAAGGGGCCAGGAGAAAACTGATGAAAGTGGTTTAATGAGTATGTTTAAATGACATTATCTGACTAATTCGGGCTATAAAGATGAAGGAGACTGATCAAAAACAAATACAAAACTCACTTTGGACTTAAACAAATTAGGTTTGGTGGCCACTGTCAGGAGGGTGCCCCAGAAGGTGGCGTCTAGTGGGTCAGCACACACACTCATCTAGGAATACACATCAGAGGTTGACTCTAAAATTGGCTATTTCCCAACTCCCACTGATCTATCTTCTGTAAAAATTAGTTCACATCTCTTCTGGGTGCAGCCATCACTGAGCCACAGACTTTTTGAAGGCAATAGAAAATATGAGAGGATACTTGGTTCAGAGTTCTGAAGCAGTTGACTGGAAATAGTATTCTGGCCACTGTGAAGAACTAGATGGCTTCTTGGTTGAGATTTTCATACTAAGAGAACTTCAGTTTCTTTCATCTTTCAATAAAACAATATATATTACAGTTTTATTAAGCTACTTACAGAACTTGAAAATTCCTGTTCTGTTTCAAATCCCCATGGCACAGGCCAGGAGAATGGTTCAGAGATGGTGAATGGTTTTGGTCCAAGAACTTCTTCATCAATCTAATACATTTATGTAATATATAATAGTACTCAGTAAGTATTAAATCCAGCCACCTTTAAAATGGTCATGAAGGAAAAGAATGAGAGAAGTTAAAGGCAGGAGAGATCCCACTGAGCTAGTCTTCTGGCTAGTGTTTGAGTGGGATGGGGATCCCCAGGGGTACTTCAAACCTCAACATCTCTTTCTATCCTTTTAGGTGCTCTTCCAAGATCTATAGAGCAAGCTGTTGCTGCACAGCAGGATGTCTGTCTCAGCAGGCAAAGTGAAAACACAGTGGATTTGCTTAGAATCCCATGTGCTCTTAGCTCCTTCCTCATCTGACCTCAAGAACCCCAGAAAGGTAATTTTCTGAAGCTCTTGTGTATTAACGAGAAAACCTGAATCATTGTATGTCACAACAGGAACCACTAAGCCAAATTCCACAGACCAAATCACCACGTCATCCTCAAATAGGTTGTTATGGCAGGTCTAGGCATCTGGGTCACCAGAATTCTCTATTGGAGTTTGTTTTTAGCTCACCCTTAAGAGGAGCTCTGGCTTTCTGCAAGCATCAGCACATAAAACTATTCAGAATGTACCTTAACTTCATCAAACTTAATGTGGAACAGAAAAGCAATGGGAATATTAATGCCCCTTTTCCAATGGTGGAGAGTTACAGTGCTATAGGTGGTTTATGGTACTGAGCAGCTCTACAGAACTGTGGAAAGGAGGAAGTGAGAGGATTATGTGAGCACCTGGGACTCTCAAGAATTAGAAGAGTACATGGTACATGACACACGTTTTTAAATTATGTCCTTTTATTGATTCTACTGATCAGAATCCTGGCATACTTCTTTTAACTTTTCAGCCTACTCCATTCAGTCACAGTGGATACCAAGGAATGATCAGCTGCCACCTATCCTGTCTCTGTGTTCTTTGTTCTATCATTTTTTACAGTAATTATATTTTCAGATGGTAAATGGCAAAGTTGTGATTAATATCCATGGTCATCTCTCTCCAAATAATGACTTGCCTCCAAAGGGTCCAGAATCCTTTGAGACCCTTACTTTGCCCTCCTAAATATTCATGACCTTGGACTAAGTTGCTTAGAATCTTTCTATCACATTTCTTGTATCCTAAAAGTGGCATCAGAAATAGCCAGCTTAAGAGTTTGTTATATGTGAACTCATAAAGTGCTGCTCACGGACACAACTAAACATTCAATCAGCTATTGGTTTCCATTAGTATTGCAGGGACAGCCAAGTCTATTGAAAGATTTAATCATGGTCATCTTCATATGGACAAAACAGAGAAGGAATTTCATGATCAAAAGACATTTACTCAGTGGTTCTTAAACACTGTGTACATATGAATCAAACAGTATTGTTTTCAGTGCAGACTCCCCAGTCCTTCCATAGAAACTCAAATCTCATGTTTAATCCCAGTGAACACTATTTGGCTGTGATTATGTGTGGAAGTGGGGGTCTTCCATATGAGCATTTGTATTTATTTATAGACAACCTAACTCACAGACCACAGCACCCAACCATGGCTGCTTGCCAAAAGTTTAGCATCAGTATAGCACAGGTAACCTAGCTGGATCAAATGCCTAGACAGTTAAGTCTGAATGTTCCTGTTGACCTCAATTATCAGGAATTTGGTGTAAAGATCAAATTTCAATTTGAAATTACATGGTGGGAAAAGATCAGGTTGTGGCATGTCCCCAGAGCCCATGTTGCTTAGCTTGTGCTATGTCACATGTGTCAGCACATTTGACTTGAGGGGGAAATTTTCCCAACCCAGGTCACCAGGCTTGCACAAAAACAACAAACCACAAGATTTTCACTTTACCAGGTTCTCAAAAGAAGGAAATAGGAATAAAATCCATTAATTCTCAAACCACCTCCAATGAATTAATCCCTTATTTAGAGAACATGGGAAAATAGAACCCAGTTTTTAATATAGCTGGAAATGAAAATCATAGCTTTTCTGAGTAAGTTTTGTAGAATGGCAGCAATATGTGATAACATTAAGAAATGTGGAACAGCTTGAACTGGCAAGGATGCTCCTTGCACAATTCCTGAATCCTGGAGTCAGTATTCTACTCTTGCCTTCCCCACATGTACAGCTTTTTATCTGTAGGAAAAGATTTAATCTCTCTAGAGTTCAGTCTTCTCATCTGTGACGATTAAGAGGAGACTCCAAGCAAGCTAAGCTCACTGCTTGCTTGAAGGTCAATGGAGATGCTGTCCAGGACAATGCTTAGCTCAGCTCCTCCCACAAGCTCATATGTAGGGGATGTTAGCTACTGCTATCAGAACATACAACAGCATTTTGTGTCAACTACAGATTCTACACCCTTCCACATCCATGAAATCTTGGCATTTCAGAATGAATAACTGGTAGAAGAAGAACCCTTGCCCCTGAGAGAAGCATCCCCAGGTTGACCAGATAGTGTCTACCCTAGACCTCCTGTGGGTATAAAGCTCACAAAAGCAGTCAGTCCATTGCTAATGTTCTCTGGATGGCTCTGCTGTTGACTGTTATCATTTCCCCTGCTGCATGGTGTGTGTGTGTGTGTGTGTGAGTGTGTGTGTGTGTGTGTGTGTGTGTGTGCAGTATGCTGTGTGGAAGGTTCCCTGTGGCTAAGTCTACAAGCAACTCCATGAACATACACTAAGGGTAGGAATGGTAGTATACTCTGTTGTCACTCCTGGCATTGGAAACAGCCCACACCCTCAAATAGCATTAAGTCAGTTCACTGAAGTGTGATTGCTGAATGCAGAGTAAATCACTTGTATTTGGGGCTGAATTCACCTTATTTTCCTTACTTACAACTGCAAATGGACTCTCCAATCTGCCAAGAAGACCCATTGTTCTAATGTTTCTCTTATGTTTTCAATTTCCTCCTAATAAAACTGAATATAACCATTAAAGAATGAGCGAACTTTAATAAAATTTGGAACTTTTTCTTGTTCTTTCATTTTTTCTGTGAATTGACTTCTGACTTGCTTTAATATACTTCAAACTGCTTATGGTGGCCTAACAACCCTATGGGATTGCCTGTGCTCATCGGCCATCAACTCCTTCTGTACTAGGCAGCACACTCCATTCCACACCAGTTGTCTTTCTCAGCTGTGCCATCCTCGAGGCTCTAGACATTGTTCTTTGTCCTTCATTATTAGCCACCTGACATCTGTTAAAGCCTGCTTCTCCATCCTTCTCCATCCCCTCATCTGAACCCTCTCACCTCCAGTTCTCTCCTGCTTTGCCCTCTGAATGCCTTTCAAAGCACTCGACAAATTCACATGATCTTGCTTATATTGTTTTACCCTTTTGGTTCAAATAGAGAACATATCTAGTCAGTTACCGATGGCTAACAGAATGCCATGGATCTCTGTTAACACGCTACAAATAAATGAGTAGGTAAATCAGCAACTATTCAGTGTTCATCTAACTGAGCCATGGAAACCATAACATGGAAGCAGAGTTCTGCAAAAAGCTGGACCATGACAAATTGCTCTTCAAGAAACCGGACCCCAGTTCTATGGTGACAGAGTCTCATGACTTGATTCTTCCTCCCACCAGTTTTTGTAGATGTCTTGTCTACAAACTGCTTGTCCCTGGTATTTTACCCCTAGATCAGGTACAATTTGTTTTTGATGATTCCACTCTACATTCCTAGCTGACAAAGTGCTCTTGTTCCTCAGAAACCCTCTGGCACCAATTCATACTTTTATTCCATTGTATGCCCTTATTACAGGCCAGGAAGTAGTAAGGAAACAGAGCAAGCATAGAACTCTTTAACACACATTCAACACTTTTTATGCCTGTTCTAATAGTAACATGCATTTATTTTTATTGCAAACCAATGTTTTATTTATCTTTACTTAATAACTATGTTCATACAACATACCATATACCTGCCTAAGCACTGTATAAATATTCATTTAATCATCTTTAAAAAAGCCAAGAGCTAGGTAGTATTATTATCATTATTTCAGAGTTTGGGAAACTGAGGTAGAAATGAGTCATTTGATGAAAAGACAGAATTAATAAACTGATGGACCAGAATTTAGGCACGGGTAAAAAAAGCTGGACTGTTCATCCTCAGCCAGTGCTGGAACTCATCTTTCAACTCCTAAGAAGCAGAGTTGATTACTGCTGTTCTGGGAGGAGGAATGTAGGCTCGGAGGCTAGCTCTGCTAGGGTTATGCCACTAATTTATGTGTTCATAAATATTTATAGCATGCTTATTCAACACTAGACGTTGAGCTGGCTTCAATGATATGCGGTGTTTGGCCAGACACCATCCTCAGGGATTTTATGATTCAAATAATACATGGTGATGGGGGACCCTGACATGGAAACTCATGGCCTCTCTATTATCACTTCTGAGACTTCAATGAAACTGTTGAGTGGCAGATATGAATTCAGCGTGCTGTGAGGGGGGGGGTCAGCTGTAAAAGCCTTCACCAAGGAAGAAAACCACCACTTACCACTTTTATTGCCATTTAAAGATAAATGTGTCACATTTCAGTATCATCCCCATGTGTGTTAGCGGTAATCTCTTTGAGGACTGAGACTAATTTGGTATTGCTCACAGTCCTCAGGATCCTGTCACACACTGTCAGCATTCAAGAAGGGGCCTTGGAATGACTGTGACTGGCTGAGTTCTTAACAGCACCAACAAAGCTGCCAGTATTAGTTTGGCTATGTGGAGGATTTCTGTGAGCTACTTGAAGCTTGAACATTTAGTTACCATGGCGGTCACACAATAGCTTTTCCTGTCTCTTTGGGGACAGTGACTCAAAGACTAAATGTCATCAAAATCAGAGAGTATCCAGAATTCTCTTTACCAGGTGGGCTAAGTCCCATGTATTTCCAGATTCAATATTGCCCTCCCTAAAGAACTCACAGCCTCCTACACTTGTTACAAAACCCTCTAGAACAAGGAGTCCTGAGTGTGACCTCAGATTGTCTCATGTTTATTTTGCTAAAACAGGCAAACTGCAAATCCTCATTTTTTTCCACCAATGCAGTGGGAAGCACCAATTTCTTGGTGTGGGAAATGATGAAAACAATTTCAGTCATACACAGGGTAACACCACTGTTTTCCAGGTTGTATATTTGTTTTGGGAAATGTGCATTTATTAATAACAAAGTCTCACAATGTGGCAGGCACATCAGGGCCACAATGTATCAGTCATAGGAGGTAATACAGGAAAAACCCTATTAATTAACCTGGGCTGGCATCTGCCAAGGCCACAGGCTATGTTTCTTCCTTCTGAGTTTGAACTGCATTTCATGATTAAGGATGAAATGCTAGCATGCTCCCTTACCTGTGTTTCATAACATTAAACGCAACATACACCAGGATAGGAAAATATGAAAAAATACAGAAAGTTATAATTTCTTATAACTTTAGCTCATGACCCCAAATAGGCCCTTCCTCCATATTTACACAAGAAGAAACATTGACTAATAGACTTCGGTTACCAGAAGCACGTGGCGTCTTCTGCAGAGACTCGCAGCCAAAGGAAGACAAACCACCCTTATTTATTTAAGATTTATTTATTTAACCTGCTGGCGGGGCTGGTTTGTTGGATTTGGTTTTACATCCTGGATCACAAAGTTTATGATGGGAAAGAGTGTCCGCTGTTTGTTGAAGGCAAAGACTCCAGCTCTCTGTCTTCCGTTAACAGAAGCCAGGCTGTTTTTGGAGAGCTGGAAAGGCAGCAGCTGGAGGGGTTAGCCCTTGCTGCCTTCATCTTCTATTTCTCATCTCTCTCTTCATCTGGCAAAGCTTCTGGTCCAGCCTAGACCACTGCACAGGCCTTGACTTCAGTTCTTGTCACTCCATCTAGCCGACTGCTGCCCAACTCTGAATGGGCTATGAGCTTTGATAGCCAACCACACACTTTTCTCTTATCGCACGTAAGATAAATATACGCCTTATGCTTAAATTAATTTTCATAAACCTACTGTCTTGTAGAAAGAATGCAGTATGAACACTGACCAGAGGCAGGCGGATGTCTGTGAGTTCAAGGCTGGGCTGGACCGATAGCCTCCAAAACAATACAGAGAAACCCTGTCTCGTAAAAACCAAAAAAAAAAAAAATACTGGTGCTGATATTTGTGTTCAAGACTTTGTGAAGACATACACCTTAAGTTCCCTCATATGGCTATTTGGGATTAGAATTGATGAGCCCTGTGACCTAAAAGTGTGTGTGCCTGCACAATTGTGTGTGTGTGTGTGTGTGTGTGTGTGTGTGTGTGTGTGTGTGCTTACCCCCTGAGTGTCAGAATTGCAGGCATGTGCCACTATGCAGTGCTAGGGATTGAACCCAGGTGCTACATGTATGATAGGAAAGCTTTCCATCAGCCATGCCATATCCCCAGATATGAATGTTTAGATTTTAAAGATGCCTAGTGTTGTTCTGAAGCTTAAGCATTGTGCAATATTAGCCTCACATAGTGACACTCAAAGGGCAACCATTAAAACTCATAGTGCTTCCTGCTGCTGTTGTTTTTAGGAAGTCTCATTCTGCTTGCAGTAAATGAGAAGATAAGGCTCAGAGATGGGTAGGGACTTGCCCAAGATCACACTGGCAATTGATTGATGAAATGGGATACAACTTTGCCACGTCTTCTGATTCCATCTGGTTCTGTTTCTAGTCACAGTAGTCAACACTGTATTTACCTTGAGAAAACACAGTTCCAAAAGCACAATTGCCTTCTATACAAATGTAAGTATTTTACTGCATACAAAGGAAAACCCCAGTTTCTGTACTAGGTGTATAAAAAAGCCCTGTGTTATTCTTTTTTTGTCTATTCTCACTGCCTCAGCTCCCACCATGCCTGTCTTCCCAGACTTTCCCTTTCCTTCCTTAACAGATGTTTTCAAACCCAGTAACAACCCTCACTCTTGTGGCTTCTATATGTTCGTGCATTTCAGCATGATCTGCTTTTGAAAGTTCCACTTTATGAAGTTATACATGTTCCTTATGGTAGAGTTCAGAGTATATCTCCCCTACCTTTCTTCTCCCAACAGCCCTAGTAAAAACCTGTCTGTGTTCTTCTAATCCTGTTGCTCATGATAGACGGTCAGTGAATATGCTGGCTTGGGTTGGAATGACTGAAAAATTCAACATAGAAATATATGAACCAGGAAGAGAAATACTAATTTTTAAAATTCAATAAAAATCTATTTGCAACTTCTTTTGTACAACCTAGCATAGACTATTATTCATTCTAGATGAGGATAGAACTTCTGGCCACATATGTATTTCCATAGAACTTTACTCATGTTTATGGCAAATTCTTATCACATTTCATTACATACCAATTTGTGTGTGCTCCACAAGACTGAGAGCATTTCCATGGAAGACATGCCTTACTCATCCTGTACCTGCATTTAGCAACACAATGTTTGATTCATGTTGCAGTAAGTACTCAGCAGGGGCAAAGGAGTTAATATACAAGAGGGTGAGTGATGGAGAAAATGAATCTCTTTCTCTGACACAGAAACTTCAAAGCTAGGTGATATTTTCTTGTTTGACTTCAGAGTTCTAAAAGAGGCTAGACACCTGCGTGAAAGCCTCTACTGTTCTCAAATAGAAGAGATGTAAATAGGAAATGAACAGGTCAAATAATCTCATTTGATAATAAGATTCTATGCAAAATGCTAAGTACTTCAACGGAAACTTTCAGAAAACAGTAGGACACAAAATTAACATACAAAAATCAGTAACCTTTCTGTTTAGCAACAATCAACATGTTAAGAAAGAATTCTGGAAAACAGTCTCATTCATAATTTCCTAAACCAACCAACCAACCAACCAACCAAGAAACCAAACACCTCATCTACCCTTGTAATAAACCTACCAAGCATGTGCTTGCCTCTAAAATGAAAAGTTTACAATACTCAAAAATGAAAGTGAAGGAGACACTACAGGAAAGAAAGACCTCCCATATTCATGGATTGGAAGAATTAATATTGTGAAAATGTTCATCCTACCAAAAGAGATATATAAATGCAAAGCAATTCTCATTAAAATCCCAACAGGATTCTTCACATGCAAAAATACAATCACATAGAAAATGCAATCTTAAAATTAACATGGAAGTATAAAAGATCTAGAATATCCAAAGCAATCTTTAGCAGAATGAATGATGGGAGAAGTACCACCATTCCTGAATTTAAGTTCTCCTACAGAGTCATAATAACAAAAACAGCATGGTGCTGGCACAAGAACAGACATCTAGACCAATGGAAAGATTTAGATGTAAACCCACATAACTACATCCACATGAGTTTTGAAAAAGAGGTTTAAAATATACCTCTTGAAAAAGAGGTTTTGGCAAAATTGGGTACTCATATGTAGAAGAGTAAGCCTAGATTCCTATCTCTTACTCTGTTCAAAGTCAACTGGAAGTGGACCAAAGACATTAATGTTAAGATCTGAAATTGTCAAAGGAAACAGTAGAGAAAATACTTCAAAATAGCTAAGGTCTTTCTGCACAGGATTCCAGTCACTCAGGAAATAAAGCCAACAAGTGACAAATGGAACCTTGTGAAATTAAAATGCTTCTCTACAGCAAAGGAAACAGTTTACTGGGTGAAGATACAGCCTACAGGATGGAAGAAAAACTTTGCTAACTGTACATCTGATGGAGGCTTACTATCTTGCACATACAAAGAACTCAAATAATCAAACAATAAATCAAACTGGGCCAATGACCAGCTAGGGAAATAGACAATTCTCAAAAAGTGAAACACAAATGACCTTTAAATAGTGTGTGTGTGTGTGTGTGTGTCCAGCCTCACTAACCATTAGCGAGATGGCAAATCAAGCTGACATTGAGATTCCATCTCACCTTAGTTAGAATGACAGGCATGAAGAACATGAGTAATAACAAATGCCGATGAGGATGCCAGCAGAAGGGAACCCTTATACACTGGAGGAGGAAGAGCAAGCTAGCCCAAGCACTGATGCAATAAGTATAGAGGGTCTTCAAAATTATAAAAATGGATCAGCCTATGACCTAGCTATACTACTCATGGATATTTATTCAAAGGACTCCAAGCAACACATCACAGAGACATGAGCACATCAATGTTTGCCGCAGCACTACTCACTACAGCTACGATATGGAGCCAGCCTAGATGTCCAGCACAGAGGAGTGATGAGGGAAACGTATATAAGCACAATGGAATTTCTCTGAATGGGAAAGAAAAATGAAGTTACACAATTTGTATGGAAAAAATGGATGAACCTGGAGAAAATCAGATTAAGTGAATTAAGCATGTCTCAGAAAGATGAACATCATATTTTGTTTCTCACACGAGTCTGCTGGGTTGTGTTTGTCTCATGTAAACCATGTATGTACATATGGCTTGAAAGTAGAAGTGAACTTGTCTAGAGGAGCAAAGGGGAGGAATGGAGGGGAATGGCAAGAAGGGAGAGAGGAGGGAGTATATTCAGCAATATTGCTTTCACGAAAATGTCCTTATTTCACACATTGCCATGCACAGTAAATATGTGGAGTGAAATCTGAAACAATTTGAAAAAAGTAGGAAACTTTCTTCTCTTTCTATTCAAGTCCTGAGGGCTCTACTTTAAGATAGGTCTGCTGATTAGTAAATTTACAAGTGGCCTGCTTCCCTTCCCAGTATTTACATTTTTTACACAAGAGCCAAGAATAAAAGGAGAAGGAACAAGAGGAGGAGGAGAAATGAGCAGAGGAATAATTATTTAATAATCAAGAAGTGCTACTCACCAAGGTTCAGTTTCAACCTCCCAAGACCCAAGGCACATGGGGGCTGATAAGTACAGGTAGTCACAACATTAAGATGACTCAGCCATAATTCTATTTAAATGGTTCTACATGAAATAACCATCCACTCCTGTAATAATGTAGAAGTGAAGGGTTTAAGAGAGAAGGAAGTGAAGATTCAGAGACTGAGGTTTGGGGAAGGCATGAGAAGTAGTGCTCTTGAAAAGTAGACCTGGCATCTAAGCTGAGGCTATCTGGTTCCAGCATCTCAAGGTTAGGGGGAATGCAGACCTTCCCCTGCTGTTTGGCTTGCACATGTGTTCATGATGTACATCTACTATTTAATTGAGTTGGCTATACCTGGGATTGGAAAAATACTAACGATCTAACTTATTGTGGAAATTTGGTGTGACTTGATGTTATGGTGGGAGAGTGTGGAATAGGACCAAGGTTTGGGGGCAGAGAATACATCTTGGGCTTGAACTCTGAAAGCCCCAGTTACTAACCCATGAGCTGTTCATGTCTGACAAAGAATTACCCATCTTGACACCCACACACTACTGTTTCTGGGTCAGGGCCATTTTAACAGTGTGAAGGCTCTGTAAAACTTGATTTTAGAGTCAAAGATTCAAAATAGTGCCAAAAAAATGACTAAGGATTTGGGAGGGTTAAAGAATTTACCTGGAGTTATATACATGGTTGGCATCAGCACCAAATGTCAGTTTCCAGAGTTCTAGCCCAGTGCTCTTTCCTTTAAGCCACACAGTTTCATCTGAGGTAGGGAAGTTGACAGAACAAATTATTCAAAATGGGACTTTCCAGGGCTTGTCTTGAATTGGATGGGTGCCTCCCTGTGTCCCTGCAAGGCACACCCTGGTTTCACTGCAGATCTGAAATCTAAGTCTCTCCCTCTGATGTCAGATGTCAAGGGTACCTCATAAGCAGTGAGTTGCACCCTGCTGGGTCCTAAGAAATTCTATTCTACCTCTTTTCCTGCTGAGATAGCCTTCCTGGAATACCCTGTTTTCAATGAAGGAGTTTACCACTGAGAGAGAGAGAGAGAGAGAGAGAGAGAGAGAGAGAGAGAGAGAGAGAGAGAGAGGTATAGTCATCCCCATTGCCTCAGTAGTTTCTCTAAAAGGAGAGAACAGCACAAAAGATAGTGCTTCCAAATGTTCTCTATTTCTAGAATCTGGGGGCAAAAGCAGATTCAGTGTAGTTCAGCTGCTGATGAGCGCTGTTCAGAGAAAGCCAGGATTGAACAACAGATGGAAACTTGCTCATGTGAGAGCTTACACCTTTATGACATGTGCTAGTGGGCACGTCACCTCTCACTAAAAGGAGATTAGTGCCAAGTATGTAGGGGTTGGAGCTAAAAGCTAGATGACAGGTCTTAACTATGTCACCTACTAACTGAACAACGTGTCTTCACTATTCATCTTTTCCAAAGTGCAGTTTTATTGGTTATCAAATGGTATTACATACTGACCTTGTGATTGCTGATGTTAACAAGATACAATTTCTAATAGCAAATATCATACTTCGTACATGCTGTGTCACCACGCTAACACATCTTTGCCCGTACTTTGTGTCTCAAGCCAAATCTTGGGAAAGAAAGAACACACACTGGGAGCAGAATAGAATTTAAATGGACTTATCAAGCCAGAGTTCTGTCGTGCATAACCACAACGCAGGAGTTCTTCCTTCTGCATGAAGAAGTCTACCCAGAAATCTGAGGAGCAGAGCAGTAAGTGATCCACCAGCACATTTGCAAAGTGCATGGAAGGAGCGCTGTTGCTGCAGAGGAAGAGGAGGTAGTGATAAACATTCTCAGAACTAGAGCAAAACAAGTCACTCAAGACCTGAAGAAAAGGCAAGACCTAGGGGCAAAGAACATGGTGAGCTGCTGACTCATTAAGCCACAGACAGCTCCCACAGTTGTGCTTGCTCAGTAACTCGCTGAGGCAGCCCTTCATCAAGAGACAACTGAGGGTGGGGTGGGGATGGGGGCTTATGTCTATAATCCCAGTACCGCTAAAATGGAAGGATCATGAGTTCTGGAATAGCCTAGGCTATGCAGCCAGACCTTGTCTTAAAAAAGTAAATTAGGAGTGAGGTGAGGTAAAGAGGGAGGAAGGTGGTGTCCAGGTGAGTGATAATCTGGACTGTCTGCTGTGAAAGTTATAGCTCATACATCTCAGCACTTGACTGAAAGGCACACCCTGCCCTGTGATGTGGTGTGGACCTCTGAGATCTCAGGTTGGGAACTATGGTGAACACGAGTTTGGAACAAGGTAGGAAGAGATGCCTGATGTTAGTGTGTTCTGCAAGGGGTCAGGGGCATTCTCAGTGACCGGGACACCAGATTCAGAGGACACATGTTGCTAAGAATGTTTGTTCAGACCTGAGAAGGAAGAAATCTGAAGTCTCCCTTTGTAAGTCAGGTTGGAATTCAAATTTCCAAATTCTGAGAGCGGGTAGAGACTTTTAAGCCTAAAAACCCTATCCTGCTAAACTCAGCAATGTGCATAAATAGGACCCTTCAACCCCTCTCACCTTCCCCAAGACCTTCCTTGCCAAATTAACTTTTTAAAGATGACCAGTCTCAGCTGAGTTTTCAGGGATTGGTTGCGAGTTCCAGGAAGTGGGTTTCCGTAAATCTGAAGCCCGAGGACGGTGAGTGGAAGGTGAGAAGAGCAAGACTTTTGTGACACAACGGTAATACACATGCTGTCCAGGTGTGCAAATGCCAAGCTTTGCGCATCTCCCTCTGATGTCCAGAACAATGCATGAGCTGAGGTTGAAGCAAGATGTCAGGCACATGGAGACTTTCATTTTCCTTGACTTCAAATATCTAACTTGTAGCAAGTGGAGCATCCTTCTAGACTGACTTCTCTTTAGATAGGTTGTATATTTTAGTGGCTGCTTGGTGGGTGCCTGTGATCAAACTGGCTTGAGGTGTCAACTTGATGGCTGCATGGTACCTGTTCCTTAACCAGTAAGCTGTAGCTAATGGCTGTACAGCTATTACGTACAGTAGGATGACATCTAAATTGGGAAACGGAAATTGAAGAGGCCTCCCTTTATGCAGTCCTTGTGTGAACTCAAGGTCAGGGTCTGAGTCTTATTTATGAGAACATGACCTCTTCCTTCCTAGAAGATATTGTTTAAGGAATACGTATGGAACTGAACAAATGGGTAATGGGACGAGAGTGGGCAGGCCTGGTGGAGAAGTCGCTGTCTGTCAAGGCACTACCCTGGGAAGCTGCATGAAGAAGCAAAGACATACTTGACAGCCAGTCACCAAATACCTAGAAGACTGGCACTTACAAATGTGTGAAGAGTCTCTTCCGGTGCAGGGCCACATGCTTCCTTCCGGTGTTTACTTGGCTGTGTCATGTTCTCCTGGGATGGTTGGGTCTCCTGAGGCCCTGTCCTTCTTGAGACAGAGAATAGAGACCTCAGTGGTTTGAGCGTGTCCTGAGCTCCTGAGAAAGAGCCACAGAGCCAAAGAGAACGAAAAGGCTCTTTCATGTCGTCGGTTTCTCTTCATGCAGACAGCACACTGGACTGTCACCACAAGCTTTTGAAACCAATTCTGTCCCATGGACACTGTTTCAAGTTCCACAAAGTCCTAACAGCTGGACAGCTGCCAAGTTCTGCAGGCTCTCTGTCACTGAGAGAAAACTCTCCCTTGTCAGATGTACATTGACTCAAGGAAACCTTCTTTGGGGCTGGCTAGATGGCTCGCCTGGTAAAGGTGCTTGCTGCCAAGGCTGACAACGAGTTCAATCCCAGGTTCCCACAAGACAGAAGGAGAGATCTACTGCCAGTTGTCTCAGTTTTCATGGAGGAGTGTGCACGTGGTCACACACACTTGTGCACAAACAAATAAGCGTGATAAGTGTTTTAAAATGAAATACGTGTGATAAATGCTTTAAAATGAAGAAAAAAACCCCACCGATTTAGTATCTATTTAGTGCCTTTGGTGTTCCAGGTACTACACTAAACTCTACGAATAATTGACTAATTATGGGTTTATGATGATCCATTATTCAGATTAGAAAATCAAGACCCAGACACATTGAATCATTCTTCTGTAATCACAGAGACGAAAAGAAAGAAGGAAGGAAGGAAGGATGGAAGGAAGGAAGGAAGGAAGAAAGGGAGAGAGAGAGAGAGAGAGAGAGAGAGAGAGAGAGAGAGAGAGAGAGAGAGAGAGAGAGAGAGAGAGAAGGACAAAGCACAGGAAGGGTAGCTCAAGACCTTGCCTTCTTAATCCCAAGGAGGGTGGGAGGGGCTGGGCTGACGATTATGGCGGAGGAGATTCAGTTCTCAGGAACACACAGGCCCTGATAATCATTCTACCTTGGAGTTCAGATTGAAGTTTTGTATTTAAAATTCAAATTATTTCTTGTCAGTCTCATTCTCAATTACTCTTCATGGTTCCCAAGTAAATTGACAATAAAGTTCACATGTTTTCCGTGACCAGAAAGTGCCATGCCCTCCTGTTCGCTGCCTTGTTCCTCACTTGGCCTGTAGCAACCGGGGTCCATGGGTGAAGTACCTCTGGGGTATTGGTTTCTCTCTCAGTGACCATCCAATTAGTTTCTGTTTGGTTTTCAAGGCTCAAGGTCAAGGTCACTTACTGGTGATAATCTTCCTTATGTCTCAAACTGCTTCAGGCCCCATAGTAACAGACAACAATTAGAGAAAGTGTTAAATAATACTAGGTGTCAATTTTAAATGATTTACATATAAAAACTCATTTAAATGTTACCATAGCTCTAATAGATTATAGCATGGTTCCTATTATTACATGTGACAAAAATTGGAGCAAAGTCATAGCATCACGTACCTTCCCTCACTATATTTGTCAAATGTGCAGTGGTGCATGTATTCAGGAAGTGTGTTCTGGACTGTAAACAACAGGGCAGGTCTACTGCAGCAGTCTGTAGGTGGGGACCATGTGGCCAGGCTCAAGAGGAAAGAACACAGGCTTTCTTTAAAAAAAATAATACTTTGTTTTCATCATTCTAAAATGAATGCGCATGTGTGCTCGACTGTGGGTATGCACATGTGAATTCAGGTGCCAGGAACTGCAGGAGAGGGCTTTGGAGTCTTTGGAGCTGGAGGTACAGGTCCTTTGCAAGAGGAGCAGCTGCTTCTAAGTGCTGAGCCAGCCCCAACCCTTTAAAAACAGATGTTATTTTTATTATGTTTTAGTTATGTATAAATGTGTGAGGATGCATGTATGAGTGCAGGGATCATGGGCTTCCAAGACACAGAGATCTAGACTTCAGTTTGAGCTTAACATTTGTTAACCTGCTATCTTGGATAAGCCCAGGCTCTCCCCCAAGCTCTCCTCTCAATCTGTGAGTAATGATACCTGAAACAAACAAAAAAAGCAGTAGATAGTAGACAGTAGATAATAGATCCAGAGGATACAACAGCACCTGCACCTAGGAATAACTGCTACTAGCTCCCTTCCTCTCTTGCTGGCAGAGGCAGGCATGTGGGGCTTAGGAAATTTCTCGTGCTAGCTAGAATCCAGACCCTGGCAATGTGAAGAGCTGAGTATAATTGGGGGTTCAGAGACTGCTGTGACTGCCTCTGCTGGTTAAATGAGTCACTTCATAGACACAGTAAAGACTAGGAAATGTACACAGCACTCTGTCACTCTTGGTCCTTATCAACAGCTCTGGCCGGGAGGAAGTCAAGACAATATACTCCGATCCAGTGGGCTCTGCTGCCTGTTCTCTATTTCAGGGGGACAGTCCCTGCTTTGTTTCTCTTCTCTCCAGTGAGACACTTCCCTGAAATGCTTCTGGCTTCTCAGAACAGCTCTAGAAACAGACCACAGTGATCACCATCCTGTCCCGAGGCGCATGCTGTCTCTGGGGTGTGGGAGCAGAAAGGGACACTCAGAAGATCTCTTCCTTCCCTCCCCTCTAGCAGTTTTTCACTTTCATCCTTCTGTAGGCTGAGTCCAACTTGCCCCCTGGGAGAGGAGAAGGGAGGTAGGGTATGCCTGAGGGTGCTTTTCTTATCCTAGCAGTAAGTGAAGGGGCTTGCTGTCTTTCTAGAAGAAGCCATTTCCCTCCCCCACGCTGTGCTGTGCCAGTGGGATTATTCTTGTTTACAAAATGCAGCTCTGAGCTGGCTACATCTTCTACTCCCTGCTCAGCTGCCTAGGCTGGAAAAACCTGTGCCTGGAAAGGCGTGTATCAACCCTGAAGGCTAGATTTAAGCACAGCTGCAGTGAGCTGTGTGACTCCTTTCAGGCTATCTCACAAAGTGACATCCTCAATGGGTTGATGCAAGAGAACACTCAGATAACTGAAGTTGGGCTCATCGGAGTCCAGAGCCATTTGCCACTCTTGGCAATTTGCTTTTAAGGGTAATAACCAGATCCAGTATCCTGTCGTGTTTCCATACTAGCTCATTCTCCCTCCTCTCTCATCTTTCTAATATGTCTTGAGAACCCTGTCTTTACTCCAAATCTATGTCTACGTCACCAGATTTTTTTTATGTTTTAAACTAAGAAAGCTTTCCTTCGGGTCATACAGCGTATGATAATGGGCCATTTCCCATTATCTTCAGGAGACATATTTTAAGACCCCAGGACACGCCAAAAAATGCAGGCAGTCCTGCACGTGTTTTTTTTTTCTTATGCACATATACCTGTGATGAAGTTTCACTTCTAAGTTAGACACAGTCCGAGATCAGCAGCAGTGAACAATAGAATGGTTACTTTACTAAGTGAAGTTGGGGTTACTTGAAGACAGGCACTGTGATAGATACCACCATACCCAATCTCACAACCCAGAGGGTAACTAAGGAACTAACGGGCAGATAGATCTCACAGCATGGACCTGCTAAGTGAACTGATGACTCATCCCGGGCAAGATGGATCAGGATCGTACACAATTTCATCATGATCTTCAGAAGGGCATGTACTGAAAACTTATGAATTTCCCCTTCATGGAATTTTCAGTTTATTACTTTTGGATCAGGTTGACCAAGGATAACTGAAACCTTCAAAAGTGAAACTGCAGATAAGGGCGAGAGGGTTACTATATTAGTGTGGATGGGAAGTCAACGAACACCTTTCAAGGGTGCTTTCTGTTCAAGTTCCTTACAGATACCGGAAGTCCTGGGTTGTCACACACAGACCATCGGCTATGAGCTAGGTGCCACGTGAGGCGTGCGAAGGTCCCATGATGCTTGCTATAGAAAGCCAATTGTAGTTCTGGCATTTTCTCATTGTTTTGCCTGTGTCCAGTCATTTAACCCTTGTAAGTAGTGAGCAGGGCATGTAGACCTTGCATTCTAACTCAAAGGTGAGGCGACTGAGACACAACATGATTAAGTAACTTGTCACAAGGTCACAAGGTGGTAGAAGTAGAATTTGGAATGGCTACTCTAGCTCACTCACTCATCACCAGTCCACACAGCCTTTCTTATTTACTCTAGCAACAATCTTAGGAGATAGAAAATTAAAGTGCCCATTTTCCAGATGAGAAAACCAATATGTGAGAATATTTTGTCTGAAAGACTGATCCAGATTCATAACTCAATTCAATTCAATATGTTTTTAAGTATGCATTTTGTTCCAGGCACTGTGTTGGGTACTGAGAGAATGTTAAGGCTTAGTATGATAAGCTCCATGGATTCAGTCACTTTGTTTCTTTATATTTCTTCTAACTCTGTTACTTCTCTCAGAAGCAACAGAACAGAGTTCACTTCATGTGCCTTGAACATCACATGCAATCTAGGTTAGCTGGGGATATCAGCACTGTGCACATGTCCTGAGAGCCAGCAGAGAGTTGGGCAAGCCTGAACAAAGCCGAGGAAGCAGCTCCTCTGATATTTTGGATTCAAGCTTGGGCAATCGTTCACTGCTATTTTTTCATTCCATAGACACTTATTGGGCATCTGTTATATTTTACATTCTTATATCTAAGCATAAAGCAAGGGGGTTTGTATATGAATCTGTGATGCTCATGGTTAAGTACGGGATAAAACAAGATATTTCAAGCATGGTTTTGAGATACCAATTAAGAGTTTTTGAGACAATAATTGAATATGACTGGAAAGGGTCACACTCTCAAGATGACAGATAAGTAGAATCTTAAAGGATAAAAAAATGCATATTCCAGATGAAGATGGATAAATTATGTGTTGTTTTCTAAACAGATACTCTATTCTAGGCCATAGATCAAGACTACATGTTTATTGGAATCATTACTCCAGAATCCAAGAAGCAGAAAACACATGCAGCTTTGGGAGAAGAGTCAGGAGACCGGAGGCTGGCATAGCTTATGCAAACAGGCAAGGTGGGGGGGGGGGGACAAGGAGTAAAACTAGGACAGAGAAGGAGTTAGGAGCAGAAATCTGAGGGCTGACATGTCTGGTAAGAAGGCTGGATCATAAAGACCAAGAAGACCCAGACACAGCCAAAGAACACACACACCTCCCCCACACTCACGTATACTTATACACACATACATACACACATGTACACACAGATACACACATGCACATACACACATGTATACACAGACACACATACACACATGCACATATGCACATAGGCACACATACACACACACACACACACACCACCGCCACCACCAACCTAAGACAAAATAACAATACAGCCTGTAACTGGGTTTAGAAGAGGCATTGTCGAACCAGAAAGAAGGTTGGGTTCAAATGGGCAAAGACTGTGGACAAACAATCACTTTGGAAAGTCACTACAATGTTTTGAGTGCAGACAACAAAGTCATTTACTGCAGGAGACAAGGGAAGACTAGAGAAAGGACTGAAGAAGCTGGCTGACCTGGGCTAAGAAAGATACATGGGTGATGGTGACAAACTACAGGAAAAAGGGACAGGGCAGTAAGGGAATGGGATCTGGGTCTCCAGATGAGCCAGTGGGGTTACCAAAAGCTTCAAGTGTCTAGTATGTCTATACGCTCCTAGTAATAAATAAAGGAAGGGGAAACCTTTGAGTGGAGGGACAAGGATTGAAGTGAGAAATGGATCCCACAGCCCACATGGCAGATGTGAAGAGATCTGGCTCTCAGCCTTGACAGTACAGGAGTCCAGGTGTGGGGTGAGTCTTTGACAGCCGTTCCAACTGAGGCTCAGGTAAACAGAGCCTTTAGGCATTCCCAGGAAGAGGCAGCAGTGTCCTGAAGGCTTTTTTCTGACAAGCCTGGAAGCCACATGACCAGGCTTGAGGCAGGCAGCAGCTGGGGTTTGGGAGGACACCGGCACGTGGATTGCCTCCTGCGGGTGCACTGCTGCAGATGAGGCAGCCATGAGAAACAGTTTGTCTTCCCAGCCTCCTCCGCCCTTTGCCACAGAGGCTCTGTGCCACAGCCTGGTGCCAGCTGCAGAGAGACTGGTTCATAGGTGAGGGCTGCAGCTTTGAACCATGCAGAGGCAGCAGAAAAAGACAAAGTGCGTGTGTGTGTGTGTGTGTGTGTGTGTGTGTGTGTGTGTGTGTGTGTGTGAAACTTTAAACATTCATAATCAAACACCAGCTCAGTAGCAGACAATAGTGATTTGCCTAGACAATGTACGCCACTGAACTAAGATCAAGATGGGCTAAACAGAGCAAAAGAGCAAAAGGAGGACTCCTTTTCCAAAGTGGAGTGCCTTCCTCTACCGTCTCAATTACAGGAGATACTTTTGTGCACAAAACATTAGGCAACAATATCTGGCTGTCTTTTGGAGTCTACTGTAACCAAAGAGAAAGAAAGGCCGGAACTAAAATGCAAAGAACAAAAAGAAACTGTTTGGAGACAGGTTGGCTACAGTGTAAACTTTTCGTTTTCTCTCATAGCAAAACCTGATGGTTGTCTTTGAGAAAAAAAAAGTGTCTGTATCTAGGTCCCTGGCAGTGATTTGCCTCTGGGAGGGCCAGCAATCTATTTAATGACTCCATTGACGTCAATCGCATAACTGAAATACTTACTAACATGCATGATTCCAGCTTTCAGGGGGAGGGGATGGACGGTGTCTCTCAGCAGCATGAAAACACGATGTGGAGTCATGAGGAATGGACTCGGCTCTTTTCTCCAAGTGCTGAGAGACTAGATACTGCTGCTCCCCCAGGTCCCATTTAATATGAGAAAAAGTTTTCTGGCTAAATGAAGAAATTAATTCTGAACAAGTCAAAGCAGCCATTAGTAAGCAAGACATTATTTTGGGCTATGTTCGTTCAAGGGAAACATTTTAACCATTTACAGTAGTTACCCATACTTAATTTTAGACATACATGAAATAATTGCAAATCAATGCACGCAGCTCAGTATTTGTGTTCTGGGGGTAAACTATAACAGGATTGTCTATTTTAGACAAAACAGGTTCTTTCAGACTATTTGGGGAACTACACTGAGAATCAACCAGCTTTTCTGGTGTATTTCTATTCTACAATTTTGCTTTGTATGCAGGCTCTTTATGCATTCGAGTTGCATAATTAAGCAGATTGTCCCAGCATTTCAGGTCACACACATTATTCCAAGCTGTGAAAAAAAATGTCTGTTATTTTTTATTTCCCCCTTTTCTTTTTGTAATTTCCTCCAGGATCTCCTTTATCCCGAGTGGTCAGTACCTTTGATAAGAAGATTGATCTTATTTCTGTTTGCTCATGTGTTGTAATCCCATCTCACCCTTCTTGCTTAATGCAGGAACCAAGCACAGGTTTGACTTGTGCTGGCCTTCCTTTCTAGTCATTGACACGGATCGGATCGGCTTTCAAGCCACAGCCAAGGTCCTCAGGGAAACCTCTGCCTATATACCAGCCCCTCTCCCATCCTAGACTTCAGCAGTTATAGCAAAGCCTTGACTTTCTGAGCTGTTCACAGTCAAAGACAGTAAACTGAGCCCCTGTTCTGCTTCTTGAACAAAATGTGCACCTGGCACATCTACGTAGATCTCGGAAGCAGCCAAAACCACGTGAAGACACATGAGGAGTCATGGGGAGAAATAGGTTTCCTGAGAGGAGGCCTCTGCCTCATTTTATCAGCTGGTAACGTCATCTCATCCAGTGTGGCCTTGAAACCTATTAGAAGACAAGGGCTCCCTGGAGCCTGGGAAGAGCCCTAATTAAGGCTGTTGCTCCAAGAGGTCAGCACATTTCACGCTTTACTGGAAGACTTCTGCGTCCTCATCCTATTTCTCCAAATACATTCTTTCCTTGAAATATATTTTAATTGACTCCTGTTGAAAATCACCACAGTTAATGCTGTAGACACCCAAGCTGAGACAGACACTGTGTCTGCAGCATTCTGGCCCGGAGACCTCCAGGAAGTTAGCTCTTCAGTTATCTCATAGAATGGTTGGTTATCATTTCAGATGACCTATCAACTTGTGGGTTACCTCAAAAGCAGAAGGTCTGTTATAGGTGGTGATATTCATGAATTTTACAGCCACTGGTACATTTTAGAAAAAGTATAATCATAGGAAACTCTTCTTTATACATCACTCTGGCTGCTACAAAACTCTATATACTAAAAAGCAATACTTCTTTTATAAGCGACATCTTGTTGAAAATCAAGTCGTTTATGTGACACAGAGGTGAGGGTTACTAAAAGCAATACTTCTTTTAACCCTTTGTGTAGGAAAGAGTCCTTTTGTAAAGGCAGTGACCATTTGGTAATATACCTTCTCAGTAGCTTCTTTAATGACATGGCCAAAAGCATGGGTGAGATGCAAGGGAGAGCATAGGACAGAGGGTGTGGGAAAGTGACACCACTGTCACACAGTCACACTTAGGAATACAAACTGATTTGTTGTTTTCAGTTATCTGATTTGTTTTCAGTCTTCCATTTTGAACATGTCCAGGTGAATTTGAACTCCTATCCATTTTAGACTTTTCTTTTATTCTATTTCTTTCGCTTTTCTGTTTCAGAAAAAGCCAATAATTGTTGCATTCAAAAGAAAGTGATCATGTTATGCCAGTTGAGCTGCTCATTAACCTCAGCCTTAGGATTTTCAACACACTCAAGAGGATTTACCGTGACCTCCCAAACCTGTATGCGCAGGCTTTAGCATGGTTCATTCTGGGTTTATCCCTCCATTATTACAGGCTGGCTTTCCCACTTCATCGGCAAAATGTCACCCTTTTAGACTTTACTCGTTCTATTCAAAACCTACATGAACACACTGACATAGAAGAGGTTACCCAATTCCCGCCAGTGCCTTCTAATTTCAATTCACTAAGTGATATAGTTTATGAAAACAAAAATAAAAACAACAAACCAGAAGTGAATACTTTCCCCAAACACTGGCTCACTATTACCTTCATGAGAATTTTCCTTTGAATAAAGTGCAAGTTCTACGTAGTTCTGGCTAGATTGACATTTGCTATGTGCCTACTATGCAGAAATAATTTACCACACTGTGACCTCAAAGAGATGAGAATGGCATAGCCTCTGACTCCAGGAGCCCCAGTTCCAGTGGGAGAGACAACACCGCCTAGGGATCATAGTGCATCCCAGAATCACTTTGTTGCCGTAGCACAGAACAGGGGCAATTATGCAAAATAAAAAGGACCGGACTTTTCTAAGAGCTGAGAAGCACCCTTGGTCCAACAGTGGGAGCCAAGATGGCTCACACTGAGAGATTCCCTTAGGCAGAGTTCCAGCTGTTCAGCAACAATCACAGTAAGTGTAGTAATCTCACCTGCATCTGGAGAAATCCCATTTCATTCATGTGAATGGAGGAGCAGCAGCAGGAGAAGAGAAGGAGTATAAAGGAGAGGAAAAAGAGGAAACGGAGGTGGGGAGGAGAAGAGAAGGAAAGGGAAGGGAGAGTGAGGAAGAGGATGAGGAAGGCCCATCTTCCAAAATCCGGCTTCTACTTTGTCCCATACAATCAGTCAGGCAGGCTTCGCTGACAAAGTATATTGTTGGTGAATGTGTCCAAACTATCGTCTTGTACTTCCTAACCCTGTACTTCTATCAAAATTTATAAGTTCAAATTCAGTACTCCTAAATTCATGCCTGATTTTCCTTTTGTGAAAACTTAAGGTTTTAAAGCAGGCTCCAGTGCTCCACGCTTCTTGCCCGAAGCCATGTATTTTTCACTACCCTTTAAAGCTTCTATTTAAACACACCTCTTTGTCATATGCTGATAAATATTAAAATAACAGGAAAAATCTGCCCGACTTATTTAAGCTGATAATAAGAACAAAACACGGGATGTGTGTCTCCTCCCTCCTCTTCTAACTGTGGTTAACCGTTGAGAAGATTTTGAAACCAGTAATTATGTAATAATTGGTACCACCACAGTCTCTTCCCAAAGAAAACCCAGGATTGTTGTAGTTTGCCACAAAGACAGATGAAAACAAATTGCCTTAAGTGGTATTGTCACTTCTTTGCTCCATTGTTTTAAAAGCATTTAAGAAAGCTCCTCTTGCCAAGCTGAAGCCACTGTGCCAATAGTCATAAAACATCCTTCAAACAGTGTTTTGGCTAATGAGTTAATTTATAGAACCACAAGCACCATATACTCTCCTGGTATATGTCTGTATTTATGACAAGAAAAAGGAAATGTACTCTAAATATTCAAACTGGTGTCAGAAACATGTTAGTAGAATTGGCAAACAAAACCGGCAAGGATGCCTCGTGCGTAGGCCAATAAGATGAAACAACAGGCAGTTCAAAACAGCTCCTTTGATCTCCCAGGATCCAGCACAGCTACACACTAAGACACTGCTCTGTTTCTTTTTATACCTAACGGATGCGGCCCATCAGCATGCTGAGGGTTTGAAGTCTGTGGGCAGAACACTGTTTACTTCTTTCTAGTTCATATCACAGGGCTCTGGTGTCTACTCATCTTCCTTCATGCCTTTCTTTCATTTTTTTTCTTTTTGTTCTCCATCTTTTTCCTTCTAAAAGTTTTAAAAGCATACACCATAAATACTTCAGAAGAAACCAATGAGCAAATGGAATCCATTGCCTTTGTTCCTTTGTTCAGAAGTTGGTCATTTCTAACACTTCTGAGATACTTATGTTCATCATACCAGTAGAACACAACATCCAAAGGGGGAAGAATCTGAGTACTGGGGTGGGGTAAGGGGAGGACTAGTAATATTAGATGTCAGTTGACCATGCTGAGGGCATCTTAGTTTTTCATGGTGTTTTGCTGCACTCCTTTGCTATAGAAGTGAGACAGGATCAAGGGAGCAGAGCTCACAGACTTCAAGGAGTTCACCTAAGTGGTTGCATGTGATGTGATAAGTACATGTTCAATGGTGTTCCTTCATGGTAGCCCTTCCTCTCAGTAGATTTCAATGCACAAGGAGAGCAGATACACAATATTGAAAGGTGAGGGGAACAAAGCTGGATGAGCTCCAAGAGAAATGCTTTGTGACCTTGGAAGAACCTTTGGCTTCACACCTGCCTAGGATGCAGACCAAGTTGTAGCTATAGCTGATGCAGGGGGAAAACCATTAATGAGCCTTGGGGATCTTGGGCTAATGTGGGCAACCTCTCAGGGAATGCTTGAGGTTAGCACTCTTGGAGTTCACTGGGGTCAGCAAGCTGAGGTCAAGTTGCACTCTTCACATAGGTCTAATTCCTTCTCTTCTGGAAACAGCAGGACCACACATGTAATTGTGAAAGCCTAGGAACACAGTGAGCACTTTGTCCTGAAGTATTTTTAGTTTGGCTTCAGTTGGGGGTGAAGGTCCAATATATCTTTGAAAAAAGTTACCCAGAGATATGCTTCTGAGGGTTACAGTGTGCATATAAATGCTGTTATTCTAATAACAGTTCTGAATAAGAAACAAATTTATTGCTTTGGAAGATGGAGATGGGTCTCCAGGCATTGGCTTACCTTGCAAGTTGACTCTGGAGACTGGAGCCTGACTAGCCGCTGGTGACCTCCTGTGGAAAAGCAGATAGGGAGACTGAATATGCATGGAAAAGTCCCCCACCCTTTCATGATCCCTGATCCCTGGGGAGATTCCCAGGGCATAATGAACAATCCAGTGACATAAGGCTATCTCCGGAAAGCAGGCTTCTAGAACGTGGGTAGTTGATTGCAATTCTCTCACATCCAGATGGCCTGGAATTTCCCTCAGTGCAGCATCAGGATGCTACAACTCACCAGGAAGGAAGTTGTTTACCTCAGGTCCCTTGTCAACCCCTCCATGTCAGGTTTTCTACCATGGAAGTATCTCAGAAAAAGAAAAAAAAACTTGCTTAGGTCTCACTCCAAATGAAAGCATGGATCCCAGTTCTTTGAGGACAGAAAGTCATAGCAAGAGGAACCCTTAGAAATTTATCAGTTCTGGACCCGAATTCTATTCACCTCAGGAAACTGAGGTGTTTGAGAGGACTAGTCTTTGGCCACAGTGATCTGGGTTTCTTAGCAGAAGCACTGGCTTCTCATGGAGGAATGAGGGTTTCACTCTTCATCAAATCCTTGCATTATAGGTAAGTGACACAAGCAAACACATATTCCACGAATAGTGCAACTCCTCCTACTTGTGTGTGTGTGTAGTTGTGTGTGTGTGTGCTGGTCCATGTAGGAGTGGGTGGGGGCCAGAGGATGAAGTCAAAATGTTTTCCCCAAATACCTCTCCATCTAGGTTTTGAGACAGGGTCTCTCACTGAAGCAGGAACTTGTCTTTCTGGCAAGGCTGACTGGCCAGCAAGTCTCTGTTCCTTAGAGCTAGAGCTGCGAGAACCTGGCAACATGTAGGCTATTCTTCCTGACTTCTTGCTTTTTTCTTTCCTGCCACTCCCTGGCCCTTTGTTGGTCCCACTGTCCTTCTTGTGCTTGCAGAATTTCTCTTTCAGACTCTCCCAGATTCCCAGTGTATTTCTGGAGCCCCTGCGAAGGATAGAGTGGTGACCTCAAACTTCAGAGTGCAACAGAGTAATCTGCAAGGCATACTAGGATATTTTGCTTCAGCCCACTTCTGGTTTAGTATATCTAAAGCAGCCATGACTCTGGGGCCCCATGCAATGGCCTGCAGTCAAACCTGCCTCTGGGGTCCCATGGAATGGTCTGAAGTCAGTCCTGCCTCTGGGGTCCCATGCAGTGGCTTGCAGTGGACAGATGGATCTGCATATCTGACAGGCTCCAAGATGCTGCCAACACTGATGGTCTCACACAAAAGCTCCTTTGGAAGCCCTGATAGCAAGGGTCTGCCCCACTGAGAAGCAACAGGATGTTGTTGATGATCAAGAAAGATATTTAGGCCAGTAGTTCTGGGTGGAACTGTCATAACATTAGTGAACATACCCGAAAGAGAGACACGTGTGCCTCTCTTTAGTTATCAGACTTATTGAGACAAGGAACCCTAAGAAATTGGAATTTTCCCAGGGGTCTCATGCTGGAAGAGAGGAAAGACTGAGCCAATCAGAGAGTGAGCTTGCCTCTCTGAAGAGATCCACACAGTGCAGAGAACTGGTCAGACCACCTTACAAGGCAGACCAGCAGCTGAAATGATGATGGTGGATCAGTAGTGGGTGGGACCACAACTTGACCCAAACATGCTAGTTATGGACACTTCTTTCCTTCTATTTAGATCTATTATTCCTGTTGAGAGTCTGAAGATAGGCTTGTGTATGTACGAGGGAGGAGGATGCCAGTGAACTGCCTTATTTCTTTTCCCAGTGTTATAACATTGAAGGGATCTCCTTTTGTGCTTTTTATTAACATTTGTTTGTCTTTTTTTTCTTGGTTTTTCAGATTTTCTCTGAAGCATTGGAGCCTGCCCTGGAACTTGCTCTGTAGACCAGGATGGCCTCAAACTCACAGAGATCTGCCTGAGTCTGCCTCCTGAGTGCCGGGATCAAAGGTGTGCACCACCACCACCTGGCTATCGTTTGTCTCTTTAATTGGTGCATTATGTGGGTAGCATGCCACTCCCTGTGAGCCCAGGCTTTGACGCTAACAATCTCTGTTAGCACAAATGAACATCAGACTCACTTGGGGACATGTTTAATAAATACTTTCCCCAGCTTGGAAGAGTCCATTTTCATACATTTGGTACAGGGCCTACCAATCTGCATTTAAAAGTTCTCTTTGCATTCCCATGTACAGGCAGGTCTGAGGGAGAAGCCAAACTTTAAGTGATAGAGACAGGCATGCAAGGCTGTTCCTGAGGAAGCCTCTGTCTACTGGTCAGCCACAGTAGTGACTTTTCTTAAAGCCATCACATTCCCTTGGAGATAAGAGAACTTCCATGTAGCTCTTTTTTTCTACAGTTGCAAGTCCATGGACAGTCCACAGGCACTGTCAACAGATGGACAAGATGATCCCGAGTAAATTTCTCTTCGGTATCTAATTTTCATGTGTGACTGTGTGGGAAATCCTCATGCCCTGATTGCTGTTCTCTGATGGGCACCATGTTTATTGCTTCTTAGCTTCTCCTGCTGGGAGTGTTACTACTTGACTTTAGGGATCAGGAGATGAAGACACACTTGGCGGGATCAGGAGATGAAGACACACTTGGCGGTTTCTAACTGGCAGGGCAGGATTCAAAGTCAAGTATTCCCGAACCAGAAGTGCTAGTTCCTTTCTCTATACCATTTGCTGAACACTTCTGCATGAGTGCCAAGGGCTGTTTTTGCTTTGTTTTCAGGAGACTTGAAGGACTCAATTCCAAACTCCTCAACCTTGCATGCAAAGCCTTCTGCACTCCATCTGCATCATAATTTTCTAGATTATCTTTAGACACCCTCCTTGTATGACAGTTCACTTCTGCATGAGTGCCAAGGGCTGTTTTTGCTTTGTTTTCAGGAGACTTGAAGGACTCAATTCCAAACTCCTCAACCTTGCATGCAAAGCCTTCTGCACTCCATCTGCATCATAATTTTCTAGATTATCTTTAGACACCCTCCTTGTATGACAGTTCATCTCAGAATACAGACTGGGTGTGTGCTCTCATGCATTGTTGAACTCAAAAATTGTAATTAAAATATGAACTGCCTAATTAGTGTTTGATATATAACTCCCTAGATTAAAGGTAAATTTTATGTAAGCAAGGGAAGACTTGCTTCCGAGAAAGTCTTTATATGCCAACTACTCAGTAACACTTATTAAGTGGAATTCTGGATGAACAGATGCATGACGAATTGATGTACACTTTGCTCAGCCAAGATCAGTCTCTTCTTTTGCTTTGAACTCATTCTGTTCCTTTCTTGCTGATGCCCAGCAATGTTCTGTTAGGGAAACTCTCCCCATACTAAACATCACCTACCTTTGAAGATTACAAATCTTCAAATGGAATCTATATTCCTAGTTAAAAATGATCCCTCCTCTAATCACTCATGATACCATGGTGCTCTGTCTAGACCAGAGGTTCATTTCCTTATGTGTTGATTCATATGTATATATATTATCTCTACCTCTGACCCCATGATCCTCTCACAGTAGGATCCAGTCTGACCACCATTTCTTTTTTAATCTTCGGTAGGTTCCACCGATTTCCTGGAAGGTAGTAGGGATTCCCAAACTATTGGTGAACTATTGAGTGAACCAGTCAGTGATAAGAAAATATGATAATGCTAACGCACTTCCTGGGTGTTTTAGTTCACATCTATTCATACACAGCCTTGGTTCTCATGCTGCCCACTGTGTATGCTCTCTCATATTGCTATGATTTTGCAGACATCTGGCTCAGTGACTAACTCTTTTGTGTAATTTGGGACTGAGCTCAGGCAGTTCTGCACATACTTTGGGATGAGTGGCCCTCACCTGTTCTATGTAGTTCCTTACACTTTATTATCATACTGTAATGCAACCCCCATCTCCCCAACTCTCTTCAGCACAGTTGTAAGGAATGTAAGGAAGACTGAGTCACATTCCTAGTCACATTCCTGCAGTCTGGCATGGCATGTGAGTGATGTGCATTTCACTGCATACTCAATGGGTTCACAGCACAACTGGACTTTGAATTTTGCATATCTTCCTGAGTTCTCTGGGAGGCTTTTGTGAAAGAAGGCTGTGAACTAGCTCTTCTTAAATGTCGAAATATCTACTTTCTTAGGAGCATCGCTACTCATATCATCCAATTCTTTCCACAATTTCTTAGAAATTACACATTACATAAATTCTTTCGTCTTGCAAGTTATTTTGTGAAAGCATGCCCTTTACTTGAAGCTGTTAGTTCAGATAAGCATCCCTGTGTAGGAGAAAAAGCAAGGGCCATGCTTATTCGGTTTAGCACTTACTTCTTGTTGAGTTCAAAAAGAAGACTCAGTACACTTTAATGAATGGATGGCTTCTGGAAACCACATTATTGTTGGTAAGACATGGGACTGCCTGCCAGAAACCTGACGAGCTCAGAGGAAAACAAACAATATCTGCTGTCTGGTTTCCAGCGGTCTCTAACTTAGGAAAGAACGGGAGGAAGTTCCTTACCTGGCTGCTGAAGATGCTGACAGGAATGGGGAATGGGATGCAGCCACAGTAGCTAATGCTTTTCGTGTAGTGGAGGGAGAACTGGGCTGCTATAGAAGGCAGGAATCTTAATCCCAGTCCTGACTCTGGCACCTTCTAAGTATGTAGTCCCTGGCAGCTCACCCAACCTCAGTTTCTTTCTTACTTGGGGAGAGCAGGCAGAAACTACTATTTCCTGATGATTTACAGTGTGTGAGGTCCTGTGTGAGGGGCTCCCATATATTTCCTCACTTACTTGGAGGAAATTTGCCTACGTATTTTCCATATCTGAGTGTTCAAGATTTTATGATTCTCAGCTAATTTAAACCCCATGCCAAAATATATAAGCTCTGAAAGACATCCCAGATATACATGAAAGAAGACAGTTACTAGTGTTTTTCAAAGAAAGTGTACATTCTGATCAAATTATGCCTTTGAAGAACTGCGAATGCAAACATGACATGATTTTCTGATTGTTAGATGTATCAGTGATGTTTGACGGATGATGGAAGTAGACATCTTGGTTACTGAGTGGTGAGTACACTCAACAGCACCGTTGGCCTTTTGGAAGCCATCATGTGCTTCAGGGAAATGTTTCTGAATTAACAGCCCCCAAATGAAAGCTACATTTTCAAAATTAAGTCGTGGGACAGCAGAAGTGTAGGTTTTAATTTGCAGCCAAGAAATACAGGCCTGATCCCTCGTTTCATTAAGGTGCAAGGAAAACGCCTCAGCAGAAACTTTAAGATTTTCACCCTTTGGGTGGCAAAGCCCAGGCAGACAATGGGCTGCTTTATACAGAGCAAAGAGCCAAGAGATAAAAGAAACCGTAACTTAGGAGAAGTATAGTTCTATGTGGGAGTTCCTTTTCACACAATAAACCACACGAGCCAGATGTCTCATGAAAACCACTCCAAGGACATAATTACTGCTTAAATGATACATTCAAGACAGGGAGTGGTACCCTGGAACCCACGTTAAATATCCCAGAAAGCAACTTCTAAATTCCATGGATCTTACAGCCTCAATTGTTAACATAAGCTAATGCATGTGGGTGGGATGGGGGATGCTCTCTGTAGGCCATGTGCACCCTGGTAGACAATCTTATCTTCACTTCCTTCTTGTTTGTTGGTAGATACTAATTACCTAGCAACAAAGTGGAGTGCATCAATGGACGCTCAGCGCTCTAGCCTACCACTGCTGTGCTGTTCCATTTGTGGCTTAAACCCAACACTCAGGTTTTAGCCAGAGCTACACAGAGGCCCTCTCAGCAACACTTGGGGAAGCTTTTGAGGATCTGCCTTTCCTTAAATTCTTGTCCTCTGTTGATTATAAAGTGACACTTCAAATGATCAAGCTGGGGAGAGTGGTTCACATTGGTATCCCCAGTGCTTCAGAAGCTGAGAAAGTTGGATTGTCATGAGTTCAAGGCCAGCCTGAACCACATAGTAAGGTAGTGAGTTCCAGGTCAGCCGGGGCCATAGAAGGACAACTTGTCCCAAAATCAAATCATCAAAAGTCTTGAGATAGACAGCAAGACTAACTATAAAATGCAGATGCGGGTCTACAGAGATCAGTAAATGCAGATGGCCAACTGCTGGAAACACTCATCCTCATTTGTCTTGTGTGATGTGATGGGTCATGGTTTGAGATGACCTCAGTCTGAGGATGATAATAGCTCCAGGTCCATTCTGTATATGACATTTAGGTTCTCTAGATACTTGATCGCTGGAACTTTGTGTGACCCAGAACATACATAGCTATCTGAAGACCCAATTCTTGAGAAAGTATCTTCAGTGTATTAATGAGCAGGGCTAGGCTGTCTCCTGTACTACTCACAGAGAAGGAACACCCACACTCATGCTAACAAATAGCACCGAGAAAACCATGTCTGCTGGGATCTGTGTAACATATTGGTTTGGTCCCAGGCATCCTTACTCGTCCCTCCTCCTTGCTCCCACCTGTAACATTCTGACTTGGCGTTTCATTCCTAAAGAGACTGTTTGCTTTTGGCTTCTCTGATCATCCTGTCTTCAGAAGTTGCTCCTTCATAACTGTTCAAACTGTCCAGGGTTTCCTTCTGCACCTGGAGGACTTAACAGGTGTCCTCGATAAGAGGAGCACAGCACTGGGAGTCAGGATGTTGGGTTCAAGGATAACAGCTGCTCACTAGAAACTGTGCAGTTGGTCTGGTTCAGGTCATCTAATCTCACCCAGCCTTGATTCCTTATCCATAAAGTCGATGCAATAATATCTGCCACAATTACTGCTTGTAGAGGTCATTGCTGAGACAATTAATATGACCTTCTAGGGTCAACACAAGTTCCCAGTTATATTAGCTCAAAGCCACTATGCTATATGCCACTTTGAGTGCTTTATGAACATTAATTCATTTAATCCTCATAATAACCTTATCTTAGCGTTTAGGAAACAGACACTCAGAAAAGACAATATCTTGGCAATGTATATGATTTCCAAGTGATAGAACTATATGATGTGACCAATATGTATAGTCCCAGACAACAATTAGGTGGAGAACAATATGCAAGGGGAAAAATTTCTAAACTTCCCAGAAATTTTCAAAATAATTAGTGACCTCTCTTAAGTTCTTCCTTCTGAAATACACAGTCTCTCTCTCTCTCTCTCACACACACACACACACACACACATGACATATTTATGAATCATAAAACATGTGCCAGACATTCTACCACAGCATAGTGATGGGCAAAGATTCATAAAGACATTATGACAGGTTATTAGCTTTCTGTTAGGCTAAATGGAGACCACTTAGGTAAGCGTGGCAGGGTCAGATAAGGCATATTGAGAAAGATGACACTCATCATAAAAGATGTAAGAATACGACCAAGCAGACACTAGCAGACCATCCAGACAGAGAGAGTCCGTGATCAGGGTAGAGAGGAATAGACAGAAAACTGCCAGACCGGTGTGGCTGGAGACATGATCTGACTGCTGACTGATTCATCAACCCCACTTCCTGTTAGAACAGAAGCCGTGAAAGGGCAGTGACCTTGTCTGTGTGGACCACTATGAGATCACCAGTGCTTGGCAGAAAGTAAACGGCCAGTAAGTATCTGTGTAATTATGTACGTGCATGCATGGATGAATAGTGTTTATGAAATAAATACTGGTGGGATGGATTAATAAATGAATAACAGGAAGCAAAGCTCCAAAACCAAGTCTTCGGATTCTGTGTATCGTCTGTGTGTCCCTGAGTGTTGAAGATTTAATATTTGCTTTCTGATTGTGTTTCAGATTCTGGGATATCTTCATTCACATGGCGAGAAATCCTCGGGATGAGAATCAAGACTGAAAAGAAAATCTGTTTGTTTCATCGGTGCTTCCCACAAATAACTTGATGGTAATCTTACACAACGTTTTTAACGAAGCCATGTACAATCTATCAGCTGACGCCGGATGTGGATCTTTTAATTCTTTTTTTTTTTTTTTTTGGTTTTATGAGACAGGGTTTCTCTGTATTGTTTTGGAGGCTGTCACAGAGATCCGCCTGCCTCTGCCTACCAAGTGCTGGGATTAAAGGCGTGCGCCACCACCGCCCGGCTCAGGATCTTTTAATTCTTGACACCCTATCCGAGTTCCAAGAGTTCGAATTTTGGATTTTCAGATTAGGAATGGTGACCTCTTACTTGCTCTAAATATAATGTAACTAAAATACAACTAACTTTCCATCTCATCAACTTAATTTGAACTGTGAGGCATCTCAGATAGAATGCCTAAGCATCTACACTTGGTCTAAAAGAGTGGCC
This sequence comes from Mesocricetus auratus, assembly GCF_017639785.1. Taxonomy (NCBI): domain Eukaryota; kingdom Metazoa; phylum Chordata; class Mammalia; order Rodentia; family Cricetidae; genus Mesocricetus; species Mesocricetus auratus. Next base: position 36,413,702 of record NW_024429197.1, read on the forward strand.
CACTGCAATGTCCAGGCAGGAGAGTGACATGGAAGAAAATGCACTCAGGTGGGAGCCCCGCTGAACAGACGGTGAGAGACCATGATGGGAGAGATTCTATATGGGCACGAAACTTCCTTTTGCAAGGAGGCTCAAATACAAACTACAGGACAGTGAGGGGAAGGCCATTGTTCAAATTAGGCTTTACTTTCACTTTGCATCATCTACTTGATCAGAACCTGGATGATGTAAAAAATAAAAAGAAATAAACCAAAAAAAAAAAAAAAGACAGCTGAATAGCTTCACAAAGACTCTGGATACAGATAATGCTGCAGTGACTACCGGCGGAAAAATCAATCCAATGTTTCTTCAGCCTACAGCGCATTCACAAGCTAGTTGCCATGTTCCCCAGATTTCCTTCTATAAAACAGGTTGAGTGAATGGGCTTGCGGCCCTCTCTTTACCCCTTCCAAGATCAGGGATTCTATGACCCTCTGAGGCTCTGATAGTCCTTGAAACATGAGTGAACCTCGTGCCCCTTAGACTTTATATTTTCAAATGTCTTGTGTATTGAGACTTAGCATGTAGGGCCGATTTCTAGGCAATGTTTGTGTTCGGGGTTCTTCAGTGTTTTGGGCCTTTGTGGGAGGGAACTGCAATTCTGCTTACTTGTTGGGTGCCCCATGGAGGTTTGTCAGCAGAGTGAAGTTGTTTCTTACACTTCGCAAGCTGGCGAGAACCTGCAAGGAGAATGTTTCAAAACTGGTTAGGGTCAAAGGACTGCATTTAAGAACCACACCAGAGACAGAGTGGGGATAAGGGTGACATGAACATACCTGGGCAAATGGAGTGACGATCAGGTCATCGCCATGCCTGGTGAAAAGAGAAAAAGAACAGGACAGATGAATGAATGTCAACTGTGACACACAAGCTACACTACAGTTCATCAGTGTCAACAACCCACCTGTTCCAGGAACCCTTCTGAGTGGAGGAATGGCAGGAGCCTATGAACTTCAAAGAAAAACAGCAGCCAGCCCATGAGCCCCAGCCTTACAGTGATTCCAGCTAAAAGCTTTGGCAGGTAAGCATGTGTCCTCAGGGCATGTAGTTCCATTAAATGGCAGGCCCAGAGTGCTATAATTCAAAGTGACTTGTGGATTTGAGTTGCCAGAGCCAGGAAACTCTAAGGGAGGGCTGCCCATAGGCACACTGTGCATTGGAAAAAATGGTATAACAGTCTGGATAAAGGGTAACACTGGATTTCCTGGCTTTTGTTGATTTGAACCACAGCTTTAATACCATTTAAACACAGATTTCTGTCTGGGAATCCCATTACTTTTTGTTTTTAATATACTCATTTTTTTTCCTCTTAAAGTACCCAAGGAAAATAATTTAATGGGAATGTGCAGACTGAGTCTACTAAAGCCATAACAGTGACACTCATTTGGTCCCAGACCTAATTATGCTCTGCCTCCGGTTTTATCAGTCTGTGCTTGGGACCAGTGAAAACTGTTTGCAGCAATGCACTTTCTGTGCTTCGGCATCTGCTTTCGTAATCTGCTAACAACTGCCTTCAGCATGCTCTCTGCTGCAGGTTTGAGAAACCGCATTGGCCACCATCACAAAATTAGGTTAATTTGCTGGCACCCTATGAATCAGCACAGGGAAGCTGATGGCAACGAGCTCCCCTCCCTGTCTGGCCTATGTCCTCCATTGCCACAATAAATGTGGTGCTTCATCCACGAAGGGCACCCCATACTAATTAAGCACCTGCCTGGCACCGAGCACCATGCGAAGTCAGGTTTCAGAGCTGCAGAGCTCACGCATCCATATCTACTCTGCTCTGATGCAGCCTTCAGCAGGGTACCTTGTTAACTGGGGGTTACCACCCATGTCTTTAGCTAGGAAGTCTCTGAAATTTCTTGTAGGTCCAGTTTGGATGTTGAGAAGACAAAGAAAACAAGCTGACAAGAGGTAAGTCGCTGTGTGTGCTTGGCCCTTGTGTACATACGCTCACTAACCATTGGCAATGCAGCCGGGAGGCGAGCACATGGCTGGTAAGTGAACATCAGAGCCTCTCTTGGCTTCCCCAACTCAATGCTTTAATGCTATAGTTCTTAGTGTACAAATCTAACTATGCAGAAACCACCACCTCTCAAATCAAAACACAAAAGAGGTCAAAAATATATTTAAAGTGACTATATATATTTGTATTTCTCTTTATTTATATATAAATACAAATTATATATATATGAAGAGAAATACAAATAATAGATATTGAACGGGATCCAAAAGAGAAATTAACTATAGGTTAGTGGAAGGAAGGAGGGCTTGGCCGCGTTGGTGGTGTTTGAGATGGAGTTTTAGGGAAACAGTCTGTAAGAAGGCAGAGGTGATAGCTGACAGCTGTGAGAGAAATGGTAATGGAGAAATGCTGAGTGTGCTCATCGGTGGCTGTTAGAGCACATTAACTATGGCATATGTAGAGTAACACTAGAAGGTCCCACGCACCCGAGCTATGGGGCACACAGCCGGTGATGTTGATGATTCACTCAACAGGAACAGGTGAGGGTTTTCAGTGACGTGGGAGGTGAGATAGCCAGACTGGGAAAAGGGTTTGAAAAAGCAAGGGGCTGTGGGTGCTGAGGGATGGAATGGCACGGAGAGCCCAGGAGGAGTGGCGAGGGGGTTCCTGGCGATGAGAAAGAGTAGGTGCAGCGAAGCAGGGAGCAGGAAATGATACTTGAAGAGACACCAGGGATCCTGTCAGAATTCAGCAGTTACTTGCATAAGGAAATCGCATTTTCAGTTTTAAAAATGAGCATCTGAGAAAAACAGTCATGAGTAGAAACAAGAAATGTGCAGAGGAGTTGGGAGTTTTCACGGCACCCATGGAACTTCAGGGTAGAGTGGAGTTCAAGGTGCTCAGAGACACCCAGGTGGTGCTGTGGACCAGGGAGGTGGTTTATCAGGGGATTAGAACTGCAGAGTTAGGCAGCAGGGACAGTCACAGCAGTGGCTGGAGATGGCTTTGCTCGCTCGCAGCAGCATATGTAGTTAAGGAGCCAAAGGGGGAGCTCAGGGATTTCAGAAAGGGGCTAAAAGGAGAGTCAGAAACGGTTGTTACAAATGGCATGTGGGGACTTGTACCCCAGCTGCCTGTGTTTTCAAGTGGCAAATGTCCAGATGGGTGTTTGCAGTCTGTTCCAATGTTTGAGATGAAACCAGTGTGGTTCATAACATGCAAGATTGAGTTGGAACACCAGGGAAGCAATTTGTAGTCTAGCAGATCTTCTGTGGCTCCTGGATTTCTGGAGTTGTAATATCCGATGGAAATCAAATCCTTTAGGAAGACAGACACGCCACCACACACAGAACTGATGTTGGACAAGTGATCCGGAGAGGGAGTAAAACAATGTAAACTAACGATTAAAGAGAGGAAGGCCACCACATTACAATGCCAACATGGCTTGCTCAGGGGACTTTGGAGGTTGGGGCAGCAGGATATTCAGAAACAGGAGTGGACTGGTGGGTTGCCTGATCTGGCTCCCTAAGAGCATTTGAGCAACTAACATAATGCCGTAGGTTCAGATAATAGCTGCTAGAGAAATGAACAGATTTAGAACAAGAATCTGGGAAGAAACCAAATAAAATGAAACAAAACCTTTGCAGATTACAGACCTACTTTGAAATCTATGTTATTTTACAAATTAAGAATAACCTGAAATTACCTTAGCAAAAATATTTGACTATGGATACTGATTTATTTATGTATTTATTTAATTCCCCAGGTGGTTAGAGAAAGGCAGGGTGAAATATTCAGAGCCGTTACACAAGCACCCTCTAGTGACAGAATCAGAACATTACACTCTTACAGTCCAAGCCTGAGCCCTCCGAGCTCAGAACAGCTTCTAGCAATTGGGTCTTGAAATTGAGTGTGTAGGTCAGATATTAAGCCTGAAACAGCAAGAATACTGCTTCTCACCACTAGACTGTGAGTGTTATTAACTTACTTCGTGTTCGTTTTTCACTATATGTGGAATTGTCTTGTGTTGGGCTGGTAGTTGATTTCAGTCTGTCTTCGACGGATTAGAACTGTGGTCACTGGGAACGCACGTCCTGTCCCTAGCCAGCATTGTCTTGTTTATCACATACTTTATGATCACCCATGAGAGTTAAGCAAACCATGTCTCAGCTTGCAAATGGGAGAAATGAGGGATCTTTCTTGGCAGATAAAAGTTCTCTATTTAGCCATGGGCATCAGTAGTGGGTCTTTATTACGAAAGTAGGCTGCTTCCTGTCTATCTTCTGGTTGGTAACAACCTCTTAAAGGTATGTATGCCTGTCCCTACTGCAGTCGAGAGAACTTGTCTCTATTGTATAGTGCAGTTACCATGGGTAATAGAAGGAAGTGCCTTGTTTTTAGGGAATGATGCAGTCATCTATCATGCTGGCCAGGTGGGAAATTTCCCTCTGTCTCATCCCATCATCGTCCACTAAGCTCTGTCGGACCCAGTTTGCAAATATTTACTACTTGCCCACCCAGCCTTCCATGCTGTGGGCCCCCGTCCTTGACATCACACGCATGGGGGGGTTAGCTGCCCCCTAGCTGCTTATTTAGTTGTGTTCACTCCTCAGCCCACCCCTCCTCCTGAGCTTGTTTTCAAACCCAAACACCTCTTGATGTCCCTCCCTTCAGGCCTTTGGAGCTCCCCACTGTTTGACTGCAGCATGAAGAACATGTTCCAGGGCATTCACAACAAGGGTGAAGCCTGTGACTTCATGAGCCTCAGCTCTCCTCAGTCCTCCCCAGAGCTAGAAAGCTGGTCAGTCACAGCCTTTATCCCGTGCACGCCCTCCTGCCCTCCTATCTATCTGCTAGCTCAGCTGGACCTCCTCCAGGAGACCACTCACCCTGTCTGGCCAGGCTTCCCAGTCTCCCACGGGGCTCTCTAGTTTTGTCTTTATTTCTGAAAGTATTAAAGCTACTAACTGACTTATTAATCCTTCCTCCTCCCCTGAAGCTTAGCAGGTGGGCTCTGGAAACCCTGTGGAGAACAATTTCTGACATAGATTTTTTTGAAAGAAAAATGCTCCTGCTAATTTCCAGATTTTTGAAGACACAGGAACTGCCTTATTTATTAGCAAAATGCTTCCATTTAAGTAAAGATTGGCTAAAAGAAAGATTGGATGTGGTGCATATTAATGGCTACCAGTAAGATTAACATTCTTCTTTGGGGCCTTGTGTCGTTTACATCTTGGACTTTGCACTGGCTTGCCATCTGGACTCCTTGGGTGCAAGCCTGGCTTTTCATTCCAGGCCCCACACCTTCATCTTTAACTGAAAAAAACTGTGGCTCCTACCACACCGAGGATACAGAGACTATATTAATGGACACAGGTAAAGTACTTTAGCACACGGCACACAGGCAAGGCTTCACCGATGTCTGTTTTTACTTACAGATAGTTTAGGCCATGAGAGATCCCGCGTCTCAGCAGCCACGGTTGGCAAATGAAACAGCTGGGAGTCTAGCTTGCGCCTCAGGTACCACACTACCTTTTGGTAGTCCATCAATAAGCACGTCTTAAATTTAAGCCGTCTATTATTTGTGCTTTCCATCTGGCTTTTAGGTCTCATTTCCCTTGATAACTCTCTCGAGAATACACATAGGCCTTTGCACATGTGGGCTTCTGAAAGGCCCCTCCCTGAGGCTTTGTTGGATGGGATGGCCACATGAGAAAAATGTGGCTCCTCCTCCCCTGAGGTTTAGCAGGTGGGCTCTGGAAACCCTGTGGAGAGCAATTTCTGACATAGATTTTTTTTAAAAAGGAAAATGCTCCTGCTAATTTCCAGTAACTTGGGTTCCCATTGAGAAACGTGTACCACAGTATGTGAAGGCATTAGTTTAGAAATGACTGCAGCCCGGGAACTGAGACCAAGAGATTGCCACGTCCAGGCACATAGCTGAGCTTGTCTTTGGGGACCCAGAGAGGACTTTGTCTTCTTTTACTAGGAAGACTCATTGCAATATATTCTTTGTTGCTAAAAGTTGAAGCCATTTAAAATTTCCCATTTACATTTTTAACCCATTCACCTCCTCTCTCCTAGCCTGTAAGCAATCTCCTTTTATTCTACAGGGACAATGCATACAGGAAATATTTCAAAGCCAGCATTTTCCTAGTGCTAGGATTCAATGCCGCAGAATTATGCAAGGCTTTTCACTTTGTCAGAATCTGAATTCATGACTGGTCTGTGCTAGATTGGAGGAGCTCCTGAGAAACAGCTATTCTGAGCCATCCCAGAGGTGCATCGAGGTACCCGAGTGGCCATGGAGAGGTCTCTTCTGCAGAGACACTGGGATGGGGCGGAGGCTACTGTTCGTGTACTGAGCTCAGTTCTTCCTGCTCAGTGACAATCAGGAGAAAGGGCTCTAAAGAGCCTCACTTCATGGGGCTGCAGAGATGGCTCAGTGGTTAAGAGCACTGGCTGCTCTTTCCAGAGGTCCCTGGTTTGAACCCCAACACCCACATGATAGCTCATTCCTGGGAATCCAATTCTCTCTTCTGGCCTTCACTGATGACACTGAACACACATGGTGCACAAATATCCATCCAGGCAAATGCCCATATCCATAAAATAAAAACAGTTTAAAAAAATAAAACAAAGATTACAATGGAATTAGGTAAAAGAAAATGTGTATTTTGTAAAAAAAAAAAAAAAAAAAAACAGACACCTAAACAGGGACTTTTCTTTTTAAGAGCATCAGTTTAGTTTAGATGTGGACACCAGTGTGAAACTGAATTTTCCAATGTGGCTCTGACAAAATAAAGTATCAGAAGAAACTGGACATTATTTGTATCCCACAGCTTCTCATATGGAGAAGTATAAAACCCTCAACTGGCAGACACAAAAGACTTTACAGTATACTTAAATATTTTCAAAACAAAATCTTTTACCCTCATGCAGCAGTAAGATTTTAATGTATCTGATACTAGTATTCTGACTCAGGAGGGGTTATTGGTTCTGTTATCATCTGCAATTTCCCAGGAAGGGTTTGTCTTTATCATGGGAATATGCTCTCCCTACTTATAGTTATTTGTATAAAGGGAGTTTGCTCAATGAGAAGGGTGCTTTCTCTGCAAAGGAGTATAAATGTTTAACTCCTCAGCGTCAACATAAAAAACAACAACAGGCATGATTGAGTGTGACTATGACCCTGGGTTTGGTGGGTAGAGACAGGCAGATCCCAAAAGCTCACTGGCCAGCAAGTCTAGCTCCAAACTGTAACCTTTCAGTTTGGTGAGGGACACTGTCTTAAGGCAAAAAGGCAGAGAGCAGTAAAGGAAAATTACTGACATCCTGCTCTGGCCTCCACATTGCCATCCACATACTCACCTGCATGTAACACACACACACACACACACACACACACACACACGAGAGAGAGAGAGAGAGAGAGAGAGAGAGAGAGAGAGAGAGAGAGAGAGAGAGAGAGAGAGAGAGAGAGAGAGAGAGATTAAAAAGGTTAAAAAGTAAGGATGAGCCGGGTGGTAGTGGCACACGCCTTTGATCCCAGCACTCAGGAGGCAGAGGCAGGCGGATCTCTGTGAGTTTGAGGCAGGGCTGGACCGACAGCCTCCAAAACAATACAGAGAAACCCTGTCTCGTAAAACCAAAAAAAAAAAAAAAAAAAAAAAGATAAGGATGATGCTAGATAGTTTTCAGCATCGAAGCTTGTCTAGAACTGAAGTTGGCAACATGGTAGAGGTAAGCTTGTAAACCTGGGGGACTGTCTTGCTGGTCAGTGAGATGACAAAGAGGTAGAACCAGTGACAGGTACTGGCTGCAGAGACACACAGAACGGTAGTGTCATCAGCTGGAGGCTGAGCTGGCTTGTAACTTTAAAATCATCGCCAAATTTAAAATCTCTCTATAAGTTTTATCCCACACAAGGAAGCAGCAGAATTTAGCCTGGAGTTGAAATACCCTGCTCTGTAAAGGCTGAGTGACTTGGAAATTCACTGTGAGGGTTGGAATGAGTTTTGGAATTAGTAGAGTAAGAATTAATTGAGGAAATACATATATTCCAAATCTAGCCGTTTGTTTGTAAAATGGCATGGGAATGGGTCTGTGCTTACTTTGAGCTCACTGTGTTTCCTTTGCTGTCCCATGATACAATCCAGACTCTGTAGACTTGGCAGTGTCTAAGGTTTGGATGTCAGGCAACCAGATAGCACGTGGAAAGGAACCTGGCCCTCAGCACATGCTCATCCAGTGTGAGCCGCCTCCTGTGCTGTGGAGTTTAGTGTGCATGTGTGTGTCCCTCTTATCACTGCCAGTTAGTGAGGTCTCCCTGGGAGGACACAGACTCTTGAGGAATGAGATCTTGTTTTAACCCACCTGTGATTCTTCATACTATTTCACTCCGTTCTTCTTTAAATCCCCACAGCCTATCACACTGCACAGTGTATAGAAGAGTCAGAAAATATTTTCCAAATGAGTAATGAATGTGAACTTTGGCCCACTCATAACTGGAATGTGTTAGGACCATACACTACCTTTAAAACAGATTTATTTACTTTTGCTTTCTTGTATGCATATGGGTGTTTGCCTGCATGCATGTATGTACACCATACAAGTGTCTGGTGTCAACAAAGAGGGTGCTGGATTCCCCTGAACAAGAGTTACAGGTCACTGTGAGCCACCATGTGTACCAGAAACCAAATCTGGGTCCCCTGGGAGAACAGCGATTTACAGTTAAGTCCGTTCTCTGATCCCCAGGCTAGAACACTTCTACTGAAGGTTGCTCGCAGAGGGACCCTGCAGGGTATTTCCCCAGCTTTAAAGCATCCCTTTCCCCTTTCCAAGAAGGTGTATCTTTTTTTGGTTTCCTTTTTAACAGTGGACAAGAACCCAGTGAACTTTTCCAGACTGGAAATTTCAAGGAGTTTCTGATATTTTTATAACATACAATGGTCAAAACAATTTGTGTGTGCCCGGAAACCTTTTAAGTCATGGGTTTCAGCAACCAGTTTTATATGGGTTCAGACATTTAATAAACAGGCAATACAAACCAGTTGTCATTTTTTAAATAAAAATTAGTTATCTACAATTAGTATCAGCAAAATAACAATACCATCTGTGCTCTGGCTGTTCAGTGTCTCACCAAGGAGCCAGGCAGTGGGACACAGGCATGTGACTGGATGACACCTTAGCTAAATGCTACTGAGCTCAGGCTAGTGAGTGAGAATGCAGGTAACCAACCAATGTTTTGGTTCTGGCCCAAGGCCACATATTCAAGCACAATTTGGAAAAACATGTTAGGGTTTTATGCCATAAATGATTCAGCAATTTGGGAAACAAACCCAGTGCAATTTTTCAGATGACAGATGTGAACTGAATGCTGTGCTTGTGGGGTTTGACTTGTTTTCTTTTTACACCCTGGGGACCCCAGTCAAAACTCTGCAAATCTTGTAGATGGGCGTCTTTGCTCCTTGTTCAGTTGTCTTTCCTTCCTTCCTCAGGGTTGGCAACAGTTGCTGCCACGGCTACCGTAGGGTTAAGGATGAGGCTGGAGCCCAGAGAGGAGCAGGAAGGGCTTTACTTACTGCTCACTTGGAAGTGATGAGTTCCTTGACATCGCTTTTGGTGACAAGTCATAGTCGCTGTCGGAACGGTAGAGGAAGGACTCTCTGCGTTGGCTGTGCCCAGGAAATGTGGCATGAAGTACCAGCCCAGAGGAAGAGCTGGCCTGAGGGTCCAGCGGACTCCGACCTGGGGAAGGGCCATTTTCCACATCAAAGCTTAAAAAGAAAGCAGGAAAAGTCTGGTCACTTGAGTACTGCAGAGGACAGTTTGAATACACGGAGAATTTACAGGCGGTGGCGGGCACTGCAGGCCAGGCTCACCCGGCAATGCTTCACAGAGAGCTTTAGTCTAATGAATTTCCCATTTTGTCCAGAGGAAGCTGAACTCCACAAATTCATTACCCAGGTTCACTGTTAATAAATAGTAACCCAAAATTTGGGCCAAAGGGCAAAGCTCATGACCTCTCAGCAGTGTGAGCAACTGTGACAGATTCAGAATGAGAAGAAGGAAAATCAAAATAGCTTGTTGATGATGAGCAACTCCAGAGGGGGGCATCTAGCACAACTCTAGGTGCCAGACAAAGATATCACGGGAATGAATCTTCCTAGCTGAGTGAGTTCTTCCTCACATAAATATCAGGCTCATTAAAGCTACAATTTGCATATTTCTGAATGTTTTGGGAACAAAGTGTTATCCTGAAAACACTCACTGTCTGATTAGAGGCCCTGCCTGATATTTAATATTCATATGTAAATTTAGCTGCATAAATGATTTAATTAATCTGATAACACCAAATTACTGTCCCAGGCTGCAAAGCTAGGACTCTGGAAAAGAATACCACCATTGACTCTTGCAGAAGAGTGCCAGGCAGATTCTGATCAATGTCCCTCATTCAGGAAGGTGCCCTCAGGCCCAGTGTCATTTTCAAAGCTCCAATCTTGAATGCAAACAGGAGCTGGGCGGATTTTGTACCTTGTTTCTGCTCCATCTTGCTATTACCCTGGAGTTATGTGCCCTTCCCACATGTGCTTTAACCATTCCAGATGTGTTTCTTCTGCATACACAGTGTCAAATGGACAGTGGCCACCTCACCCTGTTCCAGTCAATCACTCACTGCTCCCCTTTTGAAGCTTTGCAGAGAGATTGTGAAAGAGGCCTGGGATGTGGGGCTGGAGATGACCTTTCATTCAGTTCAACCTCAAGAGTCAGCTTCCATTATCTTTACCCAGCTGCCAAAATCCCCTCACTAATCCTAATCTACTTTATTTGCTCCTATTTCTTAAATTTACGAGGTGCTCTCTGATATACTATTTCATTTAATCCTAACACCCCAGCAAGTTACATAAGTTATATAATTCAATTTCACTACAGCAAAGGTAAACAAGACGAAGGAAAAAATATCCATATCTTGTCTAAGGAACCATGCTGGATTACTGGTTTCCATGCAGTCATTAAGCTGGAGGGGACACACCCCTAGACCCTCAACAGCTGTCTGAAGGAGCAGATGGCAGCTGGCCCAGTACATACTGTGTTTCCTTCTACACAGACAGACTGATGTTTAAGTCTGTAAATCAGTGATGGTGAGAGATTCACATTGACTAACACGGAGATGATTCTGAGACTGTACTGCAGAAATGGAGACATGGCTCTGTTAATAAAACTCTTTCTGTGGGAACGCAGAGACCTGATTCTGGAGCCCCAGCACATATGTGGAAAATTAAGTGCACGGGCTCACCTGTAACCCCAGCACTGTGGCAGCACAGGTGTAGAATCCTGGGTGCTCTCTGGCCAGCTAGTCTGTGTACATCAGTGAGCCCTAGCTTAGCTGACAGAGCCTGTGATTATGAGAGACATCTAATGTGGAGTTGTTGTGAAAGATATCTAATTTGGACTTCTGTTCTGCACAAACAAGTGTACACGTGTTTACATAAACATGTACACACAGATACCACATATAAGAATTTTTTGAAATAAATACTGTAATGAAATTTATTTAAAACTCATGAACTGTTTATTTCTAGACTTTTCCATTTCCTACTTTTGAACCATTTTTTGATTATGGGCAACTGAAACCACACAAAGACCACAGAGGAGGGACAGCTACCCTAGTTGCCAGATGGAATACTGGAAGCCACATTTTCTTATTCCATTTCTTTACATCCTCAGATTTTTCAGGCTTCTCTCTTCCCCAGTTCTAGGATGGCATGCTGGGTAATGGAGTACTGTTTCTTTTCTAACCAAAGTTGTAGTTGGTATGTAAGAGTCGGTCTATAACCATTCTTGAATGATCCTTAGGGGACGCCAATGCCAGCCTGAATAAGCCGAAAGGAGGCAGCAGATTGCCTTGAAGCTGTAGCTTTACTTGCGACAGAAGTGACAGAATGCAGGAGTGTGATGCCACCATAGAGACTGCTGACCAAAGCTGCTCTCAGATCCCACTCAAGCGCCCTGAGAGTAAGCAGCTGGCGAGGATCCCTGGGTGAAGAGAAGAGCATGTGTCCCAGCAACTAATATGTACCAGGCCCACGAGAATCCACAGGTGGACCTTCTCAGAAGCCCGGTGGTCTGGGATGGGCAACTTTCCAAGGCTGCTGGCAGGTGCACAGTCCCTTGCATTTGCTTTCTTGCCAGCCTGTCTGGCTCATACTTTATAACAAGTGAAAATATGATGAAGCCCACTGAAAACTTGTCTTATGTGACAACTCTACCAGCTGTTGAGAAACTAAACAGTTACTTTGTGGAAAAGGATCCTTTGTTGCCCCCCAAAATCCCGTAGAACCTGTATGTCCTGATACTGTCTCTGACATCTTTGAAAAAATATTTATTTTTATATGTATGGGTGTTTGCCTATGCCAAGTACCCTTGGAGGTCAGAAGAGAGTGTTATCCCTTGAGAGTGAAGTTACAGATGGTTGTAAACTATCTTGTGATTGCTGGAAACTTTGAAAGAGTGGCTGGAGCTCCTAATCACTGAGGTATCTCTCCAGCCCTCTGAACCCTTCGTAATGGCAAAGAGGCAGGTTCTTAGAAGGTGAAGCAGAGATCGCCCAAAGCCTAAGAGTGGAGGAAACTTTTAAATTCCGTGTGCAGTTATATTGTTATTCATTTGGTGTACATCTTCATAGCCTTTCGATATCAAACCAGCAGAATACTTTTTACAGTGAATATTCAGCCACTGCCCTAGAAGCTCCAGTATGGGCAAGACCAAAAGGTTAGTGTTTGGGATGCCAGGCAGTCTCTAGTTTGAGCATTGTGGTCAGTGCTCATGTGGTACCACTAGTATGACTCTTATCGCTCACTGCACCTGCACCAGCATCTTGTCAACTAGTATGCCCACCAACTCTTGGAATATTCACCTTGAGATTTCTATCAGGGCACATCTATCTTCTTTTCCACTATCAGCATCCATGATGTGCAGAGGCCAAGTCTCCAAAACACTAGCATGAAAGTGAGGGTCTGAGGATGCTCTGTTGAGCTCACTAAGCACATCTGCTGGGGGGAGCTGGAGTTAGATTCCTCTATCTTTCCTCTTTGGTTTTCATTTCTTTTTTCTTTGCCTTGTCTAAACTCAAAAGAGAGCTTGCTGGAATTCAGAAGAAGCCAGGGAGGAGGTCTCTGTTGCAAAGAAGGAGTCTCAGCGAGACAAATGGCCTTTCATATTCCCTGGGGCACTGTTTCAAAGCAACAGTGCAGACATACAGCTTCAGAACAAATGTGAATCACTAACCAGATACCATTCCTAGTCACAGCAAAATTAGTGGGCAGACATCACAATATGTCCTACAGATCGTTGGCCAAAAGGGAAGACTGAAGGCAGCCTTACTAAACAAAATGGATATACCACACAGACAGAAATACAATCAGGATGAAATGTGAATCTACAAAGCCAGAAACAAATACATAAACAGGATCATCATTTATTTAGGGTATTTTCTGTCTCTGCCTTGATCAGGACACACATTTCATTTTCAGGCTTCTTTAGATAAAAAAGTCATTACATAAGCAGCAAAATAAAGCTCTATAAAACATGGGCAAAAGAAAAAGTGTCATTGCTAGCAGTTTAGCATTTTTCCATACAGGTGTGTGTGTGTGTGTGTGTGTGTGTGTGTGTGTGTGTGTGTGTTGTATGTATGGGGAGCTATGTGGGTGAGTGGTGTGTGTGTCAGGGCAGGGGAGGTGTACCTCTCAGCACATGGGTGTGGAAAGCAGAGATCAGTGTTAGATGTCTTTCTCAGCTGTCCCCTCCTTACTAACCTGGGGACTCATTGATATGGTTCTGGCTGGTGAGCTCCAGGCTCTGCCTGCCTCCATCCCTCCTCTGCTCTAGCACTGCAGTTATGGGTAGATGCTGTTTTGTCCAGGTCCTACATGGGTTTCAAGGCTACAGACTCAGGTTCTTCTCCTCAGGCAAGCAATTTACTAACTTCCAAGCCCCATCTGAACAGTTTCATACTGATCTGAGTATTCATTTTATAAGTATTTTTCTATTTATGGCAGTTTCTTGAATTACCACGCTCCATGCACTATTTCATTGTTCCTCTAGCAGCTATACCACAATTTTCAGAACAATTCTCTTACATTTGGTTACTATTTTTGTGATTCAAAGTAGTACTTGTAGTTGGTGTAGTTAAAGTTGCAGATACTTGGACATCTATTATTCATGAAGTTATGCTGACAATTCAGGTAAATTCAGATGATGCTACTCTTAGATTTCTGACTATGTGAGTAGGCCATATGCTCTGGTGGGAGTGGTTGCCCATATCCAATACGTGGACTGAAGTAGTTTTAAGCATACCTTTCTTCCAGGATAAGAGATCCACCCTGATTGCCCAGCCATCTCCCTCATTTTGTGTGCAGCTCCTGTGCATGGTTGAGTCTGGTTTTCCTGGTCCTGCTGGCTTCCTTCGACTTAACCATTGGCTAGCTGTCTAATACCTGATGCCTTTTTTCTGTTTTGTAGTGGGAGACCTCAGCTCCTCAGACAGTGGTAGCAGGAGACACTGTGCATAAGGAGTGAAGTCCCCATACCCGGAAGCACTTTCCCACTCCTGTCTCCAGCACAGGCTTTTTTCCCCTATAATCATCTTGGCTCACCTCTTCCAGTAAATCCTCTCTGGCACTGCAGTCCCAAACTGATGTAGATGCCTACTCCTCCTTTGTACTCCTACACAGTTGATTATGTAGTACAGTTGCTCTCCATATTGTTAAGAGATCAATCCCAGGACACGACCCCCCCATGCCAAAACTCACAGATGTGGGTGCTCAGAGTCCTTATAGGAAATGTCTTAGCATTGATATATAGTCCCCATGCCTCCTCATGTGTAACTCCAATTATTTTTAGGTTATTTATAATATAAAATGTGATGCAAATTTTAGATGCACTGTTAATACAATCTATTCTTTTAGGTATGGTAAAAAGTAAAATTCATACATGTTTGCCACAGATACATTTTTGCCCAACTATTTTTTTGGCTATGTACCCATGGGTACATTGGGCTGACTATTTCATGAAACTACTTGCACACCTCTGTTTAATCAACTCTCCATTTATTTAGCTGCTTCCTAATAGGTTGTCATATTCAAGATAGAATATACCATCTGGTTTTGTGTTCCAGACATTTAGATTTGAATATTGTAAACAACAGACTATTTTTTTTAACAAAAAGGTTGCCTGAACCAATGAAAGATGCTATAATGTTTCTACTAGTTTCTCTCTTCTAACTCCCCATCTTCATTCCAGTTATCACCAGCACCAACTTCAGTTATTTCCTTCAAATGGACCTATAAAGGATATGACTTTATTTGATCATCTTTATGAGGTAATGATGTAAAAGCAAAATTTAAAAGAAACTCAGTTGTGTTTTCCCTGAAACAAGCCTGCAGAGAATCACACTGCTATCTCAGAAGTGGTGACACCTTTATACCAGCTTCTAGGACAGCTTCTACCAGCCTCAATAACCCTCTTCCACCACCATCAATGACCCTCTCCTTATCTCTATTTTTTGAGGAAAGCAGGGACCCTCATCTGCCCCATACCTCTGCCTGTGGCTCCTTCCATTATTCCTTGGAATCTTGGCTAAGGTAGCTCTGGGCTGGTGACACAAAGGAGCCAGCAGGTGGCAGAAGGCACCACAGTTTCTCAGGACTTCCTGGCCTCTGATTTAAGCGGGGCTTGAAGGGAGATGAGAAGTCTACTTTCTGAGTCCAGAAGGGAAAACTGGGGATGAACAATGGAAGCACACGGTGTGCGCGAAGCCTTTGATTAAAGCAGGAGCAGCTCTACCTTCAGGAATTCAAGTTGAACTGGGAAGTCACAGAATGTCCTCGCAATTGTCCCCAGGGTGGTGCTTTCCTGACTCCCAATTACCAGTACAAGCCTGATTTCTAATGAAGCAACATCCTACGAATAGGTCGTTTTAGACCAGGAAAATCTTTTTTTCTAACCAGCTGAGTTTCTTTGACTGACTCTAACAAATATCTCCACTAAAAAGACAAACTACAAAAAAGATTTAAGCTCCTGGGTCAGCAGAGATGTGCAGTGCCCTGGGGAGCGAGCTCTGCCTTTTCCTTTGCTGTCTTTTGAAAAATGACTCGCTGGGTATCATCTGTACCATCTAATCCCCACACTTGGCTAGGCTTATTCTTTTTGACCTATTTGAAGGAGGGAAAGAATGAAGGCTCTAAAGTATAAAACTTCATTTGAAGAATCTTAAAGCATGACCTCTTTTTGTTTCACTGTTATATAAGCTGTGCCTAAGGGCCTTTCCTCCACAATCCATTCTTGACTCAGAATCTGTCATGTTGGACTGTCTTCCTCAGCTTAGGGGCCTCTCTTCCTCCAGACCACAACCTCCTTGAAGCAAGACTTATGCCTTAATTCATTTCTGTATCCCTAGAGCTTAGAGCTGACTCTCAAATCAGAGCACATACATACAGGATTGTTGCATGAACGCAAGAATTTCACAGTTGACATCTCTCATCTGACAAACCAGATCCATTTGAAAACGTTTGGCAGCCAGAGACCACAGTGGAGTACTTGAGTGGAGCTGCTCTGATCCTCTAACATTAGCCTTCCTCTCCATCTTCCCAGCAATATCTTAAGAACTCCATCCTAGCAGTGTCAGTGCCTGTATTCTTTATATAGGTTATGCACATGTAGGGAGGTGTGGTGATATATTATTTATGATTTATTAAAGCTTGCCACCTGAGGAACAGCCTTAAGTTATAGAGATCAGGGAGTGGTGCTACACATCTTTAATCCCAGGACTCAGGATTAAGACATGGATGGGTCTCTGTTGGTTCAAGGTCACACTGACTACATGACATTGATCCTGTCCTAAAAGAAACAGCTCACACAAAAGGGATCTCCGCACTTGGGATCACATGCTTTTAATCCCAGCACTAGGGAGGTGGAGACAGGAGGATATGACTGAGTGCAGAAAGGAATATGAGGAGGAGGAGACAGGAATCAAGAGCCTTTTTGCCTCTGAGATTCATGGAGACAGGACTGCCATTTCAGCTGGGTAGAAGTATGATCTACTGGCTTTGCTTTCCTGATCTTTAGCTTGTAGCTTGAACCCCGATATCAGTCTCTGGCTTTTTTTTTTAGTCTCTGGCTCTTTTATTTGCCATATTACAGGGAGGTTGTTCATAAAAATATTGTCTCAATGATGTTCTATTAGAAAAAATTTCCCCCATTTATACTTAGACTAACATCTTCAAACACTTGCCTAACACTTAATAAAAACAGCCATTTACCTATTTCCTGGCCAGTATTTCACTGTGTTATTTGTTCCTGTAGAGGGTAAGCTAGGAAGGGATATACCACTTCACTCACAATAACAGTGACCCATCTTTCTAGAACTTACCAGTGGCTTTCCAAATGAAAGACTTAACTGTACAAAATTACAGACAGTGTGACGACGACTCCATACCCTAGCCAGAAGCAGAACTTCTCTGGGCTTGGTGACAACAGACACTTGCAGTTCTGCCTTGATAATCCACTTCCAACTCTAGGGCTCTCTTTCCAGAGACCATGAGGGAAATTATGATGGTCATTTCATCTGTGTGTAGGAAACAGCTTCCCATCACTGTGTTTTTCTTTCCCGGGGGTGTTGAAGATTATATTCATTGACAACAGTTCCAGATAGACTTTATCAGAGGGAGTGCTGGAATGCTGAAGGGTTATGACCCTGGGGAATCTATTTTCTAGAGATCACTCTATAGGAAATAAACTGAAACAGGAAATCCCTGATCCCACACTTCAACCTGAAATGAATCTTCAAGGGAAAAGATCTCCGAAGTGCCTCTGAGATGAGACATCTCATGAATATTTTGGTGATAGAAAAAAGATTGGTTTTCAAGTGTGAATTTGTACTAATGGTGATGGTCATTCAATAAATATTGATTAGCATCCACTCTAAGACAAGGCAAGGTTCTTGGCCTGCTGTTACAGCAATATAGGAACAGGCCTCTAAGGGAAGAATTGGCAACAGATAATCTCAATCAAACATGATATTAACAGATAATGATAAATGCTACAAAGAAAATAAATTGTGGCTAGCAGATCCATCCTATATGGTTAAGAGTCCTCTATTGCTTCCCCACAGAGGCACCATCGCTTTCCTCAGGCGGTACCCTCTGAGCTGAGACGGAGCAGGTAGAGTGATAGTGTACCATTGGACTAAGTTGCCTACTAGACCGTTTCTTTCTCAAACTACTATTTAAACACTTTCTCTTTCCTTATAGCATTTATAATAGCTCTGTGCCATTCTTATTTGTTTGTTTCTCAAAATTATCTTCCTTTCTTTTCAATACTAAACCCCAGTAGGACCATCTGTCACACTTACCAATGGACTAACTAGCAATGACTGGCACTTGTCTGGGACACAGAGCTAATTCTTCACAAATGCCTGTCCAGTGGATTAACCAGTGGTTAACTGAAAACCAGAGATGTCCTCGGCTATTCCCAGCACACCAAGATTATTAACTTCTTAGACTTTTGTTCACTTGGGAAGGGGATGACTTACCTATTTCTCAACTCAGTGAGCTTCCACAAAAGTTCTAAAGCAATTCGAATTTAAAATGGCAAATGATATAAAACTTGTTACTGACTTGAAATACTATTTTTTGGCTATTACTCTGAGCTGATTTTGAAAATGAGATTGCTTTTACATTAAGCTTCAGAAGCCATTGGCCTTCCAGAGGCACCAGAAATAAATGAGGGGGATCTGTATAAAAGATGCTTGCAAAATGCCATCACTAAACATTTAAGGAATTTTATATTAAAATGAATTTATATACTCTTTTGGATATCTCCTTTTTAGTTGAGATAGAATGAGTGGAAGCCATGGCAGTAACTCAAATAATAATCATGAAATTGGAAATCAATGCCTCAGCCTCCGGTCTGCATAGCTGCTAATAGTGTTTGCATCAGTTAACATCTGGCCCCAAATGTTATCAGTCTTGAGCTCTGCACCTGCCGACAGCCTGACATTTGGATTTGAAACATGTGCTTTGGAAGAAGCAGTGAGAAAAAGGGGGAGAAAAGACATGAGATAAAGTGGAAAGATGATATTCCAAAGCTTCTTCTTCTCTCTTAGGCTGTCCGTGTAGAAACACTGTACTTCTTTTTCCCAAAGATGCTGTGCACACTCAGTGTGCCACACTGGGTGCTGAGCACTCAATAAATTTACCACCCATTTCATGATCATGATCGTTTCTTAAGGACAGAAGGAACCTTTAAAAAATCTATTTCTTTAAAAATTTAAAAATGTATTTACTGAACATATTTATATGTACTACTTGTATCCCTGGTGCCTGTAGAAGCCAGAGAGAGCTGGAACTAGAGTCATGGATAGTTTTGAACTGCCTAATGTGAGAGCTAGGAAGAGATCCCAGGTATTGAGAAAGAGCAGCAAATGCTCTTAACTGCTGAATTGTCTATGGAGCCTTCGAGAAACTGCTTCTAAGAGATGAGGAAACTGAAGTTCAAAGGGTTCATGTAGAACTTGCTGACAAGCGTTTAGATATTTAACCCGTGTTGATTGCATAAATTAACAAACTGGCCACCTCTAAATGCCTATTCTTTTTTTTTTTACTTCTATAGACAGATTTCATGGTTTTACATGAAACCCTCTACCTCAGGACACACTTGCTCTTTCCTGTATCATCATTTCCATTTTGTGGAATGAACTGGAAGATCTCGATCTAAAACAAACCTGCCAACAAAAAAATGCTGTCCGCGAGTTGCACTGGGCATGTGAAAACTGAAGGCCTTAGTCACCAACAACCTTAAGGGGCAAGGAATGCTAGAGGAAAACCCTTCTGGCCGAAAGTTACACTGGATGAAAATCTGCTTTGCACAAAAGAATGAAAGATTTTACTATTAAAATCTCTTCAAAAGACCATTGAGGAAAAAGTAAAAATTTTAAGATATGTTGTGAGGTTCATAGATATATGTACAAGTAAATTTTATGACAACATTTAGTCAACATATAAGTCAAAGAAGGGGGAGATGGAAGTATGTTATGAAAGATCTTTACAGTATGTATGAAATGGTACTGTATTTCTTTAAGTTAGACTCCAGTAAGCTAAATATTTTACTATAACTTTTATACCCACCATTATTTTTAAATGAGAAACTATACCTAATAAAGTAGTGAAGGAGAGAAAAATGGCAACATAAAATAGACAAATTTTCAAAACAGAAGAGGAAAAAAGGAATACAAGGATTAAAATTAAACTTTACCCAAGTGTACTTCATTCCCTGAGTTTTTATGCAATGACCCCCACCCTGAGTAGTGAACAGACTGGAAGCCACACAGTTGAGTTTCACTAGGCACTGTGGCCAAGCTTCAGCCAACCACACCTGCCACCAAGAGATTAGACCAAATAAAACTAAAGCCAAGCTGTGACCAATCAGGCCATTCTGATCTCACTTCCTTTCTTTGTCCACAAATGCTACCGGCCATGCTATGGAGTGAAGCCCCTCTGATTTTGAGGAAGGCCGCTTAATATGTGAGCTGTTCTTGATGAATTAAATTCTTTTTATTTGTAAAGAGGAGAACAGATAAACAAGGTGACCAAATAACAGCAGGTTTATACTTGGCCATGGTGATATCTTCTAGTAAAACTTATCCAAGTTCTACCATTAAAGAAACATTTCCAGGATGGTTTAAAAAAAAAAACATGTCTCAAGTACAATGCAGCTTCAAATAAGTCACTCTAAGTACGGCAGCAGAAAGAGGTACAGAGGAAAAGATCACAAACAGATGTACCAAGTTGAGGATAATGGAATGAAATGAGAATTGCTGAATTTATATAAACAAGTAGTTTTCACAGCCCCAGATACCTTCAGGAATGGAGATGGCAACATCATAATGATTAAGGAAGATATCTGTGTGGATATGTACCAATCTTAAGTACTTATGTACTTCACCACAATTTCAAAACACACGAGGTAAGATGAACAGATTGAGAGAAGAAAAAAGTCAGAATTATAACCTCAAAGTGATTGGTAAAACAGGGGCACAGTAGCCCAGGGCAGATACAAAAAACCATGAACAACGCCGTCAATTTTGACTAATTGACACTGGGAAACACTGCAATTAACAGTAGTGAAATACACAGTCTTTGCAAGAGTGTGTGGAACATTAACCAAGATATATGATCTCCTAAGCAATAAAATAAGTCTGAGGAAATGTAAAAAATAAAGTCAAGCAAAGTTTGTTCTCTTCACAGAATAAATTTAAATGAGAAATTAACAGTAAGTCCTAGTGTTGTAAAATAAATGTATTCTAAATAGCTCATGGGCCAAAGACCAAATAAAGAAGGAAATAACAAGTATTCTGAACTGAATAAAAATGGAAATCCAGATATCCAGCTTTGTTGGATACAGCTAAAGCAGTATTAATAGACAAGTCCATGGCACTAAACATTTTTATTAGAAAATAAAAATGTAAATGGCTTTAGTACCTAGCTTAAGAAATTGAGGAAATAAGAATAAGAATCTCGAGTAAGCCAAAGCAAAAAGAAAAGTGGAAATGAGTTCAAAGAAAGAGAGTGCTGTCTAGTTCTATTTCAACTCAATACAAGCTGGAGTTATCTGAAAGAAGAGAATATCAACCGAGAAAATGCCTCCAGAAGACAGGGTGTAGGCTCTCCTCTACTGTTCCCCCAACAACATGAAGAATAGAGGAGAGCAAAAAGAGAGATACCTTAATAGAGGGAGCCATTGTAGCTTTAAAGAGAAATCTAGCACTAGGGAAATGTCCAGAGTAACACAAGGATGACCCCAACTAAGGATCTAAGCAATAGTGAAGAGGCTACCTTAAATATCCTTCCCCTATAATGAGATTGATGACTACCTTAAATTCCATCATAGAGCCTTCCTCCAGTAGGAAGCAGAAGCAGAGATCCACAGTTAACACTGAGACAAACTCCTGGAATCCAGTTGTAGAGAGGGAGGAATGATGAGCAAAGGGGTCAAGACCATACTAGGGAAACCCAAGGCATCACTCTGAGAGCTAAGGAACAAGCATAGGTCAAAACCAGGCCTCTTGAACGTGGGTGTCAGTTAGGAGGCCTGGGCAGTCTATGGGGCCTCTGACAGTGGAACTAGTATTTATCCCTAGTGCATGAATGGACTTTGGGAGCCCATTCCCCATGGAGAGATACTCTCTCAGCCTAGATACACGGGGGAGGTACTAGGCCCTTGCCCCTAATGATGTGACAGACTTTGATGATCCAACATGGAAGGCCTCACTCTCCCTGGGGTGTGGGTAGGGGGTGGGATGGGGAATTGGTGGGGAACATAGGAGGGTGGGAGGGAAAGGGAACTGGGATTGATATATAAATAAGATTGTTTCTAATTTAAATATATATATGTGTATGTATGTATGTATGTATGTATGTATGTATGTATGTATGTATGTATGTGTGTGTGTATCGTAGGGTGTAGGAAAGCCTGTTGGGCGATGTGGGCAGGCCTAGTGCATTGCAGGATGTGCCACCCTGGGCTTGTGGCTGTAGGTTCTATAAAGATGCTCCTTCTGGGCATTTTGCTTATATGGTATGGTTTCCAATTTTGTGATTTTTTATGGGATTTCTCTGTGTGAGAATGTGCACTGCTCTTCTTCTGTATGTCTTTCTTTTACTTCTTCTTTGGCCCCCTTTTCTGTTTTTTTCTCCTATTCTAGTTTATTTGTTATCATCATCATCATCAGTTTAGATTCCTGTTTGTTTTCTAATGAGAATGAGAAAATGACAGGATGTGAATTTGGGTGGGGAGGATCTAGGAGAATGGAAGAGGAGAATTCATAATCAGAACATATTCCACAAAACATCTATTTTGAAAACTGGTTATGAAGAAAAGAAAGGAAGGAAGGAGGAAGGAAAGAAAGAAAGAAGCTGAGAAAGTCACAAGGAGCAAGCCAGTAAGCCTCACTCCTTCATGGCCTCTCCATTAGCTCCTGCCTCCAGGCTCCTGACATGTTCAGCTTCCTACCTGACTCCCTTGAATGATGATCCATGATATGGAAAAGTGAAATAAACCTTTTCCTCATCAAGTAGCTTTTGTTCATAGTATTTCATCAAAGCAATAGAAACACCAACTAAAGCAAGAATGGGTAGATATAGTTGTAGGCATTTCGACCGATCAGGAGTCACAGAATACTGAGTGTTACACAGCTCAGGTGTGAAGGTATCCTGGAGCTTGGGAGCCAAGGACTACCATAGGTCGCAGTAAGCTTAGCAGTTTACAGCCCTGTCTCAGGGAAAGACTTCCCCAGTGTATTGGCTCTGCTCTGGCAGGAGAGGGTCTTCCAGCTGGGGATGTTTGCCCAGTGTAGCAGTCTTGCTCTGGCAGGAGAAGGTTTCCCAGGCAAAGTTGCTACAGTTCAGCTCTGTTCCAAGGAGAGTGGAAAGCAGAGAGCAACAACTCTGCTTTGCCAGGGGAAGGTTGCCCCCTGCAATAGTGTTACAGCTCTGCTCGCTCTGCTCTACCCAGGGTTGCCTCTGCTCTAAAAAGGAGGTCTTCACCCAAAGCTCATTGAAGGGGTTTATTGGGATGGAAGAATCTAGGAAAGTGGCTGCCCTCTGCCAGAGTGGCAGAGGACAGCTGGGTAGCACAAACAGCCAGAAGCTGAACAGAGACTGGATTTATATAATATAGGGCTTCCGGGGTGGGGATTGGTCAGATTTTAATCTCTTGCTCAGGGATTGGCTAGTTTTATGCACAGGGTTAGGGTCTGATTTGGCTCTGGTTTTAGGGCCAAAGAGTATTTCTTTCACTGGCCCTTTTTAGCCATTTGGCTCTAGTTTTAGGGCCAGAGTGTATTTCTTTCAGTGGCTCTGATTCCAGGGGCAAAGTGTGTTTCTTTGGCACTGGTTTCAGGGTCAGGGTGCATTTCTTTGGTTCTGGTTGCAGAGCCAAAGTGTGTTTCTTTGGCTCTGCTCAGGGTGTGTTTCTTTGTCTGGTCTTTTTTCCCTACAATAGGTTCTGAGGACGGACTGACAGTAAATAATAGACACATGAGTCCTTTCTCATTTTAACTCTGTCAAGATTTCTTCATTTTTGCTGGTAGATAAGTGTATAAAAATATATTTGATAGCAGATATGTAAAATCCAATGTGAAGCTCAATGGTTTGTACATTATATTCATTGAAATATATATATACATATGATCTGGTTAATATATATTATATACACATATATATGATCTGGTTAATTTCACTGTGTTTTTGTTTGCACGTTCTTTATGATAAGATTTTAATAAATTTTGGAAAAGGAGAAAGAAACTAAATATTGTCAGATTCTTTGAAATATAAAATCTCAAACCTGTACCTGGATTGAGAGTGCGAGAATGAGACAGAGAGAATCAGAGAGAGACTAACTCTCAATACAATGAATGAGAGGGAAGGATGTCAGGGTAGATCTAAAAGCAGAGGAACGGTAAACAATACCATGAATTATGCCAATACATTTGCAACTTCTATAAAGTGGATAATTTCCTTAAACTTATACAAGTTACTATTGTTCACCCATAAAGAAAGAGATAATATGAAGAGACCTGTATCTATTATAAAATTGATTTTGAGATTTAGAACTTTCTTACAAAGAAGATTACATGCAAAAATTTAAGGAAACTGTACTGATTCTACCTATATCAAAAGAGAGAGAATAGTTACAATTCACTTCACAAGGTAAAAACTTTTCTAATATGATTCAGACAAAAAGCACCCCAACAAGGAAATCTACACAGTGTCCCCATATGACAGGTGTAAAAATTCTTAACAAATGATGGCACATCTACCTCAACAGTACTTGAAGATTACTCACAATGGTCAAATAGAGATTACAGAAGAAATATAAGGTTGCTGTAATGCTCAAAACTAGTGCAATCTTGTTATATTAAAGCCTAGAAAATAAATTGATAAACATAGTTATCTCAGTAGATGTATAAAAGTCCAGCATCCATTCTAGATTTTAACGAAAGTTAATAGAAGGGAAATTCTTTAAGTAAATGTTATTTAAAAGACATTTGACATAATACATTTAGGTAAAACTGAATTATTTTCCCTTAAAAATGAAAAAGGAAGAATATTTCTTTCTACTATCTGTGCTCAGTGTTTTGCTGAAGGTTTAAGTGGTGCTGTTAGAGAAGACAAACCTACAAGGCATCAGCATGGGGAGAGAAGATGTAAGATTGCCTATTCCTACATATTGCAGCTTTTCTACAGTAAACATCTGTAAAGGACACAAGTGAGTGGATAAGAGACCTGTGATGTGAACGTCTAATGGATTACCATGTGCCACTACGAATGGATGAACTCCTGATACCCACACCAATCTAGGTAAATAGTAAAGTAATGTTGTCAAGGTAAAGAAGGCACATAAAAGAGTACCTGTTCTAGAATTAATTTGCAAAAAAGCTTTGGAAAATATATAGCCCAGTTTCTTAAACTATGGGTCATGATCAGTGTGCTGGTCATATAACTGAATGTGGGAGTTGAGAAAAAATATTGACCATGGTAAAAGATTTGTGAACACAGTGGCTCAAACATGTAATGGCTCAAACTGTTCCTGGAAGCCTCCAGCTTTGTCGCATTGTGGGACTTCTCTGCAGACTTGGTTCTGAACATGTAATACATTCACTTTGCAGTCCACATGCCATTATCCATGCAACAACAATGCCAGGCAACACAGAAAACACAATGAGACTCAGTATTTGAGACAATTGTATGTATTAAATGCAGTGTTTTTACTGTTCAGGCAAAGTTTCCCTTCTCACAGAAACAATCACTTCATTATGGAAAAGAAAGATTTCATAATCCCCCTATTCTCATTTTCAACATGCATCACACTCATGTGTCCTTGCATTGTATTGTATTGGAATGTTTGAGTTTTTAAATTTTTAACTTGCTGACCTGAGTTTCAAAAAAACTCATTCAGTGAATTTTGGCTTTGAATTAGGAACGAATTGTCAACAGTGTCGGAAATGGCTTCAAATGTATTTGTGTCATTTTGTGCCTATGTGAAGTGGTGTTGTTAGCATTGACAATTTAAAATTGCAATATTGATTGATTCTAAAAAACACTGAAGATGTTTTATGTCCTGCAGTACCAAATATTCAGTCAATATTTACTTCTTTATGTTAGAAAAAAAGCACACACATCTCATTTTCATGTAAATTTTATTTCATCTTGTTAAATGCTAAAATTATATGTCTATCAAAGAATTGTTTCAAATTAATTTATTTATGATTTATTATCAATACATGCTATATAGATAGTAATACAGAATAAATGGGAGAGGTCATCACAAATGGGGCATAGTGATTGCTTTATAAGTGTGTGAATGTGTCTGTGTGTGGTGTCACACACGCACACACACACACACAGAAAGAGAGAGAGAGAGAGAGAGAGAGAGAGAGAGAGAGAGAGAGAGAGAGAGAGAGAGAGATCAAGTAAAAGAGAAAGAAAGCCAAGGAAGGGAGAAGAAATTGAGAGATTTAGGGCAAAGTACATAAAATAATGTTGGATGAAGAAGTCTAATGACCTGAGCTACATCAGGATTAAAGTTAACAAAGTCTTCCTGTGTTTCAGGTTTTTGTTAAATGAGAAGACCTTTGGCTTCTCTTAAAACTAAAAAGGTACAATAATAGGTATGTTAATCTACCTGACCATAACGACTGTTTTACTATCTTGTAGATTCCCACAACATTGCACGTAAATCTCAAACATATGGAATAAAAGTCATGCAAAGATTAAAGCAACTATTTGATCCCTGAGAAGCAGCACTACATGCTAGATGCAATGATCTGACACATGTGGGTTCGTGAGGAAGTGGTGGGGTCGCTGCCTTTTTTCCTGAGTGCCTGTGTTCACCTCAACACAGCACAGTGTTCATCCTCAGTGGGTCAGGGGATTATGATGATGGAGAGGACCGCTTTCCCCAGGCATTGATCAATTCTCAGCCATCATCCTTCTCTAATACCAGGGACATTTGACGCATGCTTGTCTTCATTTAGCTTTCAAGATACTTGCAGTTTTTCTGTTTATTATTTCCTCAGCTTTCCTAGGCCTTTCATCTCTTCCAAAATTCCAAAAGTTGCAAACTTCTTGAGCTTGGTACTTAACCCACTTTTCTTCATGTAATTTTAAAAAGTTCTTTAAAATTTCTACCATTTATTTACTTCAATAAGGTATACTAAAAACATAAAAACTTGTCCGGTGGTGGTGGGGCATGCCTTTAAATCCAGCAATCAGAAGGCAAGGACAAATGGATCTCTGTGAGTTAAAGACCAGCCTGGTCTACAAAGCCAGCTCCAGTATAGCCAAGACTATTACACAGAGAAACCCTGTCTCAAAAATAAACAAAATAAAACAAACCAAAATCATAAAAATTAAGACGTGAGGACGAACAAGGCACAAGGAAATAACTGTGAAGAGTTTAGACCCAGAATTAGTCCTCTTAAAAGTTAAAACATACCACTTACTATAATAAATCATTTATAACCCCTCCTCCCCAGTATGGCAATGTAAGCAACAGTCATTAATCTATTGTTCATATGATTCAGTGCCAGGAAGTTGATATGCAGGAAGAGGTACACTCGTATATAATAGTACATGCTTTGATTTTTCAGCATGCTGCTTCCAATGCTTTAAATGCATTTAAAAGTTGATATCAGAAGGAATTACATTCTCTTTTATTTTTAAAGATTTATGTATTTATTATTATGTATACAGTATTTTTGTCTGCATGTATGCCCAAAGGCCAGAAGAGGGCATCTGACCTCACTACGGATGGTTGTGAGCCACTGTGTGGTAGCTGGGAATTGAACTCAGGTCCTCTGGAAGAGCAGCCAATGCTCTTAACGACTGAGTCATCTCTCCAGCCCAGGAAATATATCCTATACAGCTTATTATACAACATAAGAAAAATGCTAAGGTTGAAAGGGTAATTTGCATTATTCAATCCCAACTCTTAAGAAGTTAATAATTAATATTCAACATGCATGTTTTGAGTTCTATATTTATACAATAGGGTGTGTACAACAGATGAAAAAGTAATAGGGAGCAAAATATTTACTTACTGAATGTTAATACAACTACAACTGTGAGGCTCATTAAATAGATTTTTTCCTGATTTCTCAGAAAATTCAGCGTGCAATTTTATTTTATTAGTTTTCATTTTTACAGCAGTTTATTATTATGTAACTTAAAATATTTGTTAGAATTTCATACCATGCGATATTTTCATCTATTCACCAATGGCTCCCTGGTATGATTGAAACAATGAGAACTAGAGAAAGAATATGACAACTGACCAAATGCAGCAAGACACAAACCTGGAGAATGGCAAGGACAGTTCAAAGGCCAGTGCTTAGAGAAGGCTTCCAGGCTCCCAGTCTGCATTCCTGAGGAGTCCTAGTTTCAGGGTTAGGTTGTCATGTGCTATTGTCCTTAGTTCAGGTAGACTCATTTATCCTAGTTAGGGTTTCTATTTTGATGGAAAGCCATAACCAAAAGCTACTTGGGGAGGAAAGGGTTGATTTGGCTAAACTTCCATATCATAGTTTATCATTCTGGGCAGTCAGGGTAGGAAACTAAACAGTGCAGGAAGTTTGAGGCAAGAGCTGATTCAGAGACCATGAAGGCATGCTGCCTGTTGCCTTGCTCCCCATGGCTTGCTCAGCTTGCTTTCTTATAGAACCCAGGACCACCAGCCTACGGGTGGTACCACCTGCAATAAGCTGGGCCTTTCTGCGTCAATCATTAATTAAGAAAAAACCCTATAGGCGTGCAGTCTGATCTTATAGAGACATTTTCTCAGCTGAAGTTTCCAACTCTCAAATGACTCTAGCCTGTATCAAATTGACATAAAACTAGCCAGCACAGCATTGATTTTGCATCTGAAGACTTTCAGAAATGTCATCATTTCAAAAATAAATGTCATTGTGATTGCATTAGTGCTTAGGCAATGTCCCCAGTCATTGTCATACTGGCGTCATTGGTCATTAGTTTTATAAATTAAATCTTCCTGTGATTTAGACAAACATCCCCTGAGTTGGTCACAACTTGACCTTCACCAGGGGACGTCCTCTGCTTAACTCTCTAAGTGTTAAGGTGAGAAGGAGCCAGGCAGGTTGAGAGAACCCTTGGGGAACCCTGGCTATATTTCCTTGTGCTTGATCCTAACACAGACCATAGAAATCCTAAATCATTGTTACAGACTTCAACTTTCTTTCCCAGAGAATGCTTTTTTTTAGCGTGAGATAGAGGAGCAATGTTTTAAAGTGTTCATAGGAGCTCTTATTGAAATTTGATTCATACAATATATTCTGATTACAGTTTTCCCTCCCCCAACTCCTCCTAGATCCTCTCCAACTTCCCATCTGCATCTTATCTTAAACGGATGAAACTCCATTGTCCTCTTTAGTTGCAATTTCTGCCGAGACTACTATTTAGAAAGTGCATTGTTACTTTTAAAAGTCATCTTCCAATAACAGGAAGTGTGACTACCTTCAGTTCTAAGCCCAAGGAAAACATTTGCAAAGCATTTTGACTCATAAGCAGCTAAACAGAGTGTTTGAGGGACTTGTTTGACAGACTCATCCACAAATACTTCTCAGCTTTGCCAATAGTCCCATTTCCTTGTTTTTAGCTTTTCACAACCAGTTCTCTTAACATAGATTTTCTCTTTAATACCCAATTATCTTAACTTACTGGTAAATTACTTGGTCCAACTAAAACATCACTTTAAATAATCAAAAGGATAGAGGACTCTTCCCATTTCTGACTCACAGGTGCACATACTGTTTTCCATGCCACTTCAATAATACGGAATTAGTAAGACAAATGGGAGACATCCTTAGCAGTCTAGTTGTATTTATTATATACTACTTCTCAATTTTGTGAGTCACTTCTTCACTATTCTTTCATATTTTTAAAAAATTCTATTCTGAAGCCTGACTATTCTGCAACTGACAAGGAAACTCATTCATTCCATTCCTATGCTGTTTTACAGGTTGACTCTATTTTAATATAGAATTGGGAGATGCTCCAAGTACATTTATCAAATGTAACAGAAGTGACTTTCCTACTTAATGGGGAGATTGTGTGCGCAATGGTTGATTCTCTGTTTTATCCATATAGCGACTAACAGTCATAGTAATGTACAAACTACAAATCTAACTGCTGTTTTCGAAAAACAATACTATAAAAGAAACTGTCAGATAACCTTTGTTGTCTCTGTAGTAGGATTATCACATTTACTTAGGATTCAGCAAGTTTGTAAAATTGAAAACATAGAACAAAACTGAAAGTGGCAGTTACCTATCCTCATCTAATCATCATCTCTAATTTATCACCACTGCTGAGAATCAGGACCTAATAGTATGGTTTGATTTTGACCAATGTGCATGTGCGCCACTGTTGATCTGCATTTTAACCAAGATGAGTCACACACTCTCCCAGCACTGGGCTCACTTGCTTTTGAATATGTTCTCTATACTATTTTTCCATTGCCATCTAAAATCTAAAACCTTTCTTGGTAATTCTACAGATCCTAGTGCAAGTGTGAGCAGAGTCCACGATGGTAGATGGAAAACCACTCAGTGACTCTAGTGTGAGCAACTACTTAAAAACTTCCACTCCTCTGTTTGTTCAGAACGATCAGGAAACACTCAGAGGGACTGAGGGGATCCTATACACAGTGTTAAATAATAGCTCTGGATCAGACAGGAGCTTCGCACAGAGAATGACCTGGGGTTTAACAAAGGGTCCACCCTTTGCCAGCTAAAGGGTCATTGATGGCAGTTCTCTAAGGCAGAAGAGAAATCTAAAAGACCATTGTGGAACTAAATTAAACAACATGTAATAGAGTCATTCACTGTAGTTTTTCAGCCTTGACAGCATACAACCAACATGGCAGCACACAAATGACCTGTGGGAATTTTCAGAGGAAGGACTTGATATTCTGCCATTCTGTTTCATTTCTGGGCATGCATTTCCTCATGATCTGTAGACGCAGATAGGTAGAGAATTCTCAGAAACCCTCATTCACATTGGGAAGCTATTAAAGTGTGAAGCAGATATTTAGCAGAGTTCATTGACAAAGATAAGTCTGTGAAGAACAGGTAGTCAGTTGGAGACAGAGGCTCCAGAGAAGATGGCCTAAAGTCAGAAGGACAAATAGGTTTTGGAAGGTTAGTGAATCAGGAGCAGCTAAATCATAGGTGGTAGGCATTGATCCTGTAGTCTAAAAGCTCATACAGTCTCCATCATCTGCCTAGAAGTTAGGAATACCTTAGAGACACAGTTATAGTCAATGAGATGTAGGTATGTGACTTTGGTAGTAGAGGTGTTCCTTTAAAATATGTGTCTAATCATATTGAAATTATCATGGTTTATGCATTAACAAATAATTTAAAAAATTAACCATTGCACCAAAACCAGATACAAAAAACCCAAACTATATGATTATTATACCTGATAAATATGGATTCCAATATGTTCAGTACAATACTTGCATACTGAATGGAGACATCGATTGAAAAGTTAATTCACCATGACCCAGTTGATTTTATCCCTGAAGTTCAACATATGCAAGTCAATAAATGTAATAAACCGCATAAAAGACTTTAAAAATCACATGATCATCTCAAGAGACATAGAAGCCTCAAAGAAGATAAAATGTCTAGGAATAAACTTAACCAAGGTGAAGGACCTATATAATGAAAACTTTAAATCTCTGAAGAAAGATGTAGAAAGATAAAAGAAAGTGAAAAGACACCCATGTTTATGGACTGGTGGAATACATTTATTATTATAAAGAAAATGACCACTTTTACCAAAAGCCATTTACAGATTTAGCACAATCCCAATTAAAACCTCCATCTCATTCTTCACAGAAATGGGATAAAATATCCTAAAATTCATTTAGAACCACAAAAGACTTCAAACAGTCAAAAGAATTTGAGCAAAAAGAAAAATGCTGGAGAGATTGCTATTCTAGATCTCAAAAAATTACAGAGGAAAAGTAATAAAAACAAAACCATACTAGCACAGGAACAGACATGTAGACCGGTGGGATAACTGAAGATTCAAACATGAGTACATGCCACTTCAGCCATTTAATATTTGTCAAATAAACCTAAAGAAAACAGGAGAAAAGAAAACATTTTCAACAAATGCTGCTGGGAAAACTAAATGTCCATGTGCAGGAATATGATGTTAGACCTGTATTTATCACTGCATAAAAACTAACTTGAAATAAATAAAATACCTAAATATGAAATCTGAAACACTGAAACTTCTAGAAGAAAACTTAGGAAGTATACTTCAGGATTTAGGTGTAGGAAATGTATTCCTGAGTAGCAATTCAATTGCCCAAGAATTAAGGTTAATATTTGACAAGTGGAACTTCATAAAACTAAAAAGTATCTGCATAGCTAAAGAAACAATCAACTGGGTAAAGAGGCAGTCATAGAATGAGGGAGAACCTAACTATATTAATATAAAGAGTATTTTTAAAAACTTTAAAAAGAGTCCAAAAGGAAAAAAGCAACCCACAAAACAAGCAAATAAAAACAAAAATAAACAAGCAAAAAGTGCCTGAGACCTTAACTGAGAGTTTGTCAAGAGTGAAAAAGAAAATGGATAAGAAATATCTCAAAAATTTAATTGTCCCTAATGAG
Organism: Mesocricetus auratus; assembly: GCF_017639785.1. Classification (NCBI taxonomy): domain Eukaryota; kingdom Metazoa; phylum Chordata; class Mammalia; order Rodentia; family Cricetidae; genus Mesocricetus; species Mesocricetus auratus. The sequence goes on from NW_024429197.1 coordinate 36,446,470, forward strand.
CAGGAAACACAAATAAAAACAACTTTCAGATTTCATCTTACCCTATGTAGAGTGGCAAAGATCAACAAAACAACAGACAAGAATTGCTGCTGGAAGGGGTGTGGGGAAATGGCAACCCTCATTCACGGTTGATGGAATTGCAAGCTGGTCCAGTCACTCTGCAAATCAGAGCACAGAATTTTCAAAAAGCTAAATATAAATCTACCAAGATCTAGCTATACCAGTCCTTGGCATATGCCCAAGGGACTGGACATCATACTATGCAAATACACAGCCATGTCCATTGGTGCTCTATCTACAATAGCTAGGAAATAGAAACTACATAAATGTCCTTAAACTGATGAAGGAATAAAGGAAATGCAGTAATATTCAGTATGGAAGTACATATGCAGTATATATGCATTATGTGAAGAAAAGTGAAATTATGAAATTTACAGGTAAATTGATGAAACTAGAAATGGTCATATTTAGTTAATTAGCCCAGATTCAGAAAGACAAATACTGAGTTTCTCTCTCATTGTGAGCTTCTATCTACAAATCTTCACATGTGAGCACATAAACTGGGTTAACTACAGAAACTAGGAATGTAAAATGGGACCATTACCAGGTTAGAGGGTGGAAAAGCAATAGAAATGGAATAGCAGACTAAAAGTGCTTTTGGGGAAATGGAAAAGAAGGTGGCTCTAAGTAGGGAGAAGGAGGGAGATAAATATACAAGGAGAAAGGATAAAATAACAGCAAGAATGTCTTAAAAAGTCAAAATAAAAATAAATCACGGGAACTACCTATCTAGAATATCTATAATACATGTAAGTTGGTACACACACACACACACACACACACACACACACACACACTCATACACAAACACACTTAAAATAATTCCTATCTGGGATGACAATGCTCCTTCCAAGAGCCATAGACCATCTAACAAAAATCCAAACACCAGGCATGAGAAGCCTTCTTCCAAGCTGTTGGTCATGGTCATCCAAGAGAGTCCCCAAGCATTATAGAATATTGCTAATGACCTTGGTTGCCTTCATAGGTGGAAGGCATTAAGTTCCTATTGCTTAACACACCATGCATTTCAGACACAGGGCTCAGAGGCTCCTGTGCTGGCATTGAATTGAATGCTTCCTCCAGAGAACTAGCTTTCCTGGTACCAGAAGGCAACACTCAAACTTCCAAAGGAGGGAAGCAACCAATGTCCTACCTTGCTATGACACCTATGAAACACAATGGCCAACATGGCATGATATAATCCCAAGGGCATAATAGTGGCACACATTACTTGGCAGTAATCAATACCTGTCTAATTGAACTTAAGACCTGCTTCACAAGATTATAATCATGCTTGGTACAGGAAATGTAGCCCACTACCTGGGACTAGTGAAGTAATGGACCTTATGGGAGAATCTACAACTTTCACTTCCCTAACCAGCATAATCCTTAAATATATTGTAAATACTTGTTCTTATACCGACACTAAGTGTGGTCCTCCTCCCCACCAAGGAAACTTCTCTTTGCAACAGACAAAGACCATTAGAGAAAACCATAACCAATTAAAATAGAGTGAAGCTCAATCTCAAAGAACACATCTGTAAAACAAACCCCACACCTATAACTCTGGAAACATTGTGGAAGGGGGAGTGTAAAAATTTAAGAGCCAGAGGATCAGGAAATTTTCTGTGAGATAGTGCCTCCTAGAAATGTTAGAAAGTATATCCACACAGTCTCACCAACATGACTGCCTAAGCATGACCCAAACAAGGATGACACCATTAGTCATGCAAATGTGGATGGGGGGAAAAGCTCTTAAAATCTCAACCCTACACAAAGAACTACAAGTAACTGAAGCATGCTGAGAGTGGAAGAAATTGTTTTCCCCAGGGACAGCCACACCAATTAGTTATCTAATGGCAAATGGTCTGCTGTAAAAACACATACATATAAGTAACACTATACAAGCTGAGGAAATTGTACAAAAATGTACGTAACAACAACTAATAAAAAAGAGGACATGGATTTGAAAAATATCAAGGAGGAATATATGGGAAGGTTTAGGGTGATGAAAGGGAGTGGGAAAATAATGTACTTATATGCTCAAGAAGAAAAAAATAGTCATGGTAGATGGTTCACCATATAGAAAACAAACCTTAATACTTAGAATTCCTTTGATGTTTTATCCTTTCTTCTTTTTTTCTGCCTGGAATAGGAGATTGATTCATGGACCACCAGTGGCAATAATTCTGCATTGAGGCAATCAACAAACAGGCAGAGGAAATTAAAAGATGTTTAATCTTTGGTGACACTGTCAGACTACCCAACCCTGAAATGTCTGTTGAATGAGATATATAGCAGCCTTCATTGCCTTGTCACTGCAGCAGGCAGTGTCTGTTTTAGTTTAAAACAATCCTAGCAGAGTCAGTTTGCTGACAATGCAGGGAGATGACCAATTGACCTTTAATGGATGGAAAAATTGACTCCAGAGAAAATGGCTTTGGCCACTGTTACTAACAAGCATTTGAACAGAAACAAATCTGATTCTTCCTCTGCAGGGAACATGGCATGATGGGAGAAAAGGGGGAAGAAAAAGAGGGAAGGAGAAGTAGCTGGGGGGCGTTGGGGAGAAGTATCCCCACGACAATATAAGTTTTAAACATGGCAGCCAGGTTAGCAAAGTAGGTATATGGGATAATGCGGACATTTGAACATCAGATCGAGGAAACACTCACCAGGGCATGTCTGCTGGATTGGAATAATAATATAAGTGGGCTAGTGTGACCATACCAAAGTGAGCTAGGAGGATTCAAAGAGGCAATGCCAGTAGCTAACACAGAGCCATTTGTTTGGAAGACAATACTGATAATGACTACAAAGGTGTTACACCTGAACAAATACAAGTTCCAAGATGCCATTAACTGACATGAAGAAGACAGCAGCAGTAGAAGTTTTGGGTTTGGTGAATAAAGATCAGATCATGTTAAATTCTAATGACAGGTGTCAAAGAAGAGGTGTCAGGTATACAGTAGGATGGAAAGCTCTAGATTTCATTGATAATACACACTTTAGGCTCATTGTAATGTTGCCTGCATGGATACGCTGGGGGTAGTCTCTACAGGTTTTCACAGGAAAAAGTAAACTTATGTTTATATAAACATATTTTAGTCTCCTTCAGCCCAAAAGGTAGTTGATAATGCTGAAGCAAACAGCTAGAGAAGCTTGTCAAATAACATACAAGGCACATTTCAGAGTATATATTCAAAAAATAATGCCTTTGACACTTAACTTATATTGTATTAAAATAAGTAAACTATATATACTTATAATTGACATTTTGTTAACCAACTTGTGTGAGTTGATTTATTTAATCTTCATAATCAGTCCACATGGCTTAGACACCCCCCTCTCTCTCTCCATCCATCCATCCATCCATCCATCCATCCATCCATCCATCCATACTCCTATCAATGTTTCTATCTAGTGTGAGTTCGGGTCAGACTGTCCTTGTACTCTTAGTCTTCTGCACCAGCCTCCTGAATATGAGAGCTGAGATTACAACCACATGTGGTTGATGTCTATAAGATTTCCAACTCATTACATGTATAAGCATTCTGAGGTTAGAAACTTGCTAATCTTTCCCAAAGTCACAGAGCAGTTAAATAGTAGAGCTGGGTTGAAATGAAGTCTATTTTTTAACCCTTGAATGAATTTCTCTAACCTCCACCTGCTGCCTAACTTAGAGACTAAAAAACCTTAGCAATTGTAGGAATATACACGATGCCGACTCAACATTTCTAATAGGCATCTGTGATCACAAGTGACTGAGCTGACTTCTCTCTTTTCCCAATGGAATCTATTCCTCCAGCCCTCCTCATCACAAGACAGAACTATTGTCTGCATAGTTGCTGGAGTCAAATGTTGCCTTTGATTCCTCTTTCTCTCACCTGGCTCATCCAGTGCCAACGCATCAGTAATATCAGTAGCTCTGAGTCTAACGTCTGTCCCTAATTGTATATTCTATTGTATTAATAAATCTAAACCTCAAGAAAATTGCCATTGTGGGCTCCCCGAAATTTTTACAGAAGTTACCAGTATTTTGTATATATTCTTAGATCCCATACACTGTGCTGTCATGTTGACTAGACCAATACTTAAATTTTTTAAACTTGATCATACTTCAAAATGTCTGTAGCACAATTAGAATAAAATCCAACATCCTTACTAGAGTGATGTGAGTCTCCATGATATTGTCTTTGCTGCCTTTATGATCTCATTTTACAGTACCATCCATAATGTTCATGTTTACCTTTCCTTTTCTTAAACAAATCAAACCATTCCTTCTGTGGTCATTTAGCCCTTGCTGTTACTTCTATTTGATACCGCTCCATGTTTCTTCCCAGAGTGGTTTGTTTATATCCTAAAACCTCAGAGTGAACATCAACTCCTCAGGAAAGCTCTCCTTGTCTTCTCCAAGCAATACCACCACTACTGTGCAAATGTTCCAAAAGACATCATATTATTGATGCTATTGTACTAGCCATAGTTTGTAACTGTTTACCCATTTGTTTGTGTGCTTCTGAATGAAGGTTTCTAAGCTAAGAACTTTGCCTAACTTGTTATTCATTATGTATCCACAGAAATAGGATTTGGGGAAATACATATACAACCCTTCAAAGAACTTTGTGGTGAAATGGAGCGTAGACATGGAGCAGTAGCTTAGAGGTGGTGAAGTTCATTAATGTTATATCGGTGTGCTTGATAGAGGGGGTATGAGACAGATAGACAGACACACACACACAGAGATAAATAGATAGATAGAGAGAGAGAGAGAGAGAGAGAGAGAGAGAGAGAGAGAGAGGGAAAGAGGAGGGAGGGAGGGAGGGAGGGAAGAAGGGAGGGAGGGAGAGAGAGAGAGACTAATGATCAAAATGAGAGAAGAGACCGAAGAAATGTGTACATTGGAGACTCCAGAAGATTTTGTGACATACACACCAGTTCTCTTCCTATTTAATGTTTTAGTAAGAGCTTGGCAAATGAGCATATTTGAGAAGAGTCAAAGAGGAGTGGTCTAAGATAGCCTTTTTGGAGACAGGAGGAGTGAATTGACATGCAATCAGACTGCTGCGGGTGGGACAGTGCAGCTGGCAATTTGCTGAAATCTTGTGGTCATTGATACTGGAAGAGCCTGAGCAGCAGCATCACTAGGGTTTCCATCAGCCATGTTTGACCACTGCTGTGCTCACTCTGAAAATGGAGAAGAGAGTGATGATGACAGAGGTTGGGGGAAACAGAAAGAGGAAGGGGAAAGATGTAATGAAGAAGTGTAAATCATGTGACAGGACACATGGTCTTGAATATTATCATTTAACTGTTATATCATTTGGGAGAGTTAATCTGATATACAAAATTTTAAATTACCTAGCTTATAAAACAGTTATAATATTGCTTGCGTGTGTCAGAATGTTGCTACAGGACTGGAAAATACATTTCACATTTTTATGGAAAATAAAACCCAGAAGGTTTATTTTTTGGTTTCCAGTCATTCTTTTTCCAACTTTAATGATATCTGAATTTGCTCTTAAGAAATTTTGCTTTGCCTGCTAAAGTCAGCTGACATAACAACTAATGAGGTCCTGTATGACCAGACAAAGGGCCTTTCTGTCATTCCATCTAGGCCAAATGAGGTGCTCAGTCCTTGGAATTTAAATGTCTGCCAGAATTCTTTAGGGCAGGATGAAAGGCTGAAGTCCTCTTCATCTTAGCGACGTCATCCCTTCTTAGATGGAGACTATGAAGCCCTGATTTATCTCCAGGCACATCTTGGTTACTGCCTAGTCTAGACTTGCTTTCTGGGCTTGCAATGACTTTTAGGCCACATGACAACATTTCAATAAATTTCCCCCTGAACATATTAATCAAAGTCAATATCTGCTGTAAGGATTCAAAAAACTAACCCAGGTATGTTAAGAGACATACAAATATTGGTGATGTTACTATTAATAGCAACAAAATTAATATGGCTGCTTGTTACTTTCGATAGAAATACCCAAGGCTTACTTTGAAAAAAATATATGAAGATATCAACATCATGACTTTCTCTGATACCTGGGAAACATTTTCTACCTTCTTTTCTTTCAAGGGAACACTGTTTTTGATGACTGCCGCTGACCAGCTTACAACAGCTCTTGGTGACAATTTTGAGACACCTTTTTAAACTCTGAATTTGCCACATTGTGTATGATAAACCCAAGCTTGTGGCATTAAGAAAAGAAGCAGAGGCAAAGGCAGTTTCCCACTGTGAGGAGAAGGATAAAATATGTATAAGAATGTCAGCAACCAGAAGAGCATGCAATCTAACTTACAATGCAGAAGATTCCACTTTGTCTGTCTTAGCTCACACTCAAAACACAGGACTTTGCAGCTTCAATAGTCAGTTTATACAGATAATATCTCCCTTAGAAGCCCCTCACTTTTGTGCTGCATGAGAAGATGATGCTGATTCATCAGTCACCTGGATGTCTCTCACTTCATTCCTTAGAACAGTTAATTGCCTATAGATCCTCTGGGAGGGAGGAGCCTCATGAGGCACTCCTTCATGAATTATGGGAAGTTGAATGGACCCAGTCTTATGCAGCATTCGTGTAGGCAATGACGGATGCAAAGAGTTCATGATTACAAGAGCCTCATTATGTCAGGCCTAGAAGACAGAGTTTCACAGCATTTCCTTCCATCTCCTGGCCCTCGAATTTGTTTAACCTGTTCCCCCCCACAACAATGTTCCCCAGGGTTGATACAGATGTGTCTCTTTGGGCTGAGCACCCAACAGTTATTTACTCTAGGTACTTTGACCAATTACATGTCCCTGCATTAACTGCCCCCCGCTGCAAAAAGAAGGCTCTCTGACCAAGGCCAAGAGCAGTACTAATCTATGGGCACAAACAAGTATTTAGATAGCATTTTGGATTACATGCCTATTTAGCAAACAGCATTAATATTGTGAAGCATTAATACTTATGCATCTGCCTCTGAGATGGGCTGCTGGGAAAAGCGACTTGGCTTCCATCAAGACATACACTTTAGAGATTTTAAAAATAAACTCACGTAGAAATTCTGAGCTGCAGGCCTTCTAAACTTTGCTATTTTATCCATCAATACAAAACACTGTGAAGCAAAACAGCCATGCCTTCAGCTTTCTACAGCATGGGGAAAAAGAGTCAGTCCAGTTCACAGTGACTGTTTATAGTTCAAAACAGAAAAAAATGTAATTTGATCTTCACAGTTAAAACTTGATAAACAACTCAAAAAATAGGTGTCTACTTCATGTTGTTATATCAAATGTTTACCCTGTTAATATGTTAAACTTGTTGAGTTTAATGTTCTCCCATTAAGAACATTACAGGACATTTGCAAAACACTGACAAAAGACTTCTAGTAAGAACAAATTTCCTGAAAGGCCAAGAAGAATTCCTAGAAGGGCCATGAAATGATTAAGATTTGCTTGGCCAAGAGTGATTGGTGAGCACTGATATTGAAAATGATTGCTCAGCTAAGAGGAACATAACATTTCATAAACAGGGGCTGATTAAGGAAGGGAATCAATAACTACTGTGCCCAAAGCATGTGAGCACCCTTCCATGTTTCTATTTTTGTAAAATAAGAAAAGAAGGAAGGGAGGCAGAAAGAGAGAAAGTGTGTGTGTGTGTGTGTGAGAGAGAGAGAGAGAGAGAGAGAGAGAGAGAGAGAGAGAGAGAGAGAGAGAGAGAGAGAGAGAGAGAATACGTGACCATGGATCCTCCTTGTCATCAGCCTGATCATTGGCATTGCTGTTTGGATGTGTACTGCCTCTTCCCGCATGATACATGCACCAGACAGTGAACCCCGATCTGTGCCCACAGGCCTGACAGAGGCACCTAGATCATTCCCAGGTGAATACTATGCTGGTCCTCCAGTGTTTTCTTTGCTTTTGTTCTTTCTCATGTAGCTGATGGAGTCACCTGCTTGATCTTTCTACAATAATTTTTCTATAAGATAGCCCCTTCATCAACATTGGGCAGTGCCTTTTTCATCACCCATTTAAATTGTCACTAGTGAATGAATTCAACGACACAGCTTCTACCTACTTTCCTGGATGTACATTTCACTTTCTTCAAAGTTAACCAATAGAGCTCATTCCCTATGGAGGGATACCTTGCTCAGCCTAGATACAGGAGGAGGGCCTCAGTCCTGCACCAAATGATGTGACAGACTTTGCTAATCCCCCATACAAGGCCTTACCCTCTCTGAAGAGTGGATGGGGAGATGGGTCGGAGGTAGAAGGATGGGAGGGAGACAGTACTGGGATTGGTATGTAAAATAAGATCGTTTTTAACTTAAATAAAAAATTAGAAAAACAGTTAACTAATAGCTAAACAGAATTTCTTCAGTTCCGTCTGTATAATTTGGTTTTCAGAATCTAGATGTTTTCCATCACTCCATCTCTTAGAGATTATTTCTCTCCTACAATCCAAATTCTAGCCATCCTCCAAGGTTCTTCTTAAATGCGGCACCTAGAAAACTTACGAATTACATGCTTAATGGCCTTGAAGCAATTCAAAAGACATTTAATAAATGACTGTATGTGCATAGTACTAGACATTAAACTTAGTATTTAAATAGTTTGTGCTAAGAGATTCACCATACAATGGGAGTGTGAAATAAACAGTTAACAACATAGATTTACTCAGCAAATACAATTGCTGTTGCTAGTAGACACCTGCTACACAGAAGGCTGAAATGAAAATTTTCCCTTATGGTTTTCTTATCTGGGACATGACAGGGGAATTACTGCCTGCTCTTTTGTCTATGTTTTGACTTTATAGCCCTATTACTGGTTGTATTTTGAAGGAAATGTTCCATTGCACTTTAAGAGTGAAGACAAAATTTGGAAACAAGAGATTAAAGGAATAGACTCACAGAGGGTGGAGCTGATCAAAATTTGGTTTGAAAAAGTCTGTTGTTTCCACAAATTGACCAAATCCACCAACTTAAGAAGTTTCAAATATCTTCTTTACCTGACTCTGGAAATTGCAGAGTGTTGGCATTAGTCCTGCTGTAAACACAACCAGAAAGGCTCATCCCACTTGTAAATCTACAGAGCACTGAGATGGATCTTAGCAAACAGGAGTGACCCAGTGGCTGGTTTCCTGTACTCTACACACCCCCGGAAGTAAACTGAGGCAGAATCAGGATTCAGGAAGGAGAGTTCAATGAAGCACACGAACTGCAATCCTATTGATTTTGGAATTATTATTATTTTTTTGTTTTTGTTTTTACGAGACAGGGTTTCTCTGTATTGTTTTGGAGGCTGTCGGTCCAGCCCGGCCTCGAACTCACAGAGATCCACCTGCCTCTGCCTTCCGAGTGCTGGGATTAAAGGCGTGCGCCACCACCGCCTGGCGATTTTGGAATTATTATGATTGGGATATCATTTTCTAAATTACTGTTGGTCTCAAAGAGTTAATGTATCTGGTTAAAACTCACATAAAAGGTAAAACAGAGGAGTACTCAGTAACTCAGTGTCCATTCCCTTGTTGTAGAATACCCTTTGGAAGGATTTAGAGAAAAGACAGGTGGACGGCAAATGGACACATGATGTATATTTAAGAGCTTCCACACAGTACATCCATGCTGAAGTGTGTCTGTGGTCCCTGGAAACACAAATGGATTTGGAATTCACTGGTTCTAAGAACCTGAGGAAGTCTTACCTCATTCATAGCTTCAGTTCTTTTTTATTTTTCAATTGCAAAGTAGAGTTAATATATATTGTCAATATTATAGTAACGAATAAGTAATATATTGTTTGGAAGATCCCAAATGTACCTTTGGTATTGGGAATATTATTAGATAACAAATAGTAATTGTAGGACCAAAACCTAGAACTCCACTGAGAAATAAAGATTTTGATTAAATAATATTTCAATAATAAACATGAAACTGATAAAATTAACAAACTAAGCAATTTAAACTTTAAAAGTTCTGTTGATTATTCTTCATTGCCACTCTCTAGCCTCATTCTTCCATCTACCTCACACCCTTCTTTGTTGCTGAGGCAACCTTTATCCTCTACTTTTGGCCATGGAGACATCAGCCAGAGAGAGAGGGGGGCATGGGGAAAATAAATCAGTACCGTTGTTTCCTTGCACCTGGTATCTTGGCACTGTTGTCTGGAAGCTGCTGTATTCTATACCACATCTCTTGATCCTCAGAACTGCCAGTAGCAATTACTTCCCTGTAATTTTTGGATATCTATAATTTTTAATGTTTTTCCCTGTGAATGACTATTTATCAAATGCCATTTATATCCCAGGTATGGGTGTGGTTTATGGTCCCTGTGTGATCTATGACTGCAACAATGTTAAAGCAAACAGAAGTTATCACTTCTCCTATCCTTCAGAAATGAATGATACTAGATTAAGTGTGGATGTGACAGTGTATTCAGGCAGAAACTGAGAAAGGGAGCCAAGAATACCTCTCACCTTGTATCTTCCTTTCATGCCTAGTGACCAGCTGTTACTTTTAGGCTGGGAAAATACATTTGGAGTGTATGAAAGAGGCAGAAAGGCATGTATAACAGGACTAATTCAACTCAAATATTTTGTTTATCTCCAAAGAAACTTATAGCTGGGACTGGACTCTAGGAGCATGGCCTCTCTTCAACACATTGTACTATTCAAGATGGTAAGGCTGAAACTAAGACCATAATACCCAGAGAAATAACAGTTGGACCTAGAAAGAATTGGGAAATCGTGACTATATTGCTCAAACACAACCTTCTTCAAAAAGCCTTACCTTTTCTTTGTCAGAAGGAGTTTATTCAAGCTCTCTTTTCCTTTCTCCCCTTGCTCACCATGAACTAGTCACTTTGGAAGTGAATGCATAAAGTTCTGTCATAACTAATAATCAATGCTATCAAACACTTTTTTATATATTTTAGTACAGTAAGATCATACCCAAGATGCTTGTTATGTCTAATGACATGATGCGCTTTTGATAAAAGGAATATATTGTATTTAAAGAGTAATTACCTCAGTGCACTGAAGCTGTACTCAACTGATGTTACACAGATAATTCACAAATACAGTTGAATTTTCATAACTATGTTTAGTGATACTGTTTTTATAACACTACTGCAATCACTTACTGAAAAATCCCAACTCTCCTGGGAATAAACTAAGAATAATTTTTCTAATTAAAAAATGTACTCTATTAGTCTGGATTCTCAAGAGAAATAGAGCCAACAGGAAATGAAGCTTGCCTACACTAGAGGGAATGACAAAATGTTTCACTCAAACAACCAAGAAAAATGTTAATCTCATCCAGAGACACCCTCACAGATCTTTCCTGAGCAGCGTTTAATCAAATAGTTTGCCTAGAGAGCCATGCCAACAGACTTATAAATTTAACTACACAACATGCAAGTTGAATGGAATGATTGGAGCCAGAAGGGTTTGATAGTTGATGCCTTTCAGTTTTTGGAATATTTGCATAGAATACTTGATGCCAAGACTCCCAAGGTTTTCAGAGTTTCCCATTAAGGATGCTTAGCCTGCACTTCCTTCCTCACCTTCTTCCATTTATTCCCCTTTGATATAATTCCTTAATAACATTGTAGACATAGCTCAGAGCTGCATAACCATTACTAGTTTTATGGGCTATAACTATACCCCTTTAAGTCTCCAGTGTCATACATATCTAATGCCAAGTTCTTCCCTTGTGTCTCACTAGCTGGAACTTTGACTTTGGTCTTTCACTCCTTGTCCTAGCCCAGTAGGGGACAGAGTTTGGTACTTTGTCACCTTCTCATTTCTCCTTTCAAGATATAACATTCATGGAGCTAAGGGAAATACTAGGAGGACTCAAGGAAACAGAGACATACTATGAAATTGACCAGTCATTGGTCCATTGAGTTCTGCCTAGTCTCCCTCTGGCTCATGTGAAAAATTTGTTTTTATAGAGGATAGAATTCATGTGACACGTTCAGGTTTACATGAAATTTTTTATGTCCAATGGCTCTATCATATTGATCTTTGGCCTTAACAGAAATCTATATCTGTTCTGTGGTAGATACAGTGCAATTTTATCATCAAGTAATGAAGACAGCTTGTATCTTATACGGTCTCTTCAAGCCTCCATGTTAACCTTTGTTGGGGAGGCCACAGAGCCACAGAAATTCAATGCTTCCTCTTTCTAATGAGGCATAATCAGAAATGAACTTCCAACATCAAGTCCAGGATTCTTCACATTGTTGCTACTGCTAGCTCTCTCATCTCCTTCTAGCATCTCTCAGCCTCAGGCTTTTGACCAATGTATTATCTTTGAAAAGTAATGTATGTCACTGCCTATCAAAATGATTTGCCCTCAGAGAACATTTTCTGGCGCGGATTTATTCTATAATCTTTCCATGGACTGGCTGCCTATGAGATGTCCAAGGCTTTCTGATTGCTTCTGTATACTTCCTATGCTGAGATTTCCATCTCCTAGGCCTGTCTGCCTCTCAAGGCCTATTGACTCTTTGAAAACATTCCCTTACCTGTCACAGCAAGTTTCTCTTCATGCCACTAGAGGCTAGATTCCTTTATAGACACCCATTGCCCTATTCATTTTCAGCCCCTATCTCCCTCCCACCCCTTATTGTCACACTGTTGGAGATGTGTCCAGTGTTTCACCTGAGTCTCCTTTTGGGATTTTCTCCTTCAAACCTTGTCAGGTGAGAGGCAAGCATCTTCAGTTTCATGTAGCTTCCCATGGTACTCTCTGGTCAGTTAAGACAGTTTGGGATCCCAATAGTAGGCACAGATTAAAAACCTAAAGCAGTGTCTATAATGTGTAATGTTTGGGGCTATTCAGACCATGCTCCAAGTCCACTTATGCCACTTAAATTTTGGCTGAATAAGATGCCTAATCTATCTATTTTTAATTTGTAAAACAATAATATTGATGCTCAGGTTAAATGAGGCAGATTTTGTCAACTATAGGAGTCCATGGGTTTTAAGACACCCATGACGTAAACCTTTAAAAGAATCTTGGAATTGCTATAATGATATATGTATAAGTACTCTATCCAATACCTCAAACTAACCATATGTGTCAAGCATTCACCTTCAACTCTCTCACATCTGTAACTTTTTAATCTCTTATTGCCTCTTGCCTTGCAAAAACTGCTTGAAGTTATGACAACACTCCAGAAAGGAATGCTGGGATGAATAAAAAATATGGATATACGTTTAATTTTTATATCATTTTTTTATTTTAATTTTAAATAGCTTGTTTTACATGTCAATCCCAGTTCCCTCTCCCTCCCCTCCTCCCGCACTCCACTTCCCCCCCACCCTCCCACCCTATTGCCAAATCCTTCCATATAGGGGATATCTAGAGTCTGTCATTTCACTCTGGGTAGGGTCCAGGCACTCCCAATTTTTTTTAATTTTTAAATTTAAATTAGGAACAAGCTTGCTTCACATGTCAATCTCAACTTCCTCTCCCTCCCTCCTCCCCCCTCCCAGTCCCCAAGCCCCCCACCCAGTCCCCACTCTGTTCCCCAGGAGGGGGGGTGAGGCCCTCCATAGGGGATCTCCAGAATCTGTCATTTTGTTCAGGGCAGGGCCTAGCCTCTCCCCCAAGAGGCCAGGCTGAGAGAGCATCCCTCATTGTGGGATGGATACCAAAAGTCCATTTGTATGCCAGGGATAAATACTTATTTACTACCCAAGGCCACAAAGATTGCCTAGGCCTCCTCAATGACACCCACATTCATGGGGTCTGGATCATTCCCATGCTGGCTTCTCAGCCATCAGTCTGGGGTCCAAGAGCTCCCCCTTATTTAGGTCAGCTGTTTCTGTGGGTTTCACCAGCCCAGTCTTGACCCTGTTGCTCATCATTTCTCCCTCTCTGTCATTGGGTTCCAGGAGTTCAGTTCAGTGTTTAGCTGTGAGTGTCTGCCTCTGCTTCCATCAGTCAATGGATGAAGGATATAGGATGGCATATAAGGTAGTCGTCAAACTTATTATCAGGGAGGGGCATTTAAGGTAGTCTCTCCACTATTGCTTAGTTTGCCAGTTGGTGTCATCTTGTAGATCTATGGAAATCTCACTAGTACCAGGTCTCTCCTCAATCCTATAATGACTCCCTCTATTATGGTATCTCTCATCCTATTCTCCTCTATTTTTCCCTGACTCAACCTTATACATTCAACTTTTATTAGAATCAGAAGTTTTTCTTTCATTAACAGGATGTTCACAGGATGTTCTAAATGTACACTGGAGTTTTGGAGTGAGGGGGTGCTATATAGACAAAGAGTCAAAGAAGTATCACCACTTATTAAGAAAGAAATGCTGCTTAACTTCCATTACCTTTTAAAATTTATCTGCTTACTTATTTATGTGTATGGGCATTTTGCTATCATGTAAGTTTAGGTACAACTTGTGTGCCCTGTGCCATCAGAGGTCAGGAGAAGGAGTCAGATCCTCTAGAACTAATGGTTGTGAGTGAACTTGGGTCCTCTGGAAGAGTAGCCAATGTCCTTAACTGCTGTCCACCTCTAGCTTCCATTGTCTTATTCCCTGGATCACAACATGTCTTCAACCACAGCTATTTTTGTCATTTTCATTTTTGACAGAAATATTTTTTATACAGTAAAATGCACGCAGTTGTATAGCTGGTAGAAAAGCCTAGAAAGACAAGTAGTAGGAGTAAATCATAGGAGATATTTTGGTCATGATAATTGCTTAAAACTTTTCTCCTGAGAGAGAGAGAGAATCATGGAATTATGTATATGTGTTAGTAATGAGATAATTAGGGACCGAAGGAATGGCTCGGCAGTTTAGAGTGTGTACTGCTCTTCCACAGAATCTGAGATTCATTTCTGAAACCCATGCTGGACAGCTCCCAACTGTCTGTAATTCCAGCAAGAGGGAACTAGGCACCTTCTTCTGAGGGTGCACACATGCACGTGCACACACACACTCAAGTGTAAATTAGAAAAAGAAAAAGAGAAATTAATGCAACAACAGATAATCCTGTTTGCATTTCCAAAATAACCATCAGGGTAACGTGATACAGAATTGAATGAGAACAGGGGAAATACTTTAAGTTTACATTTGAACCAGAAACACACAAGGCATCCGAAATTAAATGATTAAACGAACACAGTCCATATATATATATATATATATATATATATATATATATGTATGTATGTGTGTGTGTGTGTGTGTGTATTCCTGTGGCCTCCATTAATCAAGAGAAGAAAAAGAATCTCAATACACATAATTAGAGATTGCTCATATAGTCAAGTGTCAAAGAAGAGATGCTAAAAGGAAAATTGTATAAATTACATGATGTCAGCTTGAAAGACTCTGCGTAGCCCACGACCTTACAGTAACAATTATTATAGTGCTCAACTAAAATGTCTATAAAAAACAAAAAATGTCACTGGTCATTGGTGGCGTAAATCTTTAATCTCAGCACTCAGGAGGCAGAGACAGGTGGATCTCTGTGAGTTCAAGGCCAGCCTGGTCTACAGAGCTAGTTCTAGGGCAACCAGGGCTATACAGAGAAACCCTGCCTTGAAAAATAAGCAAACAAACAAAAATGTCAAGCAAGTAGAGAAATGTCTCAATGGGACAGAAATGGGCATACATGGTACACTTCTGGAACTATATGGAATTCTATGTAGCCCAAAGTGAGAAGTAAATTAGAAGACAGATAAGTAATTGGCATATAAATCCATATGGCCTTTATTTAGGTTATAAATTGTCAAAGAAGTTAAAGGTTTAGTGTTGATACAGACAGATTCTATGATCTTAAATAAGAGAGGTAACCTCGGGGTGTCCATGAAGGACAGTGAGGAAAAGAACTTTTAAGTTTTCTCAACAGCTAAATCTCATGAGACACATTTTACTATCATCTTTTCTAAAAACAAACAAACAGAAAACAAGAGAGACTAGCTGTGAATAGTAGCTGAAACATATAAAAGATACAGGAGAAAACATCTAGGGAATCTGAGAAATCCTCTTAGTGCCTTTGGTCACTCTGAGTCTAGTGGTGGGAAGCAATGAAGGTACAAGACTCTGGTATGCATTTGGAATCTTGGGGATTTGATTTATCAGGGATGACGACATGGGTTTCCCACTACATAAGAATGTACACCAACTGAGATGCAATTGAGCTTCCTTAGGTGATCGAAATGATGGGATGCCTGAGCAAGAGTGCTGTGTTCTATGACACATCACAGAACACCATAAAGTGGGAGTAAATTAGAGGCTTATGAACCCTGATGTACTTACTATACTGTCACATTAGTGCTTGTGGACCATGAGACAACTTTCTTGGTTCCATCAAGCTATACTTTATTTAAAAAATGATAGCAAACTGAAGTATTGATGTGCAAATGTTACTAAAGGGACTAAGTGAGATACTGCATTCACAAAACTTAGGACAGTGCTAATTTATTTATTTATTAATTGCCTATATAATCTATTGCAATATACAGCATTGTTACTTAGTTGGTCTTTGATAGAAATAGAGGAAATTCATCTATAGGCATGGAAGAGTATTTGAGGCACATGTTAAAAACTGACAATCAATGAAAGTTCTCTTCCTATTTACACATTAGAAACAAAAGAGTGGGAGATAAGGAGACATACAGAGTGTTTAAACACAGAATGCTCATCTAGAGTTTTAGGAGAATATGCCATTTAATGGCCTGTAGAAGGCTTGACTTTTGCACAATTGAGAAGATGTGGCTTCCATCTTAGACTTAGAAGACCATGTAACATCATGTGTATACCATGTGCGGATCAGGTAAGGTTCTGTCTAGGTTGTTTAGCATGTCTTTTGTCCTTGGAGTCTGTCATATGTGGCAGAGGGTGCTCTGTCATCATGAAACATCATGCACAACTATAAGACAAAGGCTGTATATTCTCCTACTGGCATGCCACTTCTGCTCAACCCAGATCAGTGTCCTTACTGGAATTTCATGAGTGCAGCTGTCTGAGAACAAAGGGGTAATGCACTAAGTGCTGGAAAGTGAGACTTGCATAACTAATTACCATCTTTTCTCCAGGAACAGGAATAGAAGGAGTCATGTTGACAGCTGGGACAGCAGTGCCAGCAGCAGACTGGGAGTGTGTTAGGACGTGGGCCACAGTCCTGGCAGGTTCCTAATGTTCCTTGATACCACATGTTAGCCAGAACTCCTTCTACAGGCCTACTGATTGTATGAATTATCCTGTATCATGCACATAAATGGCCATCTTTCAAAGATATTTGGGTTTGGTTTCTGTTGTTTGGAATTAAAGAGGCTGACTGAAACAGTAGTGGATTTGATTCACAGAAGAAAGGAAAACCACATTGACCCAAAGAGCTTTGCAATTCCCCTGGCAAGATTTACTGTAATGCAGATGGTGGCTGCTGTAAATGTACAACTAAATGCACAAGAGAAAACTGCTCACAAATAACACGAGTTTCAGAAATGAGCAGGGACCCATGTTCTAGTCTATAAAAAAGGACTGCAGCCTTGAGCAAACTGTATAGGTAATTAAAAATTGAATCTTCATAGTATAATGAATTTAAAGAAATAACATATGAAACCTACCAGATTGTAGTAGAAGATCAATAAGTAATAATTTCAATAAGAAACAGAACTGGATTCATTGTGCCACAAGAAACACAAAGAATATTACATACAGTATTCTTTCATGGAAAAGCAAGGGTTAGTAGCTCCTTATGCATAGATTGTTATATAATCATCAGTTCCAAAGGCCATTATCAATAAAGACTGAATGGAAAAAATACAGATAAACCTTATGGCAGAATACTAGTGGATCATCTCCCAGCATTTATTGTGGAACATCACCAGGTGCTGGTGAAAGATCCTGAAACTCTGGAGAATTAGAGCATGCTTATTGGAATCAAAACTATCATAACCTTCCACTTAACATTTTAAAATTGGGACACACAAATCTGTTCCCTAAATTTCCATCTGAAAATATGTGTACCTCAAAAAGTTGCTATAAAATTAAATAATATGATATAAACCCAACATTTAGTATTGACCTTAAGTTGTAGCTAATAAATTAATATCTTTTCACTAAAATGCATGTGGTAGGGTGTAAGGGGTTTATTGTGTGGTTTATTACAATAATGAGATTCTTTGTCAAAGACTAGGTCTTCCATACTGATAGATACAAAGGAATAAGAACCTTCTGAAAGGGAGTATTATAACTTCTCTTGACAGTACCCATATAATCATCGTAGGAGATTCTTTAAGTGCATAAGCACATATTAGTATCCTGAAGTATACCTTTCAAACAACGAGCTAGAATAAGCAGTATTTCTAGCCAATACATCATATAATCTTCTAGGGTTCCCTTAACCAGTTTCCATTTTATGACACTGTATGCTCAACTAAGTTGTTAGTTGGGGCATGTGTGGTGGAAGAGAGTAAGATCAAACAGTATAAATAATAGTTTTATGTAAGAGATCTTTTATTTGCTCTTCAACTCTCCTATAAGACCGATTTATGACAATTTTTTTGCCATTTATGAACAGTGTTCCAAAATGGCAAGAAATATTAAAAAAGAGCACACATAGAAAACACGGAACATCAACAAGGGAACTGTTTAAGTCATAAAGGAAGCCATTGCACACAGTAGAAAATACACTATGTCATTGAGCAAATAAGAGGTTTCCCTTGGTATTTATTTAAGATTTGTCTAAGTAATTGAGTCTTACAGAAGAAGAAAGGTCACATTTTAGCACCTCAGAAGCTACATAATAATTGGTAAAAAAAAACAAGTATAAGATGATAAACATGCTGAGATCAAATGTTACAGTTCTTTGTGCAATTCTGAAGGCTTAATTTTAGGATATGAAAATACTCAAGGCATGTTTAGTAATTATAAGCCAATAAGAAGATCCATCCAGGAGGAATAATTATATAATTTCTGCATGGCTTCATGTGTGAAGCTTAGAGAATGGCACTAAACAGATTCCTCTGTCATTAAGACTGCTTCTGGCAGTGACTCACCATTTTAACCAGGACTGCATTACATCCTAAAATAGTGGGTATTCTTGTCTCCCCTTTGTACATGTGAGAAATTAAGCAGATTTTATTTCCTAGGAGCTTAAAAACTTTCAGAGAGTTCTCCAAGCTTGATCCCACTTCTGAGATTATTGCTAGTTACAAGATAGAGTTAAATAAACAATGAATAAACAAGAAATTTCTGTTTTGAAATGTTTTTCATTTGCCTGAAAGAGCTTGTCTTGTTTTGTGGAAAATTAATTTGTATTCTTAGTGACCTGTGGTTACTTACAACAGCAAAATGCCATCTGTGTAAATAATAGGGGATCAGTTTCAAATTCATGAGAAAACCACTTTAAATCACATTAAGACATTTGATTTCATGAGTTTCAACCAATAAATATTACAACAACCCCATTATGTTTATAAGCATTAGAAGTAGGGATGGTGACAATTAAAGTGTAAAGAATATGCCCATAGATAAGGAAGAAGCAACATGATTGGGCATGAGTGGCAATAGAGCAAAATAAATAATATTTTAACCCTTTGTCTCACAAAGAGTTAAGAATATGTACATTTTTAAAAATTCTATAATGGATACTTAACCTTGCTAACCTGACACGGAGTAGATTCAGCCAAGGATTTTTTCCCACAAAGAAGACTGTAACAGCACACTCTAGATCTGCACAGGTTCAAACCAAGCAATATGTGCCTCATGTGTGTATCAGATGCCATTTCTTTGGCATCCTCCACCAACACTGACTCTTAGTATCTTTCCCCCTCTTCTGCACAGGCCCCCGAGCCTCAAGGCACACTTGTATTCTCTGAGTATTGGCTCAGTCTAGAACAAGGATCAGTGATCAATGCAAAAATGCCTTTTGCTAGTTTTTCTGGTGGTCCATTTGTGCTGAGCTCATAATTACATATCTTCTTGTAGGGAATTTTCAGAGTTCCTCTGAAGAAAATATGATTGGGTGGAGAAACGGAAAGGTATTCCTGAGAGAAACAGTTCTGGCATGAAGGATGCACATGTCTGGGGAAAGAGCTTATGTCAGACTGATTATTGGGGAGTCATGTTGTCACCAATCACCTCCTAGAACCATGGAGATGGGAGTTTATAAACCTGTAATTCCTGGAACATTTGTTGGTTCAGTTCTCTCAACCTTACAAACTTCCCCTCTGCCCTCATAGTCACTCTGAGGGATAGAAAGTGCCTGGCAGATGGAAGGAGCATGCATAACTGAGCTGTTCAGAGAAGAAATGAGCAGTCAGCCTACGTGAATACAGAACATTACCAGGGAGGCATCAGGTGTAGAGGCCAGGAAACAGGATTTGAAATCAGACAAGAAAGGACTATTTACCATTTGAATGAATTTTGGTTTCCCTTTTCATATGCAAAGTAGGACAATTAATAGCAGTGCTATGCTTTACAGAATTATTGGGATGATGTCATGGGATGGAGGCTGTGAAAATGTTTTCTAACACATAACAAACTGCACACTAGTTAGCAAATATCACTACGCCATAAAGGTCAGCGATGTTCTTAACAACACAGGACTTTATACCTGCCAGTCACTGCTGCTGTTACTGGTAAAATTAAATTATGAATGAGATATTCATAATAAAATATTAACTGGAAAAAGCAATATTGATTTGTTTGATATTTGACCTATTTGCATGGTTCCAGATGAACAATTTCCTGATTGGAATTTCAACAAATTCTTGGGCATTTTAACATAAAACTGGACTATACCTACACAAGAAACATGAATCAATTTTTGTATCATTTGTAATGGATTTACTATAAAAATTGCAGATTTTAAAAAATTGTATTTGACCATCACAACATCCCCTTAATGGGAAACCAGAAGAAAAATACTTTGTAACCGTCAAAAAAAATCGCCTCTCAGTGGAGTAATGAAGTTTGGAAAGTCCCAATGCCCTGGTCTTCTTGGGTGCTGTGGACACAATTATTTTCTTTCTTCACTCCAGCATGGGATATACCCAGAAGGTGCTCTATTGGATAAAAGTGAGCCCATGTAGTTCTTTCCAAAGAATTTACATATAGGAAAAAATCTATGACAAGAAAGCTTTTTTTGCATAGGCAGGCCATAAATCCTAAGCTATGCTGCTCTTTGGACATGTTTTCTGTCACATGGGTTAAAGGGCCTAGAGTACCAAAGGCCATAGAGAACATTGTATAGAATGTAGAGAGGAGAGAAAATTCCACCAACAAATCTTATGTCCCTGTGGCTTTGGAGTCCCACACATTCTAGTGTAGAATTTCTAATACATGCCATTACATCTATAGCAAATGCACAGACATTTTGTTTTAATTTGTTTTCTTTTTCTTTCTTTCTTTCTTTCTTTCTTTCTTTCTTTCTTTCTTTCTTTCTTTATTTTTGATTTTCGAGGCAGGGTTTCTCCGAGGCTTTTGGAGGCTGTCCTGAAACTAGCTCTTGTAGACCAGGCTGGCCTCGAACTCACAGAGATCCGCCTGCCTCTGCCTCCCGAGTGCTGGGATTAAAGGCGTGCTCCACCAACGCCCGGCTTGTTTTCTTTTTTTAAAAGTCAACACAAGGGAGATTTTTCTTTATAATTTATTGCTATTTTATAAGCTTTCTATGGTACAAATGTACTTTTAAAAACAGAAAAAAAATTATCACTTGCATTGGAAATGAATACAAAGATGTAGAAGTTTACACCAGCTGTTTTCTAATCACTTAAGAGTGTAATTTTCACACCAGAATTAAGAAAATACCCCTGAGGGCAGAAAGATGGTTTGATGGTTAAGAACACTTGCTGATATTGCATAGGACTCAGTTTCAGCTGCCAGTATCAACATTAGCATCCAGTGGCTCATAAATTTGTAGGAATATATTATTTATGATTTATTAAAGCTTGCCCGAGGATTCAGAAAACATAGTCAGCCACAAGCCATAGAAGTCAGGTATATACCTTTAATCCCAGCAGCCAGAAGCTAGGAGATGATGGTACACACCTTTAATCCTAGGATTCAGTATTAGGAGGTAGACTGATGTCTCTGAGTTCAAGGCCACCCAGAGATATATGAAATTGAAACAGTCTAAAAGAGTAACAGACCACATGCCTTTAATTCCAGCACTAGAGGGGTATATATAGAAGCTGGGCTTCAGAGTCAGTAAGAGTCATTCATTCTCCAGTGACACTGAACACAGGACGGCTCAGCATCAAGTATGATAGGAAGACATTGAAGTCTCAGTATTCTCTGGCCACACTATGAAGAGGTTACAGTCTGAGGTTTGGTGAGAGCTTGTGAAGAGAGGATAAGCCCATTCAGCCTGAGGCAAAGGTAAGAAGCTAGTAGCCAGCTTCTTTGCTTTTCTGATAGTAGGATTGAAATTTGAACCTCAATGTCTGTCTCTGGGTCATTTACTTTTCATGTTATGTAACTTGGCCATAACTACAATCCCAGTGCAATTAGAGGTCTCTTCTTGCTTCAAGAGGTTCTGCATCCACATGGTGAACATGCAGACAAGATGTAGAATTTTAATTCAGCTTCATTTGAGAACCACAATTAAACACCCATACACCCCAATTCCAAACAAAAGAAACATACCCCTATAGCCAAGACTCCCAAGGAAGGAAATAGGGTGCATTGTAGAATATTGGCCACTTGGTTGGCTCTTAATCTCTAAATCCAAGTGAACACTAGAAATATTAACTATCTATTTCCACTCACACACTGAATCATTTATCAGTCATGGGCTTGATTTAAAAACAAAACAGCAGCAAAAACCAAATTCTTTGTAAACAGAGTAAAAGCATTGATTTCCATGGCTCACTTTCTCCATTTAGTTCAAGTATACACATTTCTTTCTATTTCAGTGAAATGATAGCAAAATTTAACCAAAGGGTGCAGTAATTGGATCTTCCTTTTGTCACCAAGTTAAACGCTAATGAATTTGTGAATCTCAGGAGAATTCCAGGTTGTTGGGTTTCTTAGTTTCTTCTGCACGTCTCTTATTTGGCTTTTTAGTTTAATGGAGGTTTGTTTATTTTTTTAATGATCCTTTTTAAGGGAAAAATGAATATACACAAACGGAGAAACTAAAATTTAGGCTAGAACTTCTTTGAGATTCATGCATCCTTGTTAGCAGGAAAGCAAGAGAAGACATTTCTTACATGGTAGGGGTATGTCTGTAGAATTCCAACTCCATTTTAATGGTGAAAAACACCATTCCTTAGTGTTTTGTTATAAATAAACATAAATATAGTGTCATCATCTGGTTGAGTTTTTTCTTATTCCCTATCAAAATAAGAACAAATGTGAGTTGAAGTGATAGAGTTAACAGCTATAGGTTATTTTGCTTTAGTTGAAAGAATTAAGCTTATTTATCATCGTCTGCGGCCAAGAATGTGACTCGAGGCTGAGTGTATAATTAGACACAGTCCTTTTTCAAGTGCAGAAACCTGGAGGAAAAAAACCCACATGCTTTTCAAACACATTTTTTATTCTAAATAAAGAGATCTAATTTAGATCTTAAGTGGGAGATTCACAAATATCTATACCTCCCAGCTCCATCAAAATGAACTTACCAAGAGTGATATTCCTGTTTGGCAAATTCAAGAGGGACTGCAGCAAACCTAAGACATCCAGATTTCAATCTTGGAAATTTGATTTAGCAAATCCAATTACCAGCCTGCTTTCAAATGGTTGCCGTCTCTATTTGCTTTTTGTTATTTTTAACAATCTTTAACTCCTGCACAAGCTTCTTTATTTATGTCTCTTTAAATTTCTATTTCTATGTGGCTGCTGTTCTTTTTCCTTTCTATTTAGTGACAAACTCTTTCACCAAACAAGTTCCCAAGATCTCCGTCTACAATAGAAACGTGAAAGGCAAAAGTGCCTTCCAAATTGTCTTTTGCTCACATGGGGCAACGGATCTTTTCTCCCTAGAGGTCTGGTGGCCTGAGGGCCATGACTTCTGTGTTTGCACTTACACACCACCACAAACCAGGTAGCACCCCTTATTTTCTCTCCCTTACATGGAAATATGCACAGATCATGGATGCCTTGGACAGTGACAGCATGGAAATCCTGGAACTGAAGACTGTTGATGCAGCAAAGGGCAAGCTTGTCATACTCTCACTGCAGAGAAGAGATAAGAACAGTACAGGATAGAACAGCTATCTAGTGCATGAAAGGGCTGCGCCTGAACCCAGGGCTCTTGATTTCCTGCCAAAATTCTTTTTTTAGTTAGCCTTGGCAGGCTATAATCAATTTTTTTATTTTTAAAGTTCTTTATTCCTTTGGTAAAGTTAATTCTGCAAAAACCAACACATTCTGAGGAGTTTATAGATTTGTGTCATTATCAAGCAATCAATATTACCCTTGGAAAGAAATTCAATAAAATGTTCTGTCAAAGGGTCTCAGTTAATTCTTACTGGGTCTCTCGAGTCCACTAAATATTCTGGTTTATTATTATATTTTATTATTAATTTATTAGTGCTCACTAATATACTTTATATGAAGCAGCCAACTGTACAATAGGTTGGTCAGAAGGACAAGGAGAAAGAGGCAGAGGAATTAATGATGTTACCAAGGACCCAAGAGCATGAGGGATTTTCTGAGCCAGGCAGCATATTTCTCATTTTACAGAAGAGAAAATTGAGGTGGGAGACACTAAGCAGTTTCCCCAAGGATCTACTTGCATGGCAGAGGTAACAAAATCTGAGCCATTTTGACCCCAAATCTCATTATTCTGAAGTAAATGTTTGAAAATCAAGTGAAAACACAGGGAAAGGGCTCTTCAGAAAGACATAGACATTATTTCCAAACACTGCTTTTTAAAAGTCATTAACATAAAAAATAATCTGTATTATTTCTCTGGCCTTTTGCCCATTTTCTCCATGGAAGAGGGCCAAATGTTTGAAAGACTTTTTGAGGCATTCTGATACTAGATAAAGCAGTGCATTTTAAAATTTGGGTGATCTATCAGATACTCATGATTTTCTTTCCCTCATAGGGAAATGTCCATGAGATATGAACACCCTGAAAAACCACAAATTGTTAAGGAAACTGTTCCCTTTGTGCTAGGGTGACTTTTGATTGTCTTTAAAGGATCGCCTTCATCACAGTCAGGTTCATTTGTCATTCTCAGATTGCTCAACAGAAAAGGCCATGCACTGAGCTTCAAGTAGAAGCCACACACCACTGATTATTCATTTTACAAAACTCATTTTTAGATAACATTTTATAAGACACATCACAAGTGGGTAATATATGTTCCTGGAGACAAGAGCAAATCAAGTTGCTTTCAACAATTTTTAAATTTGTAGCTAATACTGAGACTTTAAAAATGGTTAGCAGTAATAACTCAAGTTATGTTGAGCTCAACAGTTGGGAAAACATTTTCATACCCATGATTTTAGTGAATGCCAAAGGACCCGTAAAGTAAATTACAAACATTAGATAAATGTTAATCTATGTTTTTAGTTGGGTTATGTCCTAGAGATACAAAACAGTAATTAGAAATATCCTTTGTCCTGAAGAAAAACAGAAGCCAGTATATTTACAAAATTTTCTTCAGGAAAATACTCGATAAGTAAAACTCAGAAATTGAAATAAACTTTCCCACTTAGTCCATTTATGCCTGAACTAGATATTACAGCTACAGCTGGGACCAGAAATTTTTGATACCAAAAGTTACCCTTGTCTCTCTAGGAGTGCAAACCATAGAAATTTAGAGTAGATGATCATGGGAGTAACATTTAGAGAAAAGTAGTTATGAGCATATTGTAATTAATTATTTCTATTAGTTTCGTAGCTTTGAGCACATATATTTATAACTTTAGCATTAAAATTTTAATTTATTTTACCTTATGTGTATGAGCGTTTTACCTGCGAGTGTGTATGTATATGTGCTGCATATGGTACCTGGTGCCTATGGAAGTGAGAAGAGGTGGGCCAGAAACCCTGGCAATGACATTATGTATGGTGTGGGTGCTGGAAAGTCAACCCAGCAACAAGGACTCTTAACTCCTAAACCAACCTAGACCCCACCTTGGAATTTTTCAGGAAATAAAACTCTCTAACTTCTGCTGATGTCAGCAACATGTTTCACATTCCTACTAACAAAAGTTACTGTAACAGAAGGCTAAAGAGAAATAGAATCTAAGCAATCATGGCTACACAGTCATCTTTGCATGCCCTAGGGTACAATGGCTGAGTATGCCATTCTGTAAGATTCTGGGTCTCACAGCAGAGAAGATGAAGACTCTAGAGTGCCAAGTGTACAAAAGACAGGCTTTGAAAGCTTTTGAACAAAAAGAAATTAGAAAGGTTCATGAAAGTGGCTTTAGAATGAGAATTAAATAATATCTTCATAATCATCTTCATGAAAACAGAAATGATCATGCGAGCTGGTTTTTACCTCATTAAGAAAGACAGCAGAAAATGAATTCAAACTGTAGCCATAAGTATTTAGGTTATCCATGCAAAATTATTTCCTACAGGTAAGATTACCAGTTCTGAAACCAAATACCCAGGGAAGTTGTGGGATCTCTTTTGAAAACAGGGGTTTGTGGGAGGTGGGGAGTCTTAATCTCTATTCGTGGTTCAAGTTGGACAGGACCCCAGGGAGGAAGGTGGACTATAGGACTACCCAATTTCCTTCCAGTTCCATGATTCTATCCACAGGATGGACTCAAGATAAAAGCATCTTTAGATATACCTCTAGTCATTTTCCATCTTTACAGTGATTTCTACAATCATTCTATTATTATAGAATACTATTTTAAGATGTGTTACATTTGTTTATGCTGTGAAACATTTGTTTAATGATGCAAGGATGTGTTGCATTCTTCTATGTTACATTTGCTTAACTCTGTGAAGCTGTGTTACTTTATCTAAAACACTTGGTTAGTCTAATAAAGAGCTGAATGGCCAGTAACAACACAAAAGAACGGATAGGAAGAGCTGGCAGGCATAGAGAATAAATAGGAGGAGAAATCTGGGAGCAGAAGATCGATGAGCAAAAGAAGGGGAAAAAGAAGAGGATGCCCGGGGCCAGCCACACAGTAAGTCAAGGAGAAAGAAGTAAAGAAATGTATATAAAATAGAGAAAGATAAAAGCCCAGAGGCAAAAAGGAAGAAAAGCTGGCAAGAAACAAGCCAAGCTAAGACTGGGCTCCCAAAGAGCAGAGCCAAAAGTGTAAAACAACAACATTCTATGGAGATAGTAATCACACTCTTTCACTCACTAAATGAAGTATATAAATGAAACACAACAGAGACATGAGCAGGGATGTGACATAGGAAACTGAAGACATTTTTCCCCTGTAGTTCATTGAGGTAATAACTAAGAAATGGGCCCCAGAAGTGTAAAGGATTAGGATCACCCTACACATCACTCAACTACAAAGTTGAGATGAAATTCATGCCCTTGCACAGTGGGCATCTCATGAAACCTGTTTTTCACTTTGAAAGATCAAATTTAGGCTTTTGAAGAGAATATGTTTAACATCCAGGTATTTACAAGATCAGAGAAAGCACCATGAAATTCCATATAGAAATCTCTGCTTCTCTTAATACAATGGTGATAAAATCAGGTAGCTCCCCACACTAACAGATGTGTACAACAATCACCCTATTTCTATGAGACCACTGCCTTAGAGCTCTTAGTACACATAAAGTCCACATCTTGCCTTAAGGATTATGTGTCAACTAGCAATTGCCAATAGATAATGAGTATATGCTTTAGATACAGAAAATACTTGATTAACTTCAACTTCTTGAAGTTTTTTTAATTGTATGAGAGACTTTGGACAGGTAACTTAACCATTTGTTTCTTCATCTGCAAATTGATGGTTAGAACGGTGAACCAGATTGAGTGGCTTAGTATCTTAGGGACACACAAGCAAGGCACATACTAAAAACTCATTAAACTGTAGCAGCTACTGCTGTTATTGCATGTGCCTCAGCACTGGGCAGTTACACAAAAACAACATAAGATATAACAACCTTTTCTTTGATATGAGGCACACAGAGGCTCTTTTTAGTCATAGCTATGAAAGCCATGTCTCCATAGCCAAAAGAAAGTGCAGATGAACAGGCATTTGCCTTATTGTCTAAGGACTGAACATGTAAGAGAGGCTCCACTTAGAGCAGTGGGTACAGATATGAAGGAGAACCCATGTTTTCTGAGAATTTGTGGCTGGAGTGGATAGTATCATATAAATAGATAAACTTAAGATGCTACTGTGCAAGTAGATGGATGCGAAAACCAGGAGGGAGGGACATCTTGGCTGAGTCTACATTCCCAGCAAAAAGAAAAAAGGATCATGAACATCAAACAGTTGTTTTCTGAAATATTAGGTCAGTGACATGCCAGTACGGGCACTCTAGTTACAAGTATCAAGGCTTTCTATATAATACATGAAATAACTTTTTTAAGCTATATGGGAAGAAGTCCAGTGGCAGCACAAGGCAATGATTATACTAAAAGTTAAAATAACTTTCATGAGATTATCAAAAGCACATAGTGTGTAAAAATATATTCCAACCAAGTTTTGTAAACTAGGAAACAGTTTACCAAATTAAACCCTCTGAAAAATGATTAGGCTGTGGTAAGAATCTACCTAAACAACCATTCTCAACTGATTATGAAAACAATCTATATCCTGTTCTGGTGTCTCCTCATCCCTTGCCTATGGCCTCATGCTGCTGTGGAACATACTCCTTCAGGTATAGTATGCCATTACTGTCTCGAAATCAGAATGTCGGTGATTACCCACAGGAGATCCTCAAAGGATTACACCCAGTAACATTCCCTGGAAGGAGGGCATGAGGCACACGGGTCAGAGCATGAGGAGCTCATAAGTGGCCAATGAGGCAACACACTAGCCACATGTAAGCTGCTCATAGGCCTATAGGTAATGCTTCACCATGGCTCTGTGGCTAATCCCTCATCAGATTCTTGTAGATCACCCTTCACCCATGTTCCTGTAGTTAATTCTGTTAAACTCTTTGCTTCACCAAACTAGACTTGGATGGAATCATTTCTATGGTCTTTTGGTGACAAATAAATGTTGGTTCACATTGCCCCAGGTAAAGGGCACACAGCATGCATGTGCCAGGAGTCCTTGCAGCATCCACAACAGGTTGACCTGGTATAGCAAATGTCTTTTCCTCAAGGCTGTTTGAGTTGATCTCTCAAGCACAGAAACTCCCAGTCCTACTCTGAATTTTCTTCTACTCAAAACACCCATGTTAAGTGGTGTGAATTCTACCTCATGGAATTTGATGACTTGTAACAGCTCCTATCACTCAATACCATTTCTACCTTTACTGAATGAAAGACTTAGAAAACTTGTATATAATTGCTATAATTTCAGACTTACAAGTTGTCTGACAGACAGATTATGCTCAATAATACAGTTCACTGAGTGAACTCTTATGACCCCACTTACTTGATTTTATCCCCATAGCTTTATATGAAACCAAGCCACCATAAACCAAAATTTCTCCTTCTCTCAGTGTTCCTAATCAATTTTACTAAAGCACAGACTAGTTTCATTTCCTGGCTGAAGCCTATAACTGGTTTCTCACCATTAAAGATCCCTCACACTAGTATTTATAAAGAGCCACCAACGGTCCCAGCTTTGTGATTCAAAACAGCCTTTGTGTCTGTGTTGCTGTTTCATCTTGCCTACCTAAGGCACCTGACTGGTCAAATAAAAAGCTGAATGACCAATATGTAGGCAATAGATGGATAGGTGGGGCTGGTGGGCAGAGATAATAAGTAGGAAAAGGACTCTGAGAATGGAGAGAGAGAAGAGAATGAGAGAGAAAGAGGGAGACACCTTGGGCCAGACATCTAGGCAGCCACCAGCCAGTTAGAGAGAATAGCATGCAGAATCAAAGAAAGGTAAAGATCCCCAAGGCAAGACATAGATGAAGAGACACAGGTTAATGTAAGTTGTAAGAGCTAGTTGGACAAGTATAAGTTAAGGCTGAGCATTCATAATTAAGAACAAGTCCCCGTGTCATGATTTGGTGCTGGTTGGTAGTCTTAAGGAAAGCCTGCTAAGTGTGTCCTCCCTGTCATGCCTCAGATCATGTAGAATACTTGGCCTATAGTGACTCTCCTATCCTTTGCCTTTACCTCTGGAAACCTCATGAGCCCTTAAATGGCTCTTGGAAATGCCCTTTTAATCCAAATTCACTGTCAGATGTTATACCTTCACCTTGCACCTTATTTTCATCATGATATAGGTGTGTGTGAACCCATGCTTTCCTTCACTTTTCTAAACTTACAAAGTTCAATTATGCCTACCTATCACTTAATTTGAAGCACCCAACACTTGTCAATGCTTAATACTTACTGAAGGGTTGGATACAGTGATAATAGGGTTTTGTGAACTTAGAGGAAATGAGAGGATTCAATTGTGTTTGATTGTATGCCTTGATGTTTGTTGCCCACATACATGAAATGAAAGCTACTAGGTTATTGTGAGTACTTCCCAGATATTTCGGGTGGAATATGAGAAGAGGAGAATGGAGATCATTTGCTTTTTCCCAAGCAGGCAAACTGTCCAACATATGAAAAAGTAGCATTTGAACATTTTTTAAGCATTAATGTTCAGCTGAGTCACAAAAATCTATGAGACAGAATTTAGAAAAGATTCTTTGTGGGAAGTTGTTTTAATGTTTAGAGTTTACTATGTATTTATTGTATTAAACTGGAAGACAAATATATATATTCTAGACAAAAGTACTATAAAATACTGCAACTCCACTCTGTATTCCTGTCATTTTGGAAGTGGCCTTGAGTTCAGTACTCTTGACAAAAGTCTGCACCTGAAGAGAAAGGAGGAGACAATAGTGTTGATGCTTAGCCAGACTGTTCGGAATAGCCCTGTCGCCAGGCAAAGCTGTTTCCTAGGCCACTTTCTGCTTCATTAGAAAGAAGCCTGATTAGAGACAAACTGGATGTAGGTTATGACATCTGAGAACTCGGGACAAACATGGCTCATTGTACTATAATCTGATTTCAGAATGGCTTATGCAATTCACATTCCTTGTGAAAGCTTTCCCAAGGATAACTGATGAATATTTCTTTTCTTTCCCTTTTCTTCGTGTGTGTGTGTGTGTGTGTGTGTATGTGTGTGTGTGTGTGTGTGTGTGTGTATGTGTGTGTGTGTACAGGGAAGGAAAAATCTGCTCATTATTTGACAGAATAGGACAGCCACCTCTTTGGAATGAGGGCTGCATTATGAATCAGTGTTTTTCTGTTTCTTCCTTTCATTTACCTGCTGCTTTACTAGACACCCTGGGCGGCTCTGAAACCTCTCAATGACGTCAATGGGACAGAGAAATTGGAGCAGCAGAGACAGCTGCAATGCACCAAGTCTACTGAGGTTTTATTCTTTTCTCCCAGGGTGACATCCGAGACAGATATTATCAATCAAGCCCTTCTGGCTCAGCACCAATCAAAGGCATTTTATCACGCAAAGCAGTAAAAGCTGCAATTAGAACACTGGTTTGGCTTTTTCCCTAGGAATATTTTCTTCATGACAATTAATAATGCAATTAAAATTTGATTAAACAGGAGAATGCTTACTAGAATATTTAATTAAAATATGGGAGCAATTTTCTTTAATGTTTCATTTAGCACATTATTTAAGAGTATTCTGTATTTTGTATTAAAAATTCAAGCATTAAAAATACCACCTTTCTCAAAATCACAAATAAAAGGCAATATCCGAGAAATGGGTAACCAAAAGACCAGTGACATATGCAACAGTCTGCCCATCACTTAAGGAGTCAGGGACATCAGAAGTTCTGTGACAACTGACTGGAAGGCAACTGGCACTTGGTGAATTAATACACCAAATCATTCAAAATAAAAACCAAAAAGGAAAGAAAGTCAATTGCTTTTGCTTGTTAAGCACAACCTATTTATTGATTTTAAAGTTCTCTTCTTAGGAATAATCTTCAATATTTGATCACATAATTGCATATTGAAAGCTGGAAACAGACACTTAATGATATAGTTTTTAAAAGAGGTCTCTACTTTCCTCCTCTATTTTTAAAAATGATGTCTTAAACTACTGAAGATGTCTAAATCTCTCACATTAAGTCTTAATAATAATAATTTTTATTTCTTTTTTTATTTTATGTTCACCTTCAACATTCCTTGTGATAGCTAGGCAGAGAAAATTCTCACCAGGAAGATGGGTACAGAGTCTATGGCAGGCATGCTTGCCCTTCTAGCTGGAAAACTTATTGACAGATTCTGGTGATAGTATGCTAACAATGTGGAATGGAGAGAAGATTAGGCATTGGAATACAGAGGGAGACAATGATGCCAGTCTCAGGGTTATGTACCCAAACAACTGGGCTCTAAAGCCACTAGTTGAGAAAGTCAAACTGGCAGAGGACAGCAGAAAATGCTTTTCAGCAGCCACCTACTACCATTGAAGTATTACACTATTGGATCAGCTAGTATCACATATGACATAAAAGCAGACCTAATGACAGACCCTAAAATGTGAAAGGTTGTTGTATAAAGGTTTTAAATCAGGTATAAAGAAGAGAGCATATGCATATGTGTCAGCACTTGGAATTTAGGCTAGGTAACAGATATCTTGACAAATGGGTTATATTTACCTATGGCAGGGACCTTTATTATTTGGATTTAATTAAATAATTTTGCTTTAAATACCCTTCTATGAATTTAGCTGTGAAACACAGAATTTACACACTGATTTCTTCATTTCTATTAGCATAGTATTATTGACGCAGGCATTGAGACCTAGTAGATGTGCCTGTATAACAGTTCTCTCTCCTATTAGGTACATTTCTTGAATGACTGCTTGGACACAATGTAATGGACTGAAATGACACATGAATAAACACCTCAGGTACTCTAAATGTGATCATGGCTGTTTTCAGATGTTTGTGAGATGTTTGTGTAAAATTGTGTATTATTATGTTTCAATGCCAAGTAATGTGCTAGTAGATATACACGTACACACACACACACACACACACACACACACACACACACACAGAGAGAGAGAGAGAGAGAGAGAGAGAGAGAGAGAGGGGGAGGGGAGGGAGGGGAGAGAGAGAGAGAGCTAGAAACATGAAAATTATTCTTACTTCCTGCAGCTAATCACCACTATCAGTAGAAAAAAATCAAATTAGGGCCATTTCACAGCTGTGGGAAACGAACTCAGAGTCAGTGGCCTGCCAAAGCTTGCTAGTGTTATAAATAGGTCTAAATGTCCAGGTTACCTAGTTACCAGGACTCTTCATTTCTGGTCTTTCATGAGCTAGGTTTCTCCTTTCTGGCTGCAGGTTCCCTAGTTTGTGTCACCACTAAGGAGTATGGCTACAAGCTTATTAATGTTTTCTTCCTTGAACTCGAGCATCCTTGTAAATCATCAATCTAGCCACAATGCTTCCTGCCCAATGCCTTTGTGATTTCTCATGCTTTTATGGGAGAAGAGAAAAAAAAACCTGTTTCCTAGTGTGTCTCAACAGACCTTACATGATATACAGGTTGATTAATTTCCTGACTTTCTCTTCCTTGTGTGAGTCAGGGTTCATCATGAAATCATCTTCCAAGTGTTTCAATTTGTTGCACTGTTTCATGTTTCCATATATCTTCTTTCCTTTCCCTCATCTCAACCTGCTGCTTCCTGTTACTAAAAGCTTCTATTAAGACAGCTGCTGACCAGACTCAAGCTGTATTTGTTCACACCTGCTTCCTCCCTACTTGACTGAGTTCTGTAGAGTAACAACTGCAGCTTATTTATTTCTTTGCCCCACCTAGGCACAGAATATTCTGCTGTTTTTGAAACATGCTGCATGGATCCATGGACGTCACCATTTCTGATTTATCTTGCTCTAGCTCATTGAGAAAGCTATAACTACCTTTTGATGACGCAGGGCTAGACTGGTATAGAGGACTCATTGACCTTAAGTCCCATAGTCTGGGTATTGTTTCCTCAGAGGAAATAGATATTTGTTGGCTTCAAGAGTCATGAGAAAGGATACTACAAATCCTAGAACTAGGTTCAAAATTTTTTGATTCAAAGTCCTTACTTTTTTTTAATGGGAAAATTTTTCCATTGGGAAGGTCAGAGGTAGGGAGAAGTTGAAAAATCTCAGAGTAGGATAATAAGCTCTGACTTCCTTAGCGCCAGTTGGATGGGAGGTGGGGTGGTTTTCCCTGGTAGAGACTGTAGTTGAAAGCAGAGTTCACAGATTCTAAGGACTCCCTGTCCTTGTAAGAGGTGCACTGTGCACCCTGTCAAACAAGAAATGCAATGCAGCTTGAGGTAGGAATCTACCTAGCCTGCACATCAAGCTAATTAGTCCTTTGCTGACAGCTAGACTAACCCAAGTGAGCTGGATATCTTAGATAATTTATTTAGTCATTCAATTAGCAAATACTGATAGATAACTGTACCATCCTAGACATTGTAGATTCAATGTTGAACAAATAGAGCAACCTATACTCATTAGGTACATTTTAGTATCTTTTCCCCCTTATAGCACATTTTTTAATATAATGATCAGAGCACATGGAGTACTTTTGTCAATGGGCAGACTTCTTTCCTTTCTAAGCCACACTACTGGGTCTTTTCCATGTAAAGTATGTTACTTATCTTCAGTTTGTTTTATTGCTAGCCATCTTGTGCACTCTCCACTGTCTATTGACAAATAGGGTCACTGCTGTCTAAGTATGCACTGATCTTTCTCTAGCCTGGAGTCATCCATTTTCCATTCAAAGTTTATTGGACATAAATGACTTGCTGGTTGAGTTTCCAATAGTAAGACTGATGAACATTAATGAATCAGTGACTTCAAATGAAATTAGCAATAAAAAATAAAGGTAGATCCTTACTAATAGATGGTTGATATCTATCAAGTACATACTGAACATATAAGATTCATTATCTAAAATTAATAAGAAGAGCTGCATCTCTCACTTACTTAACCACAATGTATGTATACAGTATATCTTATATAGTTCCTCTTTGCCCATAGCAAAAATGCCATAAAAATTGTTAACTGCTGTGGTAGGCAATCAAAATATTTTTAGACAAGATCATTAGTCATCAACAAACTGGGTAATAAATGTTTTCTGTTTATGAAGGTCACAAAAGAATGTAAATATACTCATTAACTAAAATTTAAATATTTATATGCTTATGCACGATAACTGAAAAGTTAAATCATTACCAAGAAATCAGTAATTATGCAAATTGCATTTCACACATGCTGAAAGAGCAAGCATTTTAGAGTTATGCAGAACTGAATTTTCATTCAGATTTTGCTCACTATGTGTTCCAGGAAAATTAACATTATCCAAGCCTTATCTGAAACGCAGAGTGGAATACCCATTAAGCACTTTCTCATGAAGAACAGATTAGTTAACATAAGGGCCTCTACCTTGGCAAAAGTAGATATTTTATGTTTTAAACAATGTGATATATTTTAATTTATTTAGAGTTTGTTCAGTAAGGAAAAATCATCAAAGGGTGATTTCACAGTATGTCTCCAACTTTGGAGTTTTTCCAAATAATGTGATATATATATATATATATATACATATATGTGTATACACACAAAAACTCAACACACATACAAAACATGCTCTTGGTGCCCTTGTAAAAAAAGGAAGAACTTTCATTGTGACAAAAGATTATAGTGTTTATGATTTGAATTATAATTCCAATTCTAAGATGTGTCCTATCTTAAAAAGTGATTTTTGAGGAGTAACTGAAATTTCTCTGAAAAATGCTTCCAACTAATGCCCACATTGACTAATGTGAAGCTTCATGTAGCTTCACATGAACCATTATAGATGGCAGGGCATTGCTGGAGCCTTTGACTGATTATTTGGAAATCAATAAAACACCAAGGGCCTTGATCTGAGGTTCCTAAAATGTCAAAGAACCTGAGTATTTACTGTATGTGTCACAGACACATCTCTGAGTTGCCATGTTCTGACTGTAGCTTACAACACTGCTAAAAGCCAACCAGATGTTTCAGTGCTTGGAAACTTTGCTGTGTCAGCTTAAAAACAGCAACATCATCTTAGTTTGCAAATAAGTCATCCTTCAGGCCAAGCACTCAAGGGGTAAGTGTGCAAAAGACCAAGGATTGTCGTGTATCATACATACAAAGTCACTGAAGTTTCTGGATATAAGCATGTATCAAGTTGCACAATTACCCACCCACACACTTATTCATTAGTTTAAGTATTTGATGAGTACTTGGGAAATGTTAAGTGTTAATCTAAGCATAAATGTATGTGCATCTATATCTGTGTATACCTTCTATACCTACATATCTATATCCATATGTCAATTAGCAAGACTGGAAATAATCCTGTTTCTAATGGAACTTACATTCCATTTCACTATAGAGAATGATATAGGAGGTGTGGGAACATACATACATAAAATATAAAAGCCATTCTGTAGGCTTTATCTTGGTTAGATCAGTCATGCCCTTTTCTGTCTGTGTCTATGTGGAGGGCCTCCCTCACACTCAGCCCCCAGAGATGTGAAGTACAAATGCCAATCCCCTCTGTGAAGCCTGTGCTGGCTCCCTATGCACAACTCTTTTATGGCCTTTCTCAGATCATCTTCTTGGCAGGTATCTATCTCACTAACTAAGTATAAGGTCCTTCTGCACAGGAATGTGGCAAGGATGGATCCTTACTAAGTGTTCCATCACTGGGGCCACTGACCATATTGTTGAGCATTCTCAACAATGCCAGTTAGTGACTGAATGTAGCTTTAGTCTAGCATAAAGAAAAGGGAAATTGTTCATGATGGTAGCTGTGATTAGGATACTTCTTCACATGCTACCTACACTGAATCATTCGTGAACTTAAGCAATAGTTTCCTTGAACTAGAGTTAATTTGAATGAAATATTTTAGCATTGCTTTACTAAAAACTGATGTGTTGGGCATGGTAATTCAAAAATTCACCATTAATTGTTGTCAGAAATAGCAATAAAATGATCTATTAATATATTTTATGGGCTTGATTGTCTTTTAAAATGCTTAATTTCATCTATGATGTATTTGGGTTAATAGAAGAACATAGGTGAAATTTTTAGTTCCTCTGAACTTCTAAATATCACAAGGAAATTGGATTCCTGTGCTATCCTAAAAGGGGGGTAAAGTAGCCCTCCGATCAACTGTGGTAGCACAAGAGTACTTTCTCTGTGGAGCTGCAGTTCAGGGTAGGAGTGGTCAAAGAGTGGATAAACCTGCAACCTTTAGTCAATACTGAGAGCAAGACCTACCAGGCATGTGGATTTCATAGGTAGAGCTCTCAAATCACAATCAGATTCAGTAATGCCTTGCCAGTTGACCTCCTGTCTTGCGATCATTGTTGCAGTCAGCTTGGGGGAACTTTGCTCTTATTGATTCAGCTGTGCAATAAAGAGGAAGCTGTATCTCCTACAGGGAGGAAGGTCTTAGGAGCAAACTAACATCCCTTCCTGCAATCAAGTCTCAGGATAATTTTAGATCTACTGAACTGATAGCCTGAGCCATCTGTTTTAACCAGCTTAGAAGTTCTAGGTACTGTTTAGACTGAATAAGAACACGTTTCGTCTTGCTCTTTTGTCTGCTGAGGAAAAGAAAAAGGTCTTCAGGGAAACCATCTTGTAGGGTTTGTTTGTCTGCCCCCAATTCAATGCAAATGCATTCATGCTTCCTTCTCATGCCTGCCCCCCAACCCTTCCCAACACTTAGCTCTGGGCAGAACACAGTGAGTAAGTGATGAATGATGGATGATTGACGTAAGTGCACATTCTGCTTAAGTAGGCTGTGGGAAACTCTGTTAAATAGCAAAGGAAGAAAACATAAATGTAGTTTTTTAAGCATCGCGTACATTTTTATTTCTTATGGAAGTAGGATTGCAGACACTTCTTTCTGCTTTTTTCGTGTATGGCTAAAATCTCAAGAGGAGAATGCTATCTATAGCACCAAAAAGAATCAGCTTGGGTGTCTATAAATAAATTAGCTGTTGATTGAAATGTTTTTTTCCTTCTGTCTGTAACTACCAATGCCTATCAGCAAAAGATAGTGCATTCACATAATAGGAATATTCAGAATTCACTGACTTTTCTCCTCATCACAGAATCCTTGTTTCGGGCAGTTTTTTTTCTTCCAGATGTTGAGGTTGTTATAGCAAAGGGCTATTTGTGAGCCACAGAAGAGCTGCATTTCACAACAGAACTACACACAGAATTATAACCTAATGGTTGTAGAACTGACTCTTGCATGCTTTGACCATTAGCTTCTGCTTAGGGTTGAGCAGCAGCAAATACATTCTGTCAGGCTCTATGGATTTTCTCTTAGTTCAGAGAAGAAATATTTGCTCATTTCTGGGAATGGTAATAAGCTAGTAACTTAGTTGCTTGTGTGAATGGCTATAGTACTCAGTTAATCACACTGTCTGACCTACTGTATACACTAAGTGTAGGTGCAACCCGCTTTAAGGAGTAACACAGAACAAAGCACATGACTATGTAGTAAATGAATGGGCTGCACTCGACTGTGTAAATGACTCCCATTATTGAAGGATTTCTTCCGAGATTCCTTTAAAGTTTACTTCCTGTAGAGTATTAGAATGGTTGTTTACATAGAAATAACTGATGTGGGTGTAACTGAGAAAGGAAAGTGCAGTTTTATTTGTCATTTGAATTTGCTGCTAGTTGGGGTTCAATAGAAAAAACATGTAGGTAAACTAACTTTAAAAGCTATGTCAGTCAAATGGGTTCAACTGGAAGAAATTCACCTTTAACTCTTAAGGAGTATATAAAATGAGATCAGTCACTAAGTGTAGAAAGTTTGCAAAGTTTCTTTCGCAGGTTTCTGAACCTTCCCACTGTCAAAACTTGAAAATATTTTTCCACTCATAATTCAGCAGTGTAATTGTGATCCCGTTTTCAACTTGCCATTGCTCCACCCCAAAGACTGCAAAGAAAGACAACGAGACTCTTGTGGGTTTAGCAGCACTTCTCTAAATTTTGTCTTGTTAAAATAGAACACAACGCTATTTCTTTGGAAGTACCCTCGGCTTCCATAGAAACCAGCCTAACTAGCCTCCGCCTCCAGGCTGGTGTCTCATTGAGCTGCATCCTTTCCTTGAATATACTCGTGGGCTCCTCATGGCTCTGTTCTGAGGCCCAACCAGTTTGCTTTGCCCTTTCAGTGTTGTTTCAAGCCATCCCTTTTCTTCTGCTGATTTGGGATATTGGTATCCCTTCCAGCCCCAGGGGGTGCGGGGGACCAGCTCTGCTATATGGTGACTGGAGGGTCTGTCTTCGATTTTATTTACCTATGGCTTACTTTTTCCATCGATAGTCTAGTAAAGAATCACTTCTTTTATGACCCTATTGGAGCAAGCATATCTGTGTTCTCAGGGCAAAGCATGCACACATGTATTACCATTGTAACACCCTTATAGTTGTTCATTTACTTTTAGTTCATCCTATCTGATAGTTATACAACTTTCATTTATAGAAACCCAGTGCACTAGCTGATAAATAAAAAGTGATCAACAAACATATATTGGAAAGAGGAGTAAATCAACCATTTCGAGGGATAAGTGAAAATTTTAAAAGTTGAATTGTATAGTAAATCACCACTTAAAAAATAGGAGTTTTCAACAGTGTTAACCAACTTACAGATAAGGCAAGGTAGACAAAAGTGGGATTGTTTGTATATGTTGATCAGATTCTATGCTAGTATTTTTATGTCTTATTTAAATACCATAGTCAGTACACCACATCCATATTATTTTTTATTTTGTTTCTGATATGAGCTTGGTTTGGGGGTATCTTATTTGCATCAGGACCTGCAATAACAATTCTCATTGGTTCTCAGTATTTACAACATGTTAAGGCAAGCACTGGAAGCTCATTTCCAGTCAAGAAGATGGAGTTCCTTGTCCACCCAAACTCAAAGAAGCTGGACTTTCCATGGATTGTTGGCAGTCCTATCTCAATGGGACAATGTCACACTCACCAAACTATGACTCAGCTGTCCACTGAGCTTCCACGGGCATTTCATCCCAAAAGAGGGTCTGTGATCAAATAAGCATAACTCAAACTTTCTCTTCTTAAAATATGTCCACTTTCTAGGAAGTCCAATTCCATTGCTCACAGCATCTAGTTCTGAAATCTAACAAGTGTTTCCTACCCCCTCGCCATTTCTTTGCAGAACACTGATGTTCTGCACAAGGAGGCGCATGGCTACCTTAAACTGACAAAGGGGAGATATAACATAGAGGAGACAGAAGTGGGGTTGCTAGTATGTGTCGAGTTCTTTGCACTGGATGCTGTGCTGAATACTTCTATATCTCATTTAAAGACCACAGTCAGACATGTTTATACTAAAATGGGAAGAAGATAATTCCTTTTTTGAACCAATTAATCAATTTTCTCTTTAAAATTCAACATTTCTGAAAGAATGTTAAGAATTCAAAGTTCCTTTTCCTTGCATGCCTCCTACATTCTAGGAAAAACTGTTATCAGGAAAAAATTGTGGTTCTACATGGGAGGACTAATTGTGTTCAAAATTAACAATAAGAGTGCTGTGATTTCCTGATTTCCTTATCAATATTGCTGAACGTGAAGGAATAAGGAGTCCTAGGCTAGATTCTGTTAAGTCGTTAGGCCTACCCTCCTTTCTATCCTCTAGAACCACAGTAGGTAATGATCCAATTTAAAATATATGTGCTAATTCCTTTGGAATAAACAAATCTGGAATTGTTCTTGTTAAACCAACAAGTATCTGCTTAGCTCTGGTCTGTGATATTTTGTCCTCAACCCACCTGTAATTTCATATTTCTTAAAGCCATTAGCCCTCAAAATGGAGTCACAGTTCATAGACAACAAATACATTTTAAACAGTGCAAACTAATTTAAGTATCTTCTATATTTCAGAAGTACACAATTAGAGCTTGATTATATTGCAATAGTAGAGCGTCTTGACTAGCATGTGTGAGGCCCTAGGTTCCATCCACAGTACTGCCAAAATAAATAAACAAAAAGCACAAGATTAAAAACATAATCCACAAACCACATAAAAGATGCATTTAGACGTGGTTTTAAAAGTCTTTACAGTTTGTAATAACTGCCTATTACCCTCTATTTCTTTTTAGTAAGGGTTTAACAGATGAAAGATTTACAAATAAAGTCTTACTTTAAAGTTCAAGAAAAATTAAAAATCATAAACTTCACTCTGGCTTGAATAAGCAGATTGCTTGTCACTATGGAAAACCTCCACTCGATTTATTCTGTATTCCTAAAATTAAAACAAAGATCAGAAAGTAAAGAACTTTTACTATCTGAAAAAAGTAAAAGAACTTCCACTGTGTTTATAATATTGTATAATTTTACAAAGTGAATATTTCCCCCAAGCATCTGCTTATTTGAAATTTCTCTGTCACTTCTGTTTAAGCATGAAGCCACCTCCCCGTTCTGCTTGGAAAGTGTCAGATCAGGTTTGTGGCTACAGCAACACCTACCATATCCACGAGTGTCGCCTGGGAGGAGGCAAATCGCTCACGTGCAACATCCTGAACGCCGATACACTGTCAGCCCACCGCTCAGCAACTTAGCTCATGCGTTTCCCTGTGTTCTCACTGCCAGAGTTTCTACTGAGCTCTTTGTCCGTTCATTTTTCTTTCTGATGGCATGCCACTTCCCATTGCAGAGTAGAGATCGTTCCAATGTAAGTAGGAATGACTTAGCAAACGACATACAAGGTTGCAGAGGACCATCACAAGTAGCTTCCTTTAGAAATCAGAGGAGAAAATTGATGTGCAGCCAAAACGGCATGAGAGCTTCCCGTGGGGTGTGTAGACTGCATGCAGTTTACCTCAGCGAAGAAAAGAATTTGAGTATCCGAAACTGCAGAAAGCCCCCTTTTTAAACAGTATTCATTTTGTCCCTCGCTCTGCATTTTCTCTTCCATGCCCGGTGATATGTCAGCATGTTTCAGGGTTTTCTTTTAGCCGAAGTTCACAGTGCTCACATTAATCAAATGAACTCTCGCTTTCCACCCTTTGCATTGCATTTTGCGCTACTGAACCTCCTGTCAGCCTCGTTCTTCATTGTTTAGCC
Organism: Mesocricetus auratus; assembly: GCF_017639785.1. NCBI lineage: Eukaryota > Metazoa > Chordata > Mammalia > Rodentia > Cricetidae > Mesocricetus > Mesocricetus auratus. The sequence goes on from NW_024429197.1 coordinate 36,488,689, forward strand.
CATTCAGTACACGATGAGAGAACACCTAACACACGGGGTCAGATTTCCTGAATGACATATGTTAGACTACAGCCAGGGGAAAGCCCTGGAGAGATTTTAAGTCCTTTTCATTGGAGAGGATTACGGAGCAAAGAAAATGTCTGTGTTACACAAAGAAATAACAGTGAGGCTGGAATAATGAATTCAACTTTCAGGCTTTGGTGGGCTCTCCCGACTGCTCTCAGCATGCTGGTGTGCATTTAAACTTCTACCTCTGGCTCGGGGAGCTTGATCTCTCAGTAGACGCAATGGTTCTTCAAGGCACAGGATCACCATTAACTCAGCACAGCAGTAAGAGATTTAAAGACCCCCAAATTGCCCCCAGGGAACCAAAGTGACAAAATATGCCCCCAAAGACTTTCAACAGGGACATCAGGGATGCCAGCAGTCTGGACTTCAGGGTAGAATATGGTCCTCACATTTACTGGCAACAGCAATCTGCAGTCTAATGGGAAGGTAAGATTACTTGCTGTCATGTTTGTTTCTTGTTTGGGCTTTATTCTTATTTATCAACATTTTACATTTCAGTGATGGGGTATCTTAACTGGATCCAAGCTCCTGCCAGGATTTGCCTGGTTTATTTCTGGTTTGCCTCCACTTCTTTGCTTTCTAGTCCTCATCATGCCACAGAGAAGCTGACCTTAGGAAAGAACTCATTTTCTGTAATGGCAACAATGGGCAGCATATGCATGCATGTATGTATGCATGCATGTATGTATGCATGTATGCTGCATGTATGTATGTGAGAAGGTCAAAGATTAGACATGAAATCTAGTTTTCTAAGTGGACCTTGCTCTTGTGCCCTTGTGTCTCTATAGTTTACTTTCAAAATAACATCCAAAAAATTACTTTAAAACTCAGATCACAAGTCATCTTCCAGTCAGAAATTTGCAGCTCATCTCCACTAAGTTCAAAAATCAGAGCCAAGCCGGGTGTTGGTGGCGCATGCCTTTAATCCCAGCACTTGGGAGGCAGAGGCAGGCGGATCTCTGTGAGTTCGAGGCCAGGCTGGACCGACAGCCTCCAAAACAGAGAAACCCTGTCTCGCAAAACCAAAAAAAAAACCAAAAAAAAAAAAAATCAGAGCCAAAGTCATTTTGATCTTAAATTCCAGATGTGATCTTGTCATCTTAGTTCTTTGTTCTGGCCTCCTCTCTTACATGTTTAACCAGGAGCTTTTGCTGTTCCTATAACCATGGCAGGAATTCTGCCTCAGAAAAATTTCAGTGGTCATTCTCCTCGTTTAAAAAAATGTTCTTCTCAGCTAGGAGCCATGGCACACATTTACAATCCCAGTACTTGTGAGTCTGAATCAGGAGGATTGAAGTGAGTTCAAGGCCCTCTTAGACTACAAAGTGAGACCAGGTTTCATAAACACCATCAGCTTCCACTCATATTTTCTCAAATCATTGCTCTAATGACAACTACCTATAGAGGCTGAGCCTGGCCATCCCGGTTCTACATTCTGTACTTGACCATACTACCTCTCACAGTATCTGTTTATTTATTTACATACCAACCACAGTTCCCTCTTCTTCCCCTACTGATGACAGCTTATGTTGGGGAGGATATGGAGTAAGGAGAACACTCCTCCACTGATGGTGAAGTGCAAACTTGAATAGCCATTTTGGAAATAAGAATGGTGATTTCTTAGAAAATCTACCTCAAGATCCAGCAATACCACTCTTGGGCATATACCCAAAGGATACACACTCACACTACAAGTACACTTGCTCAACTATGTTCATATAAGCATTATTCCTAATAGCCACAACCTGGAAAGAACCTAGGTGCTCCTCAACCAAAGAATGGAAAACGAAAATGTGGTACATTTACACAATGGAGAGTTACTCAGCAGTAAAAACTAACACAATTTAACAGACATCACATTTGTGTCGTTGCACAAGGACACCTCAAGAGAAAGAGAATATGAGTAATTCACTGCTTAACTTTCAGGGTCTACTTTACTGCCTAGTATAATGTAGATGCTCAATAAATGCTTGCCAAAAAATTTAATTCATAAATTAAGATGAATGCCAGTCTACAGGTTTACAGGTAACGAAACAGAAGACAGTGGCTTAATTTGTGGTTAAATGTAGGTGATTTTCATGGAAGCAACATTTTGGGTTAGGATAACTTATGTCAAGGATCACGTGCACATACATGCCTGCATGCAAATGCACATGGAGGCCACAGGCCCTACCAGGCATCATCCCTAATAGTATTTCATTTTATTTTTGAGAAGACGGTCTCTCACTAAACCCGGAGTCATCAATTTTCTTAGGATGGCTGGCCAACAAGCTCCAGTTATCCACCTGATTCTTTCCCCCTAGCACTGGAGCTATAGAACTGTACCTCTGCATGTAGATTGTGCACAGGTGCTGGAATCCACCATGCAGGACGCATTTTACCAACAAAACCATCCTCCCTTGCCCAAGAATAACTGTTAAAGGAGAGGCTCAGTTTTTTTCTAGTGGTAAGGGAACCAATCCATACAGGTAGTGAGCAACACTCACCAGCGAGGACAGATGTGCTAGAACGCTCAACAGCGAGGACAGATGTGCTGGTGACTGAGGTTCGGGTAATTTACCAGCTAGCAAGGTGACTTTTGATTGCTACTAGAGGATCGCTTTGGGGTGAAAAATGAAAGATAAATTTACAATGACTACCTGGGAATCTTTGACAAGAAGATTTCATAGATGAAACGTAGCTAATTCATCACATCATTCACATGAGTGCATTTCTGTAGTCACAGTGACAGACTAAGATTTTACTCTTGAAATAGGGCAAAAAGGAAAAGATGATCCTTACTTCCTTTTGCAGTTTACAGGAATTAACAGAAAAGCTTTGCTCTTTTTACTTTGAATAAAACCTTAAGATATGACCCACCTGCTACACAACATGCCTTTATAAAGTTTCCAATTTCAGTATATTCACAAATGTGCACTGATCACCATTATCAAATTTCTTAATATTGTCTTCATCCCTAAAGAGAGCCAATCTCCATCCACTGCCACTCCAGTCCCTTTGCCTATCCTGAACATATCACATACATTAAATCATGCAGTACATAAATATATCACATAGATCATACTTGTAATATCATTCATATTTTCTATATACAACATTGTTGTCATGGTTAGTTTTAATTGTCAACTTGACATAGTCAAGAATAGCTTTGAAAGAGAGTTTCAATGACAGATTGTTTACATGGTCTTAGCCTGTGGACCTGTCTACCTTGATTGAATTGACGTAGTAAGACCCAGTCTATTGTGAGTAGCACCATTCCCTCTGCAGGGGGTCCTGAATGATGTAAGAGTAGAGAAATTCAGCTGAAGACAAGCATGCAAGCAAGCACATGCACATATGTGTTAAGTCACTCTTGACTGTGAATGTTATGTGGTTCGACTTCCCCACAACAATGAACTCTAACCTGGAATGGAAAACTAGAGTAAAGCACTTTCTCCCATGAGTTGCTTTTATTGGGAAGTTTGTCACATCAACAGGAACAAAACTAGGACAATTGCCCATGTACAACATGTGGCTTCTCTCACTCAAAATATTGTAGTGTGTATCAGCATTTCATTGCTTTCTATCATCTCAAACTATTTCACCTGAATACATTTCATATTGTTTATGTTGACTGCCATTGAAGCTGTTTAAACTTTTAGCTATTAATAATGATCGCTGACACACAGTTTTCTGTATGGATGCATGTTTTCATTTTTGCTTGAGAGAATCTAAAAAATGAGGTCATGAGGTTATATTATAATTCATCAAATCTTTTGAAGGATTGAACTTTCCCACCATAGAAGAGTTCTAATTTCTCTGTATCCTCTCTAGCATTTGCTATTTTCTGTCATTTTAACTGTAGACGTATGAGGAGTTGCAAAGTGGTCATCTGATTGTGGTTTTTGTTGGCATGTCCCAGTGATATCCAGCATATTTTTATGTGGATGTTGGCCACTTGTATATCTTTGGGAAAGTGAAGATTCAAATTTTCTGCTGACCGAGTCCCAGATTAATCAGCACCATTAGCTTAGTCTGCAACACCACAGATCAAGAAACAGACACCAAAATGAAAGCAAATATTTATTAAATTTTCTTGTTTTAACAAACTGGAGTATGTGGGGCCTTATTGCTGAGTTGTAATAGTTCCTGTATATTCTGGAAACAAGTCCCTTCGCAGATATATGATTTGCAAGAATTTTCTTCCGTTCTTTGAGTTATCATTTCAGTTATTTTTTAAATCTGTTTTTTGTGTGTTTTAATTATTAGATAATGTCCTTACATGCAAAGAAAGTATAATTTTAAGTCTAGCTGATCTTTTTTTATTTATTGCTTGAATATTAACAACATATCTGAGAAACTGGATTTATCAAAGGTACTGAATTTTTATTTTATTTATTTCTTTATTTATTCTGGGTCTCCTAATGTAATCCAGGCTACCTTTGAGCTCATTGTGTAGCTCAGGGTGGTCTCAAATTGTGGTAACCCTTATGCTTCAGCTTCCACAGTGATGAAATTACAGGTATGTGTCATCTTGTCTAGCTATGAATATTTACTTACTTTTATATTTTCTTAGACTATCTTCATAGTTTTGATGAAAATTTTTTAGCTTTTAAATATATGGTTTGAGTTAATATTTGCTTATTATATGATTAGGAATAGAGCTCCATTCTTTTGCACTGTATGAAATTAGTTATCTTGACATTATTTATGAAAACTCCAGTCCCCCTACCTTTGAATTGTCTCTACACTTTGGTAAAAAAAATACAGATTGCTCATACATGTATGGGCTTATATATGGTCTTTTGATGCTATTCCATTGATGTCTTTATTTTATTAGTAAAATACTGTTTTGTTTTGTTTTTGAGACAGAGTCTTTCTGTGGAGCTCTGGTTGTCCTGGAACTCACTCTGTAGACCAGACCAGCTTCAAAGTCAGAGATCTGCCTGCCTCTGACTCCTGTGTGCTAGGATTAAAGGTGTGCACCACCACTGCCTAGCTGTGAAATACTGTTTTTAAAGTAACTTTTAATTGGAAAATTCAAGCATCCTACAATGTTCTTTTCATATTTGTTCCAGCTGTTTTTGGTCCCTTTAATTTCTCTATTAATCAGCTTATCAATTTTCATAAAAATGGTTGTTGACAAGTTCTGTGCAAATCAACTTTGGGGAGTCATAATTTCTAAAAAATTTTGTTTTTCAGTCCATAAATATGGGATGCTTTTCCACTTGGCTATTTTAGAATTTCTTTAATAGTGTTTTACATTTCAGTGTGAAAGCCTTGCACATCCTTGATTTATTTTGAGGTATTTTATTCTTCTTGATGCCATTGTTAATACTGTTATGTTCACAATTTAATTTTCAAGAATGTATGTGTGCGCGTGCATGCGTGTGTGGAGAGATAGAGATAGGGAGAGAGAGAGATTTATAATTGATTTTATATATGTCTTAGTTTGTAATCTTGAATTATTTAATGGTGAAATTGATTCAACTTAATTACTGCAACTCGAAGAAAGGAAAATATCTTTGAGTTTCTTGAGAGAAGCCGACTGACTCTCCAATGGTCTTGGAAAAATGAGTGGACTCTGGTTTGCACCTCTCACCAAATGTTACAATATTAATACTAACACAGTTATAGTAATAATAACAGGCATTACCTATGAATGGACTATACTTTTTCAAGTGAAATAAGGATCATTTTATACTCTTTTTAAAATAGGAACTGAGCCTATGGAAGTATTTCATGCATTTTCATGGCTGCCATTAATTAATTGTCATTGCAGGGACTCACATGTGAGCTAGAGGGAACAGGCCTGAGAGGCCCAGCTCATACCTAGAGATGTTAGTGTCAGCTGTTGTGTTGGCCACTGACTGCTGTTTCTCATACAGTAAACTTTACTATCTGTAATAGTGGTTCTTGGTCCTTTCCTATGCTACAGGCTTGGTAGAAGTTACCTGCAGGAAAGCTTTCCTTCAGGTCTGCAAAGGCTCTTTTTGGCTTTCTATTTATTTCAGAATGTTCTGTGGATGGACAGAATCTTGGTTTCACGATTGGCTGCCCCTCAGCAACCAACAGCCCTTACTGAACAAGTAGTTCCACTGGTGGTGATCGCTTGCAGAACCAGTGGGGTCCACCACAGCCTGACTTTGAGCAGTTGTCAATAGCTTAACAGGGACAGCACTTGTTTATGTCATTGATCTTTAAACTCACTGCTGTGAAATGACATCATAAAATTGATTTCACTCTGAAGAATTCTAAGCATTAAAGCATGACTTAATTAGTTGATGTACACTACAATAAAATTGTTTCTGAACAACACCTGATGATTTAAAGTTTTGCCTCTAAGCAATCTCCTTTAGTAAGTATCTCTTTAATACGGGAAAAAATAGGATTTGTGCCATTTTACTTATAAATAATAAAAGTAACAACAATGCTGATTGTGATCATTATAGAACCTTATCCAAACAAGCATATAATTAAAAATAGAATTAGTAAATGGAATTTGAGTGTCCAAATGACTTTCTCATGTATCATTACATTTAGTTGCCACTTAATCTTGTGATAAAAGTATACATATTACCAATTAGTGAAAAGGGAAACAGATGTTCAGACTCAGTCTCAACAAACACCACCATATCAGATATTATGCCAGGTATTATAGATCCCTGTGATATTAGCTACCAGTATGCCTTATCTACTACTTGATGCACCTTTTGAGATGAGTATTGATATTTCTATTCTACAGGTGAGTCCAGAGGAGGGTCTAAAGATGTTTGACACTGCAGCAAATAGAAGGCAGGGAAGGAATGAATACAATTCTTTACAGTCTAGGTTTGTGCTCTTCCAGTAAGGAAGACAATGACAGCTCAATTCAGGAGACTGTCAGTAATGATGACTATCATGTCTATAATGCCCTGTCAATGATGCTGGATTGGATCTTCTGTTTAGATAGCCCATTGATTATTATCCTAACAATTCGTAATCCTTAACTCTTTTCTCAATTTATTTAATGCCCCATCACCTCGCCCACACACTATGACCAGATGTCAGTACAGACTGAGAAAATTGAGATTGGTAGCTATGGAAAAGTGAGAAGTTAGCTGCCTTTTGCAAAGCCTGATGTATCCTCCAGTAGAGTTTACTGGATTGTTAGATACTTGTTCTAAATGATAGAATGGAAAGACTCCACCCTCCCCTATGCCACGTTGTTAGTCACATTCCTGCATGATGTGATGTGTGTGTGTGTGTGTGTGTGTGTGTGTGTGTGTCAGTCGAAAGGGATTAAAGGTCACCAAGGTCGCCAGAAAGGCAAAAACCAAAGAAAGCAAGTAGGATAAACCTCATTACCCAACAGCCCTTTAAAATTACAAGATTTCCCTGAGCATTATTTTTCCAACAGGGATGATTGAAGTGGGGAGGCAGAAAGCCCTCAAAATGTCTCAGCAATGACCTCATACTCAAAACCTTCACCAAATATTTGGAGTGTCCATAGACATTCACGCATCAGCTATGAACAGGGCATACCTTTTTCATCAGTCAAGAACACTTGTATTAAAACTATAGTCCTTTGAAGAGTGCTGGCCATGCATGATGAGTGTGACATAGGCACTGGTAAATACCAAGGGTTTTTATACACATTCCCATAGACTGTAACAAGTTTAGAACTTTGTTGCCATCGACTCTTGTTTCAAAGACAATGGAATCAAGATTTGAAAAGATTAAGTCATGTGCATTGAGAGCCTAGCCCAGATGTGTTTACCCATAAATCACTGATTCTTTACACTCCCAGAGGTGTAAGTGGAAGAGCAGTGGATAAATGTCTGATCTTGAGAACCAGGCTGTGGCTGAACAGCTGTGTGTTTAGGATAGGTCACTGAACCTCAGTGTGTTCATCCTTATATGCAAATGATAACAGAGGCTTGTGATGCTGCAAGCAGATCAGCAAACATGCCTAACAGTTGCAGTACTAACTCTACAGCTTTGGAGAGGAAATGGGTAATTTTCAGGAAAACACCTCATGAATAGTGAAAAACAATCTAAAGATAAGCTGCAAATAATCAGAACTTCTACAGAAAAGGGATTCCAAAAGGATGAATAGATTTCTTATTCAAAGAACTGAGTGCTAAACCAGATACTCAACCAGAAACAGTATCCTGATATTTTAGACTTGGGCAAGTAGCCAAAAGCTCCCACAGGGGACAGTTTCCTGCAATGAGTCTAAGAACAGATTCCAAAGGAAACAAAAAGGCCATACTCTGTGTGTGTGTGTGTGTGTGTGTGTGTGTGTGTGTGTGTGTATGTGAGAGAGAGAGAGAGAGAGAGTATGCACATGCATGCGTGAGTATGAGGTTTTTCAGATTTGTATAGCTATACTTATTAGTTTGCATGTGTTCTGAGTTCTAATCCATCATCAATACAAGCCCTGATATGCTGTGTGAATTGTTCTGCACCCAGTGTGAATGCAGGGGTAAAATACTTATAATAACCTCTCTGAATGATGAGTTTCCAAGACTTAGGGGATCACACTGTAATTTCAAAAGGGAAAGAGCTGCCTTTTCGTCTTCTAAAAGGCTGCTTGAGAATATTTTTTAATTCCTGCCTGACAGTGCATGCCTCATTTAGATGAGACTGTGATCTGGAAATAATAACATCTCAAAGTTGCAACAGTGCCGTTCTCTCTGTACTGCTGCAGGGCCACAAGCCAACTTGGCTCATCATGAAGTCTGATACAAGCACCTCCTCCTGATGAGCTCTGTTTTCATATTTAAATAAATCCTAGAGGCACAGTCAGTGTAATTGGATCTTCAGAAGCACCAAGAATCAGTTTGACATTAGAAACTTTCCATAAAGAAAAGACCATCAGCAGCTATTGACTTGAACTTGGTCATTTTCCAAATAAAGGAACTTACCTCAGAGACTTGTGTGAGGCTGCTGAACAACTAGAACCTTTTTCCAGTTTTGTAGATATGTTAGAGACTTGGCCCATTAAACATGACACTAAGTAGATGGTGCCATGAGTTTAACTCTACTTACTGAGTGCTAAATAAAATAATGGCGATTCAGTGTAGCACACGGAGAGGGAGTTACTAGAACCACATAGATCCGAATTCAAATTTCATTTAGTTTCTTAATCGGTACCAGGTAATTTAATTTCCTGTGCTTCGAGGTTTGCAACAGTAAAGTGAGGATATAATATGCTGCACTATTTAAAGATCTGGAATTTGTGAGTGCCAAGCAACTAATTAAAACGGGCAAGACTAAAACAGAGGAACTGTTGGGCCCTATAATGAAGCCATTGTAATAAATGAAAGGGTAGAGGCAGTGCCAACCTCAAGAAAGACTGAATAGAAAAATTTACCACTTCTTGGTCCCCTATCTCTGCTCTGCCTGTCTATATGTCAAGTAAGGTCTGTTGTCAGTCTAGCTCCTCTGCACATGGGACACAGTCATGCACTGTGCCTTAGCTTCTTTATGAGAGGGAAGGATGATTGCCCACTTTAGTCTTGATTATAAAAGCCCCATGTGACAGTCTTCATTTGTTCATTGTTGACCACATGAAAACTCTTCTAGACAAGAGGTGGCAGCTTCAAAGAACTGAGAGACCTCTTACCTGAGGGAAGAGTGGTGGTTACTAATGAGCAAGATAACTACTATAGGTACTATAAGTACTTACTATAATACCTGTGATACTATATGTCTGCTATGGGTACCTAATTCAGGAATGCTATAGTCAAAGAAGATGATACCCTAAAATGCCAGGCACCTAGTTGGAACACAAAAGACCACAATTGCTTATTTGATCACAAAATTTCTGATGGAATTTTAAATGGGCATCAGTGTGTGGGAGTCTCTAAAGTAACCTTTAATCAGCAAAGGTGACACTACCAAGTGTGCTAGGGTTTAGGACAGTAGGCAGAGTTCTCACTGTCACCAGGAACCATGACACTTCACAAGAGGACTCACCAAAACAGCGTTAAAGCTCATATTTTCTCTTCTGATCTTCGTGATTTCACTAAGGCCAAAATATAAAAGTCCAAGAATAGGTTCTAGAAAAAACAAATACTGATCTGTCATAAGAGTGGGAAGGGAGGCCCACTGGATGGTTTGGCTTTAAAAATAATCACTCTGGAGAAATGAATGCTGAAGAGAGGGTAAAAGTAAACAATCTGGTCAGTGAACATCCCAGAAGACCAGACTGGTGTTGATGGGGTTTTACCAGTAGAGACAAAAGTGGAAATCAATAGTCAAACCCCAGATGCATATGGACAGCAAGGCCTGCAGACTGGTTGATTGTGAAACGCCTAGCTCAGGGAAAGGCAGTGTTGGGAGTAATATGAAGCGCTTAGCCTACACTGTGAGAAGTGGAATGCTGCTTGTATTACAGCAGAGTCCGACTTTTTGGTTGTGAGCTTGGGATCCTCGTCCACAGGGGGCAGATGCTGCTGTGTTCACAGATTTGAAGCTGATGGAAAACACTGAAGTGGAAGTGTGATTGTGGCAGTCGTCAGCTGACAGACAACACTGAAATCCAGAGTTGGCTGGGACCATCTTGGATTCTAAAGAAAATAGACAGGAACTGAAGTTTGGACCCTTACGTGTCTGTAAGAGGAGCATCAGCTGAGACCTCTGGGAAATCAGTGGGTCTGACTGTCTGAAGCTAAGAACAACAAAGTGCTTGCAGGGGGCACAAGTGAATAGACAAGATGGTTGGTACCAATGCCAGTCTTGTTCAAATCAACGCCAGTAGGGTTGTAAAGTAGAGACAGTGAACATAGACAGCCTGTGGGCTTTGCTGTAAATAAGGGAAGAGGCATGGGTTCTACTTCAGATGAGAGATATGGCATCTGGAGAGAATATGGAGAACTGAATCATCAACAAAATACACGTGTACTGAAGATAGAGAGTCAGCAATGCCTTAGGAATTGAAGTCTGAGCACTATAATAAATATGTGTTACAAATTCCAAAGGCTGTACAAGAACCAGGTGTTTAATAATGTGAACTAAGAGAACACTTACTCTAATCTTTCTTCAACCACATCTCACAAAGCACTGCGTCATGTCCCATTTCATCTATTTATGATAACATCATAAATGTTGTCCTGATGGCTTCTCATTTGTGTTCAGCTTATAATAGCTGCATTGTCTTCCACAATAATAGCTATTGAGTTTGCAAAGTGAAGAAATTGTTGGTGTTCCAGTGAGCTCACCCATTTCAGCTCCTTTCACTCATTCATGCCTATCAAATCGAAAGCCAGATGAAAATGCAGATGTTACTTGTGAATTCTGCTTGAAGGTTGTGACAAATGCTCCTACAAAGAAGGCACTAGTGGATCCTGAGACTACCCAGGCATTGTCATCTAAAGATGGAATTCAATCAACCTATCTCTTATATATATATCTTCTTTCTCCTCCATACTTCCCATCTCTCCTGACTCTTCCATAGGCAAAGTCAAAGACATGCAATGGCTTATTTCATGAATAATACTAGTTACAGGAAACTGAGCAGGGGCAGCACACAAAATCAGAGAAGCTGGTAACAAACATCATTCCTATTTGGATGATAAACACCTTAGGTGATAGTAAGCAGGGGATGTCATGGTTGGATCCCTGATTTGGGAAGATGACTCTTGAGAAGGGAGACTACCTGGTAGCAGGTCAGTCCTGAAGAGAATGATCAGTAGAGGTAAGTCTTTTCATGGTGGTAAATTGTATATGGAATGAAAAGTTTCCCTCTAAAACTCTTGGTGAAATTTAAGCCTTATAGTAAGATATTAGTAGGTGAGACCAAATGGAACCCTTAGAGGAAATTAGAGTTCTATCCTCATGAATGTGTCTACCCTTTCATATAACTAGTGGATTGATGGGTTATATTTTCTTTATAATTTACCAAGGATATATTATGTATCCCAAAACTGTTGAACTGTCCAGAATGTACCGTGGTTCCTGGCTTCTTTTGTGTTTTACACACACACACAAACACACACACACACACACACACACACACACTAATCCACTGGTGACAATAGACAGGCTGACATGTAATAGACAGGCTGTTGGTTAGGTTAAGGCCAATTATTCAACTAATCAATCTGTTGTTCAGTCCTAAATTAGTTTTAAAACTATATTTGTAGAAGTATTCAAATTAGTTGCTCATGAGATATCTGTGTGGACTCTATGTTTAATGCTGAAATAGCTTAAGGTGGTGGGAACTGGAAGTGGCTGTGATAGGTCATGTGAAATGCTGAGGAGGCAGAAATAGTAAGCACAGGTGTGAAGAAGTAGAAGAGACATGGAGGACAGGCAGAGCAAGGAGAAAACAAAACAACTCTGTGGAGAGAAGAGGCATCACGAGAGACAGCTCCTCAGCAAGGGAAAGCAAAACAGACAATAGTGGACTCCAGTGTTTCCTTGGCTTCTGTCTTGATTTTACCCCTGGCCAGGATCTATCTCACAATTCCAGCCCTGTAATTGGGAGAAACTGTGGTGCAGTCAGAAAGGACTAAGGGGGACATTTTCAGCTGCATTTACTTGCTTCTTTAAGGCTAAGAGGAAGGAGGAGTGGATGGGAAGGAGAGGCAGAGAAAGGAATTGGTGTTCTCATCAGAGAAGGAAAGAAGTGCTGAATCATTTTTGCCTTGAGAAATAAAATGTGTGGGGCAGCCTTTAGACCAGACACACTCCTGCTAGTTGCTGGGAACTGCAGACTGGGAACTATAGACAAAATGAATGAAAGAGAATGGTTAATCATGTAATATTTTATGTCACAGTGAAACAAGTAAATGGCAACACAGACCCTAGTCTAGAATAACCCCGGGGACATCATGGTTTCTCTGAGGCTCCTTTTCTTGTATCCTTTATCTATCTACTCATCAGCTCTCTTTCATCAAGCTGTCCCTTACATGTGCTCAGGGCTCATTCTATAGGAGTGGAAAGGCAGTGACAGATACCTGTCATACGGAACTTCATGGTCTTTCCACAGACCCACCAAGAATATCTTACCAAGTGTTTCTGTAAGACCTCAGGCTAGTGGGAAACACTAAACTGAAAAACAAAGAAGGGTGACAATCCACAATGTATCCAGCAAAGGCTACTATGGGGGCCTTGATGAGGTTCCCCTAACACCTTAGTCCTTCAGGGAAGTCAATTTAGCTAAGTCTTAAAGGAGAAAGAAAGGAAGAAGAGACAGGAGTTTGAAAGAGATCTCAGCACAGGTATTTAAAATTCCTTCCAGATGCATTTTGTGATAGGTTAATTCCAAACCCAAATAATGAATTACCAGCTTAGCATACATCAGGCATCTTAGCAACTGAGCTATTTTTGGATCCACTGCCCTCCTTCATGCTCTTCACATCACACCACTCACACTGCTCCCCCACAAGTCTTATGAGGACAGAACTCCAAGCTCCCTGAAAGCTACTGTCTAGCTAATGCTGTCTATTGGCAGGAATGCTTATGTGAGGGGATGCTGAGGGGAAGTGACTACACCTCTCTATCAGGAATTAACTCAGTATACAAATACCGATGAACACCCACAGTTTGCTTATTTGCCTTCCCCACAAGACTGCAGTTTCAGAGAGCAAGAAGCTTGTCTAATTGATCTTTGTATCCTGGGAGGCTGGCACAGTACCTGGCCAACTGAGGATAAAGATGGGTACACAAATGAGACTCTATCACCTGTGGGGTACAAAGATATTAAAACCAAACCAAACAAAAAATCATGATGTTCTGGAACAAGTCAGGACACAGGAATGGAAATAGTTGCCACTAATATATTTAAGAATAATATGAAGTAGAGCAAGGAGACCTCACATCCAAGAACTGTTAGAGTTTCAAGGTGTGGTGTCTGAATGGAAAGCAGTCCAGGTTTAGGAAAGCAAAGGACATGTGTACAGGAAGACAAGTAAAAATATGATACCTGGGATGGAGGAGAGAATTCAGGATAGAGATGAAGGATCCAGCACAGCCATCAAAAAGCAGAGAAAAGTTAACATCTGTACAGAAGTACCAACTAAGTGTGGGCTTGAAAGCATGGAAGACATGATGCAGTCAAGAGAGGCTGGAGTTATGTGTCAAAGAATCTTGTTACAGTTGGTTTTATGTACCAATTTGGCTAGTCTAAAGTATTCATAGAGTCCCTCATTTGAGTTGTGAAGAGGCTATAGATGTAGTGTGGTTAACGTTCTCCATCTGATTTATATAAGGAGTATTATCCTGAACACTGTACAGCATCTCATCCAGTCATCTGAAGAAGCAAGGCACATTTCCAAGGAAGAGGAAGGTCTGCCTCAAAATGTTAACACCAACATCTTCCCAGGTTAGAACCAGATGGCCTTACCTACAAACTTCAGACCCAACCCTAGCCTAAGTTCCTAGTCTGCCAGCTAGACTAGCAAGGTTTGGATCTGCCAAATCCCATGACTCTTACGAGATAATTTCTTAAAATAATGACATTTTATATGTGTTTATGTGTGTGTGCACACACGTGCGCGCGCACACACACACAGAGAAACACATAGTTTCATATTTTTTTCTGTTTCTGTGGAAAACCTATGGTGATATGGGCCTTAATATCATGTTAAAAGGAACTAATCTTGCTTGGGCACATTGATGTGCTGTAAATGCCACAGTCAATGCTTCTGTCCTGCCTGCCCACCTTTGTGTTGTGACAAGGGAAAAGATAAGAAATAGCAGATCTCCTCCTGTCACTAGTAATCCCACAGTGCTCTTGAGTTTCCTAAATTTGAAGGCATTTCAGTCAACATCCCTGGGAATCACTTCCAGAAACTGAAAACAAAGCTTGTCACTGCAAAGCTTACAAAATGGATTTTCCCTTTGCTGGTATCAAGTAGTGCTGCTGTGATCACCAGAATTCCCAAACACAGTTCTGTTGCATCCAAAACCTTCAAGTATAATTACATTTCCAAACACAACAGAATTAGCTTCATGCTTTCAAAAAGAGATGTCATCCAAATAGATTTTTATCATTTCATTTTTGTAGCTACTTTGAGGCTTTTATGGTGCTTTTTTATGATAGTTCAAAATGTGTTGCTGACATGATAATATTAATTTGTCATTCAGTAGCATTAACTACAATGAGCATTTATCAGCACTGCACCAGGTGTTGTGAGAAATACAGAGAATTATGATAACATCACAGCTATCTAAAATGAAGGGGAAAATCTCATTCTAGAAAGCTGGGTCTCTCCATTAATTCAACGAATTATTTATTACCATGTATACTGTGTGTCATGCACTCTGGCAGCTTTGGGATGAAGAGATGAATCAAGCATAGTTCTTGACAATAGTATTTATGATAGGAAAGGAATAGAAAGATAAACAAAAATGACCTAGAGTGTGTTGCATATTCCTTTCCACAACTTTGGGGGAATGAAAGAAGTCTTTATTGTGAAGGTGATACCAGAGGTGACCCTTGAACCTACAGACAGCATCTGTCAGTCACACATAAGAGCACCAGAAATTATGGAGCAGGAGCTCTATACAGAGTTATCGAATGATGGAGACCTTAATTTCTGGAAATTTGAATATAGGGGTGTATTGTCAATCTTAACACTGTGCCTGGAGAAGAATAAATATTTCTATGACCAGTTTGGCGTGGACATGGATGGTGCTTGCCTACAGTGTGAAAGAAACAGTAACATGAAATAAACAAGTCCAAGAGATTAAGCAAACCCCACATTAGGAAGAGCCATGATTCTGACAAAGGAGATTTTAACAGCAGACAGCAGGGAGTCGCTTTAGCTCCTGCTACTTTGGCTTTCTAAACTGCTGCTTAAGAACCAAACAGTGTATTCCATTACACTGCATTATTCTCTTTCTTGTAAGTTCTTGATCTGCAAAACACTCAAAAGAAAAAAAACTCCCAGGACCAGGTGGTGTCACTGTTGAATTTTACCAAATACTTAAAGAAAAATAAACACAAATCTTTATCAAACCCTTCTAAAAATTATACAAAAGGGGAAAGACTTTCCAACTTACATAATAAAGCACTATTCTGAATCCACAAGGAAAATACAGACCCATATGAACACAAATACAAATATCAAGATATTAAACCCATAAAATATATAAAGCATTTTATACCCTGATTAAGAATACAAAGTTGGTTTAGCATTTAAAACTCAATTGACATAGTATGCCACATTAATAAAGATTTAAAACAGCAACTGTCTCAGTAGATATAGAAAAAGCATATGCCAAATTCTACATGGCTTTATGATAAGAACACCTAGGTTCACCTAGGAATATAGGTGAAACCTCCCTAGATTGACTGACAAGGCATCTATGAAAATTTATGGGGCTGATGTTACAGTTCAAAGGTAGGGCACTTGCCTAGTACATGTAAGGCCATAGGTTTGGCTCCCAGGAGAGAGAAGAAGGGGATTGAAGAAGAATCTCAAAACAACTTATAATGAATTAGAATATGACACTGGCTGATCTAGGTATAGGTGTGGTTAGAGGTAGAGATAAAGGTGTATGTATAGATATAGATATAAATGACAGATTTATAAGTCCAGAAATTAACTCATATATTAGCTATGAACAACTTATCTTCTACAAAGCAGTCAAGACAATACAATGGGGGATATAATGGTCCTTTCAATAATGGTTGCTGTCTATTGGGCACCACCTATGTGTAAAAAGTATACTATGAGCCCCACCTCATAGTATATGAAGAATTATCTCCAAATGTATCATAGATCAAAACATATGATCTAAATATTAAACTTTCAGAAGAAAAAATAGGAGTAAAATCTCAAAATGTATGTTAGGCACTTCTTCTTACATATAATATCAAAAACACAAGTAGCAAAAAAAGAAATTAATATACTGTGTCATAAATAATACCAAAAAAAGCAAAATAGTAACCCAGAGAATAAAAGAAAACACATATGAGCCATATAACTGATAATTGGATATAATTGTGTCTTAAACATATAACAAACTTGATAATTAGGAGACAATACAATTTAAAATTAGGGATTTAATACCTATTTTTAAAAGTATATAGTAATGCTATTAAATACAGGAAAAGATACAAGTATTATTCAAGAAAAAATGCACTTAAAAATCACAATAACACCTCAGTGAGGTGGCAAGAATAAGGGAAATAATAAAGCTACAAAACTAATTGTTGCTGAAGATGTGGAAATGTCAAATATTCATTAGTTTTCTGTGAGATTAATTTGTACATCCACTTTGAAAAAGTTTGTCAATTCCTCAAAAATAAACAGGGTTACCATATGACCCACTCAATGATAATCAGAGTGTAAAAACAGCCCAGATGTCTGCCAACTGATAAATGGATTGACCACTGCATGATGGAATACTACTACACATCTATAAGAAATAGGCCTTAGAGATATTTGTGGAAGAAAATACCAAAAATCACATATTGCTTGATTTCATTTCTGTGAAGCATCCAGAATAGGAAAGTTTATGGAGCTAAAATGCAGAACAGTGGTGCCTGGGACTTCTGTACAGAGTAAGAACTGACACATGGTTTCCTTGCAGAACATAGAAATATTATGTTCAGAATCTGGTATTGCCTGCACAATTCTGTGAATAAACTAAAAATAGTTGATCTGATACTTCATAAGGATGTATCTCATGGTACAGAAGTTGTAACCAGGTATGTTAAGAACACACACCTGCTAAGGTGTGGAAATCTAGACATGGAAGTTATTAATGGAAGTGGAGCTGTAGAAAGAACAGAACTGCTGAAGAAATCTGTGACCTTTCCCCAAAGGACAGAGTTTGGTTAACAAGGACCATATCACAGAAAATCCCACAGGAAGCTAGCAAATTATCACAATAATGATACAGATGAGATGTGACTCCTCCAAAGAAGAGAAAGTATGTTTATTTTTCTTTCTATTGTCTTGTGCAAGACTTGGTGGGATTTAGTTTGAGACAGAACCAATAGAGCCTCCGATGATGATATCATATCATTAAAGACAACAGACAACTGTCCCATTTCAAGTCGGGCCTTTTTCCCCCCTAGCTTCTTTTGCTGAGCCATTTAAGACAGCTACCAAGCAGATACCTTAAGGAACAGAATAAAGTAGACAAGAACTGCTCCCTCCGCCCAGAAATAAACCATTGCTGCCATCTGTAATTTGTTCATTCCATCACAGAATTGCACCGAATCTAAGCTGACAAGATTTACTAGATTTAGAAAATAGCTTTTACCCTGCACCAGGCATTTGAACCAGAAAGGACAACATGATCTATGTGGACAAATGTTCTTCCCCGAACTTGTGTGGTCTCTGGGGTAAAGCTATGAATGTGGACATGTTCAAAGTATCTAGTAGCATGCACCAGTGCACAGGAACTCCAGGACCCTCTCCCAGGTCTCCCATGAACTAACATGGTTATACTAGTCAAGTCAATTTTGAACCACTTACAAGATGGCAGTGTATCACAACTTATGGGGCTACTGACTGAGTCAAATACAATAAATGCTAATTGACCTAGCAATTTAAAAATGGTCTTTGAAAGAAGGACCCTAAGAGCAACATATATGGAAGGCCCCAGGAAAGGGAAATAGTTAAGATCTCCTAGGTAAACTGGCAAGGGGAATAGAATTCAGGAAATGGGGGAGGAGAACTTGAGGGATCTAGATGGCTGAGTTGGGGAAGGATGGCGAGGAGGAGCAATGGAAGAGATATCTTGATAGAGGGAGCCATTAGGGGGTTAGGGAGAAACCTGGTGCTAGGGAAATTTCCAAGAATCAACAAGGATGACCCCAAGTAAAACTCCTAGCAATAGGAGAGGGTGCCGAACAAGCCTTCCCCTTTAATCAGATTAGACTACCCTAATTGTCATCATAGAACCTACATCTATGATAGAAACAGATGTAGTGATCCACAGCCAAGCTCTTGACTGAGCTCTTGGAGTTTGATTGAAGAGGGGGAGGAGAGTTCATGTGAACAAGGGGAAGTCAAGATCTTAATGGCAAAAACCAGAGAGACAGCTGACCAGAGTTAGTGGGAGTTTACAGATTCTGAATTGACAGCTGGGAAACCTGCATAGGACCAAACTAGGCCCTCTGCATGTGGGTGACAGTTGTATGGCCTGGTCTGTTGGCAGGGAGGCAGGTGGTGACTCACAGTGGAACCAGGACTTATCCTGGGAGCATAAAGTAGCATTTGGAGCCCATTCCTTGTGGAACCTTGCTTAACCTGGATGCTGTGGGAGGGCTAGGTCTTGCCTCAACTTGGTGTCCCATACTTTGTTGACTCCCCAAGGAAAGCTTTTCTCCCTTTGAGGAGTGGATAGGAGTGAGATGGGGGAAGGGAGAAGTGGAAGGAGGTGGAATTGGGGTCAGTATGTAAAATAAAAAAAAATAAAAAAATAAAAGAAAAAATTAGATTCTTCCCCCCAAAATGATCTTTGAAGGGTTGGAGAAATGGCTCAACAGTTAAGAGCACATACTGCATTTGTAGAGGGATTCAGTTCTGCTTCTAGCACGCCCATCCAGAGGTTCATAATAGTTTCTAACTAAGATGTTTTGTCCTCTTCTGATCTCTGCAGGCATTGCACTCAGGTGCACAAACCCAAACTCAAGACACATACATACACTTAATTAAAAATTTAGAGAAGGGGTGTCTCTAAAGAATTGTTTTGAAGAAGCTCTAGCCCATTGGGGAGGCTGTTCTAAGACAAACTCAGACTATACTGATGAGTTCCAAGTTGTGATTTGTTTCCCCTCCATCTGAACTGCTCCATCTCACACTGGAGTCTCAGTCAGGCATCACAGGTGGTGAGCTTATTTCAAGGCTTCTGCATGGCCCATAACTGTAGTCATATGTACAACACTTGAAAACATAAATGAAAACAAACTGAATGTCCAGGCTTTGCAGTGATACACAGCTCTGTATCAGAGAAGCTTTTCTTTGGGGTCAAACGTCACATTGTGTGTAGGAACATGGTTAATTTCCTGGAGCACCAATCTAAATATAATTTATATTTTAGAGAGATGTACTTTAGAATACAAGCAAAATGTCCAGGGCTCGCCTTGAGTTTTCAGGTTAGCCAGCAGTGTTGGTGTGTGAGGCTTGTGTGGGCATATTTCTCACATCTCAGCTTGGAGCTGTGTGGGCTGACAGTAGGTGTTTAAAACACAGCATGAGAGTCAGTGCTCTAAGGGTCTGGTGTAAGCACTGTTCTTGGGAATTGTGCTACAGTGTTAACTCTACTGACCTATTTATGTAGGTGAAGGTCTAGACTGAAGAAGTTCATACACACCATGCTGTCCAAGCATAATCCTTCCCTATTTCTTGTTTGGCATGATGATGGTCTTGACAGATTATCCTGATGAGATGGGAGGAAATCAAAGGCAATACTGACCAAAAGAAGGTGTTAGAACTCACTTCCAGGGATCTGGGTGTGGTGACACATGCTTCTAATCCTGTAATCAGAAGGTTGAGGCAGGAGGATCAGGAGTTTAAGGCTAGCTTGGGGTAAGTTTAGTTTAAAGACAATAGAGCTGTATAGAGAGACCCTACTATAAGGAAAAGGAGAAGAACATTGCAGGGAGGTGGAAGAGGAGGAGGGGGGAGGAAGGGAAAGAGGAAGGAGGAAGAAGAAAAGGGAAGAGGATGAGAGTAATAGGAAGGAGTGGAAGCAGTTGTCATCACCACGAATACAGCAGTTGACCTATCAAATGCTTATCTAGTTTTACCAACTTTTGTAAAGCGAAATAAATATTTCTATCACATAGATTCTACATATTTCTCAACTCACACATGTAAATTGTTTGTTTGGGATGGAATATGTGTGCATGGTACACATACATGAGTGTGAAAATAAGCACGGAAAGGACAAAAGGAGGCATTGAGAGTGTCTTTCTCTACTGCTGTTGAACATGAGGCAATGTCTACCACTGTACAGGAAAGTAACAGTTTCGACCAGCAAGTTCTTGGGACCCACTTGGCTTTGTCCCTCCAATGCTAGAGTGGCTCGAATGCGTAATACTACTCAGGGGTGCTTGGGATCCAAACTCAGGTCCTTACATTGCTCTTACACATTAAGCCATCTCCCAGAACCCTGAAAATTCTTAATAAGAGCAGGTATCATTGCTCATTATTACCCAGAGAAAATAGTACAAATACAAGATTCAAAGTCCAGCAAAGATCAAACATTCACTGTGGAAGCAAAGAAGTAGAGCGTCAGGCAGAGAAGCCCCCTTATTATTTTATCTCTATCTATAATTTTAAAATTAGTTTTTATGTGCATCAGTGTTTAGCCTGCATGTACGTCTCTGTCTGTTTGTCTGTCTGTGTCAGATTCCCTGGAACTGGAGTTACAGACACTTATGAGTACCCATGTGGGTGCTGGGAATTGAACCTTTGAAAGAGCAGCCAATATGCTTAACCACTGAGTCATCTCTCCATTCCATAGTTTTTAAGGACAGTAATATTCAAACATAAAATCTTTTGTGGAAATCACTTACATAATCTGAAAAATCACAGAACTGATAAACTACATGAACATGACTTCTATAGGTTCATGCGACTCAAGGTCTCAGGGCACAGTGCAATTATCATACAAAGATAGATAACAGCATGCCCTTATCTCCCCTAAAAGCCAATTTTAACTTTTGTGGTACAGAAGGGTTCATAGTACCTGAGGGTATAGTTGGACACCTGGGAGATGCTATCCACTGAATTTGAAGTAAGGGTTATGTATCCAGAGAGAGAAATATTACCCTAACATATTGCTGCAAAATTCCTTCTCATACTATCTAAGTTGTATTATCAAGATTGTTTCTAAGTCAAATAGCATCTAACCGGCTTGGCTTCCTGTAAATTAACCATCCCACTTTCTTCAGCTTGCCTATGTGCCTACTCTGTGACCTGCTTGCTACATGCCTATTTCCTGTTATATAACCAGGTTCCCAGGAGCTTGAGTGCAAGCACCTTGCTATTCTGTTTTGTTATCTTAGCACCTGCCATGGGGCCTGACACACAATAGGTAATCAAGTATGTTTGACGAATGTCTGGAAAGAAATAAATTAATGTTCACATTAAGCATCCATGTGCAAACATTAGAGCTTGCGGATTGCTATTGTACCTATCAGTGCACAAAAGAGGTAGTATTCCACATAGCCATCCACTCTGTAGCCTGAAGAAGTTAAACAATTCATGGGTGCATTGGTTTGTAAAAGTGAAGGTGGAAGTTTCTAAAAGTTTGTCAAAACAGAGTAGCCACGCAAAGCCATGTTCTTATGGCTGTCATGTCTTTCAAGATAGTACATTTTCAGTTACTTAGTTGATATACCTATGTTTGACTTTTGTGTACCTTTGCCTCAAGGTCCCTGATATAAATTATTATGACCCAAACTACTACAGTAGTAACGTAGTCAGATTTTTGTTTGTGCTGCCAGCTCACAAATAACAATACAGAGACTTCTTATTTATTATGAAAGCTCAGACTGTACCTTAGGCTTCTTCCTAACTAGCTCTTATAACTTAAATTAACTCATTTATATTAATCTACATTTGATCGTGTGATGCTACTTCTCTCCTATCTTGAACTTCCTGTTTCCTCTCTGCTTGGCTGACAACCTGCCTTTCTTTACCCCAGAGTCTTCTCTGTCCCTGGAAGTCCTGCCTAACCTCTTCCTGCCTTGCTATTGGTCATCCATCTCTTTAGTAAACTAATCACAGTGATACATCTTACAGTGTACAAATACCCCACAAAATACTGTTTCAATAACCTAATTCCATTCCAAATTTTGGGGGCAGCTGAAATAGGGTACTTTTTTCCCTGTGTTAAAATTCCCCAAACAGACAACTCATGACTTGTTTCATAAAATGCTACCTTCCTTATTATTATCATGTGTGTGTGATTCTTATGGCACATGTCTGCAGGTCAGAGGACACATCTGTAGAGTAATGAGTTATCTACTTCTCTAAGTGGGTCGTGGGGATGGAACTCAGGTTATCTGCCTTGTGCCACAAACACCTCAGTCATCTCTGACCCCCTTGTGACTCCCTTTGGCATGTTTGTTTTCATTTGATTATAACTTCTTGAGGGAGCTGGCCACATCTATTTTGTGTATTCTTGACATCTGGCACAATCCTGAGCATAGAGGGGTCATAGAAAATGCCTATTGGATTTATTTCTGGATGGCTATCCTATGAACATTAAATTCTTTAAAGCAAAAGAAAGAAGAAGCAAAACCCTGAAATGCCTTGCAAAGTGCAGACCTGAGAAGATCTCAAAAGTTCTGTCCCTCTCCTCACAGTTTGTAGGGCTTAAAAGCTCCCAAACAGACCTTTCTTCTTCTTCAATTTGCTTTACTTTTCTCCATGAACCACTGGTGTCAATCAGGATTGATG
The DNA here is from genome assembly GCF_017639785.1 of Mesocricetus auratus. Taxonomy (NCBI): domain Eukaryota; kingdom Metazoa; phylum Chordata; class Mammalia; order Rodentia; family Cricetidae; genus Mesocricetus; species Mesocricetus auratus. Next base: position 36,512,103 of record NW_024429197.1, read on the forward strand.
TCTGATGTATCAGCAGAAATGTGGACATGGTGGTTTAAACAAGTGCATTTCTCTCTTCATTGCAAGTAGTCTGCTAGGCAGCCCAGAACCCTTACACATGCCTGATCAGGCTCTGTCTCTTCTCTCTAGGATCCTTAGCTCAAGCCTCCTGTCTCCCTAGTGGAGAGACAGCTGTCTACCTCTGCAAACTGATTAGGAGGAAGATTAACTAGAGGAGTAAAATAGGAGATGACAGCCCTGTCTTTCCTCCATCATAAACTAAAAAAACAAAACAACAATAATAAAAAACCTGCAGAATATCTTATGAAAAATCTGTTTATTTTCAATGACCCAAACTGAATCCCTTAACCATCTGAGGCTATAAGGCTGCTCTGAGAAATTAGGTGATTATTTTCCATGTATTCTTTTCTCTCAAACAAGAATCAGTACCCTCATCACAAAGAGGAATGTCCAGAAGCATCTGCCATATACCATCTATCATCACCCCTCAACCTAAAAGAACCAAGAACTTTCTGACATCACTGTGCTCCTGTCATCTCAGCAGTCCTGTTGACTGTGCCCTCTGCCTCTCTTGTCTTCTGTCATGGTCAAATGTTGCCCTGGATACCCTACCTGGTGCAGAATTCGGCCATTTACTACTTTTATTCCCTCTTCTTGTTGATGTCAACCCTACTTGTTAAGGCTTCCTTCAAATGTTATTTACCCAGTGAAGCCTCCGACTTCTCTTGTGTCAACCTTCTGCTTTGCAAAGAATTCACAAGTAATTAGTTGTGAATGGACCTGTTTTCCCTCATTAGGAAGCAATTCTTGAAGACAGGAGTTGTGTTCTGCCTTTTTTTTAATTGAGCCACATGTCTAGGGAAAGGACAGTCATCTCTAAGTATTTTTGTACTAATGTGGTACTCTTCTGATTCTTCTAGCATCTTCCCAGCTTTTGGTTCTAATCCAGTACCTGGCTTCTGTGTGGAGATCTTCACAATTGTGCTCATGGCCTTTTATAATTATGTCTTCCTTTTTGCTTAGGATTATTGCTTATGTTTGGAGAAGAAGTTTGTTTAGAGATTTGGCTGGTGGCTGACTTGAGTGTTGAAGCTAACCCTTAAACGCTATTGACTTCTAACTCCTTTCTGAACTGAAGGCTATAACACACCAATAATTACTAGATTGGATGTGTCAACCAAAGAGAGAAACCGAAGAAACAATTAGCTTTATATCCTTTTTCATGACTCATATGTCCTAATTTATCTGCACTCACCTGTTATCATTTTATAATATTTATCCTTCTTGCTCTCATAGAACATGGTATACATATCCACATATATATGTTTTTCATATGTCAATGTAGTTTTAACTGTTATGGATATTTTTCTTTCTCTGTTTTTATGGTTGATAAGTGCACTGAAATGTAATTTATAATGAAAATATAGAAACTAAAGCAAAGCTCCAGGGCTTCAGAATGGCTGTTCTACCAGCATAGATGTTCATTGGGATGTATAGACTTTGGGTCTGGCTAAATTTGCTGTGTGACTTTTTTATTTGCAATACTTTACAGTAAAGTATTAACTTATTTTTTTTGTAAAAGAGCAAAATTGTATTACTGAATCAAAACACAACTGTGATACTTGAAAATAGAATTTTTTCTTCGATGCTGATATTAGATACATAACCAACAGCTATGCTTCAGTATTTTATATTCACTCACAGATTTTTTTCCAACACACACACAAGCCAACCCAGAAGTTGTTTCCTGTGACAGCAGGGTTATTTTTAAAGCAGGTGTTCTTGCAAATGAACTTCTTTGTGCTTGCTTTCTAATCTTGCACTGTCAACAAAAAACGCTGTCAGTGTGTTGGAACACTGCAACAAAAAATTCAAGTTCCTCCTATGGCTCGTTATTAGGAAATATTTGCATACTGAATTCTTGGCAAATTTGGAGCTTTTCTAATTTTGGAGTGCTCTGGGTGAGCAAAGCAATGTGAGAACAAACTGGAGACTTGTTTATGATGGTTTCCTTCTACCTTTTGCCATCTTTGTTGTGCTTGTTTCAACCTATCTCTACTTCCTAGCTGCCTTCAAGACCTCCTCAAGGGCAGAGTACATTGTGTTTCTGTCTTAATTGGAGTAATATCTGACACAGATGAGAGGTCCATGTCCTGACATGTAGCATGATCCAAGACTGGCCAGAAGAAGGTTATTCAAAAGGTAAATGTTCTAAATGCCCTTCAAGTCCTGATTCTCACTTGACTTTCTTCACCATGGGAAGATGGACCCTACTCTTTGGTCCTAATAGTTTTAGACTTGTGGAAGTCACAGCCCTGAACAATTGTGGGCATCTTCTAAGAGGACTCACGTCTCTCTCTTCCACTCTAACTCCATCCCCTTCATATCCCATCTTCTTTTAAACTGCACAATTCATACAATCCAGATATACTCAAAGTACCCCCACCAACAAATCCAATAGACAAAGCATTTTAGCAAACTTCGCACTAAAATGAAGTCATACCTAGTCTTGCTCAGTCCTTTTTGCCCCACTTAATGTTTTGTTTTTCTGGATTCACAAAATTCTTTGTGTGTACTGCTGGCTGTTATTGCAGCAATAACCACAATATACAGTTTTAATTTTTCTCTCAAAAAGTATTTTGAGAACCCAAAGCACCCTGGGACCTGTGTTTTAATAGTCTTTACTTGGTATTGAGGTCATTGCAGAGAACACAGTAGAAGCTCATCAAATGTTTAATAAATGAACAAAAAGTAATTCTCTAAACACAAATCTATAAATGCACATGCATATACACATATACATATGTGCATGTATATTTAGCTTTGCTTGGATTGATATCTTTGACAACCAAAATCTAGTAAAATTCTGCATCTGCCAAAGAACAGCATATGTGAAACTACTGTATCCAGACAGAGACTAAAATGTTAATATGATGTTTTAAAATATATCTCACAAGCTTCAAAACAGAGCTCTAAAATGCAAGTGGGTGCAAGAAGAACCAGAACTGATTTCCACGAAGCTAATTTTCAAGAGGACACGAATGTCTGTGAAATCATACTTAAACAATTAGAGGGATCTATGCTGCACCCGTTCCTCCCAATCCAGATATAGCCTCCATAAGAGACTGGACTATAACTAACAGCACACAGATTGCACTTTGCATGATTGCTAAGTTAAATAATCCTCTGATTTTTTATATATCCATTGATTTGAATATATTCAGTCTCGGAAAGCCTTGGGAATTTACAAAAGCTAAATTTGCATTAAATAAACATAAGGATTCCTATGAGCAGTCAGAAAATACAACTGATTTCTATATTTTATGTTATCAAACAATGTCATGATTTTATATTTTTGTACAGTAAAAATTAAGGCATTTAACATATTTTGTGAGATTTGCTTCCATAATGAAAGCCATCTTCAGCACTTTTGACATTTAAATGATATTTCCTGCAGCTTATGCAATCGTGTGTCATTCTTTGCATTTAATTCATGGTTGTAAAAGTTGCACCATGTCCTTTGTTTCCTAGTTCTCTATTTTTAACTCTGGGAGGCTTTTCTGCCCTTTCCCAGTTCCTGACCCTCTATGAGACAGTGTCTTTTAATGGTTGGTCTAGCTGGATTTTGAAGATTGTAATTGTATTGAGGGGTGATTGGCAATTGGAGTAAATCACAAAGTAACAAAATGAGCATGCACCCTTTGTATCATTTTATCTAATAAGAAAAAAAGAGGAGCATCAAGAAAATACATCAAAGTAAAAGGAAGTGCTGACTTCCAGAGGATTTTCTCTGTTTCAAGCTACCTATTATGGTAGTTTAAATGAGAAATGCCCCTCATAGGCTCATGGATATGAACACTTAGTCCCCAGGTGGTGCTGCTGTTTGGGGAGTTTATGGAACCTATAGGAGGTACAGTCATTCTGGAGAGGTATGTAACTTGGACCAGGCTTTGAGTTATTATAGCTTTCTCTTGTCTTCTCTCTCTGAGCTCCCTATGTGTGGTTCAAATGTGACCTTTCTGCTTCCCAACCGCAGGCTTGTCTTCATGCTTTTTCTGTCATGTCTTCCCTGTCATAGGGGATTGCTGGCCCTTCTTGAGCTGTAAGCTAAAATAAACCCCTTTTCTCCTTTAAATTGCTTTTGGTCAGGGTGTTCTAGAACCACAGAATAACTACTAGACTTTGCTATTCATTTTATCAGTATACCTGTCATTTTCAAGAGGCAGAGCCTAGTTTTTGACTGGCTTTATTTGCCTCAACAATGAACATACTGTCTCATTCAAATCTAATAGTATAACTACTTTCATTACCACCACAATTATTGCCTTTCTCTGAGTACCTTGAATAGGCTAAGAATACATACTATGATACAATGGGAATGGTGAACAAAATTTTCTTTCAAATCATGTGTACTTTTTCTGGGTCTAGAGCTGTAGAAACAGCAGACATCCAGCCTGAAAGCAGATGTGTGTTCTTTTATAAATAATGACTTCAGTGGTTGTTCTAAGTAATGCCCCACATTACCTGAAGGAACATTGTTGACAGACGCATCTCCAAAAATGTTCAGGTTTTACTATCCCTGAATTTATGAAGTTATAAGACTAAATAACAGAAGGATTTGGCAGATATTGAAGTTTTAGACCTTAAGATAGAAATCTGATCTTAGATTTTTCTGGCAGACCCAATGTAATTTCAAGAGCTGTTATAGGAAAGAAAATTCTACTCAAGCAAAACGGAAAATAGACAGAAGAGAAAAAACATGGAAACTCAAAGCTTTTGAAGGAATGACTTCTGTTGGTTTGAAGACAGAAGGAGCAAAATGACACGGAAAGTGGCCAACATGGAGGAGCGAAATAATCTTCTTGTTGGGTTTTGGTAAGAAAGAGAGCCTGCAAATACAAGAAACTGATCATGAAGACAGGTTCATCCCAAAGACTTTAGAAAGGAAGACTCAAAATGGATGTGAGCTTGGGAAACTGTAAGCTGTGGACCCAATTGATCCATAATCTTTTTGGAGTTTTGATATGCAGAAAATGCAATAATACATAAAGGCTATTCTACTAAGTCATTTGCTTTTGGGCAATATGATAGAATATTAACCCAGAGATTGCAACCAGATGCTTTGGATCTCAACACAAACTCCTTCCCACAATATTGACAGGTACATAAATTAGAAACATAGCCAGTAACTTTATATAGAAATCAAAGAGCTTCCATGAAAGGGAAAGGATCAAGATACTCTTGTATTTGTTTGTTTATTAGCTAAGTATCACTAGAGCCTATTACATGACAGGGGTGTTCTAATGTAGGTTTACTGGAAAGAAAAGTCCTAGAGAGGTACTTACTGACCTGAGAGGAGCAAAAGTCTAGCTTTGTGATTTGGGTTTATTCTCAGAGCCTACGGGGTTTATATAAAAGTACACAAGCAAGTCTACTTGGACTGTTTTAGTTTGATAAATTAAATTTGACAAACATCTGCTAGCCTTGAAGATTGGTGAAAAGCGTGCCAGTGAGATACAGAGATAATCAATAATCTTGACAGTTCCGACACAGTTGAACACTTGAGCACAGACTCAATGTCCCTATGTCAGATGGATGATACAGGATATAGTGAATACAAATTTTCAGTTTTGCCTATAACCTAACTCTTACTTTGCTCATTTCCTCATGAAAATGAAGGATGGGTATCACTTTGATGGACTCTAAGACAATTTCTGCCCATTTTCAAGCTCCTTACCACTGTCAGATTAGGGGAAATCAAACCACTTGAATTCTACCTGTAAGACAATGTAGTCCACAATGGTCTCTCTTTCCAATCCTTCTGATTTGGGGGAACTTGTCAGTTTCCATTCATCACTCTCACTATCACTCACCTTGAATTTCCTTATCATCCAGTTAGAGGTTGCTTTGTTTGTGAAAACTAACCCTTTCTTCTCATTGTTTTCCTTGAAGAAGATGAACTTCCTGAGGGCAGAAACTGCATCACCACGGCAAAACTACAAACACCGGGGCTGAGCAAGGCCGGCTTATTACTTAGTATCTCTCGTGGCTGTTCTCTCTGTACTATGGGGATATTGTAGTTTGCCACCCTTGTTGGGTTGTTTTGTTGATTACATTCATTTATATATGCCAACAGAGAAGTTCCTGGCACAGGGCCAGTGCTCACTAAATATTGCTATGTATTTGATATCACAGCGGAGTGCCTCTGAAGGTGACTAGAATTGAGAGGTTCAATAAGTATTTGCTAAAGCTTCGTCATTACATGGAGAGGGGAGAGGTGATGAAAGACACATCTAATTTGAACTATTTCTGTTATTTTCTATTTTTACCCTTTGTTTTTTGATGGACTGATAAAGATGATACACAGACATTTCTTAAGACTACTAAATTCCAATTTCCTACAAATCAGGAGATTCTTAATGTAATACAGACTGTAGCATTGGCCACCTGTGTGACCTCAAGCAAGGCACCTGATGCTTCTGAATCACTGTTTCTACACCTCTATGTTAGACATAATACCATACTATGCAGCTCAGCCTTTCTAGTTTCTAAATGAGTGGATTAGAATAAGTGACTCAGGCCATGACTCACCACACTCAAGAGCTCAATCCCCAACTTCACTGAGAAAATTCAAGCAATCCACTGTGATCTCTTCCAACATTCTGCCACCTTCAACTTCTGTACCAGGAGCAGAGATATTGAGATGCATGCTTCTGTGTCACTCCTTTTTTGGACGATGAGACAGTCCTTCTCTAATCAGTCCAGACCTCATCACTGTGCTCTTGATTCCCTTTCTTCCCACACACTATGAGGCTATGAATGTGCCCAAAGGGCAGACACTCAGCTTTCACTATTCACCATCAGTCATCAACTCAATTTCCTGACTCTTTGGATCGGTTCTCATTATCATCTGTCTGCCTTCCCTTGGCCGTGACTTCACTTTGATCTCACACCTCCTTAGTCTAATATTTAGTATCTGTCATTTTCTTCAAAACTTCCCCAAACCAGCACATCCAACTATGAGAGGTGCACTCTCACCCTGGAGTCTTGGGGGAGGGTCTAGGCCCTGCCCTGGATGAAATGACAGACTATGGACACCCCCATGGAGGGCCTTACCCGCCCTGGGGAGATGAGGGGGTATTGGGGTAGTTGGTGGGAGGGTGTGGGAGGAGGAGAGGGGAAGGGAGAGGGACCTGGATTGACATGAGAAGCAACCTTGTTTCTAATTTAAATTTAAATTTAAAAATAAAAAGAAAATAAAAAAATTGCTAAATACAAATTTCTTTCCTAAATACTAATCATTCTATGATGTTTACCATCATGGTTCCCCTATACCTCCATGGTTATTATTTTTCTGCCTTTTCTTACTTTCCAAATGATAGCTTCTCATAATAATCTGCCCCTATTCAATTTATCTTCCATTATAATCATTTTTGCCAGTAGTGAGGAGCATAGGATGAGGGGGTATTATATGTCCTCATGATCTCAATTATCAACTCCAATAGAATTTACTCTTGTGTGTTTAATATAGGACATGAAAATGGGGTTTATTCTACATTCATTTCATTTGAGACCCAAGTGAATAGATGTCAACTACATTTCAGACTAATATGCTAGCTCTGAGCAGAACTTGAAATGCATGAGACAACTTACATTAGTGCTGTTAAAATGAATCAAGTGGAATAACAGAGGAGTGGGGAGAAGTCATAAAAACCTGTAAACCAGCCGGGCGGTGGTGGCGCACACCTTTAATCCCAGTACTCAGGAGGCAGAGGCAGGCAGATCTCTGTGAGTTCAAGACCAGCCTGATCTACAGAGTGAGTTCCAGGAGAGTCTCCAAAACAATACAGAGAAACCTTGTCTCGAAAAAAAAACAAAAAATAAACCAAAACAAAACAACAACAAAAACCAAACCCATAAACCACTGACATCAAGGAAAATAAAGTTATTTAGCTCTTAGACAGTTCTCCAATGAACCCATAAAGGGCCCACAAGGGGAAGAGTCACTTTGAAACATTTAGAGAAATCAATTAAATCCCATATCAGATTACAATGACACCAAACAAGAGATCCCTTAACTTTCTGCCTGTGTCCCATCTTTTGCATGTCTTAAATGTGAGAGGACAGGAGTTTTGACTTAAATGCCCATTTGAAATTTCAACTACTATATATGATCAAATATTTTAATTATCTAAATGAGATTATTGGAAGAACTCAAAGTAACCAAGAGTGTATTTGGTGGCAGTCTCTCAAGTTGTACTTGGTAAGCCACAAATGTTTCTGGATTATTGGCCATGCTCCTTCTCTGAGCTTCAGACAGATCTTCGCATTGTCTGTCCATGTATCTGCATGTGGGTGTTTCACACACCCATCCAGTTACACATGCTCCATGATAAAAGTTTTTCTCATATAAACTTGTCCTGCCTATGGATTCTTCAGTTATTGACTTCAACCATCCTTACTTTCTATATTGGGGTCAGTATTCCCAAGAGCCAACTCAAGAACTGAGCATTACTCTACCCTCTATTCTCCATCTTTAACTGTCACTGTGCTGACTTTCAGGCCTTGCCATTGCTCCCTTGAACTAGCTTATTTCTCTGACTTTGGTCTGAATCTCAGGGGCCCTTTCATTGAGTATATCTACTTCAGTAAGAAGCCTGAAGTTACTAAATCCTTTGGTGATTTTTTTCATAACCATAAGAATTATATCTGAGTTCTTTATAATGAAAAATTTTTATCTATAGGTATTTTTTATTTCAAGTTGCATGGTCCAGCTATATTTGTATGCCAAATATACCTTTCTTTCACAATTAAACATTGAGAAGTTTGGTGGTTTGTTGATTTCTAGTTTATCAACAGCATACCACCTTACTATGCAACTCAGATTAGGAATCCCCTGCTGACGCCAACTCTGGGACTCTTTCATACACTCTGTAGTTATCTCATGCATGATATAATGACATTCTGTCTTCTTTGCATATACTGCATTATAATGCAACTTCCTGTGTGTCCATTTTTCATTGGACAATATTGAGTAAAGGAAGTAAGAGTACATACTTTATTCATCTATGTAGATTCAAAGCCTAGACGAAAACAAAGTATTTGGCATGTGATGGACACACTACAAGATTTTTTAGAAAGAAAAAGAAAAGAAAGAAGGAAACATAGAGAATCAAATACTTTATAAACCATCTTTCATCATTTCATTTGACCACACAAACAAAATTGTGGAGCAGATATTTATTATTTCTGTTTTATAAATGTGGAATTAGCTTTACATTGTGTAAAACAACAATTTAAGTGAGTCATGGATACATACTATATATTCGTGGACCATGATTCATAATTAGCCCACTAAACTACATTGGTCCTCTTAGATACTGGATCTAAATATGTATGTGAAATAAGAATTGAGTATCTGATAATATTCTTAGGCTTTGAAACATGAAATGGGAAAATCAAATGCAGGATAAATAAAAGAGGGCCTTGGCGTTTCTGAGAAGAGAGGACCATGATACATTTGAGAGCTCAGATGTTTTAAGTGCCTTGTCTATTTTAGTGCATCCTGCTATATAAAGTAGAGCGTTTGATAAGCTACCTGTAATTGCATTGGTTTATCCAAAGCAATTCTTCAGTGCCAGCCCTGCAATTCCCTGTCCAACACACCATTGTTTCTCTGGCTGAATCAGCCTGTCTTCCCTAGGAAGCCAGCATGGTTCCAGCATCACAGGTAAACTGCTCTTTAGGTTTTTCACACACTCATCTGTAACACTATCTCATTCTGAAGAGAGCTGATCCTCTTAATGGAAGCCTCAGATATCCTTTTCTCTACTTTCGTCTGGATGATACTTGAGAAAGCAATCTATGTTTTTCTGTGTGTGTGTGTGTGTCATTTCCCTTTTCTTTTTCTATCCCATTGAAGCAAGAGGCAAGCTCAGGTCTTTGTCTAGGTAGAAGTAGGGAGGAAGAAAGATTTCAGGACAGGGACAAAAGAGGCATAGAAAGAGTGGGGCGTTACCCAGGCTGCTGGCTTCTTCTCGTCCCTTAGCTGGGATCTTGGGGACAGAAAGGCCTGGAGAGCTCCTTGGGGCTGCTAAACTGATTAGGTACCTGGCCCAGCAGGAAAGCATCACCAACATCCTAGAGAGGCCCTAAAGAGGCAGCAGGGTCAGAACTGGAGGCTTCATCTCATGGTCAGGTCAAGCTGTAGGGCCAATGGCCGAACACATATGGCTAGTCTATGTTCATCCTTGGTAGCAAGATCCAAAAATTGTGAGTCACTTTAAGGACGCACACCTAAGAAGGAGTTTTCCATCTAGCAAAGGGCACAGACTAAAGATATGTTCGTGAAATTTAAGACTATGGTGTTTCCTGTAGGCTAAACAATAGTAATAACATATAATGGGATTACACCCAATACATGACTGATAGTAATATTCAAAGATGCTCATAGCATGTATGAAGTAGGTAGTATCACCTGAGCGTTAGAACTCTCCAGGGTACTATAGTGTAAGGAAAATATGGACAGTGTTGAGCAGAGACAAACTGTTTATTTCTGTATCTGCATCTTTTCTCTCTGGGTATCCTCCTGTGTTGCTCACTTTAAACAAAATCACAAAAACACACCATGGAAGGAGATTGCTGGGTCTCTGACCTGTTGCTTGCCCTCCAAGCAAGTAACCCTGCTTGCATGTCTCTTGTATTTAGCCACTGCAGAACTGACTTTGCACAACTTTCTGGGTCAGCTGAAGCTTCTTGTGCTAAAAGCCCATTAAACAAGACAGAAGATGCTGGTCCTCTATGTGCCTTGTACTGAATCATTGCTAAGGGGCAGAGGAGCTGCCATTCTGTGCAAACATATATACTACAAATGTATCCCAAACTGCCCAAGCAGCTACTTGAGGATGCTCAGCTCTATGTGAACTTCAGACAACAAACAATATACCTGAAGTCTCAAAGTGCACAAAATCAAATCAGGGAGGAACAGATAATGTGAATTAAACATTTCAGCCCCATGTCTTTACCAGCCCTTCACTTCAAACCCCAGTTGAAGCCAAGGGGCCCCTAAAATAATTCTTTCTGTCTTAAGAACAGTCAGTTAATTTCTGTGCCTTTTAAAGACCACCACCACCACCACCAACAACAACAACAACAAATACGAGCAAAGAGAACCACCACAGTTATATTGGAATTCCTTATTCCACTCATATCTGTCACGTGATGCACCAGCCTCTGTCATGTAGATGCCAACATGATCATTTAATTATAACCTTCTTTGAAGCCAGGCAATCGTGGCACACTCCTTTAATCCCAGCACTCAAGAGGCAGAGGCAGGCATATCTCTGTGAGTTAGAGGCCAGCCTGGTCTACAAAGCTACACAGAGAAACCCTGTGTCAAAAACCAATGATGATGATGATGATGATGATGATAATAATAATGATAATTCAATTGGTCCTAGTCCCTGATGAAAGGCACTTCAGAGCACCCACACAAAATATCTATGTAAACAGCAGTTCAGTATACTTTAAAATAACTTTACTCACACACAGCTTGACCTAGTCTTAAGGAAAAATAAGATTCATCCTTGCCATAGCTAAAAGGCATGTTAAGACTCACAAGTAGCTGCTTCTCTTATTATTCACAGAAGAACAGCCTACATAATGTCTGTGGAATATAAAAACCTCACAGAAATTACATACTGCAAAACCAGTATACTCCATGGGTATGCACTAAGTCAGAATATTCATGAGTGACCAGGAGTAAATGCAATAGTCATTTCTGAATACCCAGTTTTAATATCCCATAGTCCTAATGGGCTGTACTATTTGTAGCCCTGTGAAAAATGCATTAGAAACCACAAAGGTACAAATTCCAGCCAACCTTTTCATGAGGATCACTTAGTATATAGTAACAAACAGTAGTGAAAATAATTTTTAAATTATTGACTGGTTAGTTTTAAAATTTTTTATTTAAATGTGAAACAATTTTATTTTACATATCTATCCCAGTTTCCTCTCCCTCCTATCCTCCCATGTCCTGCAACGACCCCCCCCATCCCACATCCCCAGGGAAGGTGAGGTCTTCCATGAGCAATCATCAAAATCTGTGTACCTAGGCTAAGAGTGTAGCCTTCCATGGGGAATGGGCTCCTAAAGGGATACATCCTGGTTCCACTGCCAGAGGCCCATAGACTGCCTAGTCCTCCTAGCTGACACCCACGTTCATGGGGCCTGGTTCGGTCCTATGATGGATTCATAGCTGTCAGTCTGGGGACCATAAGCACCCCCTTGTTCAGGTTAGCTGTTTCTGTGGGTTTCCCTAGCCTGGTATTGACCCCTTTGCTCAATACTCCTCCGTCTCTGCAACTGGATTCTAGAAGTTCAACTCAGTGCTTAGCTGTGGGTCTCTGCTTCTGCTTCCATCAACTACTAGATGAAGGCTATAGAATGGTATATAAAGTAATCATCAATCTCATTATAAGGGAAAGGCATTTAAGGTAGCCTCTCCTCTACTGTTTAGATATTTAGTTGGGGTCATCCATGTAGATCTCTGGAATTTTCCATAGTGCCATATTTCTCTTTAAACCTATAATGGCTCTCTCTATTAAGGTATCTTTTTTCATGCTCTCCTCTATTCTCCCAGACTCAACATTCCTGCTCCCTCATGTTCTCCTCCCCATTCATCTCCACTTCTTTCTCCTACCTCCCTCCCCCTTCCTACCATGCTCTCCATTTGTTCAAGAGCTCTTGTCCCTTTTCCCTTCCCATGGGACCATTTATGTCTCTCTTAACAGTCCTCCTTGTTTACTAGCTTCTCTGGAGGTGTAGTCTGGTAATCCTTTGCTCTATGTCTAATATCCATATATGAGTGAGTGCATATCAGGTTTGTCTTTCTGTGACTTGGTTACCTCACTTAGGATGGTTTCTTCTAGTTCCATTCATTTGCTCATTTGCCTGAGAATTTCAAGATTTCATTTTTTTCTGTTGCATAACACTCCATTGTGTAAATGTACCACATTTTCTGTATCCATTCTTCAGTTGAGGGGCATCTAGGTTGCTTCCAGGTTCTGCCTATTACAAATAATGTTGCTATGAACATAGTTGAGCAGATATCCTTGTTGTATGAATGCGTGTCCTTTGGTATATGTCTAAGAGTGGAACTGCTGGATCTTGTGGTAAACTAATTCCCATTTTCTGAAGAAACCTTCATACTGATTTCCAAAGTGGCTGTACAAGTTTGCATTCCCACCAGCAATGGAGAAGTGTTCTCTTTTCTCCACATTGTCTCTAGCTTAAACTGTCATTGGTGTTTTTGATTTTAGCCATTCTGATAGGAGCAAAATGGTATCTTGGAGCTGTTTTGATTTGCATTTCCTTCATGGCTAAGGATGTTGAACAATTTACTAAGTGTCTTTCAACCATCTTATATTCCTCTATTGAAAATTCTCTATTTAGTTCTATACCCCATTTTTTAATTGAATTATTTGGTGTTTTGGTGATGAGCTTCTTGAATTCTTTTATATTTTGGAAAATAGCCCTCTGTCAGATGTGGGGTTGGTGCTGCCATTTTGTCTTGTTGACTGTGTGTTTTGCCTTACAGAAGCTTCTCAGTTTCTGGAGGTCCCATTTATTAACTGTTGACTTCAGTGTCTGTGCTACTGGCATTTTATGATCCTGTGCCAATTTGTTGAAGAATACCTCCCACTTTATGAGGTTCAGTGTGGCTGGATTTATATTGAGGTCTTTGATCCATTTGAACTTAAGTTTTGTGCATAGCGATAGACATGGATTGATCTATCTGCAGTCTTCTACATGTCAGCATCCAGTTATGCCAGCACCATTTGTTGAAGATGCTTTCTTTTTCCCATTGTATAGTTTTAGTTTGTTTGTCAAATAATGGGTGTTCATGGGTGTGTGGGTTAATATCTGGGTCTTCAATTCAATTCCATTGGTCTACCTGTTTGTTTTTGTGTCAGCGTTAAGCTGTTTTCATTACTATACCTCTATTGTAGAGCTTGAAGTCAAAGATGGTGATGCTTCCAGAAGTTCCTTTATTGTACAGGGTTGTTTTGGCTATCCTGAGTTTTTTGTTTTTCCATATAAAAGTTGAAAACCTTTATTCCACAAAATTGCAAAATTTAAAAGAAATGGACAATTCTCTGAATAGACATCACTTACTAAAATTAAATCAAGAACAGGTAAGCAATTTAAATAGACATGTAAGCCCTAATGAAATAGAAGCAGTCATCAAAAGATTCCCAACCAAAACAATCCAGACGGTTTCAGTGCAGAATTTTACCAGAAATTCAAAGAAGAGCTAATACCAACACTCCTCAAATTGTATCACCTAATAGAAGCAGAAGGATCATTGCCAAACTCTTTTTATGGGGCTACAATTACTTTGGTATACAACCCACAGAAAGACACAACTAAGATAGGGAACTACAGACCAATATCCCTCATGAACATTGATGCAAAAATACTCAATAAAATACTGACAAATCGAAACCAAGTACATATCAGAAAAATCATCCACCATGATCAAATAGGCTTCATCCCAGGGATGCAGAGACGGTGCAACATACAAAAATCCATCAATGTAATCCAATAAACAAACTGAAAAAGAAAAATCACATGATAATCTCACTAGATGCTGAAAAATCCTTTGACAAAACTCAACATCCCTTCATGATCAAGGTCTTGGAGAAATCAGGGTTAACAGGAACATACCTAAACATAATAAAGGCAATTTACAGCAAACCAACACCAAATATCCAACTACATGGAGAGAAACTCAATGTGATTCCTCTAAAATCAGGAACAAGACAAGATTGTCCACTCTCTCTCCATACCTCTTCAATATTTTACTGGAAGTCCTTGCTAGGGCAATAAGACAACAAAAGGAGATCAAGAGGATACAAATGGTAAAGCAAGAATTCAAACTTTCACTATTTTGTAGATGATATAGTAGTTTATCTAAGTGACCCGGAGAATTCTACCATGGAACTCCTACAGCTGATAAACACCTTCATCAAAGTGGCAGGATACAAGATACACTCAAAAAAATCAGTAGCCCTATTATATATAGACAAAAAAGGGGCTGAGAAAGAAATCAGAGAAACATCACCCTTTACAATAGCCACAAGCAATATAAAATATCTTGGGATAACACTAACAAAACAGGTGAAATACATGTATAGCAAGAACTCTGAGTCATTAAAGAAATAAATTAAAGAAGATACCAGAAAATGGAAAGATCTCCCATGCTCTTGGATAGGTAGGATCAACATAGTAAAAATGGCAATCTTACCAAAAGCAATCTACAGATTCAAAATCCCAACACAATTCTTCACAGACCTTGATTGGTTAGTTTTAACTAGCAAGAAAAATTCTGCATTATCTTAGTAAAACCACTGTACACAGTAGGATCAACTGAACTATTGTTTTATGGTACTGTGTAAAGGATATAGCTAGGTATTACTTTGGTATATAACTATAGTAGCATTACACAGATTTCCTTGAGTAGAGAAATACTTTAAATTACAACACTCTCAATGGTGTGAGGATCTTCTGAGTACAGCTGAGGAATTTTCATTAACATGGCAAATAGTAGTAATGTTGATGTATCCTGCATATGACAGGATAGGATTTTTTTCACTAAATAATACTGAGAGTTTAAATAAAAAACTGCCTTGAAATCTAAATTATGCCATTCCTGTTTATCAATGTCCCATTAGAAAGAGCTGTATTTGAAATTAGATCTCTCAGACTCCAAAATTTCTCTCTTCTACACTCTTTCCTGTATTGTTCCCTATCAGCCTCCTCATCAGCATGGGACAATAACTAATACTGAAGGTATGCTGAATACCTTCATGATTTCTAGGGCCTCTTGAAAGTCACCCCGATCGTATTAGAACATAAATAAGATCAAATCACTGCATTGTTTAAGAAAAACCAAATAAGATTCTCACCACATACAAACGTAACACAGCAAAACCTCTGGGGAACACTGAAGATAGTCCTACAAGGGAAATTTACAGCTTTAGTATCTACACTGAAATATATCAGTCTCTTAGACAACCCTAACCGACAACTCAGAAGAGGGCCTCTCATGCTTGGTGTTTGGGTTTTTGTTAGGTAGTCTTTTGCTTCTGGGGAGAACACTGTCAGACCAGATGAGAAAGTATCATTAAATATATATAATTTTTATAATTAATGTGTGTGTGTGCCAAGTTACATGCATTATAGGTACTTTCAGGTAGATAGTTAATAACATGACCCCTTATGGATTTTTCAGATTTCCTTACTGTTATTTTACTTTCCTCTGCACTTATCTCATTCCCCAAACATAACAGGCTATTGCTGTTACCCCTGGTTGAAGACAAGTTCCCAAATGTGGAAGACAAGTTTTATTGATGAAAATGCCATGCACTTCAGAGACAGGGACCAGAGACCCTTGGGCTGGAACTGATTTGAAAGCCTCTTCTTTGAGGATTAGCTACGATGGTACCAGAAGGCATCATGCCAGCTTCCACATGAGGGAAGCAACCAAAAGTCCTACCCTGCTGTTATGGCTGTGAACCACAAGCATGGCATGATCATTCTCAGGTTTCAACAATGGCACTTGGTAATAACCAAGAGCTCTCTAATTGGACTTAAGACTTACTCCACAAGGTACAGGTACTGGAAACCTAGCCAACTGTCCAGTGGTAGTAAAGTCATGGATCTTAGAGAGAAACATACAACTACCACTTTACTAAACCAGCACCATCCTTAACAGTGTTTTAAAATATTTGTCCTTATATCCTCAGATAACTGTATTCCTCACCCCTCAACAAAGAAACATCTTCTGTGACAGATGATGATCATTACGTAAAACCACAACTAATCAAAATACAGATTTGTGGAGTCCATTCCCAAAAGATACATCTAGAAAACAACTCCTGGACCCAAGGCTCATTGCAGAGGAGGGGTGGTAGGTTGCAAGAGCCAGGGGATAAGGGAGTTTGCTGTGAGACTGTCTCCTAGAAATGTCAGAAGCTCCACCTATAGTCTCATTGATAAGACTGACAAAGCATGAGCTGAACAAGTACAAAGTAGACAGGAAATCCCACAAAGTCTCAACCCTACACACACAAAAAACTATAGGCAACTAAGGGATACTGAGAGCAGAAAAATAGCTTTCCCTAGGAAGAGTGTACCAACTGGTTATCCAATACTAAATGGTAAACCCTGACATATATACATGCATCCAGGTAACATAATGAGTAGGTTGTATACACACATACACACACACACACACACACACACACACATACACACTTAGGGATATATGTGTACATACGGCAATTAATAAATAAGGAATGTGAAAGACAGCAAGTTGGGGTATATGGAACTGTTTGAAGGGAAGAAAGAAAATGGGAAATGATGATGATGCAATTATAATATAATCTCAAAAATAAAAGAAATAAGAAGAAAAATAAAAGTAAATAAAAATTTTAATCTATATAATGTACAACAACAAGTGCAAGGCTAATATAAGGTATTCATTTGACATCATAATGATGTGTAAAGGAATATTCACTAATTATAGCATTTGTACCACTGGGATGATGATAATAGGAGGCTGTACCCCTCTGGGAGCAAGGAATGGATAGAAACTCTGTACTTTATTCTCAATAACTCAATTTGAGCTTACAATTGCTCTAAAAAGTACAATCTTAGAAAAAATTAAAAAGAAAATACCGAGCTCCTCCAAGACCCCAACCCAGCGAGCCCAGCTTCAGGTGAGATTGGGTCCCCGGCTGGGACCACCCGCCCATCACCCATCCCCCTCCATCTTCGGGGCCGCTCCCGGCTTCCAGAAGAGCCGCCCACACAGGAAAGAGATCAGCTCCTCCAAGACCCCAACCCAGCGAGCCCAGCTTCAGGTGAGATTGGGTCTCTGGCTGGGACCACCCGCCCATCACCCATCCCCTCCATCTTCGGGGCCGCTCCTGGCTTCCAGAAGAGCCGCCCACACAGGAAAGAGATCAGCTCCTCCAAGACCCCAACCCAGCGAGCCCAGCTTCAGGTGAGATTGGGTCCCCGGCTGGGACCACCCGCCCATCACCCATCCCCCTCCATCTTCGGGGCCGCTCCCGGCTTCCAGAAGAGCCGCCCACACAGGAAAGAGATCAGCTCCCCAAGACCCCAACCCAGCCAGTCCAGCTTCAGGTGAGATTGGGTCTCTGGCTGGGACCACCCGCCCACCACCCATCCCCTCCATCTTCGGGGCCGCTCCCGGCTTCCAGAAGAGCCGCCCACACAGGAAAGAGATCAGCTCCTCCAAGACCCCAACCCAGCGAGCCCAGCTTCAGGTGAGATTGGGTCCCCGGCTGGGACCACCCGCCCACCACCCATCCCCCTCCATCTTCGGGGCCGCTCCCGGCTTCCAGAAGAGCCGCCCACACAGGAAAGAGATCAGCTCCTCCAAGACCCCAACCCAGCGAGCCCAGCTTCAGGTGAGATTGGGTCTCTGGCTGGGACCACCCGCCCACCACCCATCCCCCTCCATCTTCGGGGCCGCTCCCGGCTTCCAGAAGAGCCGCCCACACAGGAAAGAGATCAGCTCCTCCAAGACCCCAACCCAGCGAGCCCAGCTTCAGGTGAGATTGGGTCCCTGGCTGGGACCACCCGCCCATCACCCATCCCCCTCCATCTTCGGGGCCGCTCCCGGCTTCCAGAAGAGCCGCCCACACAGGAAAGAGATCAGCTCCTCCAAGACCCCAACCCAGCGAGCCCAGCTTCAGGTGAGATTGGGTCTCTGGCTGGGACCACCCGCCCATCACCCATCCCCCTCCATCTTCGGGGCCGCTCCCGGCTTCCAGAAGAGCCGCCCACACAGGAAAGAGATCAGCTCCTCCAAGACCCCAACCCAGCGAGCCCAGCTTCAGGTGAGATTGGGTCTCTGGCTGGGACCACCCGCCCATCACCCATCCCCTCCATCTTCGGGCCGCTCCCGGCTTCCAGAAGAGCCGCCCACACAGGAAAGAGATCAGCTCCTCCAAGACCCCAACCCAGCGAGCCCAGCTTCAGAAGAGCCACCCACACAGGAAAGAGATCAGCCCCTCCAAGACCCCAACCCCAGCGAGGCCAGCTTCAGCTTCAGCTGCAGTAAAGAAGGAGACCAGTGGAGACAGAAAGCCCCCACCAGCACCCACTGGAAGAAGAGATGGGAAGAAGACAGAATAAGAGATCACTCAGCAATAGAAACACCAACACGACCCCACCAGAATCCAGGGATCCAACACCAGCAAGACCTGAAAAGCACTACATAGATGAAGAAGAGGAGACAGACCTTAAAAATTATTTCATGAAGATGATGGAGAGCCTCAAGGAAGAAACGAGGAAATCCCTTAAAGAAATAGAAGAAAAAACAAACAAAAAAATCCATGAAATGGGGGAAAAATTCAAGAAATAAACAAATCTCTCAAAGAATCTAAAGAGCACCAAGAAAAAACAACCAAGAAAATTAAGGAAACAGCTCAAACAGTTGAAGGATTGAAAGCTGAAATAGAAACGATAAAGAAAACACAGAATGAAGGGATGCTGGAAATAGAAAAGCTCGGTAAACGGTCTGGAATCACAGATGCAAGCATCACCAATAGAATACAAGAGATAGAAGAGAGAATCTCAGGTGTTGAAGACTCATTAGAGGACATAGCATCGTCAACCAAAGAAAATCTCAAAACCAACAAATCCTTAACACAAAATATCCAGGAAATATGGGACACCGTGAAGAAGCCAAACCTGAGAATAATAGGTATAGAAGAAGGTGAAGAACTTCAACTTAAAGGTACAGAAAACATATTCAACAAAATCATAGAAGAAAACTTCCCTAACCTAAAGAAAGATATGCCTATGAAAGTACAAGAATCTTACAGAACACCAAATAGGCTTGACCAGAAAAAGAAGTCACCTCGCCATATAATAATCAAAACATCAAACCTACAGAGCAAAGAGAAAATATTAAGAGCAGCTAAAGAAAAAGGCCAAGTAACATACAAAGGCAGACCTATCCGAATTACACCTGACTTCTCAATGGAAACGATGAAAGCCAGAAGATCCTGGTCAGATGTCCTACAAACGCTAAGGGAACAAGGATGCCAGCCCAGACTACTATATCCAGCAAAGCTCTCAATTACCATAGATGGAGAAAACAAAATATTCCATGACAAAGCCAGATTTAAACAATACGTATCCATGAATCCAGCTCTACAGAAAATGCTAGAAGGAAAACCTAGAGCCAAGGAAGATAACTACATTCACAAAGACACAGGCAATATAGAATCATACTTTACAAAACACTAAAAGAAAAAGGGAGGAGAAACTACACAAAATAACTTCACTAACAATAAATCAAGCGCAAACAAGGATCACCAATCAATGGTCATTAATATCCCTCAATGTCAATGGCCTCAACTTACCTATAAAAAGACACAGACTAGCAGAATGGATACGAAGACAGAACCCTTCCTTCTGCTGCATACAAGAAACACATCTCAACACCAAAGACAGACGTTATCTCAGAGTAAAGGGCTGGGAAAAGATCTTCCAATCAAACGGCCCCAAGAAACAAGCGGGCGTAGCAATCCTAATATCTAACAAATTAGACTTCAAATTAAAATCAATCAAAAGAGATGAAGAAGGGCACTTCATATTCATCAAAGGAAAAATACATCAAGACGAAGTCTCGATTTTAAATATCTACGCCCCAAATACAAAGGCACCTACATTCGTGAAAGAAACATTACTAAAGCTCAAAATGCACATAAAATCTCACACACTAATAGTAGGAGACTTCAACACTCCGCTCTCACCGCTAGATAGGACCTCCAGACAGAAACTTAACAAAGAAACAAAAGAATTAATAGAAGTTATGACCCAACTGGGTTTAACAGACATCTATAGAACATTCCACCCAAATACAAAGGGATATACCTTCTTCTCGGCACCACATGGAACCTTCTCTAAAATTGACCACATAATAGGAAACATAGCAAATCTCCACAGATACAAAAAAATTGGAATAACCCCTGCATCTTATCAGACCACCATGCATTAACATTAGAATTCAACAATAACACAAATCGCAGAAACCCTACAAAATCATGGAGATTGAACAATGCACAATTGCACCATCCCTGGGTAAAGGAACAAATAAAAAAGAAATTAAAGACTTCCTCGATTTCAATGAGAATGAAGACACAACATACACAAACTTATGGGACACTTTGAAAGCAGTGCTGAGAGGAAAGTTTATAGCACTAAGTGCCCACATGAAAAAACTGGAGAACAGTCATACTAGAGAATTAATAGCACAGCTGAATGTTCTAGAACAAAAAGAAGCAAACTCCCCCAGGAGGAGTAGACGCCAGGAAATAATCAAATTGAGGGCTGAAATCAATCAAGTAGAAACCAGGAAAACATTGAGAAGAATCAATGAAACAAAGAGTTGGTTCTTTGAGAAAATCAACAAAATAGACAAACCTCTGTCCAAACTAACCAAAAGACAGAGAGAGAACATGCTAATTAACAAAATCAGGGATGAGAAAGGGGACATAACAACGGACTCTGAGGAAATCAAGAGAATCATCAGGGCATACTTTGAAAATCTGTACTCCACAAAATTTGAAAATTTAAAGGAAATGGACAATTTCCTGGATAGATATCACTTGCCAAAACTAAATCAAGAACAGATAAATAATCTAAACAGACCTATAACCCCTAATGAAATAGAAGCAGTCATCAAAAGTCTCCCAAACAAAAAAGCCCAGGCCCAGATGGCTTCAGTGCAGAATTCTACCAGAAATTCAAAGAAGAGCTCATTCCAATACTCGGCAAAGTATTCCACACTATAGAAGCAGGAGGCTCACTGCCAAACTCTTTCTATGAGGCTACAATTACCTTGATACCCAAGCCACACAAAGACACAACTAAGAAAGAGAACTATAGACCAATTTCCCTCATGAACATTGATGCAAAAATACTCAATAAAATACTTGCAAACCGGATTCAAGAACACATCAGAAAAATCATCCACCATGATCAAGTAGGCTTCATTCCAGGAATGCAGGGATGGTTCAACATTAGAAAATCTATCAATGTAATCCACCATATTAACAATCTGCGAAAGAAAAACCACATGATTATCTCACTAGATGCTGAAAAAGCCTTTGACAAAATCCAGCACCCCTTCATGATAAAGGTCCTAGAGAGATCAGGGATAACAGGAACGTACCTGAACATAATAAAAGCAATATACAGTAAACCAACAGCTAACATCAAACTAAATGGAGAGAAACTCAAAGCAATTCCTCTAAAATCAGGAACAAGACAAGGCTGTCCACTCTCTCCATATCTCTTCAATATTGTACTTGAAGTTCTAGCTACAGCAATAAGACAACAAAAGGAGATAAAGGGGATACAAATAGGAAAAGAAGAAGTCAAGCTTTCATTATTTGCAGATGATATGATAGTTTACATATGTGACCCAAAAACTCCGCAAGGTTACTCCTAGAGCTGATAAACAGCTTCAGCAAAGTGGCAGGATACAAGGTAAACTCAAAAAAATCAGTGGCCCTATTATATACAGATGATGAAGTGACTGAGAAAGAAATCAGAGAAACATCACCTTTTACAATAGCCAAAAACAGCATCAAATATCTGGGGATAATGTTAACCAAGGAAGTGAAAGACCTGTATATCAAAAACTTTGTGTCTTTGAAGAAAGAAATCAAAGAAGATACCAGAAAATGGAAAGATCTCCCATGCTCTTGGATTGGTAGGATCAACATAATAAAAATGGCAATCTTGCCAAAAGCAGTCTATAGATTCAATGCAATCCCTATCAAAATTCCATCACAATTCTTCAAGGACCTGGAAAGATCAGTAATCAACTTTATATGGAAAAACAAAAGGCCCAGGATAGCCAAAACATCCCTATACAATAAAGGAACTTCAGGAGGCATCACCATACCTGATTTCAAGCTCTATTATAGAGCTATAGTCCTGAAAACAGCTTGGTATTGGCACAAAAATAGGCAGGTAGACCAATGGAACCGAATCGAAAGCCCTAATTTTAACCCACACACCTATGAACACCTGATTTTTGACAAAGAAGCTAAAACTGTACAGTGGAAAAAGAAAGCATCTTCAACAAATGGTGCTGGCATAACTGGGTAATGGTATGCAGAAGACTGCAGATAGATCCATGTTTATCGCCTTGTACAAAACTTAAGTCCAAATGGATCAAAGATCTCAACATACATCCAGCCACACTGAAACTTTTAGAAGAGAAAGTGGGAGATACTCTTCAACGAGTTGGTACAGGAGACCACTTCCTAAACATAACACCAGTGGCACAGGCACTGAGATCAACAATTAACAAATGGGACCTTCTGAAACTAAAAAGCTTTTGTAAGGCAAAGGACACAATCAAAAAGACAAAAAGGCAGGCCACAGAATGGGAAAAGATATTCACTAACCCTACATCTGACAGAGGGCTAATCTCCAAAATTTACAAAGAACTCAAGAAACAAGTCTCCAAAACACCAAAGGATCCACTTGAAAGGTGGGGTACAGAGCTAAATAGAGAATTCTCAGTAGAGGAGGCTAAAATGGCCAAGAGACACTTAAGAAAGTGCTCAACATCCTTAGCCATCAGGGAAAGGCAAATCAAAACAACTCTGAGATACCATCTTACTCCTGTCAGAATGGCTAGAATCAAAAACACCGAAGACAATTTATGCTGGAGAGGATGTGGAGAGAGAGGATCACTCCTCCATTGCTGGTGGGAATGCCGACTCATACAGCCTCTTTGGAAATCAGTATGGAGATTCCTCAGGAAAATGGGAATCAATCTACCACTAGACCCAGCAATTCCACTCTTAGGCATTTATCCAAATGAGGCAGGTTCATACAACAAGGGCATCTGCTCCACTATGTTCATAGCAGCATTGTTTGTAATAGCCAGAACCTGGAAGCAACCTAGATGCCCCTCAACTGAAGAGTGGATAGAGAAAATGTGGTACATTTACACAATGGAGTATTACTCAGCAGAAAAAAACAATGGAATCTTGAAATTCGCAGGGAAATGGATAGCACTGGAAGAAACCATCCTGAGTGAGGTAACCCAGTCGCAAAAAGACAAACATGGTATGTACTCACTCATATATGGATTTTAAATATGGATCAGGATAGTGCCAGTCTGCACTTCCACAGATAGAGAGTCTGGGAAACAGGAAAGAACCTAAAAGATATGCATATATGCATAGTACCCAAGAGAAGAGGATGGAGACAAGATCCTCTGAATGGATGGGGAACAGGGTGAGGGGGGTAGTGGGACCTGGGAAGAGTAGAGGGGGTAAAGAGGAAGGGAGTTGGTCATGGGGGAACAGGAAGTTGAGGGGGTGGGGGTAAAATAGGGGGAAGAGGGAATCATAGGATCGAAGACAGATCAGGCACCAGAGTGACCTCGAGTGATCTAAAGGTATAACATCAATTGGCAAGCTAAGCAATAGTGGAAGGACCACCTCGAATGCCCATTCCTGATAATGAACTTGATGTCTATAACTATCCGGGAGCCTTCATCCTGGGACTGATGGAAGCAGAGGCAAACACACAACTAAGCACTGAACTGAACCCAAGGAACCCAGTGACAGAGAGAGAGGAGTGATGAGCAAATTGGCAAGGAATGGGCTGGCAAAACCAGCAGAGACGGCTGATCTGAACAGGGGAGTGCTCTTGGACCCCAGACCGACAGTGGGGAGGCCAGAATGGGACTGATCTGGACCCCCCAAATGTGAGTGTCAGTGAGAAGGCCTGGGCAACCTATGGGGCTCTGAGCTGTGGATCAGTGTCTATCCCTGGTATACAATCTGTCTTCATGTGCCTATGGCACAAAGAGAGATGCTCTCTCAGCCTGGACTCTTAGGGGAGTGCCTTGACCCTACCAAGAGTGAAATGATAGACTCTAGACATCCCCTATGTGGAGGGATTTGGCAATAGGGTGGGAGGGAGGGTGGAAGGGGAGTGCGGGAGGAGGGGAGGGAGAGGGAACTGGGATTGACATGTGAAACAAGCTATTTAAAATTAAAATAAAAAAATGATTAAAAAAAAAAAAAAAAAAGAAAATACCACAAAAATTAGAATGAGTTCCCCAAAATGATGCAAGTCAAAAATTTGGTAAAACAAGAAAGAATAGAACTGAAACAATATGAAAATCAGTGAATTGAAGGGTCGATTCTTTGAGAAGATAAAAATGATTGAGAGACTCATGGCTCAACTAACCAAAAAAGAAAGAGAGAAAGAAAGAAAGAAGGATCCAAATGAAAAGAATAAAAAATGAAAAGGAAAACATTACATTAGACACCAAAGAAATTCAGAGACCTAGGAGTGAATACTTTAAAAGTCTGTACTGCATTAAGTTAGAAAACTTAAAAGAAATGAATGAATTTCAAGGTTCAGCCAGACCATCAAAATTAAACCAAGTAGAAGTCAACAACCTAAATAAACCCATGACAAGTGAGTAGATTGAAATATTAACAAAAAGCCTTCCAACTGAGAAAAGTCCAGGGCCAGATGGATTCACAGTAGAATTCTTTCAGACTTTAAAACCGATCTACAGCCGATCTTAAACTATTAAAAAAAGGAATAGAAGCAACAGAAAAGGTATTCTCAAATGCCTTCTGCAAATCCAGTATAATTCTAGCATTGAAACCAGACAAAGGCACAACAACAACAACAAAAAGAAAACTATAGTCTTGCTGTGCCTGTTTGAACATGCCTTAAATTCCAGTACTTGGGAGACAGTCCAGTGAACCTCTGAGTTTGAGGCCAGCCTGGTGTACACAGTGAGTTCCAGGATGGCCAGGGCTACTCAAACAAACAAACAAACAAACAATAACAAAATGCACAAAAAGAAAAGAAAGAAATAATAAGTCAATGTCCCTAATAGAGTCAAATATTCTCAATAAAATACTTGCAAACAGAATATAGACTTACATTGAGAAGGTTATTTACCATGACCAATGTAGCCTTTCCCCCAATAAATGCAATAAAACACATAAAGGGGCTTAAAGATAAAAATCACATGATCATCTCAATAAACTCAGAAAAAAAACTTTGACAAAATCCAACATGTTTTCATGATAAAAGTCCTAGGGTAGAGTAGGAGGGAACATACCTCAACATAATAAAAGTTATATGAGAAACCCACAGTAAACATCATCCTAAGTGGAAAGAAGCTTGAAGCAATCCCACTGAAGTCAGGAATGATGAAGGGACGTCCATTATCCCCACTGCTTCTCAATGTTGTGCTGGAAGTACCAGCTGGGGCAGTAAGATGAGAGAAGGAAACTAAAGGGATACAGATAGGGAAAGAAGTCAGACCACCCCTGTTTTCACAGACTAAAATCCAAATTCTGTTTCAAAGCCCTGAAATGACCACGTCGCCTGTGTCATCGCTCCTTGCTTTGCTCCAGCAACACTACCTCTTCAAAACTCACCTCATCCCCTCATAGGGCTCTAGACAGGCCTTTTGTGGGAAGGCTTTTCACACCTCACCACTCAGATATCAGCTGACACACAGGTATTGCTCATCTTTGTTTAGTTTTTGAGTCTTTTGGTACTCCATGTACAATGGAAGGTACCACTAAGCAGAGACCATGCCTCTCACTGTGTATATCTATTGTTAACAATAATGATCACTACAGAGTGGGTCCTAAAAATATATATTTGAATTCAACCGGTATTACAGGTTATACACCTCTAATCTGAGAGTCTGATCAAACTAGTCCAGATACAAAACTTGATGGCACAAGTGGAAAATTCCACACCATGAAATTTTTTTCAGATACAAAATCATTTAAAATGTACAAAGCTATAAATAATAAGGTATCTATGACAAATAAGTTTTGTGTGTATAATTGTGATCCATTCCATAATTAGGTAAGATTTCATTGTGCATATTCAAGTAAGAGTCTGTAATCCATACTTCTTTGCCCAATCACTTCAAATAAAGGGTACACAACTTCTTCTAGAAGGAAGGTAAAATATCTGCTCATTATTTCTTCCCTAGTTAGTAATATATTTAGCACTCACAAAATACTGAAGATTAATATTGGCATTTACTGAGTTTCCCATTATTTAACATAGCTTTATCACAAATACTAATTTTCCCTTGTATGCATAACTTCTCTTTTCGTGTGTGTGTGTGTGTGTGTGTGTGTGTGTGTGTGTGTGTTGTACATATACAGATGTGCTTGTGGAAGCCAGAGGAGGACTTTGGATACTCTCTTCATCAGTCTACATGATTCCCTCAAGACAACAGCTCTCCAGTTCAGCACAGCTCTTCAGTTCAGCAAGTCTTGCTGAGCAGGAGTCCTCCCATCTCAACTTGCCACAGAACATGTTAGTTACAGGCTTGCGTGTATCTACACCCAGCTTGTACTTAGGTACTCGGGAGTGAACTCGGGTCTTTATGCTTATACATCAAGTACCCTTAAGCCCACGACCCTCACTGAGCTATCTCCTCAGCCCTGCACAATTCTTGATTCAGTTATCTGTTTTTTATGTTATTTTTTGAAAATAGAAACATAATTTTTCATAAGTATTTTTGTGATTCTGGGGGTGGGTGGGTAATGCCTTATTTTACTCATCCAGTTTCTGTTACATATGGAGAATAATAAGGTTAAATAAGTCAGTGAAAGTGACTCATTACCAAGGTTCCTATAAGACAAATGGTGTAAATGTCTGCTTCCAGTTGGTGACAGTGCCAATCTCCATCTCCTCACTACTTCCTACCCTCTTGTGTTAATGATAACAATTAGGTCAATTACCCTATCTCCAGATTTAGTTCTGAGTAACCATTTCATCAAATGCTGAGAACCTCAAGTTGTCAGTCAGCCTGGGACTGAGTTGATAAAGTGACCTTGTAGAGCCCTATCCAAACTTGTACCCTACTTCACATTGCTGAACTGTCATAATATATGCGGCATTTAGACACAGTGTCTGGATGCCAGCAAGAATTGCCTTTGTTGGGCTTGGGTGTAATAAAATGCCTTTAGCTTTAGAGTCCCAATTATTAAAATAGAGGGCCCTAGAGGGATTGCTTCATCAGTGCAGTGTTTGCTTTGCAAGCAGGAGGACATGATTTCAGTCATTAAAACCTGTATACAAAAGTTGGGCATGCACTTGTAATCACAGTGTTGGGGAGATAGAGATAGGATCCTTTGGGTTTTCTGACTAGCTAGCATAGCCTATTTAGTGAGTATCAGTCCAGGGAGAAATTATGCCTCAAATAAAGGTGGAGAGTGCTTAAGGTTGTCCTCTCACCTCCATGATGACATTCACGTATCCATAGATGTATACACAGAGGTATACATACAAAATACAATACAGTTTCCAAGAAATAGAGCAAGTCATTAACATTTGTAAACAAAAGGGTTAGCGTACAATATTAAGTAGGGAAATTGCATCTAAGATGTAAGAGAAAGAGAGGAAGGTGAACTGTGACTCTGTAGCAGAAAAAGCTTGCACTGCATCAACTGTGACACTGAGGACAACATGATCTTTCAATGATGTCCTAAACTAACACACATATAAGATGTATCAATTAGTGATTGGACGCCAGCTATTCTGAGGAGGAAGCATGAACCTAGACAGCAGCCCATAGTTGATACCATTTGAAAGCTTCTATGAGAGATTAAGTGCAGGTCAGTCCTTAAAGAGATCTGGAAAATGCCCTTCAGCGTGGTGTTCATCAAGTTCTTCAGGTAATTTAGAAATGAGATCATTCATGTGGATAATATCTAGCCTTGTCTTTAGCAGTGAACACTCAATGAGTAGCTGCCATATGCATGCATGCGTGCATTAATGAATGAATGAATGAAAACAGCTTGAAGTTTTTTTTGATAACTGAAGTCATATCTTGTCAGCACTTGCTATGTCCTCTGTGATATTATACTTTTTGTGTCTCTTTTTGCCTTTTTAAATAGGATCTTCCAGATCTCCTGTACAGGGCTTGTTTCTATTTCACAAATCAATTAATTCTCTCACCTTCTTTGTCTGTCAGCCTATATTTCTAAGTTAATCAATAGTCTTACCGAGCTTTGATGCCATAATAATGACCAGCATGGCAAGAGAGCCCTACAGGTGCAACACTTACATTTTGGTGCAAACAATAACTGTCTAGGTAGACTTAAGGGCCATTCAACAGAAGGAAAATCATTCTTAGTACTGTAAACCTTGTGAACTATTTGGGGCCAGTGGGGTCATGGATCTTAGAGGAGAACCTATTATTGCCACTTTACTGACTTAGTATAATACACAACTATGTTTTAAATATTTATACTTATATCCATAGCTAAGTGTAGCTCTCACCCTTCATCAAAGAAGCTGCTCTGCACATTAGATAGAAGCCTCTAGAAAATCCATGTTTATCGCCTTGTACAAAACTTAAGTCCAAATGGATCAAAGATCTCAACATACATCCAGCCACACTGAAACTTTTAGAAGAGAAAGTGGGAGATACTCTTCAACGAGTTGGTACAGGAGACCACTTCCTAAACATAACACCAGTGGCACAGGCACTGAGATCAACAATTAACAAATGGGACCTTCTGAAACTAAAAAGCTTCTGTAAGGCAAAGGACACAATCAAAAAGACAAAAAGGCAGGCCACAGAATGGGAAAAGATATTCACTAACCCTACATCTGACAGAGGGCTAATCTCCAAAATTTACAAAGAACTCAAGAAACAAGTCTCCAAAACACCAAAGGATCCACTTGAAAGGTGGGGTACAGAGCTAAATAGAGAATTCTCAGTAGAGGAGGCTAAAATGGCCAAGAGACACTTAAGAAAGTGCTCAACATCCTTAGCCATCAGGGAAATGCAAATCAAAACAACTCTGAGATACCATCTTACTCCTGTCAGAATGGCTAGAATCAAAAACACCGAAGACAATTTATGCTGGAGGGGATGTGGAGAGAGAGGAACACTCCTCCACTGCTGGTGGGAATGCCAACTCATACAGCCTCTTTGGAAATCAGTATGGAGATTCCTCAGGAAAATGGGAATTAATCTACCACTAGACCCAGCAATTCCACTCTTAGGCATTTATCCAAATGAGGCAGGTTCATACAACAAGGGCATCTGCTCCACTATGTTCATAGCAGCATTGTTTGTAATAGCCAGAACCTGGAAGCAACCTAGATGCCCCTCAACTGAAGAGTGGATAGAGAAAATGTGGTACATTTACACAATGGAGTATTACTCAGCAGAAAAAAACAATGGAATCTTGAAATTCGCAGGGAAATGGATAGCACTGGAAGAAACCATCCTGAGTGAGGTAACCCAGTCGCAAAAAGAGAAACATGGTATGTACTCACTCATATATGGATTTTAGATATGGATCAGGATAGGGCCAGTCTGCACTTCCACAGATAGAGAGTCTGGGAAACAGGAAAGAACCTAAAAGATATGCATATATACATAGTACCCAAGAGAAGAGGATGGAGACAAGATCCTCTGAATGGATGGGGAACAGGGCGAGGGGGGGGTATTGGGACCTGGGAAGAATAGAGGGGGTAAAGAGGAAGGGAGTTGGTCATGGGGGAACAGGAAGTTGAGGGGGTGGGGGTAGAATAGGGGGAAGAGGGAATCATAGGATCGAAGACAGATCAGGCACCAGAGTGACCTCGAGTGATCTAAAGGTATAACATCAATTGGCAAGCTAAGCAATAGTGGAAGGACCACCTCGAATGCCCATTCCTGATAATGAACTTGATGTCTATAACTATCCAGGAGCCTTCATCCTGGGACTGATGGAAGCAGAGGCAAACACACATCTAAGCACTGAACTGAACCCAAGGAACCCAGTGACAGAGAGAGAGGAATGATGAGCAAATTGGCAAAGAATGGGCTGGCAAAACCAGCAGAGACAGCTGATCTGAACAGGGGAGTGCTCTTGGACCCCAGACCGACAGTGGGGAGGCCAGAATGGGACTGATCTGGACCCCCCAAATGTGAGTGTCAGTGAGAAGGCCTGGACAACCTATGGGGCTCTGAGCTGTGGATCAGTGTCTATTCCTGGTATACAATCTGTCTTCATGTGCCTATAGCACAAAGAGAGATGCTCTCTCAGCCTGGACTCTTAGGGGAGTGCCTTGACCCTACCAAGAGTAAAATGATAGACTCTAGACATCCCCTATGTGGAAGTATGTGGCAATAGGGTGGGAGGGAGGGTGGAAGGGGAGTGCGGGAGGAGGGGAGGGAGAGGGAACTGGGATTGACATGTAAAACAAGCTATTTAAAATAAAAAAAAACTAAAAAAAAAAAAAAAAAAAAAAAAAGAAAAAGCCATAACTGGTCACAGTACAGAGAGTAACTGTTTGTGGGGTGCTCAGTCTCAGTTTAGAGATCTACAATACAGCTGCCATATCTAAGGCTCAGAGAACACTGTAGAAGTGGGACCAGAATGATTTTTAAGAACCAGAGTACCAGGAATTTTGCTTCAAGATTGTCTCTTAGAAATGACAGCCTACCCACCTCAACACAATAGCAGTCTCAACAAGACCTGAGTATAATTCAATAGACATGCATGCTGACATGGGAGGGGAAAATCTCACAGGGTCCACACCTAGAAAAAAAACTACAGGCAGCTAATTAGTGTTGAGAGAGGGAGAAAGAGCTTTCCCCAGGGATGAGCCCCAAATGTTTAGCCCTGAAAACACATATGCATAAGAAACACTGAAGGAACTCATCAAGTTGCATTTATGCATTCATGTGCACATATATACATGTATATATGCAATATATGTTTATCTGCATATGTGTATGTATATGTGCACAAACACACAGATATGTGTGTGTATGTGTGTACATGTATGTGTGTAAAAATTAAGGAAAAAAGTGTGAGTGAGTGAAATGCTATGACTATATTATAATTTAAAAATTATCAGAAAATGGGCCAAGCAGGTTGAGTTGAGCATCTACACAGCTACATGATTCACTTCTGAAGACAAAAATCAAGGACTTCTAGAGGTAGAATTAGACTGAGAAAAGTGCATTTATCAAAGAAGTCACTTTTAATTTTCAGGCAATAAGGCTATTCTAACAAGATAATATTTTAAAATCATTTAGTATTAGCTTGCCCCATACATGAAATCTTCGGTGAAAACAAAGGAAATGTAATATATCTCTTGAATTAAGACAAAATCAAATTTCATGGTTACTGTTTTTATATAGTAAGAGTCTTGCTGAAATGATTGCTATAATTTAAAGAAATCCCTCCAGGGCTAGATAATCTCTATAGACAAGAGGTTGAGACAGAGGCTTGAGGCCAGGCTGAGCTACATAGTGAGTTCAAGGAGGGTTATATAGCAAGACTGCATCAAACAGTCACAAAACTAAAAACCTTCAAGTGACCATACTATCAGTTTTTATATTTATTGAGTATGTGTGTGTGTGTGTGTGTGTGTGTGTGTGTGTGTGTGTGTGTGTGCACTTCTGCATGTGGACTAATGGCAAGTGTATGAAGATCAGAGGACAACTTGTTGGAGTCAGTTCTCTTCATCTGCCTTGTGGACTCTGTGGTTGAACTTAGATCAACATGCTTAGCCACAAGCACATGTGTCCACTAAGCCATCTCACTGGCCCCCAGTAAGTATACTTTCAATACATACTACATTTATTAACCACCTGATAGGATAGACATGACTCATTCTATAAAGAGATTTAGTATTTTGCTGTCGTGGAATCAGTGAGTGGCAGAGCTGTGATTTTAATTTTGACTGTATGTTATCATTTCATAGTTATTTTGCATTCTATTTTCAAAAATGTGTCTTCTCAATGCATAATTACTTAACTCTTTCATCACAGCATCAAACATTTGTGTACCACTTAGAATCTATGTCAAAGCTGCAAGACAAATCACACAGTGTCTCTGAATTCAAGCACCCCCGTGGGCAAGGTCAAGAATATAATCAGACAGATCAAAATAAAGTCTCAGAGTTTTGTGACCAGAATACATTTGGTGCAATTTTCTTAGTTTTAATTCAACCAGAAGAGTATGCAAAGCTAGGCTACTGGGGCACCTCAGCATCTTTAAAATTGTCTTTTTAACAGGAAGCAATCACCTCCAACTTGAGATAAATACCAATACAGGGTGAAGTTCTTTTTCAGCCTTCAGGGTGACAAATACTGTTTTTGGAACAGGTTGTCTTCTCTCAAATGAATGCTATTGAGACTCCAATATACAAATAAACTAACAGAGGAAAATCACATTGTCTTGCACTGTACATCTGAGAACTCTAATCAGGTGATGGCCATGGCTCTGATGCTAATTTTTTTAATACAAAGTCATTATACAAATAAATACTCCATGATTTGGGAATAACAAAAATAAAATACTGTTCTGAAAAAAATCTCCAGTGAGAGCTATCCTATAACATAGTGTCTCCCTGCAGACAAGTTATGGGATTTTCTTGCAGAAAACATTTTATGTGATAAAAATCGTGTGCGTTTGTTTCCTTGGAAACAAACCTTTCACCTTGATTGCACAAATTTTTAAGCAAAGGGAATTTAGTAATTAGGCTTAGAATCTACCTATTTTAAACCAGTGAGAGTTCCAAACACATGATATCATTAGAGATATGTTTGCACCAAAGCCCAATAAGGTCAGCTGAGGTCAAACAAACAAACTATTGCATGGCTTCAAAGCTTAGCTCTCTGGCTAGAATGCATTACCTGAAAATTCTTGCACTTGAAAACCTTAGAAATCCCTCAGCTAAAATCTGTTGCTGACTATGATAATCATGTGATAAAGATAAAGCCAAGAGAGGTTATCAGGTGAATAATGAAATTACTAGTTATTAGTAGGTTTCAGAATGAAATCTCAATTCTGTGATGCCAGTTGCCTCAAGACAATAAAGTTCCATGGAGATAAAGAATAGTCGCTAAAATGCTACATAATGCTTCCTTCATGGGGAGGGCTATATGTCCCCACCCTTCTTTCTTCTACAGCACAAATCAACCTTCTAGATATAGTGGAGGATATTCTTCTTCTGTGTTATATTTTTATTTAAATATCTAAATTTAAGTGTAACACTAGGCCATTCAAGACTAATTCTGAAATCAGTTAAGGCTTATCTTGGACTCAAAATGACTAATAAACCTAATGTGATAAATCTAATCACATGCAAAAGTTCTGTATTTTATTTCATTTCTATAGTTTGTTGAAATTCTAGAATAAAGACACTACAGAAGCATATCCATTTTTCCCTTTATTTCATTTTCTTTGGTGCAATGATTTAGATTAGTTTAAAAACTACACCTTGTCTTCAAAGTTAAACTCATGAAATAATGGCCCGGATGCAGAAATACAACTTTAAAAAAAATTATTACATTTTGAAATAATGTTAAACTTAGGAAATTTGTAAAATAATAACGATTCAGTGTGCACTCTTATCCTTTCTTTCAGCTCCTCTTTTGTCAATATCTTGCATATTCATTGTACAATAATCAGAACAAGGAAATCAGCAGGGTACCGTGCTCCAAACTGTCTGCAAACTGTCAGTGGTTCGTAAACTGGTTTTGCCTGTTCATGTCCCTTTTTACTCCATTGTCCACACAGTGCCTCAGATTGAATTTAGGACCCAAAGTTCCTTCTTAATCTTTAGGCCATGATGGTTCCCTTCCCTTTCTTTTTGTTTTGCGGCTTTGACACCTAAGACAACCACACAGTTGTTTTTTAAAATGACCCCAGAAGTAATACACCCATTAAGAATACACTTAGGGGATCACTGTTCATAGAATGTCCTATTGGAATTGACTTTGGTCTTGGTCACTTTCAGTGGAACCTGGGACATAATCCCCACTATATCAGTTTAGTATTTTTTGCTTTAGTAATTTGGGGGTAGACCATTTGAGGCTATGGAAACACCTAGAATTTCTCAAGCCTTCATTCAACAACCACATCATTCATCAGCAGGTCTTACTTGTAGCCGTTACTGCTACTGTTTTCAAGTGGCAGAGTTTGGTTTTCCCCATATCATTTATTAACTGGAATTCTGCTGAGAGGAGGAACTTTTAAATATTTTAATAACATTTTTACTGATTTATTTTTCTAAAATATATACAAGTTTTAAAAGATTAAAGCCTTTATCTTAATAAGGCAGGGGTGGAACAAATTAGCATTGTGAGCCAATAAAATTACAGCTTAGTGAGTATGAGGGTAAGTAAAAGCCTATGATCTTGAAGTCTTATCTGTATTTGATATTAATATTACTAGAAAACTTTTAGATCATGATCCCCTTTTTCTAGGGAATGAACTGACAATTTTCATATTTCAACTAAAATGTTTTCAAACAGGTGTCTTATGTTCATCCTCAAATCTCCGTTGTTTATCAACACAATACAGGCACATAGGGTGCTACAGGGTACTACAAGGGTGGACTGTGCCCTCTCAAAATTCACATGTTGGCTGGTCAGTCTTCAAATTCATGTGTTTTTGTGATAAGGTTTTGGGGGAGATAATTAAAATTATATGAGGTCATGATAATGAGACCCTATAATGTTGTTAATGGTTTTGCTCTGTAGACTAACCTGGAACTCACTATGTGGTTCAAGCTAACCTCAAACTCAAGACAATCCTCCTGCCTCAGCTCCCTTAGTGCTAGGACTACAGGCATAAGCCATCATGCCTAGATCCCATCAGTTGCTGTGTAAAAAGAGGAAGTAAGACACAAACTAAACACTTGCTCTCTTTAGTCATGTGATATCCTCTGCCGTGATACGATATGGCAACACTTCTATCAATGCCAAGAAAAGGCTCCAAGCAGTGAACTCAAATAAACATATTTCTTATCAATTATTCAACCTCTGGTGTTTTGATATAATAACAGAAAGTGGACTAAAACATGAGACTTAGTAAAAATAAATATTTACCAAAATTTGACTCTTGGGATGGGTAAAGACCTAGATGAGTAGAAGTAATTGCCCTCAATAAGTTAGGTCTCATAAGAACTCAAAGTATTACAGACAAAATATGACAAGCCTATATTAAAAGAGTGTTCAGGATTCAAAAAGGCAGCTTATTATATCCAAATCATTTAGCCTTTCTGAATTTTGGTTTCTCCATGTAATTAACTGATTAAATGGTCTGCAACACCCCTTCCAATAGCATTCCCCATCACGCTCACATCTATTTGGATACCACAGAATGATGAGGCTGTATACTCCTCTCAGGGTGTCCAATGGGATAACATTCATAAGCAAGTACACATAATCTTCCAAGCACCAGAACATTTATA
Organism: Mesocricetus auratus; assembly: GCF_017639785.1. Lineage (NCBI taxonomy): Eukaryota > Metazoa > Chordata > Mammalia > Rodentia > Cricetidae > Mesocricetus > Mesocricetus auratus. Next base: position 36,548,457 of record NW_024429197.1, read on the forward strand.
TTTTATCCAAAATTCATCAGAATAAATTTAGATCCTGTTTCATATTACTGTCAATCTGTTAGTTCTTTCGAACGATCGCTTTCTATTTCAAGCAGTGACATAAGTAAGCACTGGTTTTTTTGGTGCCTGGAACAACATTTATGCATTATGCTGCTCCATCAAGCTGAAGTTATGAAGCACATCTCCTGAGGCAAAGCCATAATTGGACAGGTAAAAATCCAAAGCTTAATGGTATCACACAGACTTTTTTTGGTGCAGGGCAGTTTTCTTTTAATTTGCAAATGAAAATTATTTCTTGAATTTGCTTTGACTTTTACATCTCAGAGGTATTTTCACAATCATGACTGTGTATATGGGGACATATGCTGCCCTTTAATGAATTTCATAGAATTTTTGTGTTGCTGCTATCATTATTGCTATATACAGCTTACAGAGGGCCACAGGGAGAGCTTGAGTACAAGTCAACACACAGACTTAGGGGAATCTGTAGGGATTTCTCACAACTGCTTGTATTTTAAGTCCTTCTAGATATCCTGTAGGGCATATTCTTCTTGGTTCAAAGGCACTCATAGGTAATTTGGAAAATAACAAATAACAACAGCATTGTTGTTTGATAACTGTATGTTTTGGATAGAGAAGGGGACAGGTATCTGTGATGAGGAATTGGTGTTAATTTTTTTTTTACCAGATTAGCAGGAGCAGGGTGACATTAAAGTCACATTTTAAAAAGAAGCTCCTTTAGGATGCTCTCTCAGCCTGGACACATGGGGAAGGGCCTAGGTCCTGCCCTGGATTAAATGACAGACTTTAGAGATCCCCCCAAGGAGGGCCTCACCCTCCCTGGGGAATGATGCAGGGATTGGGTGGGGGGTTGGGGAGCTGGTGGAGGATCAAGGGAGGAGGGGTGGGAGAGGGAGCTGGGATTGACATATGAAGCATTCATGTTTCTAATTTAAATGTAAAAACATTACAAAAAAGAAGCTCCTTTAAAAATATCTTCCAAAGAAAAAGTAAAGATTAAGAGAAAAATAGTCAAGAAAGGAGGAAGGATTAAAATTTAGAGGGAGGGAAAGGGCCATTCCACCTGTGTCCCATTACCTATCTTAAAAATCAAATGAAAACCTAGTTCAAACATCTGTGTGATGAAAACGCTTGCTTAGGAAGCAAGCTGCACAGACAGAAGTGCTGAGAGAGATGCCCTTCATCATGCTGTCAGAAATGTGACATTTACACACTCCCTTTCAAACCTCTAAGGATTTCAGTCGTCAAACCTGTTGATTCTCCACTTATGTGAGCAGGCTTATGTTGTTTTGTCCTTCTGATCAGCTCACAGAAAGGTATCAGAACTCCAGTTTTGCCAATTTCAAGTAAAGCCTGCTTAATAGTGTTAGGAAACCACTGACCTTTTCAAATGCCAAGGTGTAATAGGCTGGATATTACCAATAAGAAAAAGAATGAGAAATAGATGAATGGTACAAAACAAAAAGATCTTAAAACATCCCCAAAAAATAACCCCAAGAATTCCTGGTCCCATCCACCTAAAATATTTCATCACATCCAAGTTTCTCCATAGCAGTGATCAAAGGCAAGGCTGCAAGGACAGATAGTATCCACTGTAAAGGGGATCTTAGTGTAAAACTAACCACTTGTCATCACTATAATATATTCTATTAATTATATGTGTTGCAGTTGCATATTTTATATTATTCAAAGACAAAAATAATGCTTAAAATATGGAAGCACAACTTTTATGTCTAAAATTTATCCAAACAGGCATAAAATTTCTACTTTCCATGTTTTTTAAAGACTCCATCTCCCATGAGGTACATAGAGCAGGATAGTGGTGGCACACACCAGTTTTTGGGAGGCAGAGGAAGGCGGATCTCTGTGAGTTTGAGGCCAGACTGGTCTACAGAGTGAGTTCCAGGACAGCCAGGACTGTTTCAGAGAGAAACCCTGTCTCGAAAGATATACATACATACATACATACATACATACATACATACATACATATATAGAGAGACAGAGATAGATAGATAGGTAGGTAGATAGAAAGAAAGAAAGAAAGAAAGAAAGAAAGAAAGAAAGGAGCAGCTATGATGACAGAAATGATGACTGCTAGATGCACTAAGAATGAAACATGTGCCAAGCCCTGCTCTAAGTGTTCTGTGTGTATTAATTAATGCATGGGTAGTCTCCTAACCGTGAGGGAGAATTATTATTATTATTATTATTATTATTATTATTATTATTATTATTATTATTCCAATGTGAAGATGAGGAAAGTGAAGCTAAACCTCTGAAGTTTCTTCAGTCACAGGAAGAGCTAGGATTATACCGGAAGCCATGGAACACCAAAGCTAATACTCTCAACTATCAGGATGTCTTTAGAGGTAGCAAGGAATCAGAGAGGGAAAAGGGTGGAAGGGGTGGTAAAAAGAGGAAGGAAGGAAGGAAGGAAGGAAGGAAGGAAGGAAGGAAGGAAGGAAGGAAGAGAAGGAAGGAAGGAAAGAAAGAAGGAAGGAAAGAAAGAAGGAAGGAAGGTGAGTGGAAAAGAAAGTCATAGGGGGAGGGAGACAGCAAGATGAGCAGGAGGTTGGAGGGCAAATTGGAAGGTAAAAGGGAGGCTGTACAATGAGCAAATTGCTTGGCTCAAGCATGGAAACAGCAGTTCTCTCAATAAATAGTCAGAACAGTCAACTAATAAGTTCCCAGGACACTTTTAACAACATAAAGAATGCTAATGCATGCCAGGAAAAGTCGCAGAGAAATAAAGAATGCAAGAGTTAGACCTGCCTTTGAGAGCTGTGTTCCACCAAATTCCCCAAGCCACAGACCGGAGAATGATGGAAATTAAAACGAGAGATTTTCAACCTCGAAACTCTTAAATGCAGATGGGAGGATTTGTTTTCCTTTTCTAGGAAGAGAAGTTCAGTACAGCCTTCTTGTCTAATTCCTAGCCACCCTCTCCAGCTCGCACCCACACCTGCCCTCAAGTTCAGCCAACCAGAATTATTTGCTATGTCTTCAAGCTACCCCACATTTTTCCATCAGCTGCTCATTTTCTTCATGGTTGGGCAAGTCCTATCATTTCATGAGCTAAAATATGCCCCTCACAACTGCAAACTCTCTCCAACAGACACAGTCAGAAGTCCACTCTGCTTCTATGGACTCTCTTCTTAACTCTGTCTACATCTGTCTTCACACTGATTGATTACTTTCATCTTAAACCTGCCACCTGCCAGACTCAGAATCTCATTTCCTCTGGGTGGAATATAAACCACCCCAAGTGAAGACCACTCCTTGGTCTGTCTTTATAGACCTCATGGTACTTAAATTTGGTTTCCATATAGTGGACAGGGAGACTTTACATGATATCTAATTTGCATAATGCACAGAATGGAGACATTTCTGTAGTCATTATAGGACAATGTAAGGACCTGAGTGGGTTCCACAGAGGCAGTGTTCATCAGCTAAGCCAGAACCAGAAATTATGTTAGATGAGCAGAAGCTAGGAAATAAAATGGTGCTACTGCTAAAAACTGTGAGATGGAAGTTGGAAAGTTATGTTTAGAATCATAGAAAAACAAGAGTCAAGTCACTTTTTTTTAAAGACAGGCCTTCTCTATGTAACAGTCCTGGTACTCCTGAAACTTACTTTGTAGACCAGGCTGGTCTCAGATTCACAGAGCTCCACCTGCCTCTGCTTCCTGAGTGCTAGGATTAAAGGTGTGTGCCACCATGCTTGGCTATGAAATATTCAGACATTCTTGAATCAGCAGAACATCAGGATTTGTTCAGGTGAGTAGGGTGACCAGTTTCTGAAGTGAGGTTATTTTATCAGGGTTAATAGAAAAACTCACCAATACTTCATAGTCTTCCCATTCAAATACCATAACATTTGTCTGTCTGTCTACTCAAAAAGGCAGAAGGTTATTTCAGATAGATGCTTTGCCCGATGGGAAGTCCCCATAGACTTGACATTCTAACATATCTGATATAAGACTTGATAATTAATTCGAGCATGTTACTGATTTCCCATGTTCTGATTAGCAGGGTTAAAAAATCTAATTCTGGACCTCAGTATTGGAGGGATTCACAAAAATAATGTCACTGTGTGTCACCTAATTTGTGTGGCAAGGTAGCTCCTTGCATAACCTAACACTCTGTATTTAATGTTATTTCTTGACAATAGGGGTTTTCAGTATTGAATACATTTCCTTGATAGCTGTTAAAACTTTTATGTTTAGAATAACTTCAGACATTTGGGTAAATATGATCTGTTGTAGAAACTGAACAGGGGCATGTTTAAAGTACTTCCCAGCTGATCCAAAATTAAGCAACACCAGAGAACATTTCTCTACAGTAAAATTTTTGTAGGTTGAACATTAGTACCTTGCTATTAATACTTATTGCATTCATTCTCCATGATCAGACAAACTCAATGGAGGAAAATTATAGAGAGAAAGGTGGTTATGCAAGAGATTAAAGAATTTTTTGATACAGAAACTTCTCACGAGTAAATTAATAATGACTTATTTTGGAGAAGCTGAGACCAGATAAGAGTCAATACAGTGGGGTGCTCTCTACAAGGAGTTCCAAAATGGGGTAAGACATGACCTTGGTTTTGAAGGAGTTTTCAATCTAAGATTTTTTTCATTTTAAGCTTACATAAGCTTTATACATCAATTATTTTATTTTTAGCCCAATAATATAAAACTCATAATAAATACATTTACTCTCTGTCTTTCCTTGGATTACATTTTATTGGAGAAATCTACTCTAACATTTGAAGGTTTGTCTACCACTTGCTGTAGAACCTTAGCCAACTTAGCTAGCCAAAGGTCAGTTTCTTCATCTTTGAGAAAGAGAGCAGAGCTCAGTCTGTGCAGGCAGCTATGACAAAACACCATACACAGATTAACTCACAAATAACAGATATTTATTTATCCCAATCATAGCGACTTGGTAGAGCAAGGTCAAGGATGTGTTTTCTAATGAAAATGGTGCCTTCTATATTTTCACGTGGTAGAAGAGACAGGGCAACTCTATGGAGTCTCATTTATCAGAGCACTGATCAAATTGAAGTGGTCCTGGCCTCTTGATTTAATCATCCCCTAAAGATCCCACTTCTTAGTGCTATGGCTTTAGTGATTAGGTTATGTGATATTGGAGGGACATGAGTGTTCAGATCACAGCAGTTCACCATAATGGAAATGCTTGCTCTGATTTTCAATGATCATTGCAAATATTACATGGCATTATACACATACACACACACACATATATATATATATGTAGATATATATATATAGATACAGATATATTCATCAACACAGAATCTAGCTTCAAACAAGTGCTTAACCCATGTTAATTATCTGCGAGTGCTCAGTATAATCAGTGCATAGTCTATGACCTCACTTGTCTTGCTCTTCTTATGATTTAAAGCAACTAAGATCTTTTAAGAACTTCTAGAACCTGTTGATTATCACTCTAATAACAGTGCATGGAAATAAACTCATGTTTATGTGTTTTAAAGAATTAAAAAAAAAGGCTGTCTTATGGAATGGGGATCCCTGTTAATCCAGTTACAAGTGCAGCTAAAGATAGACATCCGGGGACATTTCATAGGTAGCTGTCTCGTTTTAACTGATGTTTGTGCTCTTTAATTCTCTCTGAGCAGCTGGATAATCTAATGCCAAGAATTAACATATTAGGGACTATCGCAGTGATATTCAATATATATGTGAAGAATCTCAGATTAGGAAATTATTAAAACAAGGGCAGCAACAGCAATTTTAGATTCACTTGTCCTTATGAAACCCATTTTTGTTTTATAGATCATTAGATATTTTTCCAACTCTGTGGGATAATGTAAATTGATGTTTTCCTTCACAAAGTGCTAGTTAAAGGAAAATCTTGGTGGCAATTATAATTGTAAATTGATCACCAGCTTTGAAATGCCAAATGCAAATAAAGCCGCTCAAAGCATAGGACATCTGGAACAGGCTAGCAAGGCAACTCCTAGTTTGTTCTACAGAGCAAACTGTTCTGGTTGGGTAAACAGATTAACCTTTTTGGATGCTATTCACACATTGGATTCAAACTGAATTCAAACCCATGGGGAAAAGCACCTTTCAGGACTGGAGAATTCTAGATGCAAATTGTCTCAAAAAAGAACCCACATTGAGTGAGAAAAGAACAGTAAAGAACCTTGGCCATTTCAGAAGCTGCCAGTGTGTACAGGCAAACTGCAGTCCTACTAGATTCCAAAGGAGAGACTGGCTTGAAGTTATGTTCTGTTATTTATTCCTGGAGGTATCTCAGGGCAACAAACCACATCTCTGAGTTTGTTTGTTTTGGTAAAGTGGAGAAGATGGTACTTCTTTCACAGAGCTCTCATGGAGGTTGTTCCTTAAAAACATGGAGCATATCATAACTCCAGAACACTTAAAAGAGGTCAAATGTAATAAGGCTATATGTTGGTGCTAAAGGCATAGGATAGAAAATGCAGGAGATTGAATAGACAAAGGGAAAATGCCTTATAAACATCACACAGCCTCCCCAGCAACAAATCTTGTAGACTCAGATGTATCCTCATTGCCTGTGACTGTCATCTTGACTATGCAAATGAAATGAGAACCTATGTGGAATATCAGTAAACAAACAGAAAATCTGATTATAGCATGTTTTTACAACCGTGTTTATGTGGTTATTTAACTAATGCAGTAGACATTTTCCAATGCTCCCTGTCACACTGATGAAAAATAATGACCCACTTCTGTCCTCACAACAGCCTGAGGAAACAGATGACCACCGAATGATTTCTTCAAATTCATAATTGTGAAGAAATGCTTGAAATGTAAAGAATAAAATGAAGTGAACCAAGAACAGCTGATTGGAAGATTGGGACATTTCTAAGCTATTACATGAGTGCTGGGATCCAAATTCCAGTCTTCATGATTATTGTGGAGGCACTCTTGACCTCTGAATCAACTTTCCCTGGGGGAGTATGACTTTGAAAGAGATTGGGACCCTGGCTCCTCTCTTTCCTTTGATTTAATGGCTGCCATGAATTAAGCATCTTCCTCTGACCCACATGCCCACCATAATGTTCTTCAACACAGCCCTAAAGCAAACAGTCTTGCTCATGAGCTAAGCCTACTGAACCCTGCACCAGATACTTCCTCTTTGAAAGATGGTAACTGCAGGTGTTTAAATACCATGAAGCAAAGCTAAATACTATGATGCAAAACTCACAAACTAACTTGAACTATGTGAGAGACATTTTATTGTAATGGAAATTATGGAATGTAAATAATAGTCTGTTCTGCAGTTACAGGTACTCATATTTCTGGAAGCATTATTCACCAAAGTCAGAAACTAGAGCAAGACAATCTCTATCAATAGCTGAATGGGTGATCAAACAATGATTATTATTCAGCTTTAAAAAAGAATGGCATTGTAATCCATGATACTATATAGCAGAATTATGGGAAAATGGTGCCAAGCAAAATAAACAAGATTCCAAAGAAAAATTTGAATTAACTGTATGTCTATGAAATATCTAGGGTAATCAAATTACATAGAAACAGAGAATGTTAAAGCATGGTGGCTGCCATTTGGAAAACGATAGAGATGGCACAGTGAAGCATGAAGAATTTGGGTCAGGATAACAAAATATCCTTGAAATAGATCATGATAATAGTTACAAATAAGTCAAAAATACATATGCTGGTCAATGATATACTTAAAAATGTTTCATATGATAAAATGCATGTGATGTTTACATATTTTACCACAATTAAAGAGAAGTGGATGTCAATTATTTTAAAATATAAAGGAAAGTTATTGTTAAAAACTACTTCAAAATTTATATCATTTATTAATTTGTGTTGTATGTGTGTATATGCATGCGTGAGTGCATGTATGTGTGCATGCATGTGTTTGTGTGTGTGTGTGTGTGTGTGTGTGTGTGTTGCTTGTGTACCACAAAACATAAGCACAGCTCAGCAGACAACTTGTAGGAGTTGCCTTTCTCTTTTCATCACATGAATTCTGGGATTTGAACTCATGTTGTTAGGTTTAGCCTCAGACCCCTTAAACTGCAGAGCCATCTCACTAGCTCCATTTTAAAAAAGCTTTTATTAATCTTGGGCATCATTTCTTTCTATGATGGTAAGAATTATGTCTGACTTGCATTTGTGATTAAAAAAACAGTACCATTTCATCATGTTATTATAAGCAAATTATCTTAAGGTGTTTTTTTTTTCATGTGGTTTAGTCTTCATGACAACTTACATGGTTTTTATTTGCTTCAAGATAACTTTCAGCCCTATTCAAACTGGCTGTCACAGTCAGCTTGTGACCTATCAAATCCATGTATCAGAAGCCTCTACTACAGTGTTAATGCTACAATACTTTAATATAGTTCTTCATGATATGGTAAGCCCAACCATGACATTATTTCTGTTGTTACTTCATAACTGTAATTTTGTTACTGTTATGACTCATAGTGTAAATATCAGATAAACAGGATATCTGATATGCAACCCTCAAGGAGGTCACAACCCACAGGTTGAGAAACACTGCTCTGAAGTCTCCATCAGTTCTTATCAGTGAGGTAAGAAGCACAGCAAAATCTGTGTAAGAACAGCAGTAACCCCTCTTCCTAGATGCTTTAATAGAAACAGGTGATCACTGAACTGAGTGTTTTCCACTATTAAATTCCTTCACTCTGTATAGATCTCATTGTTTTCCTGACAACCTTATGAGGTAGACATGATAGCCACCTTCAATGCCTCAGAGACGTCAAATAATGTTCTTAAATTTATCCAGATACTATTGTGTAAGCGAAATGAGACTACAAGTGATTTGATTTCAGCAGCTATGCTTCAACTGCTGAGCCTTCTCACCCCTTTACCATAGGGACATCATTACGCATGTCCTGGATCTGATCACACAGTCACATTGATGGTTTGTTTAGAAGCCAACAAACACATCTGTCCCTCATCTGCCCGCTTCTACTTCCTCCAAGAGCAGACATCTGGAATGAGGTATAGATAACAGCTCTCTCCCCATCTAGTCAAAGTTGCCTTGGTTATAGATAACGTGGTAGTAAAAATCATCCAGTTCCTAGGAATATCCCATTCCTATTCTCCCATATGTAGAAGAAGTATTTATTCCTTCAAGCTCTTATTAGTTTATACTCTTCAAGAAAACCAAGGCTAAGGTAATGACTGAAAAGTCAGCATCCTTTCCCCATGCTATACATTTTTGAAGGCTTACAATGCTTTACTAGAACAATGGATTTTATGATACTAGGCCCTGCTGCACTGCTGGGAGTTTACTTTAAGCCTAACACTCAACTGAAAAAATGTTGACAGGAAATTACTTGATCCTTTTGCAACCAGACAAATCTGAGAAAGTCTTAAACTTAGCTTTGCCTTTGTGAGCCTAAACAAAAGAAAACAAACTTACAATATTAATGCAGCCTTTAAGTTCACCTACAGAACTCTTATCTCAACAATGTTTTATATTCCCATATGTAATTGGATACATTTCAGAAATGAAAATCATTCTAAAATGCTCCCAGGACATCTGTGATCTGTTTCAGATGTATCTCCACCAGGACATTCTAAAACAAATTTCAGACACCATGTTCTAACAACAATGCATTAATTATCCCATCTTAATGATCGAGAACAACGTTAGCAAGGGATATTTAAATATCTTGTTTATTTAAAGTAATTCAATTTTTCAAATTTATTTTTCAGTTTAAATTTAGATAAGAAACAAGGTTGCTTCACCAGTCAGTTCCAGGTCCCTCTCCCTTTCCCTCCCCTCCTCCCATGCCCTCCCCCAACCCCCCCATTATCCCCTCATTTCCCCAGGGAGGGTGAGGCCCTCCATGGGGGTGTCCATAGTCTGTCATTTCATCCAGCTCAGGGCCTAGACCCTCCCCCCAAGAGTTCAGGGTGAGAGTGCACCTCACATTGTTGGATGGGAGTCCAAAGTTCGTGTGTATACTTGGGATGGGTACTGATCTGCTGCCCAAGGCTCAATAGATTACCTAGGCCTCCTCACTGACACTCACATTCAGGGGGTCTTGATCAGTTCCATGCTGGATTCCTAGGCTGATGCCTGGGATTCAAGAGTTAACCTTTGTCAGGTCAGCTGTTTCTGGGGGTTAAACCAGCCCAGTCTTAATCCCTTTGGTCATCAGTCCTCCCTCTCTGTTACTGGCTTTCTTGAGTTCAGCTCAGTACTTAACCGAGGGAGTCTGCCTCTTCTTCGATCAGCCACTGAATGAAGTTTCTGTTTCCCAGACTCTCTGGCCATGGGATTGTAGGCTGGCCCTCCCCAGATCTATGTCTAAAATCCATATATGAGAGAGTACATGCCATGTTTCTCTTTTTGTGACTGGGTTACCTCACTCAGGATGGTTTCTTCTAGTGTCATCCATATGCTTGCGAATCTCAGGATTCCATTGTTTTTTTTCTGGTGAATAGTACTCCATTGTGTAAATGTACCACATATTCTCTATCCACTCTTCGGTTGAGGGACAATTTTTAACCAATGCCCACCATAGAAACTGCAGCCAAGACTCTGATAGCAGAGCATAATGGAATGATGGGACTTCGTACATGGCCAAAAGTCGGTTTAACTTAAGGCAGAGAGAGAGAGAGAGAGAGAAGAGAGAGAGAGAGAGAGAGAGAGAGAGAGAGAGAGAGAGAGAAATTGGATCAGATAATATTTATTGTACCATATTCTTTATCTTGATTGGCTTGTTTTTCTGTGGACTACATAATATAAACTGAATGTAATATACACATTGCGTTGGTTTTCACTGAACGATCAGGCTCCTCTCCAAATTTACCGAGTTGAATCAGTATCTACTATATCACAGCCAGTAATCAGGAAAACATTTATTTCACTCTGAGAGGATCTCTCCAGGCCAGCGTCTGTCTCTCTGTTGCACTTTTGGAAGCAGGATTTTGTTATATAGCTTAGACTGACTTTGATCTCATAATCTTTCTACTTTATGTCATGCAAGGAAGAGAGGAAAAACACCCCAGATTCTTGGGCTCTTAAACGGTAGGCAAATAGAGATAAATCCAAGTGATGCTTCTATGTAACAAGGTGTCTCTTTTGCATTTCTTATGCTCAATGATGTTGGTGATAATAACCTTTAGGTGAAGGCCCTTAGTGGCTACTTCATGGCAGATGACAGCTCTTAACAAAGTCAAGTTTTCAAATATGAATACTCTTCAGACCTGAAACTAAGCTAAACACTTTAGAAGGGCTAGTGGTTTTACTCTATCACCATCAGGCTTGTCAGCTGTAGAATATATCATTTTCATAAAGAACCATGGGATACTATTTCCTTTTATATAATCCATTTCCTGAAAGGGAAACTGTGTTGCATTCTCTGGTCCACTGACCATGAAAACTCTTGGACTCCAGGAAACTTACGGGTTTTCTCACCTGTAAACTGAGGAAACATCCCTACAGGTTCCTTCCGTATCAGTTTTATTCTAGTAACAAACAACACATACTGTTTTATGAAATAAATATGATGTCAATTCTAAAAACACAAAAAAGAGACTTGCTTTGAAGCCATTTTAACAGAAGCTGCACATTAGAATTTTACAATATCTCCAGAGATTTTCATTTGGTCCAAAATATGTGATTAAAAGGATTTGATAGTAATTCTCAAAACAACAAAGACACATAGTGCAAAATTCCATGGCTCACTAACCCAGCTCGTCTTATGGTCTTGTGGTAAAATCAGTCTTAGTGTTTCCCATGGATTCATTCCATGAATGGCACCTTCTTATTCAAACATGGAGTCTGTCTGGGACTAGCCATGTTTTCATAACACTTCAAAATGAGTATTTCTCTGAAAATAATAGAATAGAAATCCCACATTTAAGTGAGAGTGCCACTTCAAGGCAGAAACATTTTCTTTAAAACAAACTCTAAATGCTAGATGGTATTTGCATATAAGCCAACTGATGCCTGTTAGACTAAGTATTAAAATCCTGGGGAAAATCTTAACATTTGAGTAAATCATTGGGTCTGGGCATCTTGACTGAGGAATAATGCTTTGGAGGACGGACAGGCAATTATTATACACAGACATTATTCTGATCGTAGATCATAGTAGAGTTAGAACTTGACAAACCTTAACACAACTGGATAGCAAAGGGAGGTTTTAGCCAGACACTAGCAGTGCAAGCCTAACTTTAACAATCAGATTGGTCACATATCATTTTATTTATTTATTAATTCATCAGCAAATATTTGTTAAACTTAGGCACAAATTCTGCACCAGGACTTATGCACAGTGTGATAAATTCACAGGCTCAAGTCCAAGACAAATAGAGTGCAGCTCACTCTGAGGTACCAGGGTGGGAGGGGGTGGGGAGAGGGGGTTAAATGAAAATATGAACACAGAACAATGAAAGCTATGAAGAAAATCAAAGCAGATGAAAAGAGGGGCTCAGAGGTTAAGAACACTGACTGCTCTTCCAGAGACACTGGGTTCTGTTTTCAGTACCCACAAGTAGCCCAATCACAGTCGCAGGGGATCTATTGACTTCTTTGGGCATCTAAGGTGCTAAGCATGCAGTACACAGACATACACACAGGCAGAAAAGAGAAAAGTAGAAAGAGGGTGCTCTAATGAAGGAAGGTGGCTGACAAAGGCCTCTGTGAGGCAGTGGCATTTAAGCAGGACTTTGAGTAAAGGAAGGAGTGGGAGGGCAGGTAATCTGCATGAGGGACACTGTGGGTGAGGGACCGTTGAAGCTGAGAAAGATATCTACATCAATGAAGAATAGAATTATGGATTTAATATGCTGTCTGCTCACTGAAGTATTGAAGAAAATGAAAAAGCAATCAAAAGTGAATGTATAATTTATCAATTTTCTGAATGCTAACTTTTTATCTAATATTGTCAAATCAGAAAAACAAATTGTGTTTGAATATTAGCTTTGAAAGACCCTTGCTATTAAAATCGTATGAAAATGCATTTCAGTGGTCTAACAGGAATTTGCATCATTTGTTCCACAGTTTCTCTCACACTCACACCTCTAGTCTCTGGAGACAATCCTTATATTTTCTGTTGTCTATGAGACTGACTTTCTAAAACTGTGGTAGCATAAAGAAAGAGATATTAGGACAGCAAGGTAAGAACAAATTTATGAATCCAAACTACCAAAAATGTGTCAAATGACATAAGACTTCTTATTTTTAAGACTTTTAATAAGCTAGAGAGTGAAAGTGATCTAGGATATAGACTTAGTTTTGGGAACTTGGAAGAAATGAACTACAATTATGCAATTCCTCATGTCCAAGTGTGTGTGTGTGTTTCAGCAGGAGGTATTATATGTTTTCGTGTGGCTTAATAAAAGCTAAGAGCATAGTGTGGAAATATAGCTAAATGCTAGCTAGTTTTGTTGTTGTATGTCAGTTTGACACAAGTTTGAGTCATCTGGGAAGAGAAGAGGCAACCTCAACTGAGAAATGCCCACACCAGATTAGTCTGTGGGGCACTTACTTTATTAATGATTGATATGGGTGGGACCATCCCATGGGACAGGGGAAGTATTAATCACTGGAAAGGTGATTCTGAGTTGGTAAAGAAAGCAGGATGAGCAATCCATAATGAACAAGCCAGTAAGCAGCATCCCTTCATTGTCTCTGTTTCTGGTTTTGTCTCCAGGTTCCTATCCTGAGTTACTGTCCCAACTTCCCTCAGTGTGAGTATAACTTGACAGTTATACGATAAAATAAATACTTTCCTTCCCAAACTGATTTTGGTCGTGTTATTTTATCACAGCAACAGGACTCCTAACTAAGACAGATGGGAAAGTTCAAAGGAAATGCTTCAGTAAAAATGTTTTAACGTTGTAATTTAAAACATAATCAAGCTTCAGATAAACATTTACAAGTGAGCACACTCACTAGAGTATATGGAAATCCTTTCTTGAATGCCAAAGTTAATGTTCTTATTCTTAGGACATACAGAGCACAATTTCAAAATTAACCTCTTGAAGAGCCACCAGGAGCTCTAGTATTTTGAACGGCTGATAAGAAAGAAAAATCAGGTTGCATGTTTAATGTGTGGGTTTTAAAGATAATTCTTTTCAAAGTGAATGCTTCCAGCCATGAACAAATAATGAAATAGTTTAGTCGTCCCACCTAAAATCATAAAAAATTTTGACCAAATCAATGAAATAGCTGACTGCTTCCTTAGAGAAGATAAAGAAACAGTGAATTCCATAAAAATCAGAGTATAGCCTAAAGACAGTTGCTAAACTGCAGTGTAGAGAGGAGGACTCCAGACATGACCCAGAGACATTAATGGGTTTAGGGAGAACTGCAGAGGTACAGATTGCAAATCCTGGTGCCAGAGATGAGGGAGAGGCACAATAAGGGAGCCCTGGGATCCCCTTGAACTTGACTCTATATCGACATGTAACACTGTGAGAGGAAACCACCATGGCTGAATCTCACTCTCAACAGCTCTGGGAGCTCACTTCTAGTTAACCATAAGTTGTCTCCACCAGCTCCTGTCATTACAGGGAGACTCATTAGAAATCATCATATAGTTGCCACCACAGTAGTAAAGGTTAATGAGCCTCTGACTAATGATGTCTGTATACCTGCTTTGACATAAAAAAAAAGAAAATAAGCTTCAGAAGAATCAAATGAATTGTAGTAGACCACTGTTTTAAAAGTACAACCAAATGAAGAAGCAAACCATTTGAAATATAAAATGCCCATAAGTTAATAAAAATTCAGGAAAATAAAACCCATGAGCAAGAGAAAACTCAAAACAGGAAGGGTTCCAATAGAGTGTGCAAAGAAAGCCCTTTAAAACAAGCTAACATAAATTAATATTGCATTCTGTTTGATCTGCAATAAAGCAGCAAAGAAGGATAGAAAAAAGAAAAGGCATAAAATATAAGAGACAGCTTATGGTCTAAGTAATGAAAAGACCCCAGGGCATTCTATTGTTAACAGGTAACCCTGCAGGGGAACTAGAGAGCAGGACAGAGTCCACTACATCCAGAAGTGCAAAGAACTCTGCCCTTTTCATTCAGTGAACAAATTAAACACACATACACACACACACAAAAGGAATGTGCAAGGCTCTGAAGCAACGATTAATCAAAGAAGAAACATGAAAGGTAGCCAATACATGAAAAGAGCCTGAGCTTCATTAGCAATAAGAAAAAACACAACAAAACAACCATAGTGGAATGCATGAATGCCCGATATTAAGTGAGACTGACCATCCTAAACGAATAGAGACACATAGTGGCTGAAATTCTCATTCATGAGCGAGGTATGAAATGCTTCAAATATCTTTAAAAAACAATCTGGCAGTTTTATCTGAAGTTGAATATGCATTTACCATGCCATCCAGGAATCCCATTCTCAAGTATTGATCCAATAGAGATTGAAGCCTGATGCCATGTATTCATATCAGCTTGGTAAAGTTAGAATAAAAATTGGCAAAGAATGGGCTGGCAAAACCAGCAGAGACAGCTGATCTGAACAGGGGAAAGCTCTTGGACCCCAGACAGACAGCGGGGAGGCCAGCATGGGACTGATCTGGAGGCCCCGAAAGTGTCAGTGAGAAGGCTTGGGCAACCTATGGGGCCCTGAGCAGTGGATCAGTGTCTATCCCTAGAATACAAACAGTCATCGTGCGCCCATAACACAAAGAGGGATGCTCTCTCAGCCTGGACTCTTAGGGGAGTACCTGGACCCTACCCTGAGGGAAATGACAGACTCTAGGTATCCCCTATGTGGAAGGAATTGGCAATAGGGTGGGAGGCTGGGGGGGACGGGGAGTGTGGGAGGAGGGAAGGGAGAGGGAACATGTTTGACATGTAAAACAAGCTATTTAAAATTAAAATAAAAAGTGATAACAATGAAAAAAATATTATTTATTTTGTTTTATTGCCACTCATGCCCAATCGTGTTGCTTCTTCCTTATCTATGGTTATATTCTTTACACTTTAATTGTCACCATCCCTACTCCTAATGCTTACATACATAATGGGGTTGTTGCAATATTGATTGGTTGAAATTCATGAAATCAAATGTCTTAATGTGATTTAAAGTGTTTTTCTCATGAATTTGAAACTGTAAATGTTCATCTTTATCACTGAACTCCATGTGAGTGAAGAAATGTCTCCAAATCCCATGATGCAATGCTTCAAATTTTATGAGATAGTGTGCAATGAATAGAAAACCACCTTCACTCAGACAGCCTTACATTATTATAACATAATCCTTGAAGTATGTAAATCAGGAAAGTGATTTAATGGTCAAACACTATGACTGAAGTTACTTCCCATCCCTTTGTCCAAGTAAACAAAGTCAGATGTGGATTCAACTTCAGGAACTTGTTAGATGAGTGAGTGATCTTTGAACACCTCTTATTTTAACAATGACAGGAATCTCATTTATTAACTTGGAAACTCATTAACCACAGTTTTTCTTATATTTTGGGTGCATCGTTCTTCCAGTCTCCCAAGCCTGTGATGAGTTTGAGAGTCTTCTAGCTTTCCCTGCCTTCTGTCTTGACCTGTCTTCCCTGTGTAAGCATCTCATAGCCATCCCTGACTCTTCGACCTTACTCCCTAGAAAGTTTTCCCTAGCTCCCTCTTCTTCCTTTTCATTTGCTTAACTTCATGCCATTTCACACTCCCAGGGTTTGGGAGCATTATAAGTTATTGTAGAGTGTGTTCTGTCTGTTTCCCACAAGGTCAAGGGTGTTATTCAGAGGCATATCTATTTAAGATTGTACCTGGCATAGAGGAGAATTTCAATTACAAACTTATTGAATGAACAAATGAACACCAGAGGTTTAAGTGATTTCTGGGATCCCAATTCTCATCAATTATCATTATATTATGAGTGTGAACTGTCTTGTTTCTGTTCATCTGGCTGCAGATATAAATATGTCAAAATTCAAGTCCCTCAAATTCATAGTGGATTTTTTGCATAGGGTTTCAAAGATGAGGCAATAGTTAGTTGAACAAATGCATAAACTGGTGTTTCTATTACAAATGGTGAAAGAAAGTGTTTACTTCTGCCCATCTAACTTTAGTCTTGTCCATTCCCTGGAAACCTAAAGTGAGCAGATGAGGATAAACCTTTGCCTTCCTCGATGCCAAGGGCCAGTCATCTTGATAGCTGAAGCCATCTTGACAGTGAGACCCAACCCAAACTGTCTCATAGAATAGTAAAAATATAATGTGTTACATAGAAAAAATATAGCCAGTTTTAGAGCTAAAGAAAGTTCCTAGATCTCAATCTGCCTCGTTGGTATAATGTCATCCAGAGTGTTTTATTTATAGTATCTTTAAATATATAGTATCTTTTCTTCAGCCGCTTAGTATTATAAAAGGGGAGAAGATAATACCTACCTTCCTATGAGGTTGGTTGTCTATAAAGTGCCTGCTGTCAAATCATCTTCAATAAATACTCTTTTCTTTTCCTTCCTCAATTCCCAGCCTAGCTAGAGGCCATAGGCTTCCAGTCTCCCTGCCTAGATTACTCATGCTGCTATTTGGCCTTCAGTATTGCCTGTGTTGGACCTTTGCCCTCTCTGATGGTTAATTTTTGTCAACTTGTTACTGACTAAAGTCACCTGGGAAGAAAGGCTCTTAGTTGAGTAGGTGCCTCCATCAAATTGGTGTGTGGGAATGTCTGTGGGGCATTGTCTTGGTTAATGACTGATGTAGGAGGGTCCAGCCCCCTGTGGGAGGTGCCACCCCTGTGCAGTTGGGTCTGAGTTATATAAGAAAGCAAACTGAGCAATGTTCCTCTTTGGTTCCTGCCTCCAGGATGATTCCTAGATCTCCTGCCCTGGCTTCTTCCCCCAAATGATTGCTTGTAGCCTAGAAGATGAAATAAACCATTTCTCCCCTAGTTGTTTTTTATTTTTGTTTTTGGTCAGTGCATTAATACAACCAAGACGTCAACTAGACCAAACACTAGTATAAACTGTCCAAATGCCACCATTCACACCGTGAGCTGTGTTCTCCATCAACTATGTCAGCCATCCAACAATTGCCACCTCAAACCAAGTTCTTAGATGATTTTAAGTATATTTAATATAGATTGAGGATATTTAATCAGTAATTGGAAGCCCAAAATCTCCAATATCTAAAATATTTTGAACTCTGGGATAAAGAATAAATAGAAAATTCCTCATCTGATCTCATAAAACAGGCTGATAAAAAACATACATCCAGTAAAAATAGTTATCTAATTGACCACAGGTCATGCATACAAAGTATATAAGAAACATGAGTGGATTTGGCCTTTAGACTCAGGTATCATCATATATGTGCAAATATTCCAAAATCTAGATAATCCAAAATTCAAAGTCCTTTTGGTACTCAACATTTCATATAAGGGATGCACCTGTGCCATAAACCCTAAGGCACAACTATACTTATTTTTTTCTAAGTTGTTCTGGTAAACATTCATTCTGGCCTCTAAGAGTTAATTACTTAATGGGCTTAAGCAGCAGTCCTCTTCAGTACCATTGAAGTCTCTAAAATATGTTTGATTAGCAAAGACATCACTGTATTATGGAGTCCTTTCCTTAAACAATTAAACCTCTTCTGTCATCATGAATAATCTGTTCTGCAATTTTCAAGTGTCTACATTTTACCTGCTGGCTATAGATAGACATTCATTAGAAGATAGGGGGGAATGATGTCATTTCAGGAAGAAAAAAAGGCCTAGGTATATGTCAAATACCTGGAGAACTCTGTAAAATCAAACATATGCTTTTATTTTAAAATATCTATATGATCATTTATTATTATTATTATTAATGCCCACAGAGAGACATTTCATTCTTTTTAGACACTCAGCAAGCAGCTACCTGAAATTTTTGGAATCTCATTCTTTAGGAGGGCTTTCTTCTGTGCTTTTGAAGTTGCCCACAAGAGTTATGTCATTGCTCATAACCAAGGAAACCACAGGAAACTTGGTTGCTAGGAAACTGCTGAATTGTCTCCATGAAGATCACCACAGTAGGCTTGGCTTGAATAGAACAGATGTTAGGAAAATAAAACCATGAAGTTGCAGTTATTTTCTTAAAAAAAAATCCTAGGATGCCTCTTTAATTGCCAGTTAAATGTCCCCACATAACAAGTACACTTTGTCATTTTTAAAGGCCACCAGACAGGTTTATAGGGGGTCACAACAGGGTGCTAGCATGGGCTGATGGTCCCAGAGAAGCAGGTGAGCCATGGCCCCAGTGCACACATTCTCCCTTCTTCCAATTAATCTGGCTACCTAGGGGAAAAGACATGGTGACATGTCACCTCAACTGAGGGGCACGACGCTGAACATTATTAGGTTGATGCATTCCAACATTCTCCGGGTTCCTTCATGGAAAAAGGAAAGTGTGAAAAGTGAGATTCCCCTCCCCAAAATCTCAGAATTCTTCTGAACTAGTGTTTCATAATGGCTCCAGGAATAATATATACACATAAAGTTGGTCTCATACTTTCTGCTTCCAAAAAACCCATGGCTATTTGTTTCTATGAGAAACTACACTATAAAAATAAGAACAAAGGAATGCCTAAAGTTGGTCAGACCCTTGAATCATTTTATATGTGTTTCTCTCACAATCTCAGAACACTGGATCACCTAAAGTTCCCCTCAAAGACCATGGTTAATTTCCGATTACCTTCCCTGTATTCCATAGTCTACTGTGGTGCATTTATAAATCTATTTAAACATGTTCAGAAACTAGATATATTTCCAACATGTACCCTCTTAGAGAAAAGTAGACTTTCTAGCCTGAGCAGACATTTACAAAAAGTTAACTTCCTCCCCTGCCCCTTATTGTCCTAATTCTAAAGGTAATCCTTTCTATTCTACATGTGAATTTGCTTCATTACGAATCCCCTCTTCTCTCTCTCTCTCTCTCTCTCTCTCTATATCTATATATATATATATATATATATATATATATATATATATATATTTGAGGCAGGGTCTCACTATATAGCCACGGATGGCTTGGAATTCTCTACATAATCCAGGTTGGTTTCAAATTTGCTTAAATCCTCCTGTTTTCTCTGTTTCCTACATGCTGGAATTACAAGAGTATGCTACCATACCCAATCTAGTTCCCTTTTCAATATTAGCCAGTGTCATTGTTATCAAATAATCATCACTTTCAAATACCAACCAATTGTGTTTCTCAAAATGAATTTATTGGAACCAACTCCTACAATCTCTTCTACTATTTTCTGAGTTGCATTTTCTATCCCTATCCATCAAGAATTTATTAAAACTTTTATCCTATGTACATTTAGATTTTCAGGTTTGCTTAGAATGGATGCAGTTTTCCATATATTTTATTCAATGGGCCACGGTCTTGTGGAGTTAATTGAAAGTTTTATTTTCTTATTTTTAATATTATTTTATGTTTGGTGTTTTTATGTACACACACACATATACACATAAACTGGAATTACGTTTGGTTGCTGGGAATTGAATTCAGGTGTTCTGGAAGAGCAACAAGTGCTATTACCTGATGAGTCATTTCTCCAAACCCCACTGAGAGAATTTTAAATAGATGATTTAAGCAGGCAATCAGAAAATGAAGTAGAGGACAGAAATGGCAGTGATAGACACTATGATATAGGATTATACTGAAAGCAAAAAGAATGGTTGAGACATGGCATACTTCAGAATATTCCATGATAGAGAAAAAGCAGCACCAACAATCTAATGGGTTACAAGTGATCAAGAAACCACATGATTTTTCTCAAATACAGTCTTAGCAAGGTGACAGGCTAAGCAATCCTTTTATATGGGACCTCACTTAAAAGTCCTATGTTATCGGTTAGGCTTTTGACAAGGTATTAAATGTGCAGCTGCTCAATAATGGTGTACTGAAAAAGGGACCACCTGTGAGGTCTGTTTCCCAGTTCTGTCCATGGTACTTGCTTCTTTTCTCTTTTAGTGACTGCTCAGGTAATTATTTAGATAGTATGTCCAAGATAAGTACAATACAAATATGAGCAGACTCACCGCCATTGGCATCACAAAATCAATACATTAAAAACAAGCAACTGTCGGAAAGGATAGCTGGGGCCTGCGATGCAAAGACTGGCTGTTATTCATAAAGTACTTCCATTACTTTCTCAAAGAATGGCCACCAAGTCCCAACAGACATAATAACATTATGTTCATCCTCAAAAGGAAGAAACTTGGGGTCAAAGAAGCTGTGTAAAGAACCTGGAAGCAACCTAGATGCCCCTCAACTGAATAGTGGATAGAGAAAATGTGGTACATTTACACAATAGAGTACTACTCAGTGAAAAAAATAAGGGAATATTGAAATTCGCAGGCAAATGGATGGCACTAGAAGAAATCATCCTGAGTGAGGTAACCCAGTCACAAAAAAACAAACATGGTATATACTAATTCATATATGGATTTTAGACATGGATCAGGATAGTTCCAGTCTGTAATGCCACTGACAGAGAGTCTGAGAAACAGGAAATAACATAAGAGAAATATGCATGGTACCCCAGAGAAGAGGAATGAGGCAAGAAGATCTCCTGAACAGACTGGGGACACGGCGGGAGGACCTCCATCCAGTGACTGATGGAAGCAGAAGCAAACACCCACAATTAAACACTGAACTGAACCCATGGAACCCAGTGACAGAGAGGAGCGATGAGCAAATTGGCAAAGAATGGGGTGGCAAAACCAGCAGACACAGCTGATCTGAACAAGGGGGAGCTCTTAGACCCCAGACCGACAGCTGGGAGGCCAGCATGGGACTGATCCAGAACCCCTGAGTGTGAGAGTCAGTGAGGAGGCCTAGGCAACCTATGGGGCCCTGGGCAGTAGATTGGTATTTATCCCTGGCATACAAATGGACTTTGTGTGTCCATAACACAAAGAGGGAAGATCTCTCAGCCTGGACTCTTAGGGGACCTGGACCCTGCCCTGAGCAAAATGACAGACTCTGGATATCCCCTATGTGGAAGGAAGTGGGGGCAGGGATGGTGGCAGGTGCAGGAGGAGAGGAGGAAGAGGGAACTGTGATTGACATGTCAATCAAGCTATTTAAAAATTAAAGTAATAAAAAATGGTCAAAAATAACAAGAAGCTGTGTAAATTGCTTGCAGTTAGTTAACTAGTGACGGGTGATATGTCTTATGTTTGGTCAGCTCTGTAACTATTAGATTGACTAGTTCATTCTTTGAGAGCAGCAATCACAACTTCATTGACTGTCTTAGTTTGCTGTGATTAAACAGTACAACCAAAAGCAACTTGAGGAGGAAAGGGCTTATTTCAACTTACAGTTGTCGTTCACCATGAAGGGAAGTCAGAACAGGAAGCTGTAGGCAAGAACTAACCCAGATGCCATTGAGGAATTATACTGGCTTGCTCCCGAGGCTCATGATTAGGTGCCCTTTTTATACCTACAGGACTACCTGGCCAGAGCTAGCATCTCCCACACTAAGCTGGACCTTCCACATCAATGATAAATCAAGAATATTCCCCAAGGCTTGCCTATAGGCCAATTTATTGGAGGCATTTTTTTTCAACTGAGGTTTCCTCAAAAGTTCTAGCTTGTGTCAAGTTGACAAATTAACCAAGACAAATCTACAGCAAATTTCATTTCTCTCACTCTGAGCTCTACCTGCTACTATCACTCAGAAAATCAGGTTGGTCTGGGCTGATACCTCCAAGGCTGATGTAAATCGTAAACCTTCTGCCTCAAAATGGCATAGCTTCTTTCTCATCACTTCAAGATCTAAAAGCTAGTCACATAGCTAAATTAAGTGATCAGGAGATCAGGGATGTAACTACACTGACCCAGAAAGGAGAGAAGAGAGCCCCAGTGTGTATTAAGGCCTCACGTTTTAACTTCACCTCACTGAACGTTCTATGTGATGACACCAAGGAAAGATAATGTGGTAAGCTTCCATTTCATTTAGGCTGAAAAATTACAGCAATGCAGATATACTATAATAGATCTGCAACATAAGCAGCAGATATAGAAATACCTAAACATCAATTAAGAACAATCTCTAATAAACCACCTCTGTATCAAATTGGCATGTGTAGTGTATATTAAAAGCATCATATGCTATGATTCAGACTGGTTAATATAAAATCCTCATCTCCTGTCTAAACTTTCCTCTAAAGCTAAAGGCTTCCTTTCTAACTAAGTAGATAATATCTGACTGGATATATGGTTAGGTATCAGAGGTATGTACCATTCTATAAGTCACTTCTTGTCCTTAAAACAGGACCTTCTTTTACATGTACTTTAATCAATGTAGACATGTACTGACTGACCCTACGTTAGGAACTTCAGATTCACTGGACCCTTCCCAGTTACTCTGCCTCAAATGGTCAATCACTATAGCAGTGTCAGTTCAAGTTGTAGTTTCTCCCAGGCACACTGGAGACTCCTACCATAAACTCTTAACCGATCTCCTGGCTACCAATGGGTAGCAAACAGAAATTTTTCCAAGACTCCTTGTAAATACTTCACCCCTGCCAACCAATGCCAGTAGGAAAAACTCAAGCCCCTGTGCAAATGGGAAATCCTTCACATCAGAAGCACCACACTGTCAGTTGTAGCCCTTGACTTTCAGCCTACTTTCTGCCTGTCTCCAACATATTGCTGAAGCTCTACTCTTCCCAAACTTCATAATCCTGTGCCTATAGCTCTCTGACCTTGACATGAGAGCCTTTCCCTCAAGATCTGATGAATCCAAATTAAACATTACTTTCCTCAGTTACATCCCTTTTCAATCACCTCTGTCATTAGCCTTGTCATATGGCATCAGCATTGTTTTTTTCTTACAAGTGTGTCTTCTTCACCAGACAACATGCTGGGGGTAGAATTAACTGACCTAGAGCTTCCCAATGTTTGGGAAGGATTAGGATAGAGATAAGCTGAAGACTGCAGTGCTAACGGGATGGAAGCCATGGTAGAGTTCACAAAAGTGGGTTAAAGTTTTCAGAGTAGAAGTAAAACATGAAAAACGCTACAAGCAACCAGTTAATTTGTACAAAGCAAAATGTGATTAACAGGAAAAAGGCTACTGGCTCATTCATGGTAGATGCACTAATTAGAATTCTTTATGGCCAAAAGGCATAAAAGAATACTGAAAGTGTGAAATCACAGGATGGTAAAGAAAGGATTTGAAAGGAAACCAGAACAAATTCCCCAACTGGGGCTGTCAGCCCCGAAATGTAACTGATCCTTTACTGCACCAACCAGTGCCTTTATGAAATACCCAGGTAGCAAAGACACAAAATATTAACG
This sequence comes from Mesocricetus auratus, assembly GCF_017639785.1. NCBI lineage: Eukaryota > Metazoa > Chordata > Mammalia > Rodentia > Cricetidae > Mesocricetus > Mesocricetus auratus. The sequence goes on from NW_024429197.1 coordinate 36,572,818, forward strand.
TCATACCTGACTGCGTGCTGTTTGAAGAATTTTAAATTAGCACACAGGAAAATGTTCCCCTTAAGAGCTATTCTGGCATTTTATATTCACACACTGCAACTGGTATATAAGACCAAAGCAACATGCTTTTAATAAAATACCCCACAAAGCATGGGAGGGGTACTTTTCATTACCTTGGTGATAATTCCACTTTTTACCCTTCAGAGTAGAGAGGCATTAAACCCCACTGAGCTGATAAAATAGGCTGGATGAATCCCTATAGCGAGAAGAGCATTAGCAGCAGGATTGCATAGATTTCCTAATGCAAAAGCCTGGGTAGGATTTCATTATTGAAGTTGCCTGATTGCTTTGGTTCAAGCCTTATCCCCAATTCTTTTCTCCCTCTATTTAAAATCACAACAATAAACAAATGAAGTTATCACACAACAAACAGCAGCGTGGGCTGAACTAGTCCTCCTCATAGAGGCAGCTGCACAAAGTTGCCATCAAAACCCCTGTTTTTCACTCTAACCAAACAAAGCTTGCATTGATGCCACAGATCCCACCGAGACCAAGGGAAATGCACACCACCTATCCATGAGGATACAGGTTAGTTGTATCCTGAATTAGCAGAACATTCTAGAGTCTGAGTATCCAGCCACTTTCCTCATTACGGCAACCTAATCTGGCTTTCTTCCTCCCCTGCCAAGGTATTATTTCCCTAGCCACATGCAGTGACATTAGATTTCCATTCTCCCAAAATAAAACTTCCCAGATGCCCTCCACAGGAGTGTTAAAGGCAGGACATGCTGCTCGCTCATATTAAACCCCCTCTTCATTAAATTTGTACCTGCTTCCATTATTAAGAGGACTTCAAATTTCCCTGTCTGCATTCTCTCATAAAAATCCTTTTTAAAAATTCAATGACTTGTTCCAAGACACTTCATCATCCTATTTCATAAAAAATTTAATGGTGTCTAATCCTCCAAGACTCACAAAAGTTGCTCTGGGTCTGATGCCAGCGCCAGGTCAGCCTAAGAGCAGACACTTCAATCTGAAACTTGTGTTTGGCCCCATTTAGCTCATAATTCAGAGGTTCATCAAATTTAGTCTGCAGAAAAATGGTCCTTGGAGTTTATTAAGCATTCACTTGCCTAGGACCGTGAGATTAGGGACCTACTCAGTAGGTTCTGGGGTGCTCTGGTAGCAGGTAACCTCAGGAGATTCTGTTGTACATACAGAGGACAACTGATAAGTCAATAAAAACAAAACTCATTGCTGATATACTCACACCCTATCCTCACTAATCTTCAGATGAGGTGTATCCCAGGACACCTCTAACTCCACCGAGCTAATCCCACACTCTCACCACCCTCCCCTAACCTTATGCAAATGACCCACTCATTTCTTCTGTTTCATGACTAGTCCATCTGTTCACAGCCAAAACAAGAACTGGGAACAGAATCCCAACCTGATTTGCTGGGGTTCCCTCTAGTTTCCAACAGGAAAAAATCCTTTTCATTTTAGCCTAGACATAACATAAACTCCTAAATTCCAGGAAGAGTCTTAAATAGAATTAGATGGCTACATCTACCTGAAAAAAGACCTCCCACATCTGATTCTCTGGATTCAGGCTAGTATCACACTCAGCTTCCTGAGTCTAGAAAACTGTGTGCTTCCTGGTCACTAAGTGACTAAGAACCGGATGAGGGATGTGGCAGAAGACTGCCAAAGAGAGACTCTGAAATACTTTAAAGGCAATAATGTCTTTCTTAGGGAGGAAATTGTGACTGTGATACATGGTGGCAAATGAGTCAAAAGTAAAACATATTCATAGTACTTAATCAATAACTATCCTCTGTTTATCACCCACTAGATTCTGAGAAATATAGAAAGACACCATTTCTATCTTATTCCCCAGTGTGAATAGTATTTCAAGCAAAACAAATGCTCCTAATATTTCCCATAACGTCCATTATTCAATAATAAAAATATTTAGGAACAATATTTAAAGGATACATAATCCTGAGTGTTATAGATAAGAGTTAATTTATTGAAGATGGTTAGAGTACTTTTCACGAATTATCTTACTTCAATACTAATTTTGTGCAATAGACTGTCTTTCATTTTAATCTGGTAAAACAGGTATAGCAAGATCCTGCTATTCCTTCAAGGCCAATTAACCAGAAAATGACAAAATTCAGAACTACACTTTCAGATGTGAAGGAAGTAGAAATGGGCTGGGATAGGCACCTGGTTGGTGTGCAGAGTCCTATCAAACAAAAAGAAATGGTGGAAACCATTTACGTTTTTACAACTTGCACTCCCCAAACACTAAATCTTCATGTGACTTCCACAGGTAGGCACTGACTTGGGTTATTTAAACTTTCACATCTTGTTTCTGTCAGGCTTATGACAGAAGAGTAGTTGTGAGGAAAAAAAAGGATAAAAGTCAACAGCAAAAGTCAGAGGCACAGCATCCCCAGATGTGTAGGGCTGTGAAGACACAGGAAGATATCAAGTGGTAGGATGGGAGGGGGGATAGATGCTCTTATGCTGCTCTGAACCAATTCTCTCTTAGTTTTACTTTCTTTCTTGTTGCTTCACTTACATTTGAATTCTACTCCTCTGATAATTGGCTTCATAAAATGTATCCGGCCATATTAAGAGTATTTGGATGACCTGTGAAATAAGTGCATGTTATTTTAACAAGCAAAATGATGTTTTTGAAAACACGGCATATTTGTAGTTCACACAGACAGTGTTCAATCCCAGATAGAATGTTACCAAATGCAAAGAAAAGAATGGGATTTTTTTTTCAGGTCTCATTAGGATATTTTTATACTTGTGTCATTGAGATTTGCGCATTTACTACAATCACACACACACACACACACACACACACACACACACACACACACACACTTTCTCATCCCTCTTCTCTACCTCTCACTGGTGGGATTTAACTTCTCATCTGTCATGCAGCACAGATTTGTACACCACCAACTGGCCAGCAGCCATACACCCAATTCCCACATCTTCTGTTCCTCCATCTGCATTCACTCAAGTTAGGAAATTCTGGGTGGCTACAGGAACAACCACACACTGAGTTCCACAACTGGGCTCCAGATCATGTCAGGAGATATTCTCTACACAATTGCTTTGTGCCAGACACGAGAGTAAGGTCTTTACATACCATTATTTTATTTGATGCCTAGAGAAATCCTAGAAATGAATATTTTATTTAGGGTACAGTTGCAAATATCAAGTCAGTGCTAAATATTTCAAGCCAAGGGGTTCTACGAATGAGAAGTTTATGATGCAGACTTATTTGTTGGAAAAATAAATGACAGTGAAGGAATCCAGGTATTGAAAAGGAATGGAAAATAAAGCTGACAGTCCTTTAACAGAACAATTATGGAGGTGCTCCCAAGCCTCAAGGGCTATGCCCGGATACAGGAGTCTGAAAGAGCAGAAAGGAGGATCACCAACCTCCTTAGGACCTGAAACCAGGAAGATGGTGCTTTTTCCTTCCTCCCATCTTGCAGTTACCCACTGGTGCCTCATTGTTAGACTAATGAGAGTCAATTAACAAGGGCATGTGATCCACAAAGCTCTGCTCCAAGCAATTTAGATGGTGTCAGAAAAGAAAGAACTGAAGATGAAAGGAAATAGGTGAACTGGTAGCTTTGGCAGTATAATTTCCTGTTTTTAAAAGGATGGATGGGGAGTTAACGCTCCTGTGGTTATACACTTACCAAAGAGAAAAGGTTCAAACTCCAATCTGACCAGGGCTGTATTCCATGTGGTGCATCCTTGAGATTTTCAACCCTTATTATGACAATCTTATATACCTTAAAGCTAAGGACTCAAAAGCATCCTAAGGTGCTTTTGGCATTTTGCGACTCTTTGTATGGACTGATTCAATTCTCACAAAAGATGGGTATGGGTTGTGTATTATTAACATTGGTGAAAACACAACACACTGACTAATATTACAGGCATGAGGGCACACTATTCAAGCCTGGCTGACCTGGAACTCATGTAGACTAGACTGGTCTGGAGCTCACAGTGATGCCCTCATCCAAGTCCTAGGTGCTGAGATTAAAGGCCTGCCTCACTGCGCACAGTCTCCTTGTCCATTTTTTTTTGTTTTGCTGGCTTTTGTGTCACATGCAAAATAAATCATTCCTCAGTCCAGTGCCATAGGGACTTTCACCATTGCCTTTTCCCTGCGGTGGTGCAGTTTTCATTCTTATTTGGAAGTCTACATGTTATGTTTTAGTTGAGTGTTGTATATGGTGTGAGATAAAGGCCTCACTACACTCATTCATTGTAAATTCCAGTTTTCCAAACACTTATTGCATAGACTGTGCTATATGTGTGCTATATGTGTTCTTAGCACTTTTGCCAACACCTATCAGCTGATCCTAAATAGGTGAGTTTATCTGTGGATTCTCTATCTTTACAGCAACAGCACATATTTTGTTATAATCACTGAATAACACCTTGTGTGCATCAGAGAGTATGCTGCCTCCTGTCTTATTCTTTTTGCTCATGGCTCTTTCATTCAAGATCATTTGGGGTTGTGTGTGGCATTAAAGACTCTTTTCTCCATTTCTTGGAGAAAGCAACGTTGGAATTTTGACACGCATTGCGCTAATTCTGTGGATTCTTTATGTAGCATGGGCATTTATTTTTGAGACAGGGTTTCTCTATATTGTTTTGGAGGCTGTCCTGGAACTTGACCTGTAGACCAGGCTGGCCTTGAACTCACAGAGATTCGCCTGCCTCTGCCTCCCAAGTGCTGGGATTAAAGGCATGTGCCATCAATGCCCAGCTGTAGCATGGACATTTTAACAACATTTATTCTTATGGTCACTAAACATGGAGCAGCGTTTCATTTATTCATGTTTTCATGAATTGGCATTTGTAGTCCTCAGTACATAGGTATTTTACCTGAGTACTTTCTGTTGCTTTTCAAAACAGTAATGCTTTAGAGGTGTACACACACACACACACACACCACATTTTTGATCTATGAATGTTAGTGCAGTATCTTGAAACTTATTAGATCTATTGGTTTTACAAATTTTTGGTGGCATCTTAGAGTTATCTGTGTGTAAACAATCATGTCACCTACAAGTAAAGACAATTTAACTTCTCCCATTTTCATTTGATGTTTTTGTCTTCTGAGGCTTGGATTTCCAGGTCTGTGCTAAAAAGAAATAGTGGAGATGGGCATCTTTGTCTTATCCTTAATCTAAATAAAACAAAAACAAAAAACATGATGTCAGGTTTTACCACTGAAAATGCTGTTACCTAGGAGACTGTTATGTGAGCATTTCTTTTTGTTGAAGTAAATTCCATTAGACCTAATCCATTGAGGAGTTAACTTTGAAAGGAATGCTGTATTCTGCCAAATGTCTGTTTCTGCATCTACTGAAACGATAATATGATTTCCTTAATCTCTTGGGTTTTTTTAATGAAGTGTATCACATTTATTGATTTGCATGTGTTGAAGCATCCTTACATCCCTAGAATATATCACTTAATCTAAAGAATGACTCTATATATGTTTGTGGGTTTTTTTCCTGGTAGGTTTATTTTTTGATACATGGTCTCCCTCTTTAGGTCAGTCTCACCTCCAACTCTGTAAAACCTTGCCTTGGCCTAGGATTATAGATGAGAGTTATTGAGCCTGATGTTGTAGATTTTTGAATCTATATTCTCCAAAACAATTAGTTCATATTTTTTTCTTATACCATTTTATCCTTATAGGTCTTTGGTATCAGAGTAATGCTAGCTTCATACAATTGGCTTAGAAGCTACCCTCCAATTCACCATCTTTAGAAGTGTTTGAGAAGACTTTATATAGCTCATTCCTAAGTATTTACTTAGGAATCAGCTTTACTCCTGAGCAGTTCTGGGCTTTCCTTTCATTTGAGGATTCTTATTACTGATTCTATCTCTTTCCTTATTATGAACTTTCTCAGATTTTCCATTTCCTCATGATTTATTGTTGGTGGCTTGTACATTTGAGGAGTTTTTCCATTTTGTCTGGTTAGCCAATTTGTTGGTGAATGGCTGTTACTTATGAGCTTTGTATCATAGCAGTGTCAATTGCTTTGTCTTCTCTTCAACTTCTGGCCTCTTTTTTTTTTTTTTTTTTTTACGAGACAGGGTTTCTCTGATATGTTTTGGAGGCTGTCGGTCCAGCCTGGCCTCGAACTCACAGAGATCCGCCTGCCTCTGCCTCCCGAGTGCTGGGATTAAAGGAGTGCGCCACCAACACCCGGCAACTTCTGGCCTCTTTATTTGAAGAAATTTTCTCTTTTCTCATTAGCCAACTTCATTATTTATTAAAAGAGCGTAGTATTACTGAATTTTCTGTTTTTTCTCATTTACTTCTGCCCCAATCTTTGACCTCTTCTTCTCTCTATTAATTTGAAACTTACCTTTTTCTTTTTTCCCTAGTTTCTGGAAGTATATTGCTAACATGTTTCTTCCTTTTTGACATATGAATTTTTATTATAAACTTCCCTCTTAGGACTAACTTCACAGTACATATAAATTCTCATATGTTATATTTTATCTTCATTACAGGATATTTTTATTTCTTAGTTATTGATTTTTGAATAGCATGTTGGTTATGCACACAACACACACACACACACACACACGCACACGCACACACACATATGTATATATATAGTGGGAGGGGGCAGGGGAGCCTCACTATATAGCCTGACTGGTCTAGACTACTATGTAAATCTGGCTGGCCTCAAACTCCCAGAGATAAACATGTGTCTGAGCAATAAAGGCATGTGCCACTGTTTTCAAGTTGGACCTGATCTGATATATTGTCTTCTATTTCATTCCATTGTGATCCCCAAAAGGGACTCAGTCTGACTTTAATCCTCCTAAATTTTCCAGTATATTTGTTTTTGATCTAATACAGAATCTACCCTGGAGAATGTTTCCTGTGTCTTTAAGAAGACTGCCCATTAGGCTGTTTTTAGTGAATGCTGTAAGACCCATTTACTCTAAGGACATTACACAGTCATGTTTCTTTATGGATTTTCTGTTTAGATAGTCTTCCCATTGTTGAACATGGGTATCCATGTACTTTCTCTTACAGTATCACATTCTGTCTCTCCTTTGTTATGTATTTGGGAATTCTGATATTCTGGTGCATATGTACTTAGAATTAGACCGTCTTCTTGCCTGATTTGTGTATGTGTTTGTAATGGAGAGAGAGGGAGATTAATGATGCAAAGGGTCAAAGAGGCACATACTTGCACATGATAGGCTAATGTTCAACCACTGAGATACATACTTTATTATTATGTACTGACTTTCTCTGTAACCCTTTATAACTTGGCAACTAATGTTTCATCTTATTTAAGTATCGATAGCATTTCTTTTTTTTTTGGTTTCTGTTTTTATAGAATCTTTTCAATCACTTCATTTTCAGTATATGGGTTCCTTATTAATAAAGCTTCCTGTAAGCAATCAGATAATTGAATATTGATTTTTTCATTAATCTCCTGTATATATTTTTCTTGGAGAATATAATCTACCTATCTTTACAGTAATGGTTAATAGTTAAAGATGTGTCACTTCCTTTCTGCAATTTGTTTCCTTTTTTCCCTGTTTTCTTTATGGTCGTTTGTTTCTTTCATTCTTCTTTGTCAGAAAATACTGTATTTATTTTTTGGATGGACTGCTTTCAGGAAAATAGAAATTCTCCTCTCTCATCATTTAGAACATACATTGCATTCCCTTTCTACTATTTTTGTTGAGAAATCTCACAGTGACTTCAAGCTGCTCTTTGGGAGATACTTTTCCTTTGTTCCCAAACATTTTCACCGTTTTAATGATTTCTTTAGGCTGTTAGAGCTTCACTATAGTGTGGCTACTTCTTTAACATTTTAAGAGGACTTGGCCAGTTAGATTTGCTTTTAGCTTTGCCTCCCTATCATACTCTCTTCCTTTGCTGTGTGGTTCTATGTGGTTGTGCCCTATTTTATGTGACTATACACTTGGTCTTTTAGCAATAACGTTTTTGTATTTGGCTACACATTTAGTTTACACTGGTATTATACTCGTACCCTTGAAGGCTAATTTTAGTGGAGGGAAAACAAGAAATAATAGGTTAAAAGAACTTTGCTCACATGAAGGAATTGATCTTGCTGAAAGCTTTAAGGGGTCTCTATTGTTGTGATAAACACCATGGCCAAGAGAAGCTTGAGGAGGGCAGGGCTTACTTATTACCCTTCAATATCATAGTTCTTTACTCAAGGCTGTCAGGATAGGAACTCAAGGAGGGCAGGAACCTAAAAGCAGGAACTAGAGCCTAGACCATGGAAGAGTGCTACCTGCTTTCTTGTTTGTTTGTTTGTTTGTTTGTTTGAGATAGGATTTCTCTGTATAGTGCTGGCTGTCCCAGAACTCACTCTGTAGACCAGACTGGTCTTGAACTCACAGAGATCCACCTGCCTCTGCCTCACAAGTGCTGAGATTAAAGTCATGTGCTACTGCTGCCTGGCTTAGCCTGCTTTCATATAGAACCCAGACTACCTGTCCAGGAGTGGCACCACCCACAGTAGTCTGGGCCCTCCCACATTGATCACTAATTAAGAAAATACCTTACTGGAATGTTTCTTTTTCCCCTCCCTCCCTCTCTTCCTTATTCCTTCCACCCCTTCTTTTTTCCTTTCTCTCTCTCATTCTCTCTATCTCTCTCTCTCTCTCTCTCTCTCTCTCTCTCCTTCTCTTTCTTTCTTATCCCTCTTTCTTTTCTTCCTTCCCTCCCACTCAGAGCCTTGCTGTTTCTATTTAGGAAAGTTCTCTATCACTAAGCTACATTCTGAGTCCCCAGAATTTCTCTTTTCTAAATTAATTCTCTGTGGATCTCATGTCATGCATCCTGATCCCACCTATCTCCCCATTCCTTCATATCCATGCTATACCATTGAACCTTCCCCTAATACAAAATTCAAAACAAAACCAATCAAACTAACAAAAATGTCTCAGCATGGAAGCTGTACTGTGACAGAGTGAGTCACACAGTGTACCCTTCAGTCCATACATCTGTAGTGTTCATTGCAATGAGTCATTGGTCTAGTTTGGGGCCACTGGCTTCTTCTACACCCTTAATACTGTGCCCTCACTGGGACTCCTGTTCGATATTCTATTGTTTCCCTGTGTCATGGAGATCCTGGTGCTTTGGCTTCTGCAGATCCAACCCCTTCATGTGCTCCAACAGTTTATAGATGAGGTGGAGTTGGGGTGGGCCAACTCATAGCCTTGGTTCTGGGCCTGGGTAGTAGCTGAGTTGGTCAACCTGCCAACTTTCCCTTATTGAAACCAACAGGGCAAGCTCTCAAGCATTGCCCCAACTAGCTCACTCACCGCAGCCTGGAGCAAGGAGTGGGGCCAGTTCTCCTGCTCTCATACCCCTGGGGCTGGCTCACCTGCATCCATACCACCAGGGCCAATTCTACTGTTTTGCCCAGGAGAGGTGTAGGGCCTGTTCTCCCCAGTGGTGCAGTTGGTGAGGCACAGGGCCAGCTCCCCTTCCAAATTTGAGAGTAAATGGAAAGTATTTTAGCTTTCTATTAAAAATAATACATAATTTTGATAACTATGTGTGAAAGACATGTCAAAGTACATGGTTGATGATTGATGGTAGCCACTATCATTTACTGAAAGAATAAAGTATAGAAATATATGGTATAATTAAAAAAAAAAAAGAAAATGCCTTACAGGTTTGCCTACAGCCTGCCCTTATGGAGACATTTTCTTAATTGAGAGTCCCCCTTCCCAAATGTCTGTAGCTTGTGTCATGGTGACATAAAACCAGCCAGGACAGACTTGTAATGACAATGAATCAGGAAGTCTGCAAAGAAGGGAAGGAAATTTCAAAAGTTTCATCCTAAGCACCATTTGTAACACAAGATCCTTCCTACATTGACAATTTAAAACACCTGAATACTGGCTAAGACTGTCAGAGTACCCAAACCACAGAGCTATGATGTAAATATTGTCTCTTAGTTAAGATCCCTATGTTAACACCTGTGGACACTTTGACAGAGACAAGCCACTCCAATTCGCTTTCAGTATTATTTTAGCTTTTCTCTCATTTTTAGTGTGACTTAAGGCTATCTCAGCAATAGTGTCTGAATATTTGCCAATTTTGATCCATGGTTATATTTTTGAGTCTCATTCAGATTTATTGAACTTTCTCTTTGCCTCTGAATCTGACATTTACATTGTGAACTGGTACTTATGTTCTGACACCAGTTGGTTTTGACAAAGCAATGATTTAAGTTCATCTTAATTGTTGAGTTTTCCAAGTATGTTATTTGGTCCATTGTTAGTATCATAATGATTTTGGGGCTCGCTTAGTAATGCTTGAACAGTTTTCTTGTTGAATTGTCACCACATTCTCAGAAAATGGAAACACCATGACATGGGAGGATAGAAATGTCATGGACTCATCAAACAGCGTCCATTATTCTCAGAAATGTACCAGTGAAACAATATCATTGGCATTCTCCATGAATAATAAAAGACCTAATGGAAGTATCACTCACCACAATTTCAAGTTGTACTATATAGGTCTATAGTAATACAGACAGCATGGTATTAGAATGTAAGCAGACACACTGATCAAAGGAATCAAACTGAAGACCCTGATATAAGTTCACACACCTATGGACATTTAGTTATTTTAAAAGAAGCCAGAAATACACACTGGAAGAAAAAGGTAGCATCTTCTACAAACAGTGTTAGTCAAACTGGGTGTCTGTAGAACAATGCAAATAGATCTATATTTATCACCCTGCACAAAACTAAGACCTCACCATAAAACCAGATACACTGAATCTGACAGAAACAAGAGTGGAAACTATTCTTGGACTTATTGACACAGGAAAAGAACAGGACACGGATAGCACAGGCACTCAGAACAACAATTAATAAATGGGACCTCATGGAAGTTAAAAGCTTCTTATGGCAAAGGACACCATCATTTTGACAAAGAAGCAGGCACAGAATGGGGGAAGATCCTTACCAATTACACATCCAGTAGAGGGTTAATACCTAAAATTTGTAAAGAACTAGAAGAACTAGATGTCAAAAACAAATACAATAATTTAAAAATGAGGAACAGAACTAAACAGAGTTCTCAAAAGATAAAGCAAAAATGGCTGAGAAACACTTAAAGAAATGCTCACCATCCTTAGTTATCAGGGAAATATAAATCAAAACTACTTTGAGATTTCATCTACACCAATCGGAATGGCTAAGATCAGTGAAACAAATGACATGCTGAGGATGTGGGTAAGGGGAATGATCATCCACCCCAAGTTGTAATGCAAATTTGGACAACCACTATGGAATCCAGTGTGGCAGTTCCTCAGGAAGCTGGGAGCTACATCTATACAAAGATCAAGCTATGACATTCTTAGACATATACCCAAAGTACTCTACATCTTACTACAGAGACACTTGCTCAGCTATGTTCATTTCTGTTCTATTCATAATAGTTAGAAATTGCAAACAGCCTAGATGTCCATCAACAGAAGGATGGATAACAAAAATGTGATATATGTACACAATGAAGTACTATTCAGCTCTTACAAACACAAAATTATCAAATCACAAGTAAACTGATAGAGCTAGAAAAAAAAACCTTTTAAATGATGTAATGCAGACCCCAAAAGATAACTATGACATATATTCTCTTATATATAGATGTTAGCTTTTCAGCCTTCAATAAACATGCTACAATCTTTAGAGTCACAGATGTTAGGTATAAAGGACTGGTGAAGAGGGAAGAATGCCCAAAGGAAGGGGGAATAGAATTATAGTTATAGAGAGACAGGGGGAAGACTGGAATGAGAGGATTAAACTGATAGAGGGAAGAGTAGATAGGAAGGGAATATGAGAAGGGGCAACTAACACTGAGGACCATTTGAGCGGTCATATGGGAACCTATAAGTGTAGAAGCTTCTTAAAATTTACACATACATGAAAGAAATCTAAATGGAATCACCAAATAACAGGGGAGAAAATGCCCCAACTAAACACCTTTTGCCACAAGTGAAACATCCAGTCTCAGAAATGGGTTACATCTAATTGAGTTGTTGGCCAAAGGGGCCCCATGCATTGGTTGCTCTCTACATACTGATAGTAATACCCTATGGCTGAAGACAACAACACTTACATATCTCAATGAATATGGAGAAGTCAAGCTAGTGCCTTACTAGAGCCTTCACCCCTATTGATTAGTGTTCATGGTACTAAAGGGTAGTCTGTATGGTTGACCAGAGGAGTAAGGTGACCACCACCAGCTACATACCCTGTAATATACAACAGTGACCTGCCTGCCTGATATACAGGTGCAATAGTGGCATAGAAGGTTTGGGGATACTTAAATACTATCTAATTGTATATTTAGGCTCACTGTATATGATGGAAACAATGCCTGATGCTGCTCAGGTGTCCAAGAATCTGAGACTGCATAGACATAGGGAGAACCAAGTACTATCGTTCCACTAAAGGAACACAGCAATAAAATTATTCCTAAGAACATTCTTCTATATTCATAGATCAGTGTCTCACTCAGCCAGCATCATGAATTTTTTTCCAGAGTAGATGGGAACTGATACTGAGACCCACAAATAGACAATGGGAGGAGAATGAAAGACTTTGGAACACTCAGTCCTATGTGAGATGTCTTCAACAAACCCCTCCCCTCAGGACTCATGGAAATAAGCAGGTGACATTTAGAAAGATTGTGAGAGTCAGAGGGGATGGACAACACCAAGGAAACATCATCTTTCAGATACAACAACACTGATGTAGATATGAACTCACGGAGACAGTGGCAGGACATACTGGGCCTACACAGGTTCAAGCCAGATAGGGCAGCAGAGCTGAGAAGGGGAAGTGGGCAAGATCAACCATACCCCTCCAATTAGGGTATCTCTAATTGACAACTGCTTGCAAAGGAAAAATTAGTTTTCTCCAATGGAGTCTCACTGGGTACACAAACTATACTTAAGGGCAGCAGTGGATGCCCAACACAAGTTTAACTCAATGGCTTTTTTTCCAGATTTTTGTCTCATTTTGCTTTGTTTGGGCATTTTTAAAAACTTTACTGGTCTTTGCTTCTATAGTATGGTTCCCAACTTTGGATTTTTATGGGTTTTATCATTGTATGGGTGCTTTTTTTCTTCATTTTGTTTTGTTTTTTCCTGTTTTTCTGGTTCTTGTTTGCTTGGTTTTTAATTTGCCTGTTTGCTTCCTAAAGAGAGAAAGAAGGTGTCAAGTAGAAACTGATCAGACTATAGTGTATAAAAGTTTAGTTAAAGTAAAGCTGGGCAATGGTGGTGTACGCCTTTAACCCAGCACTCAGGAGGCAGAAGCAGATTGATCTCTGTGAGTTTCAGGCAGGCCTGATCTATAGATGGAGTTCCAGAACACCCAAGACTACACAGAGAAACCCTGTCTCAAAAAACAACAACAACAACAGAGTCATTCTCCAGCCTTGAGTTATACAAAGTGACACATGATTTCTTGGGGCATATATTGCAGAAACATTTGGAAACAGAATGGGTTCTTGTTGAAATCAAAGGCTGTTCAAATGGAAGTTAATAAACACTAAGGAAATGTATCATTTACACTGTCAAACGAGTATTACAACCAAAAATTAGTATTTTTCTGTTATTTTTTTCTTCTGTGAAGGGATCACATTTTATATTGGAAAGACTACTTCACAGTTTCATAAAATTCATTTTAAAACATTCATAATACTTCATTTAAACATTCCCATTCTCAAATCAGTCTCATTCCTCTAATAGCACTTCATTGTATCACACAAAACTTTTTTTTCTCCTTGACATTTAGTGTCTTCAAATAATATCAAAGAGCCCATTAGCTCTCCTTTTAGTTTCTGCTCAGTCAAGCTGTGCATAATTAACTCCTTTAATCTGTTCTCTGAATTACTCTCTCCATTTCCTTAATCAGTTTGTGGCACATTTTCTGAAGTTTCTTTCATTACTAGCAATTGTTAAGGGGTATTACTTGGGGCTTTATGGGCATACTACAAAACTATGCACAATGCTTTTGATTAAGTGCTCTGTGGAGTATCTGTGGAGACATTTATACCAACAGGTAAATCAGACTCTGCAGGCAACCAACTAAGATGAAGAGTCAAGACCTCTGGTTTCCCTCAAGTCACCAAGGGAAGCTGTATAAACATGATTCAATTAGCAAGCAGGTTTTCTTTTTAAGGCTAGTTTTATTTAATGAATTATGTGTGTGAGGCCACAGCAAGGCACTATGTATGGACACAAGAGAGACTTTATATCTTGGTTTCTTCTTCCTTTGGAAGTTTTGTGATCTCTTCCTTCTTGGCTTGGATTATGAGCTTTAGTTTAGCCAACCAGCCACTTCTGGCTAGCCTTGGCTGCCTTAAGCTTGTGGATGTGTTCCATGAGAGTCCTCTTGTTTTTGAACACAGTCTTCCTGACGTTCAGGGTCAGACTGTGTTACATGTTAATCTTAGATTAATGGTATCTCCTGAGAAGTTGGCTTGAGATCCCAATCCTCATCCAAGTACCTGAACATTGGCAGCACACTTCCTTCTGCCTACGTGCATATGATTGCCCTTCCACCAGGCCAAGGGGTGGGGGAGGGGACTTCTGGCATCCAGTCTGGGAATGTACAGTCACAGACTTCTGTACCATCAGTCCATCTTTGATCAGCTCCAGATCTCCTGGCTGGACCTGGTGTTGGAGATTTCATTGTTCTCATTGGGGTCCAAGCAGTCCTTCTTTTCACCACAATGGAGGACACTAAAGCCAAGCCTCCCCTGAATCCTGATCGTATTTATGGCAGTTTTAATCAGAAATAGTTGCACTATCTATAATCTGTAGTTGAGAAGAAAACCTTAAATAAGTTAGGAAAGACTAAAGCAAAACTGAAAATACAAAGAAAAGAGTACCGAATGAAAGGGGACCTTCATTCTTGATACTTCTTGAAGAAAATAAACATGACATGAGAAATACAAACTATGGACTTACAAACTCATCCCACTTTTTTATCACTATTGTTGACCCTTTAATAAATCTACATATAACTCTATCCTTTTTTTTCTAGCATACAGATCCACACTGACCACAAGTGAGGCAAAATTGTAGACTTTCCTGATCAATAAGACCTTAAAATAGCTAGCATTCTAGGGCTACCTTCCCATGGGCCTTCCCATAATCCCTACTTCTGTCTCCAATATTTCCATGATCAAGAACACAGACTCGTTGTCTGCAGCTTGAAGACCTATCTCCTGTACCCCCAGAAGCTTCTCTCTTACAGTTACAAAGTGTATATAGTAACAAGAGCACTCATATATATTCACGGAAACTTATAAAACCCTTTCCTCCAGAGGGAGAAACGTATCTGTGGACCATTTGCCAGTCTGGTTCAGTGACTAAGCCCTCACAAGACTTTGAAGTCCTGAAGGGAACTAACTCCCTTGGACACCAGTAAGCATAGGCAGAGACTTCATGCTCTTGTCCTGTTACACACACAATAAAGAAATCACCGAAAGCTGCAAGGGAAAAGAAACAGTGTGTCTCATCTTGGAATTCCATAATTGTATTTAGTAATTTTGAACATCAACATACTGCAGGAAAATGAAACGATCCTACAAGTTGGGAAATGTGGAAATTCCATGAGTAAACTAATACATACACACTCACTCAGAAACTCACACTTAAATATGAATGTAAAAAGAATGTAATTTAGAGGATATGGATATGGATGAAATGCAAAGCACATGTAACATTTAACTATTACAAATGTATGAAACTAGTTCCCATAAGAAGAAAACAAAGTTCACCTGAAGTGACTGGTGAGAACAACAAAGAAAGAGTTAGCAGTTTATGGAATCCATGGCACTGACTTTTGCTCATTATGTGAGCTTCCCCTCCAGAAACAACCAATGGAAAACATGAATTCTACTACTTGATTTTCAACCACAGACACACTGCATAAAATTTAATTGTTTCCTGACTCATAAGAAATTGACTGCCAGAACAAGCAAATACTATCCTAAACCTAAAATGGCTGGCAAAATTAAAGTCCAAAGGAAAGTTTTTGGAGAAACATTTAGCCTGTTTCACTCTAGTATAATAAATACTTGCAACAATAGCTTAATATATGTGTTTTTATACTTCCTTAGTGCAAACTAATGACACTAACCCAAGAGAGTAATTTCTCTTAAGACAGGGTAAGTTGAAAAGATTCACCTATGCAAAATAATTGATTTTTAGATCATAGGGTAATTATTTCATATTTAGAACTTTTCTTAGTTCACCATATTATATGGCATATAGTAGTGGTTCTCACAGTTGTGGGTAGGAAGAAGACAGTACTATTGAGAAGATAATGTTGTGGACAGTGAGGCTCCATTGCTGCGTGAAGCTTGAGTATGGATACTCACGTGCTACTTGAGGTAATAATATCTGGAAAAGCTTTTGTTGCACTTGGAAAGCAAGGATCCCCACTGTGTTTTCTCCTGTGTCTGTTGACACTATCCATGGGTATCCAGAATTAATGCACACATAAGACTTCTCCCAGTGTGTGTCTTCGTATGGTCTCTGCGGTGTAAAGCCTTTGTGTACCGTTTTCCACAATCTTGGTAGGTACAGGAGAAGGGCTTCAAACTGTGAGGATTCTTCTGGGACACCGAGCTCTTGGGCCTTGAGGCCTGTCTTCTCCTGTGGACTCTGTCTCTGGAAGAGGAAACTGAAGTGCTTTGTGGAGGTTGTTGTGCGACAAAAGGAGAAAGAGGACCCACCTAAAACTACCTGAGGATCTCATCCTTCTTCACCACTGGGTACTGACCTCTGACCAGTGCAGATATTCTGAGGATAGGAGGATACAAGTTGGCTATAGTGGTTTATCTGGGCACTTTTGGGGTCTCTCATCTGACTCTCAGACACAACCAGGATTATTTAGGAGCTTTTACCCAATCACCGAAGGAGGTCATGTCACCAATTGGGGTTCTCTCCTAATCCCAGCCAAGAAGTGTGGTCAGGAAAAGAAGTTATCATCTGAATGGGATGGCAGGCCTGGCTATAAAAGGGAGCTTCCATCTGTCCCTCATAAGGAAACTGCTCATCCATTCTGGTTACCATCTGACTGCAGTCAAAGGTCTGTTCCCCAGTAACATGCATCTCTTGATCTTCCTCCTTGATGGTCTGATCAAACACAGAAGTAACTAGATGGTCCTAATCTCAGATCTGTTCACTGAAGGACTTCATATAATCCCCTTGAAATAGATACCAACTGCTATTCAGAGAAAACATCTTGATTATACCCAGGACAAATCCTCTGTCTTCTACACACAGCTAGCTGTACTATGGATCACAGGAGTCTCATTCCCACTCAGGATCTTACCTGGGGGCCTTCTTTGTGGACTTTCTCCTGACTGCCAGGGACTGTTCTCCTGGGAATCAGAGAGGGATGTTTCCTGTTAAGGATTTAATCTGGTCCCTGACACACCAGGCTAGTTCAAAGTAACAGTCTCACTTGGTTCTCCAAATTGGAAATGGATGTCTTTTCTTGGGTATGTTGCAAAGTTCTAGGTGAAGACCATCCCAGTGGTGCTATAATACTGGACATCTTCACTGTTTGATTCCTGGTAGGCACCACTTGGTTCTGAGGTGACACAGGGGAAGTCTCCACAGGGGGAGTTCTAGGATCTCAGGGCCATGATTGAGAATCACCTAGAGTTGTTCCCTGATCCTTATATGGTTCTAAGAAGTTACTCAACTCTTTGGGGAAATTGAGAACATGTTGGTGAACCAGGTTTTTGGGTTTGAAATCCGCAGAAGTAGTCATACAAGTCAGATAAGAAAACAGAAAGAGGCAAGGTGCAAGACCCAAGAAGCTCTAGAGTATGAACTGGAGGCCAGGACTTCAGACCTGCACAGTGACAAAGGTGGCCAGGGAGAAAGGTCCTCAGCTCTAGAACCTGGACTCTTCTGATAGAAGGCTCAGTAGGAAGTGGGCAGAGCTTCAGAGTCCAGCCCTTAGTTGGCCACGCCCTGTACCCTGGAGTTCAAATCTAGAAGATTTGTTTAAACTCCTTCTCCCAAGTTCTTAGAATGCAGAAGGTGATTGAATGACCCATAAAAGGACTCAGGCATGTCCTGAAGTCAGGAGGAAGCTGCACTTTGGATCTTCTAGTGCTATCACAGGAGTAAGGAGTTACTCAGTTTTACTTTGATCAACCTTTGGAGAGTTGAAGGTGCAGAAAGAGAACAACACATGGGGGCCAAGGAAAAAGCTGCAGGTTGAGGTTTTAAGCCAATGGATTTGATCTTAGGAGCAGAATCCTGTGCAAACACCCAGAATGTGAATTTCTATGTTTCATGGGTTGGTGGGCAATGTATATTCTACCTCCTTGACAACTTTTATTTAATCTGCCTTTTGGGCCGAGCCTAGCTTCTGGAATGTTTACTTCAACTCCTGACACAGACTCATGGAAAGCTGAGTGTGTCTAATTCACCTAGCCAAGGATGCAGGACTTCCATGCTGTCATTTCCCGAAAAGACACTGTGTGGTGAAACAAAACATTGAACTTTCCATCCCTACCCTAGTCTCAGTACAGTTTACTGTGCTTGACCTGCACGTGAGAGTGGAGGATGCAGAAAGTGAAGACAGCTGTCCTTGCAGAGATAGCTACAGGTGCCGAATTTATTCCTAAGGGCTTTGCTCTCTGAGATCTTATGTAGATCCAGAACACTTGAGTTTAAGCATCCCCCCTTTGGTTTTTTGAGTCAGGGTTTCTCTCTGTAACCCTGGCTGCTCAGGAACTCACTCTGTAGATAAAGCTAACCTCAAAAGCACAGAGGTACACCTGCCTCTGTCTCGAAAGTGCTTGAATTAAAGACGTACCACCCCTGGTTGGTAAGTTTCTAGTTCTAATGAACAGTTGAAATATGCAGGTTCCATGTCCTTGATAGCTGCATATATAAACAAGCTACTCATAGCATGAATAACTGAAGATTCACCCTATGACTTTAGCATTGATAAGAGTTTTTCTTGTTGTTCTGATTTTTGTAAGATGGACTCCTGCTTTAGGTTCAGCTCACCTCTGAGCCTGAAACCTCTTATCTAAGCCTACATTTTAGGCAGCACTTATTGAGCCCAGTGTTTTGTTTTCTTTTTCTTGATTGTTTTGTAACTTAAGTATTAAAGTTTTGTTAATAGTTGGGATCTCTTTGTGTCCACAGGCTGGCCCCAACCAACCCTTCTGCTTCCTGTCTTAGAAATACTACGACCGCTGGTGAGAACTCCTGGTATATTTCCACGTATTAAAACCAGACTACCTTTTAGTCCTTTTGCCTCTGCTTCTTGATTGCCTACACTACTGTAAACCAAGAGTGTTTGACCCCATCAAGGACCGATTCTCTTGAAATCACATGTGTCTTATCGGAGAGTTCCAAGTTATGCCAGGTGCTCAGTGTCTGTTCCTCACCCCCACAGGGGCTGTTTGTATAAAACAGTGCTGTCCTTAACAAATGATTGCCATTAGTGCCTAAATGTTTACCTCAACATGGCCCTCTGATGAACTGACAATGTTAGCCCTGGTAGCCTGGCCACATACTACCTTTACCTCTGTCCATGGCAGTACTGGGTCTCTTAATTGCCTATAATTTACATGTGTAAATTCTGACACATGTGAGGCCTCTCCAAGTCTAGGCCAGGTGCCCAAAGTCTGTGCCTATCAACATAACAAAAAGTCATAAAGCACCCAACTCCACAGTGCTGAGGTTTAAAAAGTCCTGTACAGTTTAAAGACATCAAGGTGATCATTGCTTCCTGTATTTTTTCATCAACACCACTTCAAAACTTTCCTCTGGTGAACTGACACTGTGGTAGCCCTTGGTGCCCTGGCACTGCACAGCCCATTCCCTGCTGCATGGCGGTCAGGGCTCTCAGGACCAGATTGTTCAGTGACTGTGATGGCTCCCCCTGCAATCTCTAGGTATCTTGTCACATAACTCAGATAATATTCACAAATACCTGATTTGCTTTGCTGTAAGGATTTCTTAAGTGGAACATTTGACTTGTGAAAAATGTCTTCATAATGGACTATTTAGACTTATACCAGGTTTAAACACTTGTGATCTTAAAATATTTATACATTCAAGACTAAAGAATAACTGCTAAATCCCTATTTATGCAACATACCATGGTCTCAAAATGTATTAACTACTTAGGAATAGGGAAATTTAGTTTTAACACAGTATCATATGGATTTTTGAAGATATCTCTTGAAAGCATGCTTAGAATGCCCATGTATACATAACAATGTTTTTTTACTATCTCCAACTAATTTGCTGATTGATATAGTTTATGAAAATTGCTTCTACAGAAAGCTGTCTGAATTTCTTAGTGTTAAGATCCACTTTCAGCATACTTGAGGAAAAATTAGAGACTCTTCTGCTGTAATGAGTTAAGCCAACATTCTGGGCCTACCATCCAGTTTGCTGTCACATATTCCATGCTTTTTCCACCAGCACCCCATTATTAAGAACCAAACACTTTCCCCAAAAGTTGTCACATTTGTCTCATGAACCCACAAAACCTACCCCCATGTAGTTACAAGATGTAGTAATAAGAGCATCCATGTATACTCACTAAAAAATTCCATAAGAGTTTCCTTAAAGGTAGAAAGTTGTGTGTGGACATTTTACCATTCTGGTTCAGTAACTAAGCCCTCACCAAATCATGAAGCCCTGAAGGGAACTAACTGCTTTGGACAGTTATAGGTGTAGAATAAACATAGGTAGAGACTTCATGCTCTTGTCCTGCTGCACACAAAGACATCACTGAAAGCTACAAAGGAAAGTGTGTTTCATCTCGAAGTTCATAATTGTATCTGGTAATTTTGAACAACATACTGCAGGAAAGTGAAACAATCCTACCAGTTGGGAAATGTGGAGATTCACTGAGTAAACTAATATGTGCACACACTCACACAGAAACTCAAATATGAATGTAAAAATGCATTTAGATGCCACCATAGAGCCTTCATCCAATAGCTCATGGAAGCAGGAGAGATTCACAGCTAAGCACTGAGCCGAACTCTTGGAATCCAGTTGTAGAGAAGGAGTGACGAGCAAAGGGGTCAAGACCATGCTGAGGAAACCCCCAGAAACAGCTGAGCTGAGCAAGTGGGAGTTAACAGACTCCGAACCAACAGCTGGGGAACCTGCATAAGACTGAACCAGACCCTCTGGACGTGGTGTCAATTGTGGGGGCTTGGGCAGTCTATGGGATCACTGACAGTAGAACCCATATTTATCGCTAGTGGGCGAATGGTCTTTGGGAGCCCATTCCCCATGGAAGGATACTCTCTCAGCCTAGATACAAGGGGAAGAGCCTATGTCCTAACCCAAATGATGTGACAGACTGATGATCCCAATGGGAAGCCTCAGGCTCCCTAAAAAGCGGATGTGGGGTGGGGTGGGGAGATGGTGGGGGCAGTGGGAGCACTGCAGGCAGATGGAACTGGGGTTTGTATGTAAAATAAGTTTTTAATTGAAATAAAAAAGGAATTTATAAAGAATCAAGCTGAGATTATAGAAATAACACAAAACACATGTAACCCTAACTGCTACAAATGTTTGAAATAAGTTCCCCTACGAAAGCAAAGTTCACCTGGAAAGATGATGGGAATAACAAAATAAGAGCTGTTTATGGAGTCAGTGGTGCTTGCTTTTACTCATCATGTGAGCTTCTTCTCCAGAAACAACCAATGGCATGCGGTTTTACAACCACTGACATGCTGCACACATACACTTGTTTCCTGGCTTATAAGAATCTGACAGCCAAAACAAGCAAATAGTATCCTAACCCTAAAAAGGCTGACAAAATTAAACTCCAAAGAAAAGTGTTTGGAGAAATGGTGAGCCCATTTCATTGTAATATAATAAACATTTGCAACAATGGTTAGTATTTGTGGTTTCAGAGTTCCTTAGGATAAACCAAGGACCTTAACCCAAACTTCATGGTAAAATATGATTATATGCTCTTAAGAGGGAAGTGGGGAGGCAGTGGTATTTCATGCCCTTAATCCCAGCAATTCAGGGGCAGAGGCAGGCTCCTCTCTGAGTTCTAGAACAGCCAGGAGTACACACAAAACCGTGTCTTGAAATATAAAAGTCAAAAAGATTCACTTACACAAAATAATTGATTCTTACCTCTTAGGGAAATCATTCACATTAATGGTTTATTGAGTTAGCATTTAAAAACAACAGTAGCATCTAGTAGGCTTCTCACATTTGTGGGCAAAAGAAATAAACTTTAATTATAGAAGATACTCTTTGTGGCAGTCAGGCTCCTGTTCAGGATAATGATTAGGAATGGGGACCCAAATGCTGCTTGAGGTCTTCCAATCTGGAATATATTCGTTTGAAGGCTGCTCCCCAGTGTATATCTTCTTATGGTCTATAAGGTATAAGGCTTGTGTATGGTGTCCAACAATCTTGGTATGTACAGTAGTAGGGAGGACTTCAAGAGGAGGGCTTCTTCGGAGACATAGGGCTCTTGTCTTCTGGGTCTGATTTCTCCTGGGGACCCTGTCCCTGGACCACAGCAGAATCTGAAACGCTTTCTGGAGGTTGTCTTGGGGTCAAGGGAGAAGGCGATGGAACTGAAGATTCACCTGAAACCATCTGAGTTTCTTGGCTGCCTTCACCACTGGGTGCCGTCTCCTCACCTGGGCAGACATTCCGACGAGCAGATGCTACCAGCTGGCCAGGGGATTTGTTCTGAGTACTGCGGGCTCTCTCTTGATGCTTACCCTTTTTTACTTTAGCGGGTTTCTTCTGATCACCATGGGTACCACCGACAACACCTGGAATTGTGTACGAACACCCACCAGTAGTGTCATCTACAAAGGTCATCCCACGGAGAGAGGGGTCCGCAACATACATGATAACTGGTACTTTAGACTTCTGACACCTACATGTCCCAATCTTTGCAGATGTCCTCTCACTGGAATCGAAGGTCTGGTCCCCAGTGACAGGCATCTCTTGGCCCTCATTAACGGTTTGGTCCAACCCAGAAGAAGCTGGAGGGTCCTCATCCCGGGTCTGTTCACCACTGGGGGACCTCACATGGCTCCCTGTAGGAGATGCCTGTTGTCCAGCAGATGGAGCATCTAGGTTATCAGCATGACTGGTCCTATGACTCTGAATCAAAACAGACTCCTTCCCAAACATGATCTGTAAGTGGCTGCATTCTTTGAGGACTGTCTCCTGGCTGTCAGGGACTGCTCTCTCCTGAGAAGCAGGGAGGGAAGTCTCCTGGGTGGTGAGCTCCAATTGCTGAGAGTTGGCTGGGGAGTTTTCGGGCTGGTCAGCAGACACACCTTGCTGGTTCAAATCAACAGTCTCACTTGACTCTCCAAGGTGGAAATCCATGTCTTTTCTGGGTTGTGCCTCTGACTTCTGAGTGGAGGCTCTCCTACAGGATTCAGAGGTCATGGCTGTTTCATCACAGGTAGGCACTTCTTGGCTCTGAGTTGACTCAGGCTGGCTGGTCTCCACAGGAGTATTTGGAGGAGTGCATGGCTCTGGCTGAGAATCACCCAGAGTTTCTCTGGTGTCCTTTACTGGTTCTGAGATGACCTGCTGGGGCTCCTCAGTTTCCTCAACTCTTTCAGGTTGGCTAGACATGTTGCTGAGATAGGTTTTCAGTTATGAGAGCTTAAGCTCTTAGAAGTAGTCAGATATGAAGACAGAGACTAGGTGAAAGACCCAAACAGCTACAGATTATGAGCTGGAGGCCAGACTTCAGACCTGCGCCAGCTATAACGAAGGTAGCCTAAGAGAAAGGTCCTCAGCTCTAAAATCTGGACCCTTCTTATAGAAAGCTCAGTAGGAAGTGGGCAGGGCTTCAGAGTTCCACTCCTGGTTGGCCACGCCCTGTACCTTGGAGCTCAAATCCAGAGGACTTGCTTAAGCTACTCCACCCAAGTTCTTAGAATGCAGAAGTGATTGAATGGCCCAGAAAAGGGTCCAGCCATGTCCTGAAGTCATGAAGTCCAACAGGAGGAAGCTGCACTTAGGATCTTTCCATCCATATCACAGGAGTAAGGAGTTACCCAGTTTTGCTTTGATCACCCTTGAGAGAGATGCAGGTGCAGAAAGAGAACACATGGGGGCCAAGGAATGAGCTACAGGTTGAGGTCTTAAGTCAAATTTGCTCTTAGGAGCTGAATCCTGTGCAAACACCCAGGATATAAATTTCAATATTTCATGGGTTTGTGGACAATGCAGATTCTACTTCCTTGATAACTTTAATTCAACCTGGCTTTTGGGCAGAGCATAGCATCCGGAATATTTATTTGAGTTCCTCCCGCAGTAGGTATGGACTTCCATGCTGTCATTTCCTGAAAAGCTACTGTGAAATGAAGCTCAACATTGAACTTTCCATCCCTACCCTAGTCTCAGTACAGTTTACTGTGCTTCGCCTGCATGTGAAAGAAGCAGAAAGTGAAGACAGCTGTCCCTGCAGAGATAGGTACAGGTGCAGATTTTATTCCTAAGGGTTTCCTCTCTGAGATCTGATGTAAACTCAGAACAGTTGAGTTTCTAGTTCTAATGAGCAGTTGATATGCAGTGTCTATCTTTGACAGGTGCAAATTTAACCAAATTACTTATAAAAAACTGAGGATCCACATGATTACCTTAATAACAAGAGTTTTATTGGGGTTTTTTTTGGTCTGTTTTTGACATATGGTATGTCTGTCTAGGTCGAGCTCCTCTGCAGTTCTCTACTGTCTTCTGTAATCCTAGAACTATAGGTGTGTGCAATTTAATCTGGCGTTTTATTTGGTTTCTTTATTTATGATTGTTCTGTCATTATGCTTTTAAAACTATGTTTATACATGAGGTATCATTGTGTTTTACAGGCTGACCAGAGCTTCTGAGCTTGAGCCAATCCTTGCCCTTCAGCATTCCTCTGTATTTAGTAATACTATTACTAATGATAACAGCTTTGTTTTGTTTGCCACATTCAACCCCCACTACCTTCCAGGCTTTCTGCTTCTGCCTCTTGGTTGCCTGCAATATTGCTGCCATTAACAACTATTCACAGCCTATAATGGCAGTTATTGGTGTCTTCTTTTCCCTCTTCCTAGATTGTTTTACCACACCAAGGAATGTATGTCTTGGAATCACATGTGTATCATCAGACAATTCCAAGTTATGTCAGGTGCTTATGGTCTGTTCTCATCACCCCCACAGAGCCTGTTTTTATAAAACATCAGCACTGTCCAACAACACGTTTGCCCACTGCTCCCTAAATGTTTACACCATCAGGGTCAACAACCTTTTCTCGGTGGAACTGACAGGGGACAACCCTTTCCCTCTGTCCATGGATGTTAGAGGCTCTCATACCCAAGCTGTTAAGCTAAGTGCCTGAGGTGTTGTGTAGGCAAACTCCATGGCTACCCATGCTGTTCATCCCACAGAGTCCAAAAATAATTATTAGAAATTTATGGACTTTGGGTTCCTGTATTCCAGTCTCCCTTTGAGAAAAAATAGCCATATGAATTGAACAAAAGCACTCCATTTCAAAATATTCACATCCATATTATACTTTAAATTGGTTGTTTTGGTCATTAAATACCTTTATAAAGTCAAAAGTAAAGAATACCCTCTAAATTCTTATAAATGCAACCTCCCATTCCTCCACAAATGTATTTTCTGGGCTGTGGTAACCCATACCTTTAATCCCAGCCTATAGGAGGCAGAGGCAGGCAGATCTCTGGCAGTTCAAAACCATTTTGAAGCAAGTTTAAAGCCAGACAATTTATTATACAGAGAAACTCTTGTCTCTAACAAAAACTTTGAAAAATAAAAAACCATAAAAAACTATTAAGTTTTCACAAACAATAAAAGTAAAAAGTACAACATGATGCAGTGTTTTGAATACTTCTCTTCTGTGAAGGAGTCTCTCAGAAGTGTGGCTCTGGTTATCTGTTTCTGATTTTTGTTTTTCCTATTTCTTCCTCATCAATATTTAATGTACAAATTTCCTATGTAAATATGCAACTGTTTACTTTTTCCCTAGAATCCATACCCATCTTGCCCTATGTTGAGGCATAATGTAGATGTTCTCACCCAAGATGAAAGTAAAGTAGTCAGCACTACGGGGTTATTGTCACAGGGTTCATTGGCCCCTTTTGCCTCACTTATACTTTCCAACAAACCCCAGATCCTTACTGTCTCCATCCCTACTTCTCCACTGGGGGGGGAGGGATACACTGATCTCTTCTTTGGTGAGGTAGGGACCCTGAACATCACTGGGCCAAATGAATTAGCTACAGATCCAGATATTACACCAAAGGATTTTTCTCTCAGGAGTTGAGTCCCTGTGTAAACACCCAGAACACGATTTGTGGATCTAGTCAGCTTCTGAGCTACACAGATCTCAGTGCCTTGGAAGTTGTAATTTAATCAAAATTACTTCTGGTATGAAATACTGACAATTTTTGCATTACTTTATCATTGATAATACAATTTTTTATTTGTTGATTGATCTGATTTTTGATACAAGGACTCTTTCTTTAGGCCTGGCTCAAAACCAAATCTGGAAGTTCTTGCTTGAGCCTAGGATTACAGTGGAGAACCAACAGATGCTGTATTTTGTTTATTTATTTACTTAGGTTTTACTTGTTTTATTGTATGTAGACAAAGGAACTGGTTATGTTCCCCGGTTGGAAACATCTCCTGGACTCAAGCAATCTTCCTCCACCTCAGCCTCCTTTGTACCTAGGGCTACTTTCATTCCAGCTGAGAATGGCTGGAGATTTGAGGCCATTACTCTCCCAAACTTCCTTCCAGTCTTTCTGCCTCTGCCTCCCCATTGCTCTCAGTGCTCCTCCCATAAACCACTACTCTGAGAAAAGAGTACCATATTTTTTAAATCCAGGCCATCCTCCCAAGACTGCTTTACCACACCACGGCATGCTCTAGTGTGTTTGAATCTCCTAGCCAGGGACGAAGGACTTCCATGCTGTCATTTCCCGAAAAGACACTGTTCGGTAAA
Source organism: Mesocricetus auratus (assembly GCF_017639785.1). Lineage (NCBI taxonomy): Eukaryota > Metazoa > Chordata > Mammalia > Rodentia > Cricetidae > Mesocricetus > Mesocricetus auratus. The sequence goes on from NW_024429197.1 coordinate 36,599,947, forward strand.
ACAAAACATTGAACTTTCCATCCCTACCCCAGTCTCAGTACAGTTTACTGTGCTTGACCTGCATGTGAGAGTGGAGGATGCAGAAAGTGAAGACAGCTGTCCTTGCAGAGATAGCTACAGGTGCCGAATTTATTCCTAAGGGCTTTGCTCTCTGAGATCTGATGTAAAAGCAGAACAGTTGAGTTTCTAGTTCTAATGAACAGTTGAGATGCAGAATCCCTCTCCTGGACAGCTGTATATTTAACCCCATTGCTTGCAGTATGAAAAACTGAGGATCCACATGCTCACTTTAGCACTGACGACAGAGTTTCTCTTGTTGTTCACAGATCTGTTTTCTGATACGTGGATTACCTGCCTAGGTCAGGCTCCAGTTCTCGAACCTCTTGCCTAAGTCTTCATTTGAGGGTGGGTCTAATTGTGTCTGGTGTTTTATTTTCTTCATTTACCCATGATGGTTTTGTATTTTTGGCTGAAAATGGTGTTTGTACAGGAGATCGTCACTGTGTTGCACAGGTTGGCCACAGCTGCTCAGCTCCAGCCAATCCTTGCTCTTCAACCTCCTTGTATTTACAGATACTGTCAATGCTGGTGAGAGTGGCAGCTGTTTTTCACCATATTTAACTCAGACTACCTTCTAGTCCTTCTGCCTCTGCCTCTTGATTGCCTATAATATTGTTGCCCATAGTGGCAGTTTCTGGTGCCTTCTTTTCCCTCTTTTCAAGACTGTTTGACCCCATCAAGGACTGCCTCTCTTGGGAAAAAGTCAGTCATCAGACAGATCTAAGTTAGGCCAGGTGCTAACACTCTGTTAGTCACCATCACAGAGCCTGTTTCAATGAAACAATAGTACATTCCAATGATACATTCTTGTCCTCTGGTTCCTAAATGTTTTCACCAATACAGCCCTCAGCCTTTCCTCTGGGTAACTGACACTGTGCTAGCCCTTTGGTGACATGTCCCCATGCAGCCCTTTCCCTTTGTCCACTGGCGTTCAGAGGCTCTCAACTCCAAGCTGTTAAGCTAAGTGCCTGAGATGTTGTGTAGGCATACTCATGGCTTCCCCTTAATCTCTATGCTGTTCATCCACAGAGTCAGAAAATAATTATTAGAAATTTTTGGGGTTTGGATTCCTGTATTCTAATCTCCCTTTGGGAAAAATAGCATATATTAATTGAATTAACATACTCATCTTGAAATTTTCAAACCTATATTTTAAATTGAATTTTTGGTCATTAAATATATTTATAGCATCAAGTGTAAAAAATAACCCCTAAATTCTATCACCTAAACTTGCCTGCACTTCATAAATATATTTTGCTGGGCTGTGGTAGTCCACACATTTAATCCCAGTGATTAGGAGGCAGACGCAGGCAGATCTCTATCCGTTCTAACCCTCTCTGGTCTACAGAGCAATTTCAAGGACAGACAAAGATATTACAAGAGAAACTCTTGTCTCTAAATACCCCCCCAATAAACAAGAAGTCCAAAAAACCTTTAAAAAAATCTAAATTCTTAGGACATTAAAATAAAAAGTGCACCATGATGTATTGTTTTGAATACTTCACTTCTAGGAATGAATCTCTCAGATGCATGGCTCTAGTTATGTGTTTCCATGACAACCTTTTTGTTTTTCCTACTTCTTCCTCATCAATATTTAATGTAAATTTTTCTTATGTAAATGTGAGTCTGTTCACTTTTCACCTAGAATCCATATTGTTCCCTTGTCCTAAAATGAGGTATAATTTAAACTTCTCATCAATTAGTATTGACAATATAATTTTTCATTTGTTGATCTGATACAAGGACTCCTTTAGGCCAGACTTAAAATTCTGGATGCTTCTGCTTTAACCTAGAATCGCAGTGGAGAACCACCAGGTCTTGTGTTTTATTAATTCATTAATTTATTTATTCATTCATTACTTATTTGCATTTAGGCTTTTTTTTTTTGTTTTTTTCGAGACATGGTTTCTCTGTATTGTTTTGGAGGCTGTCGGTCCAGCCTGGCCTTGAACTCACAGAGATCTGTCTGCCTCTGCCTCCCGAGTGCTGGGATTAAAGGCGTGCGCCACTACCGCCCGGCTAGGCTTATTTTTTATTTGGACAAGGGAACTTGAGATGTTCACCAGGTTGTAAAAACCTCCTGGACTCTGGCAATCCTCCTTCTCAGTCTCCCTTGTGCTTAGAGTTACTTTCATTCCAGCTGAGAATGCCCGGAAGTTTGAAGCTAACACCCTCAGTGGCCCAAACTGCCTTCTAGTCTTTCTACCTCTGCCTCCCATAAACCACTACTCTGAGAAATCTGTGGCTTTTTTTTTTAAATCCAGTCCCCGGCCCCTGCCCAAAACTGCTTGGCCACACCAGGACTGAATCTCTTTGATTTACATATGTGACCTCTGACACAAGTAGGACCTCTCCATGTCCATGCCAGGTGCCCACAGTCTGTGCCCAACAACAGACAAGGACCAGTTTTAAAATAGCACCCCCACAGTGCCCAGCTTTTAAAAGCCCTATACTGTTTAAAGACACCTGGGTGATCATTGCTTCCTGCATTTTTCATCAACACCACTTCAACCCTTTCCTCTGGTGAACTGACACTGTGGGAGCCCATGGTGCCCTGGCACTGCACAGCCCATTCCCTGCTTGCATGGGGTTCAGGGCTCTCAGGCCCAAGTTGTTAAATGCCTGTGATGGGGTGGAGGCACATTGCCTGGCTCCCACTGCAATCACTAGGTATCTAGTCACGTGACTCAGATGATGAGGACAAATAGCTGATTCGATTTGCTTTCCCGTATTCCAAGGATTCCTTAAGCAGAACTGTTGTGAAAAATATCTTTTTCATAGACTTTTGACAGGTTTACTGGGTTTAAGTGGATTTTGTGATCATTAAATATTTGTTGGAATTAAGAGTAAGGTATAAACCCTAAATCCTATGAATGCAGCTACTCTGCTCTCAAGGATGTATTTTAACTAATTAGGAACAGTAAGAGAAAATTACAACAGGTATATCATGTGGATTTCTGAAGATATTTATCAGATGCAAGCACTGATTACCATGCACATACACCTGGCAGTGGTCTCTAATTATTTCCTCCTAACTCATTTTCTTGTTGGTATTTATGAAATTGCTTTTATTGAAATTTTTGTCATTTCATCTTTTTATTAGTTAGGCACAGTTTTAGATTCTCCTGCTCAAATGATCATAGATTAGCAAGCACTCTGGAACTGTCTTCCAATGGCTTGTGTCATACTTCATACTTCTTTCACCAATCCCACGACCAAAAACACAGCCCTTTACACAGCAGTGTTCAGATTTGTCTCATGCACCCAGAAATCCTAACCCCACCGTAGTTACAAACTGTATATAGTAACAAAGGTACTCATGTATACTCACTGAAAACCTCATCTGATCTTTTCTAAAAGGGAGAAAAATATGTGTGGACCTTTTACCATTCTGGTTCAGTGTCTAAGCCCTCACTAAACCATGAAGCCCTGAAGGGAACTAAGTGCCTTGGACACGATTAGGCATAGGCAGGGAGGGACTTCATGCTCTTGTCCTGCTGTACACACAATAAAGAAATCACTGAAAGCTACAAGGGAAAAGAAACAGTGTGTCTTATCTTAGAAGTTCATAATTGTATCTAGTAATTTTGGATGTTAACAGACTGCAATAGTGAAAGTATCCTACCAATTGGGAAATGTGGAGACTCACTGAGTAAATTAATACATGCACACACTCACACAGAAACTCACACTTAAGTGTAAATATAAAAAGGAATTTAGAAAGAATTGAGCTGAGGTTATGGAAATAACACAAAGCAAATATATCATTTACCTATTACAAATGTGTGAAAATGGCTTTCATAAGAAGCAAAGTTTACCTGAAATGATTGATGGGAATAACAAAAAAAAGAGCTGTTTATTGAATCAGTGGTGCTACCTTGTGCTCATCATGTGAGCTTCCTTCTATAGAAACAATCCATAGGAAGCAGGGTTTCTTCTACCTGTTTTCAACCACAGGTTTTTCCTGGCTCATAAGAAGTTGACTAACAAAGCAAGCAAATAGTGTCCTAAACCTAAAACATCTGACAAAACTAAAGTCCCAAGAATAGTGTTTTAAGAAATATCGAGCGTTTTTCACTGTAGTATAATAAATACTTGCAACAATACTTTAATGTGATTACTTTAGATATTTGTGAAAACTAATAATAAATTTTATATACTCCTAAATAAAGGGAAATTTAAAATATTCACATATGAAAAATAATTGATCCTTAGGTCATATGTTAATTGCTTCATATTCATAATTTTTATTAGTTTAGCATTTATAAAAATAGTGCCTAGTAGTTGTTCTCAAAATTTCTGGTAACAAGAAATATAATTGTATTAGGGAAGGTATTGTTTGACCCTTGGTTCCCAGTCACGATGAAGCTTTACAGTACCTTTTCAAATGTTTTGTGAAGTTGTCAAATCTAGTAAAAGATTGACTGCAACGGTTACAACTGTAGGGGCGTAAACCAAAGTGCTTTCTTCTGTGTCTAAGGAGGGTATCTAAACGGGCAAATTTCCACCTGCATTGCAACCAATTACATGCATAGGGCTTCTCCCCAGTGTGTGTTCTCAAGTGGTCTCTAAAGACAGAAGGCTTTGAGAAGGATTTTTCACAATAACCATAAGTACAGAAATAGGGCTTCCTATTGTGAGTCTTTTTCTGGATATCATCAGTCTTTGTCTCCAAGGGTGAATTGTCTTGCAGAAGCTGACCCTGCACAACACTTTTTGAAGGTTGTCTTGGGGCCAAAGAACCACCTGAATGAAGTGAGGAATCCCTTCCACTAAAGAAAATCACCTGAGGATGGAGGCATTCTTCAACACTGGGTACTGTCCCTTGACCTGTGTAGATATTCTGACTATGGGAGGATACCAGCGGCCATAGAGGTTTATCTTGGCACTACTATGGCCTCTCTTCTGATGTTTACAGAAAATCAGATATGCTTCAATGGCTTGCAAGTGATTCTGAAAGAAGGTCAGGTCATTATTTAGGATACTCTTGTCGTATCTACAACAAGTGTGATCAGAAGATGAAGTTATCACCTGACTGGGACGGCAGGCCTGGCTATAAAAGGGACCTGCCATCTGAATCTCATAGGGAAACTGCTCACCCATTCTGGTTGCTATCTGACTGCAGTCAAAAGTCTGGTCCCCAGTCACAGACATCTCTTGATCCTTCTCCTCAATAGTTTGGTCAAACACAGAAGTAGCTAGATGGTCCTCATCGCAGGTCTGGTGACCACTGAAGGACCTCACATGGCCTCCTTCAATAGATGCAGGCTGTCCTCCACAGAGAATATCTTGATTATCATCATGGCTGATCTTCTGTCTTCCACACACAGCTGTACTGTAGGTCACAAGAGTCTCAGTCCCACTCAGGGTCTTCACCTGGCTGCCTTTTTTGTGGACAGTCTCTTTGCTGTCAAGGACTACTCTCTCCTGGAAATCAGAGGTGGAGGGCTCCTGGGTGTTGAGCTCCATCAGCTGACAGCCTGCTGGGGATTTAGTCTCATCAGCAGATACAACATGCTGGTGCAAAGCAGCGGTCTCACTTGGCTCTCTGACATGGAAATCCATGACTTTTCTGGAGTGTGCTCTTGAGTTTGGTGTCAAGGCTCTTCTAGGGGTGCTACCAAATACAGATGTCATCACAATTTGATTCCTAATAGGCATCACTTGTCTCTGAACTGACTCAAGCTGACTGGTCTCCACAGACGCTGCCCAAGGAGTGTATGGTCCTGGCTGACAATTATGTGGAGATTCTTCCTGGTCCTTACATGGTTCTGAGATGTCTTGCTGGGGCTCCTCAGTATCCTCAACTCTTCTGGGTTGGGAGAACATGTTGCTGAGATAGGTTTTCAGTACTGAGAGTTTAAGCCCTTAGGAATAGTCAGATATGAAGACAGACAGAGGGTAGGTACAAGACCCAAGCAGTTACAGATTATGAGCTGGAGGCCAGACTTCAGACCTGCACAGACTGTGACAAAGATGGCCTGGGAGAAAGGTTCTCAGCTCTAGAATCTGAAGTTTTCTTATAGAAGGCTCAGTAGGAAGTGGGCAGGGCTTCAGAGTCCAGCCCTTGGTTGGCCACACCCTGTGCCTTGGAATTCAAATCCAGAGGACTTGCTTAAGCTCCTCTTCCTAAGTTATTAGAATGCAGAAGGTGATTGAATGACCCAGAAGAGGATCCAGACATGTCCTGAAGTCATGAAGTCCAACAGTCATGAAGCTGCACTTTGGATCTTTTCATCCATATCACAGGAGTAAGGAGTTACCCAGTTTTGCTTTGATCACCCTTGAGAGAGATGCAGGTGCAGAAAGAGAACACATGGGGGCCAAGGAATAAGCTACAGGTTGAGGTTTTAAGTCAATGGATTTGCTCTTAGGAGCTGAATCCTGTGCAAACACCCAGGATATAAATTTTTATGTCTAATGGATTGATGTGCAATGCAGATTCCATATCCTTGACAACTTTTATTTAGTCTGCCTTTTGGGCAGAGCCTAGCTTCTGAAATATTTACTTCAACTCCTGACACAGACTCATGAAAAGCTGAGGGTGTTTGAGTCACCTAGCCAAGGATGCAGGACTTCCCAGTCTCATTTCCTAAAAAGCCATTGTGAGGTAAAATTCTACACTGAACTTTCCATCCCTACCCCAGTCTCAGTACAGTTTACTGTGCTTGACCTGCACGTGAGAGTGGAGGATGCAGAAAGTGAAGACAGCTGTCCCTGCGGAGATAGCTACAGGTGCCGAATTTATTCCCAAGGGCTTTGCTCTCTGAGATCTGATGTAAAAGCAGAACAGTTGAGTTTCTAGTTCTAATGAACAGTTAGGATGTGCAGAATCCCTCTCCTGGACAGCTACATATTTAACAATATTACTCTAGTATGAAAAACTGAGGATCCATATGATCACTTAGCATCAATAACAGAGATTGCTTGTTGTTGGTTGATCTGTTTTTTGATACATGGTGTATCTCCTTAGATCAGGCTCGCCTCCAATTCTGGAACCTGTTACCTAATGTTTGGATTATAGTTGAGACTCATTGAGCCTGGTGCTTTATCTATTTATTTTTTTGTTTTGTTTCTGCAATTTAAAATTTTGTATATACTTGCTATCTCATCAGTTACATAAAGTGCACAGGCCTACTCAGCTCAAGTCAGTCCTTGTCCTTATGTCTCCCAATGTCTTAGAAATACTATCATTCCTGGTGAATATAGCTTGTGCTGGGAGTCACAGTGGCAGTGTGGTTAAGGCCCTGGACTGGAAAATGGCTGGTGTTTTTCACCGTATTTAACCCAGACTACCTTCCAGTCTTTCTGCCTCTGTCTCTTGATTTCCTACAGTATTGCAGTCACAAACAACTACTCCCAGCCTACAATAGCAGTTTTTGATACCTTCTTTCCCCTCTTCCTAGGTTGTTCCCCCTCTCACCTAGGATTGAATCTTTTGTAGTCACACGTGTGTCATTAGACAGTTCCAAGTTAGGCCAGGTTCTCCTAGTCTCTGTTCATCACCCCCACAGAGCCTGTTTTTATAAAATATCGGTATTGTCTAATGACACATGTTTGTTACTGGGCCCTAAATATTTTCACCAACATCATTCTCACCCTTTCTTCTGGGGAATTGGCCTCGTTCCAGCCCTTTGGTGGCATGGCCCTGTGCAGCCCTTTCCTTCTGTTCAGTGGTTCAGAGTCTCTCAGGTCCAAGTTGATAAGCTAAGTGCCCTAGGTGTTGTATAGGCATACTCCATGCTTGCTGCCCAGTCATATAGTCAGAAAATAGTTATGAGAAATTTGCGGGCTTTGGTTTCCTATATTCCAGTCTCCCTTTGGGGGGAAAATAGCACGTATAAATTGAACTTCATCTTGTAATTTTCAAGTCTATACTATATTTCAAATAGAATTTTTGGTCATTAAATATATTTATGGAGTCAAGAGTAAAGAATAACCCCTGAATTCCTAAGACTACAACTTCCCTGCTTTCCAAAAAATTATTTCAACTTCTTAGGAACAGTAGAATTACAACATGACAATGTTGTAGCACTTCTATGAGCGAGTCTCTCAGGTGAATAGCTCTGGTTATATATTTCCATGGCAACTATATTTTTGCTACTTACATATTAATTTCCTCATCAATAATTGATGTAATTTTTTCTATAGAGATGTGAATCTGTTCACCTTTTCCCTAGAATCCATACTCCCCTTAATCACAGTTGAGACACAATTTAGACTTTCTCACCTAAACTGCGCTCTGGGGATGTTGTCCAAGGATTTATTGGCACTTTTTTGCCTCACTTACACTTTCCAGCCAACCTCATATCCCTGCTTCTCTCCATCCCTTCTTCCCTGTTACCCTGGATACAAACATGTCTATGTTCCCCTGCAGTTTAACAACTCTGTCTCTTCCACCATCAGAGCCTTCTCCACATGTAGTTACAGATTATATATAGTAGCAAGAGAACTCACATATCCCAAATGAACACCTCTAACACACTGTCCTCCTAATTGGAAAAAGAAATGTCTGTAGATAGACTACCCAATCTGCTTCATACAGGGACTCAGCCCCTCCCTCCACTTAACAATATATGTGTAGCTGAGATGTAGGTAGGCTTCATAGATTAAACCATACAGGAGCATACAGAATGCATGCCTATGCAAATGGCTAATATAAGAAGACACACAAAACTATCATAGTTAAGGATTTGAGAAGAAAATGTAAATCTGACATATAATATCTGCAAATGGATAAAATAAGTCACAAAGGACCAGAATGACCTCACAAAAAGGTCTTAGTGACAGAATGCAAAAGAAATGCTGTTGATGGAGTTACTTACACAGTTTCCTTTGCTGGTCATGTGACCATTCATTTCCAGAAACAACTTATGTGAAGCAGGGATACTTCTGCCTATTTCTCAACTACAGACAAACTGCAGTAAATAGAACTGCTTCCTTGAATCATAGGAGGTTGACTGACACAGCAACAAATTACTATCATACACTGAAAAAGATTGGCAGAATTTCAGTCTGAAAAAGAAGGCAGAAGAATCAGGCCTATTTTATTTTATTAAAATAGTTTCACTGCATCTTAATATTTGTATTGTTGCTGTTATTCAGGATAATTGAATAGACAATATGCAAATTTCATTAATATCAATGACTTACACTATCCTAAACAGAAGGCAGATTAAAGGATTCACTTTAGTGTTGTGGAACACACCTTTAATTTTAGTACTCCAGCATCAGAGACAGGAGGATATCTGTGAGTTCTTGAGGGGAAAAAGGGGGATCAAAGTAATCCATCCTTAGCTATTATGGTAGATGTTGAATATTCACTACTTTAGTTTTATTATTCACAAACAGCTTTATAGATTTATTAGGAGTTTGCAAACAAAGTTCTAGATGGGAAGAAATATGTTTAGTAGGGAAGATTTCCTTTGGGAAAATCAGGGTCCAGGGCTAGCTCAATCTTGTACTTGGAGTCTGCCATGCACCTTGCAGTGATCTGACCTTGCACAAGTGTTGTTGCACTTGTATGTAGAAGAAACCATTCCCCATTGTGTTTTTTCCCTGTGCTTGTGAGCTCACCTGATTGAGAGAACTTCATGTGTATCCAGGTGTGTTCTACACACAGGACTTCTCTTCAGTGTGATTCTTCATATGGACTCTGAGGTGCTAAGACTTTGGGTAGGATTTCTCATCACCATACTATGTACAGAAGTAGAGTTTCAAACAGTGAGGCTTCTTCCACTACACATGGCTCTGGGTCTTGAGATCTGACTTCTCTTGTGGATGCTGTCCCTGGAATGAAGGTGAAACTGAAAAGCTATCTGGAGGTTGTCCTGGAACCAAAAATTAACCTGAAGTGTAAATGGTTCCATTCCATTTTGGGCCTATTTAGTAAAGGAACTCAGAAGATTTCAGCTTTCTTCACATTGGGTATTATAAACATTCAGACCCATAGACCTTGTCATTTGACCACAGTAAACAGTTGTTTCACAATTGGATGTTGCATCTTCCTCCTACAAAGTGGTTGTTCAGAGATGGTGGTTGTCATCTGACTCCAACAGACAGCCTCATCACAATTGAGATTGCTATCTGACTCTCACAGAGATTGACACCACTTTTGGCTGTCTTATGATCTCCACAATGGGTCAGGTCATCATTGTGGTTTGTCATCTCAACTCCATTGAGAGCTTGATTTCCACTGGTAGCATCCTTTGGTTTTCCAGGCCCTTTGGGGTTTGGAGCCCAACACCTAATGTACCTCTTTAAGCCCCTCCTTGGGATGCAGAAGGTGATTGACCACTTGCAATGGAGCCTGGAGGTTCCTGTTCTCATTTCCTAAAGTCCCAACATAAGAAGAAACTCTACGTTGAACCATTTCTTCCTTATCACAGTACTAGCTGGTGAGTTTTACTATGGTTTTCTTGCATGACAGAATTGAGGATGCAAAAATTGAACCTTTTTGCCCAAGAAGTTAGCTACAGATATAGATTTTAAACCCAAAACGTCTTACTCTTAGAAGCTGAGTCCTTATGTGAACCATCAGGACATGAATTTTGTTCTAACCAGCTTCTGAGACATCCATAATACATTTCTTAGACAGCTTTAAATTAATCAAAATTACTTATGAAACCTTAAAAATTCAGTCGTTATTTTTGAATTGTATTAAAAAAATAACTCAAACTGTGATCCTCCTGTTTCAACCTAGGATTACAAGGGTTCCACCTGACTGATCTTTTCTTTTTTTGTTGTTGTTGTTTTGTTTTGTTTTGATTTTGACCAGGGATCATCTAATTTTGTTCAATGCTGTCCAGGTTCACTTCAATCCCTGACTCAATATGTCTTCCCTAAAGGCCTCTTTGAGTTTACTCTCTGCCTCTGGTAACAATGGTTAGTGTTTTTTTTAAGTTGTAGGCAAAATCACTTTATGTAGCCCACACTGGCCTCCACCTATGCACCAATCCCTATTCATCTTTCTCTTAAGAGCAATAAGAGCAGACAAGGCATACTGGCAGGTGTTGATGTTCATCCTTTCCTGTTACCCAAACCATTTTACCTAATCCAGAACAATCAGGCCTGAAATTCTGTGCCTGACCTCTGACTCCAGTCAGACTGCTCCAAATGTGTACCTGTCACCCAGAGCCTTTGCCCAATGATTCTCATAAGCCCACATTTTGCAAGGACCAGTCCTGTCCAAGGATACCTGCTTGTCCCTTAGTCTCAAAACTTCTAGGCAATACAGTTTAGACTGGTGTTTCTAGGTGAGATGGCTTTATTTATGTTTTTCACACCTTCCATAAAAGGTTCAGGGCTTCCAGGACCAAACTCTGATTCCACATGTCTCAGGTCACTTCAGAGATGCAGGCTGGGTCCTGCTGGTTCATAGCCTGGCTTCTGTTGTCTCCTAAGAAGCCCAGCTGCAGAGACTTGGCAAATAATTTTGAGTAAGTGGTGGGATTTGGGAGTCTCATATTATAATTCCCCTTTTGAAAAAAATAACAGATGTGAAGTGTACAAAATGACTTCATATTGATGTCTTCACACCTGTATCATGCTTTTTAAAAATAATTTTATTATTAGAAAATGATGTAGAACCAAAAGTAAAACTTAACTCTTGTCTACAAAAAATGTTTTAATTCTTTAGGGACATTAAAAATTACTGTGTAGTAAGGTGTGGCGGGTTTTAAATTCTTTATTCAAGAAGGTTATCTCTTCAGAAGAATGGCTCTGAATGTCCATGTTTCTGTGACAACAATCTCATTTTGTTCCCACATCTCCTAATTCATTTGCTGATCAATACTCAATGAAAAATGTTTCTGTGGAAATCTAAATCTGTTCATCTTTTCCCCACCCTAAATATCCACCATCCATAGAGGTAGGAAAAATTTTAGGCTTTCTTGGCTAAGACGCACATAGATTACCCAGCACTCGGGGGGGGGGGGTATTTTCAAATGATTTATTAACACATTTTACCATACAACTTCCTTGAAGTTCCTGTACATTCCCACTTTCTCCATTTCTCTCTCTGCCATTCTCTGGAATACTGATAAAGTCATTTTTTTCCCTCTCCAGCTTGCAGGTCTACTTCCCCCACCCTCGGAGTGTTTCCTCTGTATAGTTACAGACTTTAATAAGAGCAACAAGAGTCCTCACGTATCTCTACTAATAGGCTGAACCCTACACCCCCCACACACACGTTTCCCAGCACTGAAGTGGCACCTGTGAACTCGATTAGGAGTAGGTGGAGGCACCTGACCCTAGAGGAATGAACAACCTTGTTGTATTGTACACACATGAGACAGAGCTTTTAAAATAATGAGTATATAGAAACACTGCATTTCAACTTCTAAGTTTATCATTTTATTTGTTTATTTTGGCAGTCATATAGAAACATGAAATGCTACTATAAAGGGCAATAAATGTGTAGCTGTGAAATATGTAGATTTATATTTCACTGTGCAAACCAACATAAAATCACACAGTGCACACAAGCACCCTCCCCCCACACACACCAACACACGTAAATGTAAATGTAAGCTGATATGAAATAAGTATCAGAGTTTTGGGGAAAAAGGGGAGCAAATCTGGCTTGTTAAAGAGTATTATTTTATTTTTAATTATGTATATGTACTCAAAAGTGCAATTTCCAGATGAATCAGAAGATGTGGGATTCTCAGAAGCTAGAGTTACAGGTGGTTAGAACCTGCCCTGCAAGGGTGCTAGAGAACAAACATGGATCCTCAGGAAAAGGAACATGAGATCCTAACCACTCAGCCATCTCTCAGCCCCTAAGTCTGATTCTTCTTCTGTCCCCCCAGCCCCAAGCAGGCTTTTTCTGTAGAGGCCTGGATAACTGGGAACTCACTCTCTCACTTTGTAGACCAGGCTGGCCTCGAACTTATACACATCTGCCTACTTCTACCTCTGGAGTGAGTGCTGTAGTTAAAGGCATGAACAACCACCTCTGCCACTGCTGCTACCTGGTCTTCTTATTCTTTTCCTTTTTTAAAAATAGCTTCCTCATACAATATATTCTGATTAAGTTTTCCCCTTTAACAACTACTCCCAGATCCTCCGCACCTCCCCACTCACTCAAATCCACACCCTTTCACTCTCTCTCTCTCTCTCTCTCTCTCTCTCTCTCTCTCTCTCTCTCTCTCTCTCTCTCTTTCTCTCTCTCTCTCAGTCTCTCTCTCTCTCTCATACACACACACACACACACACACATGCATGCACACACATTCTCTCTCTCACTGTAATTATAAGCAAAAGACATTTAAGGTTAAAAAAATCCAAAAATAGCATTGAATTTGTTTTGTGTTGGCCATTAAGTCTGATTCTTAATAATCACGCATACAAGAAATATTATCCCAAAGGAGGAAAATGTTCACTCGTGGCCAATTCCCTCCCCCCAAGTCTAAGGGAAACCAGGTTGTTTTGGGCTCATGGTTTCTCAACATTCAGTCCCTCCTGACAATAGAGGGTGCATGGCAACTCTCATCACAGCAAACCAAGGAGCGCAGGAATGAGGCTTCCCTGTGCTTGGGTGACACTATTCTTTACTCTTTGTATTTCTTCCAGTCTCTGCCTACAGGTTCAGGGGTCCACCTGTCACCCTCAGTTAGTCTTTCCTGGAAACTCCCTCACCAATGAACCTCAGTGTGCTTCACCTGTCTCTTAGATGATTCAACTCTAAATTTAGTCAACTTGACAGTGAAAATTTCCTATTATATTTAACTTCCTCCAAGAATATTTTTTCCTGATCCAGGTTTTTCAGCTACCTATCGTAATCAATGTGCTTCAATATTCTACACTCCATGAAACTCCACGTTGTATCAGTGATCTTACTTTCATAACCAGAGCCTGAAGCCAAAGTAACAGAGATGCCTTACCCATATTGAGAGTTAATGACATGAAATATAGAAAGTGGGTTTATTTATAGCTTTAGCCTACACTGTGGAGACAGTTGGTCTTTATTTGCTCACTGCTGTCCCCACAGCAGTCATGAAATTTATGGGATGGAAGCCAGGTAATTCATACATAGAGATTCAACTGTGGGCCCTAGGGGGGCTCGGCATCTAGCACTGTGGGATGGGCAAGGAGCTAGAGCTCTGAGAATATTATCAAAATAAATCTAATTTCAAGGGAGCTATATTCCATTCCATTTTAGAGCAGTGTGTGGGGTATGTTTCTTCACTAGACTTTCATTCTTGTCTTTCTAAGTATTTTATTTCCTTTTTTTTTTAGACTACATTTTGCTAAATTGCCCATGATGATCTAGAAACCCAAAACTTGCTGTTCAGGCCGGCTTCTATCCCAAGTAATGGGATTACAAGCATAAATGACCACATTCAACCTAGACTTGAAATTTTGGAGAGCATGGAATTAAGGCATTCAATTTCTTTCCATACTGTTTGTGTTCAAGTATAATGTGTATTCAATAAATTTGTAAATTCTACTGAAAAAAATAATAAATAAGCACCATCTAGTAATAATGCACAAATAACAAATAACAAGAAAAAATGGGGCAAAATGATACCAAGACTTTATACTAGATAATCAAGAGAATTATTAACCCCAGGGATGTGCCTACCTACCGATATCTAGTCTTAAGTGATGTGCCCAAAAAAAAATACACATACAAATAACACTAAATGGATTCAGCAGGTAGCATTGTGTTTCTTCGAATGCATGTGTAATAAGGATAATTAAAGAAAAAGCAGGCATAAATGTGAAAGGAATGTGGTGGCATCAGAGGGGTTGGTGAATGATAGAATCATATTTTAATTAAATAAAAGACTTTTAAAAACAAATAATGGAATCAGATGGTGACAATTTGAGTTGTGCATTGAAGTTTGATTAGAATTTCATCACATAGAAATAAGTCCCAAGGGTAACGCTAACCAAACAAGTGAAAGACCTGTATCGCAAGAACTTTGAATCTTTAAAGAAAGAAATTAAAGAAGCCCTCAGAAAATGGAAAGATCTCCCATGCTCTTGGATGGGTAGGATCAATGTAGTAAAAATGGCAATCCTGCCAAAAGCAATATACAGATTCAATGCAAGCCTCATTAAAATCCCAGCACAATTCTTCACAGACCTTGAAAGAACAATAATCAATTTTGTATGGAAAAACAAAAGAACCAGGATAGCCAAAACAACCCTGTTCAACAAGGCAACATCTGGAGGCATCACCATCCCTGACTTCAAGCTCTATTATAGAGCTATAGTCCTGAAAACAGCTTGGTATTGGCACAAAAATAGACAGGTAGACCAATGGAATCGAATTGAAAACCCTGATATTAACCCACACACATATGAACATCTGATATTTGACAAAGAAGTTAAAAATATACAATGGAATAAAGAAAGCATCTTCAACAAATGGTGGTGGCATAACTGGAGGCTGGCATGTAGAAGACTGCGGATCGATCCATGTTTATTGCCATGCACAAAACTTAAATCCAAATGGATCAAAGACCTCAACATAAATCCAGTCACACTGAACCTCTTAGAAGAGAAAGTGGGTGGCACCCTTGATCGATTTTGGTACAGGAGACAGCTTCCTGAAGATAACACCAGTAGCACAGACAGTGAGGTCAACAATTAATAAATGGGACCTCCTGAAACTGAGAAGCTGCTGTAAGGCAAAGGACACAGTCAGCAAGACAAAAAGGCAGTCCACAGAATGGGAAAAAATATTCACTAACCCCACATCTGACGGAGGGTTGATCTCCAAAATTTACAAAGAACTCAAGAAACAAGTCTCCAAAACACCAAAGAATCCAATTCAAAAGTGGGCTGCAGAACTAAATGGAGAATTTTCAATAGAGGAGTCTAAAATGGCTGAGAGGCACTTGAGAAAGTGCTCAACATCCTTAGCCATCCAGGAAATGCAAATCAAAACAACTCTGAGATACCATCTCACTCCTGTCAGAATGGCTAAAATCAAAAACACCAATGACAATTTATGCTGGAGAGTATGTGGTGAAAGGGTAACACTCCTCCATTGCTGGTGGGAGTGCCAACTGTTTCCGCCACTTTGGAAATCAGTATGGAGATACCTCAGAAAAATGGGAATAAACCTACCACAAGACCCAGGAACTCTACTCTTAGGCATATATCCAAAAGATGTCCATTCATACAACAAGGATGTCTGTTCCACTATGTTCATAGCAGCATTATTTGTAATAGCCAGAACTTGGAAGCAACCTAGATGCCCCTCAACCGAAGAATGTATAGAGAAAATGTGGTACATTTACACAACGGAGTACTATTCAGCAGAAAAAAACAATGGAATCCTGAATTTTGCAGGCAAATGGATGACACTAGAAGAAACCATCCTGAGTGAGGTAACCCAGTCACAAAAAGAGAAACATGGCATGTACTCTCTCATATATGGATTTTAGACATAGATCTGGGGAGGGCCAGCCTACAATCCCATGGCCAGAGAGTCTGGGAAACAAAAACTTCATTCAGTGGCTGATGGAAGAAGAGGCTGACTTCCACGGCTAAGTACTGAGCTGAACTCAAGAAAGCCAGTAACAGAGAGGGAGGACTGATGGCCAAAGGAGTTAAGACTGGGCTGGTTTAACCCCAGAAACAGCTGACCTGACAAGGGTTAACTCTTGAATCCCAGGCTGATGCCTAGGAATCCAACATGGGTCTGATCAAGACCCCCTGAATGGGGGTGTCATTGAGGAGGCCTAGGTAATCTATCGAGCCTTGGCCAGTAGATCAGTATTCATCCCGAGTATACACACGGACTTTGGACTCCCATTCAACAATGTGAGATGAATTCTCATCCTGAACTCTTGGGGGGAGGGTCTAGGCCCTGAGCTGGATGAAATGACAGACTATGGACACCCCCATGGAGGGCCTCACCCTCCCTGGGGAAATGAGGAGATAATGGGGAGGTTGGGAGAAGGACAAGGGAGGAGGGGAGGGAAAGGGAGAGGGACCTGGAACTGACTTGTGAACCAGCTATGTTTCTAATCTAAATTTAAACTTAAAAATTAAAAAATTAAAAATTAAAAAAAAGAAATAAGCCCCAAGATGTACTTCAGAAAAGAGGAAACATTATGAGTGGTATCATTTCAACAGAAAGATGTTCAGAGAAAAATATACTTTAATTGGATACCAAAGACACAACAGTAGGAATTGTGCTGGGTGTTGATTAGAACTAGGACTTTACTCCTGATAAATTTTATGGTTTAGCAGAAACCAAATAAGAACAGAGCAGGGAGTCAGCAGTTATCACATAGAAAATCCCCTGCCTGGAAAGTAATTCTAGAAAGCCCACAGTTTCAGCAAGCCCACTGCCTGATATTTCATCCTGTGTTTGCCAGTAGGGTGAGGTTTTTCCTGCCACCAATGCATGGAATTCAAATTTTTATTAATTTCTGATAAATTTGAAAAAATGCTTCATTCAGGGTTTTAAAAAAAGCAACAAAATTTTTTTCTTTCAAGGGTTTTAACTACACTTTGAGGTGGAATTTACTGATAGCTAACAAACCAGTCAAACATACTCATATCTACGAGGAAAGCCAAACCAGTCTACTTAGTGTCTGGTAATAGAAGATGGGAAATGTGTGTTCCTGATCTTATCTGTATCTTTGTTCTCTATGATGATGGATTAGCCATCTGCAATGTTCCTTTACATCCAATGCCTCCTTTTAGTTTACATTAAAATAGCTTTACGTAAAAGTATATTTTATATTAGAAATTAGACTTAAAAGAATTCCTCTGTTTTCATCAGGAATTTTTCACAGTGCATTAACTATTAATATAAGAAAGCATATATTATAGTTCCTCAACCCAAATATGTGAGTTGGTTATAAAATATGAAATCAATTTAATTTAATAAGGGGAAAGTGAGTCTTTAACTTAATTGTAAGATCAATTTCAAATTCAGAACTTTCAAAGCTTAGGCTTCTAAGAGGAGAGTTGAGTGTGATTTGGATTTAAAAATATGAAGTCTGGGGCTGAAGAGATGGCTTGGTAATTAAGAGCACTTGCCTCTCTTAGAAAGGATCTGGGTTCAATTCCTAGCACTTACATGATGGTTCACAGCCAACCACTGTTGCAGTTCTTAGGGTCCCGATGCCCTCTTCTGGCCTCTGTGGATACCAAGCATATATACACATACAGGAAAAACATATACATAAGTTAATCTACAAATTTGAAGTAATTAGGCAGGTATGGTGGCATCTACCTTAATTCCAGCAGAGGCAGGTGGCATTCTGAGAACTCAAGACGCGCCTGGTCTATATAGTGAATAGTCACATAGAGAGCCCTTGTCTCTGGAAAAGTTATAATTGTGAGTGTGTACATCTGTGGGTGTGTACTATAAAAAAAGGATTTCAAAACTTCATCGTCTTTATCATCACTTCAATGGCTACTGGTGGCAGCTATTGTTTAATTTTAATAGTTGCCACAGGACTATGCAGGAAAGTCTCCTGTCTCCTAGATGGAGCCCCTTAGCCTCTCAGCATGGAGGCTAGCACCACGTCCCTCCCAGTGAAAGCTCCCCAGACTTGAGCGCCTTTGTGTTTTGTGCTGTTCTTCCACCCAGAGCCCTCTGTGTTGCAGTGCACTCTTAACTTTACAGTGAATGAGAAAAATTACAGACTCCCCCTGAGCCTCTGACTTTTGTTCTCGTACCCCATATGTTCCCTACTCCATCTAGAAATCTAAGTTTTCCTGTGTAAAGATTACTACATAGAATAGCAGTTAAAATGAATCTCACATTGTATATTGAACCAAAAAGGAAAAGTCCCGCTAAATATTCAGAATAACTTTGCGAAGTTTTTATTACTCTCCCTATTCCCCACATAAGAATTAAGGTCAAACATTATGTCTGAAAGCACACAGATAATTAGGATTCTGATCCAAGACTTACAGCCCATGTATTGCTGCCAAGGCTGAGGACCTCAGTTCTGTCCACAGAACACACATGGGGGAAAGAAAACTCATTCCTGCAAGCTGTCTTCTGACTGCCAAACAGGAGCAGTGACACATGTGTGCCTACACCAGTGAATATATCATACACTAACCTACCCCTTCACCCCACATGCACATATGTGCCTACACTAATGCAGACATCATACACTTACCCCCTACACACACACACACACACAAACACACACACACACAGGAGCAGTGACACATGTGTGCCTACACCAATACAGACATCATACACTTACCCCCTACACACACACACACACACACACACACACACACACACACACACACAGAAGCAGTAGCACATGGGTACTTACACCAATGCATACATCATTCACTTACTCCACACACACAGGAGCAGTGACACATGTGTGCCTACACTAATTCAGACATCATACACTTACCCACTCCCCCCCACACACACAATAAATAAATGCCACAGAAAAGGAGCCGTTCTCTAAATACTCTGCATCTCTTCAGTGTTTCTAGCCAAATAAGAGGCTAAATATTTTTCCAGAGATTTTTTTTGCAGTTTCTTTTCTAGAAACCCAAATTTTTGTTGTTTCCATTTTACAACTATGTAATGCAAACTTGAGAATAATAAAATGAACATAAAAACTAAAAAATGAAAAGACTAGTGAGGAAACACACCTCCACATGCCGGTAATAAGGGCTTCACATACTACCCTGCCTTCAGTAAGTCATCTGGGGAGAGTGAACAAGAAATGCAATATAAAAAAATCATTGTAAACCAAAAGCTGGCATGAAATAGTGACTTTTTCAGAATGAAAACAGCCACATGGACTTCCATGAATGGTTAGTCTGCAGCTTTCGAAGGATATACAAATCTGCCCAGAACTTTCCATTTCCATTTTTCTGAATGTTGATGCTTTGCATCTATATTGCCTTGTCAATGAAGCTAGTGTCAACGTGTAGTAGTTGAATCCAAAGGCAAAATTAACTTTGTTTCCTCCATAGAAAGATAGCCAATCATTTCCTACTTATGTTGAAAAATATTTTTATCCTTGAACACTTAGGAACAATAACTACTGTTCAACATGTTTACAACACTCCAGGGAAAGACTTTTCTTTTCATATAAGCAGTGATACAAGAGTGAATTTAGACAATTATACAGTGAAACAGAGTAGATTAAAAGCACATTAAAGCAGAGATCATTAGGACCAAAGGAAAGATAATCAAATGTGTTCGATTCACATCCCTTTCTGAGTCCCACTATATTACATGATCTGAAATGTTAGGCTGATATGTATATCATATCATTAGGTAATGGAGGCTGGGTGAAGGGGTGGCATTCATCTTACCACCAAGAATAGCATGGGATCTGAAAACATTCAGCATAGATACTGACAATAAATGCAAATAAAAACAGAATTTTGCTTAGGCATACAAGTAATACAAATGACTTATACTTTTATTACTAATTTTTGTTTCTAGAAGGAAGAACAAGTGTACCTAAGAGAACACAGGATGAAACCATTTAACGTATCGGAAAAGGAATGAAGCATGAAAATGCGAAGACACACATAGGTGACAGAAACACATCAGAAGCCCTTTTTGCACTAAATTACAGGGACATTTAAGTGGGCATTAGTACTAGAATTAATACATGTGCTTTATACAACTGTAGATGCAAGTGATAGTATTCATGAATTTTTAAAAACCTTTTCTTGTTTCTTTTTATTTATTCTTCTCTCACATAATACCTTCCAACTGCAGCCTCTCCTCCTTCCACTCCTCCCAGAAAAAAACCTTTTCTTAAGCAGTGCCTGAACAATGAACAACACACAGAACTAAGAGCCTGGGAATGGAATTCAGTTGTCACTCTGCTCCTGACCAACTAGGTGACCAGGACAGGGTAGCACTTTTCTTATTCCTGTAAAAGAGGTGAGATTAGCTCACTAAATAATTCTGTAAGCACACTGCAGAGAATATCAAAGAAGTACAGCGGTGCTCAGGGCTTCAAGGCACAAAGACACTAATCAAAAAAGGAAGAACAGTGTACAAAAATTATAATGACAGCCCAGACAACCTGGTTTGGTCTTCCTTCTCTTTGGCTATGACTCTTAGGAGATAAGCCATTTTTCTGTCATATGTTTTCCTAAATACATGCACAATTTCCATATGACCATCTCCATAAGTTTCTTAATTCTAAGACATACATTTTTTGTCACACTATAATGCTTCTAGAACCAGAATGCTACATAAGATATATGGATACTTGTATTGACTGATAAATGATAACAGCCTCTAAATCAGTGGTTCTCAGACTTCCTAAAGCTGCAACCCTTTAAATACAGTTCCTCATGCTGTGGTGACTCCCAACCACAAAATTATTTTTGTTGTTGCTTCGTAACTGTTATAAATCGTAATGTAAATGTCTGAAGTTCAGGATATCTGATATGTGACCCCCCAAAGGGCTCATGACCCACCCACAGGTTGAGAAACACTGCCCTATATAAATATATTGCTCTATGTATGAGAAATACCCATGTAAATAAGAACAAATAGGTCTAACTCTCTGCTTTTGTGTCTACTAATGAGACCCTAAGATTTCCTTA
Organism: Mesocricetus auratus; assembly: GCF_017639785.1. Lineage (NCBI taxonomy): Eukaryota > Metazoa > Chordata > Mammalia > Rodentia > Cricetidae > Mesocricetus > Mesocricetus auratus. Next base: position 36,621,544 of record NW_024429197.1, read on the forward strand.
ATGTCTACAAAGATTATTATCTGTAAATGGACTTTCTGGCTAATGCTGAACCTTAACCTTAAAATAGTGGATAAGAATGTTTTAGATACTAATAATAAACTTACCAGATAATTTCACATTTATTATTTAAAATAACCAAGATGGCTGGAAGAGAGAAAAATGACTTTTCTTCCTGGAGTCACTGGGGGTATGGGCCATCATTTAGGGCAGGCTACCTCAGAAATAATTAGTCAACACAAAACAGACTCCCTGGGTTTAGTGGCTTTTGTCTTTTATTTCTGTTTCTAAGAGCAAGAAGAAAGCATGGAGGTGGGTGGATAGGCACAGAGAGGGAAGCCCTGGGAGGGGCTGGGGGATGAAAAAGAATATGATAAATATACTGCCTGAAATTCTCAAAGAACACATTTTAAAAATGCAAAATTAAAAGAATCAAAGTGCTCATTTTATTCTCAAATTTGCATTATGTAGTTGTAAAATAGAAACAAAAAATAGTGTTTGTAGAAAAGAGACTGCACAAATCTCTGGAAAAAAAACTTAACTGCTGATTTGGCCAGAAACACACTGAGGAAATGCAGTGTGCTCAGGAATGGCTTCTCTCTCTCTCTCTCTCTCTCTCTCTCTCTCTCTCTCTCTCTCTCTCTCTCTCTCTCTCTCTCTCTCTCTCATTTACTTTAGAAACAATCTTATTTGACATATCAATCCCAGTTCCCTCTCCCTCCTATGCACGATGCCCCTCACCACCCCATTCACTCCCCAGGGAGGGTGAGGCCTTCCATGGACGATCATCAAAGTCTGTCATATCATTGGGGGCAGGCCTAGGCCCTCCCCCATGTAACTAGGCTGAGAGAGTATCCCTCAATGGGGAACAGCTTTTTTCTGTTACATTTATTATCTTGTGTGTGGGAGTGTGTGGGTAAGTGTATGATGTATGCATTAGTGTAGGCACACATGTGCCATTGCTCCTGTGTGAGCACGCAGGTACCACTGTTCCTGTTTGTGTGTGTGTGGGTGTACGTGTATGATGTATGCACTCATGTAGGCACACATGTGTCACTGCCCCTGTGTGTGGCAGTCAGAAGACAGCTTGCAAAAATCAGTTCCCTTTTCCTCCATGTGGTTCTTGTGAAGAGAATTGAGGTCCTCAGCCTTGGTAGCAATGCCCTCTACCTGCTGAGCCATCCCTACAGTCCCAGAGTAGTGTTTTTTTTTTTTTTTTTAGTAAATGCAACTCATGTGTATGAGTTGGCACTTAATTAAATATATGGTGTGACATTCTAATAAGGACTGGTGAGCAGATTTCAGAGTACAACAAATATCAATAACACGCTAGAACCATATGGTTTATATGGTCACACATATATACAGAAAAACAGTAGACTTCAAAGCGCAAGAAAGCAATAATGCAAGAGCAAATGGGCCAGTGAGAACACTGCCCATAAACAGTCTAAGAGGATGGCGCGTGGCTACCATTTTGATTTCACTCACATTAACCCCCTACCAGAAACTGAAGTGCAAAGGATGAACAGACCCTTGATGTTTGAATCCTAGGCTCTGGGCTTGCTCTAGCATAATCCTCTCCCTTTATTTTGTGTACATCCATGACTTTCCCTTGCACAGCTCAGTGGGGTGGCCTACCTACTTGGCTTAAGTTCATTCTCGGTGATGCCATTATACTTTGTGTTGCTGCGGCCTCTTTCCACTGTGGTTACTTGGTGTCTCACAAATCATGCCTTTGTCTGGCATGCTAACCATGCCTGTAAGGAGTTTCTCATTAACCTGGCTTCCTTGGCATCAGGTGGGGAGAATTCAGTTTTATCTGGGTCTCTCACTGAAAAAAGCTGGGAAATAATTTTAAGTGAAACCAGAAATGTGAGTAAACGTATGCTTGGAAATCTGACTCCATTTGATTAGAACTTGGTTTTTGTCCGCAGGCTGCTCATTACTCTCAGGAGAAAAACACTGACTAATTTTCAGTAAAGCAAAGGACCATTGTCAATTCTCATTGTTCCCAAATGCTATTCTAACTAAGGAGTAAAAGACTCCCAGTTTCATAAAACTCTGACAAAACCAGCTAGAATTCTTCATGTAAGACATCTTCTATGAAGGTTTCTGATTCGGACATTTAGAGTTCATTTATTTAAATACATTTAGAAATTTTCTATTTTGAAATTTAAGAAATGAGCATTTCAAAAAGGAAAAACCCACCTCATTGGTTTGCTCAGTGCTATTTATTTCCTTTTTCCCATAAGGAATTGTTCTAGTTTTGATACAAACTAAGTCTCTGAAGGACTTGAAAAAAATAATTTATCCATAGTAGTGTTTGAGGTTAGACAACTACAGCTAGAGTGTTTCTGGAATCTCAGGGGCCAAATACCCAGCTGATTCAATGACACCCAGGCCAAAAAAAATGCTAAAAACAAGGAAAGAAATTAAAGCTATTCTCTGAGAACTACTGGGGAGGTGAGCAGACTTTCAATGAACACCTGCATGAACCCTTACTTTCTTTATGCCTAAGGCTAAGTGAGTGAGTTGGTCCATTGGGTTAGGATCTTAAATAACTTTTCTAAGGATTCAACATTTTCTGTGTCAGGAAAACACCAGGAAACTAAGTAGTATGAAGAAAACTCAGTATCTCAGGAAGTGCAAGATCACAGCCATGATACAGAAAACAGATTCCAAAGTTCCCGGACTGTCACTCTCAAAAAAAAAAAAAAAAAAAGAAAAACTGCCAGAGTCCAGATATACATGCCTGTAATTCCAGTATTTGGGGAGGTGGAGACAGGAGGGCTGTGATGAGTCTGACACATGCCTAAGTTGCATGCCCAGGACACATGCCTAGGTTACATGGCACATACTTAGGTACATTCCTAGGTTACATGGCACATGTCTAGGACACTTGCCCAGGTTACAGGGCACAACCTGTCTTCAAACAAGCATGGGAAAAGGAAGCAAGCAAACATCAGATGAAAGTTACAGGTCATGCAGGTCATATGCTCTGTACTCCACAGTTACAGGTCATGCAGGTCATATGCTCTGTACTCCACAGTTACAGGTCATGCAGGTCATATGCTCTGTACTCCACAGTTTCAGGGCTCAGTTAAATCATCTGAACTCTCTGGAAATTAAGGCCTTATTCTCTCTAAATGTCTTGCTCTGGTGCAGCCACTGTTGCCAGAACCTGAGATCCTAGATTTTTGACTCCACATGGAGGAGTTCTTCTGACATTCTTTGTATACATTCTGAATATGTGTACTGAGCATGTAACAGGTCAAGGCAGAGCTAGTGGTTTTAACATTTGTTTCATCTGTAGCAGCTTTCCTTTGAGAACAAGAGGTTTTTAACATATTTACTCATGTACCTCCATAACTGATTATTTAGTAAACATTTCTTGAGCAGAACTCCAGTCTCATACATCATTCTGAATTCACAAAGGAAAAAAAAGTGATTTCTTCCAATGCAAAAAAAAATCAGAGTAACAGGATATGCGATGGGGTTGATCTAGATTAAGCAAACTCAACACATTATTTGAATCACTCAAAACATTGGATTTTATAATCCGGTATCTGTTAAAGATGACTTGAGAACTGTCCCTGTCAGAAATACTGGAAGCCATTTATTTTCATCAAGGTCTTCATAGCATTCTGATTCCAAGATCTTTTATAAAATTATTACTCCTGACCAATAAAGAGTTTAATCAAAATCAAGGACCAAGTTTTCTCTGACTAATCCCCAAGGTTTGCAAGAGGTCACTTTAACTCATTATATTTGCTAGATTGCAAATTGAGTTCCTTCGGTACAGGACCCAGACCTTCACATGCAGTTAAATTTTGATCAGCTGTGTCAGCTGAACAGCACATTATTATAAGGGACACCCTACCATTCCGTGTAAGGAATGGTTTTCCTTTCACTCTTGGCACAGGTGCCTCCTAGTCACCCTTCTCTTTAAATGAAGCCTTTCCCAGTGGTATAGTGGAGTTATGCTCTCTGGATGCAGCACAGTCATATGGTCTCAAAAAGCAGAGTTGCCATGGTGACCTATGGCATTCAGTAATCAACAATCATGACAACAAATAAGCAGAGAGGGACAGTGATTGTTAGCTCTAAGCTCACAGCAATAGTAATGCTTAGGGTCCCTCATAGAAGGAGTCGGGAGAGGGTCACCAACCGCTTCTTGAGATGTCACTCCCTCTGGTTCATGGGGTAGGTGCTAGAGAACAGAGAAAGGGACAGTTGACTGCAGACTGCGAGGCTTCTGTGGTGAAGCTTTCATGAGTCATAGCCTGAGCTCAGGATGAGATTTTTCAGTGCTGCAGCTGTCTTTGAGTCACCCATGATCCTACAAGTAGCACCTCCCCCAAGCTTCTGTTAGCAACCCCAATAAATGTATTGGTTCACATAGAAGGACTTAGATGGAATCCTTTATGCAGTCTGTCTGCCCTATCTGTGGTGAATAACGTGACTCTGTGTCTCCCCACAAAAAAAAAGAATGCAACACTCAGACTTCTCTGCTTTGGTCAACTCCCAATTTTTCATTTTCTCCTAGCTTTGCATTTTCTAAAGGCACAGTTCTATAATTTCAAAATGATTGTTTTTTAAATCATCATTTGGAGAACAATGACTCTGGCACCTAATGTTGAATGAATGTATAGAATGTTAAAGTGAATTCTGAGTAGGGTGGTCAGTCATAGCATTGGTTTCTTTTCCTTTTTTTTTTAAACTATGTATACAGAGCTCTGCCTACGGGCCAGAAGAGGGCACCAGATCTCATTATAGATGGGTGTGAGCCATCATATGGTTGCTGGAAATTGAATTCAGGACCTCTGGAAGAACAGTCAGTGCTCTTAACCTCTGAGTCATCTCTCCAGCCCCATGGCATTGGCTTCTAAGAAAGCAACTTATTGTAATATTAGAAAGAGTGGCCTGGTGGTGGTGGTAGTGCACATCTTTTATTTTATTTTATTTTATTTTTAAATTCAAATTTAAATTTAAATCAGAAACAAGGTTGCTTCACATGTCAATTCCAAGTCCCTCTCCCTTTCCCTCCCTTCCTCCCATGCCCTCCCACCAACCCCCCCCAATATCCCCTCATTTCCTCAGGGAGGGTGAGGCCCTCTATGGGGGTTCCACAGTCTGTCATTTCATCCAGGGCAGGGCCTAGACCCTCCCCCCAAGAGTCCAGGGTGAGAGTGTATCTCTCATTGTTGGATGGGAGTCCAAAGTCAATTTGTATACCTGGGATAAATATCGATCTACCACCCAAGGCTCAATAGATTACCTAGGCCTCCTCATTGACACCCACATTCAGAGGGTCTTGATCAGTCCCATGGTGGAATTCCAGGCATCAGCCTGGGATTCAAGAGCTAACCCTTGTCAGGTCAGCTGTTCTGGGGGTTAAACCAGCCCAGTCTTTAATCCTAGCACGGCAGAGACAGAGGAAGGCAGATCTCTGAGTTGAGTTTGTAGTTAGCCTGGCCTACAAAGGGAGTTCCAGGATAGTCAGGGCTACATAGAGGAACCCTGTCTCAAAGAGCAACAACAACAAAACTGACTTTGGAAACCTGCCTACATTTAGATTGTGAGTCTGTGCAAGCATGGCCAACCTGTTTACAAAAGGACCAGGATATCAGTGTAGTACTTAGACAGCTTTGTAGACACTGAACCTGAGAGACTTTGAGAATATGCTACCATCTTAAGAAACACACTAAAGAAAAACTGGTGCTTTCTTGTTTCATGGAGAGTTACAAAAAAATACCAGCACTCATCCCCTCTGGACCACTTATATCAATAAAATATTTCAAATCTTTAGGACATTCCAAAGGATTCCCAGAGTTTAGAACAGTTAGACATTGTCTGCCTTCTTTTCTTGGACTAACATTTTGTCATTCCCATTAAGAAACTAGACACATTTTTTCACAATTTTGTGACAGTTTTAATTTGCTTTCTTCCAAACACTCAGTATACACAAGCCCATCGGGGTGCAAAGTGAATGGTATCTACTTGAAGCACCTGTGCACAAATAAACAGTACAAGATATTGGCTGCTCAATGTTTTCATAAGGTCAGAATAGAGATAAACTGCCCCAACAGGACTACCAGCTCCTTGAATGGGGAAAGCCTTTTCTCTATATTCACTTCTTAGCAAAGAGCTCTTCTACATTATGAGAATCCCACTGATAAACATGTTCTTCACTGGCCCAGAAAGGCTTGTAAAGAGAACAGTGAATTATGTATACAGTCACAAATTTTGTTATATAATTGTAATGCAAACAGCTTTAAATAAATACCCAAGGACATGCCATTCAGGCTTGTGATGGATAACTGAACAGACACTGAATTAGCCTGTTTAGGAAAAAGCATGTGATTAATTGCCCATTGACCACATAGACTCTAGGCACTAAAAGTGGGTTTGTCTAATACTCTACCTATTTTCTACATAAGATTGAAAGTCCAGTCTAAAGATGCAGTATAGATATTGTCAGTTCTCTGCTTAACCATTCCTGCCATGGCAAACAAAAACTCCAAGAGCCACTGATTTCACCATCATCTATGTTAGGGGGGGCTCTGCTAGAAAGCTGCAAGAATTCCCCCTTTCATTGACTTTACTTCTTCGTAATCCATCTCAAACCATGAAGGACAGGTGGAATTCCCTCAGCCATCTGGGAATAGTTCCAGTGATTGCAAGAGAATTCTCTGGAATCCTAAACTGTCTCTTGTAATGGATTTCAAAGTCATCCTAGTAAATTCTCTAAGATGATAATGGATGGAGTGACACTCTCAGGTAAGAGCGTTAACTTCTCCAGTGTCCATGATCAGCACATAGAATTTTATTTGTAAAATAGAAAAGCTGCATTTTGTTTTTTTAAGTCTAGAGTATCTCCTGTTTATTTTAATGAAAGCTTTATAGTGCTTAGATTTCCAAGCTTGGGCAAAAATTATCCCTCTCCCATGGCTTGGGGCACAGAATATTAACAACTACCAAATGCTAAAATGCCAAAGTATTCAACATTTTGCAAAACTAGATGAATGAGCAACCTCCTCATTCTTCTTCTAAGCAAGTAAAGGCTGGTTGGGGGAACTAAGTATCATCACTTTTAAATTGCTTCCGTATGAACCTCCTAATTGTGTCCCTCTCAAGCTGGAGCTAATTAAGAACTTCTAAGACAGAAGCAGCAAAGAGTATTACAAAGCTCTCCCTTTTCGCTAACACCCAGGTCATGCTTTCCTTTCATGTCTCAGACAATCAGATGGAAATATTAGCTTGCAGCAGTTCCACACTACATCATCACGCTTTTCAGCTAAGCCTTAGAACAAAATAAAACAAAAAAGTTATAATCGGGTGAAGAGGTAGAAAATTATGAGCCAACTCTCTATCCATATCCATCTTTCATGTGATCAGTCTGTCTACATGCATGAAACTAATAAGTCTTTATACATTCTTTTTAAAGATTTTTTTAGGGCTGAAGACTGCTCAGTGGTTAAGAATATTTTTACTCTTACATGGGGCCTGGGGTCAGTTCTCAATACCCACATAGTGGTTCACAACCATTCAAATCTCTAGTCCCAGGGGATCTGAAGCCCTGTTTTGATTTCCATGGGAACAAGGCATGAATGTAGTAGACATACGTATAAGCAAACAAAACATAAATAATAAATAAATCTATGAAGAAATCTTGAGAGAGAGAGAGAGAGACAGAGAGAGAGACAGAGAGAGAGAGTCTATGTTGGGGGGCAGCGTATGCACAGGCCTGTAGGGAGCACCAACTCCTCCAGAGCTGAGTTACAGGTGCTTGTGTGCCATCCATCATGGGGACTGAGAAGAGAATTTCGGTCTTCTGGGAGAGTGCCAAGTGTTTTTTTACCATTGAACTATCTCTGTAGGACTAAAACTGAAGTCTTACACTTAGCAAGAATAGAATCCAAACTCACCTTCCAGAAACACAGCACTGACATAACCACTTCTCCACGCTTCATGAACAGAGCTGTAACACTGTAACACGATGATAAATTCTACAACACCCAATAACCCTGATCATTGTCAAGTACAAAGACAGGGTGGGAAGAGTTGTGATATGTGATCCACCCTACTCAGTTTTCCTTCTTTACTTAGATATGGTTAAATCCTGTCATTCTCATATATCCTTGAGGATTCTTTTTACCCATAAAAGATCAATGTCGTCTTTATCTGGAGGTAAACATTCTGCCTTATTTTCAAACGATGGCTTCTAGACATTCCTGATAAAAAGGACAAAGAACCTAGTTACTGCTGACAGGATGTGCCGCCCATGCCTTTTTGTCAAACTTGTTCACTCGCTTTGATGGCACATAGTGTTATGCTCTTCTTTCCCTTGCTACCTGCTACTCATATTACTCACTCCTGAAAAGAAATGCAGGAAAAGAAGGACCAGGATGAAGTGGTTTCATAAAGGACCAAACTTGCAAACTTGCATCTATTTTTTAAGCAACCTCATACCATTTTATGTATTTTCCTACAGCACAATGGCCAACTTGGTCATCTAGGAAGTTGCTCAGCCCCAGGGATGAAAGCAATTATATAACTGTAAATCTACTAGTGGCCTTATTAATGCGATAAAAAGTAGTAAAAATTATCTTAAGAATACATTTTATGTGGTGAATGCATCTAAAATATTTTTATAAATAAGCAATATAAATTTTATCATAAGATTTTTTTCAGACTTTTTTTCAATTTGTTTTTGAGTCAGGGTTTCACTATATTGCCTTGGCTGGCCTGGAACTCAATTTGCAGACCAGGCTGATACTGAGCATACAGAAATCCACCTGCCTTTGCCTCCTGAGGACTAGATATAAAGGTGTGCACCACCATTCCCACCTAAGACATTTCTTCCTTTGTATTAATACAGCATCCATTTATACTATATCTATTGCACATCTATAGTATTCAACATTTTTCTTCCTGTACATCCAGTTTTAGCTAGCTACATTCAAAGTACTCAGTCATCACAGAGGTGTCTAGTGGCTACCACATTGGAAGACATGCTGACAGTGCCACTTCTTTTGATTGTACTTTAAAAAAACCTTTTTATTTAAATTAGAAATAATCTTCTATCAGATCCAGTTCCCTTTCCCTCCCATCTTTCCATGGGGAATCATCAAAGTCTGTCACATCATTTGGGGCAGGGCCTCACGCCCTTCCCTAGGTATTTAGGCTGAAAGAGTATCCTTCCATGGAGACTGGGCTCCCAAAGTCCATTTTGCACTAGGAATAAATACTGGTTCCACTGCAAGAGGTCCCATAGACTGCTCAGGTCTCCTAACTGTCATCCAAACTCAGTGGCCCCAGTTCAGTCCTATGCTGGTTCCCCAGCTGTCTGTCTGGGGTCCATGAGCTCCCACTTGCTCAGGTCAGCTGTTCTGTGGGTTTCCCCAGAATGGTCTTGACCCCTTTGCTCATCACTCCTCCTTCTCTACAACTGGATTCCAGGAGTTCAGCTCAGTGCTTAGCTGTGGATCTCTGCTTCTGCTTCCATCAGCTACTGGATGAAGGCTCTAGGATGGCATTTAAGGTAGTCATCAGTCTCATTATAGGGCAAGGGCATTTAAGGTAGCCCTTCCCCTATTGCTCAGATTCTTAGTTGGGGTCATCCTTGTGGATTTTTGGACATTTTCCTAGTGCCAGATTTCTCTTTTAAAAAAATAATTTTTATATTGTATTATATTACATATTTGAAATGTAAGGGTCATTTTTATAGAAAGTAAACACTCCTTGAGATTTGAGTTCTGCTTGTTTTTCTTCCTGTCTTTTGTATAATGCATATAAGGTCAGTAGTTAAAAAAAAAAACCACTGGAAAAAGAATATGCCCATTAACCCTGCAATATTTAATCCTGAAGCTTTCAAGCCCTGTGACAAATGAAGCCAGACTGAAAAGCACAGATATAATTTGCTGGCTGTAGTCCCTTCTGAATTAAATAAGCAATGTTGACATTCAGGAAGCATGCTATAGTAGTGAAAGAATCAATCTTGGCAGATCTGTCATTTATGATTTAATTTTCACAGAACAACTTTCTTAAAACTGTTTCTGAAGTCAGGATTGGATTCCAAGTGAGTGTCTAGACTTGGAATTCTATTTGGTTTTTTTTCCTTGCTCACTGCCATTTTGGCCAGAAAATGTTTTAAATTCTCCAGGGTTCTACTATAAGTACTATCTTAAAAGCAATATAAGAAAGAAAAAAAAAGCCCTCTCCCAATTCCACTTTATATGTGGAATATGTGCTAAAAAATTCAAGGATGTGTGTATTAGCTTCACAAAGGCATTTTTGCTTTTAAAAATTTGTTTGTGATAGACATTCTGTAGTGGAAGGATGGAAATGATGGAAGAAGTGGTCCTTGTTCAGACCAAGAAGTGGTCCTTGTCCAGACCAAATATGCCATCTAAACGGGGAAATGTGGCAGAATGAATCAGGAATACCCTGTGGCAACATAATTAGGGTTGGAAACATGTCTGTTTCCTATTCTTTGCAGCATCTCTAGCAGTTAACAACTTCCCAGAAAAGCCCATACACTAGACAGTTGTCCACTGAATAAGGGTTCAAGTTCCAGGTTAGCCTATGGCACAGCAAGCTGCAGGCTCTGTGAGGGTAATGTAGATATTCATAATTGCCAATTGCTCCATAGCTGAACACATGTGAATTCAGAACAATAAAAACCTATTTATTCTTGATGTCCCACGAAATTGAACACTGTTTCCTTAAGTTTTGAATGCTACTATAACAGGTCAACTCAGATATAATGGTTAAAACAACAGGAAGTTGTTTTAGTACAGATCCAGAGGGCCATAAATCTGATGAATGTTTCACTGGGCAAAAATTAAAGTGTCAAAATAGCTGTGTTCTTCCTGGGGCCTAGGGGAGAATCCATATCTATCTTTGTCTGTTTTTGTATATTTACCAGTTTGCTGCATATCTAGACCCTTCATGTTTACTGATTAGATGGTATTGGAGGAGGGTAGTGTATATTTTTTACAGTTCTTTATGTATTCTAAAATCTAACCCCTGGCTGATGTATAGCTGGCAAAGATTTCCCACTTATTCTGTATAGATGCTGACAACCTTTTCAAAGTTTCTCAAACTTCAGCATTCTCCAGGCTCATACTGTAGTTGAATGTATCCACCCTTCCTTTGTTGCCCTCCCCTTCTTCTCTTATCCCTCCTCCTACCATTGGTCTCTTTGATTTCCCCTAGACAATTTAAGTTCTAAATCTATTTAATATATTCATATATGATTTCACCTGACTACATAAAACCTAGTAACTGCAAATGAGAGAAAGCATTGATTCATGGTTGCCCTTTTCCACATTTAAATTTAACAACAAATAGATAATGTCTATTCTAGTTTATCAACTTGACTACATCTGAAATGAACTAAAACCCAAGTGACTGGGTACACCTGTGTGGGACTTTTTCTTTTCTTTTGGTTTTTCAAGACAGGGTTTCTCTTTGTAGTCCAGGCTGTCCTGGAACTCACTCTATAAATCTAACAGTCCTAGAATTTACAGAGTTCTGCCTGTCTCTGCCTCCTGAGTGCTGGGATCAAAGGTGTGCACCACCCCCAGCACCCTCACCCTGACTGAAGGATTTTTTTCTTAATTAAATCATTTGAATTGGGAAGACCAACCTTTTAATCTGGACCTTTTGAGCTGGGAGGATCCATCTTTAATCTGGGCCACACCTTCTGGTGGCAGTCTATGTAAAGGACATGGGAGAACCAAGTTTTTGATCTTTGCCTGCTTGCTCTGGATTTTGCTGGAAAGTCCATTCCTTCACTGGTATTAGAGACTACTTCTTCAGGATTCTGCATACTGAAGAACAGCTGAGATATTCAGTCTCATGGACTGAACAACTATTGGATTCTTGGAGCTTCTGTTGGTAAACACCCTTGTTAGACTAGTTAGACCACATTCTATAAATCATTCAATTAAATCCCCCTCTCTCTATATATATATATGTGTGTGTGTGTGTGTGTGTGTGTGTGTGTGTGTGCGTGCGTGCGCGTGTGTATTCATTCTATAAGTTCTATTCCTCTAAAAGCTAATACACTTTCTATCATGAGAAAAAGAGTTCTCTTGCTTTTTCCATGTCTAGATGTCAGTTAATCACCATCTTCCAAGCAACGACCATTGCAATTCTCTCTGCCATTTTCCATCAACGCACATCAGTCCCCCTCCAACCTGCCATGTTTCTTAGAAAAAAAAAAGTACATGTACATAATAATTACAATTTTAAAAGTGTTGCTTTCCCCAGGTGTTTCCTATTATCAGAGGAAAGTCAGTCAGTGTATACTATAATAACTTAAGAAAGTAGCAGTAGTAAGGACCACCCACAAAGCCAATGATAAAATACATCCAAATAATAAAACCCAATGAATCATGGGCAAAAGTTGAAGTCAAAGCACTTTTATCCCTATCTCCTTGTTCTGTGGTGCTGCCACCGGAAGTTACACACATTTGTGTTGACAAAGCCAGCAGTTTTGTTGAAGTGCAAGTGCCCATGTGTTGAAACAGGAGTGTTTCTGATAGTTACATTTGTGTGGACAAAATACACAGCCAATGCTCCGTATCTATCCAGCACAGCTTCTGATAAATAGATAGCTAGAGTAAGAACTTTTTTAGGGTTTGCTGGGCGGATTTGTTTTATATCTCAAAATTTTATCTACTGTCAATGTTCTGATTTCTAACACATCATTTTCTGTGAAAAGGTATCTTTTAAAGAGTTAAATTATCTATTTGCCTAAACCTTTGGTGCTGGGAGGTGTGGGGGAGGGCACCTACACAAATCCCAATTCTGAGAAAGAATGTGTTGCCACCCACCGAGGGAAGGGGTGGGAACAGGCTAAAAGCAACTTACTCCCATCCAGAGGGTTAAGCTAGTCATCCAGTCCTGGGCACGTGTGACTACAGAAGAATATGAGAAGAAGCAGAGATTCAGGGCTTCTCAGGGAGACAGAGTAATGTTTCTTTAGGTAAGACTCCTCATTGCTATCAGGCCCCAGGTACCTAACTAGCTCTTAATTAGTCCTTTACATTTGCTATCCTCACAACACATGTTAGTTATTTCTAACTAATGAAAAGATAACTGAGACTCAAAGGAATTAAGCAAGTACTAGCCAAAAGTAGTCCCCCTGATACATATTATACAAATGTGCTCTTTACAAAGTCTACCTTCCCTACAATTAAGCACCATGAGTCCCCCTTGTCTATGAAATACTACCTTCAAATGTAGAGACGTGAAAAATTAGTAAAGTCTGCCAGTGGCTAAACTACTTGCAGTTAAGGTCATTCAATTAAACAAACTTAATTCAATGTCTTAGTTCCCAGACTACAATCTCTTTTCAAAATCTAAATAAGCAAAGTCAAACCTCTGATATCACTAATGCTCACCTAAATCATTCACAGTCTTCAAAATTCAGCTCAATTAATACCATCTCTGCAAAGGTAGCCATGACAACACCCATCTAAATCAATTCCCATTGTCTCAAATTCCAAGGCAGTTTTATCAGCACCATACTACAGAGAGATGAAAATGACTAAGGAGATTTGAGGGGTTAGGATGAAGGAAACAGCAACACTGAAAGGGGAAGCCTAGGGGGATACTGGGGAGGGAGAATGTTGGTGGAAGAGGCAGCTGAGGGGCACCTGTGGATATTTTTGTTGACAACACACATTTCAGACCCACATAGGAAGAGGAGGTCAAAGGAGGGTGTGCACGAGAAAGCTGTCATTTAGGAGGAGCCCACAGGAGAAAGGTGAATGTACCAATCCTGATTACAAGATCATAGTTACATGTGAACAATAGTCAGTTTTTGAGAGAAACCAAAGTATAAGAAAAAAATGGTTTATTGAAAAGCCAGGTGAAGCTAATCAGTCTCATAACACAGAACATAATACTTCCCTAACAACCCTTAAAGCACACAGTGTGGTGGTGTTAATAATAGTAATATGCTAGACAATACATCTCTACAACTTATTTTAAAATGTCACAGGATACCAGAACACTTTCCAAGGTCTTACACATGTTCATCATTGTGAAAATAGTAGTGGTTCTCTGCATGTTGTCCAAACACAGTGACATCACGTGGGATACACCAAATACCTGCTTTCATTTAATATTCCAACTATTCATCAATGAAGCTAAATTTAAAGGAATCATAATAGATATATTAACCTACATTGCTGTTGAAGTTAATTCATTGGGTCTTTTAGCATGCATTGACCTATCATCACAAGCCGGTACACTATGATCACATTTGTGCTTTTTAAATAAAAATAAAATCATCAGCAACACGATGATAATAGACAGTGGCAGACTTAGCAGTCTGCTCACCAGGTTCAAACCTGGATCCAACACAACCTTCTGTTTGCAAGACAAAAGACCTGAGGACTTGAGAACCCGGAGTCAGCAAAATGGGTCTATTATGAGCAAGTGTTTTCATTTGCTTCAGCTCTGAAATCCCCATGTCATGTCCTGTAGAGCCCCTTGTCTTTGTTAATTCACATGGTCAAGTACTGTATCTAGATGAAATCTCAGTTTCTTGTTATTATTTATTTAAATATTCAGCGTAGTGTGTGTGCATGCATGTGTGCGTTTAAGTGTGCCATGGCAATTTCAGGAATCTGCTTCCACCATCTGGAAGGTCAGACAAGGGATGTTAGGCTTGGCAGAAAGCACCATTTCCTCCAGACTGGCCTGGTTCTGAGTCTCATGTCTTAACATTTACCTACCATGTGACCTTGGTTAGACTACTCTATAACTTCCTCAGTTTTCTCATGTCTAAATAAATATAATAATAAATACTCAAACCACAACTAGATATTCTGGGAACTACTTAATTAATGTACATACAGCTCCTGGAATATGGCTGGGACTTAGCAGACAGAGTCAGCAACATTTAATTTTGTAGGACCTAATATTTAAGGATCTGAAAGCAGAGGTGATGAGTTTTGCTTTGGAGAGTTACCATGAGACTTAGAGAGTCCTCCATTGCTCTCTTTCTTAGTGTATAAGAGAAACATGATGTTTATCCAACAAACATTTCATATGCTTGCTTATATCAGAGTATTTAAACAAACTCATAATAGAAATATATTACGATATTTATAGAAACTGAAACAAAAAAGAGACTTAACTATTTAAATAAATATCCAGACCATATACACTGACAGAATTGCTAGAACTATACAGATCAGTTTTATGTCACCATACACACACACACCACACTCCTCATTGCATCTCTGACAGGATTGCACAGTTCTAGGATACAGCTGTGGCTGAGGAATATGAGGAAGTAAATTGGGTTAAAGGAACAGGGGAAGAAGGAGAGAAGAAAGGGGGTGATTCCTTGACCAATAAAGTCAAAGTCCTTTATCACATAAAGTAAAAGAAGGAATATGGGGCCTTCCTGTGGTCTAGTCTCTAGCTCAACCCTGCCTGAGTCCTTTTAATGCTCTGAATTCCAACCTTTTCAATTATATCACTGTTTTATGGGATTTGGGACACCTCCATAAGCCTTTCATTACAGGCAGCATCTCAGAAACCCTGAGTATAGAATGCAAGCTCACATGCTGATTAACATTTCTTCCTTTACAAATTCTCGAGGAGTGGTGTAGGTAGGTTGAGGTCATACTTATGTTGGAAATTTGACTTCGTGGATATTTGAAATAAGAAAAAATATATTCATCCACATAAGCATGTCCTTGTAAGAAAACATGTAGGTGTTCTCCTAATGTCAGATGCTGAATGAAAGTTCAGCATGCAGGATGTTTGTGGAGTAGCTTGGGGCTCAGCTCATGTGGAGACAGACTGATGTTAGAAAAAAAAAATCTACCACAGAAGCCCAACCTGCACCTAGGAGGCCAACACCACAGGACTTCAGCATCCTTCATGGCAGCCATGAAAGCATCTGCTCTAGGGCAAAGAACAGGCACCGGAGGAGGTGAGTCCCTGAAGAGCAGTGTTCACTGTGTCAGAGTACACCAAGATGTTTGTACGTAAGTGAATCTAGAAAATGTCCAACTTTATAAAAACATTGCCTTTCATATTCTATGCATGGCATGAAGAGGTGATAGAAATAAATGTTACATTAGTGACCTATCCTTACTGGATAATGACTAAATAGTAGCATAGCTATCAAGGTTTTTTTTTTAAATCAGATGTAATAGTTTAGTAGTATTTTATTTATTCATTCTGAAAGTTATCATATATTGATATAAATTATGTGTATATGATATGTTTTTTCTGTCTCAATCCTGTATTCAAACAAAATAAACAAATTGTTTTCTTTTATCCAGGCAGGGAAAGCCAGAACAAAAATCTGCTGTTTCCTTTACCCCCTCATTGTCTAATGTGAAAATGAATGGTTTTATCCCCATTTCCATTCCCCATTTCCCTCCAAGTAGAAAGGTCCACTGCACAGGGCCAAGTTTTTGTCCAGCTCTCACATTCATTAACCCAACAACTGAAATTGCTGTCATTCCCGTGTTTTAAAGTTAGGATAAGCAATTTGTTCAAAATTCTAAGACTCGGATACCAAATGTATAGATAGTCTCACAAAACTTCATTTTCCTTGCTTTGTTTCTTCAAGTTTCATTTTGAAGACAGACTTCAGGATTTAAAACTGGTTCTAGGGCAAAGAGATAGAAATGCCTACTTTACAAGAAACACAACTTTCAAAAGCAGAAACGTGATCATTTCTTTGTAACCACCCATGTGTGTGCTACTATTGGCCACCTCTCAATTGCAGGACGGACACACGGCATCTCCTATTCTCCTCCTTGACACTGCTTTCTCTTGTTGTTTTTCCTCGCCTCGGTTTTCAGATTGTCCTTTGTGTGGTCATGACTAGAGCAGCACCAGTTGCCATAGGAACCGTAATGCGCCCCTCATGGATCTCCAACATCACAGACTGACACAGCTATGCAGGACAGCCCACCCACTTTCATCATTTTTAGTCAGTGAACTTGAGACAAAGAAAAATAATGCAGCAATCTTTTTTAACAAAGGGTTTTCTCTCAGGTGGAATCAATGTTATATGTTTCTTGGTCCAGTTAAGAGCATATGCTATATTGTCTGAAGACAACACCTTCAAAGAAGATCACAGCTTCATAGGATCAGCACACTTCCCAGAATCTGGAGGATGTTAAGAGTGTGTGTGTGTGTGTGTGTGTGTGTGTGTGTGTGTGTGTGTGTGTGTGTGTGCGCGCGCGCGCGCGTGCAGATACAAGATTGCTAAATATGCATGAAAAATGACCACAGCCCATTAATCTGTCTTAATATTAGATATGTATGAGATTCTCACAGAGCCAATATAGAAGACACATTTCCTGTTTTAAATTTTCTAAATTCTATTCCTACTGAATGATGTCATGGTTCCAACAGTGCTTTGCAGAGCCTTATTCTTGCCACTGGCCACGTATACAATAGATCACTCGAGATTTAGCAACAAGCAATAGATCTCTAATACTGACTTGGATGTGTCCTATAAATTGAACATAGCAGATGAGGAAACTTTATTCACTTAAGCACCTTTGTATAAACTACATTCTTTAATCCTTGAGGCCATGTCAGTGTCGTAAGTCACTGTAATGACTCTCAGAATCAAAGACTTTGTTGCCTACCCTACAAACCCCTACTGCCTTTTCAGACTATACAGCAAGAAATATTTTAATATATATAAAGGAAGTGGTCTCAAGGAGTTCTCAATCAAAAATAGTTTATTTTCAGCAGACAAACAAAATCCCACCAGAGTATGGCAGAGAAGACCCTGTGCCAGCCCACCGATGCTCCTTGAGTGCACCGTTGATCAAGTCCACTCACTGCCTCACCTTCCCAAATAAAAAGTCAAGAAACTGGGAGCCACATTTTCTTTTTATTAGTCAGCAACTTCTTTCTTTGTCATAGAAATAACACCGCAGGTAATAGGCTACACCATCCAGATAATCATTTCAAAGCATACTGATTATCATATACACATTATTCCACTCTCCCAAATCAAACAGCATCTGGCCGAGATTCGTTATGATCATCCTCAAGTCATAAGAGGATACAGTGGTAGGAGCTATTGACTGCAAAGATTATTCATTGCTATGTAGGAGGAGAGTGGAGCTGATTGCCCCTTAGCTGTTAGGAAACAGCTCATCCAGAGAATCCTTGGAGTGTGGGGGTGGCTGCAAAGTAAAAGTTTACTCATAAATAAAGCAGTGCTTGGATAATGAAAGTTTACTGATCAAAAGCCAATGGAAGGGATGGTGGCAGTCACCTCCACATTGTGTCCAGAGAGTAGTATAAAAGGTATGCTGAGAGAGCACTGGGCTTTCTGCCTGGAGGGACAAGTTGCTGGGATTCAGCCAATCAAGGAGGTTACTGGGAGTAAGTTTGAAGCCAAGGACAGCACCAGTCATGATCCAAAGAACAGAATTTATGAGCTCTGTGGAAATGACTCATCTGTCGCCAAGCTGCCCAGGAACCATGTTTACACCCACAGGTGGCCATCACCAATATTAACAAGATCACAGTGGCAAAGAAAACAAGCAATACTTCCCTTTTGCAAGACAGGGTAGCCAGTCCAGAGTAGAGAATGCATTTAACTATTGTTTTCTATCTGCTTCTTGAAAGGTTCTGAACCTGTCTCACCGAGAGTACAGTCTTAGCTTAGTTGATGTGTTCAGTCTCTCTAACCAGGCACAAAAGTTTCATAAATGGCTTATTTCACTAAATCTTGTCCCATTTGTTCCTGGAATGATGGATGGTCACAGGAATTAATACCACACTGCTAGTATCTGTTATTCTTTAAAGTAGTTTTAAATAGCCTGTCTACTCTTAGTTTTGCTAGCTTTGTTCTGCCTCACACATACCTCAAATTAGATAGCAATGTAGTTAAATTTCAGAGAAACATGGACTCATTCCTGGCTTCATGATTTTTGTTGTTTCAGAGTTCACCACATATGAACAATGACATGGGGTTGGGGTAGTTTATTTAGCAAGGTTAAAAAAAAAGAAAACATAATAAACATTTTCACTACAATGAATTTGTGGGTGAAGATTCCAAACCTTCCCTCACTCATGTTATTAATAGCTACAGGTCCAAAGATCATGTCATTTTGAATCTTCTTAATGAAAATATTTCGTGTAGATAAGAACAAGGCTGAATATGTAATAGGTGTCCACAAGACATGATTCCTCAACTGATCACCTAGTATAAGAGCAGCTGGGACATATCCATTGCTCTGAACTCAGATTTTGTCTCATCTATGCCACATGTGTTCATGTTAAAAGACATTAGAACATACAGTCAAGGTGCTCAACTGTGGCAAAGGGGAATTGAGATGGCAAAACATTTAGTTTGTGTCTATTGAGAAGGATTGTCTGTCTAGATTTTTTATGAGATTTGTAGCTTTTGCCATCTTCTCAAATATCTATAACCTGGCGATTTCTTTGCTCATTTTAAATAAATATTGAATCTCATGCCTAATTCTGGACTGGTAAGTTTATTCTTTAAAAAAAATGGATCATGTTCAATGCCTCACAAAAATCTACAATTCTTTTTACTCTTCAGGGTTCACTGAGGATTCTGATGTTACATATGGAATTCATTCAATATTCCTCTGGCCTGTGTTCTATCCCATCTCCACCACCATCACTCTGTTCTAAGTGTTCAGTATATCCAGTCCTAACTATCTACAGTCACTCCTAACTGCTCTTTCTGTCCCCAGTAGCAGTCCTTTCAAATGCATGCTCTACTCTGGAGATAACAGTTTAACTGTGAGATCCACCAGGGGTCTTGCCATGGATCCAATCAAGGCAAGTTCCCCTGTTAATGTCAATTCTCAACCTATAGGATATGAAATCACCTCACAAGGGAGTCTTAATGATAGATTCATTTAGATTAGACTGACAAGTGAGTATGCTTGTGAGGGAATTGAGTGGGAAGATCTACATGGAATGTAGGTAGTTCCATGGCATGAGCTGAGCCTGGATGGAATGAAAAGAAGAGCAGATAATTTCTGCTTCTTGATGACCAATGCAATGTAACCAGATCCTTGAAGCTTCTACTACTGTGGCCTTCCTGATAAGTGGACTACAGCCAGGAATTTTAAGCTAAATAAACTCCCTTGAGTTGTTTTGTTGGGATGTTTTCTCACAGCAACAGGAAATGAAACTCATTTAGGATCTCAGCCCCAAAATAAAAACAAAACAAATCAAACAAACAAATTAAGGAACAAACAAACAAGTATTCTAGGTCCAGTGAGAGACACTGTCTCAAGAGAAGCACCAGAAGATGAGAGCCTCTGGCCTCCTTTGGCATCATATACTACATACCCCTGAGACACATGGAGACTCTCCTCCTATCTCCTTTTATCTACTGTCTGCATTAACTAACTATGCACACTCATGAGACACAGTATTTATTTCCATCTTGCTAATGCTTTTATGCTAATGCTGGTCATTCTCATTCAGATTCTAATTTAATCTTCAAAGGACATTTTTCAAGAATGTCCCTTTGATCAGAACTTATACATGTATCGCCAATAACAATTCACACATGTTATATCCTATGTCTCTGTCCCCTCTATTAATATGAGTGTCTTGTGGGTGGAGCAGGTGTCGTAGCCATCTCTGTCTGCTGAGCACTAAAAAACTAGGCACCTCATCAATGCTTCATGAACTTCTAGTTACATTATGGCTAAAAATAAGAGATAGACGTCAGGGAAATATATTGTCAGGAGAAATTGGTGCTAAGAATAATTTCAGTAATGTATACGAGGAGGAGACATTTCAGAGTGTCTTACAGACTTTGACCACATCTCTAAATTTGACTTAAGGAGACATCTTTTAGGAAATTCATGTCACCTCTGAGTGGGTAGAGGACTTGGATTAGTAGTAAATGATATACAGCCATATAGTAGTGTTTTGAGACTTAACAACAAAGCAGAAGAATCCAGGGAGAAAAGAATCAGCCGCAATAGATGATGAGTCCTGACAAGTTCTGCTGCAAGACCATGACCTTAGCATAAAATTCAGCATGCCATGCCACGGAACCTGGAATGCACGGAGGCCACATGCACATATTGGCTGGCTACTGTATTACAGTCACAGGAAACTTAAAAAATGATGTCATTAAGAAGCTGGAAAGAAGTTCATTGGGTGAAGAATGTGTGGCCCTTAAGCATGAGGACCTGAATTCAGATCCTCAGCATCCATGTCAAAAGCTGGGTTTGGCCATGCACACTCGTGACCCACTTCTGAGGCTGGGATACCATACAGATGGGACTTGATGGGCTTCCTGACTAGCCAGCCTAATCAAAACTGCAACAACACCCCAAAAACAAAGGGCCAAGAGGTTTAGTGAGAGACCTTGTCTCAAAGGAATAAGGCAGAGAGCAACAGAGGATTTTATCCAGTGGCCTCCTCTGGCTTCCATGTGCATATACACCCATCACACATATGCATACTCCAAACACACATGCAATAAAAATTCTTAAATTTTTATAATTAGTTATAGCAAATTTGGGGTAGGTTAGTTTTAGTTTTCAAAGCTAATAACATTCAGTATCAAGCATATATTTCATAAAATGATATCAATACCAATTAACAGAATAATTCATGTTTGTGGTAATGCTCCTGCATTCCAAAAAAGTAAATTTGTTACTAAGGAAACAATAACTTAAGGCAGGACAATGGAGAATGTTTTAGGGAAGTATTTATTCAGTGTTCCAAAAATAAATCTTTCCCTCAGTGTTAAAGCTCATTTTTTGTTAGATGCATTAATCATTTATATATCATAACATATAAAAGAAATGTAGTGCAACTTTGCTGGATATAGGACTTTTTACTATGCTGGTTTCCAAAATTCCTCTTCTAATCATGAATCCAAAAAATTAGTATCTAACAAAGAATGTTTCACATGCGTATTGAAAAACTAAGTTTGTGATCAGTCCTCTGAAGCTACCATACCTGTTCTATGGCAACCGATGAAAGCACTGAGAAGTCTCCAAAGACCTGATTACTTTTCTCTTTTAAGACATTTTTTAATCACAAAATGGATATCTAGTTATGTAGAAACTTACTCAAAGGAATAATCAAAACATTTAGACATATAAAGACGTTTGCAATAATTTGTTTTGAAAAACAATCTACCAATATTTTGAAGATGGTCCAATCTATTCATGCTATTTGTAAATTCACACAACTGAAAGATAAATTGATATGCAAATATCGTGTGCTATATTCAAAACAAAACAAAAAGACTTACCTGGTTTTGATTTTGTGGCCACTCCTTCTTAGTCATATGACCTTCAGGAACTAAAGAGAGTAAGTACTAGACATGTGGCCTAGAGAAAATTTTAAAAAGACCACCAGTAAGTTTATATTTGATAGATCCTCAGTGATGTTCAATGCCTTCTCATACCAAAGTGAGAGGCAACTTTCTTGTTAGTTTTTAGTTTCAAAATTGCCCTTTGATAGAAGAAGAGCCAGAGGCAATGAATGACTGCCTAGAGGAGAACTAGTCTCCCCAGGGATAAGCCTCCTAATTATTCAATACCTAGTGGTCAGTCCTAAAATGTACACACAGGCAACACTAAGTGGACTCAGTAGTTTACATTTACATATTTATATTTTCTTTCACATACACTTACATACACATACACGAACACATATACACACATATAATTGAAAAGAAACCAAAGTCATAAATACGAGAAGTAGCAACAGGGATGGGGCATAGGAGGGCCTGGGGGGAAGGAAGGGAGGGGATACATGATGGAATTATATTTTAACAAAATAAAATTTTAAAAACTTCATCTTTCAGTCTCTAGAAATTATTGGCCTTAGCTATCTGTAGTTTACAATGCTCAACCTAATTGTCTTATTTGCCTCAGAGCTTATTTCAGAAGGCAAACAAGATTCTTACATCATCCATGGTTCCCTACAGAATGTCGTTCTATTGCCTGCTTGGTACGCATTCTTCCTAGGCTCCATGATAATACATAGGTGAAATGTGTCAGTTACCACTGCACATTAAGCAGGTGATTAAACAGGATTTCCTGTTCTTCCACCCATTCAACGATAGTTTTCACAAATCTGACTTTCATAGTTTTGATGGTATTTGGTAAGAAGTTTTTCAGAGAAAAAAGAATTCTCCAGGATTGGGGGAAAGTCACCAGAGACCCTTGAAATGTCAGCTGCTCTCAGGTGGGACAATAGAGGATTGGATTCTGTGCTCCCCTTCAAGGCTCCATATGGAAGTTATGTAAGTTGAAACCACTAAACCAGTTCAATGAAACCCAAACTGCTGAGTCCTGCACTGCTTTAAAAGAGGCCTCTGTTTCCCAGCCAGCAGGAGCTTGGAAAGTTTTCCATTTGCTTGAATAACTGACATGTAAGCCGCTCGACCAGTTTTGCTCAAAGTCAACAGAGATTGATGGAGCCAGGGAAACAAATCCAATCACTGCCTTCCACATTCTACTTTATTTTATTTCACAACTGATCAAAAATTTACAGGCATTTTCTTTCCTTCTTCGGAGAGCTCCAAAAAGCCCAATCTATTCATCTTTTTGTTCCCAAAGCACTCAGCAGGCACTAGAGCAACACATTAGGCATACTGTTTGACCTGTCCTCTGTTTCCTTCACGAGACCTCCTTAAAGCTGGATTTAGATCCTTAGACACCAAATGGTATCAGACCCTTTGCACTTCCATGTAAGAACTTCACACAAAGTAAACAGTCAGCATAGACGATGATTCTGTACAGAACTAAGCCATGGCTAGGGTACAACTTGGTTTACTTTGCTATTTCTGAGCCCATCTTACTTTCCACATTTGAAAATTTAGAAAGGGATTAGATAGTCATGGATTTTAGGTACTGCATGATAAAAATTATTTTATATTAAAGACAAGTGCATCAACCTTCACTATCAAAATCCCCAGTATTTTTAATAAAAACAAAAAAGCACGTCCAATACAGACAAGGCTGATCTGGGACTCACCTTGTAAACAAGACCCACCTAGAACTCATGGAGAGTACCTGCTTTGTCTCCTAAGTGCTGAGATTAAAGTTGTGCACCACCATGCCCAGCATTAATTAGACATTTAGAAGAAACTTCTGTAACTAGAGGTTGAGTCACTAACCAATATCCAAAGATGATTTTCCCCAAAATCTTTACTTCAAACAAACACTAAAGTTATTTGCAGGCATGTTATAATGACTGGAGAGTCAAAACTTACATCTCTATGCTAAGGTATTTCTGAATGTCCATGTTCGTGTACACATGCACATATGTATGAGTGTGTATGCATATGTGTGATTTGTAGAGGCTAGAGTTTAACTTTGAGTGTCTTCCTCAATTACTCATCTTTGTTTTGAAGCAGGGTCTCTCACTGAGCCTGAAGTATCGTGCTTTTCTACTAGGCTGACTGATCGGCAAGGTCTAGCAATCCTGTCACCCACCTCCCTAACTCAGCAGTAGGGTTACATTGAGCAAACAGACATGCCTAGCATTTTACACAACTAGATATCTGACCTCAGGTCTTCAGCTTGAATGGCAAATGCTTTGCAAACTCAGTCACCTCCTCATCCCCTAAGTTTAGATAACAACATTTTAAGAATCCGGTAGCATATTTTCTAAAAATAATAGTCACACTACTGTGATTTAATTTAATATATTCTTAACATTCATGGATGAAGATATTTGTTTACTTATTTAAAGAAAGGAAATGATGACGTCTAGCATATATTAATATGCTGGCTCATTAACTCATGCAGATTGTCAGTAATTCTTCTGATGTTTATGAAATAAGTTTCCAAACAAGAGACTTGCTTCCTGGATTTGAGGGACAAAATAACAAATTAAATACATGGCATGGTCATAGGAGGCACATAACTGAAGAGAAGGATTTGGCAGATGAAGCAAGCAGAGACTGCCTAGGAACATCAGACTGTCATCAGCTATTGCCATGGCTTCATGCTAAACCCTGTTTCAAGGATACACCATGAAACTGGAACCTCTTTCAGGAAGTAAGCCTGTATTCATCTTTAGGCTATTGTGGTCATCAAGTCCATGCAAGAAATACTTACCACCATCAATTCAATTCCTCCTGTTCACAATACTCTCGCATGGGCCACTTCTAGAGAAGGGGCTAGTGTTGTCCAACAAGAGATGATTTGAGGATATGCTCTGTCTCTATCTACATCCATTCTCACCAATTCCAGAAAAGGTGAGTTGAGTTGAAATTATTGAAAGAAGAAAGGAACATTGAAACAAGAAGTGATAAACAATATCACAAGTGAGCAAGAGTCGACTTCTGCACTATTCTTTTGTCATTGTTCTCTTTCCTCTGCTTCCCCAACACATTGGCTTCCAAATAAACTTCCCAAATGGACCCTACAGAATATCTCCTGAAGGCCTGCATATAAATAGATTCACACTGAAAATACCTTCTTTTCTTGGGCTTTCCCAAGAAAATTGTCAAAACTGCTATTTCCTGTAAAGTTTCTCCCTTAAAACTGAATCTAAAAATGTTTCAAACACTAGAGGAGTATTTTTGTGGTGTATTAAAAATGCAGCTACTTTTGTTCTCAGCTTTTTATCAAATCTCTTACCCACTCTATTTTCCAACACTCTGTACCTCAGCAATTCTCAATATTAAAAAGAAACCCAAAGCAAGCAACTTTCTTCCTGATGCCTGGCTTATAAAAGAGAAGTGTCACCTGTCATTTTAATTTCTTAAATCAGCCCTGAGTTGTAACAGGCAGCCTACTCCCCTCCCAGTCCCTCTCTTTGGGAGTAGGAAGAAAGATCCATTTGTAGCTCCAGACTCCTGTACGCTGTGAGATGAGACAGGGGAGAGAATTGATTATCATTGCAAGAGACCCTGATGTTCCTCTAAAAATAAGAAACTGTATCCTCAGTCAATGACAGTCTGGGCTTGAGTGCCCTGGATGTCCTCTGCTAAGAGATTTATATATTAGCTATTAGTCTTAGACACAAACTGGAATCAAAAGCATTCTTCCTCCACAATAGTCAACTTAGCTGAAATCGATAGACATACAGTCCCAGGAACACTCTGAGGCAAGGTGGTGCTAACACTATGTCTATCAGCAGGACTCATTCCATGGTCTACTCTGAAAATATCAGCTTAGATGCTTGGAGAAGGAGAGAAGTTTAGAATCCCAGCCATTTCTCCACAACCCTCCATTCAGAAGGGGGCAGAGTCTGAATCAGAGCATGCTTGCTCAGAAAACATTAAGTCAGTCGTGGAAAGCAACCACCATTTATACTTATTATCTACTGTATAACAGAGGTAAAAAGAAAATCACAAAATAATCACTTTGAGTTGTATATAAATTGGCAAACACTTAACAGATGTGATTTCAATGCCTATCATAAACTGCTGACTAGCTTTTTGGTAACTTGACACAAGTTAGAGTCATCTGGGAAGAGGGGCCCTAGAGAGGGTAAATGCTGCCATCACATTGGTTTGGAGGCAAGTCTGTGGAATGTTCCTTGATTAAAGATTTATGTGAGGGGGCCCAGCCCACCATGGGCAGGACCAGCCATGGAAAGGTATTTCTGGGGAATATAAAATAGCAAGCTGATCCGGCATGGAGAAGAAGGCCGTAAGTGGAGCTCCCCCATGGTCTTTGCTTCAGTACCTGACTCCTGGTTCCTGCCATGAGTTCCTGCCTGTCTTCCCTTCATCATGAGCTGCAATATGTGAGGTGAAATAAAGCCTTTATTCCTTTTGGTATTTTTGATCAGGGTTGTAGCACATCAACAAAAAGCAAAGCAGGACAAGGGGAAAATGATTTTAGGTTTTCAGATGAAGAAATGAAGGCTCAGTGAACGCTGACCTGTGACACTTTCTGGTCACAGTTAAGTGAACCAAACATTTAAATCAATCTTCTCTGACTTTAGAGAGAACAAATGCATATGTTTATATGTGGTTAAAGAAACAGGGGACGATAGGAAGGTAGGTAGATAGATAGATAGATAGATAGATAGATAGATAGATAGATAGATAGATAGGTAGGTAGTAGGTAGAGCCAGCCCCTGCATTGGGGGAACTTCTGACACTAAGAATGAAATAGTAACAAATGTCTTGTACGCATCACACTGAAAAACTAAATCTATTCTTCAGTCTATATCATGTAAAGCTACTGATCTTTTTGCTTAGGCATGTGACTGATGTCAAAAAACTACTGACTTTTTGCAGATGATGATATCTTCACTTGAAGACACAGGAGGAAGCCAAGCAGCATGGAAGATAACATGTAGAAAAAAAATTTAAAGTTAAGTATCAATTTACATAGATAATAAGTGAATAACAATAGCCAACACAGCCGCTGTTTCCCAAAGTCTGCCTTAGGTGCTCTATGCAAAATAAACAGCAACTCTCACAGCCTGTGGAGAGTCAACAGTTTTATCCAGCAAATGAGGACACACATAAATAATTAATCATTTTTATAGAGAACACTCTAACAGCAGTAGAAATAGGATTCTGTGGGACTCTGGGGGAACATCAATAACTCCTCCCAAGAAAACAGAGCAGGATACTACTTTTGGGATACCCACACACTCCATTAAACATAGGGGTGGGCAGGGGCAAGAGGGGAAGAAAAGAATAAAAAAAATGTAGCAAACCAGAACCACAAGTAGGGCATTTTTACATACAGACGTGAGCAGCAAGCTACCTAGATTTGTGGCATGCTCATCCCATGGCTGCTTACATGAAACAGTCTTCCACCTGACATTGTCTTCAGCCCTTCCCCACTGCAGTCCCTCACCAGCACACTGCCACCATTCTCAAAGCAGCACCTCCCCCACGGACTCCCTGCCCAGGGGGCTCTCTACAGAACAGCCCCAGATGTCTGTTCCCTCTCCTTAAATGCACCACCAAACTGAGCAGCGCCCGGATCCTCCAGCTTTGTTTCTTCTCTCTACCATCTCTAGCGTCACCCAAAGCGCATCCTCTCCTCTCTATTTCAAATGCTTTCTGGGTACTGAGAACTTCTGCTTAAAGATGCCAGTGACTGCCAACCTTTAGTATACACAAAAGAGAAGCACATCTCTTTACTCACACTTCTATGCAGCTATCCTATCGTTTCATCCTGGACACCATCTCTGATTCTTTACTCCAGAAATACAGTTTTATAGCTTAATCTGTTACCTATAAAACATGTATCGCACCACATAGCTTATTATTAAATTATTCTGTGATTATTCAATTAATGCCTCTTTAGGAACACACTTCTCTGTTTTTGATCCAGCACTGTAACTCCCAGTGCACTAATTGGGAGAAAGTAGGATACAGGTAATTTCTGAATAGGTGAATGACTGATGACTGGGGAAATAACTGGACTCTTCCCACTGCACACATCTGGCTGTAGTCATGTCAGCATACCCCAATTATATACCACCCCGATGCCCCTTTCTAATGTCATTTTAGAATACTTGGATACTCCACAATTATTTTCCATATGAATTCTATATCATTGAAATTTCTAGAGAACTTCTATAAATCCTTTTAATTTGTTGGCTTCCTCTTTCCAATTTATCACACAATTTAGATGAAATAAAGGTAACAGGAAGATGTTTCCTTTTCAGCAACATCTATTTTTTTCCTTACCTATCATCTTTCACCTAGTGATAAAAACAAATTTTAACTGGAACTCAAATATTAAAAAGGGGCCCAAGTAGATCAGAAAACTGCCCTCTAAGAGCAGGAGACTCATGCAAGGCTGGTGAGATGACAGCCTGAAAGGGGAAGGATTTAAGAACCCTTCTGCCTACTACATCGCTGACAAAGCTGGTCCAGTCCAGGACTTCCTGGGAGAAGATGGATAGTATGGTCAGAATTTGACAGACAGATAGAAAAATCTAGAACACAGGGAGCTGAACAGAGGCAGATATAAAAAGGAAAGTCTGTCTCTTTCCAGGTTTAGGAACACAGTGCAAGCTTCTAGCCATAAACACAGAGGGAAAAAGAGCCAGTTCAGAGGATTGATGGGAGATGTTCAAGCAGGACTTTAGAGTAAGTGGCTAGATGGTCTTTCTCCTCTCTGCACTTTCAGTGCTCAATGTATGATTCTATAGTTAAATCAGCTTATGAAATTTGGTGGCACATAGTACAGAGCTAGTAATATGCCATGATATTCTGTAGAGATACAATTTGTTGTTTAATAATATTAAAGTAACAGCTTAGATTAGAGCTGATGCTTCTTCATCTGCTGACAGGCTCTGAATTAGAGTTCAAAGGTAGAACTGGCTACCTTTACCTTTCTTGTCTAACACACACACACACACACACACACACAGAGAGAGAGAGAGAGAGAGAGAGAGAGAGAGAGAGAGAGAGAGAGAGAGAGACATGCACACACACAGAGGCACTCACACTCATACACACACATACACTCAACTCAGACATACACACTTGCACACACACACACACACAAATTCTCTCTCTCTCTCACACACACACACAACACACACAATGCATGCACAGAGAGAAAGAGCAGCAAGAGAAGGAAACCCCTTTTCCTCTTTTAAAATATGAAATAATTGCATTTCCAGCTTTCTTAAGAGAAAATTAAGATACTAGATCTTTATTAAATAACTACAACTGGTATTTTAAAGCACATAATTCAAAATCCATGACCTATGCAGGGTAAGTCTTTAAAGAACAAAATAAGACAGAAAGTTACTTCACATAAGAAAGGGGAAAGGCAATATCCAAACACAGAAAGAGACAGGACGGAAGGTTAGAAGACAGAAGGCAGGTGGCAAAGGAGATTCATAACCTGGGATTAGCAGTTCATAGAAAGTACAGATCCATCTTCTTAAATCATAGGTTTTAATCTTGTGCTGTGTTTACATTGTTCTAAATGTTTCTATTTCATAAACTGATATGCATGTCCATACATGTATGTATTTTTTAAGACTGTATCCTTTTATAGAATTTAAATAAAGGATGTAAACTGGAAAAAAAAGAAATAAAAATACACTTTTCCATTATATACTATTATTATTTGGTATATTTGAACTATGTGTATATCTTATTAATATGATGAGATAAAAGACAGAGTAAATAAATAATGACAAAAATTGTTTAATATTTAAAAAAAAAGAAAGAAAGTACAGATCCTAGAGTGGGCCTGGAACCTGTGTCTCTAGGTTAATCCAGCTGCCACTCATCCGAGTGAGTGACTCACAATCATCACCCATTGTCTATATCTCTTTGAAATGCTAATTAACCAAAAGTCTAACTAAAAGCAAATCTAAGATGAACAAGAGTATTTGAATGGAAACCTTGAGACAAAATGATAGGGGGTAGGGGACCAAGGTTTGGGGTAGGGAGAGGAAAAGAGGGAGAGGCAGAGCAAGAACAGCTTCTCCTATTTCCCTGGGGTCTCTTGGCTACTGTCTGACACATCTGCCCTTTCTGTGACTTCTTTCCTGATTTAGTCTTGCTCTCAGCTGGCTGCTAACACATCCAAGCTCAGTTTCAAATGGAACTTGAGTGTGTTTTCAAGTACACTATTTCCCAGCAGCACATACCTTTTTCTTTTTCTTTATTTCTTTATTTTTTTTTAAAGAAGAGGCCTTTAAATGCATTCAATAAATTGAAGCATCTTACGTAACAGATGGGAGTTAGTTCAGCAAAGCCATCACTCTCTCGGAGCGTAGGGGAGTGCACAGGGAAGAAGACAGCATCTGTGTGGCAAGGTAAGAACAGAACCAAGCCAGAAACATGGTAGATATGCGAGATGGCTTGGCGGATACACAACTGGCGATGTGTGTTCCTCTCCTCACACTGTCTACCACCTTCCCTTACACTTTTTACCTGCAATGTGGAACAATTTAGTTCTTTAATGCTGAAATGGACATACTGTTATCAGTGGCCACCCAGTGCTTTAGAGCCTGGGATACTGTGTTTACTTTTTACACCTCCAATAAAGCACTGTGTTTGACAATGAATAAAAGCAAAAGAAGCAGGAAAGAAAAGGGTGGAAAGAATGAAAAGGACTGTTCTTCCAAAGGACCCGGGGTTCAATTCCCGGCAACCACATGGTGGCTCACAACCACCTTGAATGATATCTCCACTAGCATGCAGGCAGAAGATTGTACACATAATAAATACATTAGATATTTTTTTGAAAAAGAAAATAACTTCTGATTAGGAATTAAAGTAATAGTTCCATGGCATTACAAAGCTCTGCTTTAAAAACTAAACCATCCTGAGTGAGGTAACCCAGTCACAAAAAGACAAACATGGTATGTACTCACTCATATATGGATTTTAAACATGGATTAGGAGAGTGCCAGTCTGCACTTCCACTGACAGAGAGTCTGGGAAACAGGAAAGAACCTAAAAGATATACATGGTACCCAAGAGAAGAGAAATGAGGCAAGATCCCCTGAACAGATGGGGAACACGGCGAGGGGGGGGGGACCTGGGAAATAGAGAGGGGGAGAAGTGGAAGAGAGAGTAGGACGTGGAGGAACAGGAAGGTCGACTGGGGGGGTAGGATAGGGGGAAGAGGGAATCATAGGTTAGAAGACAGATCAGGTACCACTGTGACCTCTAGTGATCTAAACAGATGACACCAATTGGCAAGCTAAGCAATAGTATAGAGACCACCTCGAATGCCTATTCCTGATAGTGAACTTGATGTCTATAACCATCCTGGAGCCTTCATCCAGTGACTGATGGAAGCAGAGGCAAACACCCACAGTTAAATACTGAACAGAGGACCGATAGCCTCCGAAACAATACAGAGAAACCCTGTCTCGTAAAAACAAACAAACAAACAAAAAAAATACTGAACAGAACCCAAGGAACCCAGCGACAGAGAGAGAGGAGCGAAGAGCAAATTGGCAATAAATGGGCTGGCAAAACCAGCAGAGACAGCTGATCCGAACAGGGGAGAGCTCTTGGACCCCAGACCAACAGCTGGGAGGCCAGCATGGGACCGATCGATCCAGACCCCCTGAATGTGAGAGTCAATGAGGAGGCCTGGGCACCCTATGGGGTCCTGAGCAGTGGATCAGTGTTTATCCCTCGAATACTAACAGACATCGTGTGTCCATAACACAAAGAGGGTTACTCTCTCTGCCTGGACTCTTAGGGAAGTGCCTGGACCCTACCCTGAATGAAATGATAGACTCTAGATATCCCCTATGTGGAAAGAACTGGTAATAGGGTGGGAGGATGGGAGGGATGGCGAGGGGGTACGGGAGGAGGGGAGGGAGAGGGAACTGGGATTGACATGTAAAACAAGCTATTTAAAATTTAAAAATAAATAAATAAATAGATAGATAAATAAAAAAAAACTGTGCCCTGAGTGAAATAGAACTTTTGTTTTTTGTCACATGCAAAGATTAGATTTGCTGATTTGTAAAATTACTTTAACTTCTTTAGCTGGCTGCCAAACAACTGTACAGAACCCAGTGCGAAGCACCTCATCTGCAATTTATTACTATAACATGTCTTCTGTATCTTTACGAAAATCTTATCAATGAAACAAGACTGTGCTTTGTGCCCTATACTTGGAAATATTCGGATTTCCCATCAAGAATGTCGCACATTTTATCACACTCTCGCCATCGTGTCACAGAGGCTGTTAGAGGTATGGCTCAAAAGAGATTGTTAAACAGTAATACCAGCAACAATAAAGCCAAGCACTCACTGTTCATGGACTGCTTCAGTCCCCAGATCAGTTTTCTGGGGTAGGTACTACGTAACCCCGTGTTTGCTGAGGGGGACACTAATATCAGGAACATGATGAGTTTCTTCCCAGAGGTAACAGGGCCAATGACAGTGAAGGTAGAGCTGTTATGTAAATCAGGTCTTCCTCAGTCAGAAGCCCATGTTCTCCTCTAGGGTTCTTTGACCACATCCGGATTCAACTGGGGGAGCCACAATATTATTCTTCTAGATTTATTTATTTTTATTTTATGTGTATGGGTGTTTTGCCTGCATGTATGTCTGTTTACCATGTGTGTGCCTCGGAGGCGAGAAGAGGTTGTCAGATCCTCTGGAACAGGAGTTAAAGACATTGGTAAAACACCATGTGGATACTGGGAACAGAACCTGGGTCTTCTCTAAGGGCAGCAAAGTGTTCTTCACTGCTGTATCATTATCTCTCCAACGCTGAGCCACAGGATTTTAAGGAGTCATGTCAAGTGTTACTAGAGTGTAATGAGTGACGGAGAAACATTCTTTCCTATATGCAAGTCAGGCAACCTGCTTATAAACATTTTAAAGTTTGAGTCCAGATTATAATTTGAAAAATAATCCTCCTGTTGGAAGGGAAGAAAAGAAGGAACCTTTGAGAACATCGTCTAGGTTCCCAAAACTTGATGATTTTTTTCCATGATAGGCTTGAATTATTGAAGAGCGTTGCGCACCAGAACCATATGGGGTTCTTCAAGAACTAAAGAGCAAGGAAAAAACCCACACAATTATACCTCTGCATTAATAGAAAATGAACCTTATAGTCAGCTGATCAATAATTAAAAATGAAAACAACTGTTCTCTAATCCACTTGCAAGCTGCAGCCCAACTCAGTAATAATAGAAGGGGAAAACATTCCACACATATACTCATAAAAATAAATGAGTCATTTGAATATTTCATTTTCTTTCTAATTTATTAATTCAGGTTTTTTGTTTAAAAATAAGAATTTGATTTTGTGCTGGTGTATGGCACCAAATGTTGACTCATGAGAATTAATTACCCTCCTAGCAAAAGTGTTCATCAACTCAATCTTCCTTCCTTGATCACATCTCCCTGCTGTCTGACCCGCTCTACAATCTAGCTCTAAAATAAAATGTCAGGAAAAGGACTATTAAGCCATGCGGTGGTGGTGTATGCCTTTATTCCCAGCACTTGGGAGGCAGAGGTAGGCAGACCTCTCTGAGTTCCAGGCCAGCCTGTTCTACAAGAGTTAGTTCCAGGACAGCCTCCAAAACCACAGAGAAACCCTGTCTCGAAAAGAAAAAAAAAGAGTAATAATTCCTTTCCACTAGTCCAAGAACAAAAGAATTCTATACTTTCACCTACAATTTTCCAATTCCTTATCTATTTACATACCTCCAATCTGAAAACTAGCTTTGGTATAATGTTAGGCCCCGTCTCTCAGTGTCTCAAAAATCTTCTGAAATTAGGCTTAATATTTTATGATGAGCAACAGAAACAAAACTGCTTGACAGTGTTTTTGTTTGTTGAGCTGATATTTGCCATCACGCTCACAGGGGGTGAGGTGGGAGGAGGAACAGGAAAATGGGCATTACAGTTTTAAGATAATGTGATGTCAAAGGTACCCTAAGTGAATTTAAAGTAGTCCATGATTCTGTAGTTAGATGGAAGGAATTTATTTCATTGTGTTGTACTGAGCCCTATTAAGAAGGGCTCTTATCATGACAGTAATATATGATTTGTATTTCATGTTATAAAAAAGGCAGAATTCATGAATATCGCATCTAGGTCAATAATGGGTTTCCATGCTTCTAGAAAGAAGAAACAATGAGCTTTACATCTTAAATCTAAAATAATTTTAAAATAATGCATAGTTGCAACAATATTATTTTTTGTAAATTTTTATAATATAATTGTACTTATCTCAAACTGTTGTCACTCAAACCCCGTGGCACCAAATTGCATTCAGCAATTCAGAGCTGTCTTCCTACCATATCACATATTTTTCAGTTTGGGGGACTGTAATACTAAATGTGAACGCCTTCAAATGAACAGGTAAAGTAAGGGCCAAGAACTTGACTGCATTTTCACAGTAACACTGAGCACATGGTAAAAGGATTATTCAAAGCTAATTTGATTTGCAGCTGTGAAAAGGAAAAGTAAATTTTCTCTGCCGTGCATTGTATAGTAATGTCAATGGCTTCACAAGGTGGAACATACGGGTTTCCCAGAAAGGCTGTTTGCCAAACCTATTTGGTTGTTCTGTTCATTGGAGTGAATAACATGGGATTATGTTAAGTGGATGTTTGCCTATTTGTTTTGTTTCGTAACCAATGTCTGTATTAGGGGCTACACTATTTGGAATGGAGTTCCTTTCAGAAAGAATAACAGATAATACTTAATGAGCATATATTATCTGCCAGGCATATGCTAGGTATTTATATGAGTATCAATAATAACAAACATGCAGTAGTAGTATGCTCACGGAGGTACTTTGTATGTGTAAAGTCATATGACTCCAAGTTTGAGAGCTCAATTTTAACTTTGTGTTGCAGGTTGTAGACTCAGCTAACTAGGACTGCAGGACAAAAGAGGACTTGAGACATGATGTTAGATCTGAAAAATGTTTGTTGGCATTATCAAGTCCTAACTCTACTCTGAGTGAGACTATCATTTAACCACATCCAAACCAAAGGCAGGCTACATCAAAGCAGAGAGTGTGTTCACAAATCCGACCTAGGCACCTCATGGTGTAATATGATATTAGGCCTGTGAGGAAACACTGACATTGATATTTCAAGGTCATTTTCTAGCCTTGTAAAAGTAATGAACCAGATCTGTGTTTATGCTTTGTTTATAAGGCAATAGTAACTGGATGTTGTTATTAAAATTCTTTAAGGGTTGTAAGTTTAAGAAGGGCAGTAAAAAGAAAACAATTTACTGATCATTAAGGGCAAAAAGAACTTTTTTAAATGATTATATTCAGAGACATGAATATCTGATAAGAATATTCAAAACAAAATTAAAGATTAGATAATTAAAGTAAACCTATCCCAATGTTGAGGTTTTACACTATAAAACTTCTCAGAGCTTGCAAGTGGGGTAAAAGCATAAACCTGTAAATCGGGCAGGAGACCTAAGTTTATTGTGCCTGAGCAGGCAGGATGATTTGTTTGGAAGATGCTACAGAGGATCAAAACACTTTGTAGCCAATTCATTGTAGCCTGAGGAAAAGATAGTTCAGTCAAAAGCTGGGAACCTGGGAAACTCAGAGGATAGTGACTTCATAAACAGAGCTAGGAAATCCATTCACACAGCAACAGTGTGTGGAGTGATGAGTCAGGTTGACTTTGAACCTATGCAGTTTTCTGTGTGGTCACAGACTGGCCTAGAGGACAGTGAGGAAGAAGTGGGAGAGAAGCACTTTTTTCTTTCTGTGGCTTAACACTTCCTTCTATACAACTGGGTTCTTTAGAAACTAGTTATTTTCAATAAAACTGCAGTACTGAGGATTACCACAGAATGGATTGGCTTATGTGGCACTATTTTAAACATGTACTCCTGTACCACTATGGTGGATTTTTTTCCATATAGTACTTCTATTTTGAAAGTACACAGCCTTCTTTTAAATTACTTGTTTTTCAGACATTACTTACATCATGCCCTTCCTAAAAGTACTTGAAGTTCCTCAATGTTGTCTCAAAGCCTATTTTTTTTAATTTGGTAAGTTCTAATATGTGCCTGAGCCAAATCTTAAATGCTAACATATTGCAATAACTTGACTCCAGATAGAACTAAGTCACAATGGACAATTAAAATGCTGGCTTCTCAAAAGAGGCTATGAGTACTAACAAAGATATAAGTTTCACTTTCTTTTATGTGATCTTTAAAATGTGTATTCAATACACAAGATATTAGAGTAAGGTATTACAATGTATGCATCTAGCCTATATATAATAATTTCAGTTTAATAATTCATATTTACACCTTGAAAATAGGTAAGAGTTGGCTATGTCTTGGGTTTTTCCAATGATAGAATATTTAATAAAACTTACACTAGTATTCTTGAGGTCACCAAGATACAAATATGCTCAATTTCACATTTTGTATTTATTGAGGAGGAGTGACCCCCCACGAATGTTCCTGTAAGTAACCCCATAAATTCATGGGTTCACCAGAGTGTAGTTCCTTTGCTCTTTTGTTAGTAGCTCCTCTGAGTTGAATGTACATTTGTCTTATCTCCCCAGAAAGAGCCACACAACTATGACAAAAAGGGAAACCATAACTTGCTTATCTATCCAGCATCTGCTCATATAAAAACATCAATTAAGAACATGTTTTCCCACAGAGGGCAAATATATTCATACTTTGTGTGACCTAGAAAATTCCTTATATAAATCATATGCCAAATAAATTGACCAAATTTGTGAGTTTACCTAGTTGAGATAACTTCCCTAGAAAGAAACTGAACAACAGATTTGGAGTTGCAGAGGAAGATTCTATCTTAATATGAGAACTTCCCCAATATTAAAAATTAGTCAGTAGTGAAGTAGTTTCCTTGGGGGCAGTGAGCCTCCTGTCTTTGAAAATGGTCACAAAGAGAATGATGACCAAGTGCTAGGTTGTAATACAGCTTTGTGGCTACCTGATTAGACGAGGTCTAAATAAGAGTCCCTCTGAAGTGTATCCAGTTCTAAGGTATGGCTCTGGTAAATTCATACTTATACAGACATTCTAAAAATGCTTCAGCAAAAGTTATAATTAGTACATTTGAAAATAATGTTTATCTGTGTTTGTAACCACTGTCATTTTTCTATTGTCTAAGATTCTTTGTGAGCAGAAGCAACTATATCATAGTCTGTGTTAAGGGAGGATAGTTGAAGAGCATCTTATTCAGTATTCAACAATCACGAGATAGGCAAGAGCATGAGCAGTAGTACATAGGCAGCCCAAGAGATTAAAAATAAACAAAGCTCCACAGAATCCTTATAGGTAGCCATCAAAATAAGTATAACTGAGGTCTTCTTGTATCAAACTTTTCTTCTTTGTGGGTTCCCCCTGAGTTCAAGTCTTCAGTTAAGCATAGATGAAAAGAACTTTTGAAGTAATAGAAAATCCATCAATGTAATCCACCATAGAAACAAACTGAGAAACAAAAATCACATGATCATCTCACTAGATTCTGAAAAACCCTTTGATAAAATCCAAC
The DNA here is from genome assembly GCF_017639785.1 of Mesocricetus auratus. Lineage (NCBI taxonomy): Eukaryota > Metazoa > Chordata > Mammalia > Rodentia > Cricetidae > Mesocricetus > Mesocricetus auratus. The sequence continues at coordinate 36,659,475 of NW_024429197.1, forward strand.
ACCACTTCATGATAGAGGTCTTGGAGAGATCAGGGATAACAGGAACATACCTAAACATCATAAAGGCTATATACAGCAAACCAACAGCCAACATCTAATTGAATGGAGAGAAACTCAAGGCAATTCCTCTAAGATCAGGAACAAGGCAAGGCTGTCCCCTCTCCCGATACCTCTTCAATATTGTACTGGAAGTTCTAGCTAGAGCAATAAGACAACAAAAGGAGATCAAGGGGATACAAATTGGAAAGGAAGATGTCAAATTTTCACTATTTGCAGATGACATGGTAGTTTACATAAGTGACCCAAAATACTTTACCAGGGAACTCCTACAGCTGATAAACACCTTCAGCAAAGTAGCAGGATACAAGATCAACTCAAGAAAATCAGTAGCCCTACTCTATACAGATGATAAAATGGCTTAGAAAGAAATCAGAGAAACATCACCTTTTACAATTGCCACAAACAACATAAAATACCTTGGGGTAACGCTAACCAAACAAGGGAAAGACCTGTATTGCAAGAACTTTGAGTCTTTAAAGAAAGAAATTAAAGAAGTCCTCAGAAAATGGAAAGATCTCCCATGCTCTTGGATAGGTAAGATCAATGTAATAAAAATGGCAACCCTGCCAAAAGCAATCTACAGACTCAATGCAATCCCCAGCAAAATTCCTCACAGACCTTGAAAGAACAATTCTCAACTTTATATGGAAAAACAAAAAAACCCAGAATAGCTAACACAACCCTGTTCAAAGCAACGTCAAGAGGCATCACCATCCCTGACTTCAAGCTCTATTATAGAGCTATAGTCCTGAAAACAGCTAGGTATTGGCACAAAAATATACAGGTAGACCAATGGAATTGAAAGCTCTCAGATTAATCTACAAACCTATGAACACTTGGTTTTCAACAAAGAAGCTAAAATTATACAATGGAATAAAGATACCATCTTCAACAAATGGTGCCAGCATAACTAGATATTGGCATGTAGAAGACTGCAGATAGATACATGTCTATTGCCATGCACAAAACTTAAGTCTAAATGGATCAAAGACCTCAACATAAATCCAGCCACACTGAACTTGTTAGAAGAGAAAGTGGGAGGTACCCTTGAACGAATTGGTACAGGAGACAGCTTCCTGAACATAACACCAGTAGCACAAACACTGAGATAGACAATTAATAAATGGGACCTCCTGAAACTGAGAAGCTTCTGTAAGGCAAAGGACACAGTCAGCAAGACAAAAAGACACCTCACAGATTGGGAAAAGATGTTCACTAACCCCACATCTGACAGAGGGCTAATCTCCAAAATTTACAAAGAACTCAATAAGCAACTCTCCAAAACACCGAACGATCCAATTAAAAAGTGGGGGACTGAACTAAATAGAGAATTATCAATAGAGGAGTCTAAAGTGGGAGAGAGACACTTGAGAAGGTGTAAAACATCATTAGCCATTAGGGAAATGCATATCAAACAACTCTGAGATACCATCTTACTCATGTCAGAATGGCTAAAATCAGAAACATCAATGGCAGTTTGTGCTGGAGAGGATGTGAAGAAAGGGGAACACTCCTCCACTGCTGGTGGGAGTATCAACTCGTACAGCCACTATGGAAATCAGTATGGCGATTCCTCTGGAAAATGGGACTCAGTCTACCACAAGACACAGCAATTCCACTCTTAGGTATATACCCAAAAAGATGCCCATTCACACAACAAGGATGTCATGTCTGTTTCACTATGTTCATAGAAGCATTATATGTAATAGCTAGATCCTGGAAGCAACCTAGATGCCCCACAACTGAAGAGTGGATAGAGAAAATATGGTACATTTACACAGTGGAGTACTACTCAGCAGAAAAAAACAACGGAATCTTGAAATTTGCAGGCAAATGGGTGGCACTAGAGGAAACTATCCTGAGTGAGGTAACCCAGACACAAAAAGACAACATGGAATGTACTTACTCATATATGGATTTTAGATATGGATCAGGGGAGGTAGCCTACAATCCCAGTGCCAGAGAGTCTGGGAAACTGGGAGGTTCCCAAGTTAGATGCATGATACCCCAGAGAGGTGGAATGAGGCAAGATCTCCTGAGCAGATTGGGAACATCGGGGGAGGGGAGAGGGAGCCAGGAAAAAGAGAGGGGGATAAGAGGAGGGGAGAGGAAGGTATGGGGCAACAGGAAGGTTGAGTCAAGGTAAGAACAGAGGAGAGCAGGATGAGAGATAACATAATAGATTGAGTCATTATAGGCTTGAGGAGAGAGTTGACACTAGTGAGATCTCCAGAGATCTACAAGGATAACACCAACTGGAAAACTAAACAATAGTGGAGAGACTACATTAAATGCCCCTCCCTGATGGTAAGATTGATGACTACCTTATATGCCATCCTAGAACCTTCATCCAGTGGCTGATGGAAGCAGAGGCTGATACCCGCAGCTAAACACTGAACTGAACTCCTGGAACCCAGTGACAGAGATTGAGGAGTGATGAACAAAGGGGTCAAGACCATGATGGTGATACCCACAAAGACAGCTGACCGGATAAGGGGGAGCTCTTGAATACCAGACTGATGCCTGAGAGTCCAACAGGGAACTGATCCAGACTCCATGAATGTAGTCTCAGTGAGGAGGCCACAGAAATCACTGGGGCCTTGCGTAGTAGATCAGTGTTTACCATGGTTTCTGAATGATCTTTGGGAGCCAATTCCAAATAGAGGGATGCTCTCTCAGCCTGAACACATGCGCCTAGGTCCTGCCCTGGATGAAATGACAGACTTTCGAGATTCCCCCCAAGGAGGGCCTCATCCTCCCTGGGGAATGATGTGGGGATTGAGTGGGGGGCTGGGGGCCTGGTGGAGGGTCAAGTGAGGAGGGGTGTGAGAAGGAGCTGGGATTGACATATGAAGCATTCATGGTTCTAATTTAAATTAAAATATTACAAAAAAAAGAAACAGAATACAGGAAATCATGTTGGAAGGCAAAACTCCACACAGTGCCTAACCAGCCCCATCCAATACTGATGCACTATTGCTAACACTTCATTTTCTAAGTATCATTATCAAGTTTATACTATGCCTCATTACTCCTATTACTACGTAACTGGCAATTATTCTAATGTTGGCTTGTGTTTGCATGTTTCTTCCCTTCCTTAGGTGGATTACAGGCTATTTAAAGACAGAGGCAGCATCTTATAATTGTGTTCCTCTGAAGTCAATGGAATGTTGGTCCGGCCCATTCTCCACCTGGGATTCCCTCTCTTATGTCTGTCTACAGCTTTTGTCTCTACTGGGCCAGCTATTGACTCGAACCTTTATTTCTGGAGCCTTCAGTAACAACTTCCTCCTGTCAACTTTTACAAATTATACTAATTGGAACTGAGCATATGCCAACTTATCCTTGACAACATTTCTACTGTCTCAGCCAGAAACTCGTTTTTTCCCTAGAAAGAGAGATTATGTCAGGATATGAACTCTCGATGAGTCTACACATCTTCATCCATACACGAGAGTCTTTGAAGGACTCAAAAGCATCACCCATGATCCATCACGAAGGCAGACGAGTACAGTAGGATGAGGATGATGTCTAATACCACAGTCTAGTGAGGGCAGACTACTCCAATGGCTTTCTATTTCCACCAGAATTCTAGAGGTCACCATGAAGACCTAAACCATAAAGACATATGTCCCCAATAGGACTTTAATGATAGCAGACTCAGACATCATTAGGAGATCTCCAATGTACCCCTACATGGTCTCTCTATTCAATAGCATCTGTTTTTCTAAGTGTTCTTTAAATGACACCATGCACTTGAAATCATATCTCCCTGACATCCACTATGATGCTTCCTAGACACCTTCTTTCACATGAATCTTACTGTTCTTTCAAGAGGCCAAGATACTCTATTGACCAGTAGTAAAATTTTAGAATTAAATTTTAAAGTATACACACCGAGTATTCTCAACACATACTGAAAATGTCAGAGATATTGTATCTCTGTGTATCAATAAATATTTCCTTCTGGTAATCATTTTTGCCTATCTTTGATGGTCAAGTATAAGTCTTTTATGAGTGACCATTCAATAAATCTTGTTTACTTGATAGCCTAAAGTGAAAATCCTCCCCATTACATTTGAAGAATGCCTGGAAATGAAGCAGAAATACATACTAAGCTACTGAATTTCTCTGAAGGCATGGTCTACTTCCATAGTCCCCCAAACTGAATCTGAGCAGGCTTCCATCTTTAGCATCATGTAAATGTCTTAACAAGAAAGAATATAGTTAAAGATACAAACCATTGTTTTCTTTTTTTTCAGTAAATGTTTTTTCCATATTTTTTATTTTAACTTTTTACTTATGTCACTCTCAGTTCCCTCTCCCTCCCCTCATCCCCCACCTCCCAATCCTCCCAACCCCTCACCCTCACTCCATCCCCCCTCTGCTCCCCAAGGAGGGCAAGGGAGAGGAGGACATGGGAGAGCAGGAAGGTCAAACCATTGTTTTCTTGATTGCGAAGGAATTCTGTGATATACCGGCTTGCTATACTGTGGAGAGGTCAGGATCTGTTGAATTTTTTTCATTAAACATGACCTTATGAATTTGCATGGAGCATTTGAGTAAGCTATGTGAACTCCAAATCTATTCTACAATGCCAGAGAGTTCTCTAACCTCTTTGTCCCACCCCAAGTCCTGTCTGCCTCTACCTGCTCGCTCTTGTTTTCTGTCAAAATAGTCAAAAGACCAGATTTGTCCCTCTCAGATTTCTCTTTTCTTTGAAATATCATCTTCCAAAGCATCTTGTGTCTCAAGTCTGAGAGGTGGGAAAGTAAGATGTGTTTCCTGTACCTTATCTGTTCAATGTACAACAGGCACAAAGCCCATTTGGTGCATTTCATTGTCAGACTTAGAAGAAAGTAAATATACAAAACATGGGAAGAAGAGTGAGTCTATAACAGTATCTATGTTTTCTGGTAGTCTTAAGTCACCCCTGTGAAAGGGTTCTTCAATCCCAAAAGGGTCACAACTCACATGTGGAGAACCACTGGTATTATATCATTGATAAATGATAGCAAGGGGACATGTTCAAGTTTCCATATCTGAAACCTTGTGCCTGAACGAACTAATATTTTTGTCCCTATATAAAATAAGCAATAACCGTTACCATGACTTCATTATTCTGCTTTCAGCAGCTTCCCTTCTGTAATCCTCACCAGACCATGAGGAAGTGACAAGGAATCCTTCATTTCATAGGCAAGTATACGCAGACACAGAAAGGTTAAGTAACATACCAGTGACCACACAATCAATAACTAGAGGAATTCAGACAACTACTCCTCTATAAATACTGAGAGCTCCTTGATGGAGACTTTTCCCCTTATTATCTCAATTTCTCTACCCTGAGAATGATGCATAGGATACATAAAGGACTTGGTAATTAGGGATAAATGAATGGAAATGTCAACAATAATAATATGGGTAAATCCTGAATACAAAGGCCAATTCTTCACACACCTGCTGTTGTAATTTGGATCTGGACTCTACTCCAAAGGCTGTACGCAAATTGCTTGTTCCTCAGTATTGAGAGGCGGTAGAAGCTTTGTGGGGGTAACTACTGGGTGGCCTTGGGTCAAAGGGAACATGCCTTTGAAGGAAATTGTGGGAGCTCTATTTTTCCCTCATTCTCATTTGCTTTTCCTCATAAAAGTGATAGATTCCCATGCCATATCCTCTTGCCAAAATGTACTGTGCCACCACGGAATCAAAGCAAGGAAGTCAGTCAATCATGAACCGAAGTCTCTAAACTGAAGAGCCCAGATAAACCTTCTTCTTTAGTAGCAGATTATCCAAGCCTTTGTGTCACTAACAGAATTCAGATTAATACAGCTGCCAACTGGAGATCTCAAGGCTGGGTGATCTCTTAGGTACTCTATTCCAGAGGAAGTTCTCTTTACTTCTCCTCTTTTTTCCTTATGAAGTTAGAAACACTGTTGTTGTCTCTATTATATGGCATTGATGTTATAGTCTCTAGCTCAGATGGTCAGTCTTGCTGGTCCTATTTCCATTTCTACAGCATGCCAAACTTACTCTCACCTTAAGACCTTCTGGTTTATAGTTTTCTATCCTTACAAATGGAAATAATCTAAAAGGATTTGTGTGTATATATGTGTGTGCGCACGCATGAGTGCGTGTGAGTGCCTGCGAGTGTGTGTATTTGTGTGTGTGTGTTGGGGAGGTTTACCTTCAATGGTGAGGCAAGGTCATTGGAATCCGTGGACCTGAAGGTATAGGTAGCTATGAATCACCTGATATGGGTTCTGGAAGCCCATGCTGGGTCCTATGGAAGAGCAAGCAAATGTCCACAATAGTTGAACCCTCTCTCCAGTCCCATACAGAAGTGTCATTTCTTAGTTTACGTTTTGTAATGGCTAAAAGCTTTAGCCAGGCAAGTCTCAGTTTAGTCCCACTATGCTTAATAAAGTTTCCTAGACCATGATCAACCAATATAGAATGACTCTGTGCTCCTGCCCAGGTCAGGAGCTGGAAAATGAAGGTCCCAGCTAAAATAAGTTTATGTACTGTTGTCAAATTGTTTTTCTTGTTTATATTGTTCTTGGGATTTTTTTATGCTGAAGAGCTGAGAAATAGAAGTAGGAGTGGAGTAGGCAGACTGTGGGCATTCTTGTCATCCATGACAATTATAAAATTCAATGTGATCTACAAGCCCACAATTATTTTTCTGCTTTGTGAGTAGACCTGAAAGTATACATGGAAGCAATGGGAAGAGGCTAATAGGGTACATGCTTAAAAATTAAATGATAAGAACCATTCTGTTGTTAAGATGTAAATGGCATTGGGAATCTCTTTAAAAACACTTGAGCATAGGATTGGGTCCTTGGGCAGTCATCTCCACAGCTACCATTGCCAAGCCTTCAAGAAGCAAAACTAAAACAACCACCAAAGGAAATGAGCAGCCTTCTTGGTATTTAAGTCATACAGCATCACTCTGACTCTACGCCCTTAAGGCCACTGTTCCTCAGCCCTAGCACTACTGGGCCAAACGTCACAGGAAACACTTCACTATGGGAGCTACTTTGCGCACTGTGGGCATTTCATGAGCATCCGCAATCTCAGCTCACTGGCAACTAACATCTAGGACCACTTCTGCCCATCCCCAACACATAGAGCAATCAAGACTGACTCCGGTGTTGCCAATTGTCCCTAGGAGCACAACAGCACTCCAAGTTCAGAATTCTAGAAACGATCTCTTTAAATCTATTACAGTCTGTACCAAAGTGTAAGAGGAACTACAGGCTTTTGGTTATATAGTTTGGATTTCATTAAACTTGTATCCAACTTTTCAACAAATTATGCTGCGAAAGCTGAATATCCACAGGAATAAAATGAAGGTTTGTATTGCATTGTGTTTGGGGGCTTCATTTTCAAAATTTCTGTTTGTGTTGCTGACTTGAGTTTTATATAAAAAAACTGCTAAATCAATTTTGGTTTGGATTTGAATCACAGTTTCTAGACATCAGGTATTGCCTTCTGTGAATTTATTCTACAAATTGACACAAAGAAGAATTCAGATTTTGATGGACTGTAAAATTCAAATAACAAAAAGTTGTGAAGTATGTTGAAGGTTTTCTGCATATACTGTCATAGCAAATAATCCCCCAAATGTAATTTTTATGCAACAATAAACATATCGATTTCATTCTACAAGTTTGGTAAAATTATACATATACCAGTTCATTTTCTTAAATTTTCTTATGATTTATTATTTTTTAAAAAATCAATTCAAAATGGATCAAAAATACCAGGCAAAACTATAAAATCTTTATAAGGAAACATGGAGGAAAAGCTCCATGACTTTGGGACTTGACAATGATTTGTAGATTATGACTTCAAAGATAAATACAAATAAATTGGGATACATCTTTGATGGTTAATCACAATCATCAACCTGACTGATAAAAACCTAGGCTAATACAGGACACCACTGCATGTCTCTGAAGGAGTTTCCACAGGCTGCTGGATTGGAGGTCTCTGATTTACTCAGCAAATGGGTGCCTTAAAAATTATAATGCATGGCATTACTGACAGTGACGAACGGTGAGAGGTGGGCACTGGAGGTATGTTCTTGATGTCTCTACCCTTCCTGGGCCCTTTCCTAATTCCCTCTTTTTCTCTGCTTCCTGGACACCATCACATGAACTGCTCTTCAGTGTCAGGCGCTTCCAGCTGTAGTGAACGACATTTCTCAAAATGCAAGATATAGTCTTCCTCCCTTAAGGTTTTTGGTCAGGAATCTGGTCACAGTGATACAAAAATAACACAATACCAAAGTTTAAAACCTCTGTGTGCCAAAAGACATAACGAATAGAATAAAATATAATTATAGACTGGAAAGGTATTTGCAAATTGTATATATGAATATGGTCAATATTTACAATATACAAACAACTCTCACAACTGAATAACAAAAACATATTGAGAGTCATGTGAAAAGATATATGATGTCATTAATGTTTATGGGAATGGAAATCAAAGCCACATACCCTTATATAATTATTAAAATAATTACAGAAAAAAGAGAGAGAAACAGCACATATTGGCAAAGACATGGAGAAATCAGAGCCCTGGTGTAATTGTCAATTGTCAATTGTCCATTGGTGCAGCTGTTATGGAAAACAGTTATGTCAATTCCTCCTCACAAAATAAAAGTAGAATTGTAATGTGATCCAGCAATTCTACTTCCAGGCACATGCCCAAATAAGTGAAAAGTCCCAAATAGTTGAACATTCACCTTTATAATAGTATTAGTCCAAAAAGACTAATATCCATTGGCAATAAATAAATAAATAAATAAACAAAATGCACTGGTTACCAAGGAGCAGAGAAGAGCACAAAGTGTTAGTTGTATAAATGATAACAAATTTTGGTTCTGAAAGATGAAGAGACTGTACTCAGTTGGGGATTCCCTACACAAGATGAATGTATGTCTTTTTCAACAGGATTGTGTAATTACAGACTGTTTAGGTGGTGAAATCATATTATTTGTATTTTACTCTAATTGTGTCTTTCCCATACCCATTTCACTGAAGAGCAATAAATTAAATGAAGACAGTTCTTCCAAGACTGAAAGTGAGAATTCCACACCATCATCTCAATTGGCCTTTCCCTTGTATCCTATATCACTGTAGACCTCCAAAAGGAGAACACCCTCTACAACGACTACTTTTCCAATTCATAAAGTGTGCTTCTGCCTGTTCGCACATTGTTTTTGTACTCACCCTTAATTAAACTCTAAAGTAAGCAAATACTCAAAATGTGCAGCTCCAAAGAACTGAACAATTCAAAATATTTTAGAATTGAACAACTCTGAAACTAAGCCTAGACACTTGGTTTAAATTCTGGGTTCACTGTTTGCTATCTGTAGTTTCTTTTTGCCTTCTTGTTTCAATTTCCTCATCCTTAAATGAGGATGCTAATAGTATCTAAAACATTGAAATGAATTTGTGAAGCTGTTGACACACACCTGACATGAATAAGGAGCTCACTGATGCTTGCTGGCCTTAATCATGTGCTGCGCATCTAACGATACAGCAAAAACACTTCCTAGGACCTATGAACTTTGGATTGCACTGCTCCCAGTGGCGCTATCAAACTCAGCAAAGAGGATCCCCCTTGTTTGGCTACTTCAAGAAAATGTTCAAATCATTGAAAATACTCTCAATGTGTGATCACTGAGAACAGATTGTGAAATGAAGAGAAACTATGGTGACTGCTCAAATGTGGTTGCTTCTCCTGCAGGTTTAAACGATGCAGGAGCAAATGGGAAGTGTGCCTGTTGTCGTGGTGTGCATGCTGTGATTGTTTTAGTATAGCAATGCATCATTTCCATCAGGTTTTATTCCTACATTTATGAAAGAAATGGAGGAAGAGAGAGAGAGAGAGAGAGAGAGAGAGAGAGAGAGAGAGAGAGAGAGAGAGAGAGAGAGAATGAAGGACTAAAGGAAGGAAGGAAGGAATAAAGGAAGGCAGGCAAAAACAAACCTGACGTTGAAGAGTATCTGCTCTGTAAACTGGAGTCATGCATAGAATCACAAGGCTGCTCTTAGCAGGAGCCTGAGCCGCATTACAAATGTGAATTTTTTTTAATGAGGACCAGATGGAAACAGTAAATGCCCAGAGAACTCAAGACCATGTTAAAAATGAAAATCCCCATCCACACACAATAACTATGCCGGATGTGTGCTACTGCAAAAAAAAAAATCCCAGAAAATATTTAGGAGATTGTTTTTTTCATTGATAACTAAACCGTCCTGAAGAGTTCCAAACTGGTGACAATTTGGCTACAAATCTCTGGCACAGGAGTTCAAATAACAGCAGTAGCTAAGCAAAAAAAAAAAAAAAAAGGAAATAATAAGACATAATACTTGATATTTATCATTGTTTTCATACAAAGAAGAAAACAATGGTGAGTTCCAGCTCTCAGACTTGACCAAGATCTTAGAGGTTTTAACTAGTATAAGCTGGAAAATCACATATAAATTAACTATGTTCATATCAGAATTGTTTTTAAATTGGGTTGTTTTTTTAGTTTGCTAATTTCTATTGTACATCTGTTCACATTTTAGAAATATCCAATTGTTTGACAAATAGATGTGTGTGGGTTCCCTCACAGCCCATAATTTCTGATGTTATATTATTAGATCCCTCTCCAACTGCCAATATCTGAATGGCAGAATCAGGACCAAAATAAGCATACCCCAGGTGCAATAAAAACGCAGCTATCCCAGCACTGGGACCTTTAAGAACCCCAGTTCTGCATCTACTGGGGTTGTCACAAGATGTGGAAAATAAATAGCTTCTGTCTTTGAAGAGGTTAACTCAATGAAATGATGTGTGGTATTTATTATCACACAATGCCCTTCAGATGACATCTGCATCATGGTAAAGAACACCCATCCTGCTGCTATTGTAGCCCACAAAATGATAGTCATAGTTTTGATTAATGTTTTTAAATGGACAGTTCTCTGTTCATTTACTCAGTGAATATTGTTTTTACTACTATGTACATGACTTGAAAAGAAACACTGTTCCACTGTGAGTCAAAGAGACATAGTTGCAATTTTAGAATAAGTATTCACTTACTACTGCCCTCCAATGTAAAAGACTGACTCAGCTTTCTATTCATAGAAATAAGCTAAAGGACCCTGAGGTTCTTCCAGAGAATGGTATTATTGAATAAGGGAGAGGGACAGAGCTGATCTCTAAGGGATGGTGAGGACAGTTAACAATATGATGGCAAAGATTCCTATAAGGAAAGTGTGTAAGAAATCTATCTGCTAATGAATGAGAATGTAGAAGGTTGTCAAGTTATTATAAAGAAGTAAATAGATCACAAAGGTTGAGCTGCAAGTGGAGTTCTAGATGTATGGAGAAAACAAACCAATGTCTATTCTGTGCTCTGTGTCAGTTACCTGAATTTCACAAACACATGGTAAGTTTTATAGCATAGTACATAAGAGGAAGAGATTTAACATTTAACATTTGCCTGAGGTCCCACATCTTACATGAAGCATGATCAGAATGTGAACTGAAGTATTTGTCCTATAAATTCACTATCCATGCCTTCTTGTCACATGTATGTATGTATGTATGTATGTATGTATGTATCTTACATTACATAATTTTATGCATAAATTCTCTACTTTGGGGATGGTATAGTTACATTTACCATTTTATCAGTCACATTGTACCTTCAATTCTCATTTCTTCTCTCATTCGACTTGGAAACCCAGAACTTAAAAAAGAAGGTACCCAAACAGTTGGTAATTTATTTATGTCTTTATTCATTTATTCATTTAACAAACATCTATTGTCTACCATATGACAGTTCATGTTCTACCTTTGGGCGCTGAACAATGAACAAAACGACTAAAGTCTTCATCTTTGGGAGTTTGCTGTAGAGAGGGAAACAAATGAGATAGATTTACACCATATATAAGTGATGTGGAGATGGATATGAATGCCATTATTGATGTAGACATAGAAGTATGCACACATAAATATGTGACTGATACATTAGGTGGTGATCAAAGCGATGCAGAAGTTAAACCAGGGTTAAGGACAATTGGAACACTAGGGTGAGAAAGATATTTTATAATATGATCAGGAAAGGCAGAACAGAAAGGTTCATGTAGGTATCTGGGAGAAACTGCTTTTCAATAACAAGGCAAGGCAGATGGCTCGACTTGTGCCCTGCTGCCTGAAGAGAAGCAAGCTAGCAAGTGTGAGTGAGTGGTGGAAGAGGAAAGTTGGTGGGAAGTGACCAGGGGGAGCAGAGAGAAGTTATTGAAGAATAGCTTGAGACCAATGAGGTCATTCAGTTCTCGTATATATAAGAAGACCCAAAATAACTGTGCTACAGGTCACTGAAATAGGTTGGGAGTTGCTACAACTCTTCAATACATGAAAAAGTAGTGTAGCTGCCAGATAGAGAAGTCATTGCAAAACAACACATTTCAAAGTCGGAGGACTAGCAAGAGATTTATATAACACTGGAACAAAGTAGAAGATAGTGGTAAGTGATCAGGGGCTGGGGAGGTTAAGAGCACTGGCTTCTCTTCCAGAGGACCTGATTTTGATACCTATCACCTGCAAGGCAGTTCACAACCATCTGTAATTCCAGTGCCATGGGATCCAATGTCCTCTTCTAGTCACCACAGGCACTGCAGACATGCCATGTATAGACATACATGCAGGGAAAAGACACACACACACACACACACACACTAAAATTTAAAAATCTTGAAAACCATTTTAAAAAGGAAATGATCAGATTCTAAGCTGCAAAGGTAGAATTAATGGGAATCATTGTTTTATACTCAGTGTGAAATAACACAGAACACAGAATCATGTGAGATTTCAGGATTCCTACCCTTAGCAATTAGAAAACAAAAACAGAATTGCATCTCACTGAGATGGAGACCCTAGGGCCAAATTGCAACAGAGTTAAGATATAAGGGGCATGCGGGCATTGGTGGTGCACACCTTTAATCCCAGCACACTGGAGGCAGAGGCAGGCAGACCTCTGTGAGATCGAGGCCAGCCTGACCTACAGAGCAAGTTCCAGTACAATCTCCAAAGCCACAGAGAAACCCTGTCTCAAAATCTAAAAGAAAAAAAAAGGGACACAAGGGACAAAACTCATGCTATGTGTTTAGACGTACTGAGTTTTAGCTGTGCAAATATCGACTGTACTAGATCCAGGGGAATGGTCTAGCAAGAGACAGGACTTTGGGGTTCATCGGCATACAGATGCTGTTTAGGTTGTGTGTCTAAGTCATGGTCTGAGAAGTGAGTATAGAAAAATGAAAAATGATTTACGTTCTTCAGGGTGTTCCAACATTTAGAGCTTTGGGATGAGGGCAAGTCAGATGAGAAACGGCAGCCCGTCCATTTAATGTAGACACCAGTGTCCTGGAAAACAAGCCAGGACATTGTTCGGCCAACGGGGTGATCCCTATACCTCAGCTGTGGTGGAGCCCAGCATAGTGTGAAAGCTAGCCAAGACCCCTAATGCACAGAGACCAAAACCTTTGTGCTTGCAGTAGCCACGGGAGGGGAAACATGTTTAGAAAACTGATTGCAGGGGAGGGGAGTAGGGGAACAGGGTGGGAAGTACTGAGGGGAGGGAAAGAAGGAGACAGATGGAGGAGTGCATGGGGCCCGGGAGGGTGATTTACAAAACACAGGGGTAGCAGATCTGTGGACTGAGAAATCAATGGCGGAATGGCACACTGGAGATGTGCGGACATCAGGGACAAAGGTTAACCTTGTTAGGGGACTTATTTCCTTGAGCATTTAATCGCCCTGGAGTCTGGGGGACTAGCAAGAGACAGGTGGACTGCTACTGTGAACACATAGCAGATTCTTCCCAACACAGGGGAACAAAACAATAGAGTGCAGTTAGGAGTGGGGGTGGGCCTTCTGACAAGGGAGCCCAAGCTCAGAAACAGAAGCAAAACCCGGGAGCATGGGCACTGAGCAGGAGGGTGGTTGACGTGGTGAGTAAACAGGTGAATGAATGACTAAGAGTTTGCTACACAGCAATGTGCCTGCGGCAGCCATGTAGCTTCCCTTTCCCTCTGTGGAGGGGAAAGGGCCTTAAAAACGTCCTTTCATCTTTTCCCTTTACCTCAACTTTCCAACCTGTCAGATTCTATAAGTAGAGATTACTGTTTCCCCTATGATGATTCCCTCCCCCCCAAAAGACCCACACACCGAGCCCCAGGAGTCAACTATGCTTAAATAGAAACAAATTTGTCAGGCCCTGGCTGTAAGGAGGCTCTTAACAAGAGACATATGATGACGCTGGATGTTTCCCTATGGGAGCTAGAGTTTAGTTACAAAGAAGAAGTAGGTTGTGGTCATTGCCAGAAATGGGTAACTTGAAGTTGCAACACAAGGACTAGCTCTGTTTGTTGCTTAGTATCCTGATTCCCTAGTATCAAAAAGCCTAATTCCCCTGTCAATAAATGGAGAATACAGCTAAATGATGGGAAGAAACATGTGATATAATTCTTCTACTCTTGCCCCCCTTTGAATGTGGAATGGTTTTCATACTGTTATTTTAATTTTCTGTCTCGGGAAAGGTTTCCTATCTACTCACAGTAGCAGAATACCTGGCCCTCTGCTAGTGTTCCAGATTCCAGAGTGATTAATTACCCAAGAAAATATTTACCCTAACAGGAGCAGACTCAAACTTAAAATACAAAAATGAAAGTAAAAGAACCCTTTAAAAAGGTCAAATATGCACAAATTCAGCAATCCCACTAGAATTTTGAAACAGGGCTGGAGAGATGTCTCGGTGGTTAAGAGTTGTTCTTGCAAAGGACCTGGGTTCAGTTCCCAGCACGACAGCTCACAACCATCCATAACTCTATTTCCAATGGGTCTGATGGTATCTTCTCACCTCCACAGGAATCAGACACACACAGGGTATACAGACAAGAAAAGCACTTACATGCTCAAAATAAAATAGAGAGAAATACTTCCAAAGCACTAAATATTTGACAAAAGCATTTTCAAGCATTACATAAAATCAGCAGTTGAAAGTACTTATTACAGAGGACCATGGTTTGATTGCTATCAACTTTACCCATACTGGGCTTCTCACAAGTGCCTGTAATGCTAACTCAAGGAGATCCAATGCTCTCTTTTGGTCACTGTAGGCACCTGCATACATGTAGTGCACACACACACACACATACACATACACCACATACATGTAAGATCAAAACTAATTTTAAAATGGCATAAAATGTGCAATTGACTTATACATTTTAGGTAATATATTTCAAATTTGAGACATTTTTCAAAAATACAATGAGCATAAAACTTTTTGGAAGACTTTTATGCTTTCCTGAGTGCCTGTCATGTTTTGCAAACAAACAAACAAAAAACCCAAAAAACAAAAAAAACTAGACCACTAATATTTAATATTTATTTCTTCTTACCTAAGGTAAAGGTGACAGAGCAAGTATAAGCCATACCACAGTTAGTAAAATTACACCCAGTACCAAATCTGCCCATGTGCCAACTGAACATTTGGAATTTAGTCACCTTAAAACTGAAAGCTTTTTAGATGCATCTGTTGGAACTTGGCTCCACAAACTTTACATTTTGATTGGCTGTGATTTTTTTGCAAACCAACTTCTGCACCCATAGCTCAGGAAACAGACCAGAAGAGTGAATAGATTGCAAACTCCAGCGGATCAGGGAATTTGCTGTGAGACGGTATATCCTAGAAATATTCAGAAGCATCTCCCAGAAAGTCTCCCCATCATGAGCCTAAACACGAGCTGAACAAGGACAATAGACATGCCTACATGGATGAGAAAAATCCTATAAGGCCTCAACCCCACACAAGAACTACAGGCAACTAAATAATGCTGAGACTGGGAGACATAGTCTCTTGGGAAAAAGCACTCCGTTGGTTATCAAATACCAAATGGTCAGCACTGAAAACTTACATATAGGTAGCATTATCCAAGCTGAACGGGTTGTTTTATACTTTGTTTTGTATGTATATAGAGACAATGAATTTGAAAGAGAGCAAGGGGAGGTATATGGGATGATTTTGAGGACAAAAGAAAGGGGGAAATTATGTAATTATGTTAAATCTGAAAGAATAAAGGAAATAATATGTTTAAATGAAATATAAAAATTCTCCAAACCCAAGCAAGCATCATACTTATGAAGGGAGTACCTTCAAATTTTTAAGATCTGCACAACTTTATATAAATATGGAACAGTTGTTTAATTAATCCATAATTTACAGATAGATTCCTAAAAGTCATACTTTTATTAATTGATATAGAATCAGAAGTTTGGCAAATTTCTGAAGAGCCCCCAAAGTATTTTCTTTTATTCCATTTTATTTTTCACTGTCACTAAGGTTTCGGATTATCTGAGTGGCCCCTTTACAATGATACACTAGTGCATTTAAATGAACCCTTTGTTCTAACCTTTACCTGCCTTTTAATTGGTAAGAGATAGACATCACCTGATCAAAGATAATGAGAGAAGGAAGTCTTGTTGAAACAGAGAGACGCAATAACCTTTATTTCTGCTTCCTAAGTATCCTTGGAAATGACCAGGAAGTAAAGAGCAATTTGATTTAAATGTTGTAAAGTCATTCAGATAAAGGTTAAATACAACTTTCACTGCAGTACCTATTAGTCACATGAGCTTGTTATTATCTTTCTGCAGGAAGCATGAAAGTGATTTAAAGACCCACAGGGTAGATGACATCCAAACATACAATTTATTCCGGTTCCTAGATCCACACTGGTGGGTCCATACAGCAGCAACCCATCTTTATAAAAAGAGGTCTGGAGCAATGTCTAAGGTTCTAGTGTTTGTGAACTGAATGCTCTGTACATACACCCACATATACCTGCAATGTTGAAATCAAGCATGTGGAAAGCTCTAGTGTGAGCTCATCATTATCTTCTGTCCAGTAAATGTACTTTTCTCCTACTCAATGATGCTGGACAATATTGTAAATAACACATCAAGAATGGAAATAGTAATTACATTGTCTCTATAATTTGTTGATTGGGAAGTTGTAGCTCCTGAAGGTTAATTCACCAACTTCTCTCCACTAAAGACATAAATAAACAGAAGGCAGTTTGTGAGTGGTGGCACCAGCATGCAGGTCTAGAGCTCTGACTCACGATCTGACGCTCTTTCCCACTGCCTCTTGGGGTAAACAGTCTTGTATAAACAGGTCACCAGGAGGTTAGATTCTACAGACTAGGGGAGACAATGTCAGAGACAGTCTTGTGCCATGAAGGAGAAATTTCTGCCATCTGTCTAAAGAAAGAGTGCTTTTCAGATGTCTATATTCACTAATGGAGAAAATCATCGGACTTGTATTAAAAAAAAGGACAGCTGGAATTTTAATGCTTGGAGATTAATTATAGTTATCTGTGTGAACAGTGAGAATGATTATCAGAACACATAGTAACATTTTACACTTTATTGGGGTAAAGACAATACAGGTTCTTCCAATAAAGCAAAACTACATGAAAATAAGTAATATCTAAGTAATAAGAAAAGTAGGTTCAAGATGCACTACAAATTTCTAATAAAAACTGACTTAATGAAATCACTGCATCAAACACTCAAATGATTTATATTATGGTAAATGTTACATAAACCTGAACCTGCAATCACACAGGCTCTAGACACGTGAGTGAACTGATGCCTGTTTGCTACCTGTCTTTAGCCCTAAATTACCACTTTACCCATATTGCTTCATTTAATTTTCACAGAGTCCTAATGAGATACAAAGAGCATTTTTTCCAGTTTTGCAGAAGTGAGTGGAAAGAGAAAAAAAAGCTAGGTGGATTGGGATGCCCCAGACCTAGTGTTTAGAGAGAGATGGAGTTGAAACATGGGATGCTATGCCCTGTGATGCTCACCAGCTTGACTCCATGTAATTCTGATAAACAGGGCATGTAAGAGAAACAAGTCTGCTTTGTAGATTAACTTACCCCAGGATCTGTAGGCTGTGGGCAAAGCAAAGGCCAAACTTATCCAAAGAGCATTTATAGGTTTCAATGGTAAAATCCCAGTGGAGTGTCTTGGACAATTGGCAAGCAAGTGTTGGATATCATGGATTGCTTTTCTCTCCTCTCTGACCTCTCTTCAGGAGGCAAAATTAGATCTGGGGATGAGATGGAGGATTCCTGGATAAAGTGCTGATGTAATTATGGCACAAGTCAGCCACAAAGCACTCTCTGCTGCTCTATATTTTGACAAACTGTCTATGTGTATTAATTTTGGAGAGGAATAGAAAGGATGGCCAGGAAACATTTTGAAACAAAAGAGTTTTTGATGACACTGGAATTCTTCCCAGGCATTTGTTCAGAGTCCTATATTGGCTTTTTAGATGCAGAATCCTGAAATAGAGAAAGCATCTTCCTAGGTCTTGTTTCTCCTTTTGGCTCTCAAGTTTACTTGAGCAAGTGGATGAGATAACTTCAAAGTGGTCCTCTCCTTGCTTCACAGTGAGTGATACCACTGGCTTTATAAAATGTATTGACAGAGCAAATCAAAGCAATACAATTTCCTGTCAGGGATATGAACAATTCACTCTAGGTAGGTCTTCAAATAATTAGTTCATTTTAGTGTAATTTAGTTTGGCTCATTAAGATTTTACAATTACATGACAATAAATAAATGTTATTTTATTTTTCAGTATACTAAATGGTCACAGTGTGGATATTATAATCTATCTCCCCGGTGCAGGTGCATTTTAACTCTCAGATGGGCACATTCGACATGCGGAAAGGCTGTTTACTTATTTGTTTGCTTTTTGCTTGTTGAGACAGGGTCTTACTCTGTAGACTAAGCTGCCCTGAAACTCAATATGCAGCTAAGGCTGGCCTAGAACTACTGGTAATTCTCCCACCTCAGCCTCCCAAGATTTGGATTATAGACATGTGCTACCACACCCCACTCAGAAATACTTTAGAGATCATGGGATGTGTGGAGCCCAGTCCCACCTAATCTACAACACAGTTTCTGAACCTAAGGATTGGGGAACATCATTAAAGAGGGCCCTGAAAGATTGTCAGAACCAGTGGACCAGAAAATCTGCCGTGAAATTGTGTCTCCTAGAAGGACAGGAAAGATGCACCCATGAAATGGCCACCTAAACAAGACAAGTCCTAAATAATGATACTATCAAAACATGTGCTAAAACAAGAGGGAAAACATCCCAGAGCCTCACTGTAGACAAACTACTATAGACAATAATGACAGCTGAGAAAGGGAGAGTTAGCCTCTCCTGTGGATGAGGCCCTAGTTTGTTATCTAATGCTAACCCTGAAACCATATATGCATAAGCCACACCAAATGGACACAGTAGGTTGAAGTTTCATATATTGATGCATATAAAGAGACAATCAAATTGTGTGGGAGAGGAGCCATGAGGTGGGTTGAGGAAGGTCAGGGAAGGGTGTAAAGTGATGTAATCATATTTTCCTTTTAGAAATGTAATTAAAGAAAAGGAAAATCATTTTCTTTTCTACCAGTCAAGTCTTGGCTGTAACATACATGTTTGTGTATGCTAAGAGATTGAGTAAGGTAACTAAGCAGAAACATAATCCAGGTGAAATAGCACACAAATTGCTAAAGTGTCACATGCTTTAATGCAATAGATGTTTATCATGTTAAATAGACAAATACATTCTTAAAATTAAAATTCAAAATTCCTGAACAGAAGGCTATATGCCAAAAATTTCAGAATAAATAATGAGACTCAAACTAGCTGTTTAGACTCTAGCGGAATTAGCATGCAACAAAGATTCACTGTAAAATGTAAGATCAAAAGTCTTCAGTGCTAAAGCTCACGTGTGGCATGAGACATCATGTAATGTCAATTCTAATCCTATAAGCTTTACAGTCTTAGCAAAAAGTCTCTGACCTTCTGCAGGGAGGGGAGAAATTTGAATTCTGTAAACATCCTCTTAGAAACTGTTTCAAGCACTCCAAACAAAACTTTATCACTAGGGAAAATTCTAAACTATTTCAAATACATTTAACCCTCCACTGTTTCACTACTTTAGATTTCAAAACTAGAGCCACATATAAGTCCATAACGTGTCAGAATGTTAGCCCTATGATGTACTGAGTAGTGGAGAGATCATCATGTGTATCCTTACAATTTTTTGAAATTTAAGCTTTTTCCTCCCATGGGTCTCTCTTTGTCTGACAGATGTTTCCATCCTCTCCACTTTTCCTACACTGTCATTGCTGCTCATATGAGATGCATGTGGTCCTCATGTCACAAATTATCTAGGCATTTCTATACCTTTATCAAGCATAGCAACATAGATTTCCACTCATTTATCATTTTAACTGAGTCCAGGGTAGAGGCTGAAGTACTTGAAGATTATGCCACCTGGTTGAGACTCTCCCCAAGGCTGTTCCACTCATGTATTGTCTGCTCAAAATAGCACCAGGGTAAAATGGATCATTCTGGTTCTCCATCTCAAGAAATCCCCAGATGGCTCCTGACACACTGACCTTCCAGGAAATAAAGTGGGCAAGAAACTCTTCTTAAGACACATCATTTCTCCCTTTGTTTCCAGTCTGTATAATTTGCAATAAGTCTGAGCTGTATTCTAAGAAGTGAGTTGGGAAGAGGGGCCCCAGTGTCACAGGCATTCCCTTTCTCACAAGATCTAAAAAGCATTCATAGCATCCTTCAAAGAAAATGACACCCATGTTCTCAAAAGAGGTAACCTGAGAAGGCCAACAAATGACTTTAAATCTTTACATAGTGGTATTCAAGCATGTCTGTGCTAAAAAATTTATTACAAGTGACACATGTCCCCAAGTCCCAGGTCAGAAAATACAGAGACAGCTATGTGCAAAGTTTCACTCCTCGTAAGGTGTTTTCCAGAGGACAAGGGCTAGCACATTCTTCACCCTGCAAGTCTGACTTCCAAGTTCTTTGGGGAGATCCTATAAAGAGCTCAAACTGCTGAATCAATTGCTTGAATGCTGTAAATGTTACTGAAGTACAACATGTAGGTAATTAAAATTCTCATTACAGAAGATGTAAACACATTAATAACAAGATCACAGAAGATTGACAGGCATATCTTCTGTACATATGTTTCTCTTATTGGTTGATGAATAAAACACTGTGGCCAACAGGGAAGCAAGACAGGTGGGTCTAGGAGATGTGGAGGATTCTGGGAAGTACAGGTAGAGAGGAGTCATCATGTGAGCCTGGGAAAGAGAGGATGCAAGTGAGGCATTCTCCAGTAAGAAAAGACCACATGGAAATACATAGATTAATAGAAATGGGTTAATAATTAAGACAGAACTAGCCAATAAGAAGTCCTAGTCATCAGCCAACCATTTCATAATTAATTAATATAGCATCTTGTGTTTATTTGGAGCAATGCGAATGAGGGATCAGCCTGGCGGAAAGAACCATTCGGTAACAGAAAATGGCTCCATTCCCACTTCTGGACAGTTAATGATTGAGTTCCCTAGCATTCCTCAGCTACAGCACAAATTGTACTGTCTGGTGCATGAAGACTAGCCAAGTAAATAAGTATTGATTGCTCAGTGCTACAGAGAAGCATGGCTTTACAGCACTACAGGCTAGGTTGTGTGACTTGTGCCCAGTGGCTTAATGAAATGGTTCATATGTAAACATTTACCCTATAGTTAGGCACTATAATGAAACTGCAGCTTCACTATCATGGAGCACAAAGCAAGAAGCAAGACAGAGCTGTGCTGTTGGTGGAAAGGGACCACAGCTATTTAAGAGGTGAACACAATAAAGATGCTAGTAGGATACTTATTCCTGTATCCCTTCCCCCCAATACAAGGCTAAAGGAAACATGATCTGTGAATAAAAGCAGGGAACAGGGGCCATACTTATGCATTCTTTCATTAAAACTTAACTAACCTTTCTTGGGCTGTAGAGTGTTTGCCTTGTACACAAGAAGTCCTAGGTTAGATCCCAGGACTGCATGCAATGGGTATGGTTATACAATACCCTGGAAGCAGAGGTTGGAGGAGGAGAAATCCAAGGTCCTCCTTAGCTACAAAGCTATAGCTCAAGGCCAAGGTGGGCTACGTGAGACCCTGTCTCATGAAAGAAAGAAGAAAATGTCTGCCTTCCTTATAAATTCCTGGACTACAGAAAACGCTAGAATCTGTGCCCCCACTCATTTTAGCAGGGCTGACAGACAATGAAAAGAAAAAGCAACACTATAACAAAAAAGCAGTCTGTTGTGTGTGCTCAAGCAATGACAAGTGTCAAGAAGAGAAATAAAGCCCAAGAGGAGCTAGAAAGTTGGGAGTGTACAATTTTAGAAGGCAGGTGGGGTGTCAAGGCGTTTCAGGGTTGATTTTAAGGAGATGCCACAATGGAAGTAGGGAAGAACCATATCCACACCTGCAGCACTAATCTACAGGGCAGAAGAAAACCATGTGCAGAGACTCAGAGCTGGAAACCATGTTTGACTGATCCAGAGATAGGAAAGCTCAGCTGCTGAGAAAAGAAGCGGATGCGGCCATGGTCAGTGGAGGCCAGGCAGTGTAGACTGTATGAACCATGCTTAGTCTTTTCAAGTTTTTTCCTAAGAACCATGTAAATCTGGCATAATGTTGTAGCCTGACAGCGGGCTTACAGAAAGAAACACCACCAAACCTAGCTTGAAGAACTGAGAGATAATCAGGAGAGCTAATGAAAGAAGAAAACAAATGGGGTTCCACAGAGGAGACTTAGGCTTCATCAGTCAGGCAACAGCATAGGACCCTTCAAGCATAGGACCATCATCACTTCTTAACATGCTGTTCTTACAATAAGCACGTCAGAAGTCTAATATATTGAAGTCTTGGAAGCATGGAAAGGACAGGAGGACTCCATTTGTAGACTAAGAAAATGCTTGCTCTGATTAAAGAAAGAGACTCAAGCTCAGAGGCATGACTTTCCACCGGCATTTGATTCAAGCTTTAGACAAAGACAACTTCTGAAAAGACAGCAGTTTGTACATAAAGCATAGCACAAAGGCCTCCTGGTAAACTAGGATAGAGCTAATAGGTTTCCAGTCATACTTTCCTCCCATGTGTCTTGTCTAGGATTATTTGATGCCTGCTTACCATGGCCCTCCTTCCTTCCCCAGGCTTCTCCCCACCTCCCAGACACCTTGTTTGTTCTTTTTACAACGGCAAGATTTTTGTCCCTGCTCCTGCTATTCTCACTATTCTCTCTCTGTCTCTGTCTCTGTCTCTGTCTCTCTCTCTCTGTATCTCTCTCTGTATCTCTCTCTGTCTCTCTGTATCTCTCTCTGTCTCTCTCTCTGTCTCTCTCTCTCACACACACACACACACACACACACACACACACACACACACACACACTCCTCCTCTTCACTCCCTTCTCTCACAGATAACCCTGGCCATGTCCAGTGTTTCTCTTTCTCTCTGCCTTGGACTCTTGCAGATGTCTCTAGATATTTCCTCTCTTTCATACAAACTTTAATCATACCATGGAGTGGTCATGTCAGCAGTTTCTTAACTATGCCCTCTCACGCACAAGCACTTCACTATTTGTTTCTTTATTAATGCTTTCTTGGCCTGATAAAATAGGGCTCTTTTGGCTTATTCTTTTCCCAAAGAACTCCTATTCATGAAGACCCTATTTTAATGGCATCTATTCTCTACATGAATTCTAACACAGAAAATGGTTTCTGAGGATTCTCATGAGCAGCATACTTCCATGGCATTTTTCACACTCCACTGACTATTTACTGGTGTATAATATGTTCATGTTCTGGATACTAAATGAGTACTTTAGAAGTAAGATATCCTTCTAAGTTTGTGTCTTCTATACCCAGACTAGAACACTCAGTGAATATTCCTCTCCAATCAACAATCATGTTCAAACTTAGACATTTCTTAAATGTTTCCAATGTTACTAGGAAATAATCAAATTAAAATATCCTATAACAGATTCTGTGGATTCATTTTAGAATGTAGGGCTAAACTGCACTCTTCAGAAAGCATGTTAGAAGTTCAAAGAAATCCCTGGCAAATATTAAATTGTTTCCTTTTTACTCTCCATCTGTTCCAACTTTATCATTAGAGTACAAACCTTGACTTTGAGTATTTTCATATTTATGTATTAGACACGAATTACACATTTCATGAACATTGGTTAAAGTAAGTGTTCTGGCTATTGTTTGATCAACTTGACACAAGCTAGAGTCATTTGGGAAGAGAGAACTTAAACTGAGGAAATGTTCCCACCAGACTGGTCCATGGGCAAGCCTGTGGAACATGTGGGCAGTATGGCCCCTGGGCATGTGGTTCTGGGTAATGTAAGAAAACAGGCTGAGAAAGCTTCAGAGAGCAAGCCAGTAGGCAACACTATTCCATGGCCTCTGAATCAGCTCCTGCCTCCAGGTTCCTGACTTGACTTCCTTCAGTAATGAAGCATGCCTGAGAGTTGAAAGATGAAGTAAACTCATTATTGAATGATTAGATAATTATTCAAATTCTTTCCAGATTTGGGATTGTGTGAACATGATGACGATTTGGGTAGTGATGCTCATCATAGCAATAGTAACCTTAGCTAAGATGATGAGAGTCTTTCAATAGATACAAGATTTTCCCATAGTATCAATAACTAAAAGCACACTACTCTTCCTTGTAAGCATGGGCAGATAGGTGGTGGGGCCCATCAATACATTGCAATTCTAGGCATTTTAGGAGGTGGCCAGGATTCACACAAGACTAGCACCAGCACACTTCTGCCTGAAGGAGAACTGATGACTGAGTGAAGACACCAGCCAAGAAGAGAAGGTTGAAAAGTTAGACAGCATACAGCAAGTGCCAGGACAAAGTGAGCAGGTTTTATAGTCAGCTACTTTACACAGGAGCACTGTGCTTCAGAAACCGTTATCTCAGATCTGAGGCCAAATGAATAATACACTAACCTGAGAATGATACTGTCACAATCTGTATCCTGTGAGACTGAGCAGTCTCTCTCTCTCTCTCTCTCTCTCTCTCTCTCTCTCTCTCTCTCTCTCTCTCTCTCTCTCTCTCTCTCTCACACACACACACACACACACACAATCATCCAAAAATGATGCTGATATCTATCCATTTAGGGAGTCAAAATTCAAAAAACTGGAACTTTATGGTGAAGATCAGAATCAAATAGTGAATAATGAAACAAAAATACTTAGAATAAGAGAAGGAATTAAAAGCCTTTTATATGTATAACACATGGCTCTGAAAAGAATATAAATGAAGAACTTAAATAAGATAATGTGAACATTATGGTAAAGAATTTAAAATACAGTAGAAGAGGAGAAATACAGGTTGAAGGAGAACTGTTTTTCTTTTCTTCAGAGCTACTTATATATATTCATTTATATGTTGAGTAAATAAAAACAACATGTAAAGAACACTTAATAATCCTCCCATTCAAGCACTTTATTATAAGACTTTTCTAAATACCCAGTGAGGGGGGAAACAGGATATATACTACATAAAAATTAAAACAATTGAGTCAGAGGAGTATTTTTCAATATCTGTACTATGAAATGGTAAAAGTTCTCTACTAAGGGAGGTTATTGGAATTTTTCTCTTCAGTCTTAAAAATAGGCCAGATGTCCATATGTCAAAGATGGAACACTATGGTTCTGCCCAAGGGTAAAAAGAAGCAGTAAGATAATTATTCAAATTTCTTCCAGATTTGGGATTGTGTAAACATGATGATTAACAATGTCAAGACATTGAATATCTACTTTTCTTCGGATATTGTCAGAATTAGACAAATGTGGAGTAAATCTGTAGTTAGCCCAACTGCACAACTCAGATCTCCAAAGCCAGAGCTTCATGTCCATCAAATCAAAGTAAGAATCTACAAATAACTTAAAACAGACAAATGTTCTGGGGGTTAGGATGGGAGCTGCACCCTCTGCATTGTTTAGCTTCATCATGAAAATTACTCTAATTTTGTTGCTGCAATCAAAACAATCGAGCCCTCTTGAAAGAAGCCTACTGTCTGCTATAAGATAATAACATGTTTTTGGAGACTTCTGAGTGTGTATCTTAAGATTTCTAACTTAAGTACCTGGTCTGGAAAATTCCAGTCACTGATCAGGAATGGCTAGCTACAAGGCTACGCAAGGCTAAGGTGCACATGCTTGTGCCTCCTCACGTAACTATTTCATATAATGAGAAAATGAAGCAGCATGGGGCTTTTAAAATTGCGGGGAGGTCATTCAGATATGTGAGACATGCCTAATTTCCAAGAAGGGGTTTTCCTTGCCTATTTCATCACAATAAACTTTGAAATGTCAGGCATCTTACAACGAATACAACAGAAGAAATAAGCATCCATGAAGATTTAGTCAGGAGCTGAAACCAAGTTGGGAATCAACTTCACTAAGAGACATGAAGGAGGAGAATGTGAACTGGGAGGAAAGGATGTGAACTGGAGTCACAGTCATACCTAGAGGTGTCTTGGAGTCTGATGATTAATCACTTCTTTATACCTATATTGTACTACATTATGCCAATGACTTGTTTCTTTTGGGAGCAATTGTGAGAATTTTTGTTTTACCTCATCCAAAAGATCATTTTGTTAGCATAAGTAACCTCACATATCATTAAATTGTTCTTTTTGCAACTTGCTGCAAGAAAATTTGTATAATGCATGAGTAAAACCGGCTCTTTAATCGTTCTAAAAAACTTCATTCTTTTGAAAAGACAAAAACCTCTAGTATTTATAGCTCTATGCTTCTATCCTATCAAGATTCTATTCTAAGAAGCAAGAAAGGTCACATCATTATACTCAAGAAACAAAACTCCATGTTAATGAAAATATTGCAAGAATTTTAAGAAAATTTTCCAGTCTTTGAAAACCATCAACCAAAGACTAAAAGTCCTTCCAATCAAAACAACAATTTAATAATCCTTTGACTAGTAAGACATATGTACCTATTAATTAATTGGATATTTTCCTATATATGCCCTTTTAATGAGAAGTACACACGTACTTATATTCCTGTATTTTGTTACACCACTTAGCTTATTAGATGTGAAGTCACATGTGTCGGGGGAGGGGCAAAGAATGAAAGAGAGAAGACTTCAAAAGAGCACATACTTTTACATGAACAACCTCATTCCACAAATGCTAGCACCATGGTTAGGTTTTTGAAAACTTAATCATGTGTGCTCTGCCAGTAACAGAGTGCAATGAAATAACAGCATGGGATTCATCAAAATGACCAAACAGTTCTGCAATAAAGCATCCCACTACAGAGTCTGAAACAAGAATAACTGTGTCGTATTTAACTGGGTGAAGTATATGTTGGCCAAACCTTAGCTGTTCATCAAAGTGAGCCACATCCTTCTATGGCTATGATTAATCAACACACCGTATACAGAACCAGCACACACACTCTCAGGCAAGGAGGAAAAACTGAGTGGATATTAATTTCCAAGCATTTAGAAGCCTCAGCTTATTATATTAGTTGGTACTCTAGCATGCAGACACAAAATCGCCATGGGGATTACCTTAAAAACCACTTCCTGCTTTTATTGCCACAGTCCTTATTAAAAAAGAGTGAGGCACAAATACCAATATGAAAGGTTACCTTAATTTGAAAGAACATATTCTTTCAAAGAAACCTGAAGTGGCCCGGGTTTTACAGGTCACAGTGACTTAATATTGGGGGTGCTTTTCCTGGCATTTCCTCCCCGTACTGGTTTAAGGAGGCTATCCTAGTGTTTTTACAGCCTGTCTAAGACTATGTGCCAGAGGTGAAGGGCTCCGTTCAATTTTCACAGAGAGTTATTAAATTCTTATACATGACATGCTATATACATATAAATATATATATAGCATGTCATGTATATCTAAACATATATATTAGATTAAACAATTTGGAATCATAAATAAAAGTGATTATCAGTGCGGCTTTGTAAGTGGGAACTTAGTTTCCCTACTCTTGAGTAGTGTAAAGATAAAAGTTGGTAATTAAAAAGGTTATACCCCATAGTCATGACAAAACAACCCATTAAGTTAGGCTTTTACGTCTTAAGGAATAGATTAGAATTGAGATGAAAGTATCTCTATTCTTGTACCAAAAATATATTACTAAAAATAATCTACCATAGAACAGAGACAGAGCAAAAATCTTACTTTTAAAAAAACTCCCTTGTTTCTCCATTTGCCAACATATATTTTTATAAGCAGTAATTTCAAAGGGTCTCTACAGCCAGAGGCTCATTTTATCTGGAAACAGCAGGTAGCACCATGATACTTAAGCACACTGTACGTCTATGTACTCTTTGCAGACCTGCTGTCTCCCTTCAACTCACAATTGTGGTATGGATTCAAAACAAAACGCAGATGTTCCATTTTAAACCTTTCTAAATCACTGGTGAGAACCCAAAAGTGTGCCAAGCATAGGGGATGCCTTTAAGTCCCCTCTTACCATGTATGAGCCACAGTGAATCGACGTCGCTGCCGGATGCTTTTGTTCACCAGTAACTTTCTGAAAAAGCAAGGTGAATTCCTTGGCGAACTGCGTGGAGAAATTTTGGGAGATGTAGGTCTGTTTCCTGGTAGCTTTGGAAGCTCAAGTTCCAAGTGCATCTGCTCCTTGAAAGTCTTTATGCAAACCTCGGATTCAGAAGCAGTAAGTTCCTTGGAAGAATTTTTCGCTGTCATGTCTTGTACAGAGCGCTGCTAGCTTTCACCATCCAAGAGAACAAACTCCAACATAGCAAAGACACTGCTGCAGGTTAAAGGGCTGGCGAGTCCCAACACTCTTCCCAGGCTAATTTGGGAAGCAGTGGTTCCAGTCCTGGCGCTGTTCAGAACAAGAGCAGCGTACTGGGAGAATGGCAAGTCAGCCTGTCACAAGGAGCTTTATCAGGCTGCCTGTGCCTCTGAAAATGCGCCAAAGTGCTTCCTCTGTCACTAGCCTCCTTGTGGATGAGGTTTGTCTGCAAGTTACACACTGAGACTCGCAGAACTCATTCAGCTGAATACATCAACCCATGAAATATTCATGAGCTCTTGATAAATCCTTCACATGCATTTTTTTTTTAAAGAAAACCTTATCAAAGAAGCTGCATTAACCCAGACAGTAAGCAAAGCCTGGCCACCCAGTCACTTTTGTCTGTACAAAGGGCGGAACCAGAGTCCATCCAGCTTGTGCTGTTGAAAGTCTTCATTCAGAATTATCTTGCTCGGCAATGCACACAACAGTGACTCCGCCTATCAAATGCTATTGGCCCGGGATTTAAACAACTGAGCTGTCTCCCCCCTTAAAAATACCCTACACTGCTCAGATTCGCACCAAATTTTTGAGGCTACTGTCTTCGTCACAGTCAAAACTGAATAAGTCATGGACTGCCAAAAAGCCTCAATAAAACAGCTTTCCAGATTCCATTTCTAAATCAAAGAGCCGATTTGCTAAAGTTGTTTTTTATTCCCCTTCCTTCTCTAGAAGATCCAAAACAGCATCAGTATAAAAAAAATGTCACTGAACAGGAAAATATTGGCTTTGGTTCATTCCCCCAAGGAATTTAAAACCTAGATTTTATTTCAATAAACATTACCCTCATTCTTCTGTTTAAGCCCATTGTTTAGGATCTCCCTACTCTATATTGTGTGCCAAGCCTCTTCTGATGGCCAAAGCACCCCTAATCTGAAGTGGAGGTAACAACCAGGTAAAATATGTACCCCGGTTAATGAACTCCCAAGTTAGGCACTGTGTGTGCCCAGAGGTGCAGAGGTGTACAATGTGTGTGTGTGTGATTAGGTGGCTGTGCGCACCAGACAGTAAGTTTTCACATTGTTTGTCAGGAGCACAACTCAGCCCTGTAGTCTGGGACATGTTGAAAGTGGATCATTTCCACCTGGCATTATTTAGTTAGTTTGTTATTTTTCTGGCATGGAAGCACTGCTTCTATACATTGAAGTGTAAAGAGGATCATTGTATACATGTTTCTGAATATTGTGCATTGATAGCGATGGTCACTGGAGCCAGGTTGATCTCAAACAAGTGTGACAAAGTAGACTAGGGCTGATCAGCAAGAGTAACAGGAGGGAAAGGTGAAGAAGAGGAGTTCAGTTAAAAAACATTCATTTTATATACTAATGTATAAGGTCTGAAAAAGAGGAGTTCAGTTAAAAAACATTCATTTTATATACTAATGTGTAAGGTCTGAAAAAGAGGAGTTCAGTTAAAAAACATTCATTTTATATACTAATGTGTAAGGTCTTCCGACTATAAAATCCTTCATCTATGTCACATACTAAAAGTGTGCTAAAGGTTGAAAGGCTAAATAAAAGGAGACCATTGCCCCTATGTAGGAGCAAAGGATCCCACTATAAGCACTGGGGCAGTAACTGGGGCTTAAACTACTGATTTCAGAAAACTCATCAACATTTAAATACCTCATTAAAATGCATTGTGAACAAACTCACAATCTTGGAATTTTAGGTTGTACCAGATGTTCCTTGTTTGGCAACTCTTTCTTCGAACAAGGAAACAGCCAGGGGACAGAGAGGACTCATCCAAGTCTATCCTGTTGATTTATGTCACCAATAAATCCCAGCTGAGATGTCCTGACTCCTATGAGGACTGTTCAGTTTCACTGTCAAGTGTGCTTTTCTCTAGGTAGGTCTGAGTGCACGCTTCTGGGTATCTGAAGATATTTTGAGTGCCTTGAGATGACAGGTTGTTGGTAATATGCTGAATTACGCAACAAAGCTGAGACTTTCACCCCAGAATAATAAAACTTAAAACTGGGACATGAGATTATATGATTCTACCATGATTCACAGTGACCTATTAGCAAAAAATAAAATAGCAAGTTAAGCTCATTTAAAGCTATTTCTAATGTTTATCATTAAAGCTATTTCTCATATTTATGTTTCTTTTTTATTTTTTTTCAAGACAGGGTTTCTCTGTGTAGCCTTGGATGTCTTGGAACTTACTCTGTAGACAAGATTGGCCTCACACTCACAGAGATCCACCTGCCTCTGCCTTGAGAGTACTGGGATAAAAGGTGTGTGCCACCACCGTCTGGCTCATATTTATTTTTCATAGCCAACAGAATAAATAAACAGTTTAGAAATTCCATCTCAGAAAAGATAATGGCGAAATTTATAGCCCTATATGGCTAAGTATACATTGAGGTTGGGATAGGAAAGTGCTGATTGTCTCGCCCCTTGATGGTGTTCCATACCCTTGCTCTGCCAACAGGCTCAAAGATATCCAAACCTGTTACCCTCTCTACCCCAGAAGGAAACCAGGATCACCAAGAGGGTTCACTAAAATGCGAAAATTTAAAAGATAATCAGACTGTTTGAAAGCCTGGATTCCTTAGTAGGAGTTGTGGTTTTTATGTTTATAGTGTTTATAGATAAATGGAGAGAAAGGAGGGGCTGGAGTCCCAAGGCCATGTCCCAAGTGGCCTCACTTTCTTCCCTTGAATTTCATTTCCCCAGGACCACCACAAGCTAGAGACCAAGCCCCTCATGGAGGGCAGAGGGGGATTAAAGTTTCAAACACTGGCATCCTGAGCTCAAAAAGCATCTAATGAATAAATGGAACCCTTCCTGTTGACATGTAATTCTTAACCCTTTGTACCTCAAAAGGAGAAATGAGTATTCCCAACTCATCAGTTTATAAGTATCCTTGTGAAATCCTGAACGTTCTATCTACAGTATCTTTCAGTATTAGATAAATAAACCTCTGTTATCAACATCCTGCAAGAGCAATGGAGTAAAGAATAAAAGTAATTAGTCACTAACAGATGAACAATTATTTCTTATAAATATTGGGGACATATTAACATGGTTTTTTTTCTAAGCTGTAAAGAAAGAACAAGTAATTGCTACCGACAAATAGTATTTATAATATAAATATAACACAGTTTAACACCCTTTTAAGAGCATGAATTTATGTGAAATAGTCTTTTATATAGATATCAATGTAAAATTTGACATTCAAATGTTACCATTGAGTACAATTTCTTTGAGTATCATTTTCAGCTGACCTTTGTAAAACTAAACAGTTTTTAAAGACACAAACTGAACTTTCTCCATCTTACCACAACACTGAATTCAAAATAGCACTGCTATAATTTACTATGACTATAAACTGAAGGTCTGAAAGAACATATTCAACGGCTTTCTTTTTAAAGAGTGTAGTTAAAACTAACAATATTAGAACTTAATTTCTTTTAGTCTTTATCTATTTCCCTGGCTAGCTCCTTCTTGCCAAAACAATGCACCATCTGAGGACTGCAGCTAGACTCCATTCAACTAAAGACACATCAATTCCTTTTCTTCAGTCCAAGGCAAGGTAATGAGAAGGAATAATTCCAACAAAGGACTGTATCCTCTTCTAACCAATAAACAGTCAGTATGCTTTTATACAGCAGTATCGGTACAAATTACAATTTCAATGCTAAGAAATGGAGCTGGAGAATCATCCTAGCATGATTGAAAGAAACATAATGCACAACAGAATACAAAAATAGCTTCTATTCATCTTGGTAAAGTACAATTAACTGATACATATAAAGAAACTGCCATGGAAATGGCATTGCAGGTAGCTTCCTGTTCCACTCAAGTGCTGGTATGTTCCATCCTATGAGCACCTCTGTGCCTCCCTTTAATGGTAAACAAATGACATCAAAACCATTGGCATACCTTATCACTAGAGCTCTGTTTCTTTGTGCTAAATTATAAACATTTCCAAATGAAAAAATGCAAGTAGGGCAAAGGATGTAAGACTCGCAGGCACTGGAGGGTAAAGACCTTGCTTTGTATGCTCATGGCCCTGAGTTTGGTACCCAGCATCAAACAAGAAAAAACTATAATGTACTGAGCTCCAAATATGGTAGTGTGGTTTATTATCTTTCATTTCTAGAAAGTTCCATAGATAGTACACAATATCTGTCGACTGAATGTACATTATCTTGTCCATTTTCAAATCAGAGCATCAAGACACAAAATTGCATAACTAAGGAACTGATCCAATAGGTAAGCCTAGAACTTCACACTCTATAGCATCAAAGCTACTGAAGAGACTGCTGAGGATGCAGTAGAATAGATGTAATGCTTGTCTCCAGGGTGGGTCTGGCCATATTACAGGAATTTTATCTTCTCGGGTACTAAATGTCTGAAGTGTCCGTAGCATATTATTTTCATAAGATGACATTAGGGATTCATTTTTTTATCTGTGGACTCACATTTAATTACTCATCATCAGTAAAGTATTATTCAGAAAGATCAGTTTTTACCTGTGCAACTGGCATCCCAAGGAACAAAATGGGAGGTTACGTCACAGATGATTCGACAATTATATGATTCTTCAAGATATATCATTAAGAAACAATTGTCTGTCCAGTGCCCTTCAATACCTTCTCATAGACCAGAAGAAAAACCACAGCAGCCTCAAGGGGCCCATGTGCATTGTCACTGGCAGATCCTCTCGGGCCCCACCTCTGGATACTGTCCTCCAGCCCCACTCTGCCCCAGATACTTGGGCTCCTTGTTCATTGAACATGACATGCAAGCTTCACTTTCCATGACATATCTACATGATTTGCTTCCTTGTCTCCTAGCATCTGTCCAGAGAGCATGTCTCCAAATGCTTCACTTGTCTGACACTACAATGACTGCCATGCTTCACCCTCCCCTATCAGTCAGTATGTAATATAGTACACACTATTTGCTTGCTAATCTTCCCAGAATTTAAGTTTTTTGAAGGAAATGGCTTTATTTTTTTTCATCCCTATAATGCCAGTCTGGGAAGAATGCCTACCACATGTCAAGTATTTCATAAATACTAATTGGATGAGGAAATGATTTATCTTTCCGGTACAGAATAAAATGAGGGAAGAAGCGGTGAAACTAAAATGGGAGAAACTATGTCTCCCACTTTAAGAGAGCTAGCCGGGCGGTGGTAGCGCACGCCTTTAATCCCAGCACTCGGGAGGCAGAGGCAGGTGGATCTCTGTGAGTTCAAGGCCAGGCTGGACCGACAGCCTCCAAAACAATACAGAGAAACCCTGTCTCGTAAAACAAAAAAAAAAAATTTAAGAGAGCTAATGTTTACCATTTTAACGATTTTTTTGTTTAAACATGTGAAATTTTTTTTCTCTTTTTTTAATTTTTTTTTATCATTTTTTATTTTAATTTTAAATAGCGTGTTTTACATGTCAATCCCAGTTCCCTCTCCCTCTCCTCCTCCCGCACTCCCCTTCCCCCCTCCCACCCTCCCACCCTATTGCCAATTCCTTCCACATAGGAGATATCTAGAGTCTGTCATTTTACTCTGGGTAGGGTCCAGGCACTCCCCTAAGAGTCCAGGCTGAGAGAGCATCCCTCTTTGTGCTATAGGCACACGAAGACAGTTTGTATACCAGGGATAGGCACTGATCCACAGCTCAGGGCCCCATAGGTTGCCCAGGCCTTCTCGCTGACACTCACATTTGGGGGGGTCCAGATCAGTCCCATGCTGGCCTCCCCACTGTCGGTCTGGGGTCCAAGAGCTCTCCCCTGTTCAGATCAGCTGTCTCTGCTGGTTTTGCTAGCCCATTCTTTGCCAATTTGTTCATCACTCCTCTCTCTCTGTCACTGGGTTCCTTGGGTTCAGTTCAGTGATTAATTGTGTGTTTGCCTCTGCTTCCATCAGTCACAGGATGAAGGCTCCCAGATGGTTATAGACATCAAGTTCACTATCAGGAATGGGCATTCGAGGTGTTCTCTCCACTATTGCTTAGCTTGCCAATTGGTGTTATCCCTTTAGATCACTCGAGGAAATTTTTATTAACTCATTGAGAATTGTCTACAACGATATAATGGAATTTGATCATATTTATTCTTCACCTAACTGCTACCAAAATCCCATCTCCTAGCTGCTTGTTCTGTCTTTTTTTGTTATATAACCCAACAAGTCCAATTTGTGCTGCTCATGCACCCATGGGTGTGTGACTATCCATTGGATTGTGGGTAACCTACCAGAGACCACACCACAAACTTCGTCTCCTTCATTTTCCCAAATTCTTAAATCTGACATAAAACTTAGTCATCATGAGACCACTTCCCTTCAAACTGTGGGCAAGTGGCTCTTTATGCTTGCCCATGTGATACTTGTCTCAAAGATTCACTTTTCTTCCAGGCCTAGTCATATGGTATCTGCTTGGCCTTGCTTCATCTTCTTAGATAGTGGTTGGATAATGGCTTATTTAGAATACAATTCTGACAGTAACAAGTTAGACCTAGGAATCTTTTTAGGTGCCTTTTTGTTATTGGTAGTTGGGAAATTATTAATATAGTAAATGTAGAGTTAGAATTTATGAGCAGTCAGAGGGAGTTACTATATTACCCAGGTATTTTATTTTCTGTTGCCTAATTTGCATTTTGTCTTTTGAGACCTATAGTCCTTCTTATCTGATAGCTATAATTTTTTAAGTTATTATTTTCACATTCTGACTTCAGTATAAAGGAAGAATCCCAATGTGTTGTATCCCCTGCTGGTTGGGTGGTGCCCAGTGGTACAGACTTGCCAAATGCTCTCTACACTGCTCCTTCTGGGCTGACTGAATAACTAAGGGCTTCGTGCATTACTAGATGCTTTCTGTGGTGGTGGTTAACATAGAAGAAAAATGCTAAGGAAGTTTCTCTTTGTTTCCTACATCACCACACCATCAAGTTATGTTATTTTAGATCTGTATGAAGAGAAGGTACTTAGGTAACTAGGATCATTCCAGTCTGCCAACAAATGCCCTATAAAAGCGATCTCACTTCAGTGTTAGAGACTCAAAGGTTTATTTGGGAAGGTCTTTTTCTCTAACATTAACTTTTAACTTTTGTTTATGCCCTATCTTGTCAGCCATCTTCATGACTAAGTAAGAAAAAGTGATATATGCCTGGTATATACATAGTTAAAGAGTTTAAGTAAAAGAATTACCTCTAAAAAGTCCATCTCACTGTGATATCCCACAGGTCAAAATAAGAGCAAGGCACAAATGAAAACACAACAAAAGCAAAGTCACTGCATTTCTCTTAGGAAAAGGATAGCATTAAGAGGGCCATGCCATATTTGTTTATATTTTCAAGCTGTTCCATAAAACAGTATTTTCTAATCAATATTTAGTGAGCTTTGAAAGGATACAAGAAAATGTTTACCAAATGGGGAATTATGGGACTGGATTTTGGCTCAGTCATAGACGGCTTGCCTAGAATACACAAAGCCCTACATTACATCCACAGTACCACAAACAAAATGTAAAACTAAACAATAGGGAGTAACACCGAGACAGAGTCACTTAATTTCAAGATAAGCTTAGTCACTAGAGAATGTTCATTTTTAATTTGTTCATATTGAAAATTCGTTAAACTGTACAGATACAATAAGGTTTGCTATTTGATAATGAAGGCAAAGGAAAGCTTGGCTACCAGGACTATATGATTTTAGAATTTAGAAGTAACTCAAATTTAATTTCAGATCATAAAGGTTCATTAGCATATGTAAAAATGAAAGGCTTTTTGCCTTTTATACATGAGCAGGCTGAGCCTTATAGCAAAGATTTCAAGAGGCTCTGCATTCATGTGGTCAGGGCCTAAAATAGTCCTATCATTCACCAACTGCTTCATCCTACAGCTTTACATTCGCATTTCCCTCACATTTCTAATGCCCGTTTCCATCACTGAGGCTTTTTCTCTTCAGCAATGTTATACAAATGGAATCAAATTCAACCCTTGAGACCAGCTTCCAATGCTTGGCATAGTGTCTACAAAATGGAGCCAAGATTTATTAATACTCCATTCATTTTTACTTCCTAACAGGATTCTATTGTCTTGATGCACGATAATTTGTTTATTTATTGTCTACCAAAGATATTTGGGCTCTTTTTTGTTTAAGGCAATTGTGAGTAGAATTTCCATAAAGATGCATGTACAAGTTCTGTATGAACATTTGCATTGGATGCTGTGTGGTACACACAGCAAATACAAAGTGGTATTCTTTAGTCAGATGGTAGGGGTATGTTGATGTAACAAAAGGTCAACCTGTTTTCTGAATGAAGCTATCACTTTTCATTCCCATGGGCACTGTATGAGCATTCCAGTTGCTCCACATGTTCACAGCACTTCCTATCAGTATGTATTGGATTTAGTGACCCCTGTAGGATGGCCTTTTATTTTTATTTTTGAGATTATAATTTAATTACAGCATTTCTCCTTTCCTTTTCCTCCTTCCAAGCACTCACATGTACCCCTCCCCACCTACAAATTCATGTCCTCATACAGTCTTTAACATAAACTTTGTCAACAGAAGTTTATTCCTTTACAGTTCTGGAGGTCAGAAGTCCAAATACAGATGTTAGAGATTGGTTCCTTCTGTAGATTATGAAGAAATGATGTATTTAGGTCTTTCTCTTTGGTTTACAGATTCTCCATCTGTCTTCTTCTCTTCCTTCTATACATGTCTGCTGCCAAATGACTTCTTGCTATAAGGACATAAGTCACATTAGATTAAGACCAAACATTGTGACGTCATTTCAATTTTACAATCTCTGTGAAAATCTTTTGTGGAAAGTATGCCACCTTGGGATTTAGGAGGTGGTCTTTTTTGTCACATTATAACAAATGACAACAAAGTAGTTACTAGATAGTAGATAAAAAGACTAAAGCTCAGGTAATTTAAACAGCATAGAAAAATAATTTGGGCTGAGAGTTTTAGAGAGACTCATTCAGGATTGATTAGGCCCATTGCTTTGAACTAGCAGGGAGGAGTCATAACAAGAATATATAAATGGGAAAAAAAGCATTCATCTTGTGATTAGACAGTAAATGGCAGATGAAGCAATATGGATCCCCATTTCCCTTTGAGGATACAACCCTACTGATCCAGGAACCTCCAAGTTCTTTTCAAAGACTCATCTTCCTTGAAGCATCATGCTGGGAATGAACTTTTACCATACAAAATTTGGGGGATACTTAAGATCCACATTTTGACAGACTACAACCCATGAATCTGAGGACTAAGTGCTTCAAGATGTGACAATCTGTTCTTTGATCTCTCCAATTTATATCTTTCTCATTGGCAAACAACAAACTACATTATCCCATGACAACATTTTCACATCTAACCACCCCAATGTCAGCTTAAGTCCCAAGTCAAGCCTCATTTAAATAAACCAAATAAGTTACGTGAGGGGACTTGGAAGAAAGTTGTTCTACATCTATGAATTATGAAAGCAGTTATCTGTTTCCTGAATATAGTGAAGAGACAGTCATAAAAATGATAATCCTCTCCGAAGTGAGATCTTGGAAGAAAAAAAAAGTCTCATAGACTGCAAGTTAGTTCAAAACCAACAGGTCAAATTCCATCAGATTCTAAGATGAGTATTCTCCATTGTTTTTGTTGTTATGTTTTCTTTAACTCAACATGCTGCTCTCTGAACAGCCTACAGTGATAGCACCTTGCACTTGGGCTTTAGGCCGTCTCACGTCTGATACCTAAGAAGTGGTTTTGTTTTCCCAGCCCTAAGGAAAGTGATTCGTGAGCCACCTTCAGGATCATTCTTCCTTTCACTAAAAGACCGTGCATCTCTGGGGCCAGATGTTTCTATTAGCCTCTCTCCTGCCTAGAGAATACAAGAAGCTTGGCAGTCTCCTTTTTATGCTATCCTTTCCCCTCAGTACAAGCGGAAAGAGTTTCTGTTGATATGTAACTCACGAAAGTCTTGTCTGCTGTGCAGTTTGCATTGGTCAAGCCATCAGGCGAGGGTATCACACAGGTCAGTTTTGTTTAACTGCATCTCAATGCCTCACTCTTCCTGGTAGTAGACCAGATCCAGGGTACAGATACCCTTCAGGTTACATCTCCGATTTCCTCTACAGGACACAACTTACTGTATTGTTGTGGTTGGCTGAGAAGTTTCTAATTCTTCAAATTCTGCATCTTTTTTATTTAACAATTTCCTCAGTAATTTATCTCTCTCCTTTCACATTTCACTATAAACAGTATGGAGAAACTTGGATATACTTCTAACATTTTGTTTAGAAATTTCAGCTAAATACCGAGTTCATCATTCACAAATTATATTTTACATGAAGAAAATGTGGAACATAACCATGCCAAGTTCTTCACCACTTTTTAATAAGGATTATCTTTTCTCTAGTTTTCAATAGCCTACCTCTCATTTCTGTCTGGAAACTTGTGTGAAGTGCCGTTAGTCTTCCCACTCCCCAGTCTCTTCGTGGTGATGTGACCTTTGGGTATCAAGCACTTCAAACCGAGTCAAATTCCAAAGCTACCTCCACAATCTACGGGACTTGTTAAAGCACCACCCACTCTGCTCCCTAGTAGAACCATAGACTGAGCACCAGAAAGAAAAGAACTTGAGTGTCCTACAGTTCCAGAGGCTAGATATCGAAAAACCAAGGAGTCAGCAAGACTGGTTCTTTTTGAAGTTCATGAGAAAAGGATGCATTTAGGCACTTTCCAAAATGTGAGACAGAAGAGGCAGAAGCCAAAACAGAGGCAGTCGAAAAAACACATATGTGGTCAAATGTTTACTGTGTCGCAGGTGCTTGCATTTACATTATCACAGTTCATAATTCTGAAGCATATAATGTGTGTCTTACAGATTAAGAAACCAAATTACTGGAAGGATGAATGAATTACCTAAGGGAAACTCCATTGCTAAAATGGAGCCAGAGGACTTAAAAACTTATCCTTTAATCTACTATTATTTCATTACAAAGGAAAAATGAAAAAGAAATATGGATATGGCCTACATTAAAACCTAACTTCCAGTACAAAAGTCATACATTCTAATCATTTCATAACCTGAAATTAGAATCCTAAATACATCCATAAATGTCATATTTCAGGACAACACAAAGCAATATGAATGTGGCAAAAATTAGTTTCCATGGCTTGAAGCTAGGCTGAAGCACCTGCCTGAGGTGTGCAAGGACCTATGTTTAATCCCTCGTGCTATAGTTCCATCCATGCAGCAAACTGATTCTACTCTTGAGTTAAAAGACTGTTTTGTTTGGGTGCTTACATCAGTCTCAAATCAGCATGGAAGAAAGCTAAGAGATTACGTAAGTCAGCCTGCCTCCATTGTCTGTTCAAAATCAGAACTTACTTGGCCTTCATGTGTTATTGTTACAGAAATTGTTCTTTGGTATTTCTTTCTCTCCTATCTTAACATTAAATACATCAATAGTATTCCATGCTTTACCTTCTAAAGACATCATTAACACGGATGCTGAGAACTTCTGTTAGACAATGTGTCTTGATCATGATTACCAAAAACAGTACTGTGGTTTGAAATCTACAATAACTCTACAAACTTTAGTAGTTGGGGTTGGAAATTCCTTTCTTTGTATTCCATTAACTACATCCAGCCTTTTTATTTCTTGTTTTAGAACCAGGGGACTGAATTATTAATATTCCTACCCTACTTTAATTGCTTTACATTTATTCCTCAGTTCTCAAATGTGGGTGAGGTTTTAAAATGGAATGTAAGATGGTACTTCCTGCCAACCAGCAAAGTAACATATAGGTGCTCTCTACTTCCTCCTTCCTGTTTCTGCCTACCCCCATTTATGGGTTCAGTTTCCAGAGTTCGTAGCACATGTGGAGGTTTCTTTGTTTGGCATCCATTAAAAGACATGGGCACTGCCTGCCACAGTATGCTGCCAAAGAAATGTCATCTTTATCAAATGGGAACAAACCCAGAATAGGGTATATTCAAGGAAGAAAAAAAAAGTACTAGCCCCTCCCCCCTTTATAGCAGCCTCTGATTACAGTTGTAGATTCCAGCAGATTCTTTCCAGCTAAGAAAATGTGTCACTTGAGGCAGAGATCCCGATTTCTGAATCGTGACAGCAACAGCTGAGCACTAAAGATAGACAGTCAAAACACCATTTTCTGTACATTTTCAGTTGTGAAAAAGCAGTTACAGTACATTATGTCTGAGATATATTGTTTTAACCCTGTGAAGCTCTGCTAGAAGAATATTTATGACAGAAAAAAGCTGTTAATTTATGCCTCCGTTGTATACATGCAGCTTTAAAAATAAGTCTTGGCTTTTTTACCCTCTCAGTGTGATGTTTTCGAATGGTGTGTGTGTGTGTGTGTGTGTGTGTGTGTGTCTGTCTGTCTGTCTGTCTGTCTGTCTGTCTGTTTGTATACATTGTATGCATATGTAATCATTACAGTAGGCTCTCATCTTAAATAAATGAGACTTTATTATAAATACATGCAACCCATCAAATGGCACCCCCAGTACCTGCCTGGCCAGCGTTTTCCTAGATATTTCTACCATTCCCTTTCTTATTTCCTTCAGGAATCTGTTCAAGTCTTGTCCTCAGAGAGGCTGCCCCAGCCCCCTTACATGAATCAACTCCTTGCCCTCCTCACTGTCTCAGTTCCATTCTAATATTCTCTAACACTCCTGGACTTACCATTGCATGACACACCCTCCCACTAGAATAAATACACTATGGGAACAGAGATCTTTACTGTTTTACTTGCCACATTGACACCAGTCCCTGTAGCAGTATTGGGCATATGGTAGATACTCAATAAACGTCTGTTTAATAAAGAAAATAGCACAATCAAACTGCAAAAGTATTCACTCTGGGCTCCTGTGAAGCACCATCTGCCCATTCTCAGTGGCTTCAACCAAGTACTCAGGCAATTTCATTTTTATAACCATTGAGAAGAGGCGCTGAAAGAGACAGGCATAAGCCTGGACTTAAATTCATGACTCCTCAGGGCCTTCAGCCATCACTGCCAAGGTTCCATGGAATCCTAACCCTCCATAAGCAGAGATATAACATAGTTCTCTCTTCCTTAGTAGGGACACTGCTTGTGAGATGGAGGACAGAGCAAATGTGAACTTGTGACCTTCCCAGTAGAGTAGCTACACCACAACCCAACAGGCTTTGCTTTCAGATGGCACAATGGTAACACTGTGTGCTGAGCAGTGATTCACTGAGAAGCAGGAGCTCTGCCAAGGCAGGAAGGCAATCTGTACAGAATACTCCAAAATCTTTTGTTTTCAAAATGAGAGCAACAGTTCAGGGAAAGGTAAATGCCCAAGTGACACATATCCCTCAGGCAGAAGACACACCATCTATGAATTTCTTATTATAAGTTTTTAATACTGGAGTTACCAAAAGAGGCTTCCTTTTAGCAAATTAATCAAAATTCTGTTTGAAACTATTTTCACTTATTGTAAATAGATGATAAAGATAATGATAAAGATGACAATGATGATGGCACAAACTAGAGAAACAGTCCAAACACAATTATATTATGAGATAGCAAAAAAATGTAGTAATAATGTTTAATGGGATTTTGAAAAATGCCTGCAAAAATCCCAGCTGGATGAAAAGGGAATGAGATGCCAAGGTGCCAGACCTTTACATCTGTATGAAATTCTAAGTGATTCAGTATTCAAAACATTGAGCCTGTTGTCAAGGAGACTATGGGAAGCACAGCAATTCTGTTCTTAATTCTAAGCTATCATTTATATGGTCCAAAAACATGGCATTATAATTAAGAACTATTTTGCCATAGATAACATTATATTTTCTAAAGAGAAATTCGGATGTTTTTATTAAGATTCCTAAGTACAAAAAAATATAGCAATCTTTAAAGAATCTGCCTGTAAAAATACTTATGCAAAAGCACATTAAACCCTGATAAACTGAAGCACAATCAAGAAAAAACATGGCCTCAATGAATGATTTATCAGGACTCTGTGCATTGAAATCAAACCTAAGATACCTTCTTCATCATCCTTGGGCAATATCTTTAAGCTTTCTGTTTCTGAGTTTCTCAGCCATAGACATAAATGTTCATATCAAGTACTCCACAGAGTAATTTATGTAAATGAATTAATTATAATTTAAATGTTAAATTGCACATCATTTTCAATTGCAATCTGGAACATATATCTGCATTGTATACTACTTGCAATGTCTTCAGTGTTATAGACATTATCACAATCATTTTTAAGTATTATCTGTAAAGAAAGACATTCCAGCAACATGGCTTTGACCCTACTAGTTATCTGCTGGATTTTTATTATCACCTTTCCGAAACTTACTTTTTCTCCTCCAGAACTAAAGCTTTTTAGAATAGGAGTAAATACTTTGATTTTGTGAATATATGTAATAGTTCTTGAAATAGTGAGAAACTATCTCCATTTCTCAACAGTAAAAATGATAATATCCTATCTTGTTTTTTATTAAAAGTATAAAAAAGGACAAAAAGGAAACAAATATTTGCTAAGGGATTATTTTTATTAAAATTTTGAAGTACATTCTTAGGCTGTGGTAAAATAATTACAGCATAACAGCTTTCTTTTTTCTTATGCATTTTTATTTAAGTTAAATATTCATTTTACATTCCAAACCCATTTTCCTGTGTCCCCATCTCCTCCTATCTCAACCCTATCCACTCCTCAGAGAGGATAAGGCCTCCCTTAGGAAGCCACCAAAGTCTGGGATACCAGGTTGAGGCAGGCTAAAGCCCCTGCCACCTCAATCAGGCTGCATACCAGCTTTCTTACGTAGAAATTTTGCAGAGAAAGTTTGAGGACTGTGAAATTTGGACTCAAAATGCCCTAATGATGATCCAGTGCCTTTCTGTCATGGTTCTACATTCCTTGATTCATGCCAGTGGGTCACCTAGTGTGACTTTATAGCTGGCACTTGGAATTCTATTTTCCTACATAGTCTCAACTTGTCCTTAAAGTTTGATGCCTTGTGAATC
Source organism: Mesocricetus auratus (assembly GCF_017639785.1). Lineage (NCBI taxonomy): Eukaryota > Metazoa > Chordata > Mammalia > Rodentia > Cricetidae > Mesocricetus > Mesocricetus auratus. The sequence continues at coordinate 36,703,388 of NW_024429197.1, forward strand.
CAAAAGTGGAAGAAAGGACTAAGAAATCTTTGTTTCTGATAAGTTTTCAAGTCACTCTGATGGATGCAGTATCTGTGAACCAGTGTGCCACACCATGCTTCCGGGGTTGATTTTATGGAATTCCAGCACATATTGAAAGAAGGAGGAAAATATGCAATTACTAAAATGAGCTGGTTAAGATTCTTAAATAGAGACTCAGTGGACTAAAGGTAGCTTTAGTTACATGGTGAAAATGGACTTTTTCAAATTCAAGAATGAAGATGAGAAAACGGGTGTCATCTCATGCCAAGTGAAATAATTGGTTTTGAAACATGTAAGTATGGTTTGGTGTTCTACACAGCATTATCACTGACCAAGAAACTCACTCACAGCCAAGGAAAGTCAACAGAAACCAAGAAGAAATGTGGCTTTAAGAGCTGTGAACTCATCCTAAGTTAGCTTCCTTATACAACCCAAGACCACTTGCCTAGAGAATGGTACTGCTCACCATTGACTAAGCCCTACTACATCAATTAATGATTGAGATAATTATCCCCCATAGACATGCCCACAGGCCAACTTGATCTAGGCAGTAATTTAATGGTGCCTCTCCTCTAAACCTATTCTGAAAGGAAGATAATGGTTTGTGGAGTTGCAAAATGAATATTGTGATCATTGACTGCAATGGAAATCAAATTGACATGGAGCGGCCCACCCCGGTCATGTTAACATATGTATATTTTCTATGCAATAAACTAACTTAAAGATGTAGTTAGATGTAGTGTTAAGTGGCTTGTTGGAAATACCAGTGAGATCTTGAAAAGGAATTGTGTTCAAGCAACTTGTGATTCACACACATAGCCCTGCACACTGTTGTTGGATACACCATAGTTACCAGAGCAGGTTCTCTTGGCCAAATTCACTTCCACACCAGGGTGATGGATTTACATTATTCTACTTTGGGGAGACATTTCATTTTATCACATCTGTTTCCAAATAACTAGAACCATAAAAAGTTGCAGGAAAAAAATAAGCCTGGTTCTAAAGGTGAATTTTTAAAGAAGTTAGCAGTTCCAACAGACATATGACCCAAATGGTAAATCATAATCAGGAATACAGCAAGCTAAAGAGCTGAATAAGCCTGACCAGGGGCCATTCCCTGAATGAATGATCTCCTGCCTTTGGGAAACTGGTTATCTAAATAGCAAACTAGTACATAAAAGAAGGAGCAATCCTACCACACATCTGCCTCTAAACATAGCTGTAAATTGAGGTTTAAGAAACTTTAAAAATAGCTGTACCTATTAAAAAGAGACTGAAAATTCAACAAGCACACAGTATAATAACCTAATAAAGCTACAAGAGTCTCTTCTCAATATAACTGGCCAAACCAACATGATTTCATAACAAAGACGAGTCAACATGTGGAGCAAGACAGTTACTTAAGATTCTGAGCTATAAGACCTGACATTTGGAAGCACAGAGGAAGGAAACAGAAACCACGACCTACTTTATTTTTGTTATTTATAGCAACGCTCATTTCAGAATCCTCTCAAATTACATATTGTTTTCATTATAGGGCTATAGCAAAGTGTCTGCTTCCAAGGTAATATTGAGAGTTAATCAAATTGGATGCTAATAATTAATTGCAGTTCATTTTTGCTTCTTTCTTTTTTCCAAGCTGCTGCTGCTGCAAACAGCATCCTCGTTGAGCACTGTCAAAGACCATCATGCTCTACATTATAGCAGTCGGACTATATATCACTCTCAGCACTTTCATTTCACTTCGGCTACACAGCATTCTTCAAACTATGCCAGGCTACACAGGTAGAATGACTCTACATTCACTAAGGAGTGATTCGGGTCACAGAAGATTGTTCATGAAGTGGTTCCCTTGGCATCTCCCCAGTGGATACATTACAATTTATCAGTAGAGAAATCTGAGTAGGTGCTTCACACTGCATAGAATTATATAGGTGAGAGAGGCATGACTATTGTCAACCTGTCTGCTACTTTCTAATGAATCCAAAGACAGTATGATGGTGATATTTTATGTGGAAAAAGCAATTAAGTCACTAAAGAGCCAGCTGCCATTTTCCAAGTACATAGTTACAATGCTATGAATTAAAGAATAAGTCACCTATCTCAATTGTCCAGATGTTAGTCATTGGGGAATTAAGCTGAACATGGCAGGCTTAACTGAGATGTGCCTCCAGGTCTCAGTTTTTTTCTTCCCCCTCATTCCCCATCTCCCCAAGTATCTGACCATGCCAACCTCCTGCTTTGTAATATTCACTGACCTCAGGTATCCACAAGGTGAGTTGCAGTCTTTCATCTAATGCCTCCTTAGAAGCTCTCTAGCCGTCCCCACTCTCTCACCCCTCCCCCCTGTCTAACTGGACAGTGATCTTATGAACCAAAGATCTGTTGTCTGATCTAGAATCTTTTCTCAGCATCACCTCCTGCCATTTCTCTATTCCCCTTATATAAACAGCCCATAGCAACTAGTGTCAGTTTACTCTATTATGCTAAAATTGTGATTGTTTATAAAATATGATGTATAAGTCTAATGTTAAATGAATATCTACCCTGTAATGTGAAGTGTACTTACAATGCCATTAAAGTATGGGGGGAATCCAACCAATTTTATATCACCTAAAAGCCACAAGTGGATTTTCAATGTTAATTATTACCTTTTCCTGCAGCTAGTAAGCACCTTCCTAAAGCTTCCTCAGTCTCCCAAATCAGTGACAGCTGGGACCAATAGTCAAAGCAAAAGTCTATGATGTGCATTTCATACTCAAACTCTAACAACAAAGAATTCAAATTACTAGTTCAGGCATTCTAAATCCTACTGTCTCATCTAAGAATACTCAGTGGTGACAAGTGGCTTCTCTAACAAGACAAACTTCCCTGAGTAAAACTCTGTACATGCCTCTGTGTGTGAGAGAGAGAGACAAGGATAGAGAATGTGCATTTGTGTGTCAACAGAGGAGAGAGAAAGAGCGAGTGTGTGCAATTGAAAGAAAGGGTCACAACTCTCTCACTGGAGGAAGGACTCCAAGCCCACGTCTGCATTTACCTTGTGTGTTGGCCTATTCCCAGTGACACATAACAATGCTGGACATACAGAGAATATATTCAATAATCCTCTGCATAATGCCTTAATAAACAAATGAGCTTCGGAAATTAGAAGAGGAAAAGGAAAGAAAATATGAGGGACCCCTTGGAAATGGAGATACTTCTTGTTGCTCTGAGAGAAAATTCACTTGGAGTTACTCTAGTCTGATTTCCCTTGTAAAATGTATAAATGGGCCGGCAAGATGGCTCAGTGGGTAAAGGTGCTTGCTATCAAGCAAAATGATATGAGTTCAATCCCAGGGACCCACATGATAGAGGAGAAAACCGATTCCCCAAAGTTTTCTTCTGCCCTTTACCCATGTGCCGTGACATGTGTGCACACAATAAATAAACACAAATAAATAAATAAACAAACACTCAAACAAATAAATACTTTTTTTTAAGTGTGTAAATGGAGCCACATAAAGGAGAAGCCATCCACTGTCAACAGAACCACTGTGGCTAGAGCCCACATCACCAGCTTCTCCGGCCATTGTTCATTCAATCAGGTCATTCTGTCCACAAGCATAGACCAGAGGCTCTCCGGCAAGAAAGGTTCTATTCCCCCCAAGTGTGCATACTCCTGATTCATGACAGCTGTGCCAGGAACTGTGCTAAACAAAACAAGTGTGTGTGCTCCTGATACATAACTTCTGTGCCAGAAACTGTGCTGCATAAGGGGAGTAACAAGTACATAAGATCTAATTTTTGCCTAGTGGAAAACAGTTTGTAGAAAGCTTGATCTAGTAATTGGGAACCATCATAATTCACAGTTTTCATTGTTAGAATTTTTCTTGACAGATGAACTGTTTAAAAATATTAAGTTTTATACTTCTGGGAGAAAGGGGCATTCACTTAAAAAGAAAAGAAGACCTGATAGCGTCCTCAAAACTGTTCACCACTACTTTGTCTTTTAAGCCTATGAAAGCAGCTGACGTGCTTTGCTCTTTATAAAATGTGTCTGTGTTTATCCCAAGAAGGCATCCCTCTGTACTGGGTTTATTCTGACAACAGTGTGTGCTTTGTGGCCCTTTGAAAAAAGAATCCTGCACCAACCTCTCTTAGGTCTGGTAACCACAGATTAGGCAAAGCTGAATTCTAATGAATCAGACAAGCAAAGCTTTGTTCTCCATGCTCTACAGAGAGACATGATATCCTCATTGAGCAGGCATCATTCACGTTGCCTGGGGTGTTCTCATTCCTCCAGCTTTTCCCTGTTCACCTTTCCAAAGCCTATCCCTAAATAAAAGTGTAGGGGCTTCTACTTTCTATGGCCCTGTCCCACAAACATAGCACATATACCCACATTTGTAGAAAATTATGTGTAAGACAGTCAGTCCCTTTAAGATCCTTCAAGAACACAATAAACAATGTAGATGGAACAATAAGCCTTCAGTCATTCAACACAGGTACAACTACCCTGCATAACAACTATTAATAGACTGTATTTTTGTAGTCTTGTATCTAACATAAACAGTGCATTCAAATACAATATTCAACCCATTTTATATTTTTTATTTTATGTTTATGAGTGTTTTGCCTGTATTTATGTATGGGTACCATGTACGAGTCTAGCGTCCTTGGAGGTCAAAAAAGAGCATTAGATCCAATGGAACTGGACTCACAGATAGTTATGAGTCACTAAGTGGGCTCTGGGAACTGAATCCAGATCCTTTGCAAGAGCTACAAGTGTTCTTAACTTCTGGGTCATCTCTCCAGGCCCATATTAGCATTTTCTAACCTTAATAATGTACAAAATCTTTATCCATTAAACCGTTTCTTCATAAATATTACCAAGTATCCATCCATATTTTAATAAGGCCTTGCCATTTATACATACAATGGGTTCTACTTTTGCAACACACTCATTTGAAACTTAGGATTTTCTTTTTCGTTCAGAAATGCCAAAGGTGTATACAAAGTATTTTTATCATGTTCACACAACTGCCTCCCTCTTGCTCTATCCCAGATGTCCCAACATGTCTCCTGCTCAATTTCATGCCTTCTTTTTAAAAAATTAATTACCCACTGAGCCCAATTAGTGCTGTCCATATGCACATGGTTGTGGGGCCATCTACCGGGGCATGCGCAGCCCTTCCACTGGCCACACTCCCAAAGAAAACTGACTCTCCCTTCTTCAGCAGCCATCACCTGCTAATAGCTCCTCAGCTGTGGATGGAGCCTCGGGAGTGGTGCTTTTGTTTTTGTTGCCGTTTTTGTAGTTTGTTGGTTTGTTTGGCTTGTTCGGTTTTTCATTTCCAACATCATTTCAGCTTGGCCTTTCTCCAGCAATTTTATCTCTTTATAGAATTCTATTTTCATGTCATAGATTGACTTGATGATTTCATTCAACTCTGTTGTTGATCTCCCGGGATGCCTTCCCAACCTCTTCAAGTTGCTTGAACATAGCCCTGAACATTTTGACCTGTTTGTCTGGGAGTGCTTAGAGGTTGTCCTCATTGGGGGATGTTACTGTGAGATTACTAATTTTTGGAAAAGCCCTGTTTTTCATTGTTCCTTTTGGTTTTGGTTTTGCTGAAGGACATGTACATCTTAAGTTAGTTTGTTGAGGTTTTAGGCTGTTGTTGAGTCATTTTTCTTTGCATGATATTCAGTAGACCACCAAGTTGTAGGAGGCTGAGATGCCATCTTGTGGCCACAAGTTCTGTCTGTTGACTTCCTCTGAGGGTCCAGTACTGTCTACAACAACAATCACTATTCTAAGGTCAACAGACCACTGACTGATCCCTCCCTATTGCTGTCTGGTATGACTATCCATAGATACCTTACCCTAGGCCGCTTCTGGACCTGCTCTGGTTACACAGCTTATACTCCAAGGTTTATAGTTCCAGGTAACTGTGTGTCTTACTCTAAGTGCACTCTGGGCTCTAGAGCTTCTCTCCTGAATTTTGAAACTCCGAGCCTTATCATAACATTTTATAGCTTGTTTTAACTAAGTAGTAACATATTTTAATATCTTTTCATAGGAGCAAATATTCTAAAATATGCCTTTAGATGGTTGACTAGTCTATTATGTGGCTTCAGATTAAATCATGTTAGGTTATTGGAGATGTACATCCCAGTTAAAAACTGGGCTGATACCCAAAGAAGTAGAATGAGATAGAGCCCAAGAACCTCCCACCCCAGTTTCTTTATTTGGATTTGTTTTTTGCTTCTCTCTTCACTTGCTGCAACTACGTCAGTAGCTGTCACCTAATCAGTTTTCAGAGGGTCTCAAATGACCTCTTGAACACCTACCTAATTTGGATAAGCTGCTTGGTCTGAAGACTTGCATGGGATAGCAAATCTCATCATCCTTGCTACAGGCTTGAAAGAGAGGATGTTATTCAGCCAAGTCATATGTTTAGGATAACTCCCACAAGACAAGCATCCCCTACTACAATTGGCTCCAGGTTCCACCTTACCCAATGAGGCACATCTGGGAGGTGTCTTACATTACAGCAGCAGACCTCCCTATACAGCAGACAAGGGGGCACAGGATTGCATATTTTTCAACTCTGGGGTGACCCAGCACCTGTACTTGGAAATGAAGGTGCTGCCGAACTTACTCACTGTTGTGTGCCGCTGAAAGAAAGCTGCTGTTAAGCTCTCTGAATGATAGCCAGCAATTACATTTATTTGTCAAGGCTGCAGGGTCTAACCTAGAAGATAGCAAGTACTCGGGAAGCACTAATTACTATCATTATTCCAATTATTAATATCTATTAAAGAACTATAAACTTGTAATTTTATAATAAATCTTACCTCTCAAAGAGACAGTGAATTACATCGAGACCCCTACAGCTAGCATGGCACGTCTTGACCTCCTCTCTGTGTTGTAAACATGTCAAGCACACTTCTTCATTCCAAGGCCCTTGACTCTCTGGCCCCTTTTACTTTCCTGAGTCTCTTGGTGGCTCATTAATTACCTCGTCCAGATCTTTGCTCAGTGTTTACCTGCTCAAAGGCAGCTTTCTGAGCCTCTCCAGAAAGCTGCCGTCCCCAGTCTCTAACCAACAGGCTTGATTTTGCTCTGGCAGTCACCAAACTTTCTCCATATGGCTGGTGTGTTCCACATATGCCATCTTGGCAAAGGGAGGCTTTGGGGGGCAAAACATTTGTCTCTCTTTCTCATCATTCAGTCTGCAATTCCTGCAACAGTGCATTCTGTGTGCTCTTGACAACAGTGGCCATATCCACAGACTATGAAAGCATGAAGATGCTTCCTGACTTGCACGAACTAGGTACCTGCAAGAGTGCAGGCAGCTCTGACCCCAAGCCTCACTCAGAGTGTGGAACGACTGGGAGGACTTTGTGTGTTCGGTTCTCGATGCCTGTTCACTAGCATGTTTTTTTCCCTTCCTTCTGAACTTCAAGCTTTCTAGTGACACCTAGTGGCCTCCAGAGACTGTTCAAAATTGTAGAAGGCTTTTGAGCGGAATTTGGGGCCCTTTGTTGAAAAACACAGTAGATCACAAAATATGCTCCCTTCTTTCTGTCTCTGTCTCTCTGTCTCTCTCTCTCTCTCTCTTTCTCTCATGTGTACGTGTGTGTGTGTCTGTCCATCTGTGTATGAGTGTGTGAAATATATGCACATACAACATACACACACACACACACACACACACACACACACACACATATACACACCCTTCACAGTCCTGAGAAACAGCATTTATTTTTACCACAATTCTGAGTTCTGGGAAGTTTGTTCAATGCACCAGACCAGAATATAGTATAGTGGGACTAAAAATCCCCGCCTGCCTGAGTACTGAAGTGACATAGAACTCAAGCCATGCTGTTCTCTGGCTAGAGTGAAGCATGGGCTCAGCATGGTATGATCAATCATGGGCCATGGCAGTGGTAACTGTTTCACACTCTCTTTTTCCAAGCTTAGGATGAGATTCTAGCTTCCATGTCTGTCACTGGGCTTTGATTTCTACGGGCTACATGAATCTACTCTGTTACCCAATGAGAGCAAATACCCTCCCCAAGTTCTTGATTCTTGGATATAGTGAAACAAGAACTCGAAAAGGTACTGCAGTGTTCTGGAATCTTGAAAAGTTCTCTTGAGATCAAGATCCTGGAACCTGAGGCATAGATGCAAAGCAGTAACACATCCAATAATAAAATATGTGAGGATGCATATATCATATTCAGGATAGCCAAATTCAGTAGAAGATGGGGACTTTTGAATGAATCAAATCACTGCCTTGTTCGATGACTGAATTCAGGATTTAAATTATCGCGGAGAGGCAGTGTGAGCAGTAGGGAAAGCCTGGCCGCTGGTCACCAGTGCTGCCTATGCAGGCTTTGTGATCAAGGGCTGAATGAACCAAACCAATTTTCTGCCTTCCCATTCCTAAAAATTGGGGAAATATCTACTTGCAAGGCTTTTCAAATGTAAGGAAAGATGAAGCTTCCAGGAGTAGAGTAACCCACAACAGTACTTATTATTATTGAATATTGAATTCCCACCCCACACCTTCAAATGAATTATTTCATTGGTACCTGCCAGAAAACCTGACTTCAGTTTTCAGCTCTTGCAGACACGTGTGTCATATCTGATGGGAAGTGTGTCTGCTGGCTGGGTTACTCATCCTTTATGTTCAAGCAGGCCTATCTCTTCTCTAATTCCCAGGAGTGTGATTGAAAAAAAATGCAATTTAAAGGCTTTTACATTTGTGGTAATGGTCGTTCTGTAACTGAATGCTGTAAAACACGGGAGGTTGTTACAGAGTCAGAAACAATCAAACAAATCTGAAACGTGAATGGAAGCACATCAGAGGGTAATGCTTTCAAAATTCGTATGCAAATGAATGCCACATAAGTGAAAAACACCCTGTGCATTTAAAGCTACATAACAGTCATTGTTGGAACTATAGAAGACAAACAGTGCAACCATGCTGCCCCCTAGTGTTGGAAAATAAAACAAGAAACACTTTCTTTGCTTATCTTAACTACTCTTAGACAAAATTACAAACTTAACTTTTCCTAAATGAAGTACTGAACAGTATGCTCATAATCTGAAGTGAGATCCATGAATTAAAAGCATCAGTAATGGGAACACCACATGAGTTATCTGCCTTTCGTTTGTACAACTCACCCCATGCCTAGACAAACTATCCTATAACCACCTATTTAACTACAGGCTTGGCTTTATAATGTTTTTGAAGACAGCTAGCTGGATATTACCTCATGTCAATTATTGACTACAAACCACATTTTATTTATTGATGATGCAGACACAGTGAGTTTAGTTAAAGGAGGGAGGAATGCATAGAGGCCAGAAGGATTGCAATCCTCCTCTCTATACTGTCTCTGAGACTAACAGAGTTGTCTGTTTATCTCACTCATTTACTCAGAGGGGGATGCTACCGATGGAAGCCACCGGCAGAAGAAACAGAAAGCATATGTGAGATACTGCTTGGATGGAAAGGGTGTGTCTATCTGTTTTCTAACCTTGCCAAAATGTCACAAATGAAGGATTCTCTTACAGCTCCAGGGGACAGCTATCTGAAATCAGAGCATCCATGGGGCCAAGCCTCCCCAGAAATTCTGTAGACACCTTATTGCATCTGCCTAGCTTCTGGTCACACCTGTTGACCTTCCGGACTATTTCAACAGCCACGTCACTCTAGTCTCCACCTTCATCAGAAGAACATACGCTTCCTGTTGTCTGACCTTCCACATGGCATTGTCCTCTCCCTGTTCAGACGCTTGTCTCACCAGATTAGGGAACCCACCCTACTCCAGCACAATTTCAATGTGGTCACATTTTCAGGTTCTATTTCTAAATCAGGTCACATTAGTGATATCAGAAATCAAACTTTGCTATATCTTTTGGAGAGACACAATTCAAGCCACAACAGCAAGGAAAAATACACCACCTTTATTGTAAAGTAGAAAGTCACTGTTTTAATGGGGAACCCCTTCTGCTTTTACCTAAATCTTTCTCATAACCAAGCTACTAGTGATCATGGAGCATCATTCTAAATAAGGTGGTAGAAGGACCCCCATCAAGGTGGATACTCTAACCTAAGGTTAACTTGATCAAGAAACTACCTAGGGAGCTTCTATAGTTTCATAGCCTGGAAGCTTGAGAAGAAAGGACAGAATGATGGGTCCAGAAGGGCATTTGGAGAGGCTTCTCTCTTGTAAGGACAAAGTCCTGCTTGGTGGTTTCTAGCCATCCTGCTCAGTGCTCCAGCGCAGTTCACATATGTTCCCAACCCTTTCTTTGTTGTGACTTTATTTTCAGAGGACACATGTTATCATGTAAATGGGTAGCTATTGTTGACTGGCTGTTCCTTCCATCTTGAAGCATTCCCTAAATCAGGAAGAAGTAAACAGTGTCCATGAGCCAGGAGACTGCAGTGCAACAGTTTTGTAAGGAATTCCCATAGTACAGTTTACTCATGATGGGTGGGATTTTCAGTGATGCTGCTGTATTTTAGTTACTTACCCTCCTTTAGGCAACTCCAATATACTCACTGGTTCATTAAGGTTGGCTTGAGTGGTAGCATTTCTTTTATCTGTCAGTGTCCTCTGTAGCTGGCAAAGTAACATGACCTATGTAGACTCTGTGCCAAGAACTTACAGTTAAATCATTCAGCACTCACCAGACTTTTCAGAGGGGGCACAAAGGAATGCACAAAAACCCTGCAAAGTCTCACTGTTGGTTAGTGACAGGTCTTATCTTAAGCATTTGATTCCAGAACTCATTGTCTGAATCTTCCTTCTTGTTTGTTCATATGGCAGTAACTGTAGTTAGGTTGTTTTTCTTTTTAATTTTTAACTGAAAGTTTTCAAATACTTACAGGTCCTGATATCAGGATTCTTTTTGGTGAGAACAGAAGTTCACATATAAGGGACATAGGCAGGATTTGGTGCCACACTTTTCCAACTATCAAACTTAGGCTACTACATAACTAACACTATAAGAATCTGCATCCCCCAAATCAGCCGTGCTATTGATGAAGTTAATGAAAAAAATGTGTGCCCTCTTGTTTAAAAAGACTATGAATTTTAAGGTGCAACAGAGCATTAAATGAAACCCTTGGACCTTCTATATGCAGGACCCTTGGTCTTTCCTGGAACCATTCCTAGACCTACCTCATGTCTGGTGGTTTAAAGAGCTTTGGGAAGAAGAGGCAAGACACATTAAACTTCTCTGTTCCAGCATCTTTGGTGTTCTTATCTGTGGCCATTTTTATGACCCCAGTTCAAAAATATCTGACAAGAATTACAATATATAGCAAAGAGTCAAAGAGAGAATATAGTACCGTATCTGGAAAGTGCTGTGAGACACGGGTCCATTGACAACTTACAGGAAAATATATATGATCTTAACGATCAGAGTTCAGTCCCTGTCCCTTTGAAGAAAAGGTGAGATCAGAGAGCAAGTGGGTAACCTGTTGTTTATTGCTTATTTCTTTCCAAAATGACATTATACTAGATTATTTCTAATTGACTAAAATCTGTGACACAGCATAAATATCTGAAGTGCAATTCTGTAAGCAGAAAAGAGTCATGTGGGTTCTGGTTGTTTGTGGCATTTGTTTCGTTTTGTTTGTTTGATTGATAAATAAAACTGATTTAGGTCGATCTCTCCCAGGAGAGTTCTGAGATGGATTTGCACATGAGGAGAAGGGGGGTCCATGAAATTCAACCTGCCCAGAACTGAGGGAAGCAGGATTTTCTGAGGGAGTGAACTCTGGCAGTCACAGGAATGGCTCTGTCAGCTCTACAGGAAGCACACACTAAGATGGTCTCGGAGAAATAGCCAGACTCACAGGTGCATACGCAGATGCGCTAATGGATGCTGAATAGCGGCTGCCCTTGGGATGTTGGTCTCTTTAAACAAAAGCAAACCAGAGAGGGTATCCATGAGCTAAAAACACTAGCAACTAGAGAAAAGAGTGCTTCCCTCCTAGAAGCTGCAGCGGCGTCATGGCAACTCCATAAGGCACACTTCAGAGACTATAAACTTTTTATAACTCAATATACTTATATCCTCGTCCCCAAAACTTCTGCTTCCCTCAGCATGGAGGAGGGAGTTTCAACCACCTCCTACTACATGGCAGTCATTTCATGGTACATTCTGGAGCTTCCAAAGCCTACCTTACACTAAGAGACAAACAAATCTTTTATAGGCAGCTACTGAACCTGTGAATAGTGGTGTCGAAGGGAGGCAAAGTGTTTCTCAGGGCTATCACAGTAGCGTGTCCAGTGGATATTGACAGGTGGGACCAGGCAATGACCACATATAAAGGTGTCAAAACTTCCAGCACCAAGGTGAGAGTTTTTAAAAAGCAGTTGAGGCATCAACATGCAGAATAAGTGCTAAAGGGGTTTTATCCCTAAACAAATTAAACAAATTGCTTACACTACCCCACTTTAAGGCTCAGAGAACATTGCAGAAGAGGGTGCAAATAGAGTTAAGAGCAAAACAGTTCGGTGAAATCCCATTCTTGAGACAGGGTGTAACCAATGTAATTAGAAAACCAGAGCACCAGCAATTAATTGTACATAAGACAGAGTTAAAGACAGTAGTGTTTTCATTAGAATTACTATATAATGATGAAGCAAGAAATGCTATAATTCTAGACGTGTATTCAAGTAACAAAATGGTGTCAAATTTTAATAACTAAAACTGACAGAATTACAAAGAAACTACTCTCTACCAATTCTGTGTTTGCTTTTGTTTTGTTTGTTGTAGATTTTGCATGCAATGAAGTCATGCTGTGATATCTGCTTTAATGAGGAGGAAGGCTCAAAGCAACTGAAGTTCACCCAAACTCACACATCTAATAAACCATTGAAATTCCAAAATATAGTAAAAATTATAAATGTTTTTTTAAAATCCTAAATAAGTAAAGAAATACACATGCTGATGGGTAAAAGATTCAAAACTGTTGCATTTCCAGCTCTCCACCATGCCGCCATAGAGTCAATCCAGTCACAATCCACACAGGCTTTGACAAAATGTGATTGATTTCAAACTGTGTGGGAGTCGACAGTGGACCAAGAAGAACTCACAGCTGGGGAACAGCAGAGTGAGGGAGCTGCTTACAGGTGAGAATTATTAGTTATGTGCACAGATGCACAGACCCAACAGGAAGGGCAGGGGATGCAGCACCAGAAGCCTTCTGTATGACAGAAAGTGCACTTTGAATGGTTGAGTGGAGAATAGGCCAGCAGCAAAACCTTAAACTCTCAAAACATTTCAGGAGATATGAAATAAGATTCTTCAGACTTGGGTTTTAACCATATTTCTGAGACACTAGGCATCAGACTGAAAATGCACTGCTTCATGCAGCTAAGACTGTTATTCACTGACGTAGCCATGGAAGGAATAAAAAAGAAGCCTGTGAAGAACAGGGTATGTTCAGTACACATGCATGAAAGCTAATTAGCTTTTAAATATGTTCTTTAGATGACTGCAAATCACTAACAAAGAAGGAATGTATGGGCAAATGAACAAAACACCCAAATAGCTTGGTCACAAAAATTAAAGAAAAATGGCAAATGAACATTTGAAAACCAATGAAATTCATTAGTAAGCATGTAAGCACAAATTAAAGCCACCAATGATTCTAAAGCACAATGACTAAACTGACAAAAATTTAGAAGTCTGGCAATGTCAAGAGACAGACTGTATAGAGAAATGGGAGTTTCTGTACAGTGTCGCATAATTTTCGATCAATCACTTGGAAAAATAATTTGGTGCTTCTTATGAGCTTCGGTGTGTGTTTATCCTGTGACACAGCAAAAGCTACAGCAACACTTACCTCTTAGTGGAAAGCTTCTGCATGTGTGCATGTCAGAAGACACGGAGGGTGACAAAATAAGAGTTAGCAGTAACTTCACTGTAATATAAACAAAAGTAAAGACAGCATCTCAAAGCTCCACTGCACTTTCTGGCAATGATGACTCACAGTTCACACTTTTACTGGGATCCTGCTGCTATTAGAAATAAACAAGGAGGAAATCCTCCAAAAAAACTGTGACCTATATACCTTTTCTGGTATTTATAGTGGTTTTGTGTGTGTGTGTGTGTGTGTGTGTGTGTGTGTGTGTGTGTGTGTACACACTCATGCACCTGTGGACAAGTTTGTGTGTTCACAAACTTGTAGGGATACATGTGTGTTACATCAGCTTTGAGGACATGGAGTTGAGTGATTTAGTCTGATGAGAATGATGGAAAAGCTGCTGTCAAAATGTTGCTTAAACCAACACCTTTTGCTTCCTAAACTGAATTAAAACCATGTTCCCAGGAAGTAAAAATAGTGCCCTATAGAATGTGCTGAGTTCAGTCTTTTCCAACCCTTAACTGCTCTCAGAAGCAGGAATGACACTGTGGCAAAAACAGCTCCTCTCTAGGGACTCAGGGCATCATTTATAGCTTCTGTTTCAGGTTTAATGCAGAATAAATCTGCTGACAGCTTGGAATGGGCCCTATGTGAATAAATTACTGAAGAAAACTGGAGAATCTTTCTATGTCTCTTCTTTGACTGCCCCATTGACTATGAGCTGGGACTGAATGGCCTTTCAATGACAAAGGAATGTCATTCCAACACTCATGGTTTACATTGGCTAACTTAGTAAGAGTAGCAGATTCCTTACCTAAAGTCAGAAGCTTTCCTAACATACCATGCCCAGTGAATACACTCCCTGTACTCTGTTAGGCCTCAGAAATTAATGAAATAGTTCCTGTCCTCAAGACTCCTGTGTAAGTCAATGAACTATTAAATCAGTCGTTGTTTGTAATGTCCAGGTTATGCACACAAAGTTCAAATGAGAGTCAAGAGGCCGGCCTTCCCCAGAGAAGTCAAGCCTGAGTCAGTTTTGAGAGACACACAGTTAAAATGCATCCAATATAGGAATCCATAGAAAGGATAAAAGCCTGCTCATGTGGAGCCAAGCTGCTGCATCAGACTATCCATGTGAAGCAGACTTAGTCTGGAATTCAAGACCTAACTATTGTGGTGCAATTAGGGTAATGTCAAGTTCAATAGAAACTCCAATTCTCAAAACATGGAGGACTTCTGGCAGGTAGATGAAGGCCAGCATTCCTCAGGAACTTTTGAACCCCCCACCCTGGGGCTGGGGGTACAGACAGACACACATCCATCAAGAGAAGGCATTTCCCTTATCACTGGCATGAAGGACAAATGGCTACCTGTGGTGCCTATCAACATACCAAAGTGCTCCTTCAGGATCACAAGCACCTGTCACACATTTCAAAATTCATGCTAGCATCCTAACCCTTCTCACCTCCTCTCCTACCCCAAACTCCCTCCAGCTCACTGCCCACACCACCACCCCAGCTACTCGTTCTTCTTGGAATCCTGCTATCTTGGCTACGCTATACACATGCCCTCCTTGCCACCTCCTCTGCTCTGATCTGCTCTGCTGTTCTCATGGCCAGCTCCAGTGTGCTGGCCATGCTCAGTTTACCTCTTTCCTTCTCTGCTCTGAAGTCTTCCAGATGCCTCTGACTATTGTCTCTCTCTTATCTCCAATAAACCTCCCCCTTAACAATACCATGGAGTAGTCATGTCATCAGTTTACACAAGTAACTATTCAAATTCTTTGTTTGTGCACACATGTGGGTCTGTATCCAAACACTACTCTGTGCCTTGTATTACATTGCAGTAACAATACACCTTTGTTGCGGTGGCCACCTTTGTAAGGTAACAGGAGGCAGACACAGTTCTTCGGAGAGTATACTGTCCTATAAAAAGATTGATGCTTTCCCCAGGATCATGTTTCACATCCGAACACATATCATAAACTCTCTACACTCCAGGGAAACACTTCTCTGCAAACTGTTTACCCTGGGCCCAGCACAAAAGGTCACCACGTGTCAGTGCTGGAAGGTTTATGGGCTGTGCTGAAAAAAATGACAGCTGAGACAGACATGGCTTCAAAGCATAGATAAGGTAGACGAAGGTAGAAGGAAAGACAGATGAAGTACTCTAATTTGTCCCCTCAGGGGAGAAAAGCAAGCAAGCAAACAAACAAACAAACAAACAAACCCAAAAGCAGTGCAGAAAACATATCTCTTCTTCCAGTGGTGCCAATAATTGTTTTCTTACATTTCTCTATGTTCTCATTCATGGCTCTCAGTGTACACATGGATTGGAGCAATGTGAATTGACTCGCTGTTACTTTAGTGGCAGTTAAAATAAATAAATCTATATCTGGCTACTTTAAAAGAATAATAGGGGCGAGAGAAATGATGAAGTTGGTAAAGTGATCGTCTTGTAAGTAGGAAGACCCAACTTAGATCCCTGGGACCTACAAGCAAAGCAAATATGGTAGTGTGTGCTTGTCCTCCCAGACTGAGTACACAGAAACACAATGATTTCTGTGGTCACCGTGTCTAGACTAATTGTTTAATCGGAGGCTCTGTCTAAGAGGCCGTGAATGGCCTTCCCAAAGACCATGCAGGGTTGTCCCCATATGCATGCACACATGTGCACATGTACTCCCACACATGAACACACATACATATGTACACATCCATAAAAGAATAATAAAAAGCTGTTTTAATTCTTTAAAATCTTTACTGAATTAAATAACCTGCATGTGAAATATATGTTAGAAAAGGAAAGTGAAAATCTTTACATGAACATAAAGGAGAAGGTTCATACACAATTGCACCCAGGACATGCCTGCGGTCACTGTGGACTCAGCTCTAGCTCCACACTTAGTCAAAGAACAGAATAAATTAAGTTCCATACCTCTAATTTTAAAATTGTATCTTAACATTTCATTTTTTTTAATTGAGGAAATAAGATTTGAAGTGTAGGTCTATGAATCAAAACACTAGTGCTGACTGCTTTTTTTTTTTTTTTTTTTTTGGTTTTTATGAGACAGGGTTTCTCTGTATTGTTTTGGAGGCTATCGGTCCAGCCCGGCCTTGAACTCACAGAGATCTGCCTGCCTCTGCCTCCCGAGTGCTGGGATTAAAGGCGTGCGCCACCACTGCCCAGCGCTGACTGCTTTTATGTCAAGGATTATCAGAAAAGAGAGAGCTTCAATTGGGAAGATGTCTCCATAACACTGAACTGCAGGCAAACCTCTAAAGCATTTTCTTAGTTAGTGATTGATAAAAGAAGACTCAGCCCATTGTGGGAGGGGCTGGGTTCTATAAGAAAGCAAGCTGAGTAAGTCATGGAAACAAGCCAAGAAACAACACTCCTCCATGGCCTCTGCATCAGCCTTGTCTCCGGGTTCCTGCCCTACTTAAGTTTTTGTCCTGACTTCTTGGATGATGAAAGTGATGTGGAAGCGTAAACCAAATAAACCCTTTCCTCCCCAAGTTGCTTTGGTCATGGTGTTTATCATAGCAGTAGTAACCCTGACTAAGACACTCATGGGTTCTTTAAATAACAGTATATTTGTATGATATGTTCAAATTAAATGGTTGATAATTTTCTGTGAGAACATAATGACTATTTTTCATGGTCCCTTAAAAATGTGGTCATGGCATATAAACTAATAATTTCATTTACACATCCAAATGTTGTATAGTTAACATTTTATGACAGTTTAGTTGATTGTGCTTCAATGGAATAATTTCCCCAACTTGAAATTATCTGAAAAAATTGTTCAAGAATGAAAGCAACTGAAGAATGATGAACTAATCGGCAAACAGTCTATAAAAAATGCTTTCTTAATAACATAACTCATGATTGCACTAAGATGAAGGCAAGAAAAATACATGTTCTAGAATAAAAATAACAATCTTTTTATTATTCTTTCAAGCATCACTGACCATCCAAACAGTGTTCTAGGCAAAATAATCATTAAATTCAATCATCATTGGCACTCTGTTAATTCATCAAAAACGCATCCACACATATTTAAAATATTGTTATATAACCTAGGGAACTATTGGATTTAATTGTTGCAGTGATAAACTATACAAATGTAACAGCTTAAAATAATAAATACAGCTATCATGGGGCAGTTTTGAAGTTTCAAAAGCCCAAAATTGGTGAGCAGTGTCATATCCCTGCCATGTCTGGTGTGCCTTGCCCCAGAAATCTGACTGAGAAAGCAAGAGAATGAAGAAAGGGCAGGTACACAGACACAGCTGTAGAACAACTGGAGTCAGGTAAACTGAGCACGTTCTGATGGAGCTACACTGTGTCATAACCAGAACCTCAGGGTGTTTATTGTGTGCAATAGACACACAGGGGGCACTCTGTAGGCCTGTAGTCCCAGGCTGTAAACACTAGAGAGTAGGAAGTTGAAGCTGCTAGTTTCTGTACTCATGCTATTTACATATTTGCTCAAGTCTTTTGACTCCCCATACATTCCTTCAAGGGATCCTGGCTAGAACCCATTCTCTTACCTTCTTCAAGCTTTTGGAAGCCACTGGAACTCTTTACATAATTCCACATTACCCCAAACTTCTCTTTCTCAGTCACATCTGTTCCTTCAACTCTCTGAGGTGCTCTCATAAAGACCCTGGTGATTATATTAGACTGTTAACAAGAGCCATTTGCCCATCAAAATCACCACTGACTACCTCTATTATGGGGTGGGGATAACACATTCACAGACTGTAAGAATTGTGGGGCTACTGTACTGCCTACACAATATGGCTCAGTAAGATATTTTTTTCTTTCTCTATAAACTCTATAAATTGTGTGTGTGTGTGTGTGTGTGTGTGTGTGTGTGTGTGTGTGTGTGTGTGTACGTGTGCATTGTGTAAGATTCTTAACTTAGACTTTTGGTCCAGGATCTGTAAAACCAGGAACTAAAAGGAGGTGAGAGAGAACTTAAGGCAACAAACTAGAATTTGGACTATGGAAACCTGAGATGAGAGATAGAATTCCTACATTTTATCCTGGATTCTAAGGATCTAAGAAATGTTTGATGCTGCTTCTCTAAATTTCTAAGGTAGAGGGTACTCTGTGCCTGTGGGGGTGGCTCCAGCAACTAGTCACTGAGCCCTAGTGAGGCCCTATGACTGGTAATGATTAAACTATAGGATGACTTACTAGTGAGTCAGGCACTTTGCTACATTCACATCACTATCAGTATTTCACAGAGGCAAAACCTTAATCTTAATGTGATTAAGTGACAAGTTTACAGGATTTGTGCTTTTCACCCCTAGAATATATTTCCATATTGTATGAATCACTGCATCCAATTATACAGTATGCTGGGAGTTTATCCTCTTTACTATGGGCAAGCGATTGGGAAAGTTAGTTTAGATGTCCTAGCTTTGCCATGATGGGAAGATTTGATCCAGCTAGGGAGCATGACCCTGGCCAGTAAGGTGGTTTCAGTGATGGATATGAAATTCCTTCCACAAAGGTCCAAAGACACGTGAAGCCCTCAGAATCACCTGGGAGGATCCTTAAAATAAGGAAGTAAAACTAAAATGTACATATAAGCACACACTTAGAGACCAAGGGATTCTGGGAAAGTTTTGTTTTTATCAGCACACATTAGGTGAGCACATTCGGAGATTACTTCTTATATTCCCATAGATACAGAGTGTGCATTGACCATATCAATTCATCCTTCTTCCTCTCTCCTTCCCCAGCATCCTTCCTAGTCACTAGGACTCACTAGTGTGCTTTCAAATGACCTACTGCGAGTTCCTTGGAGGAAAGAGACTCTCAGTGGTTCAGAAAGGAGCCTACACATTTCTGCCATCATTTTCCCTCAGAGGTAAACTGGTCCTCTGTTGCTAATCCACATGGCACTCAGATCTGTAGCCTCACAACTCACTCAACCCAAGTTTAGCATTCTGGGTGCAATTTAATAGCCAGGAGGGAGAAGATGAAAGGTTCATTCTGTTGTAAACAAGAGGAAGAGCCTCGAGTGAAAGCAGGGAGTTTGTGTATGGGAGAGTGGAATATGAGGTGGAAGAGAACGAGGTTCGTTCAAAGCAACCCCAATGCCTCAAAACTTAGGTGACAATACATGGGTTTGTTTTTACAGAGTCAACACTTCAGCATTCACCACCACTTTGTGTATGATTATGGAGCAGTCTGCGCAGAGTTTATGCGAACAGAGAGGAATAGCAAGGATCTCGCTGTAATATTCACAGCATACAGAAGAACATCCCATATCATCTGGAGTTTGATCATTTACCAGCTAGGTTACAGTGAGAAGCCTGTTGCTATTGATGACAAGGAGAGTCTTGGATATCTTGGGAATGCTAATGTTGCCTTTTCCCCAATGGTGACCTGAGATGAGATACAAATGGAAGGTAATACAATAACTGTAAAAAAAATCATGGTTGTTTTAGAAACATAAAAAGATAACAACTAGAACTGAGGAATTGGTTGACTGTTGTTAAGCACCATAGATTAAGAAATAATGACATGTTCAAATTATAATCAAGAAATTAAAGCAAATGCTATTAAGAGGACTTCCTTAATAGCATTTAAATGGAACTTCCTCTCCTTCAGGTGGATGCTTATCAGCAAGTACTTGATTATCAGCAAGACTTATTTATTCAGGGAGCCTGAATCCTGATTCTCTAGTAGGGAAGGGAACCTGATCATTGGACAGGATGTCTGTGAAGACAGTTACAAAGCTAGAACCCTACAGATGCTTTGAGTCATAAGTGTCTAAAGCAGTGGCGAATTCTCATTTAGTGAAATATAGAGGTAGAAACACAGGTGTGCATGTGTGTGTGCACACACACACACACACACACACTATATTACAGAGGGCTCAAATGAGACAAGTGGCTTAGATGACATTTCTTGCCCTTCTTAGAATTTATATCATCCTCTCATGACTCATAATTATGGTCAGATATCAGCACAATCAGACTCAGGAAATGCTAAGCCAGCTTAAGTGAAAGAGAAATGATATATTTGTAAAATTTCAGAATTCAGATAACAAGCTACCCTTGGGACCTAGGGATTGAGGAAAGCTAGACCAACAGGTGACTGAATAAAATGATATATTTGGGGATGTTTTCACCATGGTGAAACTTCCCAGTGATTTAAAATCTTAGGAGAGGGGGTATAATAGGTTATTGGACTGGCCTTTAAAAATGTGGGCAAAGGAAAGGGTGAATGTAGAGATGGAAGGATCACTGTAGCAAATGATATACTCCATAAGGACCTTAAAATTCAAAGAAGCATGCATGCAAGAAGGGCCCATTCTATAAGGCCGGAAACCCTATAACTGCCCATATTCCTAAGGATGTCCAGAAGACAGAGCCTTTATTAAAATAGTGAAGCTAAAGAGATACTTGTGTCATTCAAAAGCCTGGGGATAATGATAGATAGAAGATGATGGCAATATGTGTAATAACATCTATAGACAGCAGAAGCTAGTAGATGGCACATACCCACCAAAGAGACACGAACAGAATGACTGCAACACATAGGACATTTAGAATTCATCAGCAATTATCAAGCTATAACATGTATGGTTTATATGTTATTGGTTCATTAGGAGAAAGGTATATAGACAGCTTCATAATATGTAGTTTCACCTTGCAAATCTGTATGGCATATCCCACTATACACATAAACCATATGCCCCTGTCTATGGATGCTAGGCTTATAAGCCTGTACAGAAGATCACTATGTATACACTATAAGCAATTATGAAGCAATAATAAGCACTTGTGTATTTAAACATATCTAGACATAGAACACATATAGTAAAAGTTCCACAGGACTGGTGGTCCCCAGTATAATCTTATTTAATGCACTAATCTGCAATAAAAGAGGGTGGATCATGGAATATTGCAATAAACTAGTTAGGAGATGGAATGTAGTAATAGAACATTGCATTTGACTAGTGTGCAAAAAACCCTAGATTCAATCCCCAATGCTGGGAAGAAAGAGGAAGGAAGGAAGGAAGGAAGGAAGGAAGGAAGGAAGGAAGGAAGGAAGGAAGGAAGGAAGGAAGGAAGGAAGGCAAGAGATGGAGGAAAGAAGAAAGGAAGAAAATTACAATTAAGTTAAACTATCATAAGCTAGCTAAGCTGTCACTCTGGTTAATACTGCTGCACCACATGTGATTTATGAGAGATTAATCCAGTCTTGACTACCCAGAATGTTACCACTGAACATTCACTATTGTTTTCTCTCTTTTTTTCCTGTCAGAAAGAAGTCTAGAATAAATTCCCATTCACAGGGACAGACAGCAGTGGACATTCACCATCTTGCCCTGAGGCTACGATAATTCTCCTGCTGTCTGTCATAACACTATCAGATAGTTTTAAATGACCAGGGCATTCTGTAGAACATCACATTTGTCCACTATATTGAGAATGGCATGTTAATTGTACCGAATGAAACAAAACTGTACTGAATTCAGTTAATTGTACTGAATGAAACAAAATCCAGAGATAAAGGCTCTCATAGAGGTAGAATATTTGGAGTTTTAATGTGAGCACCATGAAATATCTTTTCCAAAGTAAAATGTTAGTTATAAGTTGTCCCTCAAAACCAAAAAAGAGACATGACATTTGATAGCTGTTTTCAAACTTGTGAAGCTGCATACAATGTAATACAGTACTAAAATGGCCCATGTGTCAGGTGATACAAAGAAATGTTAGTGTTAAGTGGAGCCCAGAGCAAGAAAGATACAAGACTGTTGCTTAATCGTGCTACAGTGGTAGCAAAATATGTTCTGCACAATACACACTTTTAGCGCTCCAGATCAAAGCTATGACATCTGTATCACAGAATAACTTGCTTCCTCAACATAGCGATGTGCAGGACAGACTGCACCAGCACATGTATTCTCAATTCTGCATCCTTTGACAACATTCCCACTTGGATTAGTCACTGTAGAAATATTTACAACAGAGACTCAGCAAGAGATATAAACCAGGGTAATATTTTTAGAGGTAATTAGAGAACATTTACCAACACACCACAGATTCTACCAGAATCACCAAAATCATAGTCAGGTGACTTCAGCAGGAATTCACCGTACCATGGAGATGATATGGCTTAAGCAAAGTCCAGCACTTTACAGGGTGTCAGGAAATTGCTCAAACCTAGCCCATGTCTCACTATCACAACTGTGTCTCTTACTTCACATCTTTTAATTAACTCATGGACTATTTCCTACTCCCTGCTGATGAGGAAAAACCCAAGACTTGTTCGTGGGATGAATCAACTCAATATGTGGGTGCAAGCTAAAAATGAGTTCTTAATATATCACTGAGTAGCTCTGAAAATGATGGTTAAGGGAAGAGTCCTGAAGTTGGTATATTTAGACTAATGAATAACTGGTTAGGGCTTTGGCATAACCAAAACTGGAGGAGTTGAATGAACAGTTCTGGGTAAGAGGTATATGGATGGACCTATAGGAATGGGCACAGTCTGTGTGGACTCCTATATTGTGTGTTCATGTGTAGCACCAGAGAAAAAGCCAACCAAATGCAGGCCTGAAATAATAGCTTCTTGGGGTGGCTGATACAAGGGGACTGAGTGCAAGGCCTGACTGGGCTTCAGAGTTAGTCCAAGACTAGCCTGAGTAATTTAACAATAGCAAAGAATACATTTTACTTTAACTTAGTTTAAAAAAAAAACGTAAGGAGGAACTGGATGGGACTGGCACTCTGTGGCAAAGCTTCCCTTGTGGTAAATGCATTAAGCCTTGGGTTTGATGTCTGATACACAACAGTGAAAGAAGAATTCCAAAGGTGCCTTTTCCGGTGACTCTTCCCAGAGCCAGTAAGCAAAACACACAGCTCAGAAGTGAAGATGGCCTGGAATCAAGACACCAGACGCAGAGTGCCTAAGTGTGAAGTCATTGGTTGTCTTCAAATTGCCAAACCCCAACTTAACGTAACCTATTTGAGGGAACACAGTTTCTTTGCTTGCCCTGATTGGATTTCTTTGTTCCTGTATTGCCAGGACTGTTCACACGTGCCATATCCTCTTGTTTTTTGGACTGTTTCTCATTTGGTGTTTGTCCTTTGTTTGCTATGGAAATTCATTTGTGGACTCTATAACTCTTGTCTAAAAAAAAGACCTTGGAACATCCAATGTGTTACTTTTGTTTTATCTTTCATTATTATCCAATAGAAGCCTGTTTTCTAATGAGAGAGAGAAAGGGAGTGGATCCAATAGGAAGGGGGGTGGTGGAAAACTGGGTGAAGTAGAGGGAGGAAAAATTGTAATCAAGATATGTAAGAAAAAAATCTATTTTCAATAAAAGGAAAAAAGGATAACCAATATGAATAATACTTTGCCTTAAAGTATTTATTAAATTACATTTTCCTGGAAAGTTTTTGAGTGATAGTCTGGATATTTTTAGTGGTTTGAATAAGAATATATTCCTTAGGCTGTGTGACTTTAACACTTGTCCCCAGTTAGTGGTACTACTGATTTAGGGGGCCTCACTGGAGATAGTATGACTTGGTACTATTGATTTAGGGGGCACGGCCTCACTGGAGATAGTATGACTTGGTACTATTGATTTAGGGAGCACGGCCTCACTGGAGATAGTATGACTTGGGTCTTTAGAGGCTCCCAGCACCATCAATTTTCTCTTTCTGATTCTTTCTCCTGTTTGAAGATGACAGTTCTTAGCTTCCTGTTCCTGCCAGCATGTCTGACACTTGTCACCATGCCTCTCACCATGATCTAACTCCTATCCCCCTGGAACCATAACCAAAATAAACTCTTCATTCTTAAAAAAAGATAACAAAAGAAATTCACTAACAGAAGGAAAGAAATAAGACGATAGAAAAGTCTCCATGTCTTTGAACTTTTTCAACAAGGGAGGAAAATGGTTTTGTTTCCATTTTTTTTATCTTATTTGAATCCTCAAAAGGGCAAAGGTTGGTGCTGAGAGTGGCTTAATGGACCCAACAGCAAGGCCAACCTGCTGGAATCCTGACCGTACTGCTGCCAGATGCTAAATGAAAGGTGAAAATTTTAAAAGCTGGGGAAATTTAAAGAAGAATTTGCTTCTCATTCTCTATGTTGCCCCTTCAGAGGGTCAGGAATGGCCACAAAATCATATCTCAGCCTCCTTCTATCTCTCACTTTATATCCAGAAAAAAAGACTGATTGAATATTTCTTGGCATTTCTGGAAGAATAAACTGGCCATGCACAGTACAAGCCTTCTCTCCCTCACTGAGCAATGTTTCTCTGGAGTGTCCCACCCAGGTTGTACAAAGGTTAGTAGTCTTCCTCCATATCTACATAGGATGTGGAGGTGAACTCAGATCTAACATCTCCTGCTACTGAGAGATAATTCCATCTTCATTTTACATATAACATTGTTGTGCCCAAATTCTGAACCCCAAAATCACCAAGAAGCCCATTTGAATGAAAAAGCAAAGAGTCTTTTATTGTAGTTGTTTAACGAGCTAACCCCATTAGCTCAGGCCCTTCATCCATCCACTGCAGCAGATAGCTGGAGAAAAGACCCCCAAGAAACGATGAGGTAGGGTTCTTATACTGCAGCATAAGGGGAGTGTCTAGGGGTATGCAACAGTCTAGGGATTGGTGCGCTTCCAGGCTTGGACAACCTTCCCTGTGTTGATTGGTGAACTGGTTGTTATGGCCCATAGGTCCTCCCAGGGCGGTTGCTATGCTCTGTACATCACTGTTGTGCACTTGTCTGTAAAGCACACCCAGAGCAGTAAAGCACAGCCCCACCAGCTAACTTCTGATTGGTTCCTTGCCATGAGGAGGGCATGTGACCTCCTAGTGACCAGGACAGGAGTGGCAAGGTCAAAAGAGCACATGTTAGCCTGTCATTGCCGCTAAAACGGGGGGGGGGGGCTGGTCCCTTCAACATGACAATGACACAGCTATATACATCAGGAGTGCTTTTTTTTAATTCTCACTACAACTCTGAAAAGTAGGAATTATAACACCACTGTCAGTTCATTTGGAAAAGGAAGACAAGCAGTTAGAGATCACACTTTAAAACTGGACTTTGGTGATGGATTATTTATTTCCTTCTTCATTGCTGTGATACAATACCCTAATGAGAAGCAACTGAGAGGGGGCTAACAGTTCCAGTTCATTGTGGTAGGAAAGGCATGGTAGAAGGATCATGAGGCTGGCCTGGGAGTCAGGGAGCAGAGCAACTGCACCCCATCTGCACACAAGGAGCAGAGAGGGAGAGCAGAAAAACAGACCAGGCTACCCTCAAAGCCTGTCCCAGGAAGTATCTCCTTCAGCAAGGCTTTCCTTCTCAAGACTCCATATCCTTCTCGTGGCACCATCAGCTGGGGACTGAGTGTTCAAACACAGGAGCTTGTGAAGCATATTTCCCAACCAAACCACAGGAGGAAATTTCTAACACCATCTTTCTCCATGACAAATAAAACCTTTTTGTATCCCAGGTTTTGGGCTAGCTCCCCTGACTCCCCTGACGCAAATGTGTTCTATGTAAGTTCAGTATTCTATTTATCTTTATATTCTTTATCTAGCATTGATCCTGTAAAACACACATAGGTCTATCTTTATGACTAATTTAGCAAACTGGTAAGGAATTCAAGGTCAGTTTCTGTCCTTGGATTATTGTTGAAGCGATTATAGCACTGGGAGTCATGTCCTCAAGATCCTTAATTCAGAACAAGCATCAGAAAACTGCCTGGTAAGCTAATCTATACCACCGCATATTTCTGCAAACACGGGTTTATTGGAACACAGTGACACTTGCTCATTTACACACTGTAGTCTATGGCTACTTTGACAAAACAGCAGCAGTGTTGAATAGTTATGACAGACCTTGAAGCTTACAACATTGAAAATATTTACTGCCTGGCACTTTACAACAAATACTAGCTGACAGCTGGTCTAGACATGGAATTGATGCCATATTCAGCACTCTGAGAGGTAAGTATAATTATTTCTCACACGTGGCTGACTTCCTTACCCAATGAACTTTGCTTTTTTTTTTTTTTTTGGTTTTTCGAGACAGGGTTTCTCTGTGGCTTTGGAGCCTGTCCTGGAACTCGCTTGGTAGTCCAGGCTGGTCTCGAACTCACAGAGATCCGCCTGCCTCTGCCTCCTGAGTGCTGGGATTAAAGGCGTGCACCACCAACGCCCGGCTGAACTTTGCTTTTCAAACATAATTTTTATTGGTTTTTTGAGAATTTCACACTACGCACCCCAATCCCATTCATCCCTCCATCCTTCTGTATCCTCTTTTACCCTTATAATACTGCTCCCCAAAGGAAAGTTTTAAAATAAATAAAAATAAAAGAAAAAATTTTAAAATAGAAAACAAGTAAAAATATAACTCAAAAACAAACAAAAAACCACTTCTCTCCTCTGTCTTTGCCACCTCTCCATTACCTCTCCATTCACCTTGTGGAATTGGGAGCTTTGATGTACCACGCATTATACCCTTTTATCTAACAGTTTTGCTTGCAAACTTCATTGTATGATGTGTTCTTAGTCAGGTTTAAGGCCTCAGGCTTCTAGTACACCATCAATAATGGACTCTCACCAAAACCTCTCAGATATGCTGCTGTTGTCCCGAGTCATGGAGATCCAGTGGTTACAGTTCTGTAGGACCAGTCCCTTCATGAATTCCAACTGGTCATAGATGGGATAGAACCCAAAGCCCTTGATGTCTGTCTGGGTGGTAACTGAGCTGGTCAGTTCAGGCCTGTGGGACTACCCCTCTCAGGTTAGGGGAGGAGTCAGCACTCCCATGCCCATGGTTAGGGGCGGGGCCAACTTTTCCAAGTGTGTGTTTGGGGGGGCACAGCTCTTCAGTGAGGAGGGGTAGGGTGGTTCTCCCAGGAACCACACACCTACCTGGTATCAATTGCCTTGAGCAGGAAGAAGAAACCACAGGTCTGCCCAGTTCCATTAGGACCCAGTGGATAAAGGACACCCAATGGACTTTCATCAAGTGGCAGTGGTGTTAGCTAGCAGAGCACTACTGACTCACTTCTAGTAAAATACTCTAATCAGAGTCCTCTACCAGCAATTTCAACAGTCTTCAACCAGCAACATCCCAGTAGATTCATTTACAAAGAATGCATGTTGTATTAGTTAGGTTCTTATTGCTGTGAAGAGACACTGTAAGTATGGCAACCCTTATAAATGAAAACATTTAATTGAGGTGCTCACTTACAGTTTCAGAGATTTAGTCCATTATCATCATGGCAGGAAGCATGACCACATGCAGGCAGACATGAAGCTGGCTACATCTTGACCAGAAGGCAGCAGGAAGTTGACTGACTCACTGGATGGTATTCTGAACATAGGAAACCCCAATACCTGTCCCCACAGTGACACACTTCCTTCAACAAAGCCATACCTATGCCAACAAAGCAATTAGTGCAACCTGCTATTAGTGCAATTCCTTAAGCTTATGGTAGCCAAATACACTCAAACTATCGCACAAGTAAAAGTTTCTATTTGCTTGAATTTAAAAATAAATTATTAAAAAAATTAAATTTTGTTGTATTTTATAAAGGATATACTTAATATAAAGAAAATAAGTATGTTATAAATAAATTAGTAAGATATATTAGGTGACAATGGAAAACACTATATAATTTTCAGATCCATTTCTCTCTATACCACTGACTCCAGAATAAGCTACTCATATTTGAGACATAGTGTATTAGGTATTTTTTTCATTTCTGTGAGTGAATATTTAACAAGAAGCAACTGAAGAGTGAAGGACCTATTGTGGCTTATGGTTTAAGAAGGGGTACAGTAAATCATGGCAGAGAAGACATGATGATAGGCCTGATCACATTGTTTCTGCAGTCAGGAATGAATGAAAAGTGATCATGCTACAAAAACTCCAAGGCCTGTCCCAGTGACCCTCTTCCTCCAGCAAGCCTGCACCTCCCAAAGGTTGTACAATCTTCCCAAACAGTGCCACCAACTTGGGGACAAGTGTTCAAAAACACATAAGGGAGGGTACAATTCACATTCAGACTACAGCATTCTGCCTTTGGACCCATAGGCCCATGGTCATTTCGTGATGCAAAATGCATTCATTCCAACTTCAAAAGTTCTATAGTCTTAAACAGCCCCAATACTGTTCAAAAGTCAAGTCTCCTCTGTGATTCACAGCAACCCTATCCTGGCTACTTTTATGTCAACAGCCCATGGTGCCTCAACCCTACATAAAGTCCATTACTTTTGAGTTTAGCCTTACTCAAGTTCTCAGAACACAGGCAGCACACAGCCCGATTCTTTGCCAGAATTTAATAGGGTTTAATAAGCTTAAAGCCCACTTCCCATCTCCCTGTAGGGTCTGTGAAACCTGAAGCCTCTGGAACCTCGGGAGAGGGACCTTCACTGGCTGTAATTCTCTAGGCATTCTGGTCCTCTGAAATCCTGCCAGAATGACCCACTAACTGCTGCTTACGGTGTTCTAGGGCTTCACTGGCCCACAATTCTAAATTCTCCCACATTCAATCTGCAAACCTGTTTCAAAGGCCTGAGAATCTGATGGTCAGGGTTGCCACAGCAACAGCCCCAATTCTTGGTATTGATTTTCTGTACTAGTTGTACTGGTCCATCATTGTGACCAGATATTTAAAAAGAAATGATGTAGGGAGGAAGGGTGTATTCTTTTACAGTTAAAGAAAAGATGCAGTTCCTCATGGGACTGGGAAGGTATGCTGGCAGAATCATGAGACACCTCGTCTTGTTGCATTGTATCTGCAGGTAGGAAGCACACACTGTGCAAGAAGAGGCACTGGGCTGCAAAACATCCAGGCCCAACCCCAGTCACTCACTTCCCCCAGCAAGCATATAACTCCCAAAGATTCCATAGCCTTCCTAAAAGACACTCAAGTGTTCAAATATCAGTCTACAGGGGACATTTCACATTCAAACAACATTTGGTTTCTGTTTTTGAAAGGATTTTATTGACTAGTGATCAAGAAGAGAGAAACTAAACTTACTGGCTATCTAATGAATAAATATTTTCTCCTAAGCTAAGTTTCTTTTATTGAGTAACCAATTTAATCCTTCCAATCACCTACGTAGTATGTATTATATCTCTTTTTGTTGTTACAAACAAATGTATTGAACTTAGATAAGTAAGCATTCCCCAAACTAAGAGACAAATTTTGGTACTTCTAAGAAGAAGGCAATTCTATGATTGCTTACATTTCCTGCATTAAAGACATTTTACATGGAACATTTCATTTATTTTGCTATTCAAACTGCTAAATCTTATATACAGATCATCCCTCTCCACGGCCAGTCACCACTTCATGGGGGATGACCTCGGTGAACTTCTGAGGAAGACTCTGGAATGATAAAGGGTATAGCTCAGGAAGTATGTCCTTGTTAACTGATACGGAAGCATCTTAGTAGTTAACAACAGGTACACCTTGCCAAGGTTCTGGAAAGTAAATCCCAAAAGCTGCAAGATTCTAAACCTGCAGTTATGCACAAGCACAAACAGAATTCATATCTGAGTTGTGTGGCTAAGAAAACTGTGGGGACGCACGTCCCCATAGTTCTCAATGAACAGCTAGCTCAGTGATGGCTATGATGTGAACTCAGGTCAGAACATAAAAGCTGGTGGTTCTCCAAATGTAAACCCACCTCTCTTGCAACACCGAAGTGTCTTTTCTGCCACACACAGATTGTTTGGTGAGCACTTTCCCACTGTCAGTTGTGACTCCTGAAGTCACATGGATCTAATTCTCAGTAGATTAAACACCAAGTAAAGATGCTCTGCATCGCCGGAGCTCGGCATGCAGTGAGGGCAAAAGTGCACTGGAAGTCACAGAATTAATGATTTATTAGACCAATGTCATGCAATAATTTGTTGTGCTCAGTCTTTCTCCTAATAAATTATTTTAAACATGATTTTTAAAGTATAGCATTATTATAACTTTAAATTATGTAATTTAGAACATGTTTTTTATTTTAACAAAACTCTCCATTTTATATAAGCAATTCATTATTGGAAAATACTTGAAACAAGAAAGCTAGAACATATATCTGAAGTGAAGTCATGGAATAATTTTGTCCGGAGTCCTATGATTTTATTTTCTTGGTTACCATTTCAACAAAAGTTTCTTTCACAAATACTGTAAAACAGCCTCTTAGTACAATTCTCTTTTAATGCATGTAGATGTATACAAGTGTGTGTGTGTGTGTGTTCATGTGTATACAAGTGTGTGCTCATGTGTATGCATGTGCATGAATATAGAGAGCCCAAGGCAGCCAGAGGACAATGTCTGATGCCATCCTCAGGGCGTTTTTCAACTCCTCTGAGGAAAGAGTATCTGTTTGGTCTCACCAAGTAGGCTAGTCTGACTGGAAAATTAACTCCAGAAATTCCCCTGCCTCTGTCTATCCCAGTGCTGAGATTTTAGGAGCATGCCACCACCCTCAGATTTACTGAATGTGAATCTTGGAGATCAAATTCAAGTCCTGAAGCTTTAGAGGCAAGCGCTTTACCCACTGAGCCAACACCCCAGTTCTCATAGTACAATTCTCATTCCTACTAGGATTTAGAATGGAGAGTTTCATATCAAAATAAATCCAGAGATTTGTAAAATAGGATTATAACTTTTAAAGCTAGGGGTATGTGTACAGCAGAACAACAAAAACATTTAAGAACTACCCAGTAGCATTCTAGGGTACAATTTTGCTCTTCTGAATTAAAAGTCTCAACACACACTGAGTGGATTTATAGTGAAACAAATAGATCACAGGCTGCTAAGTTTGTTTTATGCTTGACAGTGTTGCAAATGCATCCTACTCTCTCCTCGGTAGGCTCTATGTGAGGCATGTTCCTTCTCATCTTAAGAAGCAGATATTCTTGCCATTGTTTAAGAGTTTCTTCAACCTGATACCCAAGGGAAACTAGCTCTCAAGCAGACAACAGTCTTCTGTTTCCACAGACATCGACTGCTGTTTTAACAACACAATTGCATTTGAAATAATTGGAAAATAAGATTTAGAACTGCCCTTGGCTTTTGAGGCTACTCACCACTCCTGGCTCACAGTTGTTATAGCAATGCTGGGAAGCGTTGTCAAAGGTAGAGTGGTTGGCCTGGAAATGCCATCTCCCTCAGGGGTCCTTGCCCTTTCACTCTGTCTCTGGGACAACGGTGGCAGCTGTAAGTTTCCTGAACAGCACCTTCTGCCTCTCCAGAGGTCAATCCCAAGGGTGTAACTGGAAGAACTATAGGATTTACTCAAGCTGCATTCAAAATAGTCCTTAACATTCTGCAGGAAACAAAAAGAAAGAAAACAAGAAAAACAGATGAAACTCAAATGTCTAAATGACAGAGTTAGATAAGAGCCTAAACGATCCAGCTGTCACTGAGGAAGCCCTGATTCGTTATCTCACAATCACAATCTGATGTCAGAAGCCAACAAGAGAGACTGGTGGGGTGGGGGTGGGGCTGGTTTCTACTTTTTAGTACAAACCTATCAGTTGTATGTTCTTAGAGATCGTGAGACTCAAAGGTGACGTTTACCAGGAGTAGCATATGGATTGGAAGAATTTTCTTTCTTCCTTCCTTTCTTTCTTCCTTCCTTCTTTTTCCTTTCTTTCTTCCTTCTGTCTTCTTTCTTCCTTTTTAGGATTTATTTATTTATTATATGTTCAGTGTTCTGCCTGCATGTGTCACAGCAGGCCAGAAGAGGGCACCAGATCTCACTACAGATGGTTGTGAGCCATCGTGGTTGCTGGGAATTGAACTCAGAACCTCTGGAAGAACAGCCAGTGCTCTTAACCTCTGAACCATCTCTCCAGTCCAGAAGCATTCTCTCTCTCTCTCTCTCTCTCTCTCTCTCTCTCTCTCTCTCTCTCTCTCTCTCTCTCTCTCTGTTAAAATGATGAAATTTGCTAAATTGGTCATATATTTTAGAAAACAATTTATCATTCTGTTATAGTTAAAAAAGTATAAAGAAATAAATATGAAATTAAATATTCAGTATTTTAAAGCAAGCAGAGTGTTTTTAATTAGAGTCAGCCAGCTGTCTCTGTTCCTATGTTCAAACCTCATGGCTAGTAATGCTGTTGTTTTGTTATTACTGAATTATACAAGAGTTCAGATAGAAGATATACATCATCCAGTCCTGAAGAGCCCTGTTCAAGTCCATACTGAATGCTGACATGAATGGAATACAAGTAACAGGACAAAAGCATTCTGATAACAAGTAAGAGTCTCTCTTTCTTCCCATTCTCTGTGTAACAATGGTTCCTAGTCCTGCTGGGAGTGGAAATCCCAAATGAGTGTCTGTCTGGGACAGTGTTCTTATCAGCCCAAATACAGACAGTGTTGCCACATTGCAATGGCCACCGAGATCAACCAGCAAAAGCTGTAACTTTTACTCTTCTAATGAAGCTCCTGTCGTGGTGCCAAGGCTATTCAACTGATGATCATTCTGTGGCCCTGAAAACACTGGTCACACCAGAACATTACCTGGAGTTTCAGCACACATATGATGCGCATTATCACAGTCTCATACTGTATTACGTAAGAGGGCTTCCTTAGTAGAAAGGCGTGGCATCTCACTTCACAGATTCTCTGTCCTGTTGGTTAACATTTACATGGTCCGTACAAGACCATGTTCTTGATTCTCAGATATGCTAGACAAGTGCTCTATCACTGTGCTATATTCTGAACAACTCTTTGAAAATATTCATTTTCATTGATGTGTACATGTCTGTTGAGGGGTACCAGCAGAGATCAGATGAGGACATTGGATCTCTGGAAATGGAGTTACAGGTGGCTCTGAGTGGCCTGATACGGGTGCCAGGAACCAAGCTTAAATCCTTTCTGATAGAGGAGCAAGCACTCTTAACTGATGAGTGGAATCTCCAGCCTCCTTAATCTTTTATTACTTTTTATTTTGAGATAAGGTCTCTCTCATTTACCCAGGATGCTCTTGAACTCAGAGCACAGTCCAGGCTGGCCTTGAATGTGTCATCCTGCCCCAGAACCCTGATTAGATTCAACAGATCAATCCACATTCTGATGACAAATCTGGGCAAGAAATGATGTGGCAATTTTCAGGAACTCTGCTCTCTCTACCTTGAAAGGGAGTATTATCATATTTTCCTATACTTGACATATAATTTTGAAATACCATCTATTTAAAATTCAACATAAGCATTACCTGGTGACAGGGAATTGACACAATCTAGAATCTTCCAGAGTGTGAAATGCTCTAGAATGCACCAGGATCAGGTTTAATGCTTAATAATTAGTTGCATACATTATAGCTCTAGTGCTTGCTGCATTCTAGGGGTGATGTGTGTGAGTGTGTGTGTGTATGTGTGTGTTTGTGTATGACAGAGAGCTTAGAGACAGAAAGAAAACCTGACACGTGTGTGTGTGTGCACACGTGTGTATTAAAATACTTAAAAACTCCTTAAAGAGACAGAGTATACAAAATCTTAGTGAACAGTGAAGGTGAATATAGAATATACCAAAGGACAAAAATCCTACATTCAGTATCAAATATGCATGTAAAGAAAATTACAGTTTTCTGGAGGGCAAGGTCTCAACTATACATAAGAGACACTGCCCCGAAGTAAAGAGATAAAGACACCATTTAGTTAAATTGCCAGACACCAGGGCTTTCTGATTAAGTGTAGAGTATTTTTCTCTTTTAGGAGAAGTAAACATTACCAGCCAGGATTGACAGCAGTAAATGGACTAAATGGATTCTTGGTGCTTTCCACTGGATAGATAACAAATTCATACCCAACACCCCCACACACACACACACACACAACTTCCACATACTGCTGGCAAGTTTTTTTTTTTTTTTGTCATCTCAGCTTTGGCTGGGACATCTGGAAAGAGGGACCCTCTGTCAGACTAACCAGTCAGGTGGGCAAGTCTTTGGAGCATTTTCCTTATTAGCGAGAAAGGGCTCAGTCCACTGTGGGCAGTGACATCCTAGCACTGGTGGTCCTGGGTTGTGTCAGAAAGCAAGCTGAACAGACCACAGGAAGAAGCCAGGAAGCAGAATGTCTCCACAGTCCCTGCTTCAGTTCCTGACTCCGGGTTCCTACCTGCCTGACTTCCTTCACGGGGTACTGATCAGAACACACAAGCTAGGTAAGCCTTTTCTCCCCAAGTCGCTTTCTACCATGCTCTTTATCACAGCAATCAATGCAAGCTAGGATAGAAATTTGTACCCAGATCATGAGATATTGCTGTGCCAAACTGGACAATGCAGTTTGGAGAGGATTTTAGAAGTGTTTGGAACCTGGGGCTGGGAAAGTCATTAGCCCTTAGAGTTTAATAGGCTGTTTTGTGGGAGCTTGGAAAGTAAGAATGCTGAAAACAATGGAGATGGCGAAGGCCTGGCTTGTAAATCTTCAGAGGGACATTTGAGAGTTCCTCAAACACTCTAACATCAGAGCTGCTGATGTGATATTTTATATCAAGAATCCATGGTTTCTGGTCAGCTCAGGTTGAAGAAACATCTGTGGTTAACAAAAAATAAAAACCATGGGAATGAAACCTTTGCTTTACTGGGACAGTGGATGCTGGTTAGCTGGAGATGAACAATCAGTCACCTGTGACAAAGAAGAGACCAGCATCACTGAGCTGAAATCTCCTGGGGAGTATTTCTTTAGGGTCAGCACATACATTGTCCCAAGAGAGCCAAGACTGCATCTAACACCGGCAGTTGAACTTGGTAATGAGTAGGAGGCTCCATGTTCTACTGGTTTTGGTGGCACAAGAGCTTCTGGAATGAAGGAGCCCTGAATAGTAGTTGAGGCTTGGCACTATGAGTGGTCAGGAGAGGTATGATAAGGGTGCAGCCTCTGCTGCAATGGAAACCCCAAGATCTAAAGGGTTGTGGGAGAGACTGAACTTGGCACCACATTGAAGGGCTGGGGTCGCTAAAGAGGTACCTGGAGAGGCTTTGGGTGACACATACCCTCTGTTGCAGTGGAGATCACAGGATAGTTGAGGTGCCATGGCTCTGGGATGACCACCAAGTATAGCAGCAGGTATGGGATGGAGACAGCCTAAGCCTATGAGACAAGTTGTGTGTGCTGTGGATGGCAGAGCCAGGAAAGCAGAGGTGCCCAATTCCTTGGGAGCCCAGAAGATCTTGAGTAAATATGATGTGCAGGACACTGAGTTATGGGATTTGATTTATGATTCTGGGTGCTGGCTTTGTTTTGATTGAACTGCAGCAGTGCTCTGGTTGGTCATACTCTTTATCACAGCAATGCAGAGCAAACTAGGACTCAAACTAATTTACCAACAAGCTAAAACTTACAGCTTTTGACTCATTCTTTGAATCGAAAGAATTTGCTTCAGAATCCCTTGGTGGGTGTGAAAACATATCACCATAAAAAAACATAATGAACAGCTTTTCAGAAACTAAATTAAATGCTGAAAACTGTATTCTTCTCAAAACAATCAGAGCAATATATGAAGAGGTATTTATAATTACCCCAAATTCTGTATTTATACTTACAACTTATAGGCTGCTCCTCTACCCAAATTACTAACAACCTCAAAATTGGATTTGGTACTTCTCAATGGATGAACTTGTGATTTGTACCTGATTTTTCTATTTTTAGCCATCATAATTCTGATCAGCTCTAACCTACTCATAAATCAACTACTTTGGGGGATAGGAACATTAATTTTAATGTTATCTCCAATAATCATAATTTTGTATACATTTTCAAAATTCATATTTTCCTAAAGTTACCTTAGGTCTAAATAATGCTTGAAGAAATAACTGCTTTTTGATTCTCCTCATATTCCTGAATAACTACTTGTTTAAAAGTCATTCTTGCCAGCAAAATTACAGAAGTTATCACAAAGAAAAAGCTAAATTGGCCTCTCAGGACTGAGGGCAAGGGACTGATCTGTGTCTTCATCTCATTTCAAAGTCAAGTCAGAACGTCTGACACTCCCGGGGTGGGCACAGTGCTGCCTCGGCAATGTTTCACTGCTGCCTGGTGTTTGGTTTGCCATCTGACTCATCAGTTTTGAAGTGTTTCTAGTTTTTTCAGTTCTCTAGTTATACTCATGTTAGAGTATGGGTAAGGTCTTCCTGGAACACACAATGTGCTTGCATTCATATTCACTCTATACCACTGGCCAGTTTCTCAAGTCTTATGATGTCAGAGATGGAGGTTAGGAAAAGCACCAAGTGACATTCAGGGACCCCATCAAAGCTAAATGTCATAGTGTTCCATTAGACAATAATAAAGAGTGTGTCTTTGAGAAATATGGTTTATCATAAGCAGTCATCACCAATTACCAGAGCAGTTTGTCTAGAGGAAACCTTAACCACTCCTATTCATTGCTTTCTATTCTTTGAAATGTCTTCATGTCCATGATTAGAAACATGAAATAACCTGGGTATAACTATGGAGGTTTGACTTTTGGTTCTAATACACACATATACGAGGTGTGTGTGGGGGTGGGGGTGGTGTACAATATATGGATACCTACATATTAAACTGTATGTCTTACATAACTTATATTTATATGTGTATCTGAAGTTATCTTTCCCTCCTTTTTCACCTATACATGTAGTTACAGGTTCTCAGTCTTCAGTTATATTCCTCTTTCCTCCTCCTAGGACCTGGAACTCCCTCCTACCTTTTAAGGTCTTTAGTCATGATTAATTTCAATGTTTAGTACTTAGATTGCACATAATTATGTCTCACCTCTATAATTTAATTTTCAAATATAAAACAGTGAACACATGTACAAGTCTTACTGTCACCTGATGAAAGTCTAGTGCATTTGGAGTGTACAAAAACAAAACTGTAGTTATTCATTCATGTATTCCCACAGCCCCAAGCCTGAACTAAGGTCTTACTAAAGGTCTTTTCACTTACCCTTCTCCCCTTACTAAAAATTCTTCCCCAATATCTTTACAGTCCACTACCTCACTGTTTACACATCTTCTCCTCACACGGTCCTGACCTGACATAAATCCTCTGCTTTCACAGTCATTCTTTGCTTCCCCATTGACCTGTTTATAGCCTTTACCACTGCTGGAATTGTTTTGTAATTTATTAACTTATTTCCACCTTCCTTCTGGAGAGTAAGGCCAAAGTAGACAAGAGCTTGTGCTATTTATTGCTGAATCTCCCTTCAGAACCTAGAGCCATATTTGATACACAATGCATATATAATGTGTATATGGTATGGGGGTGGATATTTAAATCATTTAATAAAAATTTGATAAGTTAAAGTAAAATATACCAAACTGTATCTGATTTAAGGGTAAAAGCTTAATTTAAGAATGATTTACATAAAATATACGTTTCTGTTGTTCCAGTGAGACAAGGGAGACTGGGAAACACATGATGTGTGTTGTGGCTGAGAGCCTGGGTGTCAGAGGGAAGTGCTACCTTGGCTGGCACTGTCCTTTAGAAATGAGGTCAGCTTGGAATTCAAATGTGTCATTTTAAATTCCCTGGGAGTTATATTTAAAGAATCAAAGGAAATAAAAGCTGCCTTTAACAAGTCAGTTTAATATACCTAAAATGTTACCATTTTAACATGTACTTTATATAAAAATTATTGATGAACTTTGGGTGCTCATCCCACAATGAGGGATGCTCTCTCAGCCTGGCCTCTTGGAGGAGGGTCTAGGCCCTGCCCTGGATGAAATGACATAAAACCTGTATACTATTTACCCACTGTGGTTTTGATGGGGTTGATAATAAATGACAAATGGCCTTCTTTTTTGCATATTTTTACAAGTGGATTTCCTCCTCTTTTAACTGTGGTAGTTTCCCTTATTCCCTTAGAGATAATCAGCATTATTTCTCTAAAAATACATCACAAAACGAAAAAAAATGTTTCAATGGTTATCTTGCTGGGACCTAGAATCACCCAGCATATAAGCCTCTGGGTGTCTGTGTGAGATCATCTGAATTACATTAACTGGTGAGGGCACCCTAAAAGTGGGAAAAACCAACCCATGGGTTGCAATCCTGGACTAACAAAAAGGTAGGGTGGAGGGATAGCTAATCACCAGCTTTCATCTGTTTCCTGATTGTGGACATAATGTGGCCAGCTGCCTCAGACTCCCACCACCATGCCATCCTTGGCCACCACGATCACTAAGGAAAACAAATCCTTCCATCCTAAAGTTGCTTTGTCAGGCATCCTGCAACTGAAACAAGGAAGGTAACCATTACAAATGATTTGCCCATCAGTAATGAACATTGCCCCATTTTAACCTTTAGAAAGAATCAGAATGCTAAAAAAAATAAATCAGAATGGTACATAAATTGTATTAGGAGGCACCGCCAATTATCTTTTTTAAGAAAAAAAAAGAGTTTTCCATTCCAGAGTTTCCCTGTAGACATTATAAGCAGAGCACAGCCATCTAAACATAACCATCCATCACCAGTATAAGAAATGGAACGTAAAAGGTAAGCTTATGTGTGACTGAGAGCCAAAGACCCAAGAAGAGGATCAGTACACCACAGGAGGGGCTGGTGGAAAGGATAGCCTGTAACCAGGCCAACACTACACTGTTATCGCTTTCTGATACAACAGAGTTGATATGGAGTTCCCTACTCTACTCAGATGCCTGGTAATTAAAAGAAGAGTACAAATGGAGAGACATCTGAAAGCCTGGGCAAGTTCCCAAGATACGATTTTTACACCACTTCGAAATAAATTCCTGTACAGGCTTTCCTTCCATCTATAAAATAAGAACTTAAAGGTAAAATGAGGCACAGCAAACTCCCTGTTCCTCTGACTTTTTACAGAAAGCAAAAGAACTCACTTATTTTTCCTCTTCCCTCTCTACTTTCCTTTTGCACGTCTGATTAATGATATATAATTTTACATCAATCTTAAAGACTAATTGGGTAAGGGTGTACAATGAAAGACCAATAAAGGAGTGGTCAGTTGACAGCAAGGAGGTAAACAATATCAGCTGACCAGAACCAAAACTGTGAAGACTGTATGTTTATAGACTTCAACCATGACAGACATTCTGGGATCATTCTTAAACAGTATGACTAGCAGGCCTGAGTTATGACCTGCAACTCTGCGTTTCTGATAAACATCAAGGTGAAGCTCACGTTGCTGGTCCAAGGAACACTTGTAAGCAAAGGGCCAAGTGAATGTGGACAAAACACACCCTTCTCAGTGCCAACTACCCTACCATGGGAAGTGACTTTCAGGAGTTTGCTGCACATTTCTAAAAATATGTGCAGTCATAGCGGATGGTAGAATAGTGTGCGAACATTAATCAACCCATCTACAAGTGGCAAAAAGAGAATTACTCCTGCTCCCCATTCCACAGAGTGCTGGGTCCAGGTCATGAGAACATGAAGCCACAGAGTGACAGTATGAACCACCCTTCTCTGACTTCGGGTGGGACTCTGGAGGAACTTATTTACTGAACAAAGTGCAGGCATGTGGCAGCTGTCCCCGCCACTACTTACATCATCTGCAGTTACGGTCATGACACTCCGGCTCTTCTTCATCGTAGCTGTGGGAACCAGCTCCTCTGGGGACTTCTGCTTTTCAGCACAGCTTTACTGGCGGCTCATTAGACCTGGGGGATTAAAAACACAAATGAAAATTCATCTCTGTAGCCACAGTTAAATAAAGGCATGTGATTCACTCTTTCAAGCGACTCAGGATGCTTATAGTGCACATACACAAGCAAGTACCACAATTGAAAAGCCAGTTAAACTTCATGTCCTGAAAAGACAGACTGAAAAGATACAAGAAGCCAAGAAACTGGCACAAAGATATTCATTAGAAGAGAATAAGAATAGGAGGTAGCAATTATACTCCCTGGATACCAACGATCATAAAGAATATGAAAACATTACACAACCAGACATGGTGTACACATCTGTAATCCCAACACTGAAAGGCAAAGGCAGGAGGTTCTAGGACAGCCTGAACTATAAGGTAAAGCCTTGTCTCAAAAATATTAATTACATTAGTATATATCTGTATAAGTCTTTATAACTCAAAAAGTACTCTCCCAGTTGGGCGTTGGTGGCTCATGCCTTTACTCCCAGTACTTGGGAGGCAGAGGCAGGCAGATGTCTGTGAGTTTGAGGCCAGCCTGGTCTACAGAATGAGTTCCAGGACAACCTCCAAAGAAATACAGAGAAATACTGTTTCAAAAAAAAAGTACTCTCCCACAAAATATTTCATGCTATTCGTATAATATATAAAACATTACTATCGTGTTTTAAGAATGGTCAGGCAGCTTGATGGTAAAGCACTTGAAAGAGAGACAAAGAAGGGGATTGGCTCATGCCTTTTTGCCTAATAAGAGAACCAAGCGTCAGAAAAATTATTTGATCTGAGGAAAAAGGCAAAGCCATGCAAAAATCAAAAATTTAAAGACTATGACCCCCTGGTACTTTCCAAATAAGGCAATCTAATACAATCCAAGGTACAGGAGGAAATGCACACTTAAAAGAAGAAA
Organism: Mesocricetus auratus; assembly: GCF_017639785.1. NCBI lineage: Eukaryota > Metazoa > Chordata > Mammalia > Rodentia > Cricetidae > Mesocricetus > Mesocricetus auratus. The sequence goes on from NW_024429197.1 coordinate 36,744,848, forward strand.
ACAATCTCTATCTTCACCATTAGTGTCAGCTCCTCCTACATAGAAATCACACAAGCAGTAACTGTCAGAGGTAACTTCAGTAAACAATACTTGGAAAGAGTGGGACTTCCTGGCTTATGTCACATCAAGCCATTTGTGGTAGACATGATTCATTTCATGACATTTATCTAGGTAGGCCACCGGAAGAAACATGGAACCTTAGTAATACTAACATTTAAGGGTTTACCTAATTCTACAGGCTCCAGAGGAAAGCCAACCACTAGCTTGTGAAGACTACTAAAAGAGGCTCGAATATAAAGTCCAGTCACACAACATATGACAAGATAATTCAAGGAATTCTGATTCTGTAGAACTTAACAAAAAACAGATGTGTTTAAAAAAAGAAGGGAAAGAAGGAAGGAAGGAAAAAGAAAGAATAAGAAGATCCCAGAAGTGACCACCATGAGATCTTGGCTTCAAAATGCTGCGCATTGTTGCTGAGCTCAAGACCTCCTGTCTATTTTTTCACTCTATACATTTCATCTCTTAATGTATGCTTGATGTGAAAGCCTGGCTTCTCTACCATGAAGACATACATAGATTAAAAGCACGATAGGACTGCCGCTACGTGAGTAGGAATGCTAAGTAGTGGTATTGTACAGTCACCCAGGAAACCAGGGTTGAATTCCTAACACATTAATTTGACTACATTATGCAGGAATTGGCAGTGAAATTGATGCTGCAGAGAAGAAGCGAGGGGAGTCAGGAGATTTGCCTTTGTAGGTTGCAAGAGAAGAAACCCTACAGACACTTAGGTGTTTGATTCAACATGCTGAGGAAAAGAATTGTCTCTGTCTACAGCAATATATGATACATAGATAGATAGATAGATAGATAGATAGATAGATAGACAGATAGATAGACAGATAAATAATACACTCCTCTCATGTAGACCAAAAAGCAGCAGTTTACGGTTAGATTGTAAGAGGCAGCTTGAAGCCGAACAAAAGTTGGCAAGGAAAGAACTTACACTGCAGTTTTAGTCTATCTGATAGTTCTACAGGGCTTACCAGACGCAAACAAAAAATTCATACTCCTAAACTAAAACACCAGTTAAATTTGGGCCTAAATACAAGGTAGAGGACTTGTTGATACTCAATAAGTCAAAGTCTGTGAAAATGTTAACACAGCAAGAATATTAAAGGGCTGTGTAAAACGCTAACAGTAGGAACTAGATAAGCAGGAGGTTTTCTTGATGTTGTATAATGAGAAAAATATGTCTAGTGGAGATAGTACAGAATAATATATCATTCAAAATATAAAGGAACACCTCCCAGTACCATGATACATGAAAGATAAATATATGAATAGATAAATGAGGTTGCAGATGGGTTGATTGGTAGGTAATAGATAGATAAATAGACAGATGATAGAAGCATGATAGATAAGGTAGATAGATGGGAAACAGAGATAATCAATAGATGATAGGTGACTCTTAAAAAGAAAACTTGATTAATGGCATTAGTTATATAGATGATAAATCAGAATTTAATGTTAAGATTACAGCACATATGGTTGGAAATATGATAAGAAAACCTACAGGCAGAAAGATAAAATGCTAGGCTGGAGAGATGGCTCAGAGGTTAAAAGCACTGCATGCTCTTTCAGAGGTCTTGAGTTCAATTCCCAGCAACCACATGGTGGCTCACAACCATCTGTAATGAGGTCTGATGCCTTCTCCTGGGGTACAAGCATGTACACAGATAAAAAACAAAAACAAAAACAAAAACAAAAAAAAAGAAAGATAAAATGCTTCTGGAAATGCTGTTAAATCTTTTTGAGGAACTAGAGTACTTTTGTCAGGCCATCACTGTGGAAACAAATTTTATGTATTTGAATTATTTGAATGTTAGAGTTTGCAGTACAAATTTATGCACCTTTAACAATGTACTCACCCTACCAAGGAAACAGCAGGACTGTAAATTACATGGCAGTTTACCAAATTACAAAAAAAGTCAACATGTTACATTTTTTAAGGCACATAGGAGAGATATATACTTTTGTGCATGTTCCTCATCTGACTCTCCTGGTCCACTCTTCCCTTTCTCATTCCTGCCCAGCTGCTCTGCAGGGATGCTGTCTGTGGTCTCTGTGGACTGCTGACTCTGGGATTCCTACAGCCTGTGGAAAGCACTCATAGAGACCATAGAGACAGAGACCAGAGGGCAGGAAGAAAGAGAGGTCACTTGTGTTGGCCACAACTCTAAGGGCAGTACTGAAAGCCGCTCCCAGTTTCAAGGTATCCCAATGGCTATATCTTTTGTAAATAGTATCGCAATGATCTGTCTTATACTACCATTGGGAAGACAGCCTATTTCCCTCTAGTGTTCTGACTGGGAGAGATTTGCTCTCAAGACTTTGCATAACCTGAGAACATTCTAAAATATCCTCCCCTGTTCCCTTGTGCCTAGTATAGTGCCTTTTATAAGTCGTCACTCTGTGTCTATAGGCAGGCTCTGAACAGATATTGTTCAAGGAATAAATGAGCAAAATCTATCTCTGCGTGACTTCAGTCCACTCGTGATGACTCAGCAGCTCAGTTGTCTCATGTGACTTTCAGGAAGCAGGAATGCTTTCACATCCTCACTCATGGGGAGTGATGTTGATTCTGCTGGAATTTTCATAGGAGATAGAAATTTTATGTTGCTGAGTGTCAGTGTCTGCTGCCTTTCAACTGGGATGGCCCAGTTTGAAGATTTCCCTTTGGCCACTTCTCCATTCATGTACATGACTCCAGCTCTCTCAGGTGAATGGTCAAATGAAACACATTTATCAAGTGAAGAAGTCAGGCATCTGTAACTGAACTTGCCCAAAGTCACACATTCCTCTGGTTAGGACCAAAAGTCTACTTCTAAGTATGTTTTCCTCAGAAAAAATAACTAAGACATAAAAGGGAAAGGGGGACCAAAATGACCAAGGAGGAGGATGGGGGAGAGAGGAAGGGACATAAGAGAAGGTGATGGAGTCAACATGATAAAGTATATTTACATGGACTCACACTCTGTCAGCCTAACTGGGAGGCAGCTGACACTAACACCCAACAGCAAAATGTCATGTATGATTCCCACCTTCATGTCACAGAGAAAGCCATTATCTCTTACATTTGACACATACTCATAACCTTGTCTAAGCAAAAAGCAAGTCCATTCACTACTCATGGTAAGCTGACTGGATCTTACTAACATCATTTCAAAGTGAGGCATGTGAGGTGATGCTTTATGTTTTTATTTTGTCCACTCTTGTAAATTAAAGTTATCAATTTTGAATAAGTTAGTATGTTTAATAGTGCAATAACACAGGGAGATGGTTTAGAAAGATACTGAAAGTTTTAAATGCCTTGGATTTGAAGTAACTATTACAAATAATGGGCTGGATTATCTTCATTTGAGAATATTCTTCAATTATGACATTTGTGTCACAATAAACAGACAACCATATGCTTCATAAAAAGCAAAATACTTAAACCAAAATTAAAAAGAGTTTGGCAGGTATGGTGGCACATGTCTGCAATCCCAGCCAGCACATGGAAGGTGGAGACAAGAGGATCAAGAGTTCAAGGCCAGTCTCAACTACATACCAAGTTCAAAGCAGGCCAGCCCAGGCTACATAATGGACTCCTGCCTCAAACAACAATAACATATCTATGTATATGCATGTATGTATACATATATACTATATATACATATAGTATTTCTGAGTTTCCATGATAATGACTCTTAAAATTCTGTATTTGTGACACATTTCAAAATAACTTCTCTATGTATTTCACAATTTACAAAGTCCTTTGAAACTTGTTCATCTCCTTCATAGCATTCTTTGAGCTTCAGGGAATGAGGTGTCGTTTACATAGCTGGCCTCTTACTCTGTGCTTTTTCTCCACAGAGATTCAAAGGCTATAGTGAGTGAAGGGGTGCTGGCTACCTAGCAGCACTGTGAATTTCACTTTACCAAGTTAGTTATTGCTATGAGCATGGGGGAAGACTGGGATTTTGATAGACAATGACAGTCATTTTAAAAGCCCACACCACTTTCTTACATTAGACCAAGTCAAACAGAAAATGAGAGATAAGGGTGCTATGCAGGGTTCAGAGGAATGATACTTTTCTTTGCTTAAATGTTATCTTTTATTCTGGAGATGATGCACAATAAAATTTTGCTTCATTGTGTTGTTGGTCTATGTAACCTTCTGAACTTGGCAGAGCTCTGATAGAAACGAACTCATTTTAATTTTACTCGAATACCACTTTCCATATGCGATGTCAAATCTATTTCCCGTCCCCACACAAAGCTCAGTCTGAGTCTGCAACACCCTCCCCCACCCCACTGCCTCATCACTGCCTTCCCTCACATCTCTTCCTTCCCCAGTTCAGCAGCTGGTGTGCACAGCTTACAGTGAGAAGGTGGAGGTCCTTCATCCTTTCCCCTGCTGTCTCCACTCTTCTACATTGTGACAAAGCAGAATCAAGGGCAAGAGCAAAAGTCCCCTTTAATCCTCTAACTGGACCTCTGACTGCAATCTTCCTTCAAGTGCCACTGTTTCCCTGACAAAGTCACACTGTGCATCCATGCCTTCTCCAGGGTGGTGTGCAAATGCTGGCTCCCTGGGAGTCAATAGGAGCTTCTGCATAAGGAAAAGGTAATGTCCCATCTTCTTGGTCCCCACCCTACTGGTTTATTTTAAACCCTTAACTGGCACACTCCCCTTGCCTCAACATCTACTCTCTGGATAGAAGTAATGGCATGGTGGTGTGGTGCAAAAGCCAGTGTCAATTTAGCCCAGGGTAGGAGCTAAAGGTCTACGCTTCTTTGCAGTTATTCCCTAGTCGCCTCTCTGTCTTTCATTTTTCGCTCTTCTTCCCTCTCTTATTTCCCTGCTCAAGGATGCCTCAAGAGAGAAGTCTCCCGCATTATGTGGCTAGTGAAGAAAAGAGATGCATCGGGCTTTAATCAGTGCCTTTCAGCTTCAAGCAGAACATGATAGACTCTGCTGTGTTATACTGAGATGCCACAGACCACATACCAGAGCTTCTCTTCACAGCTGGCTGCCTTAGGATTGAAGCTCACTGGTAGATAATTAGAAGAGAGCTGGGGAGGAGAGGAGTACTTCCTCCTCCTGTGAGCACTCCCGCTAGGTGAGGTAGAATCAGTCCTATGACACCTTTCATCAGAATCTGGTGACCCGTTTTAGAGCCCCATTCCTGCACTGGTACCCTCCTCTGCCCTCTTAGACTCTTGTCACACCACCATCTACTTTCCTTCCTCAGTCCTAGAAGTGCTAACTGCTTCTTACATCTAGCAAAATGTTGGGCTACCTAATGGTACCATTATACTCTCATTATGTAAAAGTTTTATAATCAGTATATTGATTTAAGCCCTTTCATTTTTCTAGCTGAAATAGAAGCATCCTTCACTTTAATGAAGACACCTCCACCCCTTTCTAGAAGTGGTTGTTCATTTTCGCTAGACCAGTGACCCACTTCTCTAACATTTCTCACATCCCTTCCAGTCTCCACCCAGAGTCTGTTTAGAAGAGAATTGAGGGTTTGCCAGAGTTATGACTGGCATCAGCACACACTAGACCAGAAAGATGTTCCAGACCGTATTTGTAGCTGATGTGGAATGTCTTCAGGGTTCACACCGTGGCTCTTTCTAGCTTAATGTCCTACTCTGCAGTGTTTTAGATAGGCAAGCATTCATAGAGGAGATAGATAATAAAACAAGGGCATGACTTTCAGTTGTTTCTTAACTCAGAAAACTAAAAATTGACTGCTGCGTGTCAGAATTTTACTGATTTATGAATCATTAATGTAATACTAAGTCAGTAAATCTTAGCTTTATGAAATAATTGACATGAAATCTAGCTCAAAAACATAATAAGTTTTTAGTTTAGGCTGACATCTAACATAGTATGAATGGGGGAAGGAATGCTGGGCACAAAAAAGCCTGGATAACCATCTTCACTCCTATCTCTAAGTCCTTCTAGAAATACTCATTTACTAAACCTAAGGCCATTGGTCTCAATTGCCTGACAAAAGATTTTGTGAGTAATAACTATAAACATTATGAATCTTATAGAATTCCCAGTAACTAGTGAAAATAAGTAGAATATAAAACCAGTCCTCAAATAGGAATGCTGGGTAAGTTCGCATTAAATCTTTCTTTGAGTTGGCATCTACAGTCTGGAATTATTGTTTCTGGTTACTGCTGCCTTCCAGGCAACTATGGAAAAGACAAACGAATCAACAAATGTGCTTTCTCTTAGGAATGGCTGAAGTGAGATGATACCATAGAGAATAGTCAATCTTGAGAAAAAGTTACATGGAATATAGATCCGTGAGTGTCTTAGTTTCATACTCCTTAATGTCAGCACTCTCAAGGATGAGGCAAGAAGATGACTAAAAATTCAAAACAGCTGAGCTACTAGTAAGTTCCAGACTAGCCAGGTCTCTACAGCAAGATCTTGTCTCAAAACAGCAACAACAAAAAGCTCAAGACTACAACGGCTTACAATGGTTACTCCCTGTTTAGAATTAAGCTTTTGGGGGAAGGGGGAAAATAAAGTCATCTTGCTCAATTAGGAATAACCATCAAGGACTTTTTAGATTAACCACTGAAAATTCTTATGATAAGAATTGGAATTGCTAGCTATGCCTTGGCAAATGATCAGTGGCACAGATAATGGCATGCTTGAATGGTATCCAGAAGCAAAGAAATTGCGCTAACTACTGCCCCGGGCAAGCCCATCTCATGAACAAACACTTAAGAGCAAATTCTGCCATAAAAGGTTTCCTTTGTAAATTACTAGTAGGGTACAAGCTTAAAAATCAATGCCCATGTTGACATAAAAAAGAAATTTTTAGTATACAATTTATTTGGATGAATGTTAATTTCCAGGAATGACAGGACATAGAGAAAGGGACCATCGATCCCACGTTTCTCTTTGCATCAATTATATTTAATGGATTTCTTAGAGAATTTTCTCTGCAGGAAATGCTAAGCAGAAAAGTTTTAAGGAATTGATTTTTTCTCAATTCTGTTAAAAAGCTGATACCACTTGTTAATATTTTATGTATTAAAATAATGTAGCAAGACAAATTGTTTTTTAGCTATACAAGTTAAAAAACAAAGACACTCTGTCATTTAGTCGGTTTTCTTTTGTGACAGGATGCCTGGGGTGAGCAACTGATGAAGAGGAGTTGTGTTGGCTTACAGTTTCAGAGGATGGAATCCCATTGTCACGCGGCCAAATTACTTTGGAACTACAGTACTTTAAGACATCATGGCAGGCACTTGGTGGAGGATGTATGCTAACCTCACAGTGGTCAGAAACAAAAAAGAGAGAGAGGGAGGGGCTGGGGTCTCAGTCTTCCAGTCATCAACATACCTTGATTGGCACAACATGCTCTAACTGGGTCCTACCTCTTGATGAATCCATCATCTCCCAGTAGTACCACAGGCTGGAGATGAAGCTTTTAGTACCCGAGGCTTTGGGTAACAGTTCAGATCCAAACGATAGCATCCTGTCATTTTCCCTCGAACGTTTATCTCTATCTCACATTGAAACACGTATACACATGGTATCTTTGGAGCCTGTGGAGCTATCATGTCTTAAAAATAAAAAGGAGGATGCATACTGAACGATGAACAGCAAAAGACACCCAAGGCCAGAACACTGAAGCCGGGGAGGAAACAACAGCAGCTGGTTTTGCTTTCTCAGAGGCTGAAGAGTGGAACAATGTACTGCTGGGGGGGAGCGAGGGCTCATTGAACTCGCCTCTGTTGCCCTATCTGATGTGAAGTTTCCTGTTACAATATGGGTGCATCATTGCAGTAGAAAATACTGGGTTTGGATGAGAGTTTCTTACATTTGTATTTCTCTGTGGACTTTTAAAGGCTGTATTTTCATGTTTAGAGGTAGTTATTAAGAATAAAGGTTTAACTTGTTAAAAAAATGTTTGTTTTCCAAGTATCGCCATAGGCATCACTCAAATGCCCAAGTCCAAACTCAAACTCTTGCCTGAGACTCAAGGTGACTCAGCTAGAAGCCCCTATAAAAATAATTTACATAACTCCAACCAACAGTGACATGGAAAAAAATTTCCATTCCTAAGGGAAGAGGAGAAATGTAGAAGGAAAGCAGGTCTAAAACTTAGCACAAGACATCTTATTTATTTATTTATTTATTTATTTGCTTGTTTTGGTTTTTTGAAACAAGATTTCTCTGTGTAGTCCCGCCTGTCCTGGAACTCACTCTGTAAAACCAGGCTGGCCTCAAACTCACAGGGATCTGCCTGCCTCTGCCTGCCTAGTGCTGGGATCAAAGGCGTGCGCCACCTCTGCAGCACAGGACATTTTAAATCTATCTCAGTGGCATGACGAGAGTACCCTACGCCCTAGCTGGCTGAAGCCCACATAGACTTTGGGACTAGCCTTGCTTATTACCTGCAGTTTCTCTCGGTGCTCCATTCGCTCGACACCTCTCTCTCCAAAAGCGCCACTGCAGCATCTGCCTCAAACTCGGAGCTCCACGCATCACTTTTTCCTGAACTGTTTGTAGGGACTTCCGCCCTGCCACATTCTACCTAGCCTCCCAAGCCTGCCTTTAAAACTTCCATGACCCGTGGACTCGCACATTCTGTGTTCCTGAGAATCACTGTGGCAGCATCATGGGGAAAAGGTCATTGTCTGCTGAGGCAAGGCCTGTGCTTGCGCCTTACCTACGGTGGCCTCTGAGTGCCACTAAAGCTAAAAAAACAGGAAAGCAAAGCCCAGGAAAAATAATTCCCTATGCATCTGTAGAACAAGGTACACAAGGGTTAGCTTTTCACGTGAATGTCTTTGCAGGGAGTTTGTACCCTGAAAGTTCTGAGCTTCTGTTGGCTGAAATGCTGTAAATTCCTTTCGCACCATCAAGGTACCTCTCAAGCTGCACCAGTAAAATGCATGACATTTCTTTTTAAAGCCACTAGTCATACTCCCTTTGGCTGAATGTATATATGTATGTATGTATGTATGTATGTATGTATGTATATATTCATTTTTATTTAAAACTGCAATTTTTCCAATCCCATCAACGTGCTTTTGTGTTCACGATTCTTACTTGGGTTTGGCTTAAAGTAGCCACCAATATCCATGCCACCAACAATATCCATGTGGTGTGTGTGGTGATATATTGTTTATAATCTAATAATGCCAGGTAATCAGAATATAATGCCAGCCACACTAGTCAGCCAAAGAAGTTGAGCAGTGGTGGCACACACCTTTAACCCCAGGACTTAGGAGACAGAGGCAGATGGATTTCTGTGAGTCTAAGACCACCCTGAGCTACAGAGAGTGAGTCAATCTAACACAGCTCACGCCTTTAATCCCAGCACTAGAGAGTATATAAGGAGCTCAGTGCAGTCTCAGAGAGCAGTGTAGGATTCTGAGGCTTGGTGAAGAGCAGTGCAGTCTGGAGATGCAATCTGAAGTTCAGCCTCATACAAACCTTCAGAGCACGCACAAGATGCAGTCACGTCTGGTGAAGTTTACATATGGTGGTCTTTATGCCATCGTCAGGGCTTCGTGGACTTTACTTCCTTCTGAAGATGGAAAATCAGCGCCACCTTGACTGTCCATGGGCTTCACAACATTCCTAGTTCTTGCCAAAACTGCCCATGAAATGCCACTTCTAATAACCCAAGCTTTCCCTGGTCTACCTCTCCAACGTTTCCTAACTTCTTTCTGTAAACTTATCCCAAAGGCTTCTGAAACACGTGGGCAGATGCAATGGCACTAGTGAGCTCACTTCTTGCTATCAATTTCCTGTTTAAATTCTGTCACTGTGACAACATACATGAAACAAACAACTTGGAAGAAGGAAAGATTTATTTTGCCTCACAATCTGATATTTTTAGTGCACAGTCATGTGGTCCTGCTCGTACCATAGTTGGAGCTGTGTGTTCATTTCACGACAGACAGAAAGGAAGTATGGGGAGACAGAGTCCCAGTATCCCCTCCAAGGGTACAACTTCTTTCACCTACCAACCTCTGACTGGATGCTGTCTTTTAAAGGTCCAACACCTGCTAATAATCCTGTGGGCTGGGAATGAAGCCTTTAGTGTGTGGGCCTACAGGAGGCATTCCAGATCCAAACAGCTATATACAGAACAAGAAAAATGATGTTATAAGATCTCACAGCATCTGAGGGTTTTCACCTCTTAGTTCTCACGGTGCTGAAGTGAAGATTTGGTGAAGGAAAAATTACAGAATTTCTAGTGCTTCCTAAGAAGATCCACAGAAGGTACACAAACAGATGAAAAGCCAAATATAACCAATGAAAGAATTCATACCACTAAGCATCTCCCTGCCTGTGCCACAATTTTAAATCTAATGCTGCTCTCAGATCCATTTAGTAAGGATTATAAGTCTATTAAAACCGTTCTTGAACACCAATAAATTTTACCACCTTTCAACAGAAATATAAATGGTCAAATGGTACTCATGATGTGAAGCCCACATTTCCATCCAGTAAGAACACTGAGCCTTTCTTTTTCAAAACACAAATGAGATTCCAACAAGTAGCAGAGAGAGAGACTCACCAGATTCCGTAATACAAAGATGAATATGACATAACCTTTGACCTTAGGAAGCCCACTGTCAAAAGCAGAGAATAGATGATTATCCATTCCACAGTACTATGTCCTTAATAGGAGTCAGGATCATAGTGCATGTGAGAAGCACTGGCAGGAAGAGACAATGGGCTCATTAGGTAAACAGATGAATGAAGGCCAGATCTATGGATAAACACTGGGAAGGACAACTTCATCCAAGAGGCTACGATGCTTAATTAGTGCTGTGACTATACAGCAGAGAAAAGAATCCTTTCTCCTCCCATATCTATTTTCTGAAGTTAGCCATTCTATTACACTCCTGGTTTGTATTTTTTATGATTCCCTGTTATTTTAAGAAATAATGAAAACCTTTAGTAAAGTGACCAACAATCCAACTGCCTAGAGATCTCATTTGGTCACTGCTTGCCTCTGTGGCCTCAGTTTCCTGTTCTGGCTCCCTCTTGCTTTCCTACCTCATCCTTTTAATTCACTGATCTTTGTAAGAAAGATTTGAAGTTTGTCCAGCATGCCTTTCTCTCTTGGCACTCCTATTACAGCACAGTGCTACCCTGATTTTGCCTGCCTAACTTGTCAGTCTTTGACTTTGATGCTGTTTCTTCAGTAAAGCCTTTACAGAATCAGTCCTGTTACATGATTTTTAGCACTTTTGCTAATTCACAGTCCATGTCACATCTATATACTTATTTTATGAATGCACAGTTTTACGCGTCCCAGATGCACTTATCAAGTGCTGTTAATAACTAGTGCCCTGCCAACAATAGCTATTTGATTGAATAAATATGATCTTTGTGCTTCTTTCTAGAAGTGCTAAAGACTTTGTCAGTCAAAGGCAGAAAGCAGAAGCAGAAGCTAGATACCTGGTATAAAACGGTTCACAAATACTCAACACCCTTACCTTCGTGATGGGGTGTAAGTGGCCTTGTGACAGGCACTGTCTCCCATCACTAACAGAATCATCTTATAAATCTATCTGCAGCTCTAACTTTAAAGGTAAAAGTGCTGAAGTAAAGAAAGGGCAAATGACTCATTCAAGCTCACTGTGGTTGGCAGGGTTCACATCAGGTGTTGCCTATGTAGACAAAACCAGTTTTACTTCCTGGAAAATGAAGAGAAAAGGAAGCTGGGACAGGGATGACATGGATGGTAACTGGGAAAGCAAATGGGATTTGAGAGCAAGAAACAAAGCAGATGTTTTAAAAATGAGAGAGGAAGAGAGGAGGCGAGGAAGTGGGGAAGGAGCAGGAAGGAGGGAGGGGAGAGGAGCATATGGACTTGTGAGCGCATCCCATAGAAATCTGAGTCAGAATTAAAATTTAGGTCATGGACAGAAAACTATAGATTACGGTAGAACTGAAGAGGGATAATAACTGCCTCTGCCTTCTCCTGTGCTAATAAGAATTCACACACACATTTCCTTTTGAAATGGTTTTTGTTTCAATATCGAAAGATACTTTTAAATTATGCAGAAATCACACATACAATTTCTCTAGACATGTTGTTCATATATTAGTGAACATGTATAAAAAGACAGACAATGGCCAAGTTTATTCATACTCAAAGCCACTATCCAATTTTCATTAATTAAACTTTCTCTGGAGCTGTAGTGATAGCCCCAGATAAACTGCTTGCTGTGTGTGGTAGTCTAAAGTAGTAGTACCAACACCTAAGAGACAGAGACAAGCAGATCCTTGGGGCTCACTGGGCAGCGAGCCTAGCCTACTTGGCAAGTTCTAGACCAGTGACAGACTGTCTCAAAAACAAAAGAGTGGACATTCCCTGGGAAACGACACTCAAAGTTGTCCTCTGATTCACACAGGCTTGTACACACACATACCCATTCACACCTAAACCTACACATGCATTCACATACACATACACCCTACACACACATAAACTTTCCATACTTAGGAATAAGAAGGAAATGAGAAATTATAACATTTATAATTGCATTAATTAAGCAAGCACATACAATTTTGGTCTTTCTCAGAAATAAAAATACACACTTCCCATGAGGAAAATGACAGAAATGTGAAAAAATTTCCCAAGACCTCAAATGAACATGTAACATGATATTTTCTAGTTTAACTTAATTAGACATTAACTCTGGAGGTGATGACTCCCTACTTTAAAGAAGACATTTGATTTGGGGCCAAACAGTTTTGTTTTAACCATGGTAAAGAATTAGGGGATAGAGATCTAAGTGGTCATATGAAATTAGAAGATGACAGAAGTCTGTGAGGTAGTAATAGAATGATATGCAGCATCTCAAGGAGTACAGGGAAATGCATTTGGTGCTGTAGTTTTACTACTATTTCTATTTTTAATTTTTAAGGTGAGAATTGGGCTTTTCACTAAGAATAGACTTAACATGAGTTTGACTATACATATGCATGTATATTCAATACTGACAATATATACATATGTATATTGATCCTATATATTTGATGTGTAGGGAATGAAGCCCAGACAGTGGGTGTAAAAGTACAAGAGGATCAGCAATGAGAGAATCCCAGTTTTGATCTGCACACATTCTGGAATTCTGTTTACTACTTAGTTGGGAGAGGTTCCGCCACTTAAATGGCAAAGTTGAAAATCAGAAGAGAACCATCCACAAAATGCATTTGAGGCAGTGATGTTCAAGCTTCATTTCCTTAAGCATGGGAGATTTTTTTCATCTCACAGATGGTGTATGGAGTTCTCTAGCTGTTGACTTGTCATTCATGTAGTTATTGACACACAGTTTGGGCTTTGGTCTACAGACTGTGATATTTATAACTGTCAGTTCTCAATTAAAGGGTTGTTTTATTTTGAAATTTAAAAGGCTAGTCACTATTGTTAGGAGTCTTAGCTGGTGTCATGGCCATCTACTATAATCAGATGGTGACTACCCTAATTGTCATCAGAGATATTCTATCCAGTAACTGATGTAAGTAGATACAGAGACCCACAGTCAAGCACTGGGCTGAACTCCAGGGGTCTTGCTGAAGAAAGGGAGGAGGGCTTCTATGAACCAGGAGAGTCATGGCAGGGAACCCACAGAGACAGCTGACCTGAGCTCATGGGAGCTCATGGACTCTGAACCAACAGTTAGGGAGCCTGCATGGGATTGACCTACACCCTCTGCATGTGTGTGACAGTTGTGTAGTTTGGTCTCTTTGTAAGGATGTTAGCAGTGAGATCAGGACCTATCCCTGGCAATTAGCTGACTTTGGGGAACCTGTTCCCCACACTGGATTAACTTGTCCATCCTTGATACAGGGGGAGGAGCTTGGTCTTGCCTCAACTTGATGCGCATGCTTTGTTCAAGCCCATGGTAGGCCTGCCCCCTTTCTGAATGGAGACCTAGGAGGAGTGGATGGGGAGGGAGGTAGATGGGAAGTGGCGGGGGGGGTGACTGGAAGAGAGGAGGGAGGGGAAACTGTGTTTGGTATATAAAATAAATGAAAAATGTTATTTAAATAAAATTAAAAAAATTCAAAGTCTATTCACATCAGGGAGTATCCTAACCTTAAAAAAATTCAAGACAAATAACCTTTTGTATTAAAATGCTTGTGTACTCAAACATTCAATCATTCATTCAAATGCCCTCCAAAACATTTACTGAGCACTACACAGAGCTATATACACACTGTGTACACACTGAGGGTACACCACACAAAGCTATGTACACACTGTGTACACACTGAGGGTGTACTACATAGAGCTATGTATACACTGAGGGTGCACTACACAGAATTATGTGCGTACTGTGTACACACTGATGGTGCACCACACAGAGCTATGTTCACACTGTGTATACACTGAAGGTGCACCACAGAGAGCTGTATACACACTGTGTACACACTGAGGGCGCACAGTTGGAAAGCAATGATTTCTTTACTCAAGGGTTGTAGAGTCAAGTACAGTACTAGACGGTAACGAATAACTGATAGAGTTTTATTGCAGAGGTACATGCAAGATGTAGTCATACCACTGGCACCCATGAGGACAAGGAATGGTTTCATAGAGAAAGCAAGTCTGCCCTGAGTTCATGGAAGGCCAATGGATCTTTCCAGGAAGAAGTTGAGAGATGAGTTTACTCGTATGTAAAACAAGATCTCTCTGCTCTTCAGTTACCAGTAAAAGACCAATTCGTTTTTAATGAGGATTTGCTCTTTCCAACCTTTGCTTCTATTACTTAAAAGCAATTATTTCTTTTCTGTATTCCTGCTGCTGCTGCAATAATATGTGATCAATATAAGAAAATGTTCAAATGTTATGTGCTTTCAGGCAGATGGGAGCAGAGGTATTTCTGGAGTGGACCATAGGCATGTACAGATTCTCCTATAATGAATTCTACTCATTTTGATCCAGGGCTACATTCAGGAAAACTGTCTGAAAGTGGGTTCAGAAGACGCTTGCTTGGGACAGCTCTATCATGTCCTTTCCATGTTGCATTCGGCAATTTACTTGACTCTGTGAAGCAGTATTCTTACTCATAAAGATAAGGATGTGGCTATCTATCTCACAAGGTTATTGTGAAAATAAAACAACAGAGTAAGGGCTGCTTGCCAGGTTTTGTAAGCAGTGGGTCCTCATAAAATGGTCTGCCAGATCACAGTCCCATTAACAACTTCAGCTAAGTCTTCTCTACCCAAAGATGCCCTCATTCAGATCCACTTCCCTCCTGCAAGCAACATTAAAATAACAGCCTTGTGGAACCTATTTGAGGTTATTTATCCCTGAATTTTCTTATTACAAGAGAATGTAACAAATGCTTCACAATACAGACAGGCAGGCTCCAGAGATTTAGACAGGTAGTCAATGTGAATTTGACAAGGTAAATATAATAATCATTTCAAAAGCATGAACCGTAAAATGAGTAAATAACATAATGTCTGAAATGACATTAATTTCAAGTCCTTCAGACTACAGCCTATTCATAGATGATTATAAGAATGTTTTTAAAATACAAATTACCATCCAACCATGAAAGTACTGTCAAATATTCTTCCTCCACAATTGATGTATGAGAAGCAATACCCATTTCTCTCTTTTATCATAAAGCTGGATATTACCTGGGTCACAAAAGGCCTTCTGCTTTTCAGAAGGTCATTAAAAATCAATTATTTGGGCCAGGGAGATGGCTCAGTGGTAAAGATACATGCTGCTAAGAGTGACCCACATGATAGGAAAAAACTGACTTCTGCAAGTTGTACCCTGACTCTCACATATCCACTGTGATATATGTTAGTGTACATTCACACACATGCACACACACACACACACTAATAACAAATGCAATTAAAAATATGGGTCAGTTACGATAGCCAATACAAACAAAAGAGTTTGCTATTGTACTACTAGCTGTGTCACAGAAATTATTTAAAAATAGGAAGACAAGATGCTTTTTAAAAATTATTACCTACAATCCCATGGCCAGAAAGTCTGGAAAACAGAACCTTCATTCAGTGGCTGATGGAAGAAGAGGCAGCTCCCACGGCTAAGCACTGAGAAAACTCAAGAAAGCCAGTAACAGAGAGGGAGGACTGATGACCAAAGGGATTAAGACTGGGCTGGTATAATCCACAGAAACAGCTGACCAGACAAGGGTTGACTCTTGAATCCCAGGCTGATGCCTGGGAATCCAGCATGGGACTGATCAAGACCCCCTGAATGGGGGTGTCAGTGAGGAGGCCTAGGTAATCTATTGAGCCTTGGGCAGTAGATCAGTATCTATCCCGAGTATACACATGGACTTTGGACTCCTATCCAACTATGTGAGATGCACTCTCACCCTGAACTCTTGGGGGAGAGTCTAGGTCCTGCCCTGGATGAAATGACAGACTATGGACACCCCCAAGGAGAGCCTCACCCTCCCTGGGGAAATGAGGGGATATTGGGGGGTGGGGGGAGCGCATGGGAGGAGGGGAGGGAAATGGAGAGGGACCTGGAACTGACTTGTGAAGCAACCTTGTTTCTAATCTAAATTTAAATTTAAAAATAAATAAAAAAGAAAAAAAACACCAGATAGCCACAAAAAAAGAAATATTACAACAAGGATGGAAAGATGGTTCAGAGGTTAAGAGTAATGGCTGCTCTTCCAGAAGTCCCAAGTTCAACTTCTAGCAGCCACATGGCAGCTCACAACCATCTATAATTAGATACGGTACCCTCTTCTGGCATGCAGCTATGCATGCAGGAAAAACACTATATATATATTAAATAAATATCACAGCAGGTCTTCAGGCGTCAATTACAAAATGTCTAAGTCACACAGGTCTTTCCTGATTACTCTTTGGGAACTTTTGATCTCAGGAAGTATCATATATTCTTGTTTATCTTTTTCTAGATAATAATGACCACAATTTCCATTTTAAGCATGCTAAATTTAACATTATGTTAAATACCTGAATAACAACAAAATCATAGAAGAAAACTTTCCCAAATCTAAAGAAAGACATGCCAATGAAAGCACAAGAAGCCTATAGAACACCAAATAGAGTGGATCACAAAAGGAAGTCCCCTTGCCACATAATAGTAAAAATCCCGAACATACAGAAAACACAAAGAATATTAATAGCAGCAAAGGAAAAGGGCGAAGTAACATACAAAGGCAAACCTATCAGAATCATACCTGACTGCTCCATGGAAACTCTGAAAGCCAGAAGGTCCTGGATAGATATTCTACCAACATTGAGAGACCACGGATGCCAGACCAGACTACTATCCCAAGCAAAGCTTTCAATCACTATAGATTGAGAAAACAAGATATTCCATAGCAAAAACAGATTTAAAAAATATGTATCCACTAACCCAGCCCTACAGAAAGTAATGGAAGGAAAACTCTAACCTAAGGAAGTTAACTACAACCAGAAAAATATAGGCAATAAATAATCCCACCATACCAACTGCAAAAAGAAAAAAGAGGTAGAAATCCACATATAATTCCACCACCATCAACTATTCCAAAATAAACAAGAATGAGCAATCAATGGTCATTAATATCCATCAATATTAGTGGTCTTAATTCACCCATAAAGAGACACAGGCTAACAGAATGAATTCAAAGACAGAACCCATCCTTCTGCTGCATGTAAGAAACACACCTCAACCTCAAAGACAGACATTATCTCAGAGTTAAGGATTTGGAAAACATTTTCCAGTCAAATGGACCCAAGAAACAAGTGGGGATAGCAATCCCAATATCTAACAAATTAGACTTTAAAATAAAATCAATCAAATGAGATGAAGGAGGGCATTTCACACTCATCACAGGAGAAATCCACCAAGATGAAGTTTCAATTCTGAACATCTATGCCCCAAATACAAAGGCATCCACGTTTATAAAAGAAACATTACTAAAACTCAAATCACATATAAAGCCCCACACACTTATAGAGGGAGACTTCAACACCCCACTCTCACCACTAGACAGGACTACCAGACAGAAAATTAACAAACAACAAAGGAACTAATAGAATTTATGACCCAATTGGGATTAACAGACATCTATAGAACATTCCATCCAAATAAAAAAGAACATACCTTCTTCTCACCACCACATGGAACCTTCTCAAAAATCAACCACACACTTGGCAACATATCAAACCTCAACAGGCACAAAAATTGGAATAACTCCATGCACCTTATCAGAACACCATGCGTTATTTTAGAATTCAACAACAATACAAATTGCAGAAACCCTACAAACTCATCGAAATTGAATAATGCACAAATGCACCATCCCTGGGTCAAAGAAGTAATAAAAAAAGAAATTAAAGCCCATAATTGGCTTTTTGTGGATTTACAGCCCTTCTGCAATTAAGGTCTCTAAACCATACATTCCATTCTGTGGTATGGCCGGTTCCTGGGATGGGGTCCTTTGTTCACTTCCCAAGTTCTCTAGTGGGGTGCCCTCCCTGTTTAAGCTTATATTTTATTTCTATAAATTCGGGGTCTTACAAGAGCATATCAGAAAACTCATCCACCATGATCAAGTAGGCTTCATTCCAGGGATGCAGGGATGGTTCAATATATGAAAATCCTTCAATGTAATCCACAATATAAGCAAGCTGAGAAACAAAAATCACATGATCATCTCACTAGATGCTGAAAAAGCCTTTGACAAAATTCAGCACCCCTTCATGATAAAGATCTTGGAGAGATCCTGGATAACAGTAACTTACCTTAACATAATACAAGCTACATACAGCAAACCAACAGTCAACATCAAACTAATGAGAGAAACTCAACACAATTCCTCTAAAATCTGAAACAAGACTAGGCTGTCCACTCTCTCCATATCTTTTCAATATTGCCCTTGAAGTTCTAGCTAGAGCAATACAACAATAAAAGGAGATCAAGGGGATACAAAATTGGAAAGGAAGAAGCCAATCTTTCACTATTTGCAGATTCACTATTTACCAAGGAACTCCTACAGCTGATAAATACCTTCAGCAAAGTGGCAGGATACAAGATCAACTCAAGAAAATCAGTAGCCCTACTATATTCAAATGATAAAAGGGCTGAGAAAGAAATCAGAGAAACATTGCCTTGTACAATAGCCACAAACAACATAAAGTACCTTTGGGTAACACTAACCAAACAAGTGAAAGATCTATATCGCAAGAGCTTTGAGTCTTTAAAGAAAGAAATTAAGGAGATACCAGACAATGGAAAGCTCTCCCATGTTCTTGGATAGGTAGGATCAACATAGTAAAAATGTCAATCTTACCAAAAACAATATACAGATTTAAAACAATCCCCATTAAAATCCCAGCACAATTCTTCACAGATCTTGAAAGAACAATTCTCAACTTTATATGGAAAAACAAAAGACCCAGGATAGCCAAAACAACCCTGTTCAACAAGGCAACATCCAGAGGCATCACCATCCCTGACTTCAAGCTCTATTATAGAGCTATAGTCCTGAAAACAGCTTGGTGTTTGCCCAAAAACAGACAGACAGACCAATGGAATCAAATTGAACACCCCAACATTAACCCATACACATATGAACACCTGATCTCTGGCAAAGAAGCTAAAATTATACAATGGAAAAAAGAAAGTATCTTCAATAAATGGTGCAGGCATAACTGGGTATTGGCATGTAGAAAACTGCAGATAGATTCATGTCTATCGCCATGCACAAAATCCAAATGGATCAAAGACCTCAACATAAATCCAGCCACAGTGAACATGTTAGAAAAGAAAGTGGGAGGCACCCTTGAATGAATTGGTACAGGAAACTGCTTCCTGAACATGACACCAGCATCACAAACACTAAGATCGACAATTAATAAATGGGACTTCCTGAAACTGAGAATCTTCTGTAAGGCAAAGGACACAGTCAGCAAGACAAAAAGGCAACTCACAGATTGGGAAAAGATATTCACTAACCCCACATCTCCGAAATTTACAAAGAACTCAAGAAGCAAGTCTCCAAAACACCAAAGGATCCAATCAAAAAGTGGGGTACAAAACTAAACAGAGAATTCTCAGTAGATGAGTCTAAAATGACTGAGAGACACTTAAGAAAGTGCTCAACATCCCTAGCCATCTGGGAAATGCAAATCAAAATAACTCTTACTCCTGTCAGAATGGCTAAAATCAAAAACACCAAATGATAGTTTATGCTGGAGAGGATGTGGAGAAAGGGGAACACTCCTACACTGCTGGTGGGAGTGCCAACTCGTACAGCCACTTTAGAAATCAGTATGGAGACTCTTCAGGAAAATGGTGATCAGTTACCACAAGACCCAGCAATTCCACACTTAGGCATATACCCAAAAGATGCACATTCATACAACAAGGACACCTATTCCACTATGTCCATAGCAGCATTATTTGTAACAGGCAGAACATGGAAGCAACCTAGATGCCTCTCAACTGGAGAGTGGATTGAGAAAATGTGGTACATTTACACAATGGAGTGCTATTCAGTGGAAAAAAACAATGGAATCTTGAAATCTACAGGCAAATGGATGGCACTAGAAGAAACCATCCTGAATGAGGTAACCAAGTCACAAAAAGACAAACATGGTATGTACTCACTCATATATGGATTTTAGACATGAATCAGGGGACTGCCAGCATACAATCCCACTGCCAGAGAATCTGGGAAGCAGAACCTTCATCGAAGCAGAGGCTGACACCCACAGCTAAACACTGAACTGAACTCATAGAATCCACTGACATAAAGGGAGAGCTGATGAGCAAAGAAGTTAAAATTGGGCTGGTTTAACCCACAAAAACAGTTGACCTGAACAAGGGGAAGCTCTTGGACCCCAGACTGATGGCTGGGTGGACTGCATTTGACTGACTCAGACCCCCTGAATGTGGGTGTCAGTGAGGAAGCCTAGGTAATCTATGGGGCTCTGGGTAGTATTTATCCCTGGTGTACAAGTAGATGTTGAGTGCCTATCCCACAATGAGGGATGCTCTCTCAGCCTGACTCTTGTGGGAGGGCCTAGACCCTGCCCTGGATGAAATGACAGACTCTGGATATCCACCATGGAGGGCCTCACCTTTCCTGGGGATTGGAGTGGAGATTAGGTGGGGGCCTGGGGGCCCTGGTGCGAGGGGAGGAAGGGAGGGAGACTGAGCTGGGATTGACATGTGAAACAAACTTGTTGCTAACTTAAATTAAAAAAAGGAAGAGGGAAAAAAAAGAAAATAAATAAATAAGTAAATAAATAAGTACCTGAATGAAGAGCAACTATATTCATGCTCCAGGCTCTACATCTGCATTGTAATGGTTTATTAGCCTCTCCTTATGGCTTTTAATATTTAGCTGGAGACAAGAAAATATCCTGAATCTTAAAGTTTATGAGACAATCATTAACAAACAATGAACAATAAATGGTATTTATTGCTTGGCAGAGACACTGAGACAAAACAAACAGGAAAAGCTAAGACACATTGCAAAGGCAGCAATCTCCCTATGTACTATGGAGAATATGAAGCATAGAAGGGACTGAGTGAAGAAAATCGCAGAAGTTTCTAAGAGACAGATGTATAGCATAAGAGGGTTTGAAACAGTTGGAAGGAAAGTCCAGCCAGAAGAAATACCATAGACGCTTTCAACATTTTTGGAGGTCAAGAGAGTGACCACCAGTGTACACTTCTGAAGAACAGGATCTATAGAGTAGGGAGCAAGGGAGGACACGTTGAGAAAGATGTATAAGAAACACAACATGTTGGTATCTTAAGGTAGCACTGAACCATACGGAATTGTTACACTCAAAAAAAAAAAAAAAAGGAAGCCAGGCGGTGGTGGATCTCTGTGAGTTCGAGGCTGGGCTGGACCAATAGTCTCCAAAACAATACAGAGAAAGCCTGTCTCGTAAAATCAAAAAAAAAAAAAAAAAAAAAAAAAAAAAAAGGAAGATGCTTTTGATTAACTGTACACAAAGAATTAAAATGTCTGACTTCACACTCTTTTTCCTGCTTTTTAGTGTTTTGAGGCTGACGACAAACTAACGATTCTTCTGTGCCCATGCAGGATGGGGACACTTGAATGATGCACTAAAAGAAACATCAAAAGGCTGGGAAGAGAATGAGGAGAAAGATAACAATAATGGGCAAAAGGTAGAAGAAATCTGAAGGAACCCAAGTTTTGCAACACAGAAAAGCCAAACAAAATGAAACCGAGGAAAAATCAGTGAGCAGAGGGAGACGCTTGATTCCACAGGACCACAGGATGAAATCAGCATCTTTCTAGGCCTCACCCTGAAAGCTGAGAGTGTCCCTATGGGGTTCAAGGTGAACAACCCTGCAGAACCAATTTGGGTTAGCTGAGAAGACATAAAGACCAAAATAAGCGGCTCAGATGCTCAGCCCCTGACATGCCATGGCTCCACTCCCGTACAAACCACCAACAAATACCAGCTTAAAAAATCTCACTTTAATCAATGAATAGTAATCAAAACAGAATGGACACAAAACCTGTGCAAACAGGAAAGTAAGGAAACACAGGAGCAAATAAATGGAAGACAAAGAATGATATATGGGCTGGGCAGTGGGGGTGCACATCTTTAATTACAGCACTCGAACTCTGTGAGTTCGAGACCAGCCTAGCCTACAAGAGCTAGTTCCAAGACAGCCTCCAAAGCCACAGAGAAACCCTGTCTCAACCCCCACCCCCAAAAACAATGTTATATGGAAAATACTATCATGAGAAAAAGATGTTAGCCAAGCGTGGGGACAACAGACCTTGGCCAGAGACCCACTTCCGCATCAGCCTGGGACCAATGTTTACTAAAAACAATGCAATGCCTGGGGCAATAAGTTCCTGAAAAGGGCTTGCCCACAGGAACTGCCCTGACCTCGACCATTTCCAAATGCTAACTGCCTCTTCTGACACACCCAAGTCAGTCTCTGGTGTCAGAACAGAACCAGCCAGGGGTAAGGCTGGGAGCTGAAGCCTTTCTGGAGGGAAGCCTTTCTTGGGAAGTTTTCTTGAGCCTTTTTGGGGCCTGCTTAAAGTTTTCTTTTCATTGTTGACTGGTCTCTGTGTCATCAATCCCGATACCCTCTGCACATTCTCGGATACAGGCTGCGCAGCGGGCGTGGCAGCCAAGCAGGTTGCCATGAGGGGTGGGGGGAGAGGGAGAGACAGAGAGACAGACAGATACAGAGACAGAGACACAGAAAAACAGATACAAGAGAGATAAGATACAGAGAGATATACACACAGAGACATAGGGAGATAAAAAGACAGTGCAAAGACAACAAGAGAAACAGACACACGGGCACAGGGAGAGACAGAGAGGAGAGAGAGCCTCCATGGGATAAGATCACAAAGATGGAAAAAACAGCACCTAGTACCTGAGAGTTGCTACAATTTGAACAGTTGCCTCTACCAAACATCAAGTGAAAATGTAATTGCAATGTAGAAGTGTTGGGAGAGAGTGCCTTAGAGGGTAACTAAACACTAAGGATAGGTCTATTGCTCTTCACAAATGTCACTATGTGTGGGCCTTTCTCTTTGCTCCTCTATTCTTGCAAGTGAGGAGCAGTGCCTTCCTTCCAGAAGGTTCAGCATTCTGGGAGTCAATTGAAGGTGGAGGTTAGGCCCTGACTGGCCCCAAAGCCTGCTGCTTTGCTCTTTTGGTCTTGGACTTCCAAGCATCCAGACCTGTAATAACATGAAACAACAACAGTAGACAGTAAGTATCTGTCACCAAAAACCCACCCCCAAAAATAAAACAAAAATTGTTAAAAAAGGTGAAATAGCAAAAGAAGCAACAGTGTGTATGTCTGCAATGCTGAGCAAAAGGCAGAAGCAAATAGTGAGACCCGTGTGGAGACCAAGGCCAGCACGAAAGGCGGCAGGAGACCTAACATCTGGCAGACACTATGGTGGCCAGAAACCAGAGTCCACAGAGACGCCATGCTGAATGAGGGTAACTGTCAACTTAAAACCTATATCCCCATAAGGGGAGCCAAAACCTTCCAGTTCAGGACTTGGCTGCTCAGCTCTTGAAAGGTGTTTTCAGTTAAGCGTTTTAATATTAAAAAGTCAAAGTATTTTACATTTACTTCTCTTGAGGGGGTTCTAAGACTTAAAATACTTTACCATTTCTTTGAGAATTTCTTACAATGTATTTTAATCATATTCACCTCCACTTCCTCTCCTTAGCTCCCCCAGTTATGCCCTCACTTCCCTCTCCACCAACTTCATGTCCTTTCTGTTCTGTGTAGCAACTCCAATTTGTGCTCTCCATCTCTTTCTGGCTGGGGCCACATAATGGAGCAGGCATGGTTGATCTACCAGGGCCACACCCTTAAAATAAAATGGAGTCACCCTCTCCCTTACCCAGAAGCCATCAACTGTCACTGGTTCCTCAGCTATGGGGTTGGGATTTGTGAGCCTCATGCCCCACCCATGCTGCTGGAATATTAACTGGCTTGAACTTGTGTAAGTTATGCTCTGAGTTCATGTGTGTAGCACTCCCATCATGTCCTGAGACTTTTTTTTTTTTTTGGCTCCGGGTCCCCCCAGCTCTGGCTGCTACAATCTTCCCATTCTTTTGCACAGTGGTCTCTGAGCCTTGTGAAGGGGTGTGATACAGATTTGTGACTGAGCAATCCACAGTCACTTGTGTGATGATGCCACATTCAGTAGATATATATCATAGCAATAATACTCAACTTGTCCATTATCCAGGTCTCTGGTTTGTTTTTGGATTTTTGCTATCATGAACAAATTTTCAATTAACTATTAACTATAATGAGATATTTATAAAGATATATGGTCTCACTTCTCAGTGGGAATTACCTAGGGTTGGACTGCTATATCCTGTAGTCAATGTATGTTTATGTTTAACTTTAAGGAACCTGCTAAGATTTTTTTCTGAATGATTGAGTTCTTACATCCCCAGCAGCAACAAATGAGATTATCAGATAGTCTGACCATTTGCCTAAATTTACTACTGCCAGGAGTATTGTTCCTATTTTAGCCATTTTATCGGAGTGAGGCAGCATTATTATCTTGATTTGCATTTCATTAAGGAATAACAATGCTGAGTATATATTCATATGTAGATTTTCCATCCATGGTGCCTCTTAGTGTGATTTATGTGTCTAAATTTTTGTCTAAAATATTATATAGCTTTTCTTTCCTTACTCTTTTGTAGCAATTATTTATATACTCTGAAAACAAACATTTACAAAAACCTTTGTTTTAGAAGTATTTCCTCCAACACTGAGGCATGTTTTTTAATAATCTTAATAGTGTTTAAGAGTGGAAGCATTTTTAAGTTTCATAAGTTCCAGTTGATAAATATTGAAAGTTTTCTATGTATTGTAAGAAAAAGAATTAACACAGAGAATATAGATTACTTTCCTATATATGCATCCTACATACTTCCCTTCCAGAACTACCACCAACCAGTCACCTCTCCGTACTTTGGGAAAGTAAAATAAACCTTTACATACACTCCATTTTATGTCTGAGCTATATTAATACACTATCATATATTGTTTGTTGATGTAGAGGATTTCCATCCACAGGATAGGGATGTGGTATGTTATGTTATTAGGGAGAAATCACTTATGGGAGAAGCCGGGAACCGAGGTCGCCAACCTCGACCTGAACCCCAAGAGAGAAAGTGACCCCTCCTTCCTTGACCTTTATTTCTGCCTTCCCCCAGGTACCTGTGACCACGCCCATTTGGGATGGTATGTGAGATCTCTATCTACAGGTTATTATTTGTCAATGAGTGTTTTCTTTGTTTATGGAAAGTTTATTTATGAAAATTGATGGCAGGTCTGCCAGAGGAGTAAATTTCAGCAAATTAATAGGGTAAATGTAGGTAATTTACTCATGAAGCCTAGCTATATAGGAACAGAGAAAAGGGAATAATACTTAAAGATGAAAAACAAAACAGGGGCAGTGCAAGACTCTTGTTCTCGCGTCTGCTGGAGACTTGCTGAAGACTATTTGTAAAGAAGAAAAAGCTGGTGTGAAGGCAGCAGCGGAAGATGAAAAGATAACAGATGGAATTGAAGCATGAGAACCTCAAGTTTAGAAAAAAAAATCCATGTAGGAAGGAAGCAGGGATGGCAGGAGGGGGATGCAATATGTGAGCAAGGAAGTTAACTGAAGAGAATTTATTCCTTGCAAGTGCTGTTGTCTTTTTTAAAATACTGTCAACTATTAGGGAACCCAAGACATGGTGACCCTGGGATCCAAAAGCTGAGCAAACGCCATAACGGGCTTTAGAGTGTGTTCTCTTTGCTGATTGCCTTTAACAGTAAAACAAGATCCTGTTCTATTTAAACAGTGACTCAACCAAGGTAGCTTCAAATGTTCACAGCACATAGACTCTCGGATTCAAAGACTTGGGAACAGAGAACATGAGTTCCAACCTGATTTGGTCACTACCATCATTAGGAAGTATGAGAGCTCTGCAGATCTTGGTTTCCTTATTGCAAAGAAACTGTGGCAGAATTTCTATCTATTCCTTCCAACTCTACCATTCTATGACCTGCGGTTTTACTGGACCTTAAAAGACAAAAGGCCAAAATTGAAAGACAAATTTTCATAAGAGTTTCTCTTATGTTCAAGGCACAAATAGATAGACTGAAATTCAAAATGGGATTCATACTAATGAGAGCAGCAAGGCTATAGTAAATATATAGGAGACAATTACATCCCAGGGCACAGAATTCACAGTTCACAGAGGCATGTTCAATCCTATTAAAGACTCATACAGTGTCCTGACCCCTAAAAGACATTCTTTTCCTCAGTGGGAAGTAAAAATCATTCTCTTTTTAAGATTATGTCCTCCATCACAACTTATGTAGATGCTAACTATTTTTTTATGTAGGTACCTTGGAAATTCAGATACAGGATCTTTTAAATGGAAAAGTGTGTACATCTTACATCCGTAAAAACACTGAAGTGTATTGGATGAACCCATTTAGTATTTCTTATGGAACTCTTACTGAAGTGTGAAAAGTATGCTTTGTAATACCAAGCCTGTCCATTTTTATAGGCTAGTGTCTTTCCTGGAGCAAACACAGAAAATGAGTCATCAAAATATCAATTAAACCATACAATAACTCAGTAGCCATGATATTAAATATTAGTGAGACTACCAAAAAAGACAAATGGCTAACCCTTAAAGTGATACCAAATTCCACCAAACTGACATTTACTTTCATTCAACAATTTAAGCTATGTAAAGTGCATGAAGACACATGCCCCTTGCTAGATAGTATCTTTCATTTGAGCACTTAGTTTAAATGGATGCTGAACACCTTAGTGTCAAATGGATTGATTAAAAATAAAAGATTCAGGTTCCAGGTTCCATGAGACTTCAGTAGTGAGTGAAAGTTAACAAAACTGCTGTGTGTCTGACACACCCCGGACAAGTGACACTTCACATTCTCCAGTCCCCACAGTTCCATCAGGGAGGACAGGTTCTACTTTTGTTTGTGTTATTGGTTTTAGGTTGTTTTGATTTTTTGAAGCTATTTTAAGTTAATACGCAGAGTAATGAATTTCATTGCCATTTTTATGCATGTATGTCATTACCTCCAGGCCTTCAGTGTCAGACTGAGACAGCTCGTTGGCCTTTAGGCTGTCCTGTACAAGACAGCCATTGTTGGATTGTCCACACTGTATTGTGTAAGTCAACCTAATAAATCACCCTTTAACACATAGTCAGCCTATCTGTTCTGTTTCTCTAGATAACTTTAACATGGCTTTCGCTTTTTTATTATTCTGTGTATATGTGTGTGTGTGTGTGTGTGTGTGTGTGTGTGTGATATAAAACAGAAAGAGCACCTCTGCTTCATATTTAACAACCCACTTTCAGAGTACCAGTACCACAAGTCCAGGTATACATGCCCACCAGAAAGGCTTTAGTCTGTTTACAAATATTCTGGTTTTAGAACCTAAGCACTTCTGACCAGATCCTCCCAACTTTAAAAGAAGCAAATATCAACACAAGGATACATGAAGACAAAATATTAAAAATGCCCTTTACCCACCGTGAGCTGGGTCTTTTTACATGCACACATTATTTTTCAAATAGTTTCCATTAGCCAGAAAATTTAATTTAAAAGTCATTCTAGCCTGCTTTTGATTATGAACCTTTTACTATGCAGCTCTTTAATATTAATAATGGCTATTAATTATATAGCATGCCATTATGTCTTTGTCATAATTTTGCTAATCACTTACATATTAATAGACTATGCTATTAGAGAACATATTGCTGAGAATAAAACACTCCTAACCTTCCTAGAAAAGGCTATTTTCTACCTGTGGTGTTAAGTTCCCATTCATTTGGATTTAACTTATATAATTGGTCAATGACAACACACTTCAATAGCCTTGCTTCCAGAAGCCACCCAACAAATAATAGCAGATCAATATTCTTAAAGTCAGCCAATGGTAAACAGCTTTCTCCTGTGACCCAACTTCATATGGAAGCCAATTAGCAGGAGATGTCACCAGTGGTCATTCTCTTACAATATATGCTTATCTCATCACTGAACCTCAGAAAGGCTTCAGATACCAGACTCTACATATCCTAAAACTATCTATAAAACTCAGCCTCATCCTTTGTTCACAGATACTGTGTCTCACAAGCATAGCTCCTCTTAAAAAAGCAATAACATTGGCAGACTTTTCAATACTGAGTGGTGTTTCTCCTTCAATTGATTACCACCAGTGATAATTCATGCATATAGATCTACTTTTCCTTTAGATGGCTTAAAAGTAAATTTTCCTGAAAGTGCTCATTAGTTCAAATGGCACAAGGACAGAATATTTTGTCATTTTTCTAAACAGTTCTTTTGGTTCATAATGCCATTCCTACTGTATAAATATATACATGCTGAACACCTTTAAAATGCAATATTTTAAAATATTTGCAGACGTAGTTGGCATAAATTTATCTAAATCACTTTGATTGGTATTTTAGGTCATTTCAAGGGCACAGATTAGCACAGGAGTATAACCCATAAAGGAAAACAAACTTGGAAGGCACAAAACTCAAACTATTCCTACTGTGGGTCCTGTTACTAAAGCAGATAAAGTAAGACAATTGATGTTTATTATAATTAGCACATTGACTTTGAAGAAATCATATTTTAAGTTGCCCCATCCATTACACAGACTCTGTAATAGAGGTCAGCATAACAGTCAATGACTAAAGAGCCATTCTGGGTATCCATATCTGTGGACATGAGGGCAAGGAAGCTAGTCTGGTGGAGGAAATGCCAAGCTTTGATACTGTCCAAACAACAGCCTCATCCAATGGTGCCTCAAGTTGAATATCGTTGCCTATCCTTTCATGCTGTCTGCACTTCACATTGCTTACTCCTTTCGTGCAGGCTGCCCCAGGAAGTGGAAAGGACCTTGATGAGAGCAAATGCCAGAAGTGGTTCCTGAGAGCTAAGCTCTTTATCAGCTATGAAGACGGGATCTGTGTGATACAGAAGAGTATCCTGGCCAACATGAACATGGAAAGGGAAGAGGGGGCACTTTACATGGGGTTCAGGAAACTGAATAAGGATACCTAAGGAACCCAAAACTAGTAGCAAGGCTGAACTATTATCACACCAAGGTCTAAGAGGCTCAGGGATGGCACAGGGCTGAGGAAACCTGCAAAGAACCAGAGTCAGAGATGATGGCATCAACTGCCTTGTTCTTCACAGAGGAATACAGTTTTCAGAAAACAAGATGTGAGAACAAAGAAGGCAGGTAATAAATATCCATATCATTCCTCCCACTTTTTTTTTCTCTTATACTGGCTCCCAGGGACCCAAATCAACAGATATCTGGAGGGTGGGGAGTACCTTGGGCTCTTTACAGCAAAACATCACAGAATGGTGGCTTATAAACAAAAGAAACCTTTTTCTCATTGTTCTGAGTGCTGGAAAGTCCAGGATCAAGACACAGACAGATTTACTAATGGTGTATTTCCTGGCTCATCAACTGTAGTTTCTCTTTGTATTTTTGTATTTTCTTATGATGGACACAAGGAAATATGATGGGTCTCTAAGCATTCATGAGACCTCATGACCTAATAGATTGAGCAAATTCTCACACTCAATACTATCATCTTAGGGTTTAGGGTTTCAAGACATGGTAGGTGGAAGTTGTAAATATTTCAGGCTGTAACAAAAATTACTAGAGGCCATCTCCAGAGAGCAAAGAATAAATTAGAGGAAGCGAACAGAATAACTGGTCTTATATTGCATTGGTAACCACATGCTTAGGCTTGATTATCAATTGCCTTTGTCAAGTTTGAGTGAATGTAGTCAAGGTGCCTCGGGATTTCACAGTGGCCAGCATTGCCAGAGACTGTTGGCAGGTAATAAAAAGAAACTTAGTAATTGGTGTACTGTTTCTTCCCTGATTTCAAATGTACCTAACAAAGGAACAAAGAATGAGAGAAAAGGACATCAACTTTACATGAATTGCAGTAACCACACAATATATAAACATATGGGGAAGAGAAAATACTGATGTTTCAGGGATGGCAAGCCAACTGCATTTTCCT
Organism: Mesocricetus auratus; assembly: GCF_017639785.1. Classification (NCBI taxonomy): domain Eukaryota; kingdom Metazoa; phylum Chordata; class Mammalia; order Rodentia; family Cricetidae; genus Mesocricetus; species Mesocricetus auratus. The sequence goes on from NW_024429197.1 coordinate 36,775,506, forward strand.
TTGTAGTTGCATTTTATAAACCTTGTGTAATGAAAGAAAGATAAATATAAGAACAGCATTGATCCTGTGATGGTCTATGATAATGAGAAAAGAAAAAAGATGGATAAAAAAATCTTTAAAAATCTAAAGTAAGCAGCCCTTGAATCTGGTTATTAATTGTTATTCAATTCTATCAATGACCTTGAACTGAAGTGCAATGGACAAATCTCTTTCTACTTTCTTCTAAAGCTGTCTACTCAGTCTAATGCATAACGGCCTTCTTTAATGTTTTGGGCCAGGCATGATAGCTGATACCTGTAATCACAGCACATGGAAGGCTGAAGTAGGAGAATCACCATGAGTTTAAGGCAAGTCTGGGATACAGAATGAGTTCTAGATGAGTACAGGATAAGAATGAAACCTTGTCTCACAAATAACTGGTGTCTTAGTTACTGTTCTATTGCTATGAAGAGATATCTTGACCAAGCCAACTCTTTTTTTAAAAAAATAATTATTTTTTTATTTATTTATGTTAGAAACAATCTTGTTTCACATGTCAATCCCAGCTCCCTCTCCCTCCCTTCCTCTGCTGCCCTCCCCACCAGGTCCCCCAGTACCCCACCCAATCTCCACTCTGATCCCCAGGGAGGATGAGGCCCTCCATGTTGGATTTCTAGTGACTGTCATTTCATCCAGGGCCCTCCCCCAAGAGTCCTGGATGAGAGAGCCTCCCATATTGTGTCATGGACACTCAAAGTCTATTTGTACGCCAGGGATAAATACTACCCAAGGCCCCATAGATTACCTAGGCCTCCTCACTGACACCCACATTCAGGGCCAAGCCAACTCTTGTAAAAAGAAAGTGCTTAAGTGAAGGCTTGCTTATAGTTTCAGAGGTGAGTTATCATCATAGAAGGGAGCATGGCAGCAGGCAGGTAGGCACGACTCTGGAGAAGTAGTTGAGAGCTACAGATTGATCTACAGGCAGCAGGGAGAGACAGAGAGAGACACTAGGCCTATCTTGGGCTTTTAAAACTTCAAAATAAAAAACAAAAAACTTCAAGGTCTAACCCAGTGACACATTTCCTCCAGCAAGTTCACACCTACTTCAACATATCCATATTCCCTAATTCTCCTAATCCTAAAACAGTCCCATTCCCTGGGGACTTCAAACATATGATCCTATGGGAGCCATTTTTATTCATACCTCACATTCTGCTCCCTGGTCCCCAAATGCTTATAGCCATATTATAATGCAAAATGCATTCAGTTCAATCCTCTTAGTCTTAAGATTGTGTAAAATTCTAAGTCTCCTCTGAGATTCATGGCAATCTCTTATCTGTAATTCCATGTAAAAGCAAAAGCAAAAATATATATCACCAGCTGGAGAGATGGCTCAGTGGTTAAGAGCATGAGTTGCTCTTCCAGAGGTCCTGAGTTCAATTCCCAGCCACGACATGGTGGCTCACAACCATCTGTAATGAGATCTGGTGCCCTCTTCTGCCCTTCAGGCATACATGCAGGCAGAAAACTCTATACACAATAAAGAAATCAATCTTAAAAAAAAAAGAAGAACAAGTTTTGACAGACTTTGAAGATCCCCCCCCTAGAAGACCTCACCCGTCCTGTGGAGCTGAAAGGGGATGGGATAGGAGGTCAGTGGGGGACAGGGGAGGAGGAGAGGGAACTGGGATTGACATGTAAAACAAGCTTGTTTCTAATTTAAATTAAAAAAAAAAAAGAGAATATGTATATCACCATTCCAAAAGAGAAGACAGGGGGCAGAGTGAGAAAACACTGAACCAAAGCATAACAGAAAACGAGCAGTGCAGACTCCAAACTCTGCTCCTCCATGTCTAATGTCAAAATGCTCTTTATATCTCCAACGCCTTTCAGCTTTGTGGACTGCAACACAGTTTCCTCTCTTGGGCTGGTTCCACTCCCATTTAGCAGCGACCCTCAGCAGGTATCCCAAGACTCTGGCATCTCCAATATCGTGAAGTCTCCAACCCATTCAAGCTTCACCCTCATGGCTTCACACAATGGACTCTCTGAGCCTCCAAGCAGGGATTCCTCTGTCAGATGTCTGGCCTCAGGGGCTTTCCTTAGTCACTGAGGATTATTCCATCACCTCTTTCCTGCCCCTGAATAGTCAAAGGTGCCAGGTTCTTTTGTTCACAGGGCTGGATTCTGGGTCCCTCCTTAATTTGCATGTCCATAAACTTTTCTTTGTTGATTGTTTCCTTGAGCCTCAAACTTGCCCTTAATTCTTTTTCACAATTGGAAGCTTAACTGGGTGGGGAAGTGCCCCAGGGCACCCCTTTCTTTATCTCTTTTAGCATCAGGCTTTTCTTTAAACTTTTTATCTCCTTGAACACTGGATTTGGCTCCAACATTAAATTTCCAGTGTTCTTTTTATCCTCAAACTGTACACTTGTATTTCTTTTCCCCCTGCTTGTTCTTATTCATTGTAGATCTACACAAGAGTGATTGCTAATAATTGGGTGACAGTGTCAATATTAGGCTGTCTCCTCTGCCAATTCCATTAATCCAAAAGCCTGCAATTTAGACTCAGGGAGATTTTTAGGCCGAGGGCAAAAAGCAGCTACATTCTTTGCCAAAATATCACAAGAACAGTCTCTCTATACCCTCTGAAATCTCTCTCTTTTTTTTTTTTTTTTGGTTTTTCGAGACAGGGTTTCTCTGTGGCTTTGGAGGCTGTCTTGGAACTAGCTCTTGTAGACCAGGCTGGCCTCGAACCCACAGAGATCCGCCTGCCTCTGCCTCCCGAGTGCTGGGATTAAAGGCGTGCGCCACCACCGCCCGGCTCTTCACCTTTTTATATACCTATTATTCTTAGGTTTGACCATTTCACTGTGTCCCATATTTCCTGGATATTTTGTTCTAGGGATTTGTTGGACTTAAGATTTTCTTTGGTCAATGAATCTATTTCGCCTAGTATATCTTTGACACCTGAGATTCTCTCTTCCATCTCCTGTATTCTGTTGGTTACGCTTGCAACTTTAGTTTCTGATCATTTACCCAGCTTTTCTAATTCCAGCATTCCCTCAGACTGTGTGTGTGTGTGTGTGTGTGTGTTTTCTTTTTTATTGTCTCTATTTCAGCTTTCAAACCTTGTACTGTTTGAAATGTTTCTTGCAATTTTTGGTTTGTCTTTTCCTCCATTTCTTGAATGTTTTTATTCCCATTTCTTTAAAGGATTTTCTCATTTACTCTTTTAGGGTCTCTATCATCTTCATGAAGTTGCTTTTAAGGTCATTCTCTTCTGCTTCATCTGTGTTGGGATGTTCAGGTCTTGCTGGTGTGGAGTGCCTAGACTCTGGTGGCATCATATTGGTTTTTCTGTTGTTGAATGTGTTCTTATATTGTCGTCTTCCCATCCCTTCTTCCAGAGGGTACAGGTGGGGTCTCTTTCTCTCTTGTGGGTACAGGTCCAAGGTTCTCTTCTGGTGGATGCAAACAGATCCAATATTCCGATGGGTCTCAAGATGGGTGCAGGCGGGTCCGAGAAACTCCCTCACCTGGTGGGTGGAGCAGGACTAGCACCTCTATGTTCTCCAAGAGTGCAAGGGTTAGAAAGATTTCCCTTCTTAGTTGTCTATGCACTTTGTTTATCTGCAATCCAGAGCCCGGTGTTTACTTTTTGGAATTTCATTTAAATTTTCCCTGTGGTATAAGAGTTCTAGTGAAGCAGGGGCTTTTGTTTTTCTTGTCAGCACACTGCTATAAGCACAGGAGTTGTCTCAAAGTGTATCTTTGCGTATAAATGAAGAGATGGAAACAAATCTAACTCTGTGGGTCTTGACCAAAGCATTCAATCTTAAAAGAGCTTCATCACCTTACCGATAAAGTGGGAGAAATTGTAACATCTATACTGATTCCTCACAAGGATGTTGTTAAAATTATACAAGGTGATAGATATGAAACAATCCCCTTTACCTAAAACACATACACAAATGCCTTCATCAAACCTTTGTATATTCCCCAGCTCCGTGAGTACGCAGTGCTGTCTGTGTACACAGTAAGGAGCCAATCAACACATTAGATGATTAAAGATGAAGGACATTCCTCATGAATCAGCATTGTCATTCTGCCCTCTTTAGAGTGTGATAATTCTTCATAACTGCTCTTCCTCCTCTTCATTAGACATCAAACAAACAGATCTACTTGGGCCATGCAGTGGTTGAGAGCTAAGGGTTATGCCACTGCCAACAACTGTTAGTCAAGCTTTGATCTCAGTGTTAAGCATCCTGAATGCCCAGAGCATTCAACCTCCACTTTTCTGTTTCCTTTCCATTTTTCAGTGACCCAGGGGCAGGGAAAGCACTAACCTCACTAAGCTGTACTGTTCCTCATTATTAGCACTATACATTATTTGAAGCCGGAATCTGTTTCTTCACTGTGACTCTTATCATTAATTATTCACAGCTATCCCATAAGTAATTTCATTACTTATAAGAATATGGCCATGTTTTCCTGAGAATGATTTCAAAACCCTCAATAATTTTGTAGTCATATATAAAGGTTTTTTTTGTAACTCCCATTTTTTGAAATATAGTTATATCTGATAGACACATGAAATTGAAGAAAACATGTGAATTTAACAAACACAAAAAAGGAATTTGATAGCAGCTTGTGTATACATAATTTTAATTACACGTGATTCCAAAACAGTAGTCATTACGAGAACAATTTGTTTTTTTGCTTTAACTGCTTTATTTTAAAAGTTTGTTCTCATTTTGCTTTTTGCACAATGCTCATGTTTTCACAAAAGACTCATATCTGAACAGGAAAAAAAAAGCCTATTGTATTCAGGAGTAGAAAGTCACATTCCCAGCTAGGCAAATTGATTAGTATATTAAACAGACCGCTAGAGGTAGGACTTCACAGGTTATATTTCTTGGCAGGCATTATTACAGGGTTTCTATTGATACTCATAATAGGATTGTCACCCAGTTCAGTTAGGCTGCCACACACTATGGAAGAAGCCAAAATAATAGTCTGCTGAAGGCATGGTCAGATGAGAAGTATAAGCCACCAAGGGCTGGACAGTCAATCCTTTATGCAAATCTATAGCCTTCCTTTCCTACCTGGTAACTACTCAGAAATAAAAACAAAATAGAAATTCTAATGAACTTGGTGCCAAGAACTGTGACAAGTATACATCTATCTTAACAATCACTTGGTGAAGTGATTTTCTTTTCTTTCTTTTATGCTGTTTCCCATTTTTGATAGATGGTTTCACGTCGTTCTAGCTGGCTTCCCACTCACCATGCAGCTGAGGCTGAGCTTGAGCTCCTAGTGTTCCTGCCTCTACCTCCAAATGCTAGGATTACAGACATGGGCCACCATGCCTAACTCAAACTCCTTATTTGTAATCTCATAAGTAAGGAAACAAAAGCTTTGATAATAAGCAACTTCACAAAGATTCCAAACAAGCAAGCAAGCAAGCAAGGCATGAATCAAATGCAAACTATCCGGGGCTTCCCTCCCTATCTAGCAACCTGCACACTGACAGTCAAATGAACATGCCATTCAGTGTGAGGAGAAGGCGGGCCATATGTCACCAGATAGTAAATAGGAAGCCTCTATTTTAATTCTTACAAGTTGTGGTAAAGAACTTCAGGTCCAGGAAAAATTCTGAGCTTAGTTGCTAAAACATTCTGGCTTCAGGACTCGTGCTAACAGCCAAGTTTCCTACCTTGTTCTTGAAAGCAAATCTCTACCTTGAACAACAGTTCTTCTGTCTAGTCCCCAGTCATCATTCTCTGTTCTTGGGTTGAAGTATTCTCTCCAAGTGCCCACTACTGATCACACCTGGGACTCTTTGATGCTGTTGGAGAACAGTCTTATAGCAAGATTCCTCCTCTTAAGTCAACATCTCTAATTTGATGCCTCACTGTCTTTTCCCACCTATCTCTATTTACCTATCTGGCTTTTAGACTATTATGATTCCTTATAGGTACATATGCCTTTGTCATACCATGTTGAATTATTCCAAATTAAACAAGGAAATCCTTAGTCATACCAGCATAATGGTAGGAACTTGTCTTATCACTAATAATGTATTTATCTAGTTTAATATGCATGGTAAAGCTACACTTTCCTATCACAATAAATCTTATGTATTGATGATTTCAAAGATGAATTACTGTGATATAAATATCTGAAATATTTGATGATTTTATTGTCAGTCTTTAATAGGACTATCTGTCCTAATAGCCAGAGAAAAATGTACTGATTTGTTTATTTTTGTTTCACTTTTAAGAATGAAAACTCAAATAACCTCTGAATAATTCTAATATATACTAATACATTAAGTATTTTTAACAATTGTTTTATTCCTTACATTTAAGTGTTTTTGTTGTTGTTGAGAAAAATGTTATTAAGGAAGTGAAGGGTTAATGATAGACTTGATCTATGACCTATTTTGTGTTCAATAAGCAATACAAGGTACTACTGTGACTATTCAGGATATGATTTGAAGATAAAAATAGCATCTAAGAGGATTAATATAATAGCAATAGAGAAATGGTTTAGAAATGCAAATGTTTTATACATTTTCTGGCCTTACTCTGCAATTTATTCAGCTTCAAGAAGAATATATATGCATAATGAGTCCTGTCTTGGGAAACAATCCTTTCCCTTTCTCATAGAACGTTTCTTGGTTATTTTAAACCTAGAAAAATATTGTAAAACCTGAGGAATGCACATTGAATGTGAAAATATCTAGTCTAAAATCAGTTTGTGACATATGTAAGCTGTCTAATTATTTATCAAACCCTTCCTTTCCACACCCATGCTCTTTGTTCCCAACACCTGTGATGAAAGCAGGTGAAACTTATGGTGAAAACCACTAATGGCTGTGACTTCTTTCCGGGAGTATTTCATGAGATGCTGATGGGGAAAAAAACCACTAGCTACAGATTAACATGTGTAATACAAAATGCACAGTGTTTAAAGTCTGATAAAGTCAAACAATAGGTGTAACTGATCCAGTATTCTTGTGACTAATGTTTCAAATAAACTAGCACAAGTGCTATCTCAGAAACTGTCAGTATGGACTTTTTTAGTCAACTATCAATAAACATGCAGACACTTTGTGAAGCTTCTCAGGAAAATGGTGGGTACAGTTAAAACTAGCAAAAGATACTGAAATAAGGACTGGCCATCCTCAAAGGTTCACAGATTCGTTGTTTGTTGTATTCTCTGTTCACTTCTGGACTTTTAAAATTTACACAGTGCATGGACAAGTATACACACCTATTTGTTTCACCTTTTAGAAAGTTGTAAAGGGAGGCTTTTTCCTTTGAGAGGAGCCTTCCCACCAGCCTGGTTCTAGAGCCGCATCAGTCTCAAATAAACACACAGGAGGCTATATTCATTATGAAGCTGTTGGCCTTGCTTGTTTCTTACTGGCTAGCTCTGACTTAAGTAATTACCCCATAATTGTTAATCTAAGTATTTCTCTTACCGGAGAATAGTTCCGGGCTTCCTACCCCATGGCGGTTACATCTTGCCCCTCCTGTGTTTCTCCTACTCAGAGTCCTTCTGGACTCCTAGTCCCTCCTATCTAGATTCCCTATTGGCCAGACAGTGCTTTATTGACAAATGCACGGGACTTCCCCAACAGAAAGTTCTGCAACAAATACTAGTTCAAAATCCCTGAATATGAAACATATTTCTTGAGCAACAGGTAATAAAATATCTAAGTTAAGAGTCAGGCACTGGGCCTGGCTTGAGCATCTGAGAACTCCCCCAATGACACATTTCCTCCAACAAAGCCTCACCTATTTCAATAAGGTCACATGTCTAATAGTGCCACTCCCTGTGGACCTATGGGGGCTATTTTCATTCAAACCACCACATCCCACTACCTGACCCCATAGGCTTGTAGCCATATCCTATTCAAAATGCATTTAGTCCAGCTACAAAAGTCACCATAGTCTACCATAGTATCAGCACTGTTTAAAAGTCCAAAGTTCAAAGGCTCTTCTGAGACTCATGCAATCTCTTAAAAGTAATCCCCTTCAAAAATCAAAATGAAAAAGCAAATCACATACTTCTATGATATAATGATGCAAGATACACATTATCATGAAAAAATGGAGGGAAGGAGCATAGTCAGAAAATACTGAACCAAAGCAAGACTGAAAACCATCTGGGCAAACTCCAAACTCTGCATTCCATGTCTGATGTCAAAATGCTCTTTAGATCTGCAACTCCTTTCAGATTTGCTAACTGCAACATATTTCTCTCTCTTGGGCTGGTTCCATTCCCTGTTAGTAGACCTTCTTAGCAGGTATCCCATGGCTGTGGCATCTCCATCATCTTGGGGTCTCCAATAATCCAGGCTTTCTTTCACAGCTTCACACACTGACTTCTATAGGCCTCCTTACAGTGAAACCCCTGCGACAAGTCCTACCTCAGTGGCTTTTCTTAGAGGCAGAGAGAGATTCCACAGCCCTTTCTGGCTCTAAAGCCATAATCATGTGGTCAAAGCTGCCAAGCTCTGCTGCTTTCTGTGGCTAGATCATGCTCCCCCCATTCAATTACATCTCCACTAGCTTTCTGTTTTGGATGGTTTCCTTCATTGCCTAAGCTTATCTATTCTGGAACTTGCTCTGTAGATCAGGCTGGCCTCCAACTCAGAGATCCACTAGCCTCTGTCTTCTGAGTGCTGGGATTAAATGCTAACCCACATGTCTGTAATGCTCTGAAACCAAAACTAATTCTCACGGTCTCTGTCAAACAGTAACACAACTCACTATTTCTTGTACACTCTTGCCTTCCGTATTGTTTTTTAGCCTCAGTCTCACTAGAGCACAGTAGGATTCTCAGGCAATGTTATGAATGGTGGATGGGGATGTCTACATTTCATAGGAGGTCACATCAGCTCTTTGGAAAGAAAGAATGAGTGTGAGCCAAAGAAAGTCCAAGAAGCCATCTGAAAATTTAAGAATTATAAACCTCTACTAGAAGCCGGGCATTGGTGGCGCACGCCTTTAATCCCAGCACTCGGGAGGCAGAGGCAGGCGGATCTCTGTGAGTTCGAGGCCAGACTAGTCTACAAAGTGAGTTCCAGGACAGCCTCCAAAGCTACAGAGAAACCCTGTCTCGAAAAACCAAAACAAACAAACAAACAAAAAAAACAAAAAACAAAAAACAAAAAAAAAACCTCTACTAGGCAGAGGACACTAATGGCAAATTTGTCAATGAGAAAAAATGAGAACTAAAAAACCAAATGGACAAACATATAAAGCAAAACAAAACAAAAACAGGAGGAAGAACCATGCCTCACATATTTGCTTCCTTAGCCCTAGGACCCAAGTTGATTCAGACATTTAATATCTACTTTTTAAGTGTTTGTTAAATGACCATCAAATACCTGTACTATTACTGTAACATAAAAAACAGTGGAATTTTCAATATTAAAGTCAATAAAGAAGCAAGATTTTTTTTCACAGAGAACAGATAACAAGACAAAGAACACACACACACACACACACACACACACACACACATCTAGGAAACTAATAGGTACATGTTGCTTGACAGATTGGCATCTACCTTTCTCTAAGGTATATGGCTCTGTATAAACAAAGCAAGTGACCATTCCAAACAGCTAAAGGGCTGTTTGGGCAAGGATACTTGTTACCAAATACTGATATAAGTTAAGAAAGCACATTTATGGTGTGACACATAAAATTCTAGCAGTGTCAGTATATGATATTTGGACAAAAAATCAAAGTTACAAACTGCTGAAGACTATATGCCTTCACCTAGAAGCTCAGATTCTCCAGCTGTGCCAAGGCCAAAAAGAAGTCACTCTCAGAACAGTGTAGGATGCTCTGGTTATTAATTAATTAGGGTCTGCTGCAGGAATTCCAATCTCTGAGACAGACCTTTATAATTACAAGAGTCAAAATAGATTCCAAAGTGGAAAAGACTTGCCTACTGCTATAGATTGGCAATGATTCCAAATACTTGAACAGAGTTAGAATGACTTTCACTAGATATCTAGAATTTCACAATCAGATCTGGTATTCCTTTGCTTTCCACTATGAAAACACTTTCTCTCATAACCAGCAGACATACTTTATCTCATGTGGTCCTTACATTCTTACTCAAACATCCTTTTGTGCTCTAAGTATGTTATGTTTAAAAGTTTTGTTATGACACTTGGAGCACATTAGACACTATAGAGACTATTGTAGGTTTTTCCATCATTTAGTTTCAAAAGTCATTAAAACGTGGGCTGCAGAGATGGGTCAGTGGTTAATGGGCAAGCCTGAATGAAGACTTGAGTTCATATCCCTGGAACCCACTTAACTGCTGTGTAGGTGAGATGGCCCATCAGTAATTTTAGCACTCTAAAGGCAGAGAAAGCAGTACCAAGATAGCTAGACTAACTGAATGGATCAAGTTCTGGATTCAGCTGAGAGTGGTTGACTCCATGTATAAGATGTGAAGCAACTGAACAATCCTCTCAACATCAACATCAGTGTAGACCTTGTCGCGTCTGCCGCGCAGCCTGTGTCTGAGAACGTGCAGAGGGTGTCGGGGATTGACAACACAGAGACTTGTTCAACGATGTAAAGAAAACTTTAATCAGGCCCCAAAAAGGTTCAAGAAAACTTCCTAAGAAAGGCTCCCACCAGAGAAGCTTCTGCTCTCTCCTCTCCCCTGGCTGGTTCTGCTCTGACACCAAAAACTGATCTGGGCATGGCAGAAGAGGCGGCTAGTCTTTGGACAAGGTCGAGGTCAGGGTGGTTTCTGTGGGCAGGCCTTTTCCAGGAACTTATTGCCCCGGGCATTGTATTGTTTTTAGTAAACATGTTTTTAGTAAACATTGTCTTACAGCTGCCTACTCCCAGGCAGAAGGGGAAGTGGGTCTCTGCTCAAGGTCTGGTGTTCCCACAGACCTTCCATACCCAAGCACACACACATACATGTATACTTGTACCTGATGGCATGCAAACAATATGCATATACATACATGTTGGGGACTGCTAGAACCTTGAACAAAATGGAGTTTGTCAACCGTTTCTTGGCCTTCTGACTATGTGACTGCGAGCACACATGCCCTTGAGACAAAGGAAAAGGCTAACCATAAAAGTTAAATTTACACAGGGCAGCCCACCCACCTAGCCAGGAGGAAGTAACTCTTACAGAGTAATTGTCTTTGTTAACAAAAGATTAAAGTGTTCCGTTGAATACTTCCTACCCCTCCCTAATTCCTGCACCTGACTTACGCTGACAAGCATTTGTGGAATGCAACTGATGACTGATGGAAAATTACAGCTTTGTCTTTACCGTATTCGGTGTATATTTGAGTTGAGACTTGATTGACATGCTTGTACCACCCCCTGAGGTTCTTCCTCTATAAGTTCCAGCGTGCCCCAAAAAATAAAGGCTCTTGATCAGCAAAAGTTGTCTTGAGCCTGCTTCCCTTAACCTCTTGAAGTTCACTTTCCAGATCGGATCTGCTCGTGAAGGCCCACCAAATTAGTAGCGACTCTCATCTCACCCCCGCCGGTCGGGGGGTCCCTTCCCGGGGGTCGCACATACATACACACACAGAAACACAAGCAAAAATAAACCAAATATTTTGTCTAAAACTCCAAAGACCCATGCAAGAAGAGATAATGTTTGCCTAAGGCAGAAGCTTCTTTGATATGAAAAAAAGGCCCTTTCTCCCCAAATGTCTTGAAGGAAAAAATAAAGGAGATTGTTACAGAGTGGAGAGTGTTGAGTTGGAGAAACAAAGCCATAGTATAAAAGATAAGGATGTGCACAAAATATTTTGTAGATTATTGCATAACTTTAAAAACATTGTTGAGTCTGTAATCGTAGTGAGATCCGGAAGTGTGCTGACTTTCCTGGAGAAGGATTCTCTCTTCTTTTGCTACAGGTCACTCTGCATTTCTGAGAGATCACAGTTACAACACCATGATGGGAGCGACACAGGTTTGTCTGTCTACACCAGTGTTCCAGACCAGAGGACTCGGAGCTGAGCTGTATGCAGTTTCCACCCACTCTCTTAAGGTCCACAGGCAAACAAAACAAGGGCCATCTGGCATCGGTTCTTGGCCATAGTGTGGTAAACTCTCATTTATGCTTCTATCTTGGCTGGTTTCACACTCACAAATATAGTCGCCCTGTTAACACAAGAACATAGAGTTCATGACAGTATGGCCGGGAACCAATCCTGTGTGGCCCTTGTGTAAGAGTTGATAATATGGGCCACAACTTGTGATGAAACAAGGGTGAAAAAAATAAGTAAAATTTAAATCCATATACTACTCTTTAAAGTTTTGATTCCTGTACACAATATTAATCAATGTTGCTTACCACATTTTATCCAAGATAATGAAATATTTCCCACTAAATATGAACCTAACTTGCCACATTCTGTGTTTCAAAACTATCTGTAGGTGCTGCTGAGATGGCTTAGTGGGTATTGTCAAGCTTGGTGGCCCGAGTTCAATCTCCAGGACTCTTGCAAATATGTATTCAGTTAATTGAAACTTGCAGCTTCATAGCCTTCACTGTGGGTTCTCATAAATGACATAATGCAGTGTTATTAGAGCTGCAGTTCTACCTTGTGTGGATAAACTGGGCTTCTGTGGGTTGACCTGTGCACACAACCAGCATCTGTAAGGCAGTGCCGAGCATTTGACATTGATTATCTGAATTCAAACATTTGCTGCTGGAGTAAACTCATTGTTAACACTTTCAAAGTGCTGCCTGGGAAACACAATGAGTTACCTTGAGGTTTAAATTAATGTTACCATCTGAGAATGAAGCCTTTTGAAAACAACCACAGATGACAAAATTAGTTCTCCATAGCAATAACTCACCACAACAAAATAGATACCTGTATCTATTTGGAGACTTCCAACTTCAAGCCAGATAAATCAGTTTTCAAGACCGGGAATATACGTCAGAATACAAAAGAAAGCCCTGGGTAAACTGTGCATATTATATAACCTGCTTTCACAGACAAGGTTAATAACAAAGAAGCATGTAGGAAGTCTAGAGGAAAGAGTACCACAAGTAAAAAACCTGGCAGTTTTCACACAAAAGCATCCAGGTAAAGAAATACTGCATCTAGAAGGCCTATGTTTCTGGACACTTAGATGGTTGACTCCAAATAGCCATTTATTGCTATTTCTTTCCAAAATACTTCTTATGTGTGCTTAATAGTTAGCTGGACTATGGACCTATGCCAGCAATTCCACGTTCTAGGAAGGATAAAGGAAAAATAACAAATATGAATAAAATAAGAGATGTATTGAATGATGGTAAACACTACTGAATAAAACTGAGAGAAGGTGATCAGCAAGGAGAAAGGGTGGCACTTTCAATAGGTTGTTTAGAAAAGATGTGACGAAGAAGACTAGACACAAGTTTGCTGATGCTGAGAAAAGTGATGCAGATCCCAACGGGAAAAGAAAAGAAAAAAAGAGAGGAGGGCAAAAGTGAAGAGCACGGTAATGCCAAAGTCATTAGTATGGGCAGACCCATCCTTAGTGTGATAGAGAAACAGTAAACACATCACTTCATCCAGACCCAGAATGTGATGGGCATAGGAATAGCTGAGGCTGCTCTGCATGGAGTTTGCAGGCTGACTTAAAGAATGTGGCTTTTATCCAGCCCAAATGGACAATCTTCAGGGGAGAACATGGCATTAATATTATCTGACTCACATTTCAGCAGTTTTGTTTCACCCATTTTATCAACACTCAAGTGGGCAGGAGACTGGGTGCCGGTTACAAGGAAGTTAGGGAGTTGCATCATTTCAGACATAAAATAATGGTGACAGAACCAGCTCATGGGCACTGGAAATGTGGGCAAGAAGCAAGACAATTTAGACACAGAACTGACAGAATTTCCCAAGGTACCACCAAGTTGTATGAAAGAGAAGGTTAGAAGTCAAGGGTGACTACAAATATTTGCCATGATCTCCTAACCCAGGCAGAAATATATCTAACTAGGGTTAACACATTTGGGGACAGCATTTGTGCATGACAGATAATATTCATAGATTTTTTTAATGTGGTTGAGGCAAATAAAACTTTAGGAATGTTTATCACCCTGTACGTTGATTTGATGAGCACAAGGAGCAGACTCAGCTGCTGTTACTATCTACATGGTGTCACTGCAGAAAGTGCCCAGTGAACAAACACACGCATTTTCATCACCAGATTAAAATGTCAACATTTAATGAATGGGGAAAATTCGCATTTAGTTATAAAAACAGGTTCAAACATCCTTTCTCACCATTAAACAAGAGAAAAACTGGAGAAATAGGTGAAAAACTGCTTTCTGACACAGAGAAGGTACCAAACTGAAATCACAGAAAGGAAAGAACAAAATGCCTTCAGTGTGGAGCCATGCCCTCCACTAAGTAGCTGAAGGAGACTGAGGAGAACACACAGCTACAGGAAGTTGCAGGCCCAAAGGTCAGGTTCCACCCAGGGTGAGGAGGCAAGATGCTGGGAAACGGGGATGCAGAGGCAGGAAGCAATGTAGATGGGCTCCAGAAATGCACAGAGCAGACTCCTAGGCTCTCCTGAATTCTGAGATTCCAGTATGTGTTGGAATTCCACAACCCAAGGCCAGAATAATCAAGACTTTATAAGCTAACAGCTCCTAGAGACTCCAGAGTTGGGAAGTGTGGAGGTTCTAACTTAAGAATGAAGAGTGTTCAGTGGTAGTCCTGTTCAGCTAACGTACCTGCAGAGCCAAGGTTCCTCAAGACTCATTCATTCAAAGCCAGGTGAAAAGCATTGGGATAGTCTACAAGAAATGTAGGCAACAACTAGAAGGAAGGTAAAGGAAAGGCGGGGGAGAAGGAATAAATCCTATACACAATGACAGACTCACAGTGTCTATATCTGGTTAAAGAAATATACATAATACAAGGAAGAGAAGCCACAATCTGAGTCTTACCCAATAAATAAAGCCACCTCTGGCCTAAAAGAAAGCCTGAAATAAGCAGGCAATGCTACAAAAGAAGATCTACTACTGCCCAAGACCTACTAAGCATCTATAATCAGCTCAGGGTTCTCATTGGAAACAGAGCTCAGCAAGTCATTTGAAAGACTATGCGACTCACCTCCCAGGGGTGACAGATGACTGGCTCCATGTCAGACAAATAAGAAAGAAGTTGGTTTATTAGACACAGCAGATGCCATAGAGGGTTGCAGACTAACTCTCTGCCCTTTAATTCTTTCGAAAATCTGCCCCAAAATAGGCTCTCAAAAAAATAAAGGTTAGACTAAAAAGCTAATAATGAGGGATATTAAATATTCTTAAATACTCAAAACAAAGCATGGCACAAGGCACAGGGAGTAATAACAGATGGGAGAAATATAAAAACAGAAAGATGGTAGATTTAAACCCAAATATTCCAATAATTGCCTTAAATAGAATTTTAACCTTCCAATTAGAACACTGAGATTACTAAATTTGACTGGAGAGCAAAACCCAACTACATGAGTTTTATTTACCCCCAACTTAAAATATAAAGACACAGATTAATTTGGGGGAGGAATGGTTAGGAAAGATGAGCCATAAAAGCTGCAATCAGCTGATATTTCTGATACAATATTGTCATATCAGGGGCTTCAAAGAAACAAACAAACAAAAAACTAGGATCACAACAAGAAGAAACATATAGTGATAAAGGAGTCAGATGATCAAGGGGCTATAGCAATTGTCCACATACATACACCAAGTGATAGACTCCAAAGCACACTAAGCAAAAATTAACAGCACTAAAGGAACAACGATTGCAAGATTTTTTAGGCTAGTCAACAATCATCTGCTAGTTACTGAAAGAATAAGTAGACAGAGAAGCTGAAATAAATAAATAAATCTTGAAAATTATCAGCAACTATTCAGAACTTGCATTTGTAAAAACTAAAACCTATGATAATAGCATGCACATTTTCTTTGGGTATATCTGAACAATAGCAAGGTAGATACATTATGGGCCATAGAACAAGGAAGTCCTTGAAAAGGATTATAGCAATTCAGAGGATGTTGCATGACCTCAATAACCAAGAAATATTTAGAGAAGCATACTGGATGGAAATCCTCAAGTAAATATAGAGTATAAAAATAATTTTCATGCAATAAAGTAAGACAGAAAAGAAGAGTGACACATAGTTAAAGCAGTATTTACATTAGGATACATGGAGTTAAGTGATACAATAGAGCTAAAATAGAGAAATGACCCATGAGTCAATATGCTAAGATTTCACTTGAGGCTTGTAAACACACAACGATTAAAAGCAGAAATTAATGAAATAAAAAATGATAAAGAGAAGAAAACGGAAATAAATGCAGGGTTTTGTAAGTATTGATAAAAAATTGAGTGACACCCTGAAGTGTCAGTGGTCATTTGGAACAACTGAAACTCAGGCATCACTGGTGAGGAACCAAATGATTTGGAAAACAGGTAGACAATTTCATACAATTACACTGCCATGTATCTACCAATTGTGTCCACTACCAACTCAAGCCCACACATGATAGAGACCACATAAGGGATGGAACAGTTGTCCTGGATTTATACCCACTTTCCACTGACTCTGTGATACTACCCCTTTATTCTGTAAATGCTTCATTTGCCAGATACCACAAGGTAAGGCCTTGTAAGAGAGGGCTCTAGTAAGATAATAGAATAACAGAGGTATCCCTCTGGTTCTGGCATGCTCCTCACACAAGACTCTTGCAAGGCATATAGGGTTGTGTATCCTTTTTCTGCCTTGCTTTTGTGTCACGCAGTGACCAAAACATAGCCCGTTCCTCTGGATCTTTTCCCTAGGACAGCACTGTGGTGCAGCCACACTGTCAGGGAGCATCTATGTGAACAGCTTTCTCCAGGGACCACAGATTGGGCTCCCACAAGTGCCACCTGCCATGCACATTTTGCTGTGCATTTCCAGGCCAAATGGAAGTGTCACTGGAAGGACTTTCACTCAACTAGCTTCCCTCAGCACTTCTTCAGGATGCTTCAAAGTCAATGGAATTCACCTTTATTCTCAGTTTGACTGAGACCTCTCTAAGATGTTTCCTTAGGTTTAAATTGGTTAGATAGTTTCCCTTGGCAACCTAGACAGTAATGTCCCAACTGTATGCCCAGCTGAGTATCTCCTCTTAGACAACTCCTGGCCCTTCTTAGGCAATCTCTACCTCCCCCCACTTTCTTCCAACACTCCTAAAGGCAAAATATCTAGTAGAGATCTGTGGGTGAGACCCTTCCGGGAAATTCAACTCCATGTAGTGAGTCCCTCTATACTATCTTAAGTATAAGCTGCTGGGAGATGTCATTCTGTAAATATGTGTCTGACTGGTTTCAATAAAGCACTGTTGGCCAATAGGGAAGCAAAATAGGTGGGACTACAGGTCTAGGAGGATTCTGGGTTCGCCAGTACATGACACAACATGAATAAGTCTCACATGTTTGAACAAGATATAATAGTCATTCAAGAGTATATGATTTTGTTTATATGATACAGTATTTGTCTTGAGTTGTAGGTAATATGAGAAAAGTGAGCAGGAGTTGACACAAGAAACTGTGGATAATACAGTTCTGTGTGTTGTGACTGATATTCTACTGTTATGTGTTTTTGTTACAATGTAGCAAGCTATAAGTTTAAAAATTAGTCAGTATAATCACTTAAGAACTATACATCTCAATATACTAGTGCACTGTTTGCTGTTTGATGACCTTGTCCTGCTGAGCACAATTAGCTCCTCCTGGGTCTCCATACATTGTAAGCGAAGGACTTGATACAACAAGATGTACTAAAGAGCTGCCACTTTCTACAGCTTCCTGTTATACTGTGTGTTTCTGCATCCTCTATGCCCTGAAACATAGGTATGGAAGAGAGTGGATTCAGTTGTCATTCCCTGGTAGACTATTGAGAAGTGTAGAGAATCATGTCACCGCCCACTAGAGATCTAAAGATGAGAGATCTGTAATCTAATCATAGTAATCCAGCTAACACATAGAACAGATGACCCATCTGAGTCCCACTATCCCTGAGCCAAGGATGTGACACTGAGGAGCTCAGCAATTCTGTACTGGATCCTGGATCTACTTTCACATGCACAGTGATCAAAGTTAAGTAACAGCAATGGAACTTTCCCCATGGTGTGACCATGGGAATCAGAAGTGAGTCTGTGAAGAGTGGCTTACAAGACATACGGTAGATGGCAAGATCACAGTAAATATTACATTGTGTTGCTATTATTACCTTCCATACCTTTTTGCAGATACTACCATAGTTTAGAAATATGATCATAATAACAACAAACAATACTATTTCCCAAAAATATGAGGAAAGGTTATGACAGCACAAATCTACAAAACCCACCACAGGAATGTCCTCAATGACACATTGTCATATCATCACTATATTGACATAATTTTCTCCATTGAATGCATGCCAGCGTAGAGTTATTAATGTATACAAGGATTGTCGCACCTGCTGTGCGGCCTGCATCCGAGAATGTAGCGAGGTGGTCGGGATAGATGACACAGAGACCGGTCGGTTGCTTTAAGAAAACTTTATGCTTCCCAAGTCAGCTTAGGAGGAGATTCCAAGTCCGCTTAGGAGAGAGAAGTCTCAGGAGAAGTCCCTCCAAGAAAAAGGAGCTTCCCTTTTTAAGGACTTTTGCCATCCATTTACATACCATTCTTTCCCCTTCTCACCCTCCTGGCTGGTGGTTTAATCTCTGGCCCCAGAATCGGGGAGACACCGCAGGGGGCGGGGACAGGAAGAGGCATCTAGCCGTAGGGGGTGTGAAAGTCATGGTATCTCAGTGAGCGAGCCCTTATCTGAGCCCTATCAAGAGCTTTAAAACACTGAATTGTTTTCAGTAAACATTACACAGATGCCTGCTCCCAGGCCGAAGGGGAAGTTGGAGGGTAGATTAGAGAATCATCCTCAATGGGAGGATGGATTAAAGATAGATAAATTTAAAAAACTGGTAAAGTTAATAAATGAGGCCAGTTTTTCACCTGATCCACTGAGGTCAGGAAAGTAAATAAAAACTCAAAAATCTAAAAGGATAGCCAACAAGTAAGGCTATAAGTATGTATTAAAAAGGGGGTACCAAGCTAGGGGTACCAGATTAAATGTTTAGGACCTTGCCTGACAAAGGTCAGGAAAAAAGGGAACCTAAGAGATCACCCTCAGTTAAAGGGTGGATTGGATTAAATGTGTAGGCCCTTGCCTGACAAAAGGCCAGAAAAAAAAAAAAAAAAGGGAACCTAAAATAAGAAGTTGCCCTCAGTTGGAGGGTGGATTGGAGGATCATCCTCAATGGGAGGATAGATTAAAGATGGGTAAATTAAAAAAATTGGTAACAGTTAATAAATGAGGTATTAGTATTCAGTAAAGAAAAAGACAAAGGTATATAAAATAAAAATGTTTGGTTACATTTATATAGGGTAGGTTATTGAATTTTGTGAGTCATCTCTAAAAACTTTTGGCAAAAGCCTGGCCTTTACACTTTACATCTACAGAATTACAAGGAGTGGGTATGGCTGTAGCCCCTGAGTGTAGCTCAAAACTTCTCTAATGAAGAAATGACGAGGGACATACAGGACTTTTTCAACCTTTTGTTTTAATTCAAAGATTGACTGGAGTTGTTCTGTTAAAGAAGTTTCAGTTCAACAAACTAATCATAACCTAGGCAAGGAGAGATATGTATACATGGTCTGTGTGTATGGACGTCGCCACGTCAGTATGTATGAAGTGTGAAATGTAAATGCGTAAATGTTGACAAAAGCAACTGTTCTAATTGCCTTGGATATGATTAAAGGGATACTTAAATCCCTTCAAACAGTTAAAAACTACCTAAATCGATTTAGATATAGCCAAAAGAAACATCCAGTCAGTCGGTTAATATTTTAACAAAAAATTCAAGTTAAGCCCTCAGAGCCAGTCAGAGAGAGAAAGAGAGAGAGAGAGAGAGAGAGAGAGAGAGAGAGAGAGAGAGAGAGAGAGAGAGAGAGAGAGAGAGAGAGAGAGAGAGAGAGAGAGAGAGAGAGAGAGAGAGAAAAAGAGAGTTTTTTTTCAGGGAACTGTCCTGCCACTTTGGCAGGCCCCCACCCCCAAAGGCGTCTGTGTAGATGCAAATTAGGCCTTGTCAGCTCAGATGCAAATGAGGCCTTGTCAGCTAGTGAGAGCTACAGGTTACAGGTTAAAAAAAAAAAAAAAGGACTATTTGGGACATAGTATAGTTTACAATCCTTAAATGATTCTCAAAGGTACTTAATGGTTATGTCCCTTTTAAAGGACATCTACTAATACTTTAAATAGTGATCCCAATTCACCTAGATAGTTGACTAAGGAGGGTAGACAAATCCTTCTACTGTTATGGTCCAACTTCAACAGTTCAAACAAAATTTAAAAATAAAAGGGGGAGTAATGTCCCCAGTCCCCACATGATTCATTAAATAATCCACTCCTCATTTAAAAATTTTTAAAATATAAATGCCAGTGAGGAATCTGCTTCAGACAGATTCTGACATAATGAAAGTTAAACAACTATTACTCAGGCCAAATGGGAACATCCATACACTAGACAGTAGAGAAGACCCTAATTTGGGGTCAAGGGCATGTTTGTGTTTTCTTACAGGAAAAGAATAAAGCTTCAGTAGCTGTCACAACATTTGGTGAGATGCATGGAGCAGAGAAAACTGGACCTGAGACCATGGGAGCCTGCTCAAGCCAGTTCGAGATCTCCTAAGTCGGTGTTCCTGACCCTTGATGTCATCAAATCTACAGCCCGAGAAAGAAATAAAACAGTCAGTTCGAGATTTCCAGTGTCTCATCAGGCTTGCTACATCAACCTCCTGGACCCGTGAGTTTTCATCCCAAAGCCAACAAAACTGGAAGATTAACAGCTAGCCTTTGATACACCTTAAAACAACAGAATTCATTTTGCCAGCTTTTCCCTTTGGGGGAAAAAAGACCCATTTAAAACATTTGGACATTGCTATGGACTGTGATGAGTGGCAAAAGCCTCTTTTCAGTATTTGAACAGGACATGGTCACTTGAAATATCAGACTTGGTAGTTCCTGTTTCTGGAATCACACCTATGCCAGTGTGTTCTTCTGAGAAATGTGGTTTGTCCTGGTGGGACAAAAAGACTTTGACTCGGGTTGCATGTTCGGCTGATACTACTGACATTAAATCTACAGACTAAATCACCACAGGAACAAATTGGTACTCTGTAAATAGTGCAACAAGCCTCTTGTTCACATTTTTTATAATGCTACATGTGTAACATCAATGATTGTACCTAATGTATCTGTGCAAGTGCACTCTCTAATGCTTTCCTAAGTAGATCTTAAAATAATTGTAAACTTTATCACTGTTTTGACCGTCAAATTGTAACTATAAATCACCCCTGTAGCAAAGGCTGGTGGTAGAATGCTAAGGCCCAGATCGGGGGATGGGCAGGTGACAGAGAGGCGCTATGTCAGTGGGGGTCCTAGGAATGGTAACAGTGGCAGTAGGCATTCTGGCTTCATGCTGAGTTCAAAGTGCCTTAGCCCATGGCAATCCCGATAGCCATAAAGCCTTATTACAAATAATTTTAAGGTTGGGGCACTCTTTTGACGGGCAACCTGTGGGGAAGACCCACTCCCACCTAAGACAGGGGTTCAAGGTCCCCCAAAGACGGGCCAGGGAGGATGACCCTACTTGACCTAAGACAGGAGTGCCTCATTTAAAAATAAAAAGGGGTGAATTGTGGGGACACCAGACCTTGAGCAGAAACCCACTTCCCCTTCGGCCTGGGAGCAGGCATCTGTGTAATGTTTACTGGAAACAATTCAGTGCTTTAAAGCTCTTGATAGGGCTCAGATAAGGGCTCGCTCACTGAGATACCATGACTTTCACACCCCCTACGGCTAGATGCCTCTTCCTGTCCCCGCCCCCTGCGGTGTCTCCCCGATTCTGGGGCCAGAGATTAAACCACCAGCCAGGAGGGTGAGAAGGGGAAAGAATGGTATGTAAATGGATGGCAAAAGTCCTTAAAAAAGGGAAGCTCCTTTTTCTTGGAGGGACTTCTCCTGAGACTTCTCTCTCCTAAGCGGACTTGGAATCTCCTCCTAAGCTGACTTGGGAAGCATAAAGTTTTCTTAAAGCAACCGACCGGTCTCTGTGTCATCTATCCCGACCACCTCGCTACATTCTCGGATGCAGGCCGCACGGCAGGTGCGACAAAGGGTTACATTTCTATTTGTGTAACTCTGAATAAACATTACTATGGATTGACATGGTTTTAGGCTTATCTGGTAAAAGTGAAGAAAATTTTAATAATACAAATTTCTGATTTGAAAAGATTTTCATGTGTGTCTGATCCCTGAAATGGAAACCACCAGGACTCTATAACTGAAGTGAAATGCATTAATAAGTACCAGATTGCTTGGCTAGAATTCTAGAACTTTCAGAAATACCTACTGCCACCCCCTAAGGCCACAGACTGAAATATAGTCAATAGTCAAACTAGAAAGTATTTTCTTCCTTGGTTTATCCATGATGATATCCTTAGCATCTTAGATTCATAATTCTTTCTAAATCGAATTAATTCTAACTTTGCCATCATGAAATTCAGGTTTCTCCATAATATATTCCAAATTTTCTCCTGTCTATGGCATGTTTTTTATGATTTCTCTATGCCACAACAAAATTAGACTATTTCTCTGACTTTAGACATGTTTTAATTTTTCAATTTTTGTTTCTATCTGAAATATCATATTCTTACCCTATGTTTCCCTGCTGGCATATAATACAATATTTAATCCTGTCTACTGAAACTTATGGATCTCCAAGGGAGAGTTCATGGAGAGAAGTCATTCCCTCCTCTCTCTGCTGCCCTTCCTCATTGTCTGAACTAAATGAGAGGAGTCATTCACAGAGACTTTGAAGTGCCAAAATCCATCCTGTTTGGATGTTTCCCTAGAAAACTTAACAAGCAGACCTATCCTTTACTATCACCATATTGAGCAAGATGAGGGAAGACCTGAAGTTTGAAGAACATGAGAACACAGGGACTAAGATCTTTTTTGGAAAAGAGGTTTCAAAAGATGAAAGCCCACTTGAGGTACCTAAGCCCGCAAGATTCAAAGTAGCCACAAAGTGCTTAGAAGAACAAGATGGGGACACACTTCCCCATCCTCTAAATTGGTGAGAAGCCACTAGAGATAGCTGGAGAGGTATGGTGGATTTCTGTAATAGATGTAGTACTCAAGAAAGACAAGAAGTTCTTGGGCCTAGAGAGTATGAAAGTAAGATAAATCAATACTCAAAGAAAACTGTCTAAGCACTTATATGGACACCAATCCAAGCTGACAGAGAGCACCAGGATTGGCCAGTACCATCATAAGCTACAATGACATCAAAGGGACTTTCCAACATCACCAAACTGAGACCAATTGCACTAGATAGCTTTGCTTCCCTCCACCCCCAACTGCAACCCATTTTTCCCCAAGCGCATGGAGTTTAATCAGTATATTAGAGCCAGACTGTGCTTAACTACTTACCACCTACAGAAGAGTCAGGGCTG
The DNA here is from genome assembly GCF_017639785.1 of Mesocricetus auratus. Classification (NCBI taxonomy): domain Eukaryota; kingdom Metazoa; phylum Chordata; class Mammalia; order Rodentia; family Cricetidae; genus Mesocricetus; species Mesocricetus auratus. The sequence continues at coordinate 36,799,111 of NW_024429197.1, forward strand.
CAGCTGTTGCTCATACTACAGGGGGAGGAAGCTTTGAATTACATGGGAAACTAGAGTTTCAAACTGGTTTGAACTAAGTTTTAACAACAAAAACATGATTAGGAAGCTACAGAATCTACCCCAGGTATTGTTAAAGGGTGCTAAAACAGGACTCAGGGAGCAGTTGAAACCTTAAATTGGAAAAAGAGAAGCAGATCTGTTCAATGAATGTATATTCCTCAACAAATCACTTATAATTGCTTATGCCAGTGGGCATAAGCATACTGTAAAGACTAGCTTCCAAGCTGCAAAAATTGTTAGGTTGATTGTTGAAATATTACAGAGACAAAGAAAGATTTTTGCATTGCTAATTAAAAATACTTTATCATACCATAGAAGGCCTAATATAGAAATGATAGTTGAAGATATGTCTATCTAATGAGGTAAAACACTCCACTATTTTCAGCAGTGGGATTGTTTATGCTAGAGTTACCACTCTGTATGATAGAATCTCCCCAGAGCTCTTCCTTAGTGGAGCTTCCTTAGAAACAATCTGCACGGCAAATGGACCGCACTAGAAGAAACCATCCTGAGTGAGGTAACCAACTCACAAAAAGACAAACGTGATATGTACTCACTCATATATGGATTTTAGACATGGATCAGGGGAGTGCAGCCTACAATCCCACAGCCAGAGAGTCTGGGAAACAGGTAGGACCCTAAGAGAGATATGCATGGTACCCCCAGAGAAGGGGAATGAGGCAAGATCTCCTGAACAGATTGGGAGCATAGGGGAGGGAGAGGAAGCTGGGAAAAAGAGAGATGGAGAAAAGGAGAGGAGGGGAGGACATGGGGTAGCAGGAAGGTTGAGTTTGGGGAAGAATAGAGGAGAGCAGGACAAGAAATACCATAATAGAGGGAGTCATTATAGGTTTGAGGAGAGATCTGGCACTAGTGAGATTTTCAGAGATCTACAAGGAAGACACTAACTGGCAAACTAAGCAATAGTAAAGAGACTACCTTAAGTACCCCTCCCTGATAATGAGCTAGACTACTTCCTTATGTGCCATCCTAGAACCTTTAACCAATGACTGATGGAAGCCGAGGCAGACACCCACATCTAAACACTGAACTGAACTCCTGGAACCCAGTGACAGAGAGGGAGGACTGATGAGCAAAGGGGTCAAGACTGAGCTTATTTGACCCACAGAAACAGCCGACCTGAACAAGGGGGAGTTCTTGGACACCAGACTGATGGCTAGGACACCAGAATGGGACTGATCCAGACCCCCTGAATGAATGTGGGTGTTAATGAGGAGGCCTAGGCAATCTATGAGTCCTTCGGTAGTAGATTAGTATTTATCCCTGGCACACAATGAATTTTGGGTGCCCATCCCACAATGAGAGATGCTCTCTCAGCCTGGACTCTTGTGGGAGGGCCTAGGCCCTGCCCTGATAAAAAATGACAGACTCTGGATATCCTCCCATGGAAGCCTCACCCTCCCTGGGGAATGGAGTGGGGACTGGGTGGGGGCTGGGGGAGCTGATAGGGGGGCATGGAAGAAGGGGAGGGAGAGAGAACTGGGATCGACATGTGAAGCAACCTCATTTCCAATTTAAATAAAAAAATCTAAAAAAAGAAATAATCTGCACTTCAGAATTCCCCAAAATTCTGCAATAAAAGAACAACTGACAAAATAGCCAGTGCTATGAGAAATCATTAAAACCTCTGATTCATTTTTCTTCGTTTCAATTATTTTGAATTTCAAATCCAACACAAATGAGTTGTCAGCCAAGTTAGTAGTCATGAATCCACCAGACTTCCTAGAAGGCCTCTATTTGTCTAAGGAAACACAATGGTCCTAGGAGTCCAGCTCTGAGAACACATTTCTGGGTAATGCTATCAAAGCTGTCAAGCACTCACATGTGTGCTACTTTTGTTCCCCTTCAAACAAGGATTTGTGCTTGGATGGCCCTGCTAAATTACAGCCTAGCCAAAACCAAAGAAAACATTTCTTTCTCAATTTCGTTGTCCCCCACAGCACTTGGGACATCATTAGTGGCCAATAAATGCTCTTACTCTGTAGACTGTTTTTGCTGTCTTGCCCACAGGCTTCAGTCTATGTTTTTTTTTTTTAAGCAATTTATGAGCCCAAGACATTAGGCCTTCAGATGTACCAAGTATTATGATTATATATTGAAGACCTGTGGATAAGAAATGTTAGAGATAAATAAAGCCAGTTTCCCTTAGGCCAAATACAAAGTAAAACCCTGGGTGAAGAAAGAAACTCAAGGACGTGGAACTTTAAAAACAATTCTAAGCAACCACTCATATACATGCCTTATATGGTAACTTTGCTACCAGAATTGTCTATAACTGTCTTATTCCCACTTATGTCATATCCTCAAAAGAGGCAAGTAATATTTAATATCACCAAGCAAGCATATGTACAGATATGACAGTTTTAGGATAATTCAGTTTAGCCAAAAGGAAATTTCAAGTTACAGCTTTATTTTTAAAAATTGGAAGAATGATATGTTTGGGTACAGAACTTCCTATTTGCAAATGTAAGAAAAGAGCAGACAGACAGAGGAGAGAGAGGGAGAGAGAGAAGAAGAGAGAGAGAGACAGAGACAGAGACAGACAGACAGACAGACAGACAGACAGACACACACACACACACACACACACACAGAGCATAGAGATCATGTATGTGTTCCCTTTGAGGAAAGAGAAGAACAGATTCCCATACAGAAGTAAGAGTCACCAGGGTGAAGAGGGCACAGGAAAGGATCAAAAAGACACCAGAACACACCTTTTGAAATAGTTTCTGTGACCTTTCTATGGGATACAAGAGTTCTTCTTGCCCACAGGAAGCTTGGCCTTCTCACCCCAACTTGCAGACATTATGCCTCAGAGTGTAATTACTGCATCACCTCTTCATGCCCCTCAGTGTGCCTCAAACCTTCAGCACAATTCTCACTTCCCTTCTACAGTGGATTATCCTATAATTCTGTCCCTGCATGTCTTCATTTCCATCCCTTCCATACATCCATGCCTATACAAATGCCACTCAAGTTCTGAGACTGTCAATGGCATTCCTGAGAAACATATCTGGATATACTTCCTGGTCTTGCAGACAGCTCTGTGATAACATGACACACTCATTTGTATGTTAACCCTCTGGTCATAAGTTTATTCTTATCTGCACAATTCTTGAACTAGAGTCTTTGTTTGTCTGCCCAGCCAATATGTGTTGAACATATACCATGTACTGAGCATCATCTCAAGTTTCAAATAGAAAGCATGATGAACTTCATAGAACTTTACAGAACTTAGCATCTCGTGTCAATCAACACATATATGCTAAATTTTAAAATATCCATCATTACATTTGTTTAAATATTCTCACTCAGGAGTACCAATGCATGCTGTTCCCTGAGCCTAGATTCACCGAAAGTATTTGCCCTTCAATGCCTGCTATCCATCCTCTCTTGCTTGACCTAACTTTCCTCATCCACACTGCCCTCAATGACAACTAAACACATTACCATGGATTTTACTACAATCGCTTCACCCTCTGACTTTCTCATTTCTTTTACTAGCAATACCAACCTACTGATGACCACAACTCTTTTGCTGTTGCCTTGTTAATCCTCACACTGTATCTATCCACTGTCAAATCCTACCACAGAGTCTCTGCAATACACACAGATCTGCTTCCTCTTCTGTGTTGCATTTGTCCTCACCAGTCTGTCACTATCCAAGATCTTCCTCTGACCTTCCCAGTTCAGCTTGTTCTGGGAACAGATCCAGGATACATAGTCCTGTGCATTTTCCCCTTCTGCAAGAATCCACAATGCCTCCTCATATCTAAAGGTCAATATTCAGGCTCTCCATTGACCCTGTTCTAATTTTCTAACTGTGATCCCATTGCCCTTTGTTCTGCACCACATGCTTCAGATAAACCAGATGATGTTTTACTTCATCTTCTCAAGAACAGCCTCAGCCAAACCTTCCTCCCAAAGCTTGGTTCTTTTTTGCACTTGTTTCCAACCCATGATTCCTCATCTTCGTCAAAGCCTTGTTCCCTTACCTACTTGGGAAACACTCCTATTCCAAAGGCAGCAAAGAATGTAGTAACTAATTACTATGATGCAACCTATTTTGCTCATGTTTTAGTAATATGCTGTGGAATAATCCTTCTGTGCACTGTGAAAATGTGTTGCTCTCATTGCTAAAAAAGGCTGAGAGGAATAATCTGCACTTCAGAATTTCCTCATAATTCTGCAATAAAATAACACCTGACAAAATTGTCAGTAGTACACGGTATACACACATAGAGTCAAAACACTCATGCACATACAATAAGGACCTATTATTTTTAGAAAAAGGGAAGACTAGTTTGATTGCCTTCTTCAAGGTACTAGATTATTTGAAGAAAGATACTAGTGTATCTTTCATTGTGTTCCTTTTTTTTATCAGTTCAGAGGATATAATTGTTATCAATCAATATTAATTAGCTGCTTAATTGGTTAATTATTTTAGTAGGGGAGAAAACAGAAAGCAACCCAAAATGCATGGTTTTCTATATAATTAGTTTAAAACTTTGATTTCTAATTTTAACTTAATGTATAATGCTGCCAATTATTCCAAAGGTGATTTTTCAAAGAAAAATAAACTCTAGGAATCATGAAAATGAGAAATTAAACTTACTTGGTGGTGTCATTGGTTTCTATAAAATCTATTGATGTCTAAGTAAAAATATATTCTCAACATTATCATGTCACTTTTACAACAATTCTTAACTACTCAAAGCCTCCATTAATATCACCCATGACTTCAGATGAAGAACTGTTAGCCTACATTTCAAAGATGGAGAAATCTCAGGCTCAATGATGGTAAATTACTACATGCCCAAGATGGCGTGGTATTTTATACTGAAACCTGATCTTGCCATTACATTAAGTGTATACACAGACTGAAATGTTAAGCTCTGTATACTCTAATTATGATTATATAATCAGTATTATTATATAATTCTGTATCCTACCAGTATGCTAGCAATTTCAAGAAGTCCCAGATCCATGTTCCTTTTCATTCAGTGTTTTAAAAAAGTCCAAACACAAGTCAACACAGTGATTCCAAAGTTCATCTGTTTCCTTTGACAGCAGGTACTTGGTTCAATACAAGTGGATATTGATTGCCTTTTATGTGTTCAGCTCTGTGCTAGATGCTAAAAGTTCAGAGATGAAAAATACACATATAAGATACAGAGCAAGCCGCTTTGCCTGTCTTTGGAGACAGAGAGTATCTTTAACTCATCCATGCCCAGCACTGGGTCTGCTAGCTAATGAGCACTCATCAGGTATTGTTGCATTAACACAACTGAAGAGGTGGCTCATCTTTAAATAGCTCATATCTCTTGTTAGCATTTCTTCTCTGTCATTTTTTTTCTAAGACTGAAACATCATTCTTGTATTTTTGGTTTTCTTTAGCATTGTTGATATCTAGCTTAGTGTTGAAAATGCTTTAGATAAATCATGGCTATCATGAGATTATTATACAGGTACAACAATTTATTGAAGTGGTGGGTATTTTTTGTTTTTTTTTGTTTTTTTTTGTTTTTTTTTGAGACAGTGTTTCTCTTGACTTTCCTGGAACTCAATCTAAAGACCAGACTGGCACTGGGAGTTTTGTTAGAGAATCTCTGGGTCTTGTGCGGGAACATTATGACCCAGTGTTTCGTATCTCCATTTAAATCCATGTATGTCTGTGTGTGTGTTTGCATGCATACACATGTAACCTTAAATAAGTTTATAAAATAATAGGCTTCCCTATGACTTTTTCAACTATCCTTACCATTATGTATCTCTCCCTCCTATGTCTCTCTGTATTACCCCTCCTTTCTTCTTCCCTACACAATTAGTTTTCTCTCTTTCTTCCTTTTTTTTTTGAGACAGGGTTTCTCTGTATTGTTTTGGAGGCTATCCTGGAACTTGCTCTGTAGACCAGGCTGGCCTCAAACTCAGAGATCTGCCTGCCTCTGCCTCCAGAGTGCTGGGAATTAAGGCATGCAAGACCAATGCCCGGCCAGGAAAACTTTCAAATAGAGAACTATGATAAAGAGTAATGGCTCCCGTTGACTCTCAGTCAGCAGTTACAGATTCCCAAACCACAGCACTTATCACTACATCGTGGCAGTTGTGTCGTTTCAGGGAAGGGATCAAATCTAGTGCCTTGCTCCTTTTGTAGCTCCTGGGTCCTCCCATCCTCTTCTCGAAGTTCTTTCCCCTGCCCCAGGGTCCCTTTCTACTTTCTCAGCTTCTGCAGGAACTTCAGGTTATACACTCAACTCTAAAGATTCAGAGCTAGGCTCCACAAATAAGAGAGGACATTTAGTGTTTGTCTCTCTAGGCTGTGCTTGCCTCACTCATGATAGCATTTTTTAGTTGCATCCATTTTTCCTGCAAACTTCATGATTTCATTTTTCCTTTTTATCTGAAAAGAGTTCTAATGTATATTGAACACCTTCATTGTCCATTCATCAGTTAAAGGACATTTAATTTGTTTTCACTTCCTAGCTACTGTGAAAAGAACAACAATGAGCATAGCTGAGCAAGTATCTCTGTAATAGGATATTGAATTCTTCAGGCATATGCCAAGGAGTGGGATAACTGGGTCATATGGCGTATCTACTTTTAGCTTCTTGAGACTTCTCAACTCCGATTTCTAACGTGGCTGCACAAGTTGGTACAAGTTTATGCACATACCCTTGTCAGCCTCTGCTTTTAGTTTTTTCTTTATCTTAGCCATGCTGACCAGGGTAAGATGAAATCTCAATGAAGTTTTAGTTTGCATTTCCATAATTGCTAAGCGTGCATAACAGTTTTAAATATATATATATATTAGCCTGGGATCCTGAAGCTGCCGGAAAAAAAGACAAAATATAGGTACAGAAAATGATTTTCCAGTGGACTCCATGTGCTCAGGAGTTAAAGTCAATAACTGACAAATGGAATTTCATAAAACTAAAATGCTTCTGTTCAGGAAACAAAACAATCAATGAAATGGCGAGGAAGCCCACAAAGTGGAGACAATTTTGCCAGTTATACATCTCACAGAGAATTAGTAGTCCGAACATAAAAAGAATTCAGAGCAAGAAAGAGTCATGAAAATGTCACCCAGTTGATAAATGAGCTATGGATCTTGGCAGAAGGTTCTCAAAGGGGGAAATAAAAGTACTCATGACAAATCCCTAAAAGGGCTTTTGTTTTCTGTGTTTAAAATCATAGTAACTTTACCATCTGGCAAAGAATCATATCTAACCTTGAAAAGCTGGATGTAGATAACATAAAGATATTACTTCAGCTGCTGTTGTAATTTCCAATGTTTAAAAGACAGAGTGAAATTTCCTACTTCAATTATGGCCTTGGCATTACTACTACTTATGACTAGTTTTCAGAAATGGTATTTTCTTTAGAACAATCTTTTAACTTCATCAACTGACACAATGAAATTATGAAAAGCATTCATTAGCTTCCAAGGGGCTCTTTTTGTTCCATAAAACCCCCTTTTTGCACTTGTCATCTTCAGGCAACAAAAATCTGAGATGTTATGAATCTACAAGAGTGACTCACTTTAGAAGAGCCTTTCCAGAGGGACTTGGGAACTTTTTCTTGTCTTTCTTCAAAGGACAAAGAAATCAAAGGAATACAATTACGTGAACTGCTGATACCAACACACATGAATACATACTACAAATAGATGTGCACACACATACCCACAACATACACAAATATGCATCACAAATACACACACAGCACACATACAAATATGTATCACAAACACATAGGGACATGCATCCATACAAATACACATATTTGCAATGGCCTGTAGGATAGATGGACCAATGGAACCAATGTGTGAACTGTTCTAACCCAAATTATTTCTACCTTGAAAGAAATATACCTTTGTGCAGATTTTATTTTTGCATGATCTCTAATGTCACCTTCCACAACCAAGAGGCAATTACATATCTTGATACTAGGCATTCTGATGTGCTAGAGCACATGTAAAATAATAAGTAAAATATCTCACCTGTTTTAAAAAATAATGTCAATTACTAGGCTCTCTCCAGATTACATTACATAAAGGTTTCACTGTCTACAGATTGGTAAAAAAGAAACTGAGGCACTGGAGAGATTGAATTTTGGTTAAAAAGCTTACAGAGGAACTAAGTTGGTTTCCCAATACCCATTTGTGTGCAGGAGTGGGCTCACAACTTCTGTATCTTCAGCTCCAGGGAATTTGATGCCTTCTTCTGGCCCCCCACAGGCACTATAATCCACCTCTGGCAAGAACCAAACTCACACAAAGACACACAATTAAAAAATAAAAATGTCTGGGCATGGTGGCACATGCCTTCAATCCCAGTACTCAGGAGGCAGAGGCAGGCAGATCTCTCTGAGTTCTAAGCCAGCATGGTCTACACAGTGAGTTCCAGGACAGCTAGGGCTAGATAAAGTCTCCTAAATAAAAATAAATCAAGAAGAAAATAACCTTTCATACAATTAAGCACAAATAAAATAAAATGAAATTCATTTTTATTACAATGTCTTATAACCAAAGACACTATAAAGGTATGCTTTAGTCTATCAGTGCACCTGGGATGTCCTGTGTCTTGTTCTCTAGTTCCTGGAGCATATACCATTTTTGGAAAATATCTGTGTTCTTGTGGACCAGGTTTGAAAATCACTAATTCAGATACTATCCAGTTGGATGTGGTAAGCATTTTGCCTTTCAAATAAATGAGTGTCTTGGGTAGTATTAACCTGTATCTAGACTCTCCTCACCATAGAAGCTTAATGATAATTGGTGCTTGTTGGTCTTTTGAAAATTTAGAAGTATACAATGAATGTCTCCAGCAATTGAGTTCTTTATATTATGAACAAATTATACATAAAAACTATGATGGTGCTATAAAAGGAAATAGTCCTCTGAGCTCTGTAATCCTGATGGGAGCACATTTTACTCTTTCTTGTTACATGAAGGCAACACAGAAATGAAGCAAAATCTCATAGAGGGGGAAAGACCTTAATTTTCCTTTCTTTGTAGATCAAGCACATACATACCATTCTCTACACACCTGAGGATAATAATCTTTAGAAGATGATAGAGATGAAAATGGTGAAAGGAACAAAATAGAGATAGTAAAATAAGTCTTGGAAACAAAAGCTGAAAGAGGACAGTGTAGGTGTTAAGCTTGTTTGGTGTAAGCACAGAATGCCAGGGCAACAGGAAACCTTAGTGACCACTGGTTAAGCTATTTCACTTACGCCTGAAGAAAAATGGACCCAAGGAGGCATCGGCCTAGTAGAAATTATTAGTGGCTGCTAAAGAACAGAATGCAACCTTTGTTAGATGTTTCCCATCAATTGTGAGAAAATACTATGTGGGAAAAGTAGGTAGCTGCAGCATCAAAGGACTCCAGGGGACAGTCAGATAACCCAACAGAATAAGAGGTCAAATATAGGATATAGGGTCATGGGCTGGAAAGTGTGTGATCCAGCAAACAGCTCGGGTGGATTTTCACCTTGTTACTCAAGTCTGGTCTTAGTGAATATACTGTGTTTAGGGAAGTCAGAAGCTAAATTGTTTTTAGAAATATGATATATAATTGCCAGTAACTAATTCTGTTTCTTGAACTGCTATGCAAACCAACGAATCAGTGGCCTAGCCACAGAATACAAATCTCTATTGTAGCAAAAAGTTCTCAGAAAAAATCTTTTAAATGTGGCAAAAGTAGGCAAAAGGCCATTCCTCTAGTGGCTTCATTAAGGCAGCTAATGCAGAGAACTTCCTGGTAAACAGCTCTGAGAGGATGGGTATTTGCTTTCACCTTTGCTTGTCAGCCTTGATATTGGTCATCCACAGGCTGACTTGTCTGGACTGATAGATAATTTCCCAGTATCATCTTATTCTTTAGGCTTTCAGAGATCTTCTATAAGGGGTGTGGTAGTTTGAATGTAACTGACCCCCATAAGCTCATAGGAGGTGTAGCTTTGTTGGAGTGGATATGCCCTTGTTGGAGGAAGTATGTCACTGTGGATGTGGGCTTTGAAGTCTCATATATGCTCAAGCTACATTCAGTGTCTTAGACCACTTCTGTTGCCTATGAAAGATGTAGAACTCTCAACTACCTCTCCCATTGCATGTATGCCTGCATGCCACCATGCCCCAGAATGATGATAATGAACTGAACCTCTGACCTTTAAGAGGTTTAATGTTTTTCCTTTATAACAGTTGCTGTGGTCATGGTGTCTCTTTCACAGTAATAGAAACCCTAACTAAGATGGGGGATTAACATTTTTTCTGAGTTTGTGGGTATTTCTTTGTTCATAAAAGTTGCAACTGTGCTTTTACTGAACACAAAGGAAGACTATGTCAATTCTTTATGAACTTTTAAACAGCCCAGGAATTGCTCTGGGAATCTCTCTTTGGAAAACTGGGAGGAATAATTTATATTAGCAAACAAAACAGACATGGTTTCCTGTCTATCCATTATGCCAATAAAACAGCCAAGGTGGGTACACTGAAAAGCATAAAAATCAACTGCAAAGTCATCTGTACCTCACATTCCTGGGTTTCTCATTTTACTAAAATTTCTGATGGGCCTGTTGTGAAATAGCCATTAATTTATTTAATAAGTACATATTTTTGAATACTGACAACAATAAATAATAACAATGTCTATAGCCTTATAGAGTTTAACTTCTAAGGCAGAGAGACAAACATCAATACACTGGTGTTTTGATATGTGTTTAACAAGCGTGTGCCTAGGGTGAGGCCCTGAGTTGTCAAATTTCATCATTTATGAAGAGTGAGCATCTATTGTGTCTTATATCAAGCTACCAGTGTAAAACCACAAATGTGAACTTGGGAGAGACACTCAGCAGAAATCATTCCATGTTTCCTTTATCCAAACAGAGTAGGTGAGACTATGCTTAAGACCAAAGGAAACAGAAAAGGATGAGTTATGAGAATTATTATCTGTTTTTATATAAATCATAATTGTAAGTTCGTAATTTAATTTTTAGTGATATCTGTGCTTTAAAACTGTCTTTAAAATACTATAAAATTTAAAAATTGGCCCCAGCATGCCACTAGGTAAACAGATACATATAATAAAAGGATGATTTTTTTTTAAATAACATGAAGTAAAAAATTCAATGAAGTAGAGGGATACTCTCTCAGCCTGGACACACTGCTCCAAATATTATGATAGACTTTGAAGATCCCCCATGGAAGGCCTCACCCTTCCTGGGGAGCAGAAAGGGAATGGGATAGGGAGTCGGTAGGGGGCAGGTGAGGAGGAGAGGGAAAGGGAACTGGGACTGACATGTAAAACAAACTAATTTAAAATTTAAAAAGGAAAAAATGTTAAAAAATTCAATGAAGAACAATGAAGTCGAGATTAGATTTAAAAAAAAATAGATCAAAGTCTAGAAATGAGAAATGGTCAGTGAAAGCAAGAACACGCTCTACCACCACACCTACCTGGAACAGCCAATCTATGCCACTCGGGTCACAGTCTTACTGTTGAAACCCATGCTATCTCTGGGCATTTCTCACATTGATAGAGTACTTACTTGTATTGAGCCCAAATCTAACTTCTATGCTCTACAGCTATGGTTTTCTGTTGTCCTTGTTAAGTTTTAGGAGTTTCATAAATGAACCTCAAGATCCACAGAGGCCTGAATATGTAGGGAGGGGAGGGCCAGTGAAGCTGTTCTGCACAGCAGCTGCCATCTCCACCAGAGCTGCTGTGTAAAACTTGTCTCATTGTATATGCAAAGTTTTCATTTGAACAAACGTTTTTACAGTTAAAATCTGACTTAAACATATTTCCATAATTATATAATTTTTCCTACCAGTCTATGAAATTTGCAAAAATATTTGATTAAGTGAAAATAGGCTATTGGTACCAAAACCCTTAAAAAGCCAAATTATTTAACATGCAAAAGTTTATTTTGCATTACTGAAAAATGTGCTTTGAGTTAAGATGGCATTGATCTCTTGGCTTATTGTTACTTATCTTAGAAGGTCATGTGGTTGCATTAACTTCAAGGAAGGGCAAAACTCCCTGTGCTGGGGACACATGAAAATACTAGGCAGTAATTAATCCTCATTACAACCTTCTACCCATCTGTCAAACCATGCATACCCACCTAATTCCTTTCAAGAATATGTACAATCATGTCTTTAAAAGCTCTAGATGACATTCTGATACCACTACTCTTTTCTTTATTCTCTACTAAGTGCAAATGATTTCAGTTAGAAAAACCTTTCCAGTAGTCACTTGACTAGTTAATTTTCTATTACTGTGATGAACACCATGACCCAAGCAGTTTATAAAAGAAAAAGGTTATTTAGGCTTATGAGTTCAGGGTGATAAGAGTCCATCATGGTGTGGAAGTGACAGAAATAGCAGGAGGAATAAGCTCACACCTTGAACAGCAAGCAGCAAGGAAGAAAGTGAATTCAATATGGCAGACTTTGAACTCGCAAAGCCATCTGTCTACAGACACTTCCTCCAACAAGCCCATTCCTCCTAAGCCTCCTCAAACAGTGCCACCAACTGGTGACCGAGTTTTCAAATGCCTGAGACTATGTGGGACATCTCATCCAAACCATCACACTTATGAATTTGGTTTGTAGCCCACAAAATCTTAGTGATATGTACAATATCAACTCTTCTACCTCAAGTGATAGCTGCAATGCACTCTACATATTTGCTGTGACCTGTCGACTCTCATCTGAGGTAGTGCTGCCACTGTTGTTTTTTTCCTTTAGACCCCTGTGGACCACTGGCAAGTCTTGTCTTCTTTCTGTGAACTTAACACACAAAAGCTACTCCTGCTTATTAGTTGGATCAAATCTCCTTCTATGTCCACAGTCAATAGAGCACTCATGACCAAGTCAGCCAGATGTCAGTTAAATACTGTTATTGTCTCTAAATCATATTTTCTTTATCACCAGTCAAAAGTCTATTTCAGTTATTATTCAAGTTCATAAGACAGAAGTTGTTTATCTTCCAGGTATTCCCTCTCTGTTAGATTTACCTTGCAGTGGAGACACCAGGAGCCCAGCTGTTCCCAAATGTGTATGTCTCACCTCCAAACCCAAAAGGTCTATGAAAACTCCCTATCTTGATTAATATCATTAAGAGTAAAGAATATTAGAAAGAACAAGCTGGCAGTAGCGTCCTGACAACTTAAAAGGATTCTCTGCCTAATCTTATTTCTCTGTTCTGCAAAAGGCATGCACTGATGATGGAAAACTGAACGAGTTAATGGGGAGACTTCTGTTTCATTTGGTTCTAAATGTTGTCAAGACGTGCATATCATACATGTGAATTGATAACTTTCTACTATTTTGTTGAATATCCATGTGTTTGTTTTTCTAAGTAATATCTTTCTAGAAAATTTGTAGGAAGCTTTTGTCTGGCTTTGGCATCAAAGTAATTTAGTTTCATAAAATGAGTTAGGAAGTGCCCTGTCATCTTTTATTTTAATATTTTAAGAAAGGCATTGTCAAGGAATAGAAAAGCTATTTCATCCTTATATGTTTTGTAGAATTTACCAGATTCCTTTTATTAAATATTTTCAACTAAGTAACTCATTTGTATAATAGAACCCAGTTTTTCTGAACTTTTTTCAACGAGTTATCTCTTTGAAGTTGTTGGTGATACAGACACTATCCCCTTACTATTCTATTAGTGTTTGTGGAGTCAATAATGACAAACGTTATTTGTTCCTTATTTATATTAGTCACTTGTGAGTTCTATATAGCTCTTGGTCAGCCAGAAAGGAGAATTAACAATTTCATGGAACATTCTTTGCCTTTGGTTTCATCAAATGTGTTGTTTCTCTGCTGTAAATTTTATTAAAATAAAAATCTTATATTTATTCACTTGTTTACTAGGATAGGGTATTGCTGTGTGGTTACACAGCTCAAGCTAGTCTGAAACTCCTTAGGTAACACAACTGACTTCCAGTATGACCCACCTCATGATTACAATTGGGTATCATCACACCCAGATCTTCTAACTTAGAATGCATTTACTTAGGTTAGAAATTTTAACTCATTATTCTTTTTATTGTTATTTCCCACTGGGGATGGGGATTGAATCTAAAGTCTTATGCACAGTGAGTGAGTGTTCTCCAGTGAGCCACGCCCCAGCCCTCCCTTCTTTTTAATAGAGGCTTAGTACTAAAGATAACCTTCACCACCACCCTAGCAGCTTCTCCAGAGTTTTGACATGCTGCATCTCCAAATTATTTCAATGGACTTTTTGTTTGTTTATGGGGTAATTTCAGACTTAAAACCAGGTAAAAGCCAATACAGAGAGTTTCAACGTATCCCCTAAAATCCAGTTTCCTCTAATACTGACAACTTATGAAGTCCTAGTGTATTTTTTGTATTTTCAGAACTTGGGAGCCAATATTCATGTATTACTAGTAACAACAAAGTCTTAAAGATTATTCAAATTTCAATCATTTTTCCACAAGTGTTTTTTTTTCATTCCAAGATCCTCTCCAGAATACTATATCAAGGTGCTACAGCTCTTTATCATTCTGTGGTGTGTGAAGACTTCTTAGTCTTGAATTTGATGGATTCAGTGGATATGAGGGGTGCTTTCCAGGTATTTTCTAGATGACTTCAGTGTCTCTGATGCTTTTTTCATTATTCAGATGGGTTTGGGAAATTGAAGGAAAGGTAATCTTAACTTGTCTGAGCATCAGATACCTGCTCTCTACACAGACCATCAGTGGCAGTGTCAAATTTTACCTTGTCAAGATAATGTCCTCCATAGTTCTTCACTGCAAATTAACTGTTTTTTCATATTAAATTGTTTTGTTAATTAAATGTAGCCCACATTCAAGGCAAAGAAAATTTTAAACATGACCTCCTGGAGGAGAAAACATATGGTAGTGTGTGGAAAGTATTTCTTCAACTATGGCTTAACTTCTTCAATGTATTCCTCTTAAAATATTTTTTCTATTTTAATCATTTACATGTGTGTGTGTGTATTTGTATATGCGTATGGGTGCCCATCCATCCCAGAAGAGGACACTGGATACCCTGGAGATGGATTTGTTTGTAGTTCTGTGAATCAAACTCAGGTCCTCTGTAAGTGCAGCAAGTGCTCTTAACCACTGAGCTGTTTCTCCAGCCCCCAGTCTATCCCAATCTACTTACTTTTAATCTTCTATTAGCATAAGTAACATTCTTAGTTATATTTCTTTTGTGCTTTATCCTATAACTGAGAACCTACAACATCATTCTTTTGTTTGTTTGTTTGTTTGTTTCTGAGACAGAGTTTCTCTGTGGCTTTGGAGACTGTCCTGGAACTAGATCTTGTAGACCAGACTGATCTCAAACTCACAGCTGCCTCTGCCTCCCAAGTGCTGGGATTAAAGTTGTGTGCCACCACCACCCGGCATCATTCTTTTACTCAGGAAACATTTCTCAGCTTGCCTGCCATGAAATTATTTCTTGGCATTTCATTTATTACAATAATACATGCTTCTAGACATCTTGTAAATCTAATCATCATGATAGAATATGCCTTCTTTTTGAGAATTCATAGCTCTCAATAATGATATATCTGGCAAGTACTCCAAACTGATTTCTCTCTATGTTTGAAGTATTAAAACTTCTTGATTAACCCGTTATGGGAGGGGGTGTGGCAAACTGTAGCCCTTGAATTGAATCTATCCTGCACCTTGTTTTCATGCAGCCTTAGCCTAAGGATGGATTATACTATTATGAAGCAGTTATTAAAAACTAAAGTATGATTCAGTGACCAGATAACTCATTAAACATTAGGCATTTACTATATGTCCCTTTATAGAGAATGTCTGCAGCCTCTGGCTCCAGATTAAAAAGTCTATATCTATTGTATGTTACATTGCAAGGTGCATCAGGAGGAACCTGACTGGGACAGGGATAAAATAACAGATTCACTATTAAGGTCATTTTTCAAGGAAGCATTGAGAGAATTTAAAGATACATGTATTTTAGCCCTCATAAGACAACTTTTCCACAGTAAACTATCTCATGGAATCTATGAAGCATGGACGCTAGAAAGAAAAGCTGTTGTGTTGTGGGAAAGTATGTTAAAATCCCCTGGAGGGGACTCAGAAATCTCTCAGTCAACAAGACTATGAGTATTGAAAAATGGATGCCAGTCCAGATGCAAACTATGACAAAATTTGAATATGACTCACTTCCATAAAGATGATGACACTATCACTGCAAAGTAGTCACAGATATGCCAGAAGGATGTTGTAAAAGATTAATAAGTAGCTGTTTTAAAAATCTCAGGGAAGGAAGAAGACTCAAAGCTCATTTCAGGACAGATAAGCAAAAACTGACCTAGATCTTGTTGAAATGTCAGATCAATAGATTGTGCAGATGAAAATATTAAAAAAAAGACAGAGAAGACAGATAGATGTGTCAAGCAGATTATTGAGGGAATTATGAACAAATGATTTTTCATCATGTGCCTATCAGTTGGGATGCATTCATCTTTGAGTAGCAGGAGATCCTGTGGGCAGTAAATAAAAGCATTTCTTGTTTAATCTGCACACAGGAATGGTGAGAAGCCTCCCCAGAGCTCATCCCATTGTCCTCTAGGTTCAGCATAAACCAGTCTCTTTCCTCTTTGTTCTGCCACCTCAGTGGGTCAGCTTTTTGCACTGGTAGTCACAGGTTGCCAACTATAGTTCCCAACACAGTACCTTCTCGACAGTGTTCCAAGGAAGATGGAGAGTGAAGACCCCTCTGCTTGTCTATCCCCATCACTGAGAAGCAAGTTGTTTTTCTCAGATGTCCTCTACCATCTTTTCCTTAAGTCTCTCTGGTTAGGAAAGGCTGCTGTACAAGTACCTGTCATTATGACCATAAATAAATGAGCCACAGCTGTAGGCACCAGCATGAATGAATCCCAGAAGTGTTACTATGACGGATTACGTAGTCTGACAGAATTTCTATAAGGTCCAAACCCTATGTAGGAAACCATGGTTCTGTATGAAGTCTAATGGGAACTTCCATTCAGAATAGGAGTGACTCCTGACATGAAAGACAAGGGATGACAGCCCAGGAGACACAGAAGGCATTAGCTGCATTCCTAACTTTCAGGGGCATGAGCTGGGTCATAGATTAAAGTCATTTCATTCTGTCTCATCTTACATTTTATAATGTACTTGTTTTTTTAACTGCTGTGAAATTTTTCACAGCACAAGTGATGGAACCTTTATGCATCAACACATTTGAAGATATTTTGGGGCAGCCAAGATGGTTCAACAGGTAAAGGCATTTGCCAACAAGCTTGACAACCTGAGTTTGACCCCCCCAGAAACAATAAAAGAAGAGAACCAGCTCCCACACATTGTCCTGTGACCTTCACAAGTGTGCCATGGTACACACACACACACACACACACACACACAGAACGAGAGGGGGGAGGGAGAATAAATACTAAAAGAGTAGCATTTTTAAAAGTTCCATGAGTGGTTCTCATGCATGCCAGGAAAAAATAGCAAATCAATAATTTTGGGTTATCTAAATAGAAGTTACAATAACAGTCAATTTTAAGTTTCTCTCTGATTAAGGACAAACAGGTGCCTCTAACCAGATTGGGAATTTAGATGGAGAGTGGGTCTGGGATGAAGGGCATATGCAACACATTTAAGGGATAGTAACTGGGAAATGCAGCCAATTTTTCACTTATAAAACAGAAGGTATTATCTGCCTGGAGACCAGAGCTACAGAAACTTCCTTGGGCAGTAGCTTCTAGACATAGGAATTGCAGTGCAGAACTTTTGCTACTTTCCAGGGAAATGTGACCAAAGGATGTCATTGTGATTGAATTCTTGAATACATTACAATAGGGCTGATTAGAACTTACCAAACTTTTCATATTTCCCTCAAGAAGGAACCTTATGCCTCTCTGAGTTGAAAGAGGTGAGTTGTTGCTATGGCAATCACTTTCCTGCAACCTCAAGCAAGAATAAAATGCCCCACTATTTACAAATAACAAACCACTTCAAGATGTCTGGGGGCAGAATGAGCTGTATTCTATTGTGCCTGACCATGGTCATGTTGGAATCATGAGAGACAGAGTTCCTGTGCCCGGCTCTGCTCTCATTGCTCTTCCAGGGACTCACAAAATCCAGAGGGTTTATAATCTTTGGCCAGGATGTTTGAAGATTTTTGTTCAGACCCCAAGTTGATGGCTGCATGGAGACAATAAGGAAAGAATGTTCCCCTGCTGGGATTGCCCAGAAGCATTGTTAAATCTAACTAACATTACTGTAAGAACTTGGGCCTGGGTATCTCATAAGCCCACATGCTGGAGCTTAGATGCCCACACAGAACATTTTGGAGGTGTGGAAACTGTAGGAAGTTGAGGAAAGTTGATGTTTCATCACTGGAAGAGGGGAGGACTTGAAGGGGATGTTGGAAACCCAGGCTTTCATCTCTAATCTCCAGTAGCCAGGAGATGAGAAGTTTGGCACCACCACCTGTTCCCAGCTATGATGCTCGATATCATCTCATCACAGGCCCCACAAGAACTGAGGCTCTGAGCCAAAGCAAACCTTCTGTCTTTTGAAGTTCATCTATCTTAGGTTTTTGTTACAGCAATGGAAAGCTGATCTTTATGTATCAATGAGAGTCAAAAAGTCTTATGAATGTCAATTCTATCCTTTCTCTCTAATATTATTTTTCTACTCTAGTGGGTGAGCGATTGTCACTATACATATTTCTGACAGTATGTCACATGGGCCACTATAGTCTTTACTTTGTATGCACCATTAGTGTTAAATCAGTCATTACTATAAATATTTCTATTGGTACATCATGAGATCAACCTTTGGCCATACTATAATCAAACTATTAGTTGTTAAAGAAAACATCAAGGTAAATATTCTATCCTCCTTCTGTTAATAAAGTAAGGAAGAAACAAAGGGGCTGATCTTCTCATGTGCTTACAGCCATCACAGATGGACACCAGGCTTAAACAAATCCAAGGGGTGGGAGCCATTTTAAAAATGACCTGAACATGTCTTACTTCATCCATAAATAAAGACTGCTAGACTCTCAAGAAGTACTTGAGTTTACAGCATTTGAAGTTCCATGTTCTTCTGTAGAGAATTGTTAAACTTGTTCCTTCTATCTAAGGAGCTTAATGGCTGTTCAGAGATAGAATCTGTTCTCTACTTTTAAAGATATTTTTTCTGTGTGTCTGAGAAAATGGAGAACCAGTCTTCTACCAAATGCAACAGAAAGAAAAAAGCTGTACATAGTATCACTGCCTTTTAACTCCAGCACACAGGCAGAGGCAGAGGCAGAGGCAGAGGCAGAGGCAGAGGCAGAGGCAGAGGCAGAGGCAGAGGCAGAGGCAGAGGCAGAGAGGCAGAGGCAGAGGCAGAGAGGCAGAGGCAGAGAGGCAGAGGCAGAGGCAGAGGCAGAGGCAGAGGCAGAGGCAGAGGCAGAGGCAGAGGCAGAGGCAGAGGCAGAGGCAGATGGATCTTGGTGAGTTTGAGACCAGCCTAGTCTATTTAGTGAGTTCCAGGACAGTCAAGGATATGTAGAGAGACCCTGTCTCAAAAATAAAAGAAGAAGAAAGAGAGACAGAGAGAAAGGGAAGGAGAGAAGAATGGGGGGGGGAGGAAGGAAGGAAGGAAGGAAGGGAAGGAGGAAGGGAGGGAGGGAGGGAGGGAAAGAGGGAGGGAGGGAGGAAGGAAGGAAGGCTCTTTGTACATCCAACACAGATCTTCACTACACCTCCACTCCTTCAGTGGACCCCAAGAGATGAATACTGTCACTGTCCTGCTACATTCTGCATTAGATCATAGTCAAAGACCTTTCCTTGTTTGCTGTCATGGTGCTCCTGAGATGTCACTAAGGATTTTTTCTAACCAAACCTTATAGTATTTTTCTTTCTAGTCCCCTTTTGCCACATTTGAAACTGCCTCTTATTCTTTTCATTGTGAATTTTTTTCTTACCATATTTCTCTGAAA
Source organism: Mesocricetus auratus (assembly GCF_017639785.1). Classification (NCBI taxonomy): domain Eukaryota; kingdom Metazoa; phylum Chordata; class Mammalia; order Rodentia; family Cricetidae; genus Mesocricetus; species Mesocricetus auratus. The sequence goes on from NW_024429197.1 coordinate 36,819,185, forward strand.
CTATGTATTTCTGGTTTCTTCTTTTTTAGTCACATTTCTTCCAACTTCTCTTATAGTCATAATAATTAGCTCCTGATGCTTGTAAAACATTTACAAGCAGAACAAAACCAAGAGAGAAGGTACAGAGAAAGTATAAAATATCTTATACTATATAATAAAAATAGAAAAGATATTAGAGCAACCAATTGGTCACAATCACACACAACATTAGATGTATGACTCTCAGTCCTTTACTCATCAAGTTCTGAGACCTACAGTAGACCAGACATAGGGTAATGAATAGACAGTAGTCAACAATCACCAGGATCCCTGTGGTCAATTTTATTGTTTGCTAAATTTATTCTTTCCATGATACTCACTCCATACTGTCATCCTCAGTAGCCCAAGGAGTTCCCATAATGTTTTAAGAGCCTCAACTTGGGCAAACACTCTGGTTTCATGGGTTAGATCTAGAAAAAAAAATTCAGCACTAGCCAGTAGGAAGCTGAGATGGAGTGAAATATTTTAATTAGCATGAAGGTTAAGAGACAGAGAGAAACTCAGAAAAAGTAAGCACCCCAGATCACGGGAGTGGGATTCTCAAACAAGAGTCTTTCTTCATTGACATTACTGTCCCCACAGGTATCAATTCTGTAGGTTTTGAAGTTATTGTCTGTAAAAGGTTGTTGAGGAATCTCACTGAAATCACAGGGTAACTCCCAATAGGTACCTGATAGAATACAATTGATTGATGAAAATGGAAGGAGGTAAGATGTCTTTATTGCAAACAGCCTTGTTTGAGATACCCACAGAATGTCTGGGAAACCAATGAGACCCTGTACAAGCTCAAGTACGCTTAGGCCTTAAGCCTAGTTCTTGCTATACTAACATAAAATAATATGCAAGAAAAGAAATATTAATTCAATGGTAGTGGTCTTCACAGCAAATGTTGTCTGGGGTTCTTGTTTTTTTGTTGGTAAGAAGCTTTATTTGTAATTTTTTAAATCTAGTTTTCTTAATTTTCCTCCTTTTGCTTTAAACCCTATAATTCCTGCAAATGTATCCTTAATATCTTGATATTCATGTACACAGCAATAATGCTTTTAAACTTTGGAGAATGTTCTTGAAAACAATACATTAGTACATATCATTGTCATTCATTGTTATCTATGGTTTCCACAGATCAACAATGAAAACACAGGATCCCTTCATGGTTCACGTCTAAAAACCTTGCTCCACAATCACACCCCAAGACAGATGTAATTTTCTATTTCAAAAACATTTCAAACTTTGCATGTTAAAACACAAAATGCCTCCTATTCACCCAAAGATATACCTCCCCGCCATTCCTTCTTTCTCTGTTAAGACTAACAAAACACCAAAGTAATTAAAACAAGAACTGCTTTAAGTTTGCCCCATGTTAAGCCATAGAGTGGACTTCGGGTGATTCTGTGCCATGGAGTGAAAAGCTGTCTCAAAATACACCAAAAGAAACAGATAACAATAAAAAAAAAACTTTCTAAAGTTGCTGTTATGGGAGGGGCATCCACAGGCACAACCTCCTTACTCTTAAAAGCTAACTCCTCCAAATCCTCCAAAGGAGGAGATGAGAATGACCAACACCCTCCCCACCCCTGCAGACACTCTTAGCTTCTGCCTTCTCACAATTATTTTCTTGGCTGCACTTTCTCTGATTATCAAGGACCTGCTGGCTTTAGATGCCTTCTGTGTGGCAGGCATCAGGGTAACAGCCCTAGGGTTGGGCACTCTCCAGAAGACACCCACTTCCGCAAGGTACACCTCAAACTTGGACATCAGCTGACAGTTCACAACTCGAGAAGAATCTGACCTAATGTTCTGTTTTGCCAGTATATATAAAGAATATGTTTTGTTTTTATCCAGATGCAAAGTTATTTTTGAAATTATAATTTTAGAAAGATGCTTTTTAGAAAATGTACTTTGTCAAGAGGCTACTTGTGAAATGGATTAAATCACACACAAGATTGTACCTTGCTTTTATCTAATTTACACAGTATCATATTCATTTTTCCAATTCAAAAATAATCTACAAAAATGCTTTTCATAGATTTGATCATAAGTAGCACAATTTTCTCACATTAGACAATAAGGCTACTTCTCATTCTCCCCATTATAAATAGTGCTGAAATTGACATTCTTAGTAAAAATCCATTGCGAGACATCTTTGATCACTACTTTATCTTATATTTAAATAGAGATTGAACTATTTCATTACTATGGATACAAATTAATAATTTGCCCTTTGAGAAAATTGTGAGAATATCTATTTCTACTCACAGTTTTAAAGGCCCTTTTATCACAGTCTTCAGTCTTGGCTATTCTTTCCTCCAGTCCTGGCTCAAGCAACTGAGTAGCAGAAATGCTGGATCTTTTTGTTTCAAGCTATACTCCCTTAATCACTATAAAGAATTAATGTATTTTCAACTGTTTAATATTAGATAACTGTCAGGTTTGGGATAATTCATTGTACTTTCCACCCTACTTTTAAATATACCTCTCTCTGTCTCTGTCTCTGCCTGTGTCTCTGTCTCTATCTTCCTCTTTCCCTCTCCTAACTGGGCTCACATACATGCTTCCCCACATATAGTGCATTAATAATCACTAAAAAGAGAACAGAAATCATGCTGCTCTGAGTGTTGAGACTGATCACAAAAGAATGCTGGCATTTTGATCACAAGTGGACCTCCTGAGACTCTTCTATAAACAGAACACAAGTAGCAGAGGCTGTCCAAAGAAGCAGCCACAGAGAAGGAGCTGAGCCTGAGCCTCCAGACTTCCTACGATGACTCTGTGTGTGTATGTGTGTGTGTGTGTGTGTGTGTGTGTGTGTGAGAGAGAGAGAGAGAGAGAGAGAGAGAGAGAGAGAGAGAGAGAGAGAGAGAGAGAGAGAGGGAGAGAGGGAGAGAGGGAGAGAAAGAGAGGGGGGGACCTCTAGACCTAGGATACAGTGCTGAAAGGAAAAACAAAGAGATAGCTGAGCTATTCTTATGGTGAAGCACAGGCTGCTCAGAGTGCTTGTTTCTTACAAAGCAAGTGTGCACATTATAAAGCATGTGTACAATTATGAAGCATGTGTACACATTATAAAGCACATGTACACATTATTTTGCCTTTTTGCCCTTGATGTGAGTTTCTTCCTAAGGGTCAGCATTGTTATTGTTGATTTGTAAATACTTTTCTTTAATAAGAAACCATACCAACCATTCTTTTATGATTATTTTTAGGTTTTGAACCAATTTAATTGAGCAGCAATTCTTACTGTAACCGCAGCACCTGGGGGGCTGAAGTAAAAGATTGCTGGAAATCTGGATAGCCAGCCTCACCATACAGTGAGTTCTAGGCTATGGTATGATACCATCTCAAAAATTAAAAAGAAAAAAAAACCCTATTCTTTTTTAGTCATTTCAGATTGATAAGTAAGGTGAGAAGATAACACAGGGTTTCCCAAAATACAATACCATCTTCCCACTAATGTCCTCACACAGTCCCAGTATCCAGAGCAGGCTACCATATTATATTTAATTTCAGCTTGACTTTTAATTTTGGTTGTACTGCTTTTTGATTTACAAAGCCAACAGCATCCAATTTCTTCTCCAAATTGACCAAATACTTAGTAAATAATTATGTCACACTCCCATGACTTGAAATTCCAACTTAATCATATAAATAACTTCCAAATTGATACTTCTTAAGAATTAAATTTCTACAAAAGCAGAAATACAATATTTAATTTTGGCTCTCAAGGTATGTGTATATGCTCACAAGTGTATGTAGACTGAAGAATGAATCAATATATTTATTCTGGGAAATTCAATACCCTTTATGTAGCCATGTACTTTCTGATTAGCTAGAATAACCATGCTATTCTGTAGCTAGGTATTAGACAAGTCACAGGAAAACATATGTCCATGAAATATGTACTGGCAGTAGCCTAGACTAGCCTAAAGGCTATTCCACAGTAAGTGGATAAACAACTGGAAATGTATCAACACAGCACTAAGAAGAAAGAAATAATTGAAAAAACAGACCACATGTAAAAACTTTGCATAGTTTGATTTGTGCAAAATACTAAAAGCTACAAACTGACATACCATGCAAAAGGCTGATCAGTGGTTGTTCCAGGCTGGACTAGAGGGAGGAATAGATGGCAAGGCTGCTGGAGGTAAAACTTAAGGGTGATGGAAATACCTCGTCATTGTGGTCATGACTGAATACCCTTGGGTGAGATTCATCATTTTGGACTTCGAGTTTCATCTATTATACTTATAAAGAAATCAATCAAGAGTTTGCAAAAGTTGCAGAGAGTGCACAAAATAATCTTGGGTTCTAGAACACAGATTTTATCTTTTCATCAATTTCTTCTTTGAGAATTTCTGTTTTCATTTATTCTTGACAGTAACTGTACACACATCTATGATATGACGTTTTTAAAAATAAATTCAGCTAGAGGGGTGAGGGGCAAAAGAATTTGGAGAACAACGATCTAGCAAACAAGAGAGAATACTGCCATCCATTTTCATTGTTTCTATCAACCAGCAGCTGCCCCAAGCAAGGTTCTGGCAAGCGACATAGCCTAGTCAATTTCTGACTGAATTTTCTGTCCAGAGCCCAGAGCACACCCCAGCCCTTCTGTCCACCTGGCTCTGCGCTCTGAATAATGCCCAGAACTCAAACCTTGGCTTCCTTCAGGGTTTCCTCACTGGCTTAACCCTCTGCTCAGTGTTCCCAAAACAGGCAGTGCTTGCTCTACAATCACAGTAATGAAGACCAGCCAGCCAGGACTGTCTGTGCAGTATGACATTATTTTTCAAAGCTCTGTCCCAACACAAATGTAGAACTTCTGAGCTTGTATGTTCCAAAGATATTCTGTCATGCTTCTTCATCATTGTCAAATACTTGTAATTTTTTAAAAAAATCTAGTTTTCTTAATTTTCCTCCTTTTGCTTTAAAACCTATAATTCCTGCAAATGTATCCTTAATGCTTGGTGCTAGTGTACACAGCAATAATGCTTTTAAACTGGAGAATGTTCTTGAAAACAATACATTGGTACAAACATTGTCATTCAGTGTTATCTATAGTCTACACAGATCCATAATGAAAACACAGGATCCCTTCATGGTTCATGTCTAAAAACCTTGCTCCACAACCACACCCCAACTACTTTGTAGACAGATGTCATTTTCTATTTCAAAAACATCTCAAACTCTGCATGTTAAAACACAAAATTCCCTAGTCACCCAAAGTTATACCTCCCCGCTGTTCCTTCTTCCTCTGTCAAAACTAACAAAAGGCTGAAGTAATTAAAATAAGAACTTCAGAATTTAAAGTATTGACTTCTCCCTACATACCTTGAATCTAAATGAAAATTACAGTGGTCTTATGTTATTTGATTACTACATAAATATGACTTCATTTGTCATATAAGATGTCAAATGTGTAGCTAGTGGCTGACACATCACATACCCCTCAATGTACAAATGTACTCCTCCCTTTTAATTGGTGCTGACTATGGTTTGGATGAATGTGTCCCATCAGTTCATGCATTAAGGGCTTGGTCTTCATAGGCTGCTATTAGAAGGCAGAAGAATCTCTGTGAAGCAAAGTCTAAGGTTTTTAGATAACTGAGGACATAACCCCAAGTGGGACTGTAGGACCCAGTCTCTCTTTTTCACTCACTCCGCTGGCTGGCTTGTGATAGGAATGTTTTGCTCTAACACAGCCTGACTGTCATTGTTATCTGATAGCTTCACTAGAGACCTAAAAGCCAATCCTGGACCTCCAGAGCCATGAGCTGAGTAAGCCTTTTTCCTTTGTAAGTTAACCATCTCAGGTAATTCATCACAACAGTGTGAATCTACCACAGTAACCAGCACTCCAAATGTTCAGTACATCACTCCTGAATTCCATCCAAAGTCTTCTCTCTCCTATTTCCTAATGTCTTTGTAGTTCTCATATCCCTGTTGTCTCTCTAAATGGACTTAGGCACTGTCTGTCCAGTCTTAACAGAAACATGAGCATCCTTATCCTTGTCCAAATGGTTTCTTGTTTCTGGGACCTTCAGAAAGTATCTTCTCGTCAAATGGAAGTGAGTAGTGACAGAGAATAACTGCTTGTGTCAAGTGTATGTTTCCATAAGGAACTTTAGAGTAGAGCTTCCTAGCCAGTTATGTCTCTCCATGCAATGTTTTGCAAGACACTAAGAAATCTAAGCATGCCATAAAATGTGGAAATTTTTTGAGACACATGTAACAGAAAGATCCTCAGAGGTGCCCTGGAATTTTACTATCCTAGGCATTCAACACCACCAACACATGGTTAAAATCTTCATGACTACAGCCACACAGGCTTAGAAAAGGTCTGTTCAACTTGGCCCAAGACCAGGGGAAACAGCAGAAAGTGATGAAATGTCACCTCGTAGCAATTAACTCAATTCAGGTGCAGCAGGACACAGTGTCATCCAACAAGGAAGAAGACTAGTGGGGGAGGGAATCAAATCAAGACAGTAACTGTTAGAAAGACATCCAAAAACCAAGAAAAGAAATTTCAAAACAGAAGCTAAAAGCTGAGAGCAAAACCCAAAAATGAGTCAGAGGAACTGCAGCAAAAGGTCAACCCTGGGGAAGGAAGCAGATGATGCCAAACCAGCAGAAGGCTGAGAGCTGAGACCAGGGAGGAGGCAAGTCCCCTGCCACTGAGGCCAATGGAGGCTCTCCCTAGAGCCAACCAAAGCACTAACAATCATTTTAGAAGAAACTTCCTGACTTAATTCCCCACCAAACCCCAAGTGATCTCAGCATCATCTCACTTAGGATGCCCGTCCTTGTTTTCCATTCAGTTTTTTACTTTCCTTCCTTACTCCTGTGTGTCAATTTTATGCAGTTTTAAAATTTAATCTTAAAATTGGCAGTTTTTAAGTTACATCAGGTTGTCAAAAATTTTCTGCCTAAGTTGACTGTGATCAGTGTATGCAATATCATATAAGGAGAGATCTAAACAATCATATTAACATTAATATAAATAAAATTTACATTTCTAGGATCTGTAACATCTTAACTTTTTAGTCATGTGTCACACACTATGCAAGGTGACATGAGTATTCATTTGTGAATTCTTGACAAAAATCCATAAGAGGGATTAAATAAATGAGGAAAAAATTCTGAAAGAGATTTAAAAAACTTTCCCAAGACCCTATAGCAAGTAGCAATAAATAGCAAGGATGAGATGTTACCCTACGGTACGTCTAATCCCAAAGCCTGCCATCTTAATCACTGTACTAAGCTATATTTTATATAAAAGAGTCTTAAACATGACCTACATAAAGTATGTCATTTGACTAATGAATGTCTGTTAAAATGCTGCTGGATCTTACACACTTGTCTGGTTACCCTTGGAGGGAAAAGAAAAGGAGAATGCCACACATACCAAGTGCTGCACTATTGTCAAGTTCTGTTTGAAGACAAGACACAGTCCATAGAACACAACACCTGTCCAAAGTCATATCCATGACTTGGAGTCCTAGAGACAAAACTCCCCAGAAATGTGACCTTCAGCAAGTCATTTCACAACACAAAATTGGCACAATAACCGTATGAGCTCATAATATAAGCTCATAGCATGAGGTAATGCATTACAACTCCAGGTGACTCCCTCCATCCTAAGAAAGCATATTTGGCAAAGTCTGGAGGTACTTTTGTTATCACAACTTGAGTAAGGTTGGTAAAGTGCTACTGGTAGAGGACATATGACTGCTTCTCTGTCCAAATAGAAATTGTTCTTAATATGCCAATGGTGTCAAAGGTGAGATGCATTTAGCAGAGTGCTAAAAGGCATTTAGTAGACTTTCCATAAGAAAGCATTACATACATGAAAGGTGGTACCACCTGTGTACTTAAGTGTCAAAACAATTTCATAGAAAACACTTGAAAAAATAATTATTTAAAATATAATATTTAAGAAGTTTTATAAACCAGTGGCATTTTAAAATGCAGGCTTTGAAGGAAAATGGACGTAGGTTTTGATCCCAGTTCCATGAAAGGCCAATCCATTTTCTTTGACTAAGTGAACCACTCACCTTTAAATATAATTAAGCATATATATTCATAATAAAGATTGTATGGAGTTACTTATGTGTCTGGAACATATGAACTCAACAATTTAAAAAATATGGAGTCTTAAGCAGAGACTGGAAAAGTAATATAAGCTCATACAAATTGCTTGACTATTCCTCATCTTCAAAATGAATAGAATAATGTGGGGTTTTTGTTTTGCTTTCTTTTGTTTTGTTTAGCTACATTGTTTTAAATACTGCATGCTATGCACTTCATGTATCAAGGTTTGACTGATGGTCGGGTTTTGAGGAGGTGGAAGGGACCCTGACCAGCCACAGCAGGTCAGGTTGCTGGCTGCCTTCCCTTATCAGTGACCATAGTTTATGACTCTAAGGTTGCAGTGGCCAGATGCTGGAATACTGTAATGTTTTTTTTTAATCACAGTAAGAATTATGCATGAAAGCATTTTAAATCTTTAGCAGCTTGGCTGGCACATTGAGGGTACCCAATAAATATTATTTACAAGATATCCAGAAGTTAAAAAAATGCTGAGTCTTTAAAAAGGAATTATGATTATAAAACAAGCACTGAAGGTTGCCTTTGTAAGAGCAGAGTAGAAAGTGTGGACTTAGGTGTTCTGGAATACTCCAAAACTTATGAAAACACTTTGGTGAAGCCCTGTCACTGCATTTGTAAAGGAGGCCATCCACACCACTTCCTTCCCACCCCGTTTCCAGTTTTCTACAAGCAACCTCTGCTGACTCAGGAATGTCATGATGACTTATCTAGACTGAATGTGAGCACAGCCCTTGGCTGCAGTTACTGAAAGAATAAAAATTGAATTCTTGAGCTACAATTTTAAATGCATTTTATGAACACTCAAATGTTCCACAGCAGTAACTATTCATAAATGAATAGAGAACAAACCAAGGATTATCAGAAGACATTCACCATCCCACTTGGAAGAATGATTGTTAATGTCGATTTTATGACCATCTCTGAAAAGGAATGGTTTGCCAGGCAGGAATAGCGAAGAAGTTACTCATTTAGAAAATGACTTCCTGGACAAGAAGGATTATACCTAAGAATATAATTAATTGTGCTTCAGAAAATACTGTTTAAATTTCAATGAGCATAATTAGAAACCATCCTATTCAAGCTACTAATGTTAAGATCCCTTGTTTTGTGTTTAAAATCCCTTCTCATCAGCTATATGCAGGATTTAGATTTGTTTGTTCATTCTAACAGTTCAAACTAATATAAAGTCTATCACAGGTGACTTTACTACTCAAAATGGCTTAATGACATACCTTTATAATTTGTCAAAGTAGATGATTTTACATCAAACCTATCTATTGCACCTTCTGAGTTCATTTTGCATGTCTATATGTCAAAAACCTCTTCATACACAACATGGCATAGTAAAAAAAAACAATTTTCCTTTCTGTAATAACCTATACATGTTCTAAAGGTCTGACCTATCTGTCAAAAAGTGCTGTTTCTTACGTTGTCTCTTCTTGTGAAATCACAAATTCAACTGATTCCATGAACCTCCTAAATTCAAATCAGTCACAGTGGAGAAGGTTCTAGCTTTTATCAGCCACACGTAGTATCAGCACACCAAGTCCATGCAGAAACCAACAATAAAACCTTCCACATTGTCCCCACCTGTTTTTGATAATTTTCCTAAAACATGGCATCTATCACACCTGATCAAGCCAAGATCCCAAAGATTCCAGAGGTCCCTTAACCACTATTAAGGTAAAGAACATAGCCTCTATCTCACATTCTAAGCATACCCGGAATTCACTCCACTTTTCCAGTGTGTCTCTTTGGTCCTTCCAATTACGTGGAGTTCCTATTTTCTCTCTGTGCCCCACACCCTTCAAATATCTATACTCTTCTTCAGGTTTAGAAGGTCCTCCTTCTGACCTCTACTGACACAAAGAACACGTAAGCCTCTGCTTGTTGCTTTTAGGCCATAGAGTCTATGAATCAGCTGAAGGTCATACTTTCTGGAAACTATGCCTCCATCTTGGCATGAATACAGTGGTCAAAGTAACAATAAGTGTAGTGCCTGGAAGGAATCCAACACTTAGGTAAGGCAATGGAAAGGATACCAGTGGGGCTGAGGTGCATAAGCCACAGAATTCACTAGCCCTCCTTAGACTCCAAAGCCGTAACTACTCATCCCCCGGTCAGCCAGATGCTGGCCACTGCCACCAACCAAAGTGCCATTCCAAGCCACACTGTTCACACTCCAGGGACAACACATCAAATCAAGAAAAAATTCAGATTCCCTTGAATTCAGCAAAAACAAACTGAAAACAGCTAGGAGATTATTTCTGTCTCTTCAAATTGGCCAAAGGCATCTAGGATTAGCAGGAAGTGAGGGAGTGGTTGCTCTGGTGGATACTTGATGATGGTATACATTGGTACAATCTTTTCGTAATGAAATGTGGTGTCAAAAAGACTTTTACATGAGTGTAGCTCTGAATGCTGCAAGTTTAAGCCCTGGCATTGGGATATTTACTAAGGAATCTGAAAACTGCAATCATCAAAGTCATGTGCACGACATCCCTGTGAATCTGTGCAAAGGGACAGCTGCAAATGTATTCCTACTCTTTGCAGGCACGGTTCATGGAGGTACAAGGGAAGCCTCAGTCAAAGCTATGGTTCTCCAGTTGATGTTTTCATAGCCTTCCAGTTCATGTTTTCATGGCCTCTCAGCAGGAGTGCATTTCCCACAGCACAGGCTTTAGAGGGATCCCAGGGGCCCTGACCATTTCCATTTTACTTTGAGAAAATTCAAATGCTTCTTCCCTCACCATTAAGGTCTATAGTAAAGGAGTAAGAAACTTCATTGTAAAAGATAATTGATTTTGATCCTAAATGCATGTATAATTTCTGTATTATTACAGCTCTGAAATGGGGGCACATCTGAAAATGGCATGTCACACCTGCCACTAGAAAGATAGCAGAGGCCTGGTGGGTGGCCTGGTCTGCACATTCATCAAAACTTGCAGAATGAATGCTGGTTTGGCTGGAAGAAAATGCAAAAGACAATAAAGGGACATTTTTACACCCTGTAGTCATATGCTTGTGCAGAAGGAACAGGAGCAGTAGGGAAGCAGACATGTTTAACAACACCCACTAAGGAGCAACCACAAAACAAGCCTGATCAACGTAATGGCTAAGGGTCTTTTCAGGACTGGAACTCTTGGTGGCACATAAAGTGGTTCTGCATGAATAAACTCATGTATGAATGGCTTGAGATTGAGATGAGGGATTCTGAATGTGAATTTTAAAACTCTGAATAATGAATACATTTGAAGAATAACTCATCTGATTTACTTTATTGTGTCCTTTCTTTATACATTCATAGGAGACAGATGTACGAGACAGTTCATATTTACTTAGGTTTAAACAAATTCTGTCAATAAAAATAAAATTAATTTCCTAAATGGCATGTAAATATTACAGTTCATCAGTAATGTTGTCTTAATAATGCATAAAGTAATATTGTATCTTAGAGCTAAAGAATATTGGGTCAGATGGAATTCAGTCACTGAAGCTCTAGTAAGACAAAAACAAAAGGAACATTCCACATTTCCTTGACTCTAAGACTTTTTACTGTTGGTTTGGTACTTTTTTATACTATCAGACACCTTCATTTCATAATCAAGTCATGACTGCTATTTGCCCATTGAAGACACAATGGAATTAAGCCATATCCTGTTTTCCTGATTTGAAATGCTAAGTTGCAGGGAGAATTCACTTGAGAACTGACACAATAGTCAGTACACACAAAAAAATTCCCCGTGCTGAAGAAAATTGGAGATCCATAAAACCACCAAGAAATAACCTGTTCCAAAGCACACTGCATTGAAGTTTCAAGTTTCTGGTAATAGAATAGAACTAAGAATTTCAAAATAAAACATCACATTTAAAGGATCAACATCTTATTTTTTATTTATAATGTCTTTATTTATTTATATAGGAAATACCGTTACGTATTAAAAACAAATGTCTATCAATTTGTTAAGTTTACCTGAAGAAAAAAATCATCTCTCTTATCACACACTGACATGATACAGGGTGCAGATGTAAAAGTCAACTTAATAGACATCATTAAATAATCACACATGGACAAATGGTGTTAAAAGCGGGCACATGGAGACTCCATGAACACCGTGGGGCTAACAGATTTGCTTAGATTGGTTCCGGTCAGCAAATTTGCTTTCTGTGAATCTTCAAATTCCCAATTCCAAATCTTCAAGCTCCTGGAGAAGGGCTGTCTCTTTTTGAATTTTCTCCAACTGATTTTTCTCTAGCTGTTTCCCAGAGGCTGCCTGCTCTTTCAGCAGTTTCTTCTTTAGATTCTTTTTTTTTCTTTTTTTTTTTTTGTCGACTTCTAGATCACCTGAAGCAGACTGGGTGATAGTGTTCCGTGGTTCACTCTGTGGGACTGGAGTAGGAGCCAAATCACTTCTTGCTTCCTGTTTTGCAGCTCTTTTAGCTTCGTGCTTCCTTTCATTTTTAAGGGCTGTTTTTGATAGTGGCTTGTCACTTCCTGGATGAGGTTTTATATTCTGGGGAGGTTCATCCTCATGCAGCTTAGAATCAGTGACTGGCTTATTTCTTAAGGCTGGAGGTCTATATGCTGTTGCAGGTTTAGGTTCCTCACGAGGTACTTCACTTGGAACTGCTTGGTACATCATTGTTTCTGCTGGAAATACCCCATCCAAAAATGGCTGCCAAGAAACCCGCCATAATTCTCCATTTGATGTCACATCATACTCATGCAAGATGGAGCCATCATAATGCCAACTCTTTTACCCATTATTACCACGTAATCTGGGAGCACATGTGGCTGTTAAAATATGCTCACCATCTGGACACCAGGCAAAATACGTAGAATTAGAGGCCATTGATTTAGAAATAAGTTTGTCGTTTTTGACATTCCATACTTCCATTTTCCACGAAGATTTCCAAATCCAGCCAGTACTAATGAATGTCATGAGAGCTATAGAAGGTTGCAATGCAAGGACCAGTCCCAAATACAAGATCACACTTCAGGTTGAAAACTTGTTTTCACAGGCGTAAAACCATAAACAGCACAAAACTCAGTAGACCTAGAATTCCAAACCATATCATAAATTGGGCCTTTTTTTGTTTTTTGTTTTTTTTTGGTAATTGTACTACAGCACTTTCTCCATTTGTTTCAATGTAGTGCAGTGTTTGTTCTCCATAGAAGGACGCTCCTGCCTTGTCTTTAGGCATTTCAGGCAGATTGGGTGGGACAGGTATTCTGGTACTCGGGAGTCACAAAATACTGAGTGTTACACAGCTCAGATGGAAAGGTATCATGGAGCTCGGGAGACATTTCCCCAAGCTCCAGAGGCCGCACGGGGGCGGGGCAGGGAGGGGTAAGGTTCCAGTGCCTGGGTGCCAAAGGAGGATTGTGGTGGTATCTTATTACCACAGTGACTTGGGCTGGTGGCCACACCTTAGGGTGTGGCTTCGGGTGTGAGGATGTGACCCCTTAAAAAGAAGAGGAGGGACTGATTGGAGCTCTCTTGGGTTGAGGTGGAGCCCCCTGAAGGGCCAAGGCTGCATCACCAGGAGGAGGAAGACCACAGCGATTATTTACCATCATTGTATGAATGCTCCTGTAATAAATACCTGTTAGTTCTTTATCTGGGTGTTGTGAACTCCTCTAAACCTGCCATCAGAGGATACATTTAGATGTAAAACATTTCAAAAGTTCTACCCTGAACACATTCTTTCTTATAAAGGCTTGAATTATGTACCATCTAGCAATAGAGAAGATTAAACAAAGAAATCATGACAGAAATCATACAGAAATCATGACAGAAGGAAAATAGCATAAGAAAGAGGTTATGAAATCCATAGTATGGCTATCCTGAACAAAGTATTAGCTGCCTACCAAAACCATTTCATCTCTGGACATAGCCAGACAAAAACCCCTAGCCACTCTTTCAATTGGAGTTCCATCATAAGACTGAGAGATCCAAGTAATGATTTAAGTGGTAGGGATGTATGCCTGTCTCAGGAATGGACTATCACATCCTCTCATCTTTCATGCCCTGACTAGAGTCAAGCATGCTAACTTCAGAATCTATGGACTGAAACTAGAACTGTCTCTACTCTAACCCAGGTCCACGGATGGCTGTAAGGTCCACAAAGCATGTTAGCTGCACTGATGAAAAAAAAAAAAAAGGCAGCCCAGGGCTCCCATGCTCCTCCCCCAATCCACTGTGAACTCTTCCATATTGTTGTATGACTAAGAAAAAAGATTGCTATGGCACATAGTAGATGTAAAAACCTAATGTGGAAAATAACAGCTGGACTTCCAGTGCAATCTGGCAGACCCAACTCCCTATCACTCACCTTTATCTCCCTCATATCTTCTGCTAAGAGTTCTTCCTTCTCTACTCATAACTGCTACTCAGGAAGGATGGGGCTAGGCTAGAGTGCATTTCTTCCCATTCAAAGCATCTCATTGAATTTGACTTTCATGTTGATTCTCATGAAGGCAGTCAAAGAAAGGCAAAAGCAGATCAAAGCCAAGGAGATGGGTTCGTGTGTAATGTGCTTGCCATGTATGCATGAGGACCGGATTTGATTCCAGATTTCACATAAATCTCACACAGTAGCACACACCAGGAATTCTGGTGTCCCTAAGGCCAGATGGGAAGCAAAAAGAGGGGAACCTTTGCTAACTTGGACAATGTAGCAACAACAACAAATCAACCATGTCTCAAGGTGGAAGACAAGTTCCAACCCCTGAAGTTGTCCTCTGACATCCGCATACATGCACACATATACGTTTTTATACAGACACGAATACATACACACACGAATACATACATACACACACACATACACACACACACACACACACACACACACGATGAACAATCCAACTTACAAAGTATGACCTTGCCTTATTAAGTGACCAGCTTTGTTGCATTTTAGCTACTGTCTTTAACATCTGCTACTTGAGAACCCACACCCAAACATTTATTTTCAATAAATTGCTCAAGGCAATAAGACACAGAGAAAAGCAGCATCCCTTCCATATTCCTATTTCCTGGTCATTTTCACACGTCCACTTTACGGCTAACTGTTCATCGTCTAAAACCTGACATGAGGAAGAGATATTATTCTTCCACAAAGGTACAACTTTTACCACAACCTTGCTGGTCAGGTACCTTAAACACTTAAGTCTCAAAAGTCTAATAAATTTAAAGGATATTTTATTAAGGGCTGAAGAGTTGGCTCAATGGTTAACAGCATGTATTGTTCTTGCAGAAGATTCAAGTTCAGTTTCCAGCATCCACTACAAGGAGCTCACAACTACCTGCAAGTTTGACTGCAAGGGATGCAATGCCCTCTGCTGGCCTCTGTGGGCATCTGCATGTACAGGTACAAACTCATACACAGACATATATACATACACATAATTAAAATAGATGCTTTTATTTTTCTTTAAAGATACCCCCATCACACCAAGTAATTGATGTGACTATTGGAAGCTCTTTTCTAGGTTTACTATTCAATATCTGTCACTGAGATTGCTATTTGGAGAAGAGTTTCCTCTTTAATTATTTAAGAAACCAAAACTATTTCCCATATCTGGGTAAAGCTATTGTTATATTGCATCATTCAATAAATTACCATTCTCTTTCCTGTTGTACGAAAAACAAAAGACACAGAGGCTGATATTGGGGTTCAAACTTCAAGCTGAATATCAGAAAAGCAAAGCAGTCAGCCACTACCTCTTACCTCTACTTCAGGTTGAATGGGCTGACCCTGTCTCCACAAGCTCTCATTAAGCCTCAGACTGTAGCCTCTCCTCAGTGCGGCTGAAGAACAAAGACCTCATCTAATGACTGCTGAAGACTCTGCTTCTATCTTTTATATCCCTTTTATATCTGCAATTAAAGGCATGTGATCTGTTACTCTTTTAAATTGACTCAATATCATATATCACTGTGATCCTTGAACTCAGAGACATCTGTCTACCTCTTAATCCTGAGTCCTAGGATTAAAGGTGTGCACCACCACCTCCTAGCTTCTGGTTGCTGAGAATAAAGGTATGTGCCTGGCTTCTATGGCTTGTGGCTGACTTTGCTTTCTGAATCCTAAGAAAAGCTTTAATAAATCATAAATAATAAATCACTACACTTTCCCTCATAATGAACCTTCCTTACCTTTGAGAATCCAATGCACAAGGTAACATTGCATTGCTGTGTAACTCACCTTTGAAAACTCCACTCAAAATCCTACGTTATGAAACTCACATTTGGAAATTATCATCCATCTTCTTGTTTACACATGTATAATGCTATTTTTAGGATTTATGTAACATCCTGCAGAGAAAACTAATGCACTTCACATCCATTATTTCATTCCTCTTGTAATAGACCTCTGAACTGTGGTGAGAATTGTTGCCTCATCCCATTTTAATGGGAAAAGAATTTAACCAAACACCTCTATTATACTTCCTGATGTGAATAAACAGCTCCTAAGTAGAATGCCTACATTAATTAGAAAATAAGCTCTCAATTATTTTAGTTTTTTCACCAATACCCTACATGCAAATGGCAAAATAAAAATCACGTTTATTCTTTTTTAAGGTAAGAATCTGCTCGTAGGTACTAATCATACATATTATTAAAAAATCAAAATCCATAGACATAAATTTGAACAACAAAAGGACAATGTTTCCTAAGTATATAGTACATAATAGGACCAGTGTCTTATTCCTCAGAACTGTATACAATTGCAGGAAAAAATACAATTGTACCACCAATTACAGAAAAAAAATTGATTTGCCTTCCTTTACCATTGACTACAAATGGATATCCTTCCTTAACTTTTAATGACCACCCAGTAATTGCTTGTTTTATAAAAGTGTAAAGTCAGAAAGAAGCCTTTGTTAACTGATAAAGAGGGCAACCAACCTTGCTAGACATTTTTCTTAATCCAAGTGGGAGAACACATTTTTTTTCAAGGCTCATTGGTATTCTCCAGCTGTCTCCGCATCTTACCAAAGTTAAAGCTAAGTAGGAGGTGTGACTTACAGAAATAGAGTTTCCCTCTTAAAGTTTCTCCATTGAATAAAATGTGAAATCTCTTCTTGGTAATACAAAACAGAAACTTTTAGATTTTCATGTTTTTCTTCATGCAATAAGCAATGGAATTCAAATCCTACAAATTATCCCAAGTTTTCACACCCAAACATCTTCAAGATGAGAATATTTATACAAATTAGCCAAATTCTACAACCTAAGATTGGTAATTACGAAGATCTGTAGACATTAATTTTATTCTTCAGAAATATAAAATGTAAAATCTTAGCAATTTTTATATCCAGCTGGGAATGTGTTTTTTTTTCTGGGAGAAATAGAAAGCTTAACAAATAGTAGATTAAACCATTAAGAGGCTATTTTTTTTTCTCCTGGAGAGTTGTTTGGAGGCAGATAAGATTGGGCTGACATGTCATCTCCAAGGTCACATAGGATAAAAGATTTGTTTATTTTCTCCATCATACTAAGCATATGTATCTATATCTAATGGTTGCAAGATGGCTGCTCATAGATCATAACAAAGACATCAATGGTTAATAATGGAAGAAAACAAAGTTCTAGGACCTCTGGCTGATTGAGATGCCTGCCTTTTGTTCGGACCATCTAATCTTCATCATTGGAGTCACTCTCAGCTTCAAGGGAGGCTGGAAAGCTGAATAAAGGTATCATTCTGACTTTTGTAGTAAAAGAAGATGGAAAAGAAATTGAGTGAATGAATGTGAAATGAATCTATCTATAGCAACTGCCACACATCCAAATCTATTTAATCAAGTGCCATCTTCTTAAGTATCACTACCGTTGTCATTATTATGGTCAGCACTAAATATGTTCCTTCAAATGGTCCAGCATGCTGTTGGGTAGATGGGTTCACACATCTATTGTTATTGCAAACTTAGATCACATCAAAATACTGTGCTAATCTCAAATTTTAAAAATAATTTTCCCATAAATAATGAATGCTTAATTACATAGGGCTATTTCAAGAGTCCCTTAATTGTTTACCAAATAACACCAAAAAGAACCATAGAGGTTAGTATGCTCTGAAGCCATGCATGTACCTGGGCTCACACTCTCTGGCGATTACTATCCTCTCAATAATGAACTCAGGACTTCCAATTCTTGGTCCTCATTCAGGGTCACCTTGAAAACTTCAATCTCTAAAGTATTTGGAAAAGTAAAGGACTGTAGTGGGAGGGCCTCATTTTATAATTTTTTTCAGATACTCTTTCCTTTTTTGGCATTGAATTTTTTGATACGGTTCACATCGTGACACTGCAAAAGCTATCTTTTCTGGAGGAGTTTTAGGCACATCCTTTAGGCATAGGTAGACAGCCTCTTAAGAAGTAATTGGAACTACTTTAACAATTACTGCTCTTACATCTTAACCTCTGAATTCAGAAACAGTTATGGTTCTGTGGTTATAGTAACGTGGATGCACAATGAAACGAAGACGCAGATAGATTTTCTTTTCTCTCCCAGTAAAGACAGCAATATCACTGTGTGCTTCTTTAGTTCCTAGCATTTGATGTACTAGAGAACAGCCTCAGAGGGACACTCCTCTCTGTGCAGTAAGAGAGTGACAGCAAAGCAAATAGGAGCAGATGAAATAACCTATCCAAGGAGTCCTAAGGTGTGTGTGTGTGTGTGTGTGTGTGTGTGTGTGTGTGTGTGTCTTCCTGTGCATGTGGGGGAAGAGAAAACAAGGACTATGGGTTGAGGTGCCTGTTCGCATTTCCCACTGTCCGTCTGTTTGAACACCTGTTAGTCCTGCAACATCCTTCTCACCTACTCTCTGTCAAGAACCTGCCAGGAAAACATATCCTTCAGTGATGGCCAGTGTACCAATGTACTATGCTCAGGACAACTGCCACTGTCCTCAGGCCAGTGTAGCAATGCACCATGGTTAGGGCAACTGCCTCTGTCCTCAGACCCGCAGGAGTGACTCTGATAGTAAAAATGAGCCATTAAACCTAAGTCATTCTTCCCAGCAAAGACACCCAGAGTTAACACATAAGGATAACTAAAGGCCATATCTACAAGTTTTCCCTAGGAATTCATCAATCCTCATATTGGATGCAAGTTTGGGCTATATGTTCATTTTTGTAGGTAATAGACCCATATATTTTGCATATTTCAAAATGTGCCTATTACTAAAAAGAAAAATCACTTTTTGAGGGTGTTTTCTCATCAGAAAGGGGTACTAAGAAATCATACCTTCTGATAAACATTCAGTGTCTCCACAGAAGAAGCCCATGCTGATTAAAGGAAATGTAACATTAGAAACCAGTGAAACCTCAGGATAAACAGACCCAGTTGCTAGTGAACTGAGGCCACTCGATTCCCTCACAGCAGCTTAAGGTCTCCATTTTCAAAGCTAACCTCTGAGATCACTTCCAGCTCTGAGAAATACCCTGATTCTGGGAGCCAGCCCTGTGATATAAGCCAGGAAACCAACAGCTGAGAACCTGGAATCTTTCCTTTAATCCCTTTGACATCAGCAAGTTCTTCTATGAATAATCACATTTTCTTCTAAGACGTACTGTGCCCATTGATAAAGGGTTCTTTAAGCACTTCCCACAGAGGTGGCAAAAGATTAAAAGCACTAATATTTTTCAAATGCTTAAATGTAACTTGGAGAAAAACATTTCAGAGAAAATACCATGCAGGGATTTTTGTCTAGGATGTCAGCTATAAGAAGATGTGGCTTGATACTTCTGTCTCCAACTGTAATAATATGAATTAACTTAAATAAGAACTTTAAACTGAGGTTTCGATAATTTCTCTACAACAAATACATGCCATGGGGAAATACAGATGAACTAGCATTTTCAATTACATTAATGGATAATGTGGCTAAGGATTTAAGCTGTTTACAAAGCACATACCCCAGTGGAGACACGACAGTGCACATTCATCTCCCTCTGCCTCCCCCACTAGGCACGACTGTAAATCCTGGAAATGATGCCACAGCCATTCAACAGAGACTCAGAACAGTGGAAAGAGGCTGCTGGTGGACTGGTTGGTGGCCTCTGGTCATAGGAAGAATACAGCAGTAGGGTTCACAAGTGCAAAATCTTTTAGCCCTAACCTAGCCATAGATGGCAGGGGAGATTCATTCTTCCTGTGTCTAGATAGGGTTGAGCTAAAAACAATAGGTGTCCTTAAAGCTAGCCATAGGAATCCAGGATGGGGAATTCTCCTTATTCCTACAGTCTAAAATCAGTATCTTTCTCCATCTACAAGAAACATGCAGTCTGCGCTGGGGAGGCTCCCTCTACCTCATCATGTGGCAGCAGCAGAATTCAGAGGAAAGTCCAAATGCACCAAGCAAAGTAGACACATCACAAGTCACTTAGGGATTAAACTGTCACTAAAGCTGTTGTCCTACAACAATGCACCCAGGTCTGCATGCTAAACAGTAAGAGAATAACTACTTGCTGTAATGCAATGTTTAAGGAGGACTTAGAGTCTCCCAAGATAATAGTAAAAAAAGAAGAAAAAAATCGTCGAGTGTATAGTCACAACTTAAATGGGAGAAATTAACTGTCACCAGCTCTCTATAGGCCTTCCCAGGAAAAGGGCTATGTAGCTATACAAGTTCTAGCAGACGCCATTGCTGGGTGAGCAATCCTAGAAGAATTTCCAGTAAGAGAAAAATCTGAAGGGGTTTACACATTATTACAGTATAATTTTAAGAAATAAAGTAGGAGAATTTCAAGTAAGAGAACAATCTGAAGGGTCTTACACATTATTACAGTATAATTTTAAGAAATAAAGAAAGACTAGAAACCAGAAAAAGAAGATAGAAAATCTAGGGAGAAGCAAAGCAGAACCAAAAAGATCAAATAGCATTTCTAACCATGAGGAAAAGAAATTAGTTCAATGGACAACTTAATCAATAGATAAGACATCAATAAGGACAGGGACACTTATGGAATGCCTCTGGACAACAACCCAAAGATCTTTCAAATGAACTGTAACTGGAAAGTAATACAAAGGTGACAGATATGACAGATGAAAAGAGAAGGCCCAAGATGAATCTAGTAGGATTTTCACAGGCAGTAATAGAATGGAGGTAAGAAATAAAACAGGCTCAAATATACTATGAATTCTTACTAAGAAACACAGGAATCCTCTGACCAAATAAGCACCCAATAGTCGAAGAAGTCACAGTCAAAGCTGACCCACAAGCGAACATACTACAGTGAGACAGGAAAACATCAGAGATAAAGAACATCCCAGGACCCAGCTTATCAGCAATAGTGGCTGAGAAACTGTGTCTTCAAAGTAATGAGGGAAACAACTGTCAACTTTGGATTCTCCTCCCAGATGCTATATTATTTAAGCACTGGAATCAGGCACAGTTTCAAACAAGCAAAAGAGACTTGGTGATTCCTGTCATCTTGAGGAACAAACATCCAAAGGAAGAAGAAAAATACGGGAAGCACAGAGGATATGGCTCAGGTTAAGTGAGCACCGACTGTAAAGACAATCAAAAGAACCAATTATACAAAGATGACATGTAGCATAAAATATGGTGGAACTACTTTGCTAACAAATTTTGAAATATGTGGAGTATCAAGATTGTAAAATTATGATGCCCATATGTAGTTCTAGAAAATAGACATTTTCATCCACTATATCTAGTAAAACAAAATATGAAGCAAAGTGAGGTAGCTCATACCTATCATCTCAGAACTTTGAAGTAGAGGTAGAAGGGTCTGGAGTTTAGGGGTATCCCTCACCTACAGAGTGAGTTCAAAGCCAACCTGAGTTAGATGAGACCCTTTCTCAAAAAACAAAAAGACAAAACAAAATGATGAAGTACATTAAAACATTTTTAAAGTCATGAAAAATAGAAATGGGACATAAGATATTCAAATCAATAGACAGAAAAAGAGGATACAGAAACTACAAAGAAAAGTTAAAAATGAAGGACAACTCACAGAGGACCAGAAGGACAAAGAAGTGTCCTTTAATGCCAACTGACACCACATCTCAAAAGGTAAATGGATCAAAACTGGTAAAGTGAGCATGTGCAGGGGACGTTGTTACAGATTTGTTTCTCTAGAAAACTCACCTCTGACATTAAATTAGTGTGCACTTTCCTTAAACACTGCTTAATTATAAACATATGAAGAAGAACTAAGATTGAAGCAGCTGTGAAAAGGTGGTGTAAAACAATAATCTCAATGCGAGTCATCCCAGGTGCTCCAAAGCTACGTGGTTATCTTCATATTCCCACATCCATTAGCCACTGGATTCGGCTGCTCTGAAAGAGACCATGTGTGACTGTGGACAAAGGTGTCTTCTATAACCTCATCGCGCCTGGGGTTCGCAGTCACTTAAGGCAGTCTAGAGGCTGAGATAGCAAGTCCTTTCCAGGAAAAGGACTTACACATCACATTGTTGGGCATTCTACCGCAAGGTGCTCACAATTAGTGCTCAAAGAAATCCACGTGATGGACAACACACAGACCACCTGAAGCTTTTTCTAAATTATGCTGCTTGGGTGTCTTAGAAAGAGCAGTTAAGTTTTATGCTGCAGTAACTGTTTATAAATTGCTAGTATCCAAGTCTTTCTAACTCAAAACAGGTAAAATAAAGTACTTACAGCAAACTGAAACTCTTTAGTCCTCCCGATTTTAAATGGATCATAAGCCAACACAAAAATATCTTTTCCAAATGCACTTAAATATTGCCTTAACCTGGACAAATGACTCCAAGAACACAAAACTATGTATGATTTACTTCTTGCTCCTCAATCAAAACCAACGATATTAGAAAAGTAAACAGGCATATCCAAGCAGGTACCCTCTAGAGAAGTTTAAGATAATTCACCTTGGCAAAACATGCCAAGCCAGAAATAAACTAAAAAGCCAATCAAATGAGGAAATACAAGTAAACACATTGCTAAATTGTTTAGCTCACATATCAGGAAAATAGAAAGATGATGACTCGGCTTGCTAGACATCCCAAATGCATCAGTCATGTCATGTCAACTATTCTATTCCTTCTAACACTTACTTTCTTTGGTAAATTTACAAACTGGCTTATTCTATATATAAAAAATAAAAATAATGGGAACTATAGTGAATATGCTCCTTGCTAAGTCCTACAAGTATTGATCTGAAGAGTTGAATTGGCCAATTTTACACTGAAAACGTGTGTTTATATTAAAAGAGATTTCTCTTTCCTGGGATGTCAGAAGACAAATGAAGTACACTGAGCAGAAACCACAGCTAAATTTGCTTTGCCTGAAATGAAACCATTGGCCTTCTCCACCTTCTTGACAATACATGTCACAAAATTTCCAGGTCCTTCCTCCTCGGGTCATACACAAAAACATTGGGATTCCCAAATTGGGAGTGGGGGCTGAAAAGTCATTGCATTATAAGTGGGTTTATCAAAAGAAAAGAAAATGATGATCTCCTAAAATTGGATGGACTTTTACTATTTTAATTATATGTTTTAACTTAATTTGCCTTTTGCACAGTGTAGCCAGGAACTTGCAACAGCCGGAATGTGCTATGTCTAAAAGATGCATGTGATCTACAGAACAGCCACGTCTCATAAAGATCTAACATAGGGGTGCACAGAATACATTTCTGTTTAGCAACATCATACACCGTGATGTAAACCTGAGATACCTGCAACGTAAATTTTTGTTAAACTCAGTTTTCCTTTAGAATCACCCCAGGCATGCTGTGTCATGCGGATGATTGAACGCCTGCTTAAGAACTAGTCCTCCCTACCTTTCTCTTCATACTTGGTCAACAACTGTCGCTTCTGTGGGCTCAGATTTTGTGTTGAGGGTAGCACATGGAAGGCGGTGTGTGAAGAAGGGAGGAAAACAGAACAGGGAGAGGAGACATAGCAGAAGGAAAGTGAGCTGAGGGACAGCCAGCCTCCTGCTCCCCAGTCTTGGAGCTTTTAAACGCAGTCCAGGCACCAGAGCTTGCCAAAAGTTCTGGCCAGAGCCTTGCTTCTGCAGAGGCTTGGGTATGCCCGCCTTGGGGACCCAGCTACTTAGGTGTACAGGAGCATCCTGCTGCTGCAGCCGGACAAACTCTGGGCAGTTGGCTCCCAGGCACCACCAGCTCATCACCGCCCACTCGGAGCTCCGCTCAGGGAATCCTTCTGCCTGACCATGTCCCTCGGCTCCTTCTGCTTCCCAGTGACTGACTGGCAAAGGGGTCCAGGGGCCCAGGGGCAGAGACTGAGAGTGCCCAAGGGAAGGGGCCTGTGGGAGGACTGGCTACCGGGGGGGGGGGGCGACCGGGACACGCCAAGGCTGCGATACCGGCCTCGAGGCTCCAGAGCCCGCAGTCGGTGTGGCAGCGGTGCGATGCGGTGTGGTGCGGCTGGAGGCGAGGCATCCTCAACCTCAGGCTGCGCTCCCGCGCCAGGCTGCCCCATGGGCGAACCCTGGAGGTCTAGAGGAGAGTGACCCGCAGCCTCATCTCCGGATACAGGCGCCACCCAGGCGGGGCCCCCAGCCCGCGCTGAGAAGCTGGAGTACCTCTCCAGCACAACCGGACCACCACCGACTGAGCTTGGAACCACTGCTCTCCCCCAAGCCTCTTGCTCCAGCACTACGCGGTACCCGAGACCCGGTCTCCCTGAGTGGATGTTGCGGCCACCGAGGCCACCACCTGTGAGCCGCCACAGCCAGGGCCTCTGGATGGTCGCTCTTGGCTCCTTTCCTCTCCCTCCTACCTGGCCGAGCTCTCCGGCACTCCAAGCACGCGACCGCAGGGGACTTTGCAGAAGCTCCCTCACTGCCAGCCGGCGCTCGCCGCAGCCTCCTTCCACCGCGGCTGGAGGATTACGCGCAGCCCTGCGTGCCCATCAGCCGGTGCGGAGGATCCCGGGTGGAACCTCAACTCGCCGGCCCCCGCCCCCATTCATAATCCCCGCGGCCGTCTGCCACTACACGCCGCCCCCGCCCCCGCGCTCGTTCCCGCTCGCTAGCCCTGCGATGTGTCAGTGGCTAGCTGTTCATCTGCCACCCAAGGGCTCCCGCATCTCCGCATCTCCTGGCTGCAAGAAAGAAGGATGGGGCCCCCCAAGGTGGGCGGGTGAAGAGAGCCTGGCTCGTCACTGAAAGAGCTGGTGGGAGTGCTGGAGCCCACTGCTCTCCTGTTGCACAAAGGACTCCGTGAGGGATCAGCTCTGTGTTCCTGAACCAAAGGACCATATCACTGCTGAGGATGTTGTCTAACAACAGCCTGAGAGAGGGTCCCATAACTTAGGGATTCATGTGACACAGCAACAGGCTTAGGCACCTGGACCTGAACTACTGATCCTGCTCTAAGAAAACAGATGGGTGGAGTCTTGCCCACCCTCCTCTCTGTCTCTCTCTCCCACCCCCGTGTGTGTGTGTGTGTGTGTGTGTGTGTGTGTGTGTGTGTGTGTGTGTGTGTGTACCTACTAATCCAGTCCTTTTAGTGAGAATGTAAGTGAAGGAAACTGACAAGGGAAAGAGGAAGTCAGATAAGGGATGACTTTGTACCTTGAGCTACCAAACTACTTTTAGAGACCAGACTTTCATGGCTACTTTAAACAATCTCTCAATTCATTCCCATGACCTAATGGGCATTTTGCATGGAGCACGGGACGTGGTATCAGACTGGCAGTATGAGGATGGTCGGGAGACTAATCTGCATACCAGCAGCTTGCCATCTAATGGGAGAAACAACCATAAAACCCCAAATGATTCATATAAACATCCCACTATGAAACATGTCACAGTTGCCTACGTGGAGGCAATTTTCTTTGTGTGGGAAGGAGATGGGGTCAAGAACTTAGAGGCTTTCTGAACTACCTATACTAACAGGCACATAAAGACTCATCAGGGAAGTGGCAGTAACTTTCCATATTTTTCCATTGACCCAAACCACACAGGACAGGGAGTACCTAAACCATATGGTTGATGGGTCACCAATGCATGCTGTGCATTGTTTCCTCCAACACTATCTGCCAGGTAGCACTCATTCTGCTTTTCCGGCTTTTTGTTTTGTATTAGATGCCGTCCACTGCATCCATTACCTTGAAATTGAGC
Organism: Mesocricetus auratus; assembly: GCF_017639785.1. Taxonomy (NCBI): domain Eukaryota; kingdom Metazoa; phylum Chordata; class Mammalia; order Rodentia; family Cricetidae; genus Mesocricetus; species Mesocricetus auratus. The sequence continues at coordinate 36,845,435 of NW_024429197.1, forward strand.
CCAAAGTTAAAAACATAAAGGCAATGAATGAGCCTCTGGAGAGAAGCCAAAAAACCCTGCGATGTCATGGTTCTGACAGTCTCGTTTTCTGAACTACAGTGAGAACTAATTAGCTAGATTTATTAAGTATGAAGACATCGATGTCCAAAGACACAGTAGATGGAAGTTTAAAATGTAACTTAATCTAAGTAAAATAGAACCAAGTTGAGAGGCATGCTCTCCTTCTCTGGATATTAAGACTGAAAACAATGAATAGCTACTAAATCTTTTGAAGTTATTCCATCTTCCTTAGAAAAAAAATCAGTCCAAACCACTATTGTTATATTATAATAATAATAATATAGGCTGATCACAGCATCAGCTATCTAATAATCTTATCCTGCCTCTTACTGGAATTTATATGCTCTAACAAAGCGAATGGGTAAAGATTTAAACAGCATTTTTTTCAAATTTATCCATATATTACTGATAAACTCCAAAGTACTTTCAAAAGTTGCCAAGAGCAGTTGCATTCAGTCAGAAGTTGCATGGAAAGTCCTTAGGACAAACAGCTTGAATTGACCAGTGAAAAAATAGAAGATACAAGCAAAACAATACATAATGCCAAGAAAAGAAGACCCTATGATAAAATGTAAAAACTGCCTGTCAAAAGCTGGAATAGATACAATAGAATCACACAGACACACACACACACAGACAGACACACACACACACACACAGACAGACAGACAGAGACAGACACACAGAGAGACAGAGACAGAGACAGTGAGGAAGAGGGGTGTTTGGTTTTCAAGGAACACAGCCAACCTGAGCAAGCAAAATCTCCATTCTGAAAGAGGCTGAAATACAGAGGCTGGGTCCTGCTTAATTTAATGATTTGCTTCAAAGTAGGGCATTTGGGGTTTAAGAATACTAAAATTACCTTGAAGCTTAATTTCAAGAACTTTTTCCAAATACTTTAATCATTAAAAGTATTAATCCACTCAATAATGATTATTAACATAGAAGAAACTGACACTAAGAGAAAAAGAGATGATCACAAGACAGATACCAAGATACAGTAACAAAGTTCCAGAAGAAACATCAACACTTACCAATGGGTAACTAGGAATATTCCACAGAGGAGGAATAATAGGGAATAGGATGGGAAATCAGGGTAAAGGAGAAAATCTTGGGAAATGTGTGTGTGTGTGTATAATTTAAATGGAGTCACCATATGATAGAGTAGACAATTCCCCAACAACACCCTATTGATCTTATGCCAAGAAGCAAAAGCTCCAGTACCAGGAATGGATTACATCTTGTTGTGTCACTAGCCAAAGAAGTTCATGGATGCCTACCCACCCCACCAAAAAACCATAGGCTATTACTCTCCATATGATTAGTCTCTGTAACCTGATGGTAAGGCCCTATTGGTAAAGACATGACTCACTTATGTCATCAAAAGTAGAGAAATTGAGATGGTGCCTAATGAGAAGCTTCACTCTTACTGACTATTGTTCATGGTGTTGGAAGGTACTTTATATACTACTGAAGGAGAAAATTAGCCATCATTTTTACCCAACTACACACCCTGCAACCTACAACAGTGGTCTGCCTGAAAGGTATACTGGGGCAGCAGTGACACAAATGTTTTGGGAATAACCAAACACTTTCTGATAGAATTTAAGGTCCACTCTGTGAGATAGAACACATACCTGACAATGTTAAAGTGGTCAAGAACCTGAGACTAAGTAGGTCATGGGCCTATATGAGAACCTAATACTATTATTCTGCTAAAAGAACATAGCAATATAATGACTCGTAATGACATATTGCTATAGCCACAGGACAAAGCATTGTTCAACCCTCATCAATGAAACTTCTTGTAGGAGATGCTAACTAAGAGTTCTATAATTGGGCAATGTACAGTGATAGAGTTTGAAACATTCACCACTAAATGCAATGTCTTTACCAAATGTTTTTCCTCACAGTCAAGGGATTTATGCAAAAGAGGAGACAAAAAGATTGTTAAGAGCCAGAGGGGGTGGATGACTAAGTAAATGGTGTCTTCCAGACACAAGAAGACTGATGTACGTATGAATTCACAAAGACTGTGACAACATGCACACCCCCAGTACAGGTTCAAACCAGCAAAATACCAGCACTGAGAAGGGGAAGGGGACACAAAGTTTCTGTCAGCCCAACCAAGAAGATATTCGCAATTGATATCTGTTAGGAAAGGGAGTATTAGTTTTCTCCAATGGAATGACACTGGTATGTCAACCGTACTCCAAGGTACACCCCATGCCCAGAAGTAGCTCACCAATGCAAAGCAGACATCTGTCCGTCTGTGTGTGTGTGTGTGTGTGTGTGTGTGTGTGTGTGTGTACCAAAGCATTGAAGAAAAAACAGTGAAGACATAATAAATATTTTAAGCAATAATATCTAGGTCTTCAGGGATGATGTCCTCTGACAAGTGTACTTCCAGTAGTGTGTGTGAAGTTGTTTTTAAATCAGGCTACAATATTTGTGAATGGAACTCCTTACAATATAGGTGTTAAGGTAGTGTGTAAGAGACATCGACATGGTTATCTGCTTCCCCAAATAAAAACTCAGGTGAGAAATGGGGCAGATTAAATCAGATAATATAAAGAAGAATAAAAAAAGAAATGAAAGCAATGTTAGAAACAATACAGTAAGTATGGGACAGCAAAACAGGAAAGTTACTAAAGTAAAATGTAAATAAACAGAAATGGTTTCTAAATAATAAAGAAAGGGTTGTCTTCTGTCAAAATACAGCACAGAACCACAGCACACATGTCTAGCATCTGTGAAAACCAGTGAAAAGAGCTTCCATTCTTGGAACTGCAGGAAAAAGACTTGAGCCCACATGATGAAAACAAACCCCACATAATAGAAAGCACTGACTCATAAGGGTTGAGCCAAGATATGTACTAACTGAATTTTTTCAGATCCTTCTCATTTTTATCATGTTAAGTTACTAAATTTTCAGCATAAAGGGGACATCCTAAAGCTAAAACGAGAAATGATGAATTATAAGGGAAAATAAAATCAATCCAGTTTCCTTTGAAGCACCATTCAGAGCCTAATGTCAATGAGACAATGTAAGACTATCTCAAGAAAAGACCACAGAACTCAAAGGAGTCATCCAGGCCAAGCTGTTCATCAGACAGAATGTGCCAGTTTAAAACATTAGAAGTCACAGATCAGTCCTTGCATATGAAGGAATAAACCTAGGAAAACTTTCTCTAAAAGACTGCTGGAAAACAGTGAACACACATTTTACTCCAAGACTAGGAATGTAAAAATATGAATGACATCATGTGTAGGCTTTTAGAGCATGGAAATGACACGAGTTACAAAACTCAGTAAGAAATGGAAAAGGTGATCGTACTTATAGTTAGCTCACTGGCTGACTCATCTAGAGCTGCTAGGATTGACAGTGTCATTTAGGACTGACATATGAGTGGTAGACTAAGCTTCTGTGACACTATAAGAAATTTAACTTTTAAACAAAACACTATGTGGATAAAATACAGTGTAGAGAATGTATGTCAGTTATTGTTTATTACTAATGGTTGTATATCAAATAAAATCATTTGACTATTATATAAAAAGAAGGCAAATCTAAACCTCAAAACACACTTTTCTAAATATGCTTGTGTCCATATATACACACTACATAGCAAAGGTGTACATATACTTCCTCATATATATTCAAATATTGAGACAAATATCTCTCAAATGGAATTAGTTTTAACATTTTTTGTTCTAAAACTTTTTAAGAGATAATTAAACTGCATTAAAAATGCCAATGCTCCATATAAAAGCTACATAGGAAGATTCAATTTGTAGAAAAGTAAAGCAAGGTTACACACACAAACCCCAACACTACATTTACAGGGTGAAAAAAGAAAAAAAAAGAACAATAAGGTGGAAGCTGTGAAAGACAGGCCAGATTCGCCAGATTCAAAACAAATACTATGTGACAAAAAATAATAGTGAAGATGTGAGAGTTAATATCTATGAACCAAATACACAGGAACAACACATACAGAGCAGGGATTCCAGGAGTCAAAAATGATCAGCTGGAAAGAATAAACAAAGCCAGAAGAGTCCTTTTCATGTCTCCAGTCTAAATCCAGGTGTAATTATATTCAATGTCTCCAAAGCAGAAATTGTATGTTCTTTTTCTGAGGCCTAGTTTACATCATTTTTATGAATGCAAAATTAAGGAAAAATGGTCATTATGGTTTGAACATGAAGGATGGTTCAAAAGGCCTCATGTATTGAAGACTTAGTCACTACCTCAGGGTACTGTTGGGGAAGGTGTAAGATATTGTTTATAAGGACCTGGCTCAGAAAGCAAGCCACTTGAATCATGTGGATTGTATTTCATCCAGGCCCTCTCTGCTTCTCCCTCTATGGATTGGAACTCCGGAAATTGCAGGTTAGATCTTTCCTCCTTTAGGTTGCTTTGCTCAGGTATGTCATGGAGACCCAAAGTGACCAACATCCATACATCAAGGAAGAAAGATAAGATGTAAAAAATGAGGGATCATGTGCAATTTTCTGCAATCATCATTACACAAACCTAAAGATGAACAGAAAATCCAAACAACAGAAGTACTTCCACTTGAAAATTATAAACAAAAAAACTATTTACTGAGTGCTAGGAACAAAATTAGCAACTTCAAGAAATTGTGATATGTGAAAACACTATCAGAAATGTGTGGTGCCATATTAGCTTACTTAATAGGTTAAGCACAATGGAAAGTTTAAAAAAAACGATTACTAAATAAACAGAAGGAAAACAGAAGAAATGAAATAAACAATTTAAAGGGCTCAATATATGAGTTAGAAAAGAAAGTTGTCCTAGTTAGCTTCTCTGTTGCTATGATAAAACCTGGACCAAAAGCAAGCTGGGAATGACAGAGATTATTTCACCTTAACCACCCCCAGGCTATACACCATCACTGAGGGAACACAGGGCAGGAACCAAGAGGCAGGAACTGATTCAGAGGCCATGGAGGAATGATGCTTACAGGCTTGCACACTATCCTTGCTCTTCCTGCCTTCTTATACAACCCAAAACCACCAGCCCTAATAGCCACAGTAAACTGGGTCCTCCCTACATTAATCACTAATAAGGAAAATGCACCACAGTCTTGCCCATAGGTCAATCTGATGGAGACAATTCCTCAATTCAGAGTCCCTTTTCCTGGGTGACTCTAGTTTGTGTTAAGCCAACAAAAGCTAATCTGCCCAGAACCTTACTACAACTTATATGTAATTCCCTGGTGGGGATGCGGTTCAGTGGCAGAGTACTAACGTAACTTCTGCAGAGTCCTAGATTTGAAGAGCTGCTTTTTGAAAATAGAAGCATAATGCCAGGTGTGGTGGCTCACACCTTTAATCCCAGAGTTCAAGGGGCAGAGACAAGCAGATGTCTGTGAGTTCAAGGCCAGCCTGGTCTACAAAATGAGCAACAGGAGAGCCAGGGCTATGCAAAGAAACTCTGTCTCAAAACAAAACAAAAACAAAAGAAAACAGAAACATATCACCAAAATAATTACTAAACCAATCAACCAAGAAAAACTATATGAATACAAACATAGATACAACAAAGAAGCAGTGATTGTTAATATACCCCTAAGGGCTGATTTAATCGATAGTACAATTTCTCTTCCATTTAAAATGTTTTTTCTCCCTTAAGAGAGAAATTAAACACTATAATACTAAAGATATAGCACTTCCATTGGGAATGCCTGTTCCACAAGGAAAAAAAAAACAGAGAGCCTGGGCTAAAGGGATACTTTTAGTTGGAAATACAATTAAATAAGTCTAGCAGAGAAAAAAAACATTTAAAAAATGAGAAAATTTTCTTCCTCCAAAGGAATTGCCAAGCCAACAAGATTTCCCAAGGAAATTTTACCTAACCCTCAAAAAGTGGGTTATTCTTAGAATGTATAAACTTCTAAAGATTTATAGCTTTAGCTTTATCAATAACTTCAGTTTTATAAAGCATGTGGCTTTAATCACATAAGGGCTTCACATAAAAGAAGCATATCAATCTTGCATATAATGTTATTTAGGTAAAATAATAATAAAGGAACCTCCAAAGAGCAAAAACCATAGGATTATCTCTAGAAATTTTGAACTGGCCTTTGAAAATGTCAGAAACCATTCTTCATTTTAAAATCCTCAAGTTACCTAAGCAAGTATGACTGTTTTCATCACAAGATAAAGAAATACATCTACCCCAGGAAAAAAGGCTGTATCTAAAAACAAGATATTAAAGGCATTTTCACAAAAATAAGATGAAAGTATGAGGCAATATTATAACTTCTTTTTAAAGTCATGATGGGCCTATAAAGTCAATCAATGTGGAAAGAAGAAACTGAGTGTTGAAGTTAAGGAAGTTTGTGGTGGTTTATTTTATGTGTCAATATGACCTAGACTGTTGCATAATATTCGGTTACACTGTATAAAAGGTACCCTCTGACTGGTTTAATAAAGAGTTGAGTAGCCAATAGCTAGGCAGGAGCAAATAAGCAGGACTTCCAGGGAGAAAGAGGAACTTGGGAAGAATCTGAGGTGTGTGGCATTAAGCCAGTGAGACTCAGGGAGTCAGACGTACAGTATGGAGGAGAGGTAACAAGCCATGTGGCAGTCTGTGGATTAATATAAATGGGTTAATTTAAAGTATAAGAGCTAGTTGGGAACAAGCCTAAACTAAGGCCAACTGTTCATAATTAATAATAAGTCTCTGTGTCATTATTTGGGGGCTGACAGTCCACAGAAAGTCCAACTACAGTTGACATCCAACATGGGACACATATATCACATAGGGCCTGAGAAAGATGAAGAAAGTTTTTGACACAGAGCTGGACAGACTTCCTAACAACTGCCATCTCTCAAGTAGGCCTGGTGCTCACAGCAGACAGAGGTGCAGCCAAGCACTTGAGCAGTCAGCTTGCTACTCAGCACTGGGTAGAAATGCTGCACAATATTTGGTAGAAATGCTGCTCCAACCAGGCCCACCAACTTCCCAGAGTTGGAGGTAAATGCAGCTCCAGGCAGGCACGAGGCTAGGCTCTAAAGAAAAGGCAAACAGTGGCTACAGCCCAGAACCAATGGTATAGCCTGCTAGACTCACCTGAGGGGAGTGGAGACAGCCATCAGAGCCACATGCTAAGTGAAGCCATTTAAGGTTTGGCTCATGCGGTTAGAGAAGGCTTTAGATGTACAGAAAGTAAGGTCCAGACTGAGAAAACTTTTAAACAGGTACAGTATGGTTAAAAATGTGCTTAGATGCAAAAAAATGAAAAGAAAATACACTAACTTTTAAAGGTAACATACATACATACATTAACACAAATATGGAATGTATAGTGTGTACAAATCAGCTAAAGATATATGTTTGAGGTAAAAGACATCTGTCAACTTTACAGTTCATAGAAAAAAATTAGCCTAAAAATAACAAAATAAAATCTTCAAAGAAAGAGTAAAGTAAGTAATATAAAAAAGAATAAGCCATGTAAGGATGGGAAATACATAGGGTATCTGGATCCTGTATGTTGCTTTGTTGATTTTGAACTTGTTAAATGTTGATGGACAAAACAATGGCAGCTGCTAAGAAATATTGGATTGTAGAAACAAACTGATAAATTAAACCATTCTATATATTTTAAGGATGTCTTAACTTCAGAATGGAAGTCAGAAAATGTGTTGCATTTGTGGAGAGATTGTGCCTTTACCCACAGGAAATAAAAAGTTATGGAGTCCTTCAAAATTAATAAATATCATACTTGGCTGGGAGATACCTCCTAAAAATCATGGCTGCAGACATGAAAGAAGAAACCAAGAAAACCTACAAGAGAGATGACATATATGCTGTGCCATCTACTTTGGGAACAGCTCTGAGACTGGATAAGACATGGTAAATCTTGTTGAATACAGAATCTTCATGACTTATTACTACATGCTATCCTTTCATATGACATGGATGGAGATTTATATTACAGTTTACTTATGCAGTCCAAATGGACATATAAAGTTGACAGATGTCTTTTACCTCAGACATAGATCTTTAGCTGATCTGTACACACTATACATTCCATATTTATGTTACTGTATATATGTATGTTACCTTTAAAAGTTAGTGTATTTTCATAACAAAAGGACCTAATATTAATGAAGACAAGTAGCACAGGTGATCCAGCCTCTCAGAAAGCCTCTGTTAAAGTTTCCTCAAAAATCTGCATCTAGGACAACTTCAAAGCAGTTATCTAAGATGCCCGGCCTCATAGACTACTCCAGCCAGGACTTCAGATAAACCCTAGCTCTTCCAAGTGTTGACCATTATCTCAATTTTCTTGGTGTTCCAAGGATGTTTGTGGTGGTTAATTTTATGCCAATCCAGCCTAGACAGATGCCTAGACAGCTGGTTAAACACTATTTCTTGACGTATATCCAAGGATGTTTCTGAAATTCAAATTGGAACCCATGGATTGTGCCCTCCCCAGCTATTGGTTGGCATCACCCAGTCCGTCTAGGACCTAAAGACAGCATGAGTCAACGGAAGCGTTCCCTCCCCATCACTGTCTGAGCAGGAACACTGTTCTCTGGCCTTCTGGTTCTCGGGACTTCAGTCTGGATTAGAACACACACCATCAGTTCTCGGTTCTCAGTCTCAGTTCTCCATCTGACTAGAAACACACCACCAGTTTTCCTGGTGTTCCAGTATGTGAAGAGTAGGTCCTGGGGATTCTCAGGCACCATTGTCAAGGGTACTATTTCCTCTTAAGAAATACTTAGAGGTGTATCATGAGAGTATATATGTCTTATTCATTCTGTTTCTCTAGGGAAACCCAACTAATATAAAGATAAAACTGTCATTTATAAAATAAATGTGAGAATATCTAGCACAAGTAAATCAATTGAAAATCATTAAAAATAACTAATACCCTAACATATAGAATTTATACAGAACTAAGTAAGATTATATAAAGAACAAGATATCTCACATTGGCAACAAAAATCTGAAATATCTAACAGTAGGTTAATCAGGAGATGAATAAGGTTTTTATACAGAAAACCCTTGAAAACTAGTAACAGACATAGAAGAAAGCATGAGCACATGGAAAAACAACCAAGTTTTGAATAGACCGTAGAATCAGGAACTCTGAATTAGTGTTCTAATTTAATTCAATAACAACAAAGGATGCTTATTTTAGAACCAGAAATGTGAATTCTAAATTTCATATAGATTAATAAACCAGAAGTAAATCTTAGAGAAAATTAGCAAAATCTAAATATAAAAGTTATAAAACATAGACTATCTTAAAAATAAGAAAAAATTTTTGGCTTTTCAAGACAGGGTTTCTATGCAGCTTTGGAGGGTGTCTTGGAACTCATTCAGTAGACTAGGCTGGCCCCAAACTCACAGAGATCCACCTTTCATGCCAGGAGTAAAGACATGTGCCACCACTGCCCAGTTAAAAAATTATATACCAAAACTTAAAAGAGGAAATTTAAAACATAAAACCAAACACTATAGGTACAGTCAAGGTCAAAGAATGACCATGATAAAGACCCTCTCATTCACTGCTGGGGGAATACAAATTAAATCAGCTCCTATGGTAACAATTTAGTCATGTAGATTTACATTAAAAATTCACTTACACTCTGACCCAGAAATTCCATTTTTAACACATTTCAGGGGTTGAGTATGCTAAGATGAACTGAATGTAGTGTTAGTTATCACCATCAGCCCATATTTGAAATAATGCATACACAAATCCGTACTGTTGTGTTTTAGAAATAGCAAAGACTTGGAATTGGCCTAATATTTTTGAAACTAAACTACAGTCACAGAATAGAATATTACTATATACCCATTAAAAATTAAGTGAAAGCTTGCTGTGAATAGATAGATAAAATTTCCAAAACGTATTATTACCTTTAAAAAGCAGTTGGTTACCTTTGGATCACAAAGGAATAAATGTTAAAATATGTATTAGTGTTAATTGAATATGAATTTTAGAAATCCCTCAATTACTACTCAGCACACAAATGCAGTGGTGACCTACAGAAGTGGGATGGGGCCTAGGAGCAAGTGAAGTATTATATTGTTGATTTGAGAAACATGATAATTTTTATCTAGTTAAGTGTTAAGGAAAATGCATTTAAAAGTCATTAGAGGTAATGTGAATTATGTGTTCTGATCTCATGTAACCCCTTTGATCTTAAGGGAAAATTTGACGTGCCACAGAACAATACTAGTACTGAAAGTGATTTCTTTCCATGAAAAGGTCAAACTAATTTTCACATGAAAGGTATAATCATGTTAGCAGGTATGATTCACATGGCTATTTCAGGTGCATAACCTTCATTTTTAGTTAATTAATCATACACTCAATTGTCAAAAGGAATGACAGCCTCTAAAGTTACCCATAGCCCTATTTGAAAGCTTTTTTTATATTAGACTTCAGACCAAGATGGGCTGACGTCAAAGCACGAAGTTGATCCTCGTGACTTAGTGAACTTGTAATGAACTACAAATTCACCTCTGCTCCTCTCAGACATCAGCCCTTAAATGAGAACAAGTGTTGCTCTGATAAGGCCTCATGACAATGCACAGCTGATATTACAAAGAGCCACCAGCAAAAGGTAAACGTAAGGGTCACTCGTGGAACTTAGTCAACAGACATGTTCATGGTGTGGGAGACTACAAATGTGCCTTTGATTTGCCACCTTGACTAGCTTTTGAGAGATGACCTCTTTTGAAGTGAAAGTCCTGTTCCAAGGCAACTCAAAATTTCTGGTCCTGCCCTCTACAATCTACTTTACAAATAAGCTTCAATTTCTCCTAGGTTTACAAAGTATAAATATGGATTATAATATGCAATATTAGAAACTCCATTGAAGCCAGGTATGGTGGTGCACACCTTTAATCCCAGCACTTGAGAAGCAGAGATAGGTAGATCTCTGTGAGATTGAGTCCAGGCTGGTCTCAGGATAGTCAGAGCTACACAGAGAAATTCTGTCTCAAAGAAAAAAGAAACTCCATTGATTCCATTTATAATGAGAACTAGCATTGTTAGTAAAATCAACAGCCTTCTTACTGCTGGAATTGCAGTAGCCTCCTGGCAAAAGTTGTCACAGTTCTTGGATAGCCTTGACTATCTGCAATATGTGATAACTTGTTATGCACACAATAATATGTACTCCCTGGAGTTGCTGAAAGATTGGAGAGGAAAATGTATGCAGAGTTCTTGGCATGAATTTGAGTCATTAACTTATTTTCTCACTAGTGAACAGACTTAATTTACTTGGCCACAATAAAATCAACCAAATTTCTATGAATTTTCATATCAGTAAATCATTATCTAAGGATTGGGAGAATTCTGAACATGATCTATTAGCCATTTCCTATACTGTCTTACATTGTCTGAACCATGATCCTCAGATGTTACAGCAATGCAAATTTACCTAATGAATCATCTCTTTGCAAACACTGTTAATTCTACAAATGGCAAATCAGTGTGAAACAATGTGAATTTGAATGCATATTTTTTACTTTCGAAGAGCTCATAGGTAAGAAAAAGCAAAAAACCATTCTCATTTGTGATGGTTCATCAAGAAGTGAACCTGAGAAACAAAGAGGAAATATTTATTTAGTATTCCGAATTATAATGAAGACTTTGTTCTATGCTTATTCATCCATTTGGCATCTGTCAAACATGTAACACATCTTGAATACCCCAATAGACCGGAAATGATCCTAATTGCTTAGAATGCAGTGTTGTCTAGGGGAAGTTCTGGCCTGCCAATGACTACCAAGTTCAAATCTTGTTCTGCCTAACCAAAAACTCAATCTTTCAAGTGAATTTTACTCAAGATCTGCTGCATTGCAGTGACTCAGTCATAGTAGCTTACAGTACAAAGTTTCAAGAGTTAAGATACGAAAGTCCAAGTTCAACTTTAATAAACTATAGCAAATGGAGCCCATCTTTCCGGTCACATGGTCCTGGTTATCCACAGCTTGGAAATGACTGGTGACAAGAAGCAATGCAGTGACTTGAAGCAGCAGGAAAAATTTGGCCTGCGATTACCCATGGACACGAACACTCTCCCACTGCACTGAATGTTGCTCTGTAAGTTAGGAGTTGGTAATACATTCTTGGCATGCAGCCATAGGTCTAGATAACCTAACCTGCTCAGTGGACTTAGATAGGAAAAAGACTGTACTGTTAAGCACATCAACACTTAGGGATCATGAAACAAGGGATGCCAGCCATGAAGACTGAAATTCAGGAGAACAGGGACATAAATGACAGTTCTTCTTTAAAGAAGAAAAATTTCCGAAAATGACAAATTAAAAGAACTCGTGTGCTTCTTATTAAAGTAACAATCACCAATAACATTGACAGGAGCCAAGTGAGGGGGAGAAGGGTTTGAATAAAGTGTATTTTAAGGATTTATTATATTTTTAATTATACATATGTTGTGGGGAGTTGGTATTGCACATGAATGCAATGGCTGCAGAAGTCAGAGGTTTTGACCCTGCACACACAGGGACAAGAGTTACAGGCAGTTGTAAGGGTTGTAAGGCATCTGACTGGGTGCTGAGAACCAAACTCCGGTTTTCTTCAAGAGTGGTATTCAGTTTTAAATGCTGGGCCAGCTGTCTAGTCCTAAAGTAGATTTTTAAAAAAGAGAGGGAGCTGAAGAGATACCTCAGTCATTAAAAATAGGAAAGAGCCAGTAGACTAGCTCTGGGGATCCTGAAATAGATCTTTGGAGCTCTCTGGCCTTCCAGCCAGCTTAGCCTATTGGGGGAATTGTAGGCCAGTAAGAGGGTCTGTCTCAAGTGTGTGTGTGTGTGTGTGTGTGTGTGTGTGTGTGTGTAGAGAGAGAGAGAGAGAGAGAGAGAGAGAGAGAGAGAGAGAGAGAGAGAGAGAGAGAGAGAGAGAGAGAGAACTGATAGGAAATAGGTGCTATGTTACACAATCTTCTGAACATGCTACGTAATTTGAAGCAGAGTGGGTCGGGGAATGTTAGAGTATTTTAAATGCTGTGTGGAAACACCACGATAATCTTGGGAAACTGATGGTACAGGATCAATATAATGAAAAAGAAAAGAGAGTTGGAGTCTGTATTTGTTATTTTTCTGTGACTCTAATAAAACACCATGACCAAAATCAGCTTATGAAAGAATTTATTTCAACTTATGGTTCCAGAGTGTGAGAATCCATAATGGCAGGGGAAACATACAGTCAGCAACCAGAACCAAAAGCTGAGAGATGACGTTTTCAACCGCAAGCTTGAAGCAGGGAGGGGGAAATTGGAAATGGGGCAAGCCTATAAACTCCCAGCCTTCCCCCAGTGATGTGCTTACTCCAGCAAGCTTGCACCACCTCCCCCCAAGTAGTACCAACTGGGAACAAAGGTTTCAGTACCTGGGCCTGTGGGGAACAGTGCTCACACAAACTTCCATAGGCTCCTGAACACTGGCGGAGGAGTCCTCAGAAATATGAAGAACTAGGAGTAGATTTGAAATCTGTGCAAAGGCTGCAGGAAACTGGGAAAATGTGATGTTCACATCAAATTGAAATGTTACATTATGTGCCCATTTCACATCGAAAATGGTGGGTGTAGGATCCATGCAGATGAGGAGAGTGGATACAAAGCTAGAAAATTGACAAAAGAGAGAGAATAAAGTGACTTTTCTTTTGTTTTCAACTTTTACTTTCTCTCACTTTGAGACTGTAGAGTGAATGAACTGGGGATAGACAAGTGATACTTGTGTTGGATGGCACTGAAGTGAATGGTCATTGGTGCAGTCTAAGGACAGTCAGCCTTAGGGAGAGTTTTTCTTCAGCTACACCCAGCTACTCAGGTGTTGGCTCAGAGGAAACAATGTTGCATTAAATCAGTACTGTTCTGTTAGGTCAATAGAAAGTTGACAGGTAAGCCTGGATTCTAAACTGGGATTCCAATCTGACAAAGGGAGATGATTGACATGAAGGATATAAAGAGTAACACATCACAAAGACAGCTGTCAGTGGCAAACAGAATCCTGGAAAGGAAATATGACTTGTCACACAAGCAGAAATAAAGGCTAAGCAAATATAAACTAGTAAAACAACTAGATGCAATTAATATTTTTTTAAGTTTTCATAAACTCATTTGGGCTAATTCTACTGCAGACTTTTTAAGAATTTTAATTCCTATTATAATTAACACAGAGAGAATTGTTTTCCTTTACAAAATATAAAATTCAGTGAGCTCCAATATATTCCCAATGTTGAGCACCAATTGTCACAACAGAATTCCAAAATCTTTTTTATCACTTCAAAAAGAAATCCATAGCAATTAGTGGAATCTATCATCCTTTCTTCTCATGAAAGCAACACTTATTTTATTAAGGTGTTTATTAAAGGTATTTGCAACCCTGGAAACACCTTAAAAATGAAATCATTCAGTGCATGATTTGGTATCTGGATCCTTTTGCTTGTGTCTTGAGGGTAATTTATCTGTAGCTTATATCAGAACTTCCGTTCCTTGTGTCTGAATAATACTCCATTCTATGAGCATGCCTTGCCTTACGCAAAGATAGATGGATACTATATTGTCACCACTGCTTTATTTATAATACAAAAAAGTTACTTTGCACATTCTTTTTTTTTTTTTTTTTTGGTTTTTACGAGACAGGGTTTCTCTTTATTGTTTCGGAGGCTATCGGTCCAGCCCGGCCTCGAACTCACAGATATCCGCCTACCTCTGCCTCCCGAGTTCTAGGATTAAAGGCGTGCGCCACCAACGCCCGGCACTTTGCACATTCTTATACAAAACTTTTCAAACAGGTTTTCAATTTGTTTGAGTATAAACTTTGCAGCAGAATTGCTGGATTATATGTTAATTCCACATTTAGCCACTAGATTACTTTCCAGAGCAGATGTGCCATTTTGTATTCCTACTAGAAGTTTGGAAGAATTTGTGAAGCAGATCCAACAAGATAGCTCAATAGGACCAAGGTACTGGCTGTCAAATCTGAAAAACTAAGACGAACTACCAGAACAGCATGGAGGAAGGAGAGGATTGACCTCTGAAAATCATCCTCTGACTTCCAATGCAGGAGCCCAGCTCCAGCAGGGTTTGGGTCCAAAAGAGGAGGTATGGAGTCTGTAGGGGAAGTTGGGGGGGAAGAGACTAATGTAATCAAAGGGTGAATCAGGATGGTCGCTGCTTTATTAGGAGAAAAAAGGTTATACCTTTTGTACTCTATAATTGCACAAAGGGTTAATTGGAAATGAGAGAAAGGGGACTTGTGAGCTGGGATGGGACTTGTGAGCAAGGATTGAAGAAGTTGGCATTGACCTCGACAAGTTAATAAGTACCACAAGTTTCTCTTGCCAGAAATAGGGAGAACGACTCCCTTGCAGCAAGCAGGAACTTGCTTCAAACCCCTGAGGGAACTGGGGACTTTTGTCTAAATGCCTGACTTTGGGAAAAGGGCTTTCTTGGGAGACCTGACACACAATTATAGAATGCTATAGTTTTTTGTATGGCTTAGTTTATCCAAAAAAAGCTGAAACTTGAAGTGAGCAAAGATGAAGCTAGACAGATAATACTGTGATCCTGAGAAGACCTTAGGAATTTATAAGTTTTGATTGTCAAATATACCTTAGTTATCAAACAAGTCTTATTTATCAAATATACATTATTTGTCAAGCATGTCATGCATCTAAAGTTTCTAGCAGCTTGGTGTGAATTTGTGTGGGAGTAAGCAGTAAACACTATATGGTTCCCCAGTATTAGGGTTTTTTTTTCCAGAGTTATTTTGTTTAAAGAGGCTACCATTGTATACATCCTCATCCTCCACTGAAGTCCACACAAAGTTTCTCAAAGGGAAAGACATAAGGGAACCCCCATCACACATAGTGAGAATCATTACAAATGACAGAAAAAGGGTGTTCGATAATTGTGATCCACAATGTCAAAATTCTGGAACTTTGTCAAGCAAGTAGCAATGGTAACCATGTAGTGGCCCACACCACTCCAAAACATCTAAGTACTCACACAAATGCACACACACACACACACTTTCACTCTCATACTCACACACACTCTAATGCTCACACGCAATAAGAAAATAAGTAAATAAATAAAATTTAATTAAAAATTTTCAGAGATCATGTGACAGATTTGGGGTTATATTTCCTGTAGACAGCCTACCTTGACAGTTTTTTCCTTGTGTTTATTGACCATTTATTCATCTATTTTGGAAAAAATATATATAGGCAGGGCTAGGGGATGAGGAGAATTCTGAAAATATAGGAGACATAGTTGCCATGTAGGCCACCAAAGGAATTACAGGTCCAGGCATTATCCAATAAGCCAAGACCATGTGGAAACACATAGATTAATAGAAATGGGTTAATAATTAAGACAGAGCTAGCTAATAAGAAGCCCTTGAAACTGGCCAACAGTTTTATAACTAATATAGTGTCTGTGCATTCATTTGAGGCTGAGAAGGGTAGCAGGACCCAGGTGGGACAAAGAAACTTCTCATACCAAAAATAAGTGTGCATTTTTTATTGAACTCTTTTTATTATTGAGTTGAAAGAGTCTTTTTAATAGTCTATATGTTCCTTGTGATATACACAATTTGAAAAGTTTTGTAGCTTGTCTTTTCAATAACGTGAATAAGATTGGGCTGGGAGCTTGACTTGCTTTAAAGCATAAGAGTTCTTAATTTTATTTACTTATTTATTTAGTGGTTTTTGAGACAGGGTTTCTCTGTGTAACAGCACTGGGTGTCCTGGAACTAACCCTGTAGACCAGACTAGCCTCAAACTCACATACATCCACCTGTCTCTGACTCCCTAGTTCTGGGATTAAAGGTGTATACTACCACTGTCTGCCCAGCTAAGAGTTCTTAATTTTTATATAGAGATATGCACTTACTGTGTATCACAGTGTTATATGGTGGTACACACAGCAAGCAGCTGCTGAAGAGAAGCAAGACATGCTGTTCCATGCTCCCAGCCCAATTTTGTTCACCCTTTTTCATACACAGACTCATTTTATTTTCTTTTTATTCATCCCCCTCCCCTCACTGCCTTCTCCATTCCAACTATCTACCTCTGACTGGTTCCCTACCATCCAAAACAGTTCCCTCTTCCATCTTTATGTCTTGTTTATTCTATTATTATTTTTCCTTCCATCCTGCTCCTTTAAAATCTCTTCCTCTACTCTATAGTCCCTTTTGTACTTTAGGACTGTCATTAAATGATAATAACCCCCATAGACTCATGCATTTAAACTTTTGGTTCCTAGTTACTGTCTGGGGAAGGATTAGGAGTGTGGCCTTGTTGGAGGAGATCTGTCGATGGGAATGGGCTTTGAGATTTCAAAAGCCCATGCCAGAACCAGTCTCATGCTCTCTGCCTCCAACTTTTGAGTTAGATGTAAGCTCCAGCACCATGCCTGCTGTCTTGCTCCATACCATGATGGTCATGGACTCACCCTCTTAAATTAAATGCTTTCTTTAGAAGTTGCATTAGTCACAACATCTCTTCACAGAAAAAAAAACCTACACAGGCATATAGTCTGTATTTCAGAGAAAACATGATTCTCTATTTTATTTTGCTGAAAATATTCCTCCAAAGTTCCTGGTTTCTTTTTTTCTTTACAGCCGAATACAATTCCATTGTGTACATGTACCACATTTTCTTTATTTACTCATCTGCTGGTGGAGATCTAAGGTATTCAATAGCGTAGTTACTGTGAATCATTCATCAATAACCGAAGATGTGCAAGTATCCCTTTGGGTCTCTACCCAGGAATGGTAGAGCTGGGTCATATGGTTGTTGCATTTCCAGTTGTTTTTGAAGACTCTCAGTAGAAATTTCCATCATGCTGTACCAGTTAAAACACCACTAGTAAAAAATAAAATCTCCACTTTCCCCATATCATCTCCACAATAGTATGTGCCTGTTATTTGTGTTCTTGGCAGTCACCATTTAGACTAATGTGAGAAGGAATCCCAAGGAAATTCAATTTTTCATTCCCTGTTGCCAAAGCACGGTGAATACATTTTATAATGTTTGGCCATTTGTATTGCTTTCTTTTGAGAATTTTCTATTGAGTTCATTAGTTCATTTATTGATTTGGTGACTGGGAGAGTTGGTATTTAACTTTATACAGTGTATATTAATCCCATGTCTGATGTGTAGTTGGCAGGTCCCCCCCACCCACCATTTTTAGATTGTTTCTTCACTCACATTTCCTTTGCTGTTTAGAAGCTTTTCTTTTATCATGCAATCTCTTCTGTCCATTTTTTAATTACTTCCCATATTAGAATCTTTTGTCGGAAGTCTTTCTTATGCTTATATTTTAAGTATTTTCTCTATTTTCTTTTCCTGTAGCAGTTTTAAAGTTTCAGGCCTGGATGCATTGTGTGGATGTGTCTGTCTGTGTGTGTGTGTGTGTGTGTGTGTGTGTGTGTGTGTGTGTGTGTGTGGTGTGATGTGTATGCTTGCACATGTGTATGTGTGTGCATATGTGCATGTCAAGAACAGAAGAAAATCTCAGGTGTCATTCCCCAAACACTATTTGTATTTGTGAAAATGTCTTCTCCTAGCCTGGAGTTCACCAAAGAGACAAGGCTGATTAATGAGCAGAGTTTAGATATCTGTCGCCTCCACCTCCCAGTGCTGGTATCAAAGTCACACATCACTGTGCTTGGCTTTTTTATATGGATTCTGGGGAGTCAACTCAGGGCCTCAAGATAAAAAAGTAAGCAACTTACTGTAAAGAAAATGACCCCCAAAGGGAATGGCACTATTAGGATATGTGGCCTTTTTTTGGAGTAGGTGTGGCCTTGTTGGAGGAAGTATATTCCTGAGGGCATGGGCTTTGAGGTCTCCTGTGCTCAAGCTACTCCCCATGAGACAGTTCATTTCCTGTAGCCTGCAAGATGTAGTAGTCTCAGATACAGCTCCAGCACTATGTCTGCTTGCATGTTGCCATGTCCCACCATGATGATAATGGATTGAATCTCTGAAATTATAAGCTTCCCCATTAAATTCTTTCCTATATAGGGTTGCTATGGTCACAGTGTTTCTTCACAGCGATAGAAACCATAAAGCACTCACTAAGCTGTTTTCTCAGCCTGCCTTGATCTATTTTTTTTAATTGGATTTTTCTACAAGGTAAGAGATGTAGATCCACCAGACCCTCTAAATGTGGGAGTCAGTGAGGAGGCCAAGGTAATTTATTGGGCCTTGGGTAGTATTTATCCCTAGCATACAAATGGTGGTAATTTTGGTGATATGGTAATTTTGGGTGAGCCAACATCCACCCCATCTATGATCTGCTGGAGCACATAAGGAGAAGGAATGCCAAACACATGAAAAGAAGAAGAGTATAAGAGAATGTTGTGGAAAGGAAATAAAGAGAGTAACAGAATACAAAAGACAAAGAAAAGGAAGAAATAAAAACAACATTATTCCCAATAATGAGAAACTTTCAAGCAAAATTAGATAAATGTAAGAATGGGATTGAAAAATGATATTTTAGAAAAACAAAACAGAACAGCCCCATCCCACCCAAAATACCCCAATCCAATGAAATAAAACTAAAATAGTACTAACAGTAGGATAGAGAAAAAAACAAGTTGAGGAAAACAAAGAAGGGGGAAGAAAGAAAGAAAGGAAAAGATAAAAGTGAGATTGTCCAGTAATCTTAGAACGCTTAAAATTAATGAATGTATGAAAGGAAACAAAAATTTAAACTATATAAAAGTGTTACAGTAGGCATAATAAAAAGGGAGGTTATACCACAAATGACAAAATAATAAAGTGTTGAAGCAGCTTTCTCCTGGGTCTTCACGAACCAGAGACTTCCAGTTATACACATGGGAACAGGGGCAGCTGAACATGTAGGCTCTTGTCCTTTGTATGGCTTATGCTGACTTTGAACCTGTGTATTGGACAAGCATCCAGTGTCTTCCAGAGCTGTCCTCAGTTTAGTAACATCCCTTCTTCCTTCTTAGTGTACCAGGGACCTCTACTGGCTACACGCCTGACGGTTTATGATCTTGCTGGATTGTCTTACTCTCCCAAGACTGCCCAGCTAGTACCCCCTGGGGAGGTTGCAATTCTAGCTGGGGTGGGGGTGGGGGTTGGAGGCAACCACAACACTGAAATCTGTACAAGTAGAGGTCTTGTCTTCATATTTTCGAGACCTAAGTATTAAGTGTGTACTAGAGAAATGAGCCTCAAATAGACCTTGGATCACCAGAGTTTAGAAGGAATTTACAGCAGGGGGTGTCAAAAAAGGAAGCTGTTGTAGTTCATGCTTTCACTGACCAGACCCAAAACTATCAAATTCCAGGATTAGTCTTACTAAAGATCTGCTTCCAGAGACCAAGAGTAAGTTCCCTGCCCCTGTACACTTCCCAGCCTAAGCTGAACCTCCTGCTGCCTGTCCTTTACAGTCCCCTCTACAACTGGTTCCCAGGACTTCCTTTAGCTCTGGGGCTCTGGCAGGTTAAATTCAGGCTCCTTGTTCTGTGGTTGTTATCCCTGCAGGCCTTCCAGGGTATCTCAAGTACAAATAGCAGTTTCTCCATCAAAATGATGACCAGATTTGTCTTAGAGTGGATTCCTTTCCACTGCTACCCATCCACTGGAGGAAAGAGTGCCTCTTCCAACCCCACAATTGTTGGGGAGCTTGAGAGGTCTGTGGCTTTCAAGAAGCTGGGACTGCCAGTCTGTCTTCACAAGTGACTGAGTTAACTTGTTCTGCTTTCCTTCCTCCTTCCCAGAGCTGCACATTGAAGCTGTCCTGGGCTTACCTGACTTACTCTTCTCTCTGTCACCTTGATTCTCTGTGCATCTCTGCTGCCATGTCACTGTCTTTGTGGATTTCTCAGGCTCTATTTCTTCTTCCCTCTTAGAAATACAGCCTGTTTTTTCTCACTGAGCCTCCTCCCTCACTAAGTCACACTGAGGGAGCATCTAGCAAGCTTCTGATCCATAAGTACAGAAAGCCCTTAGTTATGATGAAAGTCCAGTTTGGTTTTTTTTTCATTTTGTCTTTGTGTTATTTCACATATGATCCAAGAAACAATCATTTAACCTTCATCCTGAAGTTACTCCCCTACTTTTATCTAACAGTGTTATAATTTTAGCTATTCTTACTTTCATTTGTGTTTATGATACATTTGGAGTTAGCTTCTGTACATAGCATGAGGCAGGGTCCAGCTTCATTGTCTTTGTGACAGCACAGTTGCCCTATCAACATTTGTAAAAAGAACTATTCTCTCTGCACTGGATTTTATTATCATCCTTGTCAATAGCAATTTAACTATAAATTTAAGAAATTATCTCTGGAATACTAAATCTATCCACAGGTTCATATTTATACCATTATACCAGTACCACAATGCCATCATTATGTGAAAATATGTAGCACTGTTAAAAAATTCTTCTGTGTACCCCCTGCATTTTCATTAATTTTTGAATCATGTTAACAGCTGTTAAGACAACTAGAATTTCTAGAATAATGAAGTATATTGATCAGTTTGAGGAGTACTGACATCTTTAATAAAAGTGTTTTCCAAAGGACAAATGAGATATGTCTTTCCATTTATCTTGTCTTCTTTGATTGGATTCCAAAGGGTATTGTAGGTTTTTTTAAGTTTGCAAATATTATTTGATAATTCCATACAACATATTTTGACCATATTCATCTCTCTCTCCTAACCCCTTCCACACATCCTTACACACCAAACTTCATTCTCTCTTTCTTCCTCCCTTTCTCTCTTAAAAATTCATTAAGTTCAATCTGTGTTGACTGATCACTTCTGAGCAACCAGCCTGCCATGGAGTGTGTGTTTGTCGAAGTCTGGACAATACTTGAAGTCATCCAGCAACTTGAAAATATTTCTGCTTTTCTTACCCCTTTTCCACGTTGATACCCGAGCCTTGATGGGAGGGGTTTGATACAGACATACCATCTAGGACTAACATTCCAACGTCTTGTGTTTTCTGCATGCCCACGAGTTGTGGTCTTCTGTGTTAAATGTCATCTACTGAAGGTTCCTCTGATGAGGGTAGAGCGAAGCCTTGATCTTAGGAGTATCCAGTACTACTATTGTGATAAAGTACCATGACCAAATTAAAGAAGAAAACAAAAGAGTTTGTTTGGGTTTTGGGGTTCTCATAGGCTATTGTCCACGTGGGCAGGGCAGAGGTAGCAGGCAACTGGTGATTAGCACAGCAACTGAGAGTCCCATCTTGAACCATAAGCAGAAAATAAGAGGGCTAACTCAAAATGGCATGAGTCTTATGAAACCTCAAAGCCTGCTCCCCAGAGACATACTTCACCCAGCAAAGCCACGCCTCTTAATGCAACCCAAACCACCAACTAAGGACTAAGTGCTCAAATGCCTGAGTCCAATAAAGGAGAACTAATTCAAATCACCATATATGGATACAGCAATAAGACATGAGGAATCATTTTGTTGCTTATGTCCACTTAGCTCAACAAAAATATTGTGTTGTTCCCTAAGGCCCATGACATACCTAGGTTCAGGTTCTCAGTTTCATTGGCAGTATCAAGTATAGATTCTGGCTCCTGCAGTGGGCCTTAAATACAATGTGAAGCATGAATAATTAAAAACTCAGAGACAGATATTGGAGTTCAAACTGAAGATCAGAGAAGCAAGGCAAGCAAGCCAGTAGATCTTACCTCTACCAAGATGAAATGGCAATCCTGTCTCCACAAATTCTCAGAGACAAAAGGCTCTGAATTCCTGTCTCCTGCTCTTTATTTTCCTTTCTCCATACAGCCATATCCTCCTGTCTCTACCTCCCGAGTGCTGGGATTAAAGGTGTGTGATCCCAAGTACTGAGATCACCTTTGTATAAAATGTTTCTTTCGGAACTTGATCAATTTTGTGTAATGAGCCTGGCCTTGAACTAACATAGATCTGTCTCCCTCTTAATCCTGAGTCCTGGGGCTAAAGGTGTGTGTCTGGCTTCTATTGCTAACTATGGCTTTGCTATTTTGACCTCCAGCAGTTTAGTGAATCATAAACAATATGTCACCACACCAATCACTTCAAAAAATAATAACCTGTCTGGCAAGATATGCTCACTGGTGCAATGGTGGCATGAATGTTATGGGCCTGTCTTGCAAGCCATTATTATTTTAACTCACAGCATTCATAGCTTTGAGACTGGTGATTACTTTTCTCCTCCATTCACTTGTATAGCACCTTCCAGCACCGTGAACATGAGGCAGTGGGAACGAAGCTTCCAGTTGCGAGCAGCAGGATTTCTCGTTTGAACTCCTGCACCTGTCCCCATGCTTGTTGCTTGATGCTACATTGAGCTCTATGCCGCTGGAAGTGTAAGCCCAAATAAATTTCCCTTAATTGTATTAAAATAGAAGATTGTCTTGATTGGTTTGCATATGTCAAATCAGACTTGCATTTCTAGGATGAATCCTACTTGGTAATTCCAAATAATCTTTTATATGTTGGTACATTTGATTAGTTAGGATTTTTTTTTGTATACCATAAGGGATATTGATCTGTAGTTTTTCTGTAGCCTCCATTTCTTGTCATTGTTGAATATAGTATCAAGATGACTCTAGCCTCAGAGAAAGATTTGCTAAGTGTTCCCTCCTTGTGTGTTTCTTAAAAATTGCTGTATCTGTTGCTAACTCTGCTTAAAATCTTTGAGAATTAGTCAGAAAAGCAGTTTGAGGCCTGAGATTTTCTATATTTTTAATTATCTTTAATAAAACATTCAACTATCAGGCTATCCTGATTTTCTATTCTTTTCTCTTTTAGGAATTTAATAATTTTTGTCTTTCCAGGATTCTTTCTAAAAAGTTGCCCATCTCATCTAGGATGAATTAACTAATTTGTTGGCAAAGCAAACATTTTTTTATTTCTTTCTAATAATGTTTTAAGTTATGAAAGGTAGGCAGTGGTGTCTTTGGGGATTTTAATTTGTTTTATGATACTAGTTTTAGTAATTTGAATTATTTATCTTTTTTTTCTAGGTGGGGTAGATTTGTCACTTTGGTCGATTTTTCTAATGTGCCATCACAATTGGGGGTAGCTGTCCTGTATCACCCCTACTTAAGTGATTCTAATTCTGAGTTGACATTAAAACAACTGTAATATTCACAGGCATTCACAGTTATCAATTTCCCTTGAAATTCTGCCTTTGCTGTATCTAACGTGAGTTCAGATGCTTTCGTTCAACTTTCTTTTTTTTTAATTATTTTTTTATTTTGGTTAGAAACAATCTTGTTTCACATGTCAATCCCAGCTCCCTCTCCCTCCCCTCCTCCCCTGATTCCCCACCAGGTGCCCCAGTCCCCACCCAATCTCCACTCCGATCCCCAAGGAGGGTGAGGCACTCCATGGTGGATCTCCAATAACTGTCATTTCATCCAGGGCAGGCCTAGGTCCTTCCCCTAGAGTCTCGGCTGAGAGAGCTTCCCATATTGTGGCATGGGCACTCAACGTCTATTTGTACACCAGGTATAAATACTACCCAAGGCCCCATAGATTACCTAGGCCTCCTCACTGACACCCACATTCAGGGGGTCTAGGTCAGTCCCATGCTTTCCACATAGCCATTAATCTAGGATCCAAGAACTCTCTCTTGTTCAGGTCAACTGTTTCTGTGGGTTAAACCAGCCCACTCTTAACTCCTTTGCTTATCAGTTCTCTCTTTCTGACACTGGATTCCAGGAGTTCAGTTCAGTGTTTGTCTGTGGGTATCCGCCTCTGTTTTCATTAGTTGCTGGATGAAGGTTCTGTTTCCCAGACTCTCTGGCAGTGGGATTGTATGCTGGCACTCCCCTGATTCATGTCTAAAATCCATAAATGAATGAGTAAATACCGTGTTTCTCTTTTTGTGACTGGGTTACCTCACTCAGTATGGTTTCTTCTAGTGCTATCCATTTGCCTGCAAATTTCAATATTCCATTGTTTTTTTTTCTGCTGAGTAATACTCCATTGTGTAAATGTACCACGTTTTCTCTATCCACTCTTCAGTTGAGGGGCATCTAGGTTGCTTCCAGGTTCTGGCTATTACAAATAATGCTGCTATGAACATAGTGGAGCAGATGCCCTTGTTGTATGAATGTGCATCTTTTGGGTATATGCCTAAGAGTGGAATTGCTGAGTCTTGTGGTAGTTTGATTCCCATTTTCCTGAGGAATCTCCATACTTATTTCCAAAGTGGCTGTAGGAGTTGGCACTCCCACCAGCAGTGTAGGAGTGTTCCCCTTTCTCCACGTCCTCTCCAGCATACACTGTCACTGAAGTTTTTGAATTTTGCCATTCTGACAGGAGTGAGATGGTATCTCAGATTTATTTTGATTTGCATTTCCCTGATGACTAGGGATGTTGAGCACTTTCTCAAGTGTCTCTCAGCCATATTAGTCTCCTCTATTGAGAATTCTCTATTTAGTTCTGTACCCCATTTTTTTATTGGCTCCTTTGGTGTTTGGAGACTTGCTTCTTGAGTTTTTTGCAAATTTTGGAGATGAGCCCTCTGTCAGATGTGGGGTTAGTGAATATCTTTTCCCAATTTGTGGGGGTGCCTTTTTATTGCTGGCTGTGTTTTTTGCCTTACAGAAGCTTCTCAGTTTCAGGAGGTCCCATTTATTAATTGTCAATCTTAGTGTCTGTGCTACTGGAGTTATGTTCAGGAAGTGGTCTCCTGTACCAATTTGTTCAAGGGTGCCTCTCACTTTCTCTTCTAACAGGTTCAGTGTGGCTGGATTTATGTTGAGGTCTTTGATCCATTTGGACTTAAGTTTTGTGCATGGCAATAGACATAAATCTGTCTGCATTCTTCTACATGGCAGCATCCAGTTATGCCAGCATTTGTTGAAGATGTTTTCTTTTTTCCATTGTATATTTTTAACTTCTTTGTTAAAAATCAGATGTTCATACATATATGGGTTGATATCAGGTGTTCAATTCAATTCCATTGGTCTACCTGTCTATTTTTGTGCCAATACCAAGCTGTTTTCCGGACTACAGCTCTATAATAGAGCTTGAAGTCAGGGATGGCAATGCCTCCAGATGTTGCTTTGTTGAATAAGGTTGTTTTGGCTATCCTGGGTCTTTTGTTTTTTCATATAAAGTTGATTATTGTTCTTTCAAGGTCTGTGAAGAATTTTGCTGGGATTCTAATGGGGATTGCATTAAATCTGTATATTGCCTTCGGTATGATTGCCATTTTTACTATGTTGATCCTACATATTGTTCAACTTTCATGTCACTTGACTTTTCTAATGGAATGCTGTGGTTTATTCTGGAGGCAGCCAACTAACAATTATGTTTATTTCCTCATAAATTTTCTTGTACTTTAATTTCATTCCATTATGAACAATAAATACAGTTATGGATGACACATATACCTGTGTGATCTAAAT
Source organism: Mesocricetus auratus (assembly GCF_017639785.1). NCBI lineage: Eukaryota > Metazoa > Chordata > Mammalia > Rodentia > Cricetidae > Mesocricetus > Mesocricetus auratus. Next base: position 36,871,928 of record NW_024429197.1, read on the forward strand.
TCTTTTACATTCTTAAGGAGTGTTTTGTGTCTTAGCCATCTATTTTTGGACACTAGTTCAAACGTACTTGTGAAAACCATGTCCTTTGTGGTAGTATTCGACATGTGTGTTAGGCCGGTTGGCTTTGACTCTATGTCTGTGAGTATTGTATTCATCTTCTGCCTGATTTGAAAAAACAATTAACATTAGCACAAGTACCCAAATTGCCTAATGATTTTTGAAAATTGTGTTTAAAGTGGCTCACTATAAACCATGATTGGTAATGCAAAGATGTTTGTTGGAATTACAATTTAATTGAGATGAACACAAATTGCATTCTTCACTATCTTAAACAGTACGTGGGAGTAATGTCCGTTTATTTGGTCAGGAAATCAATTTAACAAGTCTAACCACTCATCTCATGACAAAATAAGCATGAATACTTTTATACTTTTACTTTACATTCCATAATGAACAGTTGAAAGGAAAAATCTATTGCTGAGGTTTTAACTGATATGAGATCTTTTCTGAAAAAAACATAGCACGCTTAAAACAGTTTAAGTTATATGTGTATTTTATGAATTTAATAAACCTTCTTCTTGCATAACCATTTATTTATCCCATTGAGCCAGCCAGAGCTGGCTTGGTTTTGGTAACTTAAGGGACATAAGAATTTAACATGTCAGATGCCCTGGAACTGGAATTACAGACAATTGTGAGCTGCCATATGGGTACTGGAAATTGAACTCAGGTCCTCTTTTAAGATGGAGAGAGAGAGAGAGAGAGAGAGAGAGAGAGAGAGAGAGAGAGAGAGAGAGAGAGAGAGAGAGAGAGAGAGAGAGAGAAAATCTAACATATCCACACTGCTCAGAGACAGGGTAAGGATTCACAGAGTTAGGGTAAAGGGTAAAGGCTTCTTTAATCACAGCCACATGGAAATTCAACCACATAGCAAAGCAATCCATACAATAGTACAAAAATTCACGTGTGGTAAGTACCTGGCACGGCCAAGTCAGGCCCCAGATTTGGTTCATCTATAGAGGAGATAGTCTAGGGCAGTGGTTCTCAATTCTCCTGATGCTGTGCCCTTTTAATATACTTCCTCAAGTTGTGACTCCTAACCATAAAATTATGCCGTTGCTATGTCCTAATTTTGCTACTGGTATGAATCGTAACGTAAATATCCGTAACCGCAAAGGGATCATGCCCCACAGGTTGAGAACCGTTGTTCCAGATTCATTTTCCTCTCCTGATCTGACTGTAGCTGGGAGGCTGCAATGGGCAGTGAGTGTCTACTGATGTGTAGATGCAAAGCTGAATGTTGGGAAGATTCGGTGTCCAGCGGGTGCAACAGTAGCACAGCAAGAAGGGGAGCGATCACACACGGGAGGGCTGAAGCTGGGCTCGGAGAACACAGGGTTTTTAGCTCTTTCTAAAACTCAACAAAAAGAGGGTCCCATGCAGAGACAAAGGGAGGCATTGTCTGTGCAGCACCAGTTTGAGTCTTCCTGACCAATCTCCTCAACTTTTCTCCACTCCCTACTCAACTCCCTGCTATTCCTTTGAGAAACACTTAAGTTGTCTTAAAAGAGCATGTGTTTATTAGTCTCATAAGGAAAGAGGCTAGTCAGTTAAATCTTAACTATATTGGTTGATCTCTGTGCTTCAGGTTTTTAGAGTTAACAACAAACACCCTTGAAAATGGCTGATAAGGAAACCCACAACTTACCAATGGGCCAAGGTCCTGGAGTACAATCGATGTGAGAGAGGAGTGATAATATGAACAAAGGAGTCAAGACCTGAGCTAGTGAGAGATCACTGCCTCAGGTCTGATAAATGGGGAACCTGAATAAGATTGAACAAGACTCCCTTAAGATAGGTGACAATGGTGTGACTGGGACAGTATGTGAGGCCACTGGCAGTGGATCCAAGATCTAACACTATTGCACCAACTAACTTAATGGAAACCATTCTGTATGGAGAGATACCTTGCCCAGCCTAGACACAGTTGAAAGGTGCCTTGGTCCTGCCTTAGCTAGATGATAGGACAAACTTAGTAGACTTCCTAGGGGAGGCCTTACCCTCTCTATGGAGCAGATGGGAGGAGAGGGGAATGGAGAGTTTGGAACGAAAGGAGGGAGTGGGAACTGGGACTGGAATGTAAAAAATTAATAGAAAATGAACAAAAAAAGAAAATGGTTGATAAGTAGTTGCCCATGTTTTATTTTTGGTTGTGAGCCTAGCCTTTAATGTCTGAGCCATCTCTCCAGCCTGTCCATGTTTGAATTATTCTACAAAAATTGTGATGCACTGCTTAGATTTTGTCAACTTGACACAAAATAGAGTCACCTCCAAAGAAAGACCCTCAATTGAGCTGCCTATATCAGATTGGCCTGTGGACAAGCCTCTGGAATATTTTCTTGATTGATAATGGATATGGAACCCCAACTTCCCTTAATAAAGTACTACAATCTACAAACTAAAATAATCTGTCCTCCTTAAGTTTCTTTTGATACTTATGACAGCAACAGAAAGCAAACTAGGACAAGTGTAATGGAATCACACTTCTGTCTGGTAAAAACTTTCTATTAACGAATGATTGGGATATGACTGTACAGACATCACATATTTCTTTAATTCCTTGAAACTACTGTACCATTGACATGGAAAGAATATTGCAAATGTAATTTGCTTCCTCAGTTTTATGGCCATAGTTGATTTTCTGTATTTTTTTTCTTTTTTCCCCCCTTTGTAAAATTTAAATTAGAAACAAGCTTCTTTTACATGTCGATTCTAGTTCCCTCTCCCTTCCTTCCTCCCCTGCCTCCCCACTATCCCATCCATTCTCTTTCTGCTCCCCAGGTAGGGTGAGGCCTTCCATGGGGGATCTTCAAAGTCTGTTATATCATTTGGAGCAGGGCCTACACCCTCCCCTGTGTGTCTAGGCTAAGGGAGTATCCCTCTATGTGGAGTGGGCCCCCAAAGTTCATTCATGTACTAGCGGTAAATACTGATCCACTACCAGAAACCCCATAGATTAACCAGACCTCCAAACTGACATCCACGTGGAGGGGGTCTGGAACAGTCCTATACTGGTTTTCTATCTGGGGTCTATGAGCTACCCCTCATTCAGGTCAGCTGTTTCTGTGGGTTTTTCCAGCCTGGTCTTGACCCCTTTGCTCATCACTCCTCCCTCTCTGCAACTGGATTCCAGAGTTCAGCTCAGTGTTTAGCTGTGGGTGTTTGCTTCTGCTTCCATCAGCTACTGGATGAAGGCTCACGGATAACATATAAGGAAGTCATTAATCTCATTATCAGAGAAGAGCATTTAAGGTAGTCTCTTGCCTATTGCTTAGATTATTGCTGGGGTCAACTTTGTAGATCTCTGGACATTTCCCTAGTGCCAGATTTTTCTTTAAACCTATAAAGACTCTCTATTATGGTATCTCTTTTCTTGTTCTCCTCTATTCTTCCCCTGACTTGATCTTCCTGCTTTTTCCTGCCCTCCTCTCTCCTCTTTCTTCTAAATCCCTCTCCTCTCCCCTCCCCCCATGCTCCCAATTAGCTCAGGAGATTTTGTCCTTTTCCCCTTCTCCAGGGGACCATGTATCTCTCTCTTAGTGTCCTCCTTGTTTCCTAGCTTCTCTGGCAGTGTGGATTGTAGTCTGGCAATCCTTTGTTCTATGTCTAAAATCCATATATGAGTGAGTACATACCCTGTTTCTCTTTTTGTGACTGGGTTGCCTCATTCTAGTTCCATCCATTTGCCTGCAAATTTCAATATTCCATTGTTTTTTTTTTCTGCTGAGTAATACTCCATTGTGTAAATGTACAACGTTTTCTCCATCCATTCTTCAGTTGAGGGGCATCTAGGTTGCTTCCAGGGTCTGGCTATTACAAATAGTGCTGCTATGAACATGATTGAACAGATGTCCTTGTATGAATGTGCATCTTTTGGGTATATGCGTAAGAGTGGGATTGCTGGATCGTAGACTGAGTCCCATTTTCCTGAGGAACTGCCATACTGATTTCCAAAGTGGCTGTATGAATTTGCGCTCCCACAGCAGTGAAGGAGTGTTTCCCTTTCTTCACATCTTCTCGAGCATAAACTGTCATTGGTGGTTTTTTTTTTTTTTGCCATTCTGACAGGAGTAAGATGGTATCTCAGAGTTGTTTTGATTTGCATTTCCCTGATGGCTGAGGATGTTGAGCACTTTCTTATGTGTCTCAGCCATTTTAGATTCCTCTATGGAGAAATTTCTATTTAGTTCTGTACTCCAGTTTTTAATTGGATTATTTGGTGTTTTGGTGACTAGCTTCTTGAGTTCTTTGTAAATTTTGAAAATTAGTCCTTTGCCAGATGGAGGCATGTAGAAGACTGCAGTTAGATCCATGCACAAAATAAATCAAAGACCTCAACATAAATCCAGTCACACTCATCTTCTTAAAAGAGAAAGTGGGAGGTACCTTTGAACAAATTGGTACAGGAAACCGCTTCCTGAACATAACACCTGTAGCACAGACATTGAGAACGACAATTAATAAATGGGAACTCCTGAAACTGAGAAGCTTCTGTAAAGCAAAGGACACAGTCAACATGACAAAAAGGCAACCCACAGAATGGGAAAAGATATTCACTAACACCATATCTGACAGAGGGCTGATCTTTAAAATATACAAAGATGTTCTGTATTTTAGTACGCTTAATTAGTGACTCTTGTTGGTGGCTGTAACATTCAGTGCTGACTACATTGCTCATGGGAGAAGGAGTTTGTCTGTGAGTTTACTCCAAAGTCAGCTATAAACAGAGACTTTAGAAATAACCCTCAGAAGTGAGAGTCTACCAGAACAGTGACTATAGAACAGGTAAATGACTTACAGTACTTAAGGACTGACTCAATAACATGTAAAGACAATTGCAAACCTGCAAGGGAGTGTAGATTTAAGCAGCTCTACAAACATACATAGGTAACAGACCAATGAAGAAAGTTTAATGATGACTTGGAGATTTAGAAATTGAGGGTTATAGTCTTGTCTCTACTTTCAAGAGAAGGCACTGGAAATTTTCATTTGAATTTTTCATTAATATGTTTTAGGTTTCTCAGTGGATAGAGCATAGTACTTAAGTGAGCCCTTCCAGGAATTACTTTTTAAAATTCCTATTAACAAGCATACACACACACACACACACACACACACACAAACACACACACACACACACACACACATACACACACACCACTGTTCCTTCCTCGTAGTCAAGGCTTACAAAAAAACAAACAGCTCATTAGTGCTTTTAAAACAAACACACACACACACATACACACATACACATACACACAAACACACACACACACACACACACACACACACACACACACACACACCACTGTTCCTTCCTCGTATTCAAGGCTTACAAAAAAACAAACAGCTCATTAGTGCTTTTAAAACAAACTAAACTACACAGCAAGAATCCATTCTTTTGGTGATTTGCCTCTGCTAAGATACCTTTTAATTTTTTATCAACTGTTTATTGACTCTTCCTGGTATTTGAAAGCAAGTAAATCCTTATGAATGCCAGGATGATTTATCTGCCTATTTTCCAACCTTTTGCAGAATCTCTTTATAATAATGTATCAGTGTCTCCATTTCTTTTCCAAAAGGGGTGAACTTTCACAGCAGGACTGCAAAATAATTCTCAGCATGCCTTCCTGACTATCACTGTGTGCAACAAGAGAGAGAACGATGGGAAGTTGACAAGACAGAAGCTGACACAATGGAGCACACCTTGAAGATCATAATTCCCGAGCTTAAGGAATAAAGGAAATTAAAGGGGAATTTAATTTGATCCGACCCTTTCTTTGAATGTTCCCAGGTGAAGACATGCTTCCCTCTACAAAAGTAAATGTTTCATGTGAGAAGCTTTGGTTATGGCAGAGTTATTTCCTGTATGGGGGGGGGAACAACAACTATATTGATACCCAGGCTGTAGTATCCAAAAGGCAGAGTGGGAAATCTCAGGAGTAGAAATGCAAGGACATTGCTACTATCATTAAAGGACCTCTTCAAGCCAATCACATAGTACCTCTTTGCTTTTCCTTAGTGTTTTGTGTGTGTGTGTGTGTGTGTGTGTGTGTGTGTGTGTGTGTGTGCGTGTTTGTTTCCTGGAGAGTAACCTATTCCCTGTCTACTTCATTTTCAAGACTGTGGTAGTTGGTGCTCTTTCTACTTACCATTTGTAAGGAACTGCAAATAGGAGCACCCCTCTCCCCACAGAGAGTCACTGATCAGAGCAAATCTCTCCAAGAGCTCAGTGGTCATAGCTTCTCAGTGTTGTTATCACTGCTGAGATGTTCCCAGGATGTTGAAAATCAACTTATTTGCGTTCTGGATTATCAGCAGGAGTTCTTTCCATGAATTAGCTACAGCATCTGTAAGTTGTCTATTTGGAAACTATACTAATGATTTGTGCTGGCTCCTTTGTGAAGGTGTCTGTCTGTTCAAAGGGGTTGGGTCGGTTCAGGTTGCATGGGTCTCTGGCAAAGCACACAGCTCTGAACCACACTACTCAGCTAAAGAGCTGCTGGTTGTACTCTAGGAGTATTGTAGTTTTTGCAGTGTCCTTAGTCGGCCAAGGAAACAAGAAGTCATTTCCTATATAAGATTCATTTTTCTCCTTTAAAAAGAGCACAGTGATTCACCAAAGTAATTTCTAGTACTTGGGCTTTACAATCTGACCTGTACTCAGGCCCATGTTTCATGAACTATCTGAAAAATTGGAATGATAATTTGAATGTAGAATTCTACCTTCAAAATGTAACTGGTATTTGATTGTCCTTAAGAAATAAAGTAGGTAGGATCAGTAAGCAGGCTTTTAGTTTAAAAACAGGAGAAAAACACATTGCTCCAACCACTGTTGCCACTGCAATTCCCTTGCCCAAGGCACCATTGAGGTTCACTGCTGTGTCTTTGGGCTTTGGAGCAATGAATTAGCTTGTTTATAATAGACATTCAAAATTTTTATACAACAATGATCTTAATAAATACATCCTGCAAGCACTAATGCAGGCTTGACACAAAGAACACACTCCACAGACAGTAACATTTTTGAGATGTAGGACATGCTCCACATTCATAAATGTAAACACATGCTTGATATGTAGAACATGCTCACTGGGTGGTGGTGGCACACACCTTCAATCCCAGCACTGAGGAGGCAGAGGCAGGTGGATCTCTGTGAGTTCAAGACCAGCCTAGTTCAAGAGCTAGTTCCAGGACAGCCTCCAAAGCCACAGAAAAACACTGTCTTCAAAATCCAAAAAATTAAAACATAAAAAAGAACGTGCTCTGCACTCACTCATTAGTGCAACTATGTTTTATGTGATCTTTATGGTATGTGCAATGATTAAAACAAAAAAGAAAAGATGAAGTGGGTACCTTTCATGGGGTCCTATGAAGGTATTCCACTAAGCAAACCCACCATGAGCAACAAAGTTAGTACAAGAGGTTTATTGGGGGAGGGGAGTAAAAGGCCCTGTTGGAATGGGGACATGAGAAAGGCAGACAGAGAGACAAGAGGAAGAAGAGAGGATAGAGAGGAGCCAGAGGGGTAAGAGAGGAGCAAGAGGCAAGAGACAAGAGGGGAAAGAGGAAACAAGAGACAAGAGGAGGAAGAAGAGGCAAGAAAGTGAGCTGCACCCGGGGCGCATATTTAAAGGATGCACATATAGCGCATAGCTGGTAGTGGAAAGGCACCTGATGACAGTTGATGATGCAACTGCTTTGGCCGCAGAGGCAGGCTGCTGCAGCAGCAGAAATTAATAGTATAGACTTTCTTTCTATTGCCTGCAGTTCAAGATATAGAACTCTTAAGCTCCTTTTCCAGCACCGTGTCTGCCTGCATGCACATGTTTTCCACCATAACAATACTGGACAAAACCTCTGAACTGTAAGCCAGCCCCAATTAAATATTTTCCTTTATAAGAGTGGCCATGGTCATGGTGTCTCTTCACAGCAGCAAAACCCTAAGTAAATCAAGCTTACATCACCCCCGTTTTTATTTATGTCCTCTTCCTATCATCTGGCTCCCTCAGCTGGATGACAGTACTGGACAGCAGAACTTGTAGCAACCATGAGTTGTGAAACAAAACTACAGTACATAAAACATCTAGCTACCTGCTGTCCCCTTGCTGTGACAAAGTATTGGACAAAAATAAGAAAAATGAAAGGAGGAGTTATTTTGGCTTGCAATTCCAGGGCATAAAATCCATCATGGCAGAGAGTATCGTGACTAGACAGGAGGGTGCTGATCATATTACATCCACAATCAGGAAGCAGAGAGTGAAAAGGAAATGGGCCTGGATTATGAAACATCAAGTGTCACCCTCTGTGGTTCCATAATCTTCCCAAACAGTACCACTGAAGAGGGACCCATTATTCAAACACATGAGCATGGGAGCTGGGCAAATGGCTCACTGGCTAAGAGGGCTTGCTGTACAGGTGCAAGGACCAGTGTTTAAATGCCCAGCACCCAGGTAAAAAGCCAGGTGTCTAGGTCTTTGTAGCCCCAACCCTGCTGTGGATAAAGCCATGAAGATTATTGGGATTTACTGGCCACCAGTCTCACTCCAAGTTCAGGGAGAGATCTTGTCTCAAAGGAATAAGGTGTGTGTAGAGAAAAGCCGTTTCCTTGTCAGCAGCTTTGGTTTTACCCCACCAGTTGCCTGGTCTCTGCCACATTGTAGTCCCCAAATAACACACAAGACACTGTATTAATTATGAAGCTGTTGGCCTTGCTTGTTTCTTACTGGCTAGCTCTGACTTAAGTATTTAACCCATCTAAGTATTTCCCTTACTGGACAGATATCTTACTTCTCTAGCGGGCTACATGATGACTCCCTGTGTTTCTCTTACCCAGAGTCCTCCTGGACTCCTAGTCCCACCTATCTTGCTTCCCTATTGGCCAACAGTGCTTTATTGACATATACACAGGACTTCCCCATCATCTCCTCTTTTCTGTCTAAACAAAAAGAAAGGTCTTAACTTTAACATAGTCAAATTATATATAACAGAATATTTATCAAGTAAGAATATAGTTACAATATTTTGTCTATCAACATTTAGCAAGATTTAAAGAAAATATCATCCATCCCATCTTTGTGAGTCCAAAGTTCTGTATGTAACTTATCTTCTATCATAACTAAGGAAAACTATAATTATAACTATCTGTCTTCAACTCCATCAAAGGCCACAGAAGGATAATATATAAACACTAGGATTGACAGAGATATCTCACTACCTGGACAGTCACCTGAAGTTCCTCTGTAATGTTGGGGCATCCATCTTTAGCCCATAAGGCCACAATGTGTCTAGAAGACTTCTCAGCAAAGCAGGAAATTTTAAACTGTCCATCTGCATTGGCAGTCTGTCAGTCATTTTTCTGTGTCCTGCAGAAAGTCTTGTGGACTCTTCCATGAAGCAGGAACCCTGTAAGACTGAGTTCAGCAGTCACTTTCCTGTGGGTCCTGTATATCCAGTTTATACAGCAACAGCCTAGCAGTCTAGGCAAGAGCAGTTTCTTTCCCAAATGGCTAATCATGCCATGTTGAAAGCAAACTCCACAACGAGTTTCTTCGATGCCCATCTTCCTCTCAGATGTAATTGGTGCTGCCAGGAGCAGACATTTCTCATTGTTAAGAAAAACCCTAAATCATTTTAAATGCCATTTTCTGAAGGTCTTTGAAAGGTTTAAAGACTGTCTATCTATCTCAAATATATCTCTGTACATCTAGAAAATCTAACTTACCTAACTATAAGTTCTGACTATTATAAGTAACTATCTATAGTCTGTATTTAATTATGTATCACATTTTAAAAGATCAGTATAAGCACAATACTTAATCCAGAGGAGAAATATACATATTACAAAATTGACCTTGAATTTGTATCAATAAATGAAAAGCCATACCAATACAAAGTACTCATTTCCATACCATAATCCCCCTTTTCCCTTAAAAATAGATTGGTTGTGATCATTAACCAATTATAAGCAACCCCATTCAAATGAAAACAAAGATTTATAAACAATCTGGGGATTTGGACTGCTTTGTTCTGGAAGGGGGCACTGTTTATAACATGGGGATCATGACAAAACTCAGAAACCAGTGTAAGTCCTTATTTTTGGGGTCTGTAAGGGTGCATCATCTTAGCTGTCTCAATTGTTGGAACACCTAGCCCACTGCTTCCAGGGGTCTTGGTTCATCAAACCACAGAAGCCTGGAAGGAATCCTCAGCTTTTCATTTTCTGTAGAAACATAAACAAAAACTCTTTTCCAAAGTAACCTATCCTTATACTTAAATTTTGAAGTCAAGGCATTTTCAAAAGATATAAGTTGAACTAACTTAACAGCATTTATAATCAAGTGTACTTTAGTAGTTGTTCCTTCCTGATCAATCAAAAAACTGAAAAACACAATAGCATACAGTATCCAGACTCTCTGTGTATTTTCCATCTTTATGTGGCTTATTTATTTACCTATTATTATTACTCTATTTCTTTTACTTTTATTTTTTTTATTTATTTCTTTGAGACATGGTTTTTCTGGAAATCTGCCTGCCTCTGCCTCTGCAGCAAATCCTACCGGGAGCAGGGCACCTGACTTCTTCTGGCATTCACAGCCATGTATACCTCCACACACGTGTATAGACCATACACATGCACCACATGTGCTTGTACACACACACACACACACACACACACACACATAAACAGAAAGATGGGCACATGAGTATATAGGGGACATTTCACATTCAAACCAGAATGCCAGAATAACCTAACATTGAACAAGGAGCAAGCTCTTGAACGATTTTGCTCTCTTGCCATCTGTGCCAGGTTAATCAGAACCAAGGCAGCATACTCTCTGTTAGTGTTCTCTTGAATCAAACATGGCTGCAACTCATCAACTCTCTCATTCAGCCACCTTGACCAGAAATCAAATGTGATTACCAATCTGGAGGCCACTGCAAGCTCACTGTGGACACAGAAAGAGACTTCCCACAACTGTTTTCTATGTCCAAGTCTTTTCTATACACAAAATAATCCTGCAATTTCTTAAAAATGCAATCATAATTTGTATTTCATAGGTAAACAGCTTTGTTTACTAGTACATTTCCTAATAACACATGTATTTATTGGCAAGGAGTTAGTTGTAATAATCGATATATGTTTGCCTTAGTTGATTGGAAAATAAAAATCTATTAAAGACAACCCCCGACTAGTCAGGCATTACAGGCTAACAGTTAAAGGGGGGTATCTCCTTGCCAAGCTTCAGGCACAGCTGAATATTGTATCAGTGTTCATTCAGATGATATTAATTGCACTGCTGCTTAAACAGAGATTTATTTTATACAAAGAGTGGTTGCCCAAACATATGTTTGTGTACCAGATGCACAGCTAGTACTCACAGAGGCCAGAGCAGGGGCCATCAGATCCTCTGGAACTGGAGTTACAGATAGTTGTGAGTTGCCATATGGGTTCTAGGAATCAAACCTAGGTTCTCTACAAGGCCCCAAACAGAAAATTTTTAAAAATAAGTGTTATTGAATTTGTTCTTGGACAATATCCTAATATGCCTAGTGTATTCCGATTTCTGTAATACCACCCAACTGTTCTCATCTCTTACCCACTGTTATTATCCCTGTCTTCACACATGCAAGCCCTTTCTCACATTTGCATTCTTTTGTTTTCACCAGGGTCATCTGTAAAATATGTGTTTGAAACTGTCTACTGGAGCCTTCAGGATCCTCAGTGGGAACAAAGCTAAAGACAATGACTACCTCTCCACATGTGTATTGGTTAGGGTTTCTATTACTGTGAAGAGACATCATGACTATGGCAACTCTTATAAAGGAAAAGCATTTCATTGTGGTGGCTCACTTACAGTTCAAAGGCTTAGCCCATTATCATCATGATAGGACATGGCAGCATGCAGGCAAACATGATGCTGGAGAAATAGTCCTACATCTTGACTCATAGGCAACAGGAAGTTGTCTGCTGTACTGGGCATGGCTTGAGCATATATGAGACCTCAAAGCCCACCTCCACAAGACCACACCTACTCTAACAAGGCCACACCACCTAATAGTGTCACTCCCTTTCAGGGCCATTTTCTTCCAAACTACCACACCATGAATCCAACAGCAGCCAATAGTTCAGCAGGGAATGGCAGTGCTCTGTTGATCATTGACAGGTCCAGTCTTATTCACACCCATTGCAAAGAGGTGCTGCTGCTACAGTACCATGATTATATTAGCTGTACAGTGGCCAAAGGATTGTACAGCTGCCATTCTCTCTCTCTTCTGGCTCTTACAGTCTTTTCAGACCCTCTTCCATGATATTCCATGAAATTAATATAAGGACAACTATAAAATTAGGTACACAATGAAATGCGTCTTAGGGAAACTACCCAAAGAAGACAAACTCCACTGAGGATAGTGCAGATAAGTAGGTAGAGGATTTTCCCGTTTGCATCATCCATTCTCGAGGCAGCAGAGGCAAAACAATAGGACATAGGGAAGCGTGCTGAAGGCAGACACACAGGGCATGCACAGCTGGAAACAGGCTACCTACATGCATTGCTTTTTATTCCTTTTATTTGTCAACATCTACTGAGTGCTTATTGTATACCAGACATGCTACTCTAGACTCTGCCCTCATAAAGAGTATAACATCACCAGAATAAGAGAGGTTTGTTAATCAGATAAGAATTAATTGCTGTTGTGGCAATTGTGAGAGCAGTATTGGTATAAAGGATACAGATAAGCAAGTGAAAACAGTGTTTGGGCTTAGAGAAATATGCACCAGAAACCAACATTTGGACCACAGCCTGAAGAATGGTGAAAGCCATTTAGCCCACTGAAACACTATTTCTACTTTATTTCTAAACTATGACTACTTCACTTCTTCATCCTCAGGTTTTTTTTCCGTTTTAATTGAAAATTTACTTGTTTTCAGATGGCAACATAGTAGTCCTCAGTAGCTTATAGTAACATAAGAATGGATACTATGTTGCAACAGTACTATTCTATCCATAATATTGTATCCTTTCCTATCCTTCTTATACGGTTTTGTAGCCAACTCTAGCAGTGTAGCAGAGGACCATAAATTAGCTGATAGATGAAGCCAATATCCGGCATATCCTAAGGCCAAGCAGTATCCTTCTGATTACCTGAAGCTACTTGTCTCCCCCGAAGCACATCTGTAGGATATAAGCCAGGAGCTACTTGTGGCTGGAATTATGCACTTCAGGAAACTGTAGCTTTAAAAATAATATCAATAGAAAGATAGGAAAGAAAGGAGATACTACAAAAAAGAAAAAGAAGAATTAGAGTCAAGAGGGGAAGAAGGAAGAAAGGGAATACAGTAGCCTAGCCCACAGGTGGTCATCCCTCAGATTAGGCCAGCCTGGCCTCCTTTGTTCCCAAAGCCCTGATTAACCAATCTCAGATATATCTGGCTATCCAGATTGAACTGGCTGAATCACTGGCGGAATGCATTAACATTTTCAAACTTAATTTAGTATTCCCCACATGGCAGGAATATAACAAATATTTCTGCTAAACAATAAAGGTTTTTGAACAGTGAAACATGGGGCTTGGGCTTCTGCAGCCATGGAAATAACTACCTGACACTATCTGGAAAACTTCAGAGAGCTAGAGAGAAACTGGTTTGGAAACAGCAAGTGCATCACGGCTGCGCACTGTAACTTAATTTTCCAGGATGAGATATGTTTGAAGTCGGGTTTATTTAATAAGCACCCTATCATAATATGTCTTCTGAAAGCCATGTTCCTGTTCCTGTGTTTTTCTCCCTCTTCCTGTACTGATGTGTTAGTAAACTCCATTTGTCCTTCTTCCTGTCCAATGAGTCAGCTGCTGTGGACCATCATTGGGAAGTTAAAAAAAAAAACAGAGAGAGAGAGAGAGAGAGAGAGAGAGAGAGAGAGAGAGAGAGAGAGAGAGAGAGAGAGAGAGAAGGAGGGAGGAGTCATTATCTCCCTCCAGGCCTGTGAATGTATCTTCACTGTTATGTGTGTCCAAATATTATTATTTTTAAAAGCCTATGAACTCATAAGAAGGAGACAATATTAGTACCCCCTTCATAATTAAAAGCAGGTGGAAGGGGAAGGTGGCCTGAAGGGTTAGTGACCCAAATGCCTCAGGTGGCTGAGAGGCTTCAAACAGAAAATGTACTAAGTGATTCTGCAGGGTTTCAGCTGCAGGAAGCTTCCAATGAGATGAACAGTATCTATCACTTGAGGCTTCAGGGGAACAGCCCTATGGATGGACTCTTCCAACCCCAAGTTCCATGTCTGCCACTAAACCCCAAGGCACCTGCCCCATGCTACAGTCTCTACTCCTGCAGAGAGACTTCTGACATCTCCTGTTCTGACTAAAGGGCAATTCTGCTTCTGTGAGGTCAGTCTCCTCTTATTTCCACAAGGCCTTGATGAATCCCAGTATCACCAGATCATTGAAAATTAGTTTAACAGAATAAATAAATAGATAAATACTTCAATATTTTCTGCTTTGAAACAGGTAAGAGGTGTCATCTTTCTGCTATGGTGTCTGCAAAGAATTCTCTATTAGAATACAAAACAATGGAATTAAAAGAAAAGTATTCCCTTTTTAATTGTACCTTTTGGCCTCACTTTAAAAAATTGAGTTGCAGAAATAGTATGAAATTACTTCTAAATTCCATTGTCTAAGACTCCTGCTCTAAGGGAGTACTGAAGATCACTCAACCAGTTATGCATGGACAGTGCTTTCCTTTCATAAATTGTCTCAGTAGATGGTGTGATGGACAGACTGGTGGACTGGGTGCCATGAGCCACAAGTTTACTGTGCTTCCAACAAGCCACTTGCTCCACACAACTCTTACCTATGGTTAGGATGTGGTTTTAAGGGCCCAGGAGTCAGACAGATTCCTGGCAGGCACACAGAGGAAAGGCTCTATCTACGTAGACTGGTGTGCTGTTCACTGGAACATTTAAGATTGCCAACTTCTAGTTCATCTTTTCTAAGACAAAATTCCTTCTCCATGAAGAGAACTGAGGGTAGGGACTGTCAAATCTCCCACTAGAGAGCTCCTGAGGTGGGAGCCAATCAGCTTCCCTGTCATTGCTGAATTACCCAATCTCCAGTGGCAGCCCAATTCCAAGGGAAGAAAAGGAACAAGTCCTTTCCCTAAACATAACAGAAAAACAAACAAACAAACAAAAAACCTCTCTAAGCAGACTGTGACCCCAGCTGATAGCTGATATCATCCCACCTGGGGACATGTCTTTTTAGGAGCTTCTCTCTCTCTCTCTCTCTCTCTCTCTCTCTCTCTCTCTCTCTCTCTCTCTCTCTCTCTTCTTCTGTGTGTGTGTGTGTGTGTGTGTGTGTGTGTGTGTGTGTGTGTGTGTGTGTCTTTTCCCTGACAATAAAATCTGGCTGAGTGCTGATACCTTGATTTTCCGGTCTTTTTATACCTTACACGGGGAAGAAAAGAACCACAACCCTAGAGGACATCATCCTTGAACCCCAGTTTAGTAGTGTTAATGTTGTGGAACCTTGAAAAGACAAGTCTGTAGGGAAGTCATTAGATACTGGCTTCCACCGTCATGAGTGGATCCATGCCCATTCCTGGGGCCTTACTGATTTCAGGTAAGTGAGTTCAGTTTCACAAGAATGGATTTTTCTAAAAAGTGAGTCAGGCTCATCCCTGGTTTTCTTCTTGTCCTGTCAAATAGTGTCTTACACACACACACACACACACACACACACATGCTCTATACCTGGGTCAGATGCAGAGCTGTAGGCTGAATAAACTCCTTTTCTATATCAAGTACCCAATATTCAGTATTTTGTTATAGCAATAGAAAATTAATATATTCTCCTATAAAATCAGCTTAGTAATAACAGCATATTTGATTGTGTAAGTAAAGGTATTAATGACCTATTTGAGAAGTTTAAACAAGTGAGATTTTCTATTATTAATAGATGATTTGTGCAAAGTAATCAGAGGCACAACTGAAAAATGAGTCTTTCCTTTTATCTAGGGTAACTTCAAGGATACCATAAGTACTTGCTAATATTTTCTAGCACATGAAATAGCATGATTACAAATAATTACAGGCAGCTACTTTGGCCCACAGTTCTCCACCCATTGAGATTAATGAGATGTTCAAATCTCTCTGTCCTGAATGGGGGACAGACTAAAAGAGCAAAACTTCTTTTGTCTGTCAACATTTCAGCCAAAAGCTAGATGCTAAACATGATATTCTAAGTTGCCTAGAATCATGGGAACTTGTCAGACATTGCCTCTATGGGTTTCAAGCTTCATCCTCAGATTTACTTTGTCCTTGCTGTGTTGCTAACTTTGGAGAGATTTCTAAATTGATTTTACTCCTCTTTCAGTCTTAGTTTTTTCCAATTCAGAAGGGGTTTTGTATTGATTCTTGGAGACCATTTTTTGTCTTCTTGCAATGCCTACTTCAAAACCGCGAGTTTGGCTCTCCTCTTTGTTTATCTGTACTCCAAAGTTCATCTGTACTTTTTCCTCTTTCTCTTCATTTTGTGTGAGAAGTTCACCTTTCTCTTTCATACTAGTGATTTCAATGAGTTGGGTGCAGTCTACTCACGGTGGTTCCCACTAGTTTTCCCATTTCATGATAGTGTTACTCAAGAGACAACTTCGTTATCACCTCCCCCATTCCCTGTGTCATCTTATTCTGCTAGTTTCTCAGGATGTCCATCTTGGCCTAATTTATATGGTACTAATTCATTCTAGAACAATTTTAAAGTTTTCTGTGCTTTCTCTATGTATGTATGTATGTATGTATATGTATGTATATATTTGGGAAATATATTTATTTATTTACTTTAGATACTTTGCAGAGTTCCCACATGATCTCATATAAATCATGTAATGCCGGATGTATCTAGTACTGCTACTCTGAACATTTGCTTCATGTTTTCTGGTCTTCTGTGGGTTTATTCTCTAAGATTCACTTGAACTATGGTTTGAGGTGGAAGGGTGCTTGGCGATCTTTCAGCTTGGCTTCACACCTACATGAATTCTCGGAGATATCCAGCTATGCTCTCCTAAAATTTTATTAGTTAGCTCTGATCATTTCCTTGGCCTGGGGGAGGTATTCCCTGTTCAGGGGGGAAGACTTTTAACCTTGAGCTTTGGTACCAGGCTCCATCAGATTCAGTCAATACTTGTTCTTAAGTTTGCCCATGTTGCTCTTCTCTCCTCCAAGACAGAAGAGGACTTCCTACAGTCTCTACTGAAGTGAATACAGAACGAAAATTATCAGAATTTGCCTGACCCCTTTTCTTTCCACTGAATTGACTTTGTACAGCTGGTGCCTAGCTAGGCAATAATAAGAAAAGGCACACATTTTCTTCATTCTTCATGATATAGTTTAAGATTTATTTTATATTTTATATTTATATAGAATATAAATGTTTATATATATTCAAACTATATATTTTAAAAATTATATTCATACTTTTTAAAATTCTGTCTTATAAGTAATTGCCAATTTCTGGGGCAGTTTCTGATGGCAAATTTTTATAGCATTTGTTAGTTTGTTTTAATAAATGAGCATGTCTTTTCTTGTTCAGTTAAGTATTAGAAATTCCATGTTCCAACCTCACTCCATCATTTTTCCTATCCTATACTCTTTGTGTTCTTATTTTCTGTTGATGAAACATGCAACATCTATTTATTGAGCACCCATTTAGCCCCAAGAATTTCACTCATACTTCTTTAGACCAAAGGAGAAAAAAGATTTCCATGATTTGAAATGGATTGATCTCTTCCTTCAAACTTTGCAAACTACAGAGTCTAACACTTTTGATTTTATGCTTTAGTAACTCATGAACTCTTAAGCTTTCTAGTCAATTGACTTCATAAGCCATGGATGGTACTTCCTCTCATCCTCTCCAAACACTTTGACAAATGCAAAAAGGTCTCCCTACTAGATACAAGATATATTTATATTCAAAGAGATGTAGAAGTAGCACCACAAATAACTAAGTAATGCAAGCCCTGGAGACACTGCTTGCTTCTGGTAGGACTTCTTAGAAAAGAAGAAAGTCAATGAGATACCATTTCTTAACTCAGTAGCATCGGTGACTTGTTTATCCTTTCACTGCTCAGCTCTCAGCAGCATCCCTTCACCCCCTGCAAACATTTAGGTGTAGTAACCAGAACTGACATGATGTCATTATCCCCTTAGGCCTTGTCTACTCCAAGTAGTGGTGGGAGAAGGTGACATGACCATTAACTTTGTGTCTTGCTTGTGTAAAGGAGATTGTCAATAATGAACATGACTGGCAGTCTCTTCAATTCACAGTGAGCAGATCTGGAGATGTTGTCAAGCAACATAACACTTTCCAAATTGAGTTCTGCCAAGCATGCATCTGAGTGCATGGCTGGTCTGTGAAACTGTAATGTTTGTAAAGCAGAGAGACATATAGCATCTGAACTTTAATGCAAAAATATTTTGCATAGCAATTTCTCACTATTGATAATATTTGATGACAATTACACTCTGTTTTCTAATACCTAATGGCACACTTCAATGATCCCCAATCTCCTCTTTAAGCGATAGTTCTCTCTAAAGGCTTACCTCTGTGTCCCCTCTTGCTTTGGCACTTTTAATGGTATTTTGACTCTGATGACTTACTGAGGCCCTGGAACATGCATTTGTCTGCATGAGGTCCTGCGGTGTCTCTCTTCAGATTCTTTTCTCTAGGAAGGAGTACATATTGATGGGTCTTGAAAAATGGGACACAATTTATCATCTTTTAAGTCAGCCAAATGGGATGTCTTCCTCTGCTAGACACATAACCAGAATAGAGGTGACATTCTCAAAATAGAAGGGATTTAGGATTTCTAGGTACAGTATCAACATTTTGTTTCAAGATTCAAAGAATTGATTGCATTTTTTTGTATTTTGTTCTTTGAATTGGTCTTGAGGTTGCGTTCATGAGAATGAACATCAACTCCTACTCTGTCCCATGGGGGCCCAATGGGTTGTTGAGTATGTTTATGTATAGGCCAGAAGATGGTGTCAGATCCCCTGAAGCTACACAAGTCCTTTGGGAGAGTAATACATGCTCTTAACCACTGACCCATCTCTTCAGCCCCTCGTAGGATATTTCTTAACCCGCTATTATACTAATGTCTAGGTATCTGATCTATGACTACATATATCTCTCCCAAGAAATGTGTACGTACTGAGAGGCTATTCTCTCACTCTGTTCCATTTGTTCCTACTAAGCCAGTCTTTAGAAGACTCTTAACCAGGAAAGACACTATTTAGATGTATTGGCCAGATAAAACTCAAGCACAATCTCAAATAAAAGGCATAATTTATTACTTCCAAGTCCCAGAGAGAGGATAACCCCCTTTCTGGGCCAGTGAGGCAAAATGTATGATCAACCAGTAAGCAGGGAACCTCATGTGGGGATACCTATGAGACTGAGCTTTTTCTAGGGTTTTCATGTAGAGAGCCGTAAATGGTGCACATAAATCAAGCTGTCACAAAACCTGTATGGTCCTCCTACAAGTGTGAGGTGGTGCTACTGTGTCTATGCAGCCCATGTAGTGTGTGTGGATGAATGGGGGATTAAAGGAGATTTTATCTAGCTGTCCTGTAGAGAATTGGTCCCCAAGGGAAAATTATATAAGACATCAAAGCACAGAAAAGAGGAAGACAACTACAAATTGTATGAAGAGAGACTAAGTCCACTGCTACCATGAAGAAGTTCAATTCATTCTCAAAGTGGTGGAAAGGCAGCATAAAAGTAAGAGTTCCCTAATCCAGGCTCAAGTATAAATACTGTGAGTGGATAACCATTAAATTCCCATAATGCCTAGGTAAATGATATATAGCCATCTGCCACTCTTTACATACAGCATCTATACATTCTTCTCCTGAGAATGAATGTTCACTTTCCAAAGAGAAACCAAATTCTCCCCTGCTTTATGCCTAGACTTCATAAAAGGAACATATGGTTAAATCTTAATTTAAATGTATTTTGATACAACCAGCCTAACACAACAGCTGGCCACTCTCCATGCTTGGCTCCTGAAGGGTTATTTCCAACTGGAATTATACCAGGTACCTGATGGGGGAAGTCCTGTGTATATGTTAATAAAACACTGTCTGGCCAATAGGAATCAAGATAGGTGGGGCTAGGAGTCCAGGAGGATTCTGGGAAGGAGAAACACAAGAGAGTTCGAGATGTAACCGCCATGGGGTAGGACACCCGGAACTATTCTCCAGTAAGAGAAATACTTAGATTAACAATTATGGGGTAATTACTTAAGTCAGAGCTAGCCAGTAAGAAACAAGCAAGGCCAACAGCTTCATAATTAATATAGCCTCCTGTGTGTTTATTTGGGGACTACAAAGCGGCAGAGCCCAGGCAACTGGCAGGGAAAAAACAAAGCGGCTTGCAAAGAAAAAGCTTCTTATAACAGGTACCTGATGCTTTTGTGAGGTCTGAACCCAGAATTAACATAGCCAGGGCTGTAACAGGATATTTCTTTTATAGGAATAATAGAAAGTAGAATTAGAGGAATAGTTTGAATGGAGAGTTGAGAAAAGGACCAAAATCAGTCAATGCATACATTCTGATTTGGTTATAAAACATGGGGCCTCAAGCAACAGAAGTTGGAACATACTTGTGAGATATCCATATATACACACATGCATACATGAATACATGACATAAATATGAAATTAAAAGTCAAAAGTATTATCTAAGCAGTCACCAAAACAGGTTTCTGTTTCTTAAAGCTAGGCCTTTTCTCCTTTTTGCATCATATTTAAATACATCAGCTTCATTTAAATACAAACACCCCATATCCACATTCCACATAGTGACACCTAGCCTATACAATTCCATAGAAATGAACCACGCATCCATAGAAAAGGTTCATTTGCTTATGTTGTTGCCAGATACTATAAGCACCATAACAGGAATCATAGGAAATGAAGGAAGGTGTGGTGATACATTGCTTTCGATTTATATAAACCTTTGGGGATCAAAATCGCAAAGCATCCATGCTAGTTAGTCATAGAACCTAGGTACTAACCTTAATACCAGGACTCCGGAGAAAGGCAAGTGGATCTCTGAGTCCAGTACCATCCCGGGCTGCCTGAGAGTGAATCAGAGCTCACAGCTTTAATAACTATTTCAATATGATCATGTAAGATCAGTCACCTTCTTATCTTCCAGGCTCAAGAAAATTATTTAGATTGAAAGAATTTAATCCACCTAGATTTCTATCAGCAATTGTTTTCATTGTGATAACTTTCTTTCATCTTTGATTTTGTCTTTGAGATAGAATGCAGGCTGGCCTACTGCTATTGGTCCTCCTGTCTGCACTGCCTGAGCATCACTGTGTTCAGCTTCTGGTACTATTTTGATTCACAGATATTTTATGCTTTGTTCTGTCTGTTTCTCTCCCTCCCTCTCCCTCCATCTTATGTTTATATTCACTCTTGCATTTTGCTTTTTGTCCTTTTCATTCTCTCTCCCATCAAATTCTATGCATGAGAGAAATACTCTATCCTTTTGTTTTTGGCTTACTTCCCTTAATCTGGTACAGTTTAGTTCTATTCATTTCCCTGCAGATGACTACACTTTGTTCCTTTTATTGCTGTAGGGAGCCATACTATATATATGTACCACATTTTCTTTATTCACTCACCTGTTGACAGACACTTGTGCTGATTCCATAATGTAGCTATTACAGACAGTGTTGTGATTAACACAAGCATGTGATAGTTTTGTGGTATGCTGCCTTCGGTTCCTTGAGGTATATTTCCAGAAGTGACAATGCTATATTGAATGAGCTCTCTTTTAAATTAGTTGAAGGACCTCCATACAAATTTTCATTGTGACTGGTTGAATTTATACTCCCACCAGCAAGACACAAGGGTCCTGAGCATTGGTTCTTGTTTTCTAGATGAAATCCACTCTAACTACAATGAGATGAAACTTCAATGTACTTTTGAATTGCATTTCCTGCATGGCAAATAATATTACATTTTTAGGCTTCATTTATTGAGCTTTCTTTTGTCAACATATCCTTTTTTATCAGACTTTCTCATCAGAAAATTTCTCATCTAAATCTTGAATGGAGGTATTTCTTTTATTCGTCTGCTAATTTGTATCTTCTTTGAAGTCACTGGTCACTTCTTCAATTAGACTTGTATCTGGAATCACAATCAGTTTGATGTCTTTGGATCCAGTTATTGAAAGAGAGTCATGTTATCTTTATATTTCATATTATGTTTCTATATTGCAATATGAACATCTCTGGGCATGAGAGTTTCTTCTAGCTTTAAGTGGGTGATTCCTTAATGCATAGTAGCCCCACTACAACTTAGAGAAGAGAAAACAGTCAGTATAAACAGCACCAATACAAAACTAAACAGCTATTTAAATATAGTAGGGAGCAAAACAATTGGGAATAACAGCTACATGAGTAATAAGATATAAAAGAAAGGAGCTAAGACAATATTAACAGGGACACTAGTGAAAAAGTAATAAAAAGGAGTAGCAAGAAAACAGAAAAAGAGTGAAGAGGTAAGCAAGATAAGGTGAAGGAAAGCACATGGGATGAAGGTATAAAATAGCATGAGGGAAACCAAAGTAAAACACAGACAAAACACAAAAAGAACAGTCCTTTGCTGATACCAGTAGAGATGCCTTCTTTCCCTCTCATTTTGGACTTCCCTAGAGGAGAGGGGAAGGGTTGAGCATGTGTGGTCATTTTCTTATTTAGGCTCCACTAGGTAAAACAGAAAGGGTTCCCATCAGCAACGTGTTCTCCTTACTTCACATCCTCTCCAGTATAAGATGCATCAGATTTTTTTTAACCTTGGCAATATGACAGGTGTAAGATAGTATCTCAAAGTGGATTTGATTTGCATTTCTCTAAGGATGCTGAGCATTTCCTTAAGTGTCTTTTGGTCACTTGAGATTCCTCTGAGAGGCATCTGTTTAGATCTGTATCCCATTTTCTATTGGATTTTTTTGGTCTTTTGATGTTGAGTTTCTTGAGTTCTTTGTGTGTTTTAGAGATCAGTCCTTTGTCAGATGCGGTGTTTGTGAGATATTTTCCTATTCTGTTGACTGCCTTTTTGTCTTGTTGACTGTGTTCTTGGCTTTACAGAAAATTTTCAGTTTCAGGAAGTTCCATTGTTGGTTTTAATGTCTGCTACTGGGGTTACATTTAGGAAGTATGAAAATCAGTATGACAGTTTCTCAGAAAACTGGGAATCAATCTACCTCAAGACCTAGCTATACCAATTTTGGACATATACACAAAGGATACACATATCACAAGGACACATGCTCAACTATATTCATAGCAGCATTATTTGTAACAGGCACAAGCTGGAAAAAACCTAGATGGCCCTCAATTGAAGGATGGATAAGGAAAATGTGGTACATTTACACAGTAGAGTGCTACTCAGTGGTAAAAAAAACAAACAAAAAAGAATGACATCTTGAAATTTACAGTCAAATGGATGGAACTAGAAAAAGCCATCCTGAGTGACGTAACCCAGATCTAGAAAGACAAATATAATATGTACTCACTCATAAGTGGATTTTAGACATAAAGCAAAGGACAACCAGCCACAACCCCAGAGAACCTAGGCAACAAAGAGGACCCTAAGAGAAATATACAAGGATACACCTAGGAAAAGGAAAAAGACAAGATCTTCTGAGTAAATTCAGAGAATGAGGAATGGGGGAGAGAGTGGAAGGGGAGAGGGAGGAAAGAAGGGGAGTGAGGGAAAAAAGTACAGCTCAATTAAAAAAGGAACTACAGAAAGGACTGTACAGAGCCTGAGCACCACCCACTCTGCCTTGATGGCAATATGTGTGAACTAAGTATGCTGCTGAGCAGTGATCTGTACATGCCTCTGTAATGCTGAGTGTGAAGAAGATTCACAAAGTTTGCCAGTGAGCCCATGGACTGCCTGACTGGATGTTTCCTGTCACCAGAGACACCCTGTCAGTGTGCACATCGGTGTCCAAAATTACCAAGCAGAAAATGCTTGTCCACCAAATGTTTCTGGGACTGTGGGAGCAGCACAGGTGCACTGAGGGGCCTGGGAAAGATGTGGGCATTTTGTGATCCTTGTCCACTGGTCACCCTCAACCTCCCAGAGGCAAAGCCATAATGGTTCTCAAATGAAAGTACCCTCCACTTCCCTCTTCCTTAGAGTCCACACTTCCCATCATTCAGCTATCTATGAAGCAGTATCCAAACTACAGCCAATTTCCTTGGCTCCATACTTACTCTTAGACTAAGTTCCTTGTTGGATCATGGGAAGGGCATTGTGACTTTAAAATATAAGAAAAAATGCACAAGTTTCAGATTGTAAAAGTCATCCTTTCGTGGTAGGTGACCCACAGCATGGAAGCTCCATGCTGGAAAGACTTTCCTGGCATGTGTGTTTGCTGCATAGATCACAGCACAGTCCTCTTGCCTTAAACTGCTGTTTCTGATTATGAGAATTTGTGTCCATGGTGATCTCTCTCTCTCTCTCTGTCCCTTTTGGAGACTTTTTTCCTTCTGTTTCTGTCTTATTTACTTTTCCATTTCTGTGATAAAACACCACTAGCAAGGCAATTTATAGGGGGAAAGGGTTATTTGAAGCTTATGATTCCAGAGAGATGAGAGTCCATCACCACCACAGTGAGGAGCACGGCAGCAGACAGACATAGCACTGGAGCAGCAGCTAAGAGTTCACATATTGATCCTAAACAGGAAGCAGAGACAGAGAGAGCTAATTCAAAATAATGGGAGTCTTTTGGAACCTAGAATCCCTGGTGGCATACTTCCAGCTAGGCCTAATCCTACTCCTCCCCAAACAGTCACCAACTGAGGATCAAGTTTTCAAATGCCCAAGACTTATAGGTGGCATCTAATTCAAACCACCATACTTACCCTGTTGCCAAGTGTCAGATGATAGAGCTCTTTGCTTCTTTAACCTGCTCTGTGCCACTGTTTTTTCTCTGTACCCACCTCTCCCTGAAGTCATGCTGTAGGTATCCAGTGTGCATGCTTAATCCACCTTCTTTCTTCCTCTCTAGATTATGCTTTTTATGAATGAATTATTCCCCATTTGGATACCCGTGTCTTTGGAAGTCACTGCGATTTCATATACACTATTATTATTTCTTCAGATGTTCCTTCTCATCCCTATGACAAATACCAGACCAATAAAAATTTCAAGGATGAGCAGTTTGTTTTGGTGCACAGTTTCAGAATTTGGTTATAGTCATTTGGTGCTATCAATTCTGGGCCTGTGGATGGAAAAGAAGAAAATATGAGCAAGAAGGAGACAGAGACCTACTTCCTTCAACAAGGCTCCACC
Organism: Mesocricetus auratus; assembly: GCF_017639785.1. Taxonomy (NCBI): domain Eukaryota; kingdom Metazoa; phylum Chordata; class Mammalia; order Rodentia; family Cricetidae; genus Mesocricetus; species Mesocricetus auratus. The sequence continues at coordinate 36,897,373 of NW_024429197.1, forward strand.
CCATAGTATTCACCATCTTCCAGTAGTATCATCAAATGATGAAATAATAATAGATCAACCCATTGGTCATTGACAATCTTCCTAATCCAATCGCTTTGATACAGGAGGAAGGAATATTTCATATCAAAATCACAATAGGTTTTGTGAAAACCCACCCTCTTTGTCTTTCATTATGTGATGTCTAGTATCCATACATAAAATGCAAGTCTTAGTTCCTCTGTCAGCAATCTGTGATGTAATATACTCATGCCACATCTTCCCTCCCTGGGAGACAATAACAGACTCAAAAACTGATTCTACCCAAGGCTGGCTTGGTGAACTAATAAACTTTATTGGAGGTATATACAGGAACATGAGCAACTTTAGGGCAACTAAACCACTGAAGAGTGTCATTCCTCTCAGCAAGTTATTATTTCTATCACCGTGGGGAGGGACCCCATGAGTCTTCCAGGCTTTACAAGCTTCCTGAGTTTTGTGGGCCTTTCTCCTTCCTTCAGAAGGGAAAGTTTCAACTCTAAGCAAATAGCTTCATAACCAAGAGATGTATCATGGAGGCTCTCTCAACATGATAATTCTCTTAGACATTAAATAGCAGAAAGCATTTCCTAAGAATTCAACTTTAAGTGCAGTTAGAAGATGGTACATATAAATACAAAACAGTAGTCACCAAATAATGTTTTTAAAAATATCTTGATTTTTAGCAAACAGATCTTTAGTCTCAAAATGCTTTATTTCCTTGTAAAACAGTAGCTAAATCCCTAATTAGCAGTAGACAAGTGATCTCATTATTTCTAATGAGAAGAAGTACATAAAACAAGAGCACACAAAAAGAATTTAGAAAGTCATACAGCAGTTTTGGTTTCTAATTAACTGGAAGTATTCAGATGCAGTTAAGGGAGTCTCACTACAAACTTGATGCTTCCGATCCCAAACTAAAAGGAACAGAAAAGTCATGGTCATTAAAATTGTTGTAATGTCATTTTTTATTGTAGGTTATCTTCTCTGAACTCTGTCATTCTCTGAAAATACTGATGTTAAACTACAGTATTTACTTGGATTCAGAATAAACCAGGTGGTAAAAAATTGCAAATCCAGGGCCTAAAGAAATGGTTCACTGGTTAAGAACATTTGCTGCTCTTCCAGAGGACCAGGGTTGGGTGATTCACACAGTCTGTAACTCTAGTTCCAGAAGATCTGAAGCCCTCTGCTAGCCTCTATGAGCACTGCACACATGTTGTACACAGACATAGATGCAAACACCCAGGCACATGAAATAAAATAGTCTACATGCTCTTTTTTATATGTAGGTCTATTTTTAATTTTAATTTTTTATTATTTATTTTTAAGTTTAAATTTAGATTAGAAACGAGGGTGCTTCACAAGTCAGTTCCAAGTCCCTCTCCCTTTCCCTCCCCTCCTCCCGTGCTCTCCCCCCAATCCCCCCAATTATCCCCTCATTTCCCAAGGGAGGGTTAGGCCCTCCATGGGGGTGTCCATAGTCTGTCATTTCATCCAGGGCAGGGCCTAGACCCTCCACCAAGTGTTCAGGGTGAGAGTGCATCTACATTGTTGGATGGGAGTCCAAAGTCCATGTGTATACTTGGGATGAATACTGATCTACTGCCCAAGGCTCAATAGATTAACTAGGCCACCTCACTAACAACCACATTCAGGGCTTCTTGATCAGCCCCATGCTGGATTCCCAGGCTGATGCCTGGGATTCAAGAGTTAACCTTTGTCAGGTCAGCTGTTTCTGGGGGTTAAACCAGCCCAGTCTTAATCCCTTTCGTCATCAGTCTTCCCTCTCTGTTACTGGCTTTCTGGAGTTCAGCTCAGTGCTTAGCCATGGGAGTCTGCCTCTTCTTCCATCAGCCACTAAATGAAGTTTCTGTTTCCCAGACTCTCTGGCCATGGGATTGTAGGCTGGCACTCCCCAGATCTATATCTAAAATCCATATATGAGAGAGTACATGCCATGTTTCTCTTTTTGTGACTGTGTTACCTCACTCAGGATGGTTTCTTCTAGTGTCATCCATTTGCCTGCAAATCTCAGCATTCTTTTGTTTTTATCTGCTGAATCGTACTCCATTATGTAAATATACCACATTGTCTCTATCCACTCTTCGGTTGAGGGGTATCTAGGTTGCTTCCAAGTTCTGGCTATTACAAATAATGCTGCTATGAACATAGTTGAGCAGACATCCTTGTTGTATGAATGGGCATCTCTTGGATATATGCCTCAGTGTGGAGCTGCTGGGTCTTGCGGTATGTTTATTCCCATTTTTCTGAGGAATCTTCATACTGACTTCCAAAGTGGCTGAACAAGTTGGCACTCCCACCAGCAATGGAGGAGTGTTCCCCTTTCACCACATCCTCTCCAGAATAAATTGTCATTGGTGTTTTTGATTTTAGCCATTCTGACAGGAGTGAGATGGTATCTCAGAGTTGTTTTGATTTGCATTTCCCGGATGGCTAAGGATGTTGAGCACTTTCTCAAGTGCCTCTCAGCCATTTTAGACTCCTCTGTTGAAAATTCTCCATTTAATTCTGCAGCCCACTTTTTAATTGGATCCTTTGGTGTGTTGGAGACTTGCTTCTAGAGTTCTTTGTAACTTTGTAAAATTTGGAGATCAACCCTCTGTTAGATGTGGGATTAGTGAATATTTTTCCCATTCTTTAGGCTGCGTTTTTGTCTTGCTGACTGTGTCCTTTGCCTTACGGAAGCTTCTCAGTTTCAGGAGGTCCCATTTATTAATTGTTGATCTTACTGTCTGTGTTAGTGGTATTATGTTCAGGAAGCTGTCTCCTGTACCAATTCGTTCAAGGGTACCACCCACTTTTTCTTCTAATAGTTTCAGTGTGGCTGGATTTATGTTGAGGTCTTTGATCCATTTTGACTTAAGCATTATGCATGGCGTTAAACATGGATCGGCCGGGCGTTGGGGGCGCATGCCTTTAATCCCAGCACTCAGGAGGCAGAGGCAGGCGGATCTCTGTGAGTTCGAGGCCAGCCTGGTCTACAAAGTGAGTTCCAGGACAGCCTCCAAAGCTACAGAGAAACCCTGTCTCAAAAACCAAAAAAAAAAAACATGAATCGGTCCACATTCTTCTACATGCCAGCCTCCAGTTATGCCAGCACTATTAGTTGAAGATGCTTTCTTTCTTCCATTGCATATTTTTAGCTTCTTTGTCAAAGATCAGATGTTCATACATGTGTGGGTTAATATCCGGGTTTTCAATTTGATTCCATTGGTCTACCTTTCTATTTTTGTGCCAATACCAAGCTGTTTTCTGGACTATAGCTCTATAATAGAGCTTGAGGTCAGGGATGGTGATGCCTCCAGACGTTGCCTTGTTGAACAGGGTTGTTTGGGCTATTCTGTGTCTTTTGTTTTTCAATACAAAATTGATTATTGTTCTTTCAAGGTCTGGAAAGAATTGTGCTGGGATTTTAATGGGAATTGCATTGAATCTGTAGATCGTTTTGGCAGGATTGCCACTTTTACTACCTATCCTATTAATCCTACCTATCCAAGAGCATGGGGGATCTTTCCATTTTCTGAGGGCTTCTTTAATTTCTTTCTTTAAAGATGCAAAGTACTTGTGATACAAGTTTTCACTTGTTTGGTTAGCGTTACCCTAAGGTATTTTATGTTGTTTGTGGCAATTGTGAAGGGTGATGTTTCTCTGATTTCTTTCTCAGCCCTTTTATCATCTGTATATAGTAGGGCTACTGATTTTCTTGAGTTGATTTTGTAGCCTGCCACTTTGCTGAAGGTGTTAATCAGCTGTAAGTGTTCCCTGGTAGAGTTCTTTGGGTCATTTATGTAAACTATCATATCATCTGCAAATAGTGAAAGTTTGACCTCTTCCTTCCCAATTTGTATCCCCTTGATCCCACTTTGTTTTCATATGGCAATGGCTAGAATTTCGAGTACCATGTTGAAAAGGTATGGAGAGAGTGGACTGCATTGTTTTGTTCCTGATTTTAGAGGAATTGTGTTGAGTTTCTGTCCATTTAGTTTGATGTTGGCTGTTGGTTTACTGTATATAGCTTTTATTATGTTAAAGTATGTCCCTCTTATCACAGGTATCTCCAAGGACTTTATTATGAAGGGGTGTTGGATTTTGTCAAAGGCTTTTTCAGCATCTAGTGAGATGATCATGTGATTTTTGTTTTCCAGCTTGTTTATATGGTGGATTACATTGATGGATTTTTGTATATTGAACCATCCCTGCATCCCTGGGATGAAACCTACTTGATCGTGGTGAATGATTGTTTTGATGTGTTCTTGGATCCAATTTGCCAGTATTTTATTGAGTATTTTTGCATCAGTGTTCATGAGGGATATTGGTCTGAAGTTCTCTTTCTTAGTTGTGTCTTTGTGTGGCTTGGGGATCAAGGTTATTGCAGCCTCATAGAAAGACCCTTCTGCTTCTATTGTGTGGAATATTTGAAAAGAATTAGTATAAGCTGTTCTTTGAATTTCTGGTAGAATTCTGCACTGAGGCCATCTGGACCTGGGGTTTTTTTGGTTGAGAGACTTTTGATGACTGCTTCCATTTCCAGAGGGGTTATAGGTCTATTTAAATTGCTTATCTGTTCTTGATTTAGTTTTGGCAAGTGATAGCTATCCAGGAAGTCGTCCATTTCCTTTAAATTTTCGAATTTTGTGGAGTACGGGTTTTGAAAGTATGCCCTGATGATTCTCTCGATTTCCTCAAGTTCTGTTGTTATGTCCCCCTTTTCATTTCTGATTTTGTTAATTTGCATGTTCACACTCTGCTGTTTGGTAAGTTTGGACAAAGGTTTGTCTATCTTGTTGATTTTCTCAAAGAACCAATTCTTTGTCGCATTGATTCTTTTTCTTGTTTTCCTAGTTTCTACTTTATTGATTCAGCCCTCAATTTGATTATTTCCTGGCATCTACTCCTCCTGGGGGAGTTTGCTTCTTTGTGTTCTAGAGCTTTCAGCTGTGCTCTTAATTCTCTAGTATAACTGTTCTCTGGTTTCTTCTTGTGGGCACTTAGTGCTATGAACTTCCCCCGTAGCACTGCTTTCAAGTGTCCCCTAGGTTTGGGTATGTTGTATCTTCATTCTCATTGAATTCTAGGAATTCTTTAATTTCTTTTTTTTATTTCTTCTTTGACCCAGGAATGGTGCAGTTGTGTATTATTTAATTTCCATGAGTTTGTAGGTTTTCTGCAATTTGTGTTGTTGTTGAATTCTAATTTTAAAGCATGGTGGTCTGATAAGATGCATGGAGTTATTCCAATTTTTTATAACTGCTGAGGTTTGATATGTTGCCAAGTATGTGGTCGATTTTTGAGAAGGTTCCGTGTGGTGGTGAGAAGAAGGTATATTCTTTTTTATGTGGATGAAATATTCTATAGATATCTGTTAATCCCAGTTGGATCGTTACTTCTATTAGACCCTTTGCTTATTTGTTGAGTTTCTGTCTGGTATTCCTGTCTAGTGGTGAGATCTCCCACTATAACTGTGTGGGGCTTTATATGTCATTTAAGTTTTAGTAATGTTTCTTTTACAAATGTGGATGCCTTTGTATTTAGGGCATAGATGTTCAGGATAGGCACTTCATCTTGGTGGATTTTGCCTGTGATGGGTATGTAATGCCCTCCTTCATCTCTTTTGATTGATTTTTTTAAAAGTCTAGTTTGTTAGATATTAGGATTGCTACCCCTGTTTTTTCTTGGGTCTATTTGATTGGAAAAAATTTTCCCAACCTTTAACTCTCAGGTAATGTCTGTCTTTGAGGGTGAGGTGTGTTTCTTGCATGCAGCAGAAGGAAGGGTTCTGTCTTCGAATCCATTCTGCTAACCTGTGTCTTTTTATGGGTGAGTTAAGGCCATTAGTGTTGAGGCATATTAATTCTTCTTTGATTTGCAATGGTTGTTTTTGGTGATATTATGTGTGGAATTTCTCCCCTTTGTTCTTTTGGCTGTTGGTAGAGAGGGGTCCTCTAATGCCTATGTTTTTCTGGTTGTAGTTAACGACCTTGGGTTGGAGTTTTCCTTCCAAAACTTTCTGTAGGGCTGGGTTAGTGGATACGTATTGCTTGAATCTAGTTTTGTCATGGAATATCTTGTTTTCTCCATCTATAGTGATTGAGAGCTTTGCCGGATATAGTAGTCTGGGCTGGCATCCATGGTCTCTTAGTGTAGGTATAATATCTATCCAGGACCTTCTGGCGTTCAGTGTTTCCATCGAGAAGTCAGGTGTATTTCTCGTAGGTCTGCCTTTATATGTTACTTGGCCTTTTTCCTTAGCTGCTCTTAATATTCTTTCTTTATTCTGTATATTTGGGGTTTTCATTATTATGTGGCGAGGGGACGTTGTTTGTGGTCCACTCTATTTGGTGTTCTGTAGGCTTCTTGCACCTTCATTGGCATGTCTTTCTTCAGGTTGGGAAAGGTTTATTCTATGATTTTGTTGAATATGTCTTCTGCCCCTTTGAGTTGGTTTTTTCCTTCTTCTATACCTATTATTCTTAGGTTTTGTCTTTTCATGGTGTCCCATATTTCCTGGATGTTTTGTGTTAAGGATTTATTGGACTTAAGATTTTCTTTGGTTGATGAATCCATTTCTCCTAGTGTATCTTCAACACTTGAGATTCTCTCTTCCATCTCTTCTGTTGGTAATGCTTGTATCGGTAGTACCTGACTGCTTGCCCAGCTTTTCTATTTCCTGCCTTTCTTAAAATTTTGTGTTTTTTTTGTCTCCATTTCAGTTTTCAACTCTTGCAGTATTTGTATTGTTTCTTGCAATTTTTGGTTTATCTTTTTGTCCATTTGTTGCCTTTTATGAATTTTTTGGTTTGTTCTTTCTTCTATTTCTTGCATTTTTTGGTTTGCTTTTTCTTCCATTTCTTGCATTTTTTGCTTTGTTGCTTCTTCCATTTCTTTCATTTTTTGCTTTGTTTTTTCTTCCATTTCTTGCATTTTTGCTTTGTTTCTTCTTCCATTTCTTGCCTTTTTTGGTTTTTTCTTCTTCCAATTCTTCCTTTTTTGCTTTGTTTTTTCCTCCATTTCCTGCATTTTTTGCTTTATTTCTTCTTCCATTTCTTTCATTTTTTGCTTCCTTTCTTCTTCTATTTCCTGCCTTTTTTGGTTTGTTTTTTCTTCTATTTCTTGCATTTTTTGGTTTGTTTTTTCTTCTATTGCTTGCATTTTTTGGTTTGTTTTTTCTTCCATTTATTTGAGTGATTTTCCTATATCCTCTTTTAGGTCCTCTATCATTTTCATGAAAGTGGTTTTAAGGTCATTCTCTTCTGCTTTGTTTGCATTGGAATGGTGTGGAGTCTCTAGAATCTGGTGGTGTCATATTTGTTTTTCTGTTGCTGAGTGTGTTTTTCTATTGCTTCTTTCCCTTCTTTTCATCTAGTCGGTGCAGAAAGAGCCCCTTACTGGTCTGGTCATTAGGGGACCTGAGTTCCCTTTTGTTGGGTGCTAGCAAGTCCAATAATCTGGTAGTTTTTCTATTCCTTGTCCTTGTTCTGGTCCTGGTCTTGCTGGAACATCTGGTCCCCTGGTCTCCCTGGATCTGCTAGTTTCCTGGTCTAGTTGGTGGAAGAGACGTCCTGGAGTCTGGGGTGCTTGGTTCCCACTGGGATTGGAAGCTCAGTGCAGTTCCCAGGTGATCCCCAGGCACTGGAACACAGGCCCAGATGATGGGTTTGTTGTATCTGATCCCGCTGGAACACTACATGCTGTTTTATACCTGAGAATTCTATCTCTATATAAGTTTGGATGAATCCTTTTTATTTTGTTTTGCTCTAGGCATATTATTTAGGAGTAGACTCGTAACTTCTCTTTAAGTAAATGACAATGTCCTAGCTTCTCCACTGTGGTATGATAAAGACCAGTGGTTTTCTTAATATTTATGGTTACATACTTGTTAAACTTAACATTATTTGATCTGTTTGCTATATAAATTAGTCTTTTTTTAATATACCAACAATACTAACTTAATTTTCTGCTCTTCCATCAGAACTTTACCACCTACCAAAGCTATCCCATTTCCCTAACTGATCTTCAAACAGGGACATGTATCTGCCCTAGAGTACCTAACACTTAAACTGTATGATCACTGGTAGCAGCAAGGAATCAGTTTTCTGGTCCCAAACTTCTTCATTTATCTCTTCCTATCACCTTATAGCTGTGGTTCTCAACCTCTGGATCAAGATGCCCCTAGAGGTTGAATGACTCTATTACCGGGGTCCTCGAAGATCATTGGAAAACACAGAATTACAGCTATGAAGTAATAACAAAAACAATTTCATAATAGGAGGTTACCACAACATTAGGAACTGTATTAAAAGGTCACAGCACTAGGAAGGTTGAGAACAACTGCTCTATAGGTATCTTTTCCAATTACTCGTTCCATGATAGTCTTACTTCTCCTCCAAAAAAATGAGGGGTGGTATTTAAGTGCAAAGTCCTTATTGATCCTGAATCTTACCAGGATGATACTACTTATTAGAACTCCAGGTAACTAAATAAAGGAATCCTTGAGAATATTGTTTTCAGGAAGACTTCATTAATGCAAAATCAGGGAACCACAAGCTGAGAAGAGGAGGTAACAATTAAAAAAAAAGGAAGCCAAAAATATACAATCGAAAAGAGAAAGCATCTTCAACAAATGGTGCTGGCATATCTGCATGTGGGTATGTAGAAAAATGAAAATAGATCCTTATCTTCCACCATGCACAAAACTCAAGCTCAAGTGGATCAAAGACCTCAACATAAATCCAGTTACACTGAAGCTTATTGAAGAGACAGTGGGAAGTAGCCTTGAGTGCATTGGCACAGGAGATAACTTCCTGAATAGAGCACCAATAGTACAGACACTGAAACTGAAAATTAATAAATGGGACCTCCTGAAACTGAACATCTTCTGTAAGGCAAAGGCAGCCTACAGAACGGGAAAAGATCTTCACCAACCCCACATCTAACAGAGGGCTGATCTCCAAAATACCAAATAATCCAATTTTTAAAATGGGATACAGATTTAGACAGAGAATTCTCAACAGAAGAATCTCAAATGGCTGAGATACACTTAAAGAAATGTTCAACATCCTTAGTCGTTAGGGAAATGAAAGTCAAAACGACTCTGAGATACCATCTAACACCTGTCAGATGGCTAAGACCAAAAATACTGATGACAGCTTATGCCGGGGAGGATGTGGAGTAAGGGGAACATTCCTCTACTGCTGGAGGGAGCGCAAACTTGTATAGCCACTTTGGAAATAAATATGGTGGTTTCTCAGGAAATTGGGAACCAACCTACCTCAAGACCCAACTATAACAATCTTGGGCAAATACCCCAAGGATGCTCATACCATCAGGACACTTGCTCAACTATGTTCATGATATATTTGTAACAGTCAGAATCTGGAAACAAACTAAATGCCTCCCAACCAAAGAATGAATAAAGAAAATTAGGTATATTTACACAATGGAGCATTAATCAACTATAAAAAATGACATCATGAAATTTGCAGGCATATGTTTGGCTATAAAATGGAGCTCACTCAATGGGATCTGTGTCCTTAATTCTTGCTTCAGAGTCTTTCTTAGGAAATTTAAGGTTACTGCAGAATTCACACTTTATAGGAGACTGGCCTTTTGAAACTGATATTCTTATGACACTCATGATGAAGTTCCTTTTGACTTTGGGGAGCATTTTTTCTCAGGTTCCTTGATCAATTAATGGCCTTTTTCCTTTATGGTTCTGAAAAGCGTGCAGTCTAATCCATTTAGATGTACAAGATATCAATTCATACAAATAACAAATTCAACATACTGACCCCGTAGTCATCCAATTATTTTCACTCATGGTACATTCATTCATTTTAATTAGAAGCTTTTCTTCCTTGCATTTATTAGTGCTGTTTAAAATGAAAATAATTATTAGCTAACCAGGATTCTACAGAAAGGTTTCTAAGAATTTAATCATAAATTGCAGCTAATTTACAACTACTATGCAATTGGACTTTAATGATGTTTCTCTAATTGCCTCACTGGTGTGCAATATAGAAAACATGGAAGAGCAAAAGTGAATGATATATTTTTGTAATCTAAAAATAACTAATCCTGGTGTGTGGTCTGCCAATATTTTGTTTACATTTTATGCATATGTTATAAAATTGAGATATTCCATTTTTCAAATCTTTCTTAAGTGCTCATAAAGAACAATTTTCCATGCCCAAAATACTCTTTCACAGCACAGTTTTAGCAACTGTGAACAATGCAGAAGCATACCATCTTTCTTTTAACAACACTGTGTACTTGGTCAGTCAGATTGTTCTGATTTTTTTCTATAACAAATAAGACAAGCAGACATATATGAATGGACTTCTAGTTACTTTCTTTGCATGATATCCCAGAAAAAGATGTACTGGGATAGAAAGCAGAACTACCACATGCCATTATGAAACAGCCCTGATGACATAGGGCATATATGTCTCTCTTCTTATGCTTGCTCTTGGGGTGTTAGAGAAAGTAACACAGAATTCAAGTTACTGAGGATAGAAAGATCATTTTTATAACTTGTTTCTAAAAAAGCATTAGATTCATAGTCAATTGGATTGTTAATAAATTGACTTCTAAGTCAACCAAACTCATAGACACCTCTGACCCCACTGAACTTTCTCTGGCTTCCCAACCTTCATTCCTAGGGAAGAGATTCCATGGAAGAAAGGTGATTTCTTTCATTAGACAGATCTGCTCAGGATTAGAACAAAGAGAGCTTACTTGAATGTGGCTAGTGTTTTTTCCCAAGCTTGATAAGCCATTCTTTCTTCTATGGAAAGTTGTAAGTGGAAAGAGAAGTCTGGAAAAGGGTTTTGGTCTAACTAAAATCAGTCTTGTAAAACAAAGAATAAATGCAGGTTCTTCCAAAGCACTTGGCAATACTCTGTACTGAAATCTCTGGCTACCTTGACAAGGAGATACGAGTTCTTAATGTATTACTTTTATTTCTAGAAGACTCATTTTAGGTTTATTTACTTTATTTTATGCATCTGAGTGTTTTGCCTGCATGCATGTCTGTGCACTGTGTGTGTGCCTGGTGCCCATAGAGGTCCAAAGAGGGCATCAGGTTCTCTGGACCTGGAGCCACCATTGTGGGTGCTGGGAAACACACTTGGGTCCTCTGCAAGAACAGTTGATTCTATTAAGCAGTGAGCCATATCTCCAGCCCAAACATACTCAACACATTTTTATTCTTTAGTGACTCTTCTTTGTGCCTCTGGACTGTATCAAACTGAAGATTCATTTTTTAGCATTGATTTATATAATGCAGGGAATGGAAGGTTAATGGTTTTTCATATCTGGAGAAAGAATAAGGAAGCCCAAAGCACTCGGCAAGGGGTGGGGTAGGGGAGGTTGGCATGCTTTGGCTTTGGCTAGTATCCAAATAAAAAGTCAGATTAGAAGAAAACAGGAGAGTTATGCCTTTCTAGTTTAGGACTCAGAAAGTTTAAGAAACCTGGTAGGACTTCCAGTACCAAGGGTACTAGAAGATGGGAATTCTGGAAGGGAAAAGTATATTATTTCATTAAAATGATAAAGTAGTAATCATTTCTCCTATCTCTTTAGGACAGCTTGCAGTGGGTCTGTCTTCCTGAGAGGTGGTCTTGCTTTACTTTTCCACAAATGAAAGGTATTTTAAACAGACAGTTATATTTGAACAAGTATAGGCAGTTACAACTTGGGCACACCAATTCAGTCTGGTGAAAAATAAGTTTCTGTTTACATCTATTATAACATTGTATTTTTTAAAATTTAAAGGGAAGACTAGAAAGATTACTTACCAGTTAAGAGCCCTTGTTACTTTTTTTTTTTGGTTTTACGAGACAGGGTTTCTCTGTATTGTTTTGGAGGCTGTCTGGGATTAAAGGCGTGCACCACCAATGCCAGGCTGCCCTTGTTACTCTTGCAAAAGGTCTGGGTTCAGTTCCCAGCACCCAAATGGCAGCTCACAATCACCCATAACTCCAGTTCCAAGGGACTGATTCCTACTTCTGGTATTCATAGGCACCAGGCACACACAGTGCATAAAATGTGTGCAGATAAGACACTTACACACAAAATAAATAACTAAAATAATAATTCAAAGAATAAGAAAATGCATTTTGACCAGGTGGTGATGGCATATGCCTTTAATCCCAGAAATGGAGCTGTTGCTGCAGCAGCATCAGGTAAACAGGCCAGCTTCCCAGCCTGTGTTCCAGTGCCAGCGGATCCCCTGGGAACTGCACAGAGCTTCCAATCCCGATGGGAGCTAAGCACTCCAGACTCCAGGTCTTCTCTCCCACCAACGAGACCAGGAAAACAGAGGAGGCAGGGAGTCCAGGGAAGCAGCTATTCCTGTGGCAGCATCAGGTAAACAGGCCTGCTTCCCTGCTTGTGTTCTGGGCAGATCACCTGGGAACTGCACAGAGTTTCCAATCCTGACGGTGGCCAAGCACCCTAGACTCCAGGTCTTCTCTCCCACCAACGAGACCAGGAAAACAGAGGAGGCAGGGAGTCCAGGGAAGCAGCTGTTCTGGATCAGGTACAACAGGACCCAGCATAGGGTCCAGGGGACCAGGTAGGAGGCTAAGCACCCCAGATTCCTGATCTTCATCTCCACCCAAGGGACCAGAACGAGGACAAGGAATAGAAGAACCACCAGATTATTGGACTTGCTAGCACACACCAAAAGGGAACTCTGGTCCCCAGACCAGTAAGGGGCACTTTCTGCACCCACTAGAAGAAGAGATGGGAAAGAGACAATACAAAAACACACTCAGCAACAGAAAAACAAATATGACACCACCAGATTCTAGAGACTCCACACCAGCAAGACTCCAACATTCCAATGCGAACGAAGCAGAAGAGAACGACCTTAAAACCACTTTCATGAAAATGATAGAAGCCCTAAAAGAGGATATAGGAAAATCCCTCAAAGAAATGGAAGGAAAAACAAACCAAAAAAGGCAGGGAATGGAAGAAGAAACAAAGCAAAAAATGCAAGAAATGAAAGAAAAAACAAAGCAAAAAATGCAAGAAATGGAAGAAAGAACAAACCAAAAAATTCATAAAAGGCAACAAATGGACAAAAAGATAAACCAAAATTGCAAGAAGCAATGGAAACACTGTAAGGGTTGAAAACTGAAATAGAGACAATAAAAAAAAACACAATCTGAAGAAAGGCAGAAAATAGAAAAGCTGGGCAAACAGTCAGGTACTACCGATACAAGCATTACCAACAGAATAGAAGAGATGGAAGAGAGAATCTCAAGTGTTGAAGATACACTAGGAGAAATGGATTCATCAACCAAAGAAAACCTTAAATCCAACAATTCCTTAACATAAAACATCCAGGAAATATGGGACACCATGAAAAGACCAAACCTAAGAATAATAGGTATAGAAGAAGGAGAAGAAAACCACCTCAAAGGGGCAGAAGACATATTCAACAAAATCACAGAATAAAGCTTTCCCAACCTGAAGAAAGACATGCCAATGAAGGTACAAGAAGCCTACAGAACACCAAATAGAGTGGACCACAAAAAAAAATCCCCTTGCCCCATAATAATCAAGACCCCAAATATACAGAATAAAGAAAGAATATTAAGAGCAGCTAAGGAAAAAGGCCAAGTAACATATAAAGGCAGACCTATCAGAATTACACCTGACTTCTCCATGGAAACTCTGAAAGCCAGAAGATCCTGGATAGATATTCTACCTACACTAAGTGACCATGGATGCCAGCCCAGACTACTATACCCGGCAAAGCTCTCAATCAATATAGACGAAGAAAACAAGATATTCCATGACAAAACTAGATTCAAGCAATACGTATCCACTAACCCAGCCCTACAGAAAATTTTGGAAGGAAAACTCCAACCCAAGAAAGCTAACTACAACCAGAAAAACATAGGCATTAGAGAATCCCTCTCTACCAACAGCCGAAAGAACAAAGGGGTGAAATTCCACACATAATTCCAACAACAACAACCATTGCAAATTGAAGAAGGATGAGCAAACAATGGTCATTAATATCCCTCAATATTAATGGCCTTAACTCACCCATAAAAAGACACAGACTAGCAGAATGGATTCGAAGACAGAACCCTTCCTTCTGCTGCATACAAGAAACACACCTCACCCTCAAAGACAGACATTACCTGAGAGTTAAAGGTTGGGAAAAATTTTTCAATCAAATGGATCCAAGAAACAAGCAGGGGTAGCAATCCTAATATCTAACAAACTAGACTTTAAAATAAAATCAATCAAAAGAGATGAAGGAGGTCATTACATACTCATCACAGGTGAAACCCACCAAGATGAAGTGTCTATCCTGAACATCTATGCCCCAAATACACAGGCATCCACATTCGTAAAAGAAACATTAGAACTTAAATCACATCTAAAGACCCACACAGTTATAGTGGGAGATTTCAACACACCACTCTTACCACTAGACAGGAATACCAGACAGAAACTCAACAAAGAAGCAAAGGGTCTAATAGAAGTAATGACCCAACTGAAAGATCTGTATCACAAGAACTTTTCATCTTTAAAGAAATAAATTAAATAAGCCCTCAGAAAATGGAAAGATCCCCCATGCTCTTGGATAGGTAGGATCAATGTAGTAAAAAATGCAATCCTGCCAAAAGCAATCTACAGATTCAATGCAATCCCCATTAAAATCCCAGCACAATTCTTCACAGACCTTGAAAGAACAATAATCAATTTTGTATGGAAAAACAAAAGACCCAGGATAGCCAAAATAACCCTGTTCAACAAGGCAACGTCTGGAGGCATCACCATCCCTGACCTCAAGCTCTATTACAGAGCTATAGTCCTGAAAACAGCTTGGTATTGGCACAAAAATAGACAGGTAGATCAATGGAATCGAATTGAAAACCCGGATATTAACCCACACACGTACGAACATCTGATCTTTGACAAAGAAGCTAAAAATATACAATGGAATAAAGAAAGCATCTTCAACAAATAGTGCTGGCATAACTGGAGGCTGGCATGTAGAAGAATGTGCATCGATCCATGTTCATCGCCATGCACAAAACTTAAGTCCAAATGGATCAAAGACCTTAACATAAATCCAGCCACACTGACCCTCTTAGAAGAGAAAGTGGTGGTATCCTTGAACGAATTGGTACTGGAGACAGCTTCCTGATCATAACACCACTAGCACAGACAGTGAGATCAACAATTAATAAATGGGACCTCCTGAAACTGAGAAACTTCTGTAAGGCAAAGAACACAGTCAGCAAGACAAAAAGGCAGCCCACAGAATGGGAAAAAATATTCACTAATCCCACATCTGACAGAGGGTTGATCTCCAAAATTTACAAAGACCTCAAGAAGCAAGTCTCCAAAACATCAAAGGACCCAATTAGAAAGTGGGCTGCAGAACTAAATAGAGAGTTTTCAATAGAGGATTCTAAAATGGCTGAGAGGCACTTGAGAAAGTGCTCAACATCCTTAGCCATCTGGGAAATGCAAATCAAAACAACTCTGAGATACCATCTCACTCCTGTCAGAATGGCTAAAATCAAATACACCAACTACAATTTATGCTGGAGAGGATATGGTGAAAGGGGGACACTCCTCCATTGCTGGTGGGAGTGCCAACTGGTTCAGCCACTTTGGAAATCAGTATGGAGATACCTCAGAAAAATGGGAATTAACCTACCACAAGACCCACCAACTCCACTCTTAGGCATATATCCAAAAGATGCCCATTCATACAGCAAAGATGCCTCTTCCATTATGTTCATAGCAGCATTATTTGTAATAGCCAGAACTTGGAAGCAACCTAGATGTCCCTCAACCGAAGAGTGGATAGAGAAAATATGGTACATTTACACAATGGAGTACTATTCAGCAGAAAAAAACAATGGAATCCTGGGATTCACAGGCAAATGGATGACACTAGAAGAAACCATCCTGAGTGAGGTAACACAGTCACAAAAAGAGAAACATGGCATGTACTCTCTCATATATGGATTTTAGACATAGATCTGGGGAGTGCCAGCCTACAATACCATGGCCAGAGAGTCTGGGAAGCAGAAACTTCATTTAGTGGCTGATTGAAGAAGAGGCAGACTCCCTCGGTTAAGTACTGAGCTGAACACAAGAAAGTCAGGAACAGAGAGGGAGGACTGATGACCAAAGGGATTAAGAATGGGCTGGTTTAACCCCCAGAAACAGCTGACCTGACAAAGGTTAACTCTTGAATCCCAGGCATCAGCCTGGGAATCCAGCCTGGGACTGGTCAAGGCCCCCTGATTGTGAGTGTCAGTGAGGAGGCCTAGGGAATCTATTGAGCCTTATCCTGAGTATACAAATGGACTTTGGACTCCCATCCAACAATGTGAGATGCACTCTCACCCTGAACTCTTGGGGAAGGGTGTAGGCCCTGCTCTATATGAAATGACAGACTATGGACACCCTCATGGAGGGCCTCACCGTCTCTGAGGAAATGAGGGCATAATGGGGTGGGGTTGGGGGGAGGGCACGGGAGGAGGGGAGGGAAAGGGAGAGGGACCTGGAACTGACTTGTGAAGCAATCTTGTTTCTTATCTAAATTTAAACTGAAAAATAAATAATAATAATAATAATAATAAATCCCAGAAATCTGGAGGCAGAGGCAGGTGGATCTCTGTGAGTTGAGGCCAGCCTGGTCTACCGAGGGAGTTCCACGAGAGACAGAGTTACACACAGAGAAACTCTGTCTCCAAAAACCAAATCAGAAAGATGGGTGAGGGGAGAAAGGGAGAAAGGGAGGAAAGGAGGAAAGAAGGAAGGAAGGAAGGCAATGTCCTTCTAGGAACACACACACACACACCACACACACACACACACACCACACACACACACACAAACACACACACACATACACACACACACACACACACACACACACACACACACACATATATATATATATATATATATACACATATATATACTCTCATTCTTGTCTCTGGTTTCCCTTCTTCCCTTTAGACCTGTAGCTGACAATCTACCATAAATAGTGACAGTTCAAAATAAAGTTTGTATATCTCATGGTTTCTGTCACAACTACTGAATTTTCTCATGGTATACCATAAGATGTGAGCAACATAGGAACAAATGTCTGTTTGTCAATACAACTTTATCTATAAAAACAGGCCAAAAATAGATGTAACCCATGAGCTTCAACTTGCAGGTCCTGCTCTAGGTAAACATTGAACTCCTTTGTTTGGTAGGTTTTTGTTGAAACTCTACCAAGCAAAAGTATTAATCTAGGCTTAGTCTCTGTAATAATTAGCTTCCCCTCTTAAAGCAAAATGCAATGCTGACAAACTTAAATTTATCTCAAGTTTTTGGAAAAACTGCATGGACTTGTACCACAATGCCACTTTCCTATTGTTTTTTTTTTTGACAATGCACATTCTAGGTCAGGCTCCTCAGGTTGCAAACAGAACTCACTGCTTTGGATGGGATCCATCAGAAAGAGTTTGTTCCTTTCCCTCTCTGCCTTAATTGCATACTGTGATAGCCACTGTGTGACTCAGCTACTTTATCTACAGGGTTCCACATTTCTCAGTGCTTTCTCTTAGGTCAAATCTTCAGGTCAACTACAAAGGGAACACAGAGAGAGTAAGATGGTTGAAAGAAGATGGTAGGTTTAAAAACCATCTGAGAAGGCAATTTGACCTCAATGCATTAGCTTTCTTCTTTTCCCTCTTAACACAGATCCACTATTTTCCCGTTTACCCCCATGAAACTTTTCTCTCTTCATGTCTTTCAGTGAAAAGATGATGTGAAGATAGGTCTCTCTTTGACACAGACAACAGAGTTAAGGGCATCACATTTAACTGCTGGCAGTCATCCAGGGCGACACAACCAACATTAATTTCATTGGTTCCTAGGCAATCAAGTGCATTGTTTGTAAATGTGTAATTTTCACCTCTCACTGGGAAATTGTATATATCAAGTGTTTCCATTTCCATAGTTTCCTCCGAAGCTTCTACTCTGAAAACTAATGCACTAGCCTGGCAGACAAAAGAATGTTGACAGAGGTTATTCCGGAGGTTTTAACCAAACTCTGATGAACAGAAGTTCCATGTGCTCCATGTTATTTCCACATACCCAGTCTCTTCTGAGGAGGAAGGAAAACAAGCAAAGATACAAACAAGCTCTGCCCAACACAGTGACAAAAGTTCTATCATTCAAATTCTGTTTACTATAGGAGAACAATTATGAAGGGCAGACATATTGAGTGTATATATACTTTTCTATCCCTCTGAAGTTCTCTGCTATATAGGATCATACAATTAACATAAAATCAGGGACATTAGAAGACAGGATTCTCGATCTTTTTCCACCAACACTAAGCTATGTTTTCTTATTGTATTTCTTATTTAATGTTAGATGTGTAGCACTTTTATTTTTGATGTTTCTTGACACCAAGTCACATAAAACCTACTTACAATTTTCTTTTCAAATGCTCAGAATTCATATCCATGGTGGAAAAGTAGGAAATAAGGCAAAGTTGGCTAAGCTAATAGAACTTCTACTACTCAGCATTAATCAACCACTATTAAAATGGGATGGGGAGACAGCTCAGCTCATAAGATTGCGTGCTGCATAAGCATGAAGACATGACTTCAAATCCCCAGAACCCATGTAAAACCTCGCCGTAGTCACATATGCAGCTGTGACTCCAGGTGGGCAGAAACGGGGAACTGATCACACTTGGTGGACGCCAGTCTAGCTCCAGGTTCAGTGGTGTAGACTGAACCCAGGTAATAAGGCTGAGAATGTTAGAGCAGGGTACCCAACAACCTTTTCTTTCCTCTACACCTACACCGCACGCACATGTGCACATATGCTACATGCACTCACACAAAGAAAATAAATAATTAAGTAAAGTTTAAAATCTCCTTCTTACATAAAGTTTAAAACCAACAGGGAATTTAACTCTACCTCGTCTTCCATGCCTGTGTTTCTTCAGATGGTTTCTATATTACTAAATGTAAAATCATGTCCTAATTTAAAGAATTTCATGAAGTTCTACCAGACATGCAAATGATGACTAAACAAACACTGCATTGTGGAGCATCTGTAATGTTGGTTGTACCTTAGGGCAGATTTCTGAAAAACTGTAAGTGAGCTGAAAAGCATTTATTTTTAAAGCCCATGATATATTTCATCAAGTTATTCTTCAAAAGGGATATAAGGGTCACAAATCTATCTGAATTTTGTAGAAAGCACCTGCTTTCCCACGCTTCATCAACACCAAATATTCACATATGCAAATACCCTTCTTTGCATCTTTTAGTTAACTGGTGGTTGGCACTGATTTTAAAAGGGCATAAAGGAAGGAAAACCAAGTTACTCCAGTGCGTCTCAACAATTTCTGACTGAGTCTTTCTTGTTTAAGGAGACATCATATGGCCCTTCAGCAAATCTGTGGCTTCTGTTAATATACATTCATACTCTTGGGTTCTTTTTTTTGGGGGGGGTGGTTTCGAGTCATGGTTTCTCTGTGGCTTTGGAGGCTGTCCTGGAAGTAGCTTTTGTAGATCAGGCTGGTCTTGAACTCACAGAGATCTGCCTGCCCCTACCTCCCGAGTGCTGGGATTAAAGGTGTACTCCACCACCACCTGACACATCCATACTCTTAAAAAGTATTAAGACTTGCTTGCTTCCAGCAAAGCCACTATTAAACCTTCAAGTGTTCATTTTGAGATCCTGGAACTATCTATTTTAAGATTTAAAGCAAGCCCCTACGCTAGATATGGGCAGCCTTTCCCAGCAGTTAATGGGAACAATCATCAAAGAAAATAGGCCTGAACTGAGCTGGGATTTCTGACCTCTTCTCACCCGGATCAGACCCAGCTATCATTTAATAATTTCTGATTACTTCTGTGGAGGTGAGTCTTCTCTGGCATTCTTCCAAGCATTTTAAGCAGAGAGATTAACAAAAAATTTTCTTCTTTTGCTGGTAGGGTAAAATAGAAAGGAGAGAACCAAAGCAGAGAAATTGGAATCCATGGGCTTATTGTTCCTGATTATGCTTTCAAAAAAGAAGCATGATCTTAAAAAGCTCTCTTTTCCACCTTTGTTTTGACTAATACGGTACAGAGCAGAAAGACACTACAGCCAAAATATATTTTAAACAAAGTTGAGAGAGTTAGAGACACAGGATTTGTAAAGATTTCTCAAGATTTCTCTAGTGAGAGAATGGCTTTGCTATGCATCCAATGGTATCCATGGCAACGGATGATTTGCCTTGGTTTCCTGAATCATACAGACAGGTCATCCCCTGTTCTTGTTGAAAACCAGAAGACATGGGATAATGAATCTGGCCATCCTCATGGGAGAAAGATAGAGTGAAGAATTAAAGTTGTTTCACTGTAGTGGACCAGCACTCCCGGAATTGGTCAGGGCAAGGGACAAGTGCCTGTTCCCTGTAGTCTTGACATGACCCACAAGGGAAAGAAAGCCATGTTAACCCATAACATGCTGACAAGAAGACCATCTGTTAAGGTGGGAACAGCAATGATTGAGAAGCTACTGAACAGAGAGCTGGAAACCCCGTGCAGGGAGTGGTGAGGTGATGAGCTGCCAACCAGATGCTGCTAGCTTCCAAGGAGACAACTGAGAGGCAGCAGAAGTGCCCGTGAGGAAGTACCAAGGTTATAAGACCGTGTGACAGGAGTCAGATGTAGTAGTAAGCCTACTGGGGAGGAGGTGACAAAAAACAGAAGCACATTTCTGACATGGGACAGCCTATCTTTCAATCCACACAAAAAGAAAAACTGGAATCTTCAATCACACATTTGTATCACGGGAATTAAGGCTTATTTAGTTTTTTGAAAAGAGACTCCTGAAGCATGAGTTTTAACAGTTTTACTTAGAGCATGTGAAGTATTCTCTCACTAAAATTTTAATGTTTGTTTGGATTTTTCAAAACAGAGATTTCTTAGCCTTGACTGTCCTGGAACTTGCTCTGTAGACCAGGCTGGCCTTGAACTCACAGAGATCCGTCTGCCTCTGCCTCCTGAGTGCTGGTATTAAAGGCATGAGCCACCATTGCCTGGTTTAAAATCTTATTGTGTGTGGACAAGTGCTTTGCATATATGTGTGTGTATTTGTGTGTGTGTGTGAGAGAGGGGGGAGAGAGAGAGGGAGAGAGAGACAGAGAGACAGAGAGAGAGAGGAGGGAGGGAGGGAGGGAGAGAGGGAGGGAAAAAGTAGTACCCTTGGAGGCCAGAAGGGGGTGTTAGAGCCCCTGAAACTGGAGTTGCTAGTGTTTTAAGCCACCATGGGTGTGCTAAGAACTGAAACCTGGTCCTTTGCATGAGCATGAACAGCTCCTAACCACCAAGCCATCTTTCCAGGCCCTCCTCATTGAAAATTTAAGAAGGGAAACAATGGCTGTCTTCATGACAGTTAGCACATTGCACATAGTAGTCTAAAATTCTGGTTTTCCCTAAACAATGATGTGCTTGCATGAATCAAAATCAACCAAACTCCTGTAATCTTTAATCATGCTCTAGGAGGCATTTTTTCTTCCTATTTTACACCCAAGGATGCTGAGGCACAAGGAGCTGAAGTACTTTAGCAGAGATTGTAATTGAGAAGTGGAATTAGATACTAAGCAGCCTTACTCCAGATTCTGCAAACTCCAAAGTTAATTGCAGCCACTCAAAAATATATAGTGAGTGAAAAATATCTGGATCTTCTCTTGGATATCTAGGAGGAGGTGTCTCTATGTCCTGTTCTGCTGGCACATAGAACAGTAACATTAGCAATGCCTGGACCTTGCTTTATAGTAATACTTAGCTTAGGAGACAAAAAAAATATGTCTCCCTGTAGCTGTAGAGATGGCTCAGTGGTTAAGAACATTTGCAATAAGGATAACCAGCTTGCAGTCCACAACTCCAAAGAAGCTAGGTAGCAAAGAGGACCCTAAGAGAGACATACATGGATCCACCTAGGAAGAGGAAATAGACAAGATCTCCTGAGTAAATTGGGAGTGTGGGGGCAGCAGGGAGGGTGGAAGGAGTGTTTCCCTGCCCACCAGAAAGAGTGTGCAAAGGAAAGCCACACCTCAAGCTCT
Organism: Mesocricetus auratus; assembly: GCF_017639785.1. Classification (NCBI taxonomy): domain Eukaryota; kingdom Metazoa; phylum Chordata; class Mammalia; order Rodentia; family Cricetidae; genus Mesocricetus; species Mesocricetus auratus. The sequence goes on from NW_024429197.1 coordinate 36,919,526, forward strand.
TCTCCTTCCACTTCTATCCACCTGAAACTACACCCAAAGGGGTGTGGCCACGGTTAAGGGTCCACATACCAGATGCCTACAGTAGTCCTCAATCTGATTGCAGGGAAAGCCACTTCAAGTACCCTTTCCCTGTTGCTTAGTGTCTTATCTGGGGTCATCCTTATGTATTTCTAGGAATTTCCTTAGTGCCAGGTTTCTTGCTGATTTCACAATGGTTCAGACTCTGGCCCTTTTTTAAAAACAAGTGACTCCGGTTTGTGCTACCCAAACTGAGTGATCTCTCCATGGAGGTGGTCATTCTAGATAAACTCTTGAAGAAAATGGGTTCTTCCTGTCGCTGCAACTCTCAGTTGCCAATAGGTCCTCAGCTAGTGTGGGATTTTGTGTCTCCTTCCACTCTCCATGCTGGGACTTTGATCTAAGCTTGTGTGGGTCATATGTGTGCTGTCACAAGTTCTGTGTGTTCACATGTGCACCTGCCCCGTTGTGTCCAGAAAACACGGTTTGCTTGTAGTCACTCACCAGCTTTGGCTCTTCCTACCTCTTCTTCCATGAGGATCCCTGAGCCTTGGGAAGAGAGAATGTGATACAGGTGTCCGATGTAGGGATGAACATTCTCTGATTCCCTGTACCTTTACCAGCTGTGGGTCTATGAATTAATCTCCATCTTCTACAAATATGTTTGCCTAATGTGGGTTCAGTGATGTATTAACCTATGAACGTAATGATGATTCATTATCTTTTTATCCTCCTTGAATATTAGTGATGTAGGACAAATATGCAGAGTAAATCATGAACAGAAACACCCAGTGTGCAACTTTGCATTTCCCCTTAGGAATATAGCTACATATCAAACTTCTTTTTTCTATAGAGCTAGTACAAAGATATCTCAGAAAAATGAACATTCTTTATGCTAGTAGAGAAATCATGCTTTATAATAATTTGGTCTAGAAGAGACTATATAGTCTGACTTTCTGTGCTCTAGTTTGACAATGTAGTTGTGTGTGGATGGGAGGTCAATGACAAGCAGACAGAGGCTTCCAGAGCATCAGGTCAGAGATCCATATCAATTGACTTTACCCAAAGTGATGAATGTTTCAAAAAGAGGACTGTACACCAGCATTGATCTACACACACACACACACACACACACACACACACACACACACACCTTTATGTTCCTCATCCTTCAACTTGCCAGAGTTGTAAAAGATAAGCAAGATAAGCACTTAATGTAAAATATAATTCCTGGGGCTGGAGAGATGACTCAGCAGTTAAGAACACTGGAGGTTCTTCCAGAGGACCCAGGTTGACTTCCCAACACCTACATGGCAGCTCACAACTGTCTGTAACTCCAACAACAGGGAATCTAACATCCCCACACAGATGCTCAGGCAGGCAAACACCAATGCTCATAAAATAAAAATAAATTATTTTAAAAAATAAAATTCCTCTCTGGCCTTGTGTCCACCTGCACTCATATTTATTCACATACACACTAAAATAGATCTTTAAAAATTATCAGAAAAGACATCTGAAGTATGAGTTATAAAACATCTTATTTTATCTTTCTTTAGTAATTGGCTTTTGAGTTAGTGTGGTTTTAAGTAAAAACTAGATCATAGGTTTTCACACTGATCCTGTGTAAGATTTCTATTTGCAATCAATATCCACATGCAAAGTAAACCAGTGGCTTTTGTACTATTATCAGATTCCTACTTTCTCCTTGGTTTGTCAAGACAGGGGTTCTCTGTGTAGGTCTAGGCTGACCTTGAACTCAGAGATCCACCTGTCTTTGCTTCCCAAGTGGCAGGATTAAAGGTGTGACTACCAGCATCTCAGAATCTTAGTAGTTTCTCAGAGATATCTATCTCATAGGTTGTCGGTTCCTCCAGCAGATAGGACTGGGGACGGGATGATCCAGCTGGTCTCTTCCTGGAGCTGAGTGGGATGGTGAGTGTTTGTTACCCAGACCTCACTGAGTCGGGAGACCTGTCGAAGCAGGATCTCCTTTTATTACATCAGACATGCACTTATATAGAGTTGAGAAAGTGGGTGGGGACCTCACAATGGGGTGAGGCATAAGGGCCAATAATATTTCACCACATTAGCAGTAGCTGGGCAGAGGCAGTTTTGCTGAGACAGGTCGCCAAACTCTAGCCAGGCTCAGGAAGTTCCACTAGGCCTTTTGAGGCCCAACAATGGTTGGCCATGGAAGTGGGAAGGTGCGGATTTCCTGAGTACATAGTGCACACTGCACCTATCCACATCTTACTCTACTCTGTCAGCTTTTGGTATAAAGCTTCACTTGATGAAAGCAAGTCTACTGTTTATTCAAAGTGTCTGAAAATGACAGAATTGTGATTCTGCAAAATGGTACGAGTGTTCTATCAGTTTTGTGTCCCCAAAGCATCAGACATTTTTCTGCATAACCATTTCCAGTTCTTGTTTTGGTCTCCCTCCTCCTCTTCCTTTTGCTCACTTTCTCATTCTTCCGTATCCCCTGCCTTCCTTTTTCTCTGGCATGGTAAAACATTTCACTGTTCAGCGCACTGGTGAGCTTTGCTCTACGCATTCAGCAAGTGCTTGGATCTTCAAATGTTTGTTGCAGGGGACATAGTACCTGGCAAGATTCTCAAGATCACAATGCAGGAAGAGGCAACCAGCAGAAAAGCAAACCAGTGGTAGGTTGTAGTGCGTAAAAGGCAGTCGTAGAAAGCAGAGGCCCGTCAAACACTGCAGCATCAGTTCTAGAGAAGAATTATCCAAGTCGCTACCATTCTCTCCTGACTATTACTAGCTGTGAGCATTAGCTGTTCTGGGTTTTAAGGTAGAAAGCATATTATTCTCTCCTTTATTTGGCTTTTGGGAAAAGTAAATGAGCTAATATGCACAGAAAACTTAGATCACTGTTTGTTTAGCCTGTGTTAGTTGTTCAATGTGTGTGTTTTATGTATCTTAAATGGAATCGCTTATAAAGACAGAGAAATGGTTAGGAGGGTAAAGATACTTGCTGTGCACACTTGATGACCTGACTTCAACCCCCAGAAGCCACGTAAAAGTACAAAGAAAAAAATTAATACCCAGAACTGTTCTCTAACATCCAAACACAAACTATAGCACAGACAGCACCCCACACATTATACACATACAACACATACACCACACACCACACACACACACACACATATGCACACAATTGTAACACATAAATAACTTTTTAAAGGTCTTTTCATGTACACAGTAAAATGCTTTGAGAATTAGAAATGTCTAAGTTGAACTGTGTATAATGGTCAGATAACCATCTCTAACAGACAAGGGGGAAAGCGTGATATTCCAAAAAGAAGATCCAGCATTCAAAACACGCAAAAGTCAAGAAAGCCTGGGTGGTAGCAATGTCAGGATATTTCAGTATTGTGTGACAGAAGTGGAAGTTCAGGATCTCCACTATACCTCCCCAACATACCTGGCCTGGCAGAGTGCAGTCTGAGACCATAGGAGAAAGCTGTTTACTAAAGGTCTTGAAAAATATAAAACAAATATCCACCCTAACAGCATACATTGTAAGATGACATATTTATTATAACATGATTTCTCCAAAAGTTCATAGCTCTCTGATAAACAAATCCAAAGATACTAAAATATTTTAAACAATGATTTCAAGCCTAACTTTAAAATTTATAAATGAGGGCAAATGAAAGACAAACATATGAGTTCATTAAAGATGACATTTAAAGAATTGGACAAGAAATTCCCTACTATTCAAGGGAAAAACAAAAATTTGGAAAAATGAGAAATTCAGTAAATTAAAAACTCATTAAAAACATCACCAATAAACTACATGAACCAAAAGAGAGAGTATTTGAGTGAGATGTTGTGGATTGTACATATAATCCCAACACTCATGTAGAGGAAGGGTGATTATGGGCTCTAGAATTAGCCTCAGCTAAAAGGAAGATCCTGAAAGAAAGAGAAAACATTGGGGTTCAAGATAACCTTAGAAATTATTATACCAAGACACCAAAAAAGAAAAAAGCAGTCAGGAAGACAACTTTTAAAAATTCTCAGATACAATTAAGACCAAACCTGTGAATCTTTGATGTTGAATAAAGAGCTGATATACAAACTGAAGACACATAAAACCTATTCAAATCAATCACAGTGGAAAGCGCCCCAACTTCAAGGAAATATACAGGATATGATTCATGTGGAGCCACAAAATTTCATATCCAGAGGGCCACTCCATATATGCCTTAGGGTTTCTATTGCTGTGAAGAGATACCATGACCATGTCAAGTCTTTTATTTTCATTTTCGTTTTTATTGTTTTCTTTTGAGACAGGGTTTCTTTTTTTTCTTTTTCTTTCTTATTATTCATTTTTTAAATTTAAATTTAAATTAGAAACAAGGTTGCTTCACAAGTCAGTTCCAGGTTCCTCTCCATCTCCCTCCCCTCCTCCCGTGCCAGTCTCCCAACCCCTCCAATATCCCCTCCTTTCCCCAGGGAGGGTGAGGCCCTCATTGGGGGTGTCCATAGTCTGTTATTTCATCCAGAGCAGGGCCTAGACCCTCCCCCAAGAGGTCAGGGTGAAAGTGCATCTCACATTGTTGGATGGGAGTCCAAAGTCCATTTGTATACTCAGGATAAATACTGATCTACTGCCCAAGGCTCAATAGATTACCTAGGCCTCCTCATTGGCACCCACATTCAGGAAGTCTTGATCAGTCCCATGCTGGATTCCCAGGCATTAAGAGTTAACCCTTGTCAGGTCAGCTGTTTCTGGGGGTTAAACCAGCCCAGTCTTAATCCCTTTGGTCATCAGTCCTCCCTCTGTGTTACTGGCTTTCTTGAGTTCAGCTCAGTACTTAGCTGTGGGAGTCTGCCTCTTCTTCCATCAGCCACTGAATGAAGGTTCTGTTTCCCAGACTCTCTGGCCATGGTATTGTAGGCTGGCACTCCCCAGATCTATGTCTAAATTCCATATATGAGAGAGTACATGCCATGTTTCTCTTTTTGTGACTGCTTTACCTCACTCAGGATGGTTTCTTCTAGTGTCATCCATTTGCCTGCAAATTTCAGGATTCCCTTTTTTTCTGCTGAATAGTACTCCACTGTGTAAGTGTACCACATTTTTTTCTATCCAGTCTTCAGTTGAGGGGCATCTAGGTTGCTTCCAAGTTCTGGCTGTTACAAATAATGCTGCTCTGAACATAGTGGAACAGACATCCTTGTTGTGTGAATGGGTATCTTTTAGATATATGCCTAAGACTGGAGTTTCTGGTTTTGTGGTAGGTTTATTCCCATTTTTCTGAGGAATCTTCATACTGATTTCCAAAGTGGCTGAACAAGTTGGCACTCCCACCAGCAAGGAAGGAGTGTTCCCCTTTTGCCACATCCTCTCCAGCATAAATTGTCATTGGTGTTTTTGATTTTAGCCATTCTGACAGGAGTGAGGTGGTATCTCAGAGTTGTTTTGATTTGCATTTCCCTGATGGCTAAGGATGTTGAGCACTTTCTCAAGTGCCTCTCAGCCATTTTAGACTCCTCTATTGAAAATTCTTTATTTAATTCTGCAGCCCACTTTTTAATTGGATCCTTTGGTGTTTTGGAAACTTGCTTCTTGAGTTCTTTGTAAATTTTTGAGATCAACCCTCGTCAAATGTGGGGTTAGTGAATACTTTTCCCATTCTGTGGGCTGCCTTTTTGTCTTGCTGACTGTGTCCTTTGCCTTACAAAAGCTTCTCAGTTTCAGGAGGTCCCATTTATTAATTGTTGATCTCACTGTCTTTGCTAGTGGTGTTATGTTCAGGAAGCGGTCTCCTATACCAATTCGTTATAGGGTACCACCCACTTTCTCTTCTAATAGGTTTAGTGTGGCTGGATTTATGCTGAGATTTTTGATCCATTTGGACTTAAGTTTTGTGCATGGTGATAAGCATGGATCGATCCGCATTCTTCTACATGCCAGCCACCAGTTATGCCAGCACCATTTGTTGAAGATGCTTTCTTTATTCCATTGCATATTTTTAGCTTCTTTGTCAAAGATCAGATGTTCATATGTGTGTGGGTTAATACCAGGGTCTACCTGTCTGTTTTTGTGCCAATACCAAGCTGTTTTCAGGACTATTGCTCTATAATAGAGCTTGAAGTCAGGGATGGTGATGCCTCCGGATGTTGCCTTGTTGAATAGGGTTGTTTTGGCTATCCTGGGTCTTTTGTTTTTCCATACAAAATTGATTATTGTTCTTTCAAGGTCTGGAAAGAATTGTGCTGGGATTTTAATGGGGATTGCATTGAATCTGTAGATTGCTTTTGGCAGGATTGCCATTTTTACTACATTGATCCTACCTATCCTAGAGCATGGGAGATCTTTCCATTTTCTGAGGGCTTCTTTAATTTCTTTCTTTAAAGATTCAAAGTTCTTACGATACAGGTCTTTCACTTGTTTGGTTAGCGTTACCCCAAGGTATTTTATGTTGTTTGTGGCAATTGTAAAGGGTGATGTTTCTCTGATTTCTTTCTTAGCCCTTTTATCATCTGTATATAGTAGGGCTACTGATTTTCTTGAGTTGATCTTGTAGCCTGCCACTTTGCTGAAGGTGTTAATCAGCTGTAAGAGTTCCCTGGTAGAGTTCTTTGGGTCATTGATGTAAACTATCATATCGTCTGCAAACAGTGAAAGTTTGACCTCTTCCTTCCCAATTTGTATCCCCTTGATCCCCCTTTGTTGTCGTATGGCAATAGCTAGAACTTCAAGTACCATGTTGAAAAGGTATGGAGAGAGTGGACAGCCTTGTTTTGTTCCTGATTTTAGAGGAATTGCGTTGAGTTTCTGTCCATTTAGTTTGATGTTGGCTGTTGGTTTACTGTATATAGCTTTCATTATGTTTAAGTATGTCCCTGTTATCTCAGATCTCTCAAAGACCTTTATCATGAAGGGGTGTTGGATTTTGTCAAAGGCTTTTTCAGCATCTAGTGAGATGATCATGTGATTTTTGTTTTTCAGCTTGTTTATATGGTGGATTACATTGATGGATTTTTGTATGTTCAACCATCCCTGCATCCCTGGGATGAAACCTACTTGATCGTGGTGAATGATTGTTTTGATGTGTTCTTGGATCCAATTTGCCAGTATTTTATTGAGTATTTTTGCATCAATGTTCATGAGGGATATTGGTCTGAAGTTCTCTTTATTAGTTGTGTCTTTGTCTGGCTTGGGGATCAAGGTTATTGAAGCATCGTAGAAAGAGTTTGGCAAAGACCCTTCTGCTTCTGTTGCATGGAATTCTTTGAGAAGAATTGGTATAAGCTGTTCTTTGAATTTCTGGTAGAATTCTGCACCAAGGCCATATGGACCTGGGCTTTTTTTTTGGTTGAGAGACTTTCGATGACTGCTTCTATTTCCATAGGGTTTATAGGTCTATTTAAATTGTTTATCTGTTCTTATTTAATTTTGTTAAGTGATAGCTATCCAGGAAGTCATCCATTTCCTTTAAAATTTCAAATTTTGTGGAGTACAGGTTTTCAAAGTATGACCTGATGATTCTCTGAATTTCCTCAGAGTCCGTTGTTATGTCCCCCTTTTCATTTCTGATTTTGTTAATCTGCATGTTCACACTCTGCTGTTTGGTAAGTTTGGACAAAGGTTGTCTACCTTGTTGATTTTCTCAAAGAACCAACTCTTCGTTGCATTGATTCTTTGTATTGTTTTCCTAGTTTCTACTTTATTGATTTCAGCCCTCAATTTGATTATTTCCTGGCATCTACTCCTGGGGGAGTTTGCTTCTTTGTGTTCTAGAGCTTTCAGCTGTGCTGTTAACCATGGTGGATGGCTGGAAAAAAACCCTAAGAAACCTCGAGATAGGAGACAGGATCTTAAAGGGCAGTGGAAGGGGAGTGTCTAGGGGCACACAACAGTCTCAGGATTGGTGCGCTTCCAAGTTTGGATGACCTGCCCTGTGTTGATTGGTCAACTGGTTGTTAAGGCCCATAGACCCTCCCAGGGTGGTTGCTATGCTCTGCACGTCACTGTTGTGCACTGTCTGTGAAGCACATCCCGCACCTTAAAGCACAGCCCCTCCAGCTAACTTCTGATTGGTCCCTTGCCCCTAGGAGGGCATCTGACCTTAGTGACCAGGACAGGAGCGGCAAGGTCACGCAAGCACATGGTAGCCTGTCAGGGCTGGTAAAATGGGGAACTGGTCACTACACCGCCAAAAGGAGTAACAGGTCCAGGCCTTCTCCAGTAAGCCAAGACCATGTGGAAATACATAGATTTGTAGAAATGGGTTAATATATATATATATACTTTTTTTTCAAGAGAGTGTTTCTCTGTGGCTCTGGAGGCTGTCCTGGAACTAGCTTTTGTAGACCAGGCTGGTCTCGAACTCACAGAGTTCCACCTGCCTCTGCCTCCCCAGTGCTGAATGCTGGGATTAAAGGCATGTGCCACCACAGCCCAGTGAAATGGGTTAATAATTAAGACAGAGCTAGCCAATAAGAAGCCCTAGCCATTCTGCCAACAGTTTTATAATTAATGAAGCATTTGTGTGTTTATTTGGAGCTAAAGCGGCTGTGAGAACAGGCTCAAAATATGCCAGCAACATAATCTTTTTATTTTACTAATCTATAAGAGTAAAGGCCTCCAGGTAGTAGTGGTCGTGGCAGCACACACACCTTTAATCCCAGCATGCCAGAGGCAGAGGCAGGTGGATCTCTGTAAGTCTGAGGTCAGCCTGGTCTACAGAGTGAATTCCAGGACAGATGCAAAAGCTGCAGAGAAACTGCTTCAAAAACAAAACAAAACAAAACAAAACACAGAGTAAAGGCCACCTGTTCAAACAGTAAAACTTTGACATTTTCATTTACAAATCTTTTTTTTAATCTTTATGTTCCTTTATTGGAGAAAGATTCCTGATGTATATATACAGTGATGATTTACTAAACCTAGTCCTGTGTAGAAATTACACAATATCCATCTAGACAGATTTTGGTTACACTTTGCCTATTGATGAGTAGTTCCATTTATAATGTTTTATACATCAAAAAGCTTTGAATTTGACCGGGCTGTCCATTAATCATCTCTGGAAAAAGTGGCATTATTCTTAGCTCTATTTTACATTATAAAGCTTATGCATCAAGTAGCTTCCCAAAACATGATTCTCTGCACAACGGCATTCACAGAAAGCTTCTGCTACATACCTGGGACAGAGCACTCCCGACCACCCGGTGGACGGCATACTTGGACAGTGCATTTTCTAGGTCAGTTCACATTGCCGATGTGGGCTGTGAATGAACTTCCTCATTTGTCGACCAGCTTCACGGGTTTTGGGTTTGTCTTGACTTTCCTTTTCTTGGTCACAAGTGAACAGGGGAATTGCCCCCTGGATGCTTACACTGGAGGTAAAAGTGGCTGAAATAACGGCTTGGGTCAAGGGTCAATGAATTCGAGCAGGTAGGACCCAAAGCCTGGAAATATAAAGTGAGAATTACCTTAAAGACAATTTAACTGCAAATGCTCCAGGAGATGACCATAAAGTCCCAGTGAGGGCAGAACGAAGCAGAAATCATTTCCCTCCCGATGACTGCAACAGCAGACCAGGCCGCAAGTGTCTGGCTCAGAGACTGAGACTCAGTGAGTGTCACAGCAGACAGATCAACATTTCCCACTATTCAGAATTCCCATGCAGCTATTCAGAAATATACGATCCTGCTCTTCACACTGAGGCTAGAATCAGGTCTCAGAGACCAAACAAAGGCCAGAGAATCAGGAGCAGAGCCGCTGGTTTCCTCCAACCTCGAGTGTCTTCACATCTGAAATGATCAAATCAATGACCATCTCAGACCTTGCTTCAGAAGACAGATGGTCTGGGAAAGTCGACCATCACAACGACGACCCAACGAGAGGGAATTAAACATAGGCATCCAATCCTATATACCAAGAAAGTCAATGAATACAAAGTCTTCCAACCCCTGAAACTGCTCTTTATTGCTTATTTTTAGGGACTCCATGTCGTGGACTATTATTTTAACTAGACAAAGATGTGTTATGTTTGTTTATGCTGCATTTGTTTAATGATGAAAAGATGCAATCCTGTTGCACCTTGCCTGCCTAAGGCACCTGACTGCTCCAATAAAAAACTGAATGGCCAATAGCTAGGCACGAGAGGGAGGCAGAGAGAATAAATAGGGAGAGAAATCTGGGCTTGAGAAGGAGAGGAAAGGGGGATACACCTGGGGCCAGAAGCCAGGCAGCTGCCAGCTGCACATGGAATATATATACAGGAAGGGAGGAAGGAAGGGAGGGAGGGAGGGAGGGAGGGGGAGAGAGAGAGAGAGAGAGAGAGAGAGAGAGAGAGAGAGAGAGAGAGAGAGAGAGAGAGAGAGAGAGAGAGAGAGAGAGAGAGAGAGAGAGAGAGAGAGAGAGAGAGAAATCCTTGAGGCTAAATGTAGATGAAGGGAAACATTTAAAGTTAAAGACAAAAAAAAAAAAAAAAAGCTAGCCAGAAAGGAGCCTAAGCTAGGCCAAGCATCTGTAACTAATAAAAAGACTCTTGTGTCATGGTTTGGGAGTTAGTTGGTGGTCCAGAAGAAAAATTCAAATGCTACATTCAAATGTCAACACCGCAGAGCAGAAGTCTTCCTGGTGAAGGTCAAAGACTTACCGCGAAAGCAGCCAAGGAGCACAGTTGTGGGGGAGGGGCTGGTAAACCACGAAGTCTGTTTGGACTGGGTACCTAAGTGATTGTCAAATTACCAGAGCAGATTCATCTTCTCCAGTCTAAATCGTGCAGATCGCCAACATGACTCCTGCAGGAGGGTAAGCAGGAGACCATGGGAGACCCGCTTTTAAACCTGCCACCCCGACAATTAGGCGAAGGGAGGGGTATGGTACTTAGTTAAATGAGAGCAGATATGATGGGTTAAGCTTCGAAAAAATAAGAAACCAGAGCAGATAAAGTGCTGAGGGGCAGTGGTTTATTCAGCGGTTCAGGTATTCAACCTATCCAGGAAGCTTTTGTCACTTTTCCAGGTGACCAGCAGGTGGCAGCAGAGCACAATGCATATTAGAATCTGTCCAGAGAACTGGGAAGGTAACATTAGAGATGAATCCCAGTTTACTTAAGTTTTCTGCTTTTAGTGGTGTAAAAACAATATTATTTAGTAAAGCTCACTTCAGGCTCTGAGTTTCGATCATCTTGCAAGGTGGAGAAGCGAAGTGCAGAGAGCAAACCTCCCAGGCAGCACTTCTGGAGGTGACCTCAGTAAACACAGAAAGCTAGGTGAACTCATTTCTTTTTTTTCTTTCTTTCTTTCTTTCTTTCTTTCTTTCTTTCTTTCTTTCTTTCTTTCTTTCTTTCTTTCTTTCTTTCTTTCTTTCTTTCTTTCTTTCTTTCTTTCTTTTTCTCTCTCTCTCTCTTTCTATCTTTCTTTCTTTCTTTCTTTCTTTCTTTCTTTCTTTCTTTCTTTCTTTCTTTCTTTCTTTCTCTCTTTCTTTCTTTCTCTCTCTCCCTTTCTTTTTTTTGGTTTTGGTTTTGCTTTTTCGAGGGAGGGTTTCTTGGTGACTCTGGAGGCTGTCCTGGAACTAGCTCTTGTAGACCAGGCTGGTCTTGAACTCACAGAGATCTGCCTGCCTCTGCCTCCCAGGTTCTGAGTGCTAGGATTAAAGGTATGTGCCACCACCGCCCAGCAAGGTGAACTCATTTGTTTGGTCTGTCATTGGTACTCTGTCAGGGGTGAGTAGATGTTTCACATCTCCACTGGAAGATGTATTTTTCATGTCTGGTATTAGGATTTTGTTAGACAAAAATGTAAAGAATCAATGAATCTAAGAGTTGGTTCTTTAAGAAGATAAACAAGATTGACAAGCGCTTGGTCCAAGTAAGCAAGATAAAGAGATGATTCAAATTAATAGAATTATAAACAAACAGGGAAACGTTACAATGGATACCAAAGAAATTAAAAATATTATAAGAGAATGCTTTAAAAACCCTATAATCCATTAAGTTGGAAAATGTAAAAGAAGTGGCCAAATTTCTAGATTTATTCAGACCACCAAAGTTAAATCAAGAAGACATCAACAACATAGACAGACCGTAGCAAATGAGGAGGTTGAAATGGTAACAGAAAAGCCCAAGGCCAGACTATTTATCACAAAGTTGTACTCAAATTTCAAAGATGGTTTACAGCCAATCCTTCTTAAATTATTCAAAGAAATAGAAACAGAAGGAGCACTCCCAAATTATTTCTACAAAGCCAGTATTATTCTCATCCCCAAGCCAGGTAAAGATACAACCACAAAAGAAAGAAAACTACAGACCAATATCCCTGATGCAAGTAGATTTAAAATCCTCACTAAAGTATTTGTAAACTGAACACAAGAATATTATCAATAAGATTATACCCCACAATCCACTTGGCTTTATCTCAGAGAGACAGGGATAGTTAAATGTATGCAAATAAATAAATATAATATTTACATAAATGGACTTAAAGACAAATGCCACTTGATTGTCTATATAGTTGGAGAATGTCTTCCATAAGATTCAACATACCTTCATGTAAAAGTACTAGATAGCAGGACTGAATGGAACACCCCTCAACACCATAAAGGATATATGTGACAAACCACAGCCAACTTAGCTTAAATGGAGAAATACATGAAGAAATCCCATTGAAGTCAAGAATGAGACAAACAGGCTGTTCCTTTTCAATGCCCCAAGCACTAGGTAAAGCAATAAGGAAATAGAAGGAAACTAAAGGGATACAAATAAGTGGGGGAGAGGGGAAGAGGGGAGGAAGGGGAGTCAAACTATCTCTATTTGCAGGTGATATATTATACATAAAAGGTCTCCAAAATTATACAGGAACATTTCTAGAAACGATCAACAATTTCAGCAAAATTACAGGATATTGAATTCACTTAGAATAATCAAGATGTTTTCTATTTACTACCAACAAATATACAAAGAAAGAGATCTTGGACACCCCCATTCACAGTAGCCTCAAAGGAAATAAAATGTCTGGGAATAAATTTAACTAAAAATATTTTAAAAACCTCTACAATAAAATCTTGAATCACTGGAGAAACAGCATGATACTAGATAATGTAAACACCACACTCTGGGATATCCTGGCGTGGGTACTGCAGCAAGCTCAACTCACCCCCAGAGGACCCAGTGACCAGATGCCTACTGAGAGAACCTGCCTATTCCAGCCCCCACTTAGGGCAGAAGGCAGAGTACAGAGGGCAGAGCTCCCACCCACTGGGAGTGGGAGTGCCTGAGACCTATCTGCACCCATTGTGAGATCCATCAGTGAATTGGACCTGCTTGCACCCACCAGAAGAGAACCTTGTATCTGTACTCACCAAGAAAAGAAGAGACCCCACCTGTCCTAGTGAAAGAAGCGATGGGAAGATGACAATACAAGAACAAATCCAGCAACAGTAAAAACAGTGTGATGCCACTAGAGCCTAGGGACTCTACACAACCAAGATGTGAACATCATAACACAGATGAAAAGAAGAGAATGATCTTAAAAAAACCATGTCAAGAAGTTGATGGAGACTCTAAAAGAAGAAATGAGAAAATCTTTTAAAGAAATAGAGGAAAAGACAAAGCAAAAATTATAAGAAACAATTCAAATTGTGCAAGGTTTGAAAGCCGAAATAGAGACAATAAAAAACATAGTCTGAAGGAAGGCTGGAAACAGAAAAGGTGAGTAAATGATCTGGAAAGACCGATGCAAGCATAACCAACAGAATATAAGAGTTAGAAGAGAGAATCTCAGATGTTGAAAATTTACTAGGAAGAACAGATTCATTGACCAAAGAAAATATTAAGTCCAACAAATCCATAACACAAAATATCCAGGAAATATGGGACACTGTGAAAAGACCAAACTAAGAATAATAGGTATAGAAGAAGGTAAAGAAACCTAGCTCAAAGGAGCAGAAAATATATTCAACAAAATCATAGAAGAAAACTTTCCAAACTTAAGGACATGCCAATGAAAGTACAAGAAGCCTACACAACACCAAATAGAATGGACCACAAAAGAAAGTCCTCTCTCCACAAAATAGTAAAAACCCCAAACATACAGAATAAACAAAGAATATTAAGAGCAGCAAAGGAAAAAGGCCAAGTAACATTTAAAGGCAAACCTATCAGAATCATACCTGACTTCTCCATGGAAACTCTGAAAGCCAGAAGGTCCTGGATAGATATTATACCAACACTAAGAGACCACAGATGCCAGCCCAGACAGCTATACCCAGTAAAGCTTTCAATCACTATAGATGTAGAAAACAAGATATTCCATGACAAAACCAAATTTTATTAATTATTATTATTAACATCCACTTCAGCCTTCTGGGTGTAACAGAAAAAAATCCCTTCATTGAAGAGAAAAGTCAGCATGTTTAGGATTTCTGGCTTCTCTGATGCTTATCTATCAACACATAAACCTCTTGCCCTCTACAGTTCTGTGTCTAAGTTCTTTATTTAATCTCTTAAAATCTTGGTTGTTCCACAAATAAATAGCCAGGCTTTGAATTTAAGCTTTCAAAACCCACCGTTAAGTGCCAAAACCAAGAGTGTTAGGAATATGGCTTGAGGTGGGAAATTTTATTGGGGGACAGGAAAGAGAGTGGAGAATGGGAAGGGAAGGGAAGAGAGGGGAGAGGAGAGAGAGAGAGAGGGAGAGAGAGAGATAGAGATAGAGAGAGACAGAGAGAGAGAGTACCCGAGTACTCACCAGGTTTGCTTGGATTAAAAAAAAAGAAGAAGGATGGAGTGTCTGGATTCATTCTTTTTATTTCCAGGCAATGATCTCTTAGTGCACCCCTAGCTTGCTGTCTCCTAATTGCTGTAAGCCACATTCCAATGCTGAGTTGTTCCAGAATGCTGAAGGAAGCACTAGTGATAACAGAGTTTACAAACTGCATCCTGGCCTGGATGAGCTATTCCTTCCATTTTGAAATTTCCACATATAAGTCAAACCACATAAAGCCAAATCCTAGTTCTAACCACTTTGGTAAATATAACAGAATCAATGGCTACAGTTTTCAATTTGTAGATACCCTCTATATGCCTTTCCTTCAAGATGCTTCTCTTCAGCTGGATCTCATTTTCTAACCTGTCATTATAATTTATTGGTATTTAAAGTATTTACATGTTTATAAAGGATTTTTGAAAACCAATTCTGCATAAGTAATGCTTTAGAACTGTCATTTTTCTAGCTTTATGTATGGCTATTTCTCATGACATTAGGGCTGCCCTGAACCTTCTTTCTCTACTGACATGACTCAGGATGAGCTCTTTTTTCAATACTTGGTGTTTTGAGCTTTTCTCTTCTACTGTGCTGTTTGCTACAGACAACACACCTCTGCTGACTCCCATACTTTCCAGCACCCTTGGCCCCTGGATCTTCCCGAGCTACTGAATGCAGCAAGGTTCTCATCTGAGAGAGGCTTCTCTGTACAATCTTTACAGAGTATGCACAGCAGAGAGCTCACTTCCAGACAACACTGGACAATATTGCTGAAAGAGGAATTTGGGGAACTGAAGCAGTCAATTTGTCACAAGGACTCTAATGGGTCAGTTGCCCTGGAGAAGATAATTAGCATTTCTCTCTTCAAGTACCCTTCACAGTAGATCAAACACCTACCAGCTCCAGCTCTGAAAGAATACCCAGTTCCCCTGCAACTCTCATCCACTTCACCAAGACTTCATTTCCTTTCAGCTTACTGCTCAATGGGCTCATTTGTTTGGTATAAATCATCCCATCTCTAGTGTTTTGAAGTACAAGAGATGTGGAAACAGTGTGTAGGTGGTAGAGGGAATTTTCATGAAGCCCAAAATAACTGAACACCCAGTACCTAGGCTACCTCCAAGAAGTAGTGGCAGGTAATTCTCCACAAAGACACAGTGACACCCAATGATGGTATCAGTGCTCTGTCCATGACCAACAGCAATGTGAGCCCAAACAAAACAGACTATATAAGAGGAATACCAGAAATAACATAATCAAGTACCCTCTCTCTGATCACTGACCTCTGGAACATCATCAGAAGGCTTGCATCTAGGAATTAGATGCGAAATTGCAACAAAAGCAGCTGGTTGAACTTAGATCCCCAAATCATCCTTCCCTTGAAATCCTTAAATATCCAAAAGATTTCCAACTCTAGATCCAGTCTAGATCAGAAGTAGATGGCCAGATAGGTGGGTGCTCACTAATCACTCCTGAGAAATGGGAAGGGAGCAGGCTTTGAACCTAGGACCTTGGCGATAAAGTAACTGTATAATTTAATTTTTTACAAAAGAATTCAGAAGCACTTTCCCAATTGAGGGAGAAGAAAGACAAAAAAAAAAAACAAAACAAAAATCCCTACACCTGAGAGATTCCCATCAAACCAGAACCGTCTTTCTTACAAACAGAACCAGTAGAGCAGTTCATCATTCTCTTACATCTCTGCACAGACAAAAAAGTTATCCTAGTAAGTCGCACCATGAGAATACAAGACTGAAATTCAAATTTATATTTTAGTTCAGTAGGTAAAACTATGCCAAGAAATTAAAGTTCTAGATAAGTTTTGTCCCAGTGCATAGAATATAAAAGTTCACTGTGAGGGACAATATATTCAATTTAGACATCTTAGAACTCCTAAAAATTCACTCAGACAACAAACATGAATCCAGAATCTTTTTTGGAGGGGGTAAGATTCTGTTTTCTTTTTTTTAATTTAAATTAGAAACAAGGTTGCTTCAAATGTCAATTCCAGGTCCCTATCCCTGTCCCTCCCCTCCTCCCATACCCTCCCACCAACCCCCCACCTGCTCTTCCCAATTCCCACTCCTGTCCCCAGGGAGGGACTCACCCTGGGGGTTGTTCATAATCTGTCATTTCATCCAGGGCAGGGCCTAGACCCTCCCCCAAGAGTCCAGGCTGAGAGTGCATCTCTCATTGTGGGATGGGCAACCAAAGTCCATTTGTATGCCAGGGATAAATATTGATCTACCCAAGACCCCATAGATTGCCTAGGCCTCCTCATTGACATCCACATTCAGGGGGTCTTGATCAGTCCCATGCTGGATTCCAAGCCATCAGCCTGGTGTTCATAGCTCCCCCTTGTTCAGGTCAGCTGTTTCTGGGGGTTAAACAAGCCCAGTCTTGACCCCTGTACTCATCAGTCCTCCCTCTCTGTCTCTGGGTTCCTTGAGTTCAGCTCAGGGTTTAGCTGTGGGTTTCTGACTCTGCTTCCATCAATCATTGGTTGAAGGTTCTGTTTCCCAGACTCTAGCAGTGGGATTGTAGGCTGGCACCTTCCGGTCCATGTCTAAAATCTATATATGAGTGAGTACATACCATGTTTGTTTTTTTGTGACTGGGTTACCTCACTTAGGATGGTTTCTTATAGTGCCATCCGTTTGCCTGCAAATTTCAAGACTCCACTGTATTTTCTGCTGAGTAGTACTCCATTGTGTAAATGTACCACATTTTCTCTATCCACTCTTCAGTTGAGGGGCATCTAGGTTGCTTCTAGGCTTGGCTATTACAAATTATGCTGCTATGAGCATAGTTGAACAGATGTCCTTGTTGTATGAATGTGGATCTTTTGAATATATGCATAAGAGTGGAATTGCTGGATCTAGTGGTTGACTGATTCCCATTTTTCTGAGGAATCTCCATACTAATTTCCAAAGTGGCTGTAGGAGTTGGCACTGCCACCAGCAATGGAGAAGTATTCCCCTCTCTCCACATCCTCCCAGCATAAATTGTCTTTGGTGTTTTTGATTTTAGCCATTCTTATAGGAGTAAGATGGTATCTCAGAGTTGTTTTGATTTACATTTCCATGATGGGTAAGGATGTTGAGCACTTTCCCAAGTGTCTCTCAGCCATTTTAGATTCCTCTATTGTGAATTCTTTATTTAGTTCTGTGCCCTACTTTTTAATTGGATCCTTTGGTGTTTTGGAAACTTGCTTCTAGAGTTCTTTGTATATTTTGGACATCAGCCCTCTGTCAGATGTGGGGTTAGTTAATATCTTTTACCATTCTATGGGCTGTCTTTTTGTCTTGTTGACTGTGTCCTTTGCCTTACAGAAGCTTCTCAGTTTCAGGAGTTCCCATTTACTAGTTGTCAATCTCAGTGTCTGTGCTCCTGGTGTTATATTCAGGAAGCAGTCATCTGTACCAATTCATTCAAGTATACCTCCCAATTTCTCTTCTAAGAGTTTCAGGGTGGCTCGATTTATGTTGAGGTCTTTGATCCGTTTGGATCTATCTGCAGTCTTCTACATATCTGCATCCAGTTATGCCTGAACCATTTGTCTTTTTTCCAATGTATAATTTTAGCTTCTTTATTATGTTTTCATAGGTGTCTGGGTTAGTATCTGGGTTTTCAATTTGATTCCATTTGTCTACCTGTCTATTTTTGTGCCTATACAAAGCTGTTCTCAGGACTATGTCTCTATAATAGAACTTGAAGTCAGGGATGGTGATGCCTCCAGAAGTTCCTTTATTGTGCAGGGTTGTTTTGGCTATTCTGGGTCTTTTGTTTTTCCATATAAAGCTGAGTATTGTTCTTTCAAGGTCTGTGAAGAATTGTGCCAGCATTTTGATGGAGATTGTGTTGAATATATAGATTGCTTTTGGAAAAATTGCCATTTTTACTATGTTAATCCTACAAACCAAGAGCATCATAGATCTTTCCATTTTCTGGTGTCTTCTTTAATTTCTGTCTTTAATGACTCAAAGTTCTTGCTGTACAGGTCTTTCACTTGTTTGGTTAGTGTTATCCCCAAATATTTTATGTTATTTTGGGCTATTGTAAAGGGTGACATTTCTCTGATTGCTTTCTCAGCCCATTTATCATCTGTATATAATATGGCTACTGATTTTTTTGAGTTAACCTTGTATCCTGCCACTTTGCTGAAGGTGTTTTTCAAATGTAGGAGTTCCCTTGTAGAGTTTTTCCAGTCACTGATGTAAACTATCATATTATCTGCAAATAGTGAAAGTTTGACCTCTTCCTTTTCAATTAGTATCCCCCTGATCTCCTTTTCTTGTCTTATTGTTCTAGCCAGAACTTAAAGTATAGTATTTTAGAGATATGGAGAGAGAGGACAGCTTTTTCTTGCTCCTGATTTGCATTGAGGAATTGCATTGAGTTTCTGTCCCTTAAGTTTGATGTGAGCTGTTGGATTACTATATATTGCCTTTATTATATTCAGGTATGTTCCTGTTATCCCTGATCACTCAGGGACCTTTATCATGTAGAGGTGTTGGATTGTGTCAAAGGCTTTTTCCATATCAAGTGGTTTTTCTTTTGCAATTTGTCTATATGGTGAATTAAATTGATATATTTTCCTATGTTGAACCATCCCTGGGATAAAGCCTACTTGATCATGGTGGATGATCTTTCTGATGTGTTCTTGGATTCAGTTTGCTAATATTTTATTGAGTATTTTTGCATCAATGTTCATGAGGGAGATTGGTCTATAGTTCTTTCTTAGTTTTGTCTTTATGTGGCTTGAGTATCAAGGTAATTGTAGCTTCATAAAAAGAGTTTGGCAATGAACCTCCTGCTTCTATTGTGTAGAATACTTTGAGGAGTATTGGAATTAGCTCTTCTTTAAATTTCTGGTAGAATTCTGCACCGAAGCCATCTGGGCCTGGGCTTTTTTTTGGCTGGGAGACTTTTAATGACTGCTTCTATTTCATTAGGGGTTACTGGTCTGTTTAGATTTCTTATCTGCTCTTGATTTAATTTTGGTAAGTGATATCTATACAAAAAATTGTTCATGTCCTTTAAATTTTCAAATTTTGTGGAGTACAGGTATGACCTGAAGATTCTCTGGATTTCCTCAGTGTCTGTTGTTATGTCCCAATTTTCATTCCTGATTTTCTTGATTTGCATGTTCTCTGTCTGCCTTTCAGTGAGTTTGGATAGAGGTTTGTCTAGCTTGTTGATTTACTCAAAGAACCAACTCTTTGTTACATTGATT
This sequence comes from Mesocricetus auratus, assembly GCF_017639785.1. Classification (NCBI taxonomy): domain Eukaryota; kingdom Metazoa; phylum Chordata; class Mammalia; order Rodentia; family Cricetidae; genus Mesocricetus; species Mesocricetus auratus. The sequence goes on from NW_024429197.1 coordinate 36,939,534, forward strand.
CTTTGTATTGTTTTCTTTGCTTCAGCTTTATTGATTTCAGCCCTCAATTTGATTATTTCCTGGAGTCTAATCCTTCTAGGTGAGTTTGCTTCATATTGTTCTAGAGATTTCAGTTGTGCTATTAATTCTCTAGTGTGACTATTCTCCAGTTTTTTTTCATATATGCACTTAGTGCTATGAACTTTCCTCTTAGTACTGCCTTCAGATTGTCCCATAAGTTTGGTATGTTGTGTCTTCGTTTTCATTGAATGTTAGGAAGTCTTTAATTTCTTTCTTTCTTTATTCCTTGACCCAGGAATGGTGCAATTGTGTGTTGTTCAATTTCCATGAGTTTGTAGGGTTTCTGCAATATGTGTTGTTGTTGAACTCTAACTTTAAAGCATTGTGGTCTGATAAGATACAGGGGATTGTTCTAATTCTTTTGTACCTGTTGAGGTTTGATACGTTGCCAACTATGTGGTCTATTTTAGGGGAGGTCCCATGTGGCACTGAGAAGAATGTATATTCTTTTGTGTTTGGATGGAATGTTCTATAGATGTCTGTCAAACCCAATTGGGTTATAACTTCTGTTAGTTCCTTTGTTTCTTTGTTAAGTTGCTATCTGGTGGTCCTGTCTAGTGGTAAGAGTGGGGTGTTGAAGTCTCCCACCATAACTGTGTGAGGTCTTATGTGTGATTTGACGTTTAATAACATTTCGTTCATGATGTTCAGAATTGAGACTTCATTCTGATGGACTTTTCCTGTAATGAATATGAAATGACCTTCTTCATTTCTTTTTATTGATTTTAATTTGAAGTCTAATTTGTTCAATACTAGGATAGCCACACAAGCTTGTTTCTTGGATCCATTTCATTGGAAAATCTTATCCCAACCCTTTACTCTGAGGTAATGTCTGTCTTTGAAGTTGAGGTGTGTTTCTTGTATGCAGCAGAAGGATGGATTCTGTCTTTATGTTCATTTGGTTAGCCTGTGTATTTTAATAAGCAAATTAAGACCATTAATATTGAGGGAAATTAAGGACCATTGAGTGTTAATTCTTGTTTGTTTTTTATTTGCTTTTGGTCATGTAATTATGGATTTACCCTCCTTTTTCTTTTGTCTTTTTAAAGTTGTATTATCTATTCCATATGTTTTTGTGAGCATAGTTACCTTCCTTAGATTGAAGTTTTCCTTCCATTACTTTCTGTAGGGCTGGGTTTGTGATATATTGTTTAAATCTGGTTTTGTCATGGAATATCTTGTTTTCAACATCTATAGTGATTGAAAACTTTGCTATGTATAGTAGTCTGGGTTGGCATCTGTGGTCTCAGTGTTGGTAGAATATCTGTCCAGGACCTTCTGACTTTCAGAGTTTCCATGGAGAAGTCAGGAATGATTCTGATAGTTGTCTTTAAATGTTACTTGTCCTTTTTCCTTTGCTGCTCTTAATAGACTTTATTTTGTATGTTCAGGGTTTTTGCTATTATGTGTTGAGGTGACTTGCTTTTATGGTCCACTCTATTTGGTGTTCTGTAGGCTTCTTGTACTTTAATTGGCATGTCTTTTTTAGGCTGGGAAAGTTTTTCTTCTATGATTTTGTTGAATATGTTTTCTGCTCCTTTGAGCTGGGCTTCTTCAATTTATTTTATACCTATTATTCTTAGATTTGACCTTTTCATGGTGTCCCATATTTCCTGTATATTTTCTGTTAGGGATTTGTTGGACTGAAGATTTTCTTTGGTCGAAGAATCTATTTATCCTAGTGAATGTTCAACGCCTGAGATTTTCTCTTTTAACTCCAGTATTCTGTTGGTTATGCTTACATCTGTAGTTCCAGATCATTTACTCACCTTTTCTATTTCCAGCCTTCCTTTAGACTATGTGTTTTTTTCTCTATCTCAGCTTTCAAACCTTGCACTTGCCGTGTCCGCTGCGCAGCCTGTGTCCGAGAATGTGCGGAGGGTGTCGGGGATTGACAACACAGAGACTCGTTCAAAGGTGTAAAGAAAACTTTAAGCAGGCCCCAAAAAGGCTCAAGAAAACTTCCCAAGAAAGGCCTCCCTCCAGAAATGCTTCTGCACTCTCTCTACCCCTGGCTGGTTCTCTCTGACACCAAAAACTGATCTGGGTGTGTCAGAAGAGGAGGTTAGTCTTTGGACAAGGTCGAGGTCAGGGCAGTTCCCGTGGGCCAGCCCTTTTCAGGAACTAATTGCCCCAGGCATTGTATTGTTTTTAGTAAACATGTTTTTTTAGTAAACATTGTCTAACAGCTGCCTACTCCCAGGCTGATGGGGAAGTGGGTCTTTGAACAAGGTCTGGTGTGCCCACAATTACCCTTTTTTTATTTTCTAATAAGGCACTCCTGGCTTAGTTCAAGTAGGGTCACCCTCCCCTGTCCGTCTTTGGGAGATCTTGTAACCCCTGTCTTAGGGGGGAGGGGTCTTCCCCACAGGTTGTCCGTCAACGGAAGAACCTCATCCTTAAATCATCTGTAACCAAACTTCATGGCCATCGGGATTGCCATGGGCTAAGCTAAGCAATAGTTGGTTACAGATCTCTTGCCTCTGGGACAAGGCACATTTGAGCTCAGCATAAACCCAGGATGCCTACTGCCACTGCCACCATTTCCAGGACTCCCATTGACACAGCGCCTCTCCAATACCGTACCCATCACCAGATCTGGGCCATAACATTCTACCAGCCTTCCTCTGTTACAAGGGTAACCCACATGTGATTTACATTCTGTTACAAGGGTAACATTTATAATTTGATAGTCAAAACAGTTATAAAGTTTATAATCGTTCTAAGATCTGCTGAGGAAAGCATTTAGAAAGTGCACTTGCACAGATACATTGGGCACAATCATTGATGTTACACATGTAACATTATAAAAAATATGAACAAGAGGCTTGTTGCACTATCCACAGAACACCAATTTGTTCCTGTGGTGATGCAATTTGTTGATTTAACATCACTAGCCTCAGCTGAATATGTAACTTGAGCCAAAGGTCTCCTTTTTGTCACATTAGGACAAGTTGCATTTCTCCAGAAAAATACACTGGCCTAGGCACGATTCCAGAAACAGGAACCACCAAGTCTTATATTTCAAGTGACCATGTCCTGTTCAAATACTGAAAAGAGGCTTTTGCCACTCAATCACAGTCCATACCAATGTCCAAATGTTTTAAATGGGTCCTTTTTTCCCCCAAAGGGAAAAACTGGCAAAATGAATTCTGTTGTTTCAAGGTGTATCAAGGGAAGACGGTTAGTCTTTCCAGTTCTCTGTTGGCTTCGGGAGGTTGATGCAGCAGGTCTGTTGAGAAACTGGAAATCTCATACCGACTGTTTTCCTTCTTTCTTGGGCTGTAGATAAGATGACATCAAGGGTCAGGAACACTGATTTAGGAGATCTCACTCAGACTGGCTTAGGTAGGCTCCCATGGTCTCAGGTCCAGTTTTTCTCTGCTCCATGCATCTCACTAAATGGTCTGACAGCTGCCTAAGCTTTATTCTTTTCATGCAAGAAAACACAAACATGCCCACGACCCCAAATTAGGGTCTTCTCCACTGTCTAGTGCATGGATGTCTCCATTTGACCCAAGCAATAGTTGCTCAAGTTCCATCATGCCAGAATCTGTCTGAAGCATATTGCTCACTGGCATTCACATTTTAAAATTTTTAAATGAGGAGTGTATTATTTTATGAGTGATGTGGGGACTGGGGATATAACTCCCCCTTTTTTATTTTCTAAATTTTTTGAACTGTTGAAGCTGAACCATAACAGTAGAAGGATTTGTCTACCCTCCTTAGTTAACTGTCTAGGTAAATTGGGATCACTATCTAGATTATTAGTAGATGCTCTTTAAAAAGGACATATCTATTAAATATTTCCCAAAAAACTTCTGAAAATCATTCAAAGATTGTAAACTATACTGTGTCCCAAATAACTTTTGAAAATTATTTGAAGTCTGTGAGCAGTCTTTCCCAATCTAACCTGTAGAGCTCTCACTAGCTGACAAGGTCTCATTTGCATCTTAACTTTTCTGTTAAGACATTAACCGACTGGCTGGCTGTTCCTTTTGGCTATATCTAAAGCAATTTAGGTAGCTTTTTAACTATTTTTGAAGGGACTTAAGTATCCTTTTAATCATATAAGCAGTTCACACTCACACATTCACAATCACATTTCATATATACCAGTGTGGCCACACCATACATTCAGAACATACATGGATCTTTCAGTCATCCTTTTTCCCTAGGTCATGCTTAGTCTGTTAAAATGAAACTTCCTTAATTGAAATCTATGTAAAAGAACATCCCCGGCCAATCCTTGAACTAAAAAGGTTAAAAAGTCCTGTATGCCCCTCATCATTCCTCCATTTGAGCTACAGTCATGAGGTACAGCTGTACCTACTCCTAGTAACTCTGTAGATGCAAGGTGGAGAGGCCAGGCTTTTGGCTAAAAGTTTTTAGAGATGACTCACGAAATACAACTTAAATGCAAACAAAATTTTCCATTCCATATACCTTTGTCCTTTTCTTTTTCTTTACTTAATGCCAGTACCTCTATACTGTTACCAATTTTTTTGATTCACCCATTTTTTTTTCAAGACAGGGTTTCTCTGTATTGTTTGGAGGCTGTCCTGGAACTTGCCCTGTAGACCAGGCTGGCCTTGAACTCAAGAGATCTGCTTTCCTGTGTCTCCCGAGTGCCAAGATTAAAGGCATGTGCAGCCAACGTCCGGCTATTCACCCATTTTGAAACCATCCTCCAACCCAGGATGTTCCCTCAGGCAAAAAGCCTTAAGATTTACACAATCTACCCTCCAACTGAGGGCAAACCGAGGACTATCTTGAGAATGCAAGGGAATAGAAAGGAAGCAGTCCTTCAATTCAATGACAATCAAATGCCAGTCTCTAGGAATGGCCACAGACACAGACAAGCCAGGCTGGAGTGCCCCCATAGGCTGCATGGTCACATTCAAAGCCCTAAAGTCTTGTGGTAACCTCCATTTCCCTGAAGATTTTTTAATTACAAATATCGGGTTATTCCAAGGGGACTTGGAAGGAACCAAATGACCCGCCTCCAATTGTTCTTGAAGTAGCTGGTGAGCCGCCCTTAGTTTCTCTGCTGGTAAGGGTCACTGTTCCACCAATACAGGATCATCTGATAGCCATGTGATGGGTATTGGGGCTGGCAGTGCAACAGTGACCCTCATCAAAAATGTCCAAAACCCTTCCTGTCTCCGGGAGCCCTGGTCTCCAAAGGGAGGGATGCCACAGGCTAAACCTCTCCCTGTTCTAGTTTACCTAGTCCCCTCCTCAGACTCCAGCCCCTCCCTTGCATCATCTAGGGGCCCCTGCTTTTGGACTTGGGTGCCTGGGTGGTGAGGGCCACTCCCATTTCTTGCATGAGGTCCCATCCCCAGAGGTTAATAGGGAGGCCAGGCAAAACATATGGCTTAAAAAGCCCTGTGTGGTCCTCAGAGTCTTGCCACTTTAGGATTCTGAGGATTTTTTGGGCACAGCCTGTCCTATTCCCTGGAGGGTCACTGTCTCTTCCTCTTTTGACCAGGCCGGGGGCCAAAATTTATCTGAAAGGACAGAAATGTCTGTCCCAGAATCTATGATGACCCTGAAGGACTTGCCTTCTATCCTTAATGTAAGCTGGGGTCGGTTCTCCATATTGGCTACCCAAAATACTGCTGGGCCGGTACTTCCAAAACTTTGGTTGCCCCTTTTCTCTTTAATTTTTTTGAGCCTCACAAGGAACTGTATGGAGGAGGAGTAACTGAGCAATCCATTCTCCTGCTGGGATGGCAACAACCCCACTGCCCATTAATGTCATTATTTTAATCTCTCCCTCACTATCCTGGTCTATAACACCAGGGTGTACCAGGATGCCTCGAAGAATAGTACTGGACCGTCCCAAGAGTAGTTCGACCATGCCTGGGGCAATGGCCCATGCACCCCAGTAGGGAGGGCCTGGATCCCCATTTCCGGTGTTAGGATTGCCCAGGCGAAAGGACCGAGGTCCAATCCTGCATGCCCTGAGGTGGTTCTAAGGAGGTATGAAATATGAAGGGATTGCTCTGGGGGAGAAAATGAATCCTGCAACTGCCCAGAGCAGGGGTCATTGCCCCATACACATTGGTTTTGGGGCCCTGGGGCAGAGCCCTCCTCCAGTTTCCCTGATTATTATTAGCAGGAAGGAAATTTCCCTCCTGGTCAGTTTTAGAGTAGCAGTCATTTGTCCAATGATATCCCCTTGGCAACGGGAGCATAAACCATGTCTCTTGAGACCCATAGTACTAATTTGAGGGCACTCTCTAAGGAAGTGTCCCTCCATACTGCAGCTGAAACATGTTTTTCTCCATCCCAGAGTAGGCCTTTCTTTCCCCACTTGGGGCTGAATAGCAGCAGCTAACACTTGGCCCTGGATGAAGTTCCCATCAATGTCCCTACAGATCCGGATATAGCCATTTAGACTTTTATTATGATAGGGGTGAAGGGCTTCTTTACAATATTTATTTGAATTTTCAAATGCCATCTGCTTGATGACTGGCATCGCAGGCCCAATGCCTCCAAATATTCTTTCTGCTACCTGACTGAGATGGTCTACGAAGTCTTGAAAAGGTTTGGAAGGTCCTTGAAGGACTTTGGACAGATTATCCCCTCCTTCCTTGGAAGGCAATGCTTTCCAAGCTCCTTGGGCCACTGTTGCCACTTGGGCATAGACTGCGATGTCATATTGCATTTGTTGCTGCATGGCGGCATATTAACCACTCCCGATAAGCATCTCCACATTTCTCTGGGGCTGTTCAGCCTGTGCATTTCTTTGGGCTGTCTGGCTGCATCTTTCCTGAAACTCACCCCTCCAAGTCAAATAATCTCCCTCAGATAGAGTCGCTCGGCAAAGCTGCTGTCAATCACTAGGTGTCAAGTTAAGAGACGCAAAAGATTCCATTAAGGAAAGTGTAAAGGGAGCCTGCACTCCATTATTTAAAGTTGCCTCTTTAAGTTGTTTTATATCGTTAAAACTTAAAGGGTTATGATGCTGAATGACCTGCCCAGAATTGTTCGGGTCTGGAGCTTCTATTACCGGGGCCCACACTGGGCAGTATTTGACCCCTCCTTTGGGTCTTCCATCAAGGTCCAAGAAGGACTGGGTTATATCATAGGAGGAGTCCCTTTTTTCAGAGTATGGAGAAGGGTTTCTCTCCCTGTCCTGTCTTTTCTTAATTCGAGTCTTTTTTAGTTCCTTTTTAAGGGCTGCGATCTAACCGTTCCTTCTCAGACTCTGACAAGTATGAGTCTGAGCTACTTCCATTTTCTAGGTCTGACAGAGAAGGATATAAGCAATTCTGACTGGAGTCCTTCTTTTTGGGTCACGCCCGGAGATCTCTACCCGTTTTTTTCTTGTTGCTAAGAGACTCATCCTCATTCTCATTAACAATGGAGCCTCTAGTTTTCATCATGGTCTCTTCAGATGATTCATCCTCACTCTCTGCCCCTGAACTCAAGGAGGCTTGAATCTCAGTCTCTTGGAACTCTAAAAAAGCCTCTTTTGTGTCCTGAACTACCTGGCAGTGACGAACCTTATCTGTCAAAAGTGCACCCCTCACTAATCTCCATAAGGAGAATGTGGTAGGAGGCAAGGACTCAGATCCCTCTTTTCATAAAAGTCTATGAAGATCACGGCGAACCTCCTCCCAATTTGGGATATTTAAGCTTCCCCTAGTAATGAACCATGGACTGTCTCATTCGATCGATTTTAGAAAGCCTTCTAGGGTTTTAGACTTGACTACAGTCCCATGTCCTTTAAGTAACTTTTTAAATTGATACTGTAATGATTCTATCTTCCTGGAACTATTCCCCATCATTTCTTAACCCTGTCCACTTACCTCGCTTTCAAGATCTCAGTGTGACCTCCAATTGCCATGTCCGCTGCACAGCCTGTGTCCAAGAATGTGCGGAGGGTGTCTGTGTTGTGACGTTGAGATCTTGGTATTGTAGTGTCCCTAGACTCTGATAGTGTCACATTGTTTCTTCTGTCATTGAATTTGTTCTCGTATTGTCATCTTCCCATCCCTTTCAATGGGTACAGATGGGGTCTCTTCCTTTCCTGATGAGTAAAGAAAGGTCTAAGGTTCTCTTCCAGTGGGTGCAAGCAGGTCCAGTTCACTGACGGTTCTCTTGGTGGGTGTAGATGTGTCTCTGATACTCTCCCAGTGGGTGGGAACTCTGCCCTCTGCCCTATGTACTCTGCCTTCTGCCCTGCATGGGGGCAGGTTTAGGCAGGCTCTCTTAAGCAGGCTTCTGGTCACTGGGTTCTCTGGGGGCAAGTCGAGCTTGCTGCAGTTCCCAGTCCAGGAGATCCCAGAGGGTGATTGGAAGGAAGTGGAGATCAGGAAGCCACTATTCTTTAATTATTCTGGGCTCAGGATTTGTGTTTAACACAGGGCTAAATTTCCCTCAAACTGAGATTGCATTCACTTTCTACAAAACTTAGTATAGCTGTTTTTCTCAAACAAGAGAAGTCATTTGCAGCCAGGTGGTGTTGACACATGCCATTAATCCAAACTGGAGAGGCAGAGGCAGGCAGATCTCTTGAGTTCAAGGCCAGGATTGTATACAGAACTAGTTCCAGAACAGCCATGACTACATAAAGACCCTGTCTCAAAAAAAAAGACAAGGGTAGGGATAAACTGGCTTGCAGGACTGGCTTAGTAGTTTGGTACTCTCTTAGAAGACTCTACTGTTTCCTTTCCCCTCTGCTTGTGCAGAACCTTTGTGGTTCTGACATTGTCATCTCTCAGTCTTGCTCACTCTCTGGAAGGGGATAAGACATTGTATGAGCAGTGACTTTATTAATAACATTATGTTCTTTGGAACTTTGAAGTCTTGAGGTTCTGGGTCAAGGGTGACCCAGCGGTTGCTTTTATTTGTGTCTATGATGTGCCTCTACAGGTCAACAAATCTGGTGATCTTAAAATTCAGTGCCTTTCTTGTTTCTGGGAACACACAGGAGGTATGAATTCTAGCCTTCAATCCCTATAAATGTAAGTCTGAGGCTAGAAACTGGAGATTAAATGGAGTGGGAGGGGATTCTCAGCAAAGCTTTTTATTCTTTCTTATTTTTTAAATAATTTGCTTAACTTTATTTTATGTCCATCAGTGTTTTGCCTGCAGGTATGTCTGTAGGAGGGCATTGGATCCCCTGGAACAGAAATTACAGACATTTATGAACTGTCATGAGGGTGCTGTGAATTGAACCAGGGTCCTCTTGAAGAGCAGCTAGTGCTCTTAACCACTGAGCCATCTCTCCAGCCCTATTCCTTATTTTTAAGCTCCCTCTAAAGCAATGATTGAGATAGATATACACAGTCCCCATCACCTTTGTCTCTGGGATGGTTTCACCCTGTTCATGTTGAAAGTCCTGTGTTTAAGGTATGACATCTCCATTTTTCTCTTCCACATGTTATCTCTAAATGGTGTACTATAGACACGGTAATTTTTTCCTTGTTCTGAAATGGAAATAGTATAGTGATATCCTGGAGGATGGATGTTTGGTAAAGAAAAGAGTTTTGTTTTTGTTTTTGTTCTTGTTCTTTTTTAGATCACAGTTCTGGATATTCAGAGGTATAATACCACCACTGATTTGCATGAGAATTTTCTGGTTATATTACATCTCGACTGATGGAATTATAGTGGGTTTGTATATAAGAGACAAAGTTTATATAGGTGTATCAGAAGCCAGAAGCAGAGAATAGGGCCCTTATTATAGCTCATTCTTGTGAGAATTAACCTTTATAAATAAAATATTTATCATTTTTCCTCTTTGCTCAGCATTATTCCATCACCATCATTATTATACATGTGCACCACAGTAGGCATAGAGTCTTGTGAAGTCATTTCTTTCCTTCCACTTTAACCTGATTCCAAGGATTAAACTTAAGCAGTCAAACTTGTGTGGCAAGTGTTTTACTACTGATCTTCCCATTCTATCTATTTATTTGTTTCATATCCCAGATAAAGATTCCCCTTCCTCCTCTCCTCCCATTCCTCACCACCACTTTTCCGGCTCTCCCCTGTCCACTACTCCTCTGTTTTTGTTCAGAAAGGGGCCGGCCCCCATGGATATCAACAGAGCATGGCATATCGACCTGCAGGAAGACTATGCACCTCCCCTGTGGGGACAACAGACCTTGGCCGGAGACCCACTTCCCCATCAGCCTGGGGGCAGACAGCTGATGTTTACTGAAGACAATGTTTACTGAAAACATGTTTATTGAAAACAATCCGGTATCCATAAGAAATGATTACTGGAGCAATAAGTTCCTGAAAAGGGCTCACCTATGGGCATGCCCTGACCTTTCCAAAGACTAACCGCTTCTTCCTGACCCACCTACTACAGTCTCTGGTGTCAGGGGAGAACCTTCCAGGGTTAAGAGAGGGAGTGGAAGCTTTTCTGGAGGGAAGCCTTTCTTGGGGGAATTTTCTTGAGCCTTCTTGGGGCCTGCTTAAAGTTTTCTCTACATCGTAGACTGGTCTCTGTGTCATCAATCCCGACACCCTCCACACATTCTCGGATACAGGCTGCACAGTGAGTGTGGCACTCCACTTGTATTTAGGCCTGGCAATGAAATCCAGTGTGAGGAATAAGTTCCCAAGAGCCAGCCAAAGCTATGAGGACAGCCTCTGCTCTCACTGTTAGGATTCTCACAAATGAACCAACCCACACAACTGTCACATATTGGTAGAGAGCTTAGGTGGGTCTTATGCAAGCACCCTGGTGGGGATGGGAACTTGAGGCATCAGGTTGAAGGTGAGTGCAGGCTGGGGGGTGGTAAGGCAATGACTGGAAAGGGGGGAACATACTTTTCAGGGTCAGGTAGAAATCTGATGCAAGAGAAACTCCCATGAATCTACAAAGATGAACCACAGTAGAAATCTCCTCTCTTTCCTCCCTCTTATAAGATTTTTTTTGTATGGAATATTCCTTTACTATTGTAATTTAAAAAATACAGTGCTCACAGAGTTCAAGCAGAGGTTTGTTGTTGTTGTTGTTTTTGTTGTTTTAATTAGGGAAAGGGATCATTAAAAAGGGAATGGGTAGGGGGGAGACCAGCCTCCAGAAACAGGAGCAGTAGGAAAGGGAAGAGGTGGAGAAAGAGGAAAGTGTAGGGGAGAAAGAGAGCTGAACAGAGAAAGGGAGAGAAAGAGCGGGAGAAGGATGGGAGGTGGGCAGGGCCCTTTTAAAAGGGCATGTAGTGAATATGCACAGGTGGTGCTCTTAGTGGTTGCAGCTGAGAGCTTATCCTGTCAGAACCTCAAGGACAGGCCAGTATAGATGCCTGAATACTAACATTTACACTGTGTGCATATGTGTTTCTGTGATTGGTTTAATAAAGAAGCTGACTGGCTAATAGCTGGACAAGATAAATTTAGGCAGGAGAACAAGATGATGAAGCCACAGCAATACATGACTATCACTCCCTGTCTCTTCACAACATCTATTATATGAAGCAGACAGCATCACAGGGAAGGGAGCTTACAGGTGAGATCTATGTTTATCACGTCTTTCTCTGGACTTTGTCTCTAAACACAGAGAAACAGAATACAAGAAGAGGGCAGAAATAGCCTTGGGAATGTCAAGAGTTTTGAATGGGAAGGCAATTGAGATTAGGGACAAGATACTTCATGGACAAGGGTTTATGTTAGTATAAATCAATTAGCAGGTTAATTTTTTATATTTATTTTATAGATATATATGTTTGCCTTAATGTATGTCTGTACATCATATGTGTCCCCGAGGAAGCTAGAAGATGGGATCATTTCGACAGCACACTTGAAATGAGCATTTAGACCAAATTTATGGCTCATTGGAAATTTTAATTCCAGCCAGCTGGGACCACACCCAGGCACTCCAGAGACCTAGGCCTACTCTGAGTGTCCAGAGGACCTGGCTTTTACATTAAGAAGGTACAGAGGTGACTTTGAAGAAGGAAACAGTCTAACAGAAGATAAGCAGAGAGATGGAGGGGATTGCAGTACAAACAGGTTAAGATAAATAAGATAGGACATCCTCACCTTGGCTTCCTAGAATAGTGCTGGGTCATTTTTCCATGGGGTTTTCCATCAAGGAGGTCAAATTCTAGTTAATCCTGAAATGGCCTCAGCAAGAATACACAATAGAGGGATCTTAGCACTGTCTTGGCTTGCACTATATGTGTGAGCTGCCTTGCAGGTATTGGGAATTGAACCCAGGGTCTCTAGAAGAACAACCAGGGCTCTAATGAATGCATTATGACTTCAGGCCTGATGTAAATGAACATTTCCTTTTACATGGACCTCAAGAACAGTACTTGGAACAGAGTGGGAAAACAGACCACTAATCTTACCTACTGTGGCAACTGAGGATGGTAGACACTTTGCAGGTTTTTACGGATACAGGATTCACCCTAAAAGGATGAAGTCCATTCTCTCCAGGTTACCCACTCCCCAGAAGAGTAGGATTTAGGGCAGCAGGGATTGAGTTTGGAAGAATAATGGTAAGGCACACTTCACGTGCTGCCTTGATGGAATTATGACTTTGAGAGCAACAGATAGAAAGTCAAATGGAAAACCCAGTTTCTACTATCTGGGCAGTGACTCTGACCCCGAGGTGATGTTTATAATTGGAGGAACAGAGGCCTTCCTAAGCTTTGGTCCGAAAAGATCTCTTTCTGGATGCTTCCACAGGATCCCCTTACCTGAACCTGTCAGGATGAACTTTCAGGCTGTGCCCACACTGCAGCAGCTGGCCATTGAAACACTGCTGAGAGATGAAGACTTGGCCATCTCTGCTCTTGGAGGGCCTTCACACAAGGTTCTTCCTACCACTGTTGAAGGAGGCTTTCATTAAGAGACTAACAAAGATAGTAAAGGCCATAGTAGTATCTTGGTCCTTCCTCTGCCTTCCTCTTGGGGCCCTGGCAGATTGTTTTGAAGTAATCACTTCCAGGCTGTGCTGGATGGAATGGATTTGCTGAATATCCAGAATGTTTGGCCTAGGTGTGTGAATCTGGGTTAGGATGCAAGGCAAAGGCTGTGGTGAAATTCAAAGAATTTGAAATTGCAATATGGGATCACAGGTTACAACTGTCACCTGAACCCCCCCTTTCTGTTTGACCCACAGGAGGAGTAGACTACAAGAGCTCAGTTGTCAGGGTACTCATTGTGACTTCTGGGAAATGTGGTCTGGAACACAGGATGGTGTGGTCTCTCCACAGGCCAAACCAGGGGAGAAAGATCCCACAACAGGGGGAAAGAAGCAGCCATTGAAGGTGGTCACTGAATGTAGCCTCAAGAACAGCTTTATCAGTGAATGCAATGATTCCTTCATGAGGTGGTTAAGGAAAAGAAGAGATATGCAGGACAGCTCCCTGTCCTTATCAGGGTAGTATTGTAGGTATGAAGGTGTCCTTAAAGGTCAGAGTTGGATCGCTTAGGATCTCCTGGGGTCTGAAGTCATATACAGGTGGTTATAAGTCATCAGACATGGGTGCTGGGATTCGGGTCCTCTGAAACTGCAATCTGTGCTCTTAACTCGCTAGGCATTTCTTCAGTCCCCAAATAATGATGGTCTCATTATGTGTCATCAGCTGGCTTGGAACTCACTATGTTGGAACTGCTGGCCCTGAACACATAAATTGGCTGGTTCTTACCTCTGGATCATTGAAATTAAAGGGGTGTATAGTCATGCTTTAAAATTACTTGTTTGTTTTTCTTTGTGATATTTTTGTTTATTTGCCGAGGCTAGACTCAAAGAAGTGACAATACTGTTTTTTACCTCCTGTTGCAAGCCACTACCCTAGCTCAGAAACTTTTCTTTAAATAAGGTATTTTTAAATGTAGCTCCTTCATGGCCTGGAACTCTTTATGTAGACCAGGCTAGCCTCAGACTCACAGAGATCCTCTTGGCTCAGCTCTCGGTCATAGTTTCATTTCTCTAGTCAACTTGCTGGCTGGTCTTCTCTGAAACCATCTTCTGACAGAGAAGTAGGCCTGTCTCCCTCCGATATACAGTTTTTAAAATGCCTTGAGAACCAGAGTTGTATAGCCCAGCTGGCCTCCAACTTGCTATATAGCCAAAGATGACCTTGAACTCCTGATCCTCAGGCTCCAAACTCTTGAGTTCTGGGACGGCATTCATGTCCCACCATGTCTAGTTTATGCAGTGATGAAGAGAGTAAGTGCTCAGGGTTTGTGATTCTAGGCAAACATGCATTCTCGATTCTGCTACATCTCCAGAACCCCTGCATAATATCAATGGAGGCAAACCATTCTCCTGCCTCAACTTTTGGAGTAGCTAACACAGCAGGTAATAAACAGAGTTTCAAACCCGGCTGCTTATTGCAGAAAAGGTTTCATAATTGTGACAAGATATTTGTCATATGGTCCTCTGAAGACTTATTTAGGAGACTCTGTGTGTATGTCTTGTCTTGAACAGAGTAACCCAAGGCTAACTCATGATCAGAACTATATTGGTTACATATGATTAAAACTTCCAGATGCACTGGCTCACGTAATAATGCCAGCAGGAGGATTGCTGAGAGCTGGAGTATCAAATCAATCTTAGTTACAAGGTGATATATTGTTTATGATTTAATAAAGCCACTAGGGATCCAAATACAAAGCCAGTCAGGACTACAAAGAAGGCAAGGAATTTTAAGCTGCTAGGAAACCTGCCTGAGATACAAAACAATCCTTTAAAGTCATACTTGCTTCATTTTCTTTAAACTCCTGCCCAGGCTGGCCTGGTAGTTTTGTGTAGTTAATGATGACCTTGAACACCTGATCCTTCCATTCCACCTCACATGCTGGAACACAGGCCTTTGCACTGTGCCCGGTGTGGTGGTGGTGGTGTTGATGCTGGTATTAATGTGTTGAGGACATGGAAGCCAGAGTCTTCAGCACACTAGATGAGCTTTTCCCATGTGAGCTGCATCACTCAGCCATCTTCTCTCTTTGGTTTTCAGAGACAGTTTAAGTCTGTAAATCAGACTGACCTGCAGCTAACTATAAAACCCAGGCTGGTTTTGAACTCATTGTAACCCCCACCCTGAGACAGCTTGTTGTGTGTGCTCACCAGAAAAGGCTATGATCTTGCACATGGGTTTAAACCAATAAAAAGTCTATATTAGCTGGCCAGACACTACAGGGGATGTTCAAGACCCCAGTACAGTGCTGAGCCTTTCGCTAGATGAGCATTTATGCACACAAAATATGCTCTGGGTCGACATACTTCAGTTAACACAAACAGTTACTTAGAAGCAGAACTACAGAAGCCAACATGCAAGGCAATGCTGGGCAGTAGTTTAATCCCAGCACTCAGGAGGCACAGGCTAGTAGATCTCTGAGTTCCAGATCAGCCTGGTCTACAGAGTCAAGTTCCAGGACAGCCAAGTCTAAGAAACCCTGTCTCAAAAAACAAACAAGACTATTACATTTAGTGACTTTCACATAATTATAGATTTTGATAGATTAAGCCTTTGTTTCAGTTTTGGCAGGTGGTGCTGTCTATGTGCTGAGTTTTACAGCCAGAATGGTACTTTCACCATGGAGTCAGTTGTGCTAAAGTCTAGGGCCCTGGTACAGCTTTCCAAATAATATGATGGTTAGGTGTGACTCTCAAAGCATAGCTATATTTTTGCTGTCCTGGTTCACACTGCATCTTGGGAGACTGACTTTGCTGGTCTCCTCATGGAGGACAGGGACTTGGAAGAAAAATTGCATGAACATGCCATTTCTGACTGGAACTGGAAATGAAGGAAGGGAGACAGCAGAGGCCCTCACCACCACTGGCTCACTCTCCAGTTTATACAGAGTGCTCTGAGCCAGCTACATGTTCCCAATGGTATCTGGCCCTTCTGCTGGATCCTGCTGCCTGGTCCTTCTCTTTCCTTCTAGTTCCTGCAGTGGCCAATAAGCTCAATTTGTTACACAAACTTCTTGGTCTGCTGAGAGTCTGTGGAGGTCTCTCAGTGGTGGAACAACTTGCAGAACTCAGTTATAGCACCAGCTTCTCTTCCTGGCACACACAGTGACAAACCAATTAAAACAATTTTCAAGGCACTTTTAAACAAACTATCTTCCTAAATAGGATCCCCTCCATTCAGGACTGACTTCTAACTGGGATGACCTTGAATTCCTGATCCTTCTGCCTCCACCGCCCAGTCTGCTGGAATAATGGGGAGGTGGGGTGTGAACTCCACCTGAACTCAAGGATGTAATATCTCCATGACTGGAACCGAGGGATGGAAAACTGTGACTCTAATGTTTAATGCCAGGGAAGGGCAGGCATTGAGATTCATACCTTCAGTTCCTACAGTTGGGAGACACAGGTGTGAGGAACAGGAGTACAAGGCATGGTAGCTATATAGACAGTTGTTCCCTGACTGAAATGCTTGAGGACCTGTCTGGGGCAATGACATATAACCTTGAAGGAGCAGCCAAGGGACTTTGGAGTCTTGGCGGTGTGTGTGTGTGTGTGTGTGTGTGTGTGTGTGTGTGTGTGGTTTGTCATCTGTGGTCTTGGGAGCACTATTAAGCTTGTCTATTGTTAATCCCACTGAGCAAGAATAATACCACTACCATGCTACCATGAAGGGAGAGGCAGGATGATCTCTGAGTTTGAGGAAGCATGAGCTCCATAAAGAGTACAAGCCATGTAAGAACAACAGAATAATAAACCCTGTATCACAAAAGGACTGGGATATAAGATGATGACTCACACTTATATCAAGAGGTAAAAATGGTATTGTCACTTTGTTGCATCTATTATAGGCAAAAACAAAAACATCAAAAAGAAAAACAACTAGTAATCATGGTTGTATACCCCTTTAATTTCAATGTTCTATAGGCAAAAAACTGGCCAATCTATGTGTTCAGGGCCAGAAGTTTCTACATAGAGTTCCAAGTTTTCACATGTTATTTAGTAAGACACTGTCACAGATTATTTTGGTAATGGAGGGAAGAGGGTTAAGAGGAGACTGGTCTTACAGAGGGCACAAGTCCCAGCACCCAGGCCACATGACTTACAACTATCTATGTGTAATTTAAGAAGCAACTGCTCTGCTGACACTTTTTAGGAACCAAGTTAAAAAAATAGCATGGTACAGTGTCTTTTCTTAGCTTGAGCCATTGCATGAAGTAACTATTGTAGTCCTTGAGAGTGGAGAACATGAGGGTATATTCAGCTAGCACCTTCAATGACTGCTTCTTTCCCTCTGTTGTGGAATCTTTCTCCAATGGTTTCTTCTTCTGTGAAGGGAAACCATTCTCTGTTCCAACACATCGTTCCCAAAAGCCATGCTTGATGTAGTGCAGATTGAGCACTCGTAGTCTGCACTGCCTGTGGGTCAAACATGGAGGAGTTTCAGATGACATTTGTAATCTTACAGTTGTAATCTTACAGATCCTACATCTCAACCTCCCTGCACTACATTAACTTTGAACTCCACCCTTTCATACCATGCCAACACAGACTCACTCACCTGGGCCAAACAGTCTGGTTAATCAGCCAATCCATTCCATCCAGCACAGCCTGGAAGTTATCTGCTTCAACATAGTTTATCAGAGACCCAAGAGGGAGGCAAGGGAAGGGCCACGATATTACCATGGTCTTCACTATCTTTGTTTGTCGATTGATGAAGGCCTGCTCAAACAGTGGTGGGAAGAGCACGATGGGCAGGTCATCCAGAAGAGACAGGGTCAAATCTTCATCTTTCAACAGCCCTCTAATGGCCAACTGTTGGAGAGTGGGCACAGCCTGGGAGCTCATCCTGGTGGATTCAGGTAAGGGTATCTTATGGAAGTATCCAGAAAGACATCTTTTCAGAACAAAGTTTAGAATGGACTTTGCTCCTCCAATTATAAAAATCTCCTCAGGGTCAGAGTCACTGCCAAGAGTCACTGCCCAGATGATAGAAACTGGGTTTTGCCATTTGACTTTCTGTCTGATGCTCTCACAGCTACAGCTCCATCAGGCAGCATGGCAGACTGTGGATCAGCCATATGAAGTGTGCCTTACCATTATTCTACCCAATCCCAACCCCCAATGCATTGAGTCCCACTCTACTGGGGAGTGGGTAACCTGGAGGGAATGGATCTTCATCATTTTAAGGTTAACCATTACTCCATAAGACCCTCAAAGTGAAATGTTCTCTGTGAAATTCTCCCTCCCTCATTCTCTTTTCAACTCAAGGGGCCTGGCTGGGAACAATCTGTGAAATGGATGCAGTTACATTTCTTTTAAGAACCTGAGTCCTGGGGTAGGGAGGGAGGGCACATGCCTTTAATCCCAGCACTTGGGAGATAGGCAGGGGGATCTCAGTGACTTCTAGGACAGCCTGGTTTACAAAGAGAGTTCCAGGACATCCAGAAATGTTACACAGAAAAACCCTGTCTCAAAAATAAAATACAAACAAACAAAAACAAAACCTCAGTGTTTGGAGGGATAATGCAGGAGAATAGAATGTGACACTAACTTGGGACAAGGACAGTGTCCAACACAGGAACAGGAACTGACCTGAAACCAAAGCTTTTAAATAGCAATGGTGAAAGGTAAGCACATGTGTTAGAAGCAGCTGGAGAGCTGAGGGCTGTCCCCAAGAAGATCTGCATGCAGCCAATGTAGGGCAAGACACATGTGAGAAAGAAAACTTTTGTGTTAGCTTTAACTGCACTTCATTTCCCTTTGGGGGGAGCAGGCAGTTCAAGACAGGGTTTCTCTATGTAGCCCTGGCTGTCCTAGAACTCTCTGTAGACTAGGCAGGCCTGCCACACAGAGATCAATCTGCTTCTGTTATGATTAAAGGTTTGTGCAACTACTGCCTGGCTTCTTTTTGGTTTCTTAGTTGTGTGTTGTCACTATGAGACATTGTCTGGCCTGGAAGTTGCTGTGAAGACCAGGATGGTCTTCCACTAACTAACAAGATTTACCTACCTCTACTCTGATAGTGCTGGGATTCATAGCAAGTAACCTGACCCCAGGCTGCTATCTCATTTACATACAGGGTCTCCCTATGTACTCCAGGCTAGCCTAGAACTGAAGATCCTCACACCTCAGCTCAGCCAAAGTCTGAGGTGCCACTCCCTTCATAGCTTTTAATTTGACTTCTTACAATGTCTTGTGAGGTTCTGCTTATCAAAGATCCTAGCTGACATAACTTTTAAGCTACCAGGTTCATTTGCCAAAGTAGGTGAGACTAGTGGTCTGTTTTCCTATTCTCTTCCCAGTATTGTTCTTGAGGCCCATGTAAAAGGAAATGTTCACTTATACCAGGGGCTGAGAACATAATGCATTCACTCTGAGCCCTGGCTGTTCTTCTAGAGAAACTGGGTTCAATTCCCAATACCTACAAGGCAACTCACACCTATAGTGCAAGCCAACACAGTACTAAGATCCCTATATCTTGTATTCTTGCTGAGGTCATCTCAGGATTAAATAGAATTTTACCTCCTTGATGGAAAAAGACCCAGCACTATTATAGGAAGCCAATGTCAGGATATCCTATCTTATTTATCTTATCCTGTTTGTGCTACAACCCCCTCCATCTCACTGCTTAGCTTCTGTTAGACTCTATCCTTTTGAAGATCCACCCTCCTCCCTGCAACCAGTAGGTAAAATACCAGATGCAATAACCTGGTACTCAGGCTACATCTAGTTTCTGAAAAACTTTAGTGTGTTCGCAGCTGGCTCCTATAAAGCATTCAATTGACTGCAAACTGTGTCTGAGCAGTTATTTTAGGTGGGTTACCTGTAACAATATGTAACTCCAATTCCAAGGGACCTGACCCTGTCTTATATTTCTACACACATGTGTGGTGAACGGATATGTTTAGACAAATGATAAAATCATCAACAAAGAAAATCTCAATACCAGGCAGGTAGACACAGGTGGGTCTCTGACTTCAAAGCCAGTCTGATGCACAGAGTGAGTCCTGGATGGTCAGGGAAACTCAGAGAAACCCTGTGTCTAAAAAAAACCCAAGATCAACAACAAAACTCACTGAGGACTCTAATCCCAGGCTGGGGTCGGGGGTGCCTGCAGGGTTGAAACAGAGACTTTGAGATCAACCTGAGCTATTAGGGAATAAAAAGAGAAACCAAAGATCACCCAGACTTGGCAGTGAAGACCTAAGAGGATTTCTGTCAGTTCAATACCAGCCTAATCCAAGTGTCCAGGACAGCCAGGGCTACACAATGAGACCCCTTCAAAAACAAAGTTTTTAGGGTGTTGCTCCCTTTGAACTCCTCCCATTATGCTGTTCTCATGATTGTCCATTAATAAAGCCATGCTCACTTGGCATCTTAAAGAAATGAATATTTGCCAGGCAGTGGTGGCCCAACCTTTATTTAATCCTAGCACTCTGGAGACATAGGCAGGCAGGTCTCTGTGAGTTTGAGACCAGCCTGGCCTACAAGAGCTAGTTGCAGGACAAGCTCCAAAGCTACACAGAGAAACCCTGTCTCAAACACCACCACCCCCCAAACAAAGAGAAAGAAATCTTCTAAAGGCAGCTAGAGATGCAGCCAGGGAATGTGTGCTTACACAGCTCACTGAGGGCCTGACTCTGCTGTTATCAGCACCTGATAGACAAGCCACTTTGACTCACACCTCACATGCCAGCACTCAGGAGATGGAGGCAGGAGGATGGATCTCTGGGTCAAAGCCCTCTCAGCTAAATACAGATTCTAGGTTAGTCTGGTCTTCAGGAAACCCTGTTTCAAAACATCAAACCATGAATTCACCAATAAACAACACTTGAGATGAAGACAAACCTGCCCTTGGAACGAAAAACCAGCCTCCAATCTGCTCATCAGGAGAGAGATAAAAATGAGAAATCTGTGTCACCCACAGTTTAATGTTCCTAGTGGGGAGTGACTGGATTGAATGAGATGGATTGGGTGTCCTCAAATGGGTGAGGAACTTACCAGATGCAGGCACTGGTGACAGGTCTCCTAGTCCCAGCAGGGTCAACAGGTGATTCTAAGATCCCAAGTGTCTTCTTTGGCTCCTCTGAGGCTTTTACTCACCCATCCTTCACTTCTCCCGTTTACAGCCTTCTGCACCAATCACAGGCTGCCAAGTCATCATATTGCTTGACATTCCACTCATTTAATACTAATCAGGAATAGGTGTGTAGAGATTGGCTTAATTGATAACCCTCAGGACCCACTAATCAGAGGTTACAGAGAGAGAGACAAGAACCCATTCATGAACTCCCTGCAGAAGCGTTTCCTTCTTTTCTGCTTCATGAAACTTCTATTTTGAGTCAGGAACTTTATGTACCCCAGGTTGAACTAGAATGTTCTAAGAAGCCTATGATAGGCAGGAACATATAGCATGTCCTCTGTCTCTGTCTCACCAACGCTGGTGTTACAGGAGACAGCCTCAAAGCCCAGGTTATTTACAGGTATTTTTTGGTACAGGCTCTCATAATATAGTTGATGCTGGGACCCAAAACTAGAGAGCAATTTTGTCTGTAGAAGCGTGGGTTAGGATGTCCAAGGCTGGAAGCCTCTGAAGGTGGGAATTGTGGCACACAGGGCAGGGGAGACCAACCAACAGGGGGAGGGATGCTGTCAATGACTCCATGGTGATGACCATCTATAGCTTTTGACTTTTCACTATGTATTTTTCACTCATGGTGGTCTAGAAACCAGCCAGCACCCTGATCCTCTCATCTATAACAGAATCATCTAAGACCCACGGACATGTTACAAGTTTACAATCCCAGCTACTCAGGAGGTTGAAATAGGAGAGTGATAAATTCAGGGCCTGTACATAGTAACCTCATAACAAACCTTATCTTTTACAAAGACCCTGCCTCAAAAGACAGAAGTTGCTGGACAGAATGGCATACATCTTTAATCCCAGTCCCCTAGAGGCAGGGGGGTCCCTGTGAGGTAAAGATGAGCCTGGTCTGTGCTGGGTGGTAGTGGCCCATGTCTTTAATGTCATCACATGGGAGGCAGAGGCAGGTGGATTACTTGTCAGTTCACAGAGATAGATCCAGGACAGGCTCCAAAAGCTACACAGGGAAACCTTGTGTCAATAAAATAAAAGAGACTGGTCTAGGCTGTCAGTGCCAGTCATCCAGTGCTAGAGGTGGACACTTGTTGTAAAGTGAGGCGAGGCAGAATGGGGGGACACACCTTTAATTCCAGCTCTAGGATGCAGAGCCAGAGGCATCTCTAAATTGGAGGTCAGCCTGGTCTACAGAGAGAGTTCTAGGATATCCAGAGCTACACAGAGAAACCTTATCTAGAAAAACAAAAGCAACAGGAGGAAACAATCAAAAACCAAGACTATTTTTTCTGGTTTTTCCAAGACAGTGTTTCTCTGTAGCTTTGGAACCTGTCCTGGAACTTGCTCTGTAGACCAGCCTGGCCTCTAACCCAGAGAGATCTCCTTTGTCCTGCCTCCTCAGTACTGCTAGCAAAGGCATGCACCATAACCACCAGCAAATATTTTTGTTTGTTTATTTTGTTTTATAAGACAGGATTTTACTCTATAACAATCCTGGCTATCCTGAAACTTGCTGCATAGACCAGGCTGGCCTCCAACTCAGAGATCCATCTGACTCTGTCTGCCAAGGGCTGGGATTAAAGCCATGTGCAACCACACCCTGTCAACAACAAAAATTTAAATACCTAGAGAGCTAGGCCATCTTGAGCACACTCACCTGGACTATGATATATCATAGGTGAAAATGAAACTGCAAAAGGGAAAAGGAAAGCAAGGTTGGAGGCAAGGTCTACATAGTGAGTTCCAGGAGACCAAAGCTGGGTGTTGAAATCCTGCCCCCAATAAAGGAAAAGAAACAAAAAGGAAAGTAGGGTGACTTAAAAGTGCAAGTATTCCCAGTATTCCAGAGGCAAAGGCAGAAAGGTCTCTGTGTCTCAGGGGCAGCCAGCCTGCTCTCCATAGTCACCATATCCTGAGAAGCCAGAGCTACAGGATAGAGTCTCAAAAAATAAATGAACAATGACTGTATTATTTTTTCCTCTTTTCTGTCTGTCTGTCTGTCTACCTGCCTGCCTTCCTTCCTTCCTTTCTTTCTCTATTTCCTTTTTTCTTTATTTCTCTTTTTTATTGTTGTTTCTTGTTTTGTTTTTCTGATACTCCATTTCTCTATGTAGTACTGGTTGTCCTGGAACTCACTCTGTAGAGAAGGATGACCTCAACTCAGAGATCCAATCTGGCTGCCTCTTCCTCTGGAGCGCTGGCATTAAAGGCATGTGTCACCCTCTGGCTTTTTGTTTTGAGACAGTGTCTTTCTAAGTATCACTGGCTGTGCTAAAACTCATTCACTATGTAGACCAGAGTGTCCTTGAACTCACAGAGATCCCTCTGCCTTTCCCCCCAAGTGCTGGAATTAAAGCTATGCACCACCACACCCAGCAAAGAAGGCTGTCTTAATTTATATTAACTCATTCTAGAGAGACTGAGATAGAAGGATTGCATATTTGACTAAATTTAATCTAAATAGTAATGGCCAATCTGGGCTAGAGAGCAAGATTCTACCTGCAAACAAAACAAACCCCCAGAAAGCCTAGTATAGCTGGTGCTGTCCTCCTTTGATTCCAGGATTTTGGAAGTAGGAGAATTTCTGTGAGTCTGAGGACAGCAAGGTTCAGGCTAACCAGGGCTACTTAGTGTCACTGTGTCTCAAAGACAACAACAAGGCAAAAGAGAAAAACCAGCTTTTTGTCATGGTGAGGGCCACCTAGGACATCAGGAACCTGTTGTTCCTGTCATGGTGGGGTTATAACTGGAGTTATTCTACATGTAGGTTACATATTATACTGATTGGACTCCAGCCACATATACTGGTTCTAATGTATTTTGAGATCATGAGTTTGTGGCACCCATCTCCCTTAATCAGCAAGCACAATATCTTCTCATTCTCCACAGACACAAGATCACAACATCTTAACACTGGTGAGCAGGTTAATGTCCAAGACAGACCTCAGCAAGTGAGGATGAAGCTTCTCCGGAGCCCAGGGAAAAGTGTTTCCTAAAACTGTTGAGCCAGAAGACTCTTAGAAGATCAGAATTTTATTTGAATCTTAAGGATCCTATATCCATGTTTTCCATGTCTGTCTTGAACCACTAGGAAGGAACGAGATAATGTTTATGGGTTCCAAAGTCTTTAATAAGTCACCATATAAGAGGGGGACCATACAAGAGGGCTCATTGATCCATCTGGGCTGCAGGACAAGGACAGGAGCCTTCTTTCTCCTGCTAGCCCCCAAAAGTTGCATAAATGGGGTTCATAAACACAAAACCCACAACCATTTGTTGCCAAGTTACAGTTACATTTTTCACCAATCAGTACTCAGGGATTATGGGTTTTCCCCAGGTACTCTATCATTGTCACCTGTTCTTTTTCTGTGGGATTTGGGCTGCACCAAATTCTACTGATAATTTCAATACCATCAGACTATCTTTCTGTTTACCAGTAAAGATTCAGGAGCCAGGAGTTGGGTGAAAGCATGCTAGATCAAAGAAGCTGAGAGGCAAGCAACTGACCTCGGTGTTTGGGCCAAAGAACCAGCAAGAGAAGTATCAACCCACCCATCCCAAACTCAAAAGACCTTGAATCTTTAAGTCCCTCCCTACTCCTTCCTGTGAGTCTCTTCATCCACATTCCTAGCTTCTCTGTGACTAATTCTGGTGTAGTAGTTCCTGGCTCTGCCCCCTGATATAAGGTTACTTTTCTTAATACAGTCTCAGAGTTTCACAGTGTCACCAAATATCTCACAGCAACAGACAGCTGACACAAAATGTTCTACCAGTTAATTCATTCTTTTTGTTGTTAGGCACAGCCATATTATCTCAGAGAACTAAGGGGTATAGCAGACTGTTTCTATTGTTTAAGGAAGAACTTGGTCAGGAATTAAAAGGTTTCCAGGATCCCAAAGGTTTGGGAACATGAACTCTGTCCCATCCTACAGGTAAAATGGAAGTCTAAATGGCAACACCCAGTAAAAGGTGCATTTTCCTGCTCCCTTGACATGGAACCACTATTTTCCATATCTACTTTGACCCCTCCAATCTGGACGCCTTACATCATATCTCACTCTCAACACACAACTCATTGTTCTATGTCCTCTTGATGAGAAATCACTCTCTCAGATTTCATTTCTCAGTGCCCAGAAAAGCTTCCCCCCAGTCCCTGCCAAAAAAAGACAAAATCTGGTCTCAGGTCAGAAACCCAGAGATCATGACTTTCAGGGAACTTACAGATTTAAGTACATTCAATAATATAACCTTTACCTTTCATTTCATTTTTGGGGGGAGGGGTTCAAGACAGGGTTTCTCTGTGATTTTGGAGGCTGTCCTGGAACTAGCTTTTGAAGACCAGGCTCACATTTATTTCAATGCCTCCACCCATTTTATCCTTTTGGAAGAGATCTTTGAATTTGACTCTTTGTATAGTCTTTTCTTTTAACTAAGAGCAATAACAATTTGTAACCAACAACTCTTAAATGATAATAAACATTCATAACCAATCTTTTGGGAATTTGTACATCATTTACTAGACTATTCCCTGTTTTTGGTGGGTATTGTTGAGTTTGGGGAACCCTGATAAAATTCAAGATAATAATTACATCTTGTTTGGAGGCTGGACCTTCTCAGCCAGCCTCCTTGAAGCTGTTCTGGATGCAGAACTCAGAGGAAACTGCAACAGAGGCATTTTGAGATGCTAGATCACCTGGGCCATTTATATTCATTGGTGTCTGGTCCTCCTTGCTCTGAAAATATAGAAACATTTAAAGGCAACATACATATCTGTATTAGTACAAGTATACACTGTGTATTGTACATAAGTTAGACAAAATGATTGTTTTGTTTTATGTTTTGTAAATTTTTTAGTTTTTTTTATATCTGTAGTCAGGATTATCAGGGGTTTGCCTGGATCAAATCTGATTTCCTAGAATGAATCCACACTCTCTCATTTCCTGTGGATGCAAAAGTATAACTTGTCTCCCAAAGCAACACATCTTTTAACTTCCACTTTGAAGTCAAGATGTTTTAAAATATATATGGTTGGTTAAATTTAGCAGTTTCCCTAAGCCAATAAGTCTTAGCAGTTATTGTTCATTCATTAGCTGTCAAAAATTTTAAAGACAACAAAATAACATATAGGATCCAGGTTCTGTGTGTATTTCCCATCTTTATGTGTCTTTTTCTTTTATATTACTTTATCCCCTTTCTAAAGACTTTAGTATTTTTTAAGTTTATATTAATGAATTTTTAATATTTTCATCCCAGTTCCGCCTCCCTCTTCTCCTCCCTCTCTCCCCTCTTTTCCCCATCCCACATCCCATCTGCTCCTCGGAGAGGATAAGGCCTCCTCTAGGATGTCAACTAACTTTGTCCATCACCTTGTGAGGCAGGACCAAGATGCCGCCCCCTGCCTTATCTAGGCTGAGCAAGGAATCTCTCCATAGAGAAGAGAAAACTCAGTCAGTTTATGTATTATAGTTAGATCTTAGTCCCATTGCCAGAGCCCTCATATACTTCCCAAGCCTCACCAATGCCACCTGTATTCAGGGGTCCCAGTTCAGTCCCATGAAGGTTCCCCAGTTGACAGTGCAGAGTCAGTCATGTTTTACTAGTGCAGGCCAGCTGATGCTTGGGTTCCTGCATCATGGTTTTGACTCTTTGTTCACATTGCTGCTGATCTCACTCACTTTGATTGTACTCTGGGAGGTGGGGCCTATGACTCATTACAGAACTCCACATCTGCTTCCATCTGTTTCTGGAAGAGGGGTCTAGCTTCTCTGGGGTCTTAGTTATATTAAAACTAGACATATTTTTATTACTGTTTGTATCCTTCCTTGCTCTCCCAAGTCTTTGTACATTTTTAATCACACTGT
Organism: Mesocricetus auratus; assembly: GCF_017639785.1. Classification (NCBI taxonomy): domain Eukaryota; kingdom Metazoa; phylum Chordata; class Mammalia; order Rodentia; family Cricetidae; genus Mesocricetus; species Mesocricetus auratus. Next base: position 36,966,454 of record NW_024429197.1, read on the forward strand.
AGCCTGTTTAGAGGGTTTTTTTGTTTTTGTTTTTGTTTTGTTTGTCTTTACTGAGCATTTGTAACCCTTTCTGTCTGGATGAGCAAAACCCCAAACCCACCATGCAGTTTGCTGTGGGATCTCCCACTAACAGCTCAAGCCCACAGAAAGGCCTCCCTGTACCACATTATAAATGTTCAGCCAATAGCTCAGACTTCTTACTAACTAACTTTTCTTAATATAATTTTCAGCCTTACTTTATATACATCCATGTTTTGCCTGAATGTATGTCACTGTTAGGGTGTCATATCTTTGAAGAACATACAGTTGTTAGCTTCCATGTAGGTTCTGAGAATTGAACCCAGACAATCTGGGTGAGGACTCAATGGTCTTAACTGCTGAGCCATCTTTTCAGCATACTAACTAACTCCTGCAACATTTTTTTTTAGTTTATCAAGCCTGGATTTCTCTGTATTGCTTTGTAGCCTATCCTGGAGCTCACTATGTATAACAGGCTGGCATTGAATTTACAGAGATCCACCTGCCTCTGCCTCCTGAGTGCTGGGAATAAAGACGTGCACCCCTAACACCCAGCTAACTCTTACAACTTAAATCAACCCATTTCTATAAATCTATGTGTTGCTCCAAGGTTTGTGGGTTTTGCCTCCCTTTCATGTCCTGCCTCCTTTCTCTCTTCTGGGCAACTCAATTGACTCTGCCCTTCTTTTTACCAGCATTCTCTCTTCCCCCAAAATCCTGCCTAGCCATCAGTCAATTGGGTTTTTCTTAACAATGAGAGTGATGCATATTTACAGTGTGCAAATTTGGTCCACAGCTCTCTAGGCTCTAAGCATCCTTTCATACAGAATGAGTTATATACTGGCTGGTGCCACTTTACACTTCAGTTCCAGCTCCATTAGGAACAGAGGAGCTGGCCCACATTCTCCTGGTTCAGTTCTGAAGCGTTACCGGGATTACAAAAATTCCAGCATCCATGACCAATATGGATTTCTCTTCTTTTTCTTTCTTACTTTCTCTCTTTCTCTTTTTCTGTCTTTACATCTTTCTCTTTCTTTCTTTCTTTCTTTCCATCCTTCCATCCATCCATCCATCCATCATCCATCCCATCCATTCTACCTTCCTCCATTTCCTTTCCATTATTTTTTTCATTTTTAGGTTGGTTCTATATAGTCTTAGAAGGCCTGGACCTCAATAAGTTGACCAGTCTGTCCTTCAACTCACAGAGATCTGCTTATCCTTGGCTGGAATGCTGTGATTCCCCACTCTCATTTGGATTGATTTTCAAACATTTGGTGGAGAGAACCCAGAGCCTAGAGCATGTCAGGTAAGCACCCAGTTTCACAGCTCCAATTTAGCTTCACTTTTTAAGGAGACCAAGTTATAGGTGTTACCCAGGCTTAGTTTTCACCTCTCTAAAATTCTCTTGCCTTCCCTTCCTAGTTCAGGGAACCATAGGTATTCACCACTTGCTGGCATACAGGAAGTTCCCCAAGTAAATCAATCTTGCATTCTAGGTCATTTTCAACCCTGAAGCTAATCTTGGATTTTGTAAATGAATTTTTAAAGATTTATTTATTTATTATGTATACAGAGTTCTGTCTGCATGGATCCCTGTGGGTCAGAAGAGGTTACCAGATATCATTACAGATGGTTGTACAACAATGTGTGGTTGTTGGATATTGAACTTAGCATCTCTGGAAGATCAGCTAGTATTCTTAACCACTGAGACATCTCTCCAGGTTCCTAATCTTGGACTCTTCTTGGTCAGTTTTATAACTGGTGAGAAAAGTAGGGATCTGAGATTGACAGAATGAGAAGACAGGGACTTATGACCTCGGGGATGGCGAGGGTGACCACACAGTGCTTCCTTTTACTATCTTATCCAACTCTATACACATTATATTCATTTGTGAGGGTATATTCACTACATACAGTCTGATTGTGTGTTTATTTCATAAAAATTATATTACTAATACCGTTTATTTGAGAAGCCTGAGGATGCAGTGTAGAGTCTGAGGCACATTGCACATCACACTTCTAAGGAATCACACCCTCATTCTTGCCCCTGGATTATTGTGAAAAGTTATCTTGTACTAATAAATTAAGCAGCATGATAAAAGGATCAACTATTAAAGGATATGAATAACCAGACAGGCAGACATAGCACAAACCTTTAATCCTAGCACTCAGGAGTCATAGGCAAGTGGGATCTCTCAGGTAGAGGTCAGACTGGTCTAAAGAATGAGATCCAACATAACCAGGGATACACAGAGAAACCCTGTCTTGGAAAAAGTTAAGGATGAATACTAAATTGATATAAGAAAACAGAATCCAGAAAAATGAACTCTAATGATAAGATAATTCCCTTACCCTGACAATCAGACTCAGCATATCTTGTGTGATTATTTTTGAGACAGGATTTCTCTGTAGTCCTGGCTGTCCCAGAATACACTCTGTAGAACAGGGTGGGCTCAAGCTCACAGAGACCCAATCTGCCTCTGCCTCCCTAGTGTTGGGATTAAAAGTGTTTGCCATCATCACCCTGCTCTTTGTTATCTTCTAGTCTTTGTTGCACCCTTCCCCCCTGGGGTCTGCTGACCAGCTTGTGACCTGGAGCTTCTAGCAAAACACCTCTTGTCCCTTCCTTCCAGTTAAGCCTAAATGCTAATTCCTGTTATGCTCCCATCCTTTGCCAAGGAGCCCTGGGAATGTGAGCTCCTGACATTGGTAATTTTCCACCATGCCTGATACTGGTATTTAATGCTCCACTCTTGTTTAAATAAATGCCATTCTCCTTGCAAGAATGAGCCACTGTCTTTGTCTAAGTTTAAAACCTAAACCCTTCAACTGGATCATTGAGAAGTCTTGTAGCCTCATAATCATGCCCTTTGCTACAATTCTTGATGTAGCATAGGAATAGAAACTATGGTGATGTTGCTGATTTTCTGATACGTTCAGTGACTCTAGAAGGAGAGTACATTGAAATCCTATAATTTCCTTTCTCTTTTTAAAATTTATTTTATTTTTAATTTTCAAGTCAGGCTTTCTCTGTGTAGCCTTGGCTGTCTTGGAACTCATTCTGTAGACGAGGCAGTCCTTGAACTCACAGATCTCTACCTGCCTCTGCCTCCTGAGTGCTGGAATTAAAGGCTTTAGACACCACCACCAAGCAACTTTCTTTTTTAATTTATGTTTTTTGTCTTGATGCATCCAGATCCCACCCACCTCCCAACCCCTGGAAACTGTCTCCTACCCCTGTAAACCCCCAAAATAAAGCTAAATGAAATTTATGATAAAAAGAAAAAGAAAAACTGGGATAAAGGGAAAATCTTGTCATGCAAGCTGCAGTGTGACACACTGAGACACACAGTAAACCCCTGTATCCATGCATCTTTACATGCAGGCATTCATGAAAGAATCATTGGTTTGGTTGTAGGCCAAACTACACTGTAGATGTTGGGCCCTCAATAGAACTCTTCCTGAATGTCCATTTGCTTGTGGAGGTGCTGGAGCCCTATGCTAACACACATGTGCTCAGCAGATCATAGATGGGATGGATGGAGGATGGGCCAGCACATAACCCTGGTTCTAGGCCTGGGCAGTTGCAGGGTTTGTCATCCTGCAAGCTCTCACCTGCCTTTATCACCAGGGTGAGCTCTCCTACATTGCTCTAGCTAGTTCACCTCTTGCAGGGATGAGCAAGGGGCAGGGCCAGTTCTCTGGCTTTCACATCCTAAGGGGCATTTCTAGAGCTTCAGGATCAGCTCTACTGTGTTGCCCAGGCATTGTATAGGGGCCAGTCTCCTCAATGCTGCAACTAGAGAGAGGCAGAGACAGCTGTCCCACTATTATGATTTCAGGGCCTCGGGCCTTGATGGGGGCAGATAGGGAAATCTCTCTCTTGCCCATGCTGTCACATGACTGATAATGGAAACAGCTCTCCCATCTGCCTCTGACATCAACACCTTTCCTCCAGCTCAGGCTTTGAGGACACTGTCTGGCCGGTGGTTGGCTTCCACCCACCTGAGCAGAATGTTATTGTCAGCGCCCATGGATGTATTCCCCACAGCCCTACACTTGAGGACCCAGTCTGTACTGTTGGTAGCCTGCATACAGCTTACTCAAATGATATCAGGATGGGCAGTGGATGTCTTCCCACATGTCAATGACTTGATGACTCAGGTGGTCCATGTGTGGGTTCCATCCTCCATAGTTGAATGAAATTGAGTGGGCCATGGATATCTTTCCACCAGCCTGGGACTTGAGCATCCAGCCTGTCTTCAGGGTGGGTACCACACAAATGAGCCAAAAGGCACCTACCACATACCAGAGCCAAATGGCATTCATCCAAGGACGTCTCCCTACCAATCTAGGCAATCAGGTTCCAGCCTGGTCTGTGGGTCCACAAACCATGCCTGAGCCAAACGGCATCAGGCAGTGCCATGGATGTCTTCCCTCCTGCTTTGAGCTTGACTACCAAGTTTTGTCTGTAGATAGTTAAGGATTCCCCACTACAGATATAAATAAACCTAAAAAATAAAAAACTACAAAATACATAATGTATATTTTATCTGCTCAAACATAAACAAAAAAAACATCTTTAGCTTCCAGGACAGCCTCCAAAGCCACAGAGAAATATGCCTCAAAAAACCAAAAAAAATCATCTTTGGCTAACTTGTGTACAATACATGGTTTATACTTGTACTGATACACATATGTTTCCTTTAAAAGTTTATGTTTTTAGAACGAGGATGACCAGACACCAATGGAAACAAATGGCCCAGGTGATCCAGCAACACAAAATGCCTCTGTTGCAGTTTCCTCGGAGTTCTGCATCCAGAACAGTTTGAAGGCTCCATATCTTGAAGAACACTGGCAGTAGATGGAGACTCACTTTGCCAAGTAAGTCTCATGCAGGAACAACCTGGCTGCAGTGTCTCCCTCTGTATTTCTGTGGATGAAGTGACCTTAAAAGGGTTCGGATCTATTTAGACATAGATCTGGGGAGTGCCAGCCTACAATCCTATGGCCAGAGAGTCTGGGAAACAGAAACTTTATTTAGTGGCTGATCGAAGAAGAGGCAGACTCCCTTGGTTAAGTACTGAGCTGAACTCAAGAAAGCCAGTAACAGAGAGGGAGGACTGATGACCAAAGGGATTAAGACTGGGCTGGTCTAACCCCCAGAAACAGCTGACCAGACAAAGGTTAACTCTTGAATCCCAGGCATTAGCCTGGGAAGCCAGCATGGGACTGATCAAGACCCCCTGAATCTGGGTGTCAGTGAAGAGGCCTAGGGATTCTATTGAGCCTTGGGCAGCAGATCAGTACCCATCCCAAGTATACACACGGACTTTGGACTCCAATAGAACAATGTGAGGTGCACTCTCACCCTGAACTCTTGAGAAAGGGTCTAGGCCCTGCCCTATATGAAATGACACACTATGGACACCCCCATGGAGGGCCTCACCCTCCCTGGAGGAATGAGGGGATAATGGGGGGGGTAGGAGGGCACGGGAGGAAGGGAGGGAATGGGAGAGGGACCTGGAACTGACTTGTGAAGCAACCTTGATTCTTATCTAAATTTAAACTGGAAAATAAAATTAAAAAAAAAAGGGTTCGGACCATCACTGCATGGATACCGGATGTATTCTATATGCTGTAACTAAGGTGTGTTGTGGGACTCCAGCTTCATAGCTAAAATAAGAAACATTTTACAAGAGCAAGAAGATTCCTCATAGTCACTGTAGGCTCCTAGCCTGTGATTGACAATTCCCTTGAGCACTGAAGGAACAATAAATTCTGTGAACCTCCATACATTTCTTTTTTTTTCTTTTTTCAATTTATTTTTCAGTTTAAATTTAGATAAGAAACAAGGTTGCTTCACAAGTCAGTTCTAGTTCCCTCTCCCTTTCTCTCCCCTCCTCTCATGGCCGCCCCCCAGACCCCTATTATCCCCTCATTTCCCCAGGAAGGGTGAGGCCCTCCATGGGGGTGTCCATAGTCTGTCATTTCTTCCAGGGCTGGGTCTAGACCCTTCCCCAAGAGTTCAGGGTGAGAGTGCACCTCACATTGTTGGATGGGAGTCCAAAGTCCGTGTGTGTGTATACTCGGGATAAGTACTGATCTACTGCCCAAGGCTCAATAGATTACCTAGGCCTCCTAACTGACACCCCCATTCAGGGAGTCTTGATCAGTCCCATGCTGGATTCCCAGGCTGATGCCTGGGATTCAAGAGTTAACCTTTGTCAGGTCAGCTGTTTCTGGGGGTTAAACCAGCCCAGTCTTAATCCCTTTGGTCATCAGTCCTCCCTCTCTATTACTTGAGTTCAGCTCAGTACTTAACCGAAGGAGTCTGCCTCTTCTTCCATCAGCCACTCAATGAAATTTCTGTTTCCCAGACTCTCTGGCCATGGGATTGTAGGCTGGCACTCCCCAGATCTATGTCTAAAATCCATATATGATAGAGTACATGCCATGTTTCACTTTTTGTGACTGTGTTACCTCACTCAGGATGGTTTCTTCTAGTAGCATCCATTTGCTTGCAAATCTCAGGATTCCATTGTATTTTTCTGCTGAATAGTACTCCATTGTGTAAATGTACCACATTTTCTCTATCCACTCTTCAGTTGAGGGACATCTAGGTTGCTTCCAAGTTCTGGCTATTACAAATAATGCTGCTATGAACATAGTGTAGCAGACATCCTTGTTGTATGAATGGGCATCTCTTGGATATATGCCTAAGTGTGGAGTTGCTGGGTCTTGTGATATGTTTATTCCCATTTTACTGAGGAATCTCCATACTGATTTCCAAAGTGGTTGAACCAGTTTGCACACCCACCAGCAATGGAGCAGTGTTCCCCTTTCACCACATCCTCTCCAGCACAAATTGTCATTGGTGTTTTTGATTTTAGCCATTCTGACAGAGGTGAGATGGTATCTCAGAGTTTTTTGATTTGCATTTCCTGGATGGCTAAGGATGTTGAGCACTTTCTCAAGTGCCTCTCAGCCATTTTAGAATCCTCTACTGAAAACTCTCTATTTAGTTCCGCAGCCCACTTTTTAATTGGATCCTTTAGTGTTTTGGAGACTTGCTTCTTCAGTTCTTTTAAATTTTGGAGATCAACCCTCTGTCAGATGTGGGATTAGTGAATATTTTTTACCATTCTGTGGGCTGCCTTTTTGTCTTGCTGACTGTGTCCTTTGACTAACAGAAGCTTCTCAGTTTCAGTAGGTCCCATTTATTAATTGTTGATCTCACTGTCTGTGCTAGTGGTGTTATGTTCAGGAAGCTGTCTCCTGTACCAATTCGTTCAAGGGTACCACCCATTTACTCTTCTAAGAGGTTCAGTGTGGCTGGATTTATGTTGAGGTCCTTGATCCATTTGGACTTAAGTTTTGTGCATGTCGATAAACATGGACTGATCTGCATTCTTCTACATGCCAGCCTCCAGTTATGCCAGGACCATTTGTTGAAGATGCTTTCTTTATTCCATTGTATATTTTTAGCTTCTTTGTCAAAGATCAGATGTTCATAAGTGTGTAGGTTAATATCCGGGTTTTCTATTCGATTCCATTCATCGACCTGTCTATTTTTGTGCCAATATGAAGCTGTTTTCAGGACTATACCTCTATAACAGAGCTTGAGGTCCGGGATGCTGATCCCTCCGGATGTTGCCTTGTTGAACAAGGTTATTTTGGCTATCCTGGGTCTTTTGTTTTTCCATACAAAATTGATTATTGTTCTTTCAAGGTCTGTGAAGAATTGTGCTGGGATTTTAGTGGGGATTGCATTGAATCTGTAGATTGCTTTTGGCAGGATTGCCATTTTTACTGCATTGATCCTTCCTACCCAAGAGCATGGGAGATCTTTCCATTTTCTGAGGGCTTCTTTAATTTCTTTCTTTAAAGATGCAAAGTTTTTGCGATACAGGTCTTTCACTTGTTTGGTTAGCATTACTCCAAGGTATTTTATGTTGTTTGTGGCAATTGTAAAGGGTGATGTTTCTCTGATTTCTTTCTCAGCCCTTTTATCATCTGTATATAGTAGGGCTACTGATTTTCTTGAGTTGATCTTGTAGCCTGCCACTTTGCTGAAGGTGTTAATCAGCTGTAAGAGTTCCCTGGTAGAGTTCTTTGGGTCACTGATGTAAACTATCATATAATCTGCAAACAGTGAAAGTTTGAACTCTTCCTTCCCAATTTGTATCTCTTTGATCCCCCCCTTTGTTGTCATGTGGCAATGGCTAGAACTTCAAGTACCCTGTTGAAAAGGTATGGAGAGTGTGGACAGCCGTGGTTTTTGTCCTGATTTTAGAGGAATTGCATTTTCTGTCCATTTAGTTTGATGTTGGCTGTTGGTTTACTGTATATAGCTTTCATTATGTTTAAGTATGTCTCCAAGACCTTTATCATGAAGGGGTGTTGGATTTTGTCAAAGGCTTTTTCAGCATCTAGTGAGATGACCTTGTGATTTTTGTTTTTCAGCTTGTTTATATGGTGGATTACATTGATGGATTTTAGTATGTTGAACCATCCTTGCATCCCTGGGATGAAACCTACTTGATCGTGGTGAATGATCATTTTGATGTGTTCTTGGATACGATTTGCCAGTATTTAATTGAGTATTTTTGCATCAATGTTCATGAGGGATATTGGTCTGTAGTTCTTTTTCTTCGTTGTATCTTTGTGTGGCTTGGGGATCAAGGTTATTGAAGCCTCATAGAAAGAGTTTGGCAAAGACCCTTCTGCTTCTATTGTGTGGAATACTTTGAGAACAATCGATATGAGCTGTTCTTTGAATTTCTCGTAGGATTCTGTACTGACGTCATCTGGACCTGGACTTGTTTTGGTTTGGAGACTTTTGATGATTGCTTTTATTTCCATAGGGATTATAGGTCTATTTAAATTGCTTATCTGTTCTTGATTTAGTTTTGGCAAGTGATAGCTATCCAGGAATTCATCCATTTCCTTTAAATTTTCGAATTTTGTGGAATACAGGTTTTCAAAGTATGACCTGATGATTCTCTGGATTTCCTCAGAGTCCGTTGTTATGTCCCCCTTTTCATCTGATTTTGTTAATTTGCATGTTCACTCTCTGCTGTTTGGTAAGTTTCGACAAAGGTTTGTCTATCTTGTTGATTTTCTCAAGGAACCAACTCTTCGTTGTATTGATTCTTTGTATTGTTTTCCTAGTTTCTACTTTATTGATTTCAGCCCTCAATTTGATTATTTCCTGGCATCTACTCCTCCTGGGGGAGTTTGCTTCTTTGTGTTCTATAGCTTTCAGCTGTGCTATTAATTCTCTAGTATAACTATTCTCCAGTTTCTTCATGAAGTGTCCCATAGGTTTGGGTATGTTGTGTCTTCATTCTCATTGAATTCGAGGAAGTCTTTTTTTTCTTTTTTATTTCTTCTTTGACCCAGGAATGATGCAGTTGAGCATTATTCAATTTCCATGAGTTTGTAGGTTCTCTGCAATTTGTGTTTTTGAATTCTAATTTTAAAGCATGGTGGTCTGATAAGATGCATGGAGCTATTCTAATTTTTTTGTAGCTGCTGAGGTTTGATATGTTGCCAAGTATGTGGTCAATTTTTTGAGAAGGTTCCATGTGGTGGTGAGAAGAAGGTATATTCTTTTTTATGTGGGTGAAATGTTCTATAGATGTCAGTTAATCCCAGTTGGGTCATTACTTCTATTAGACCCTTTGCTTCTTTGTTGAGTTTCTGTCTGGTATTCCTATCTAGTAGTGAGAGTGGTGTGTTGAAATCTCCCACTATAACTGTGTGGGGCTTTAATATGTGATTTAAGTTCTAATAATGTTTCTTTTACAAAGTTGGATGACTTTGTATTTGGGGCATAGATGTTCAGGATAGATACTTCATCCTGGTGGATTTCTCCTGTGATGAGTATATAATGACCTCCTTCATCTCTTTTGATTGATTTTATTTTAAAGTCTAGTTTGTTAGATATTAGGATTGCTACCCCTGCTTGTTTCTTGGGTCTATTTGATTGGACAATTTTTCTCAACCTTAAACTCTCAGGTAATTTCTGTCTTTGAGGGTGAGGTATGTTTCTTAAATGCAGCAGAAGGAAGGGTTCTGTCTTCGAATCCATTCTGCTAGCCTGTGTCTTTTTATGGGTGATTTTAGGCCATCAATGTTGAGGGATATTAATGACCATTGATTGCTCATCCTTCTTCGATTTGCAATGGTTGTTTTTGGTGGAATTATGTGTGGAATTTCACCCCTTTGTTCTTTCTGCTGTTGGTAGAGAGGGTTTCTCTAATGCCTATGTTTTTCTGGTTGTAGTTAGCTTCTTTGGGTTGGAGTTTTCCTTCCAAAACTTTCTGTCAGGCTGGGTTAGTGGATATGTATTGCTTGAATCTAGTTTTGTCATGGAATATCTTGTTTTCTCCGTCTATAGTGATTCAGAGCTTTGCCGGGTATAGTAGTCTGGGATGGCATCCATAGTCTCATAGTGTTGGTAGAATATCTATCCAGGACCTTCTGGCTTTCAGAGTTTCCATGGAGAAGTCAGGTGTAATTCTGATAGGTCTGCCTTTATATGTTACTTGGCCTTTTTCCATAGCTGCTCTTAATATTCTTTCTTTATTCTGTATATTTGTGGTCTTGATTATTATGTCACGAGGGTGATGCTGTAACAATAAACGGCACACTTACTGAAAATAAAACTAAATATTTATTGTAGAAATTACTCACAAGATACCAAACAAGTAACCCAGATGAACCAAGTAGTTTTCCGCTGCTGAAACCGGAAGCCGAAAACTGGGAAAAGGGAGCAAGACTTCCTTTGTGCTGTCTTTTATGCCTTCCCCCGTAACGACCCCTAGCCATGCCCAAAAGTGGGCCTGGCTAGTGATGGAGTTCACCGCCTACATACGTATACATCTTTAAGTCTGTCTGTATACGTCTTTAGTCATGCTTAAAATGGGTGTGGTTAGCGGTGTGGTAAACTGCTCTTTTATTACCTCATCTGTATGTGCCTCTAGTAAGTCACATGGTTAATGGCGGCATACAAGCTTCCTCCTACAATGCCTCTTTTAGTCTAAAAAAGATGTTTAAATTTAAAACAACTTGTGTCAATGAACAAAATATATCAAACATCTATTCTATCTAAACCTAACGTTATCTGAAAGAAACACCCAAATCTGAACACCTCCTTCCAATCTCAACTCTAAAATAATTGAAAACTAACACTAACAGGTGTAAACTATCCTATAATATCAATAGTAGGGAGATGGGGCATGGAATTCTCAAAACTGTTTCCTGCTGAGATGGGATGATGATAATCTCATGGGGACCTGTGAGAAGAAAAATGTTAGTGTAACAAAATCTCAGTAGATCAGACAGTCTCTGTATGGCAATCAAATGCTTGATTGAAGTTCCTGACTGGGGTTCTAGTGTTGATTGAAGCTGTCATCTGAAGCTCTGGCCAAATTGTAGAAGATGTGCTGTTTCAGTTTCTTGGTCTGGAGTTGTGTAGAGTGATGTAGTTTTGTAAGACCTCGGCATCAAAGCGCCCAGCACCGAACCGAATCCTCTGCCCAAGGATGGGGCCATACCACTGGATGCAAATGCAAGAGGCAATTTATTGGGTACACAGGCGCCTGCAGATGCTACTACAACTCGGGTGCAGAGCATACCGGGCATGTACGGAGTACAATATTTATAGAGTTTTAATTGTTACATAAGTATCAGCATAGCAACAGGTATTTCATTGGCTACTTAAGCATGGCCTGAGATCATCTTGGGGGCAGGGGTAGTTGCCAAGGACTAGGTTTCCTACATGAAAGACCCCAGCATGCTTCAGCAATTAGTATCCGGGTCCCATGACTGCTATAGTGATCAGACACAATAGGGGGCCAGGGTAGTTGCCATGGAGTAGGTTTTCTAGTATTGTCATATGAAAGTTCCCAGCACGCTTCAGCAATTATTACCCGGGTTCCATGACTACTATGGTGATCATAGACACAACTGGGGGCAAGGGTAGTTGCCAAGGACTAGGTGTCCTGGTATTGCCACATAAAAGACCCTGGCACGTGTCAGCAATTATTATCCGGGTTCCATGACTGCTCTGGTGACCACAGATCCTGTTTGACATTTTGCCCGCTGGGCGAGGCACCTGGTTTGGGTTTCTTTCATTAGGCAATGGCTTGGCTTTGTTTTTCTTTTCCTAGGGTGGGCCCTGGGTAGGGGTCTTTCAGTTTCAAGCCAGTTTCAGGATAGTGCTTGTCAGGTGGAGTCAATGATGTGGGGCAGTTCAGATGCCTCCAGTCGAATCACATGAAGTCAAGGAAGTGGATCTTCATTGTCTTTCTGAAGCAGTTGAAGATTGCTGTCAGGAAATCCCTTGTTCTCTGGAAAATTCAAACATTAATGTTAACAAAGAAATATTTTAACTTTTATATGTATGCATACTGGAAGAGGTGACAATAGGGAAGATGGTAAATGTGAAGGAAATTAGACTTTTCAGAAAAAGAAATCCACAGATAACAGTCCCTAATTTTATTTTCTTCTGTCTTATATCAATGGCTCTTTGATATAATACAGAAATTCTGAATTTAGAGTAGGAGAGCCAATCCAACTCCAAAGCCAACTTCAGTTAAATGAATGGGGACTGAGGTATGTGAAGAAATAAAGATAAAAGGGTACTATGAAAAAACAATATAGAGACATTTAGACTTTGATATCACACAGTGAGTTACTGTTCTGAAGCTTCCAACACATTACCTACTAATAAACGATCAATTTCATCATTGCCTTGTGCCAGAGGACCTGGCAGACCTGTATGGGATCTGATGTGTGTTATATATATAGGATGAGTCCTGTTTCTGATGATTTCCTGCAATTGTAAAAACAATGAAGTTAATTCTGTATTATCAGGAACAAATTCTGCAGTCTCAATATGCAAGACAACTCTTTCTGCATACTGAGAATCTGTGACTATATTGAGAGGATCTGTAAAGTCTTTAAGTTCCATGAGAATGGCATATAACTCTGCCTTTTGTACGGAGTTGTAAGGGCTTTGAACTACTTTACTTATATTTCCTGATTTATACCCTGCCTTACCTGATTTGTTTGCATCTGTGTAGAAGGTAAGAACTCCAGAAATAGGAGTTTGCCTCACGATACGAGGAAGAATCCAAATTGTTTTCTTTATGAATTTAATTCTCTCTGTTTTGGGATAGTTATTACTAATACTTCCCAAAAAGTAACTGCAAGCTATTTGCCAATACTCATTATCCTTCCATAAGGAGGAAATTTCCTCATTCATTAAAGGTACAATAATTTCACCGGGCGGTGTTGGCACACGCCTTTAATCCCAGCACTCGGGAGGCACAGGCAGGCGGATTTCTGTGAGTTCGAGGCCAGGCTGGACCGACAGCCTCCAAAACAATACAGAGAAACCCTGTCTCATAAAACCAAAAAAAATAAGGTACAGTAATTTCAGCTGGGTCTTTCCCAGTCGGTTGATGAAGCCTTAACTTACCTTTTAATATCAAATCGGAGATCTTTTCTATATATGTTTTCAATTTTTTATTCTCTTTATGTGGCAGAAATACCCATTCTAGAATGATGTCTTCCCTCTGCATTAATATTCCTGAAGGGTATTCTCTAGATGGTAAAATAACCAGAATACAGTCCAGCTTTGGATCCACATGGTCCACATGTGCTTCTAATATTCTCTTTTCTACCCATTCTAATTCTTTTTCAGCCTCAGCTGATAGTACTCATGGGCTGTTTAGGTCTTTATCTCCTTTTAAAGCCATTTTCAGGTGTTTTAAATCATGCCCTTCTACACCAATAATTGTCTGTAATTGAGAGATTTCTCCTAATAGTTTTTGAAGATCATTAAGAGTCCGGTAACAATCTCTTCTGATCTGTACTTTCTGCTGTCTAATTTTTTGAGCATCTATTTTATAACCTACATAGTTAATAGAATCTCCTCTTTGTATTTTTTCTGGGGCAATTTGTAATCCCCAGCGAGGCAAAGTTTCTTTTACTGCTTCAAACATCTTTTCCAAAGTATCCTTATTTGAATCAGACAATAATATGTCATCCATATAATGATATATTAACGAATGTGGAAATTTTTTACGAATTATTTCTAGAGGTTTATTTACAAAATATTGACACAAAGTTGGGCTGTTTAACATACCTTGAGGTAGTACCTTCCACTGGAATCTCTGTACTGGATGGGAATTATTATAGGTAGGTACCGTGAAGGCGAACTTTTCTCTGTCGTTTTCTTGTAATGGTACGGTGAAGAAGCAATCTTTTAAGTCTATAACTATAATTGGGCAATCCTTAGGAATTAGAGAAGGTAACAGCATCCCAGGTTGTAGAGACCCCATAGGCTGAATTACCTTGTTGATGGCTCTAAGATCAGTAACCATTCTCCACTTACCAGACTTCTTGACAACAAAAACAGGTGAATTCCATGCACTCGTTGATTCCTCAATATGTCCAGCATGTAGCTGTTCCTGAACTAACTTCTCCAAAGCCTCTAACTTCTCAGATGTCATAGGCCATTGGCCCACCCAGATGGGTTTATCTGTCAGCCATTTTAAGGGTAGAGTTTTTGGTTGCTCTGTAGGTTTGGCACTAGTATCCTGCTTCTGTACAGCCTGTACATTTGGCATCTGTTTTCTGTACTTCCTTACTACATTTTTTCTACTGGCAAGAGCTTGTCTATGATTCCTAGCTGATACAGGAGGAATGTTAATCTGTGTATTCCATTGCTGGAGTAGATCAAGAGCCCAGAGGTTTATAGCAATATCTGCAACATATGGCTTTAACCTTCCTCTCTGTTCTTCTGGCCCAATAAAATCAATCCATCTAACGCTCTGTTTAACTTCAGATAAGGTTCCAATCCCTAAAAATTGAATGTTAACCTCTTTTAAAGCCCAATTGGGGGGGCCAGGACTTCTGATTAATGATAGCGACGTCACCTCCGGTGTCTAAAATGCCATTAATCACCATATTATTTACTTTAACTGGTAACTTGGGTCTATGATATTGTATAGAAGTTTGCCAAAATATATGTTTTGTATCTCCTCCTGATATAATTGATTCATCCTCTGGAGCTAATGTATTATCCAATGCCGTATTATTTACATTGGGCAGTGGATCTTCTAATTGTGCTGGGAGAGGTTGTGTCACTGGGAATGACCGGATAATCTTTCTTTCTGGGTCCAGCTTGAGCCCCAATCCCCGTTTCCTGGCTTTAAAGATCTACCTTGTCTATCTCTTGTGGACCAGCATTCGTCAGTCCAATGTCGGCCCTTTCCACACCTCCTGCAGAGACCAGGAGGCTGAGGCCTTCTGTTTGATGCATTCCTGGTAAAAGCATTATTTCTAGGAATGTGTTGTCTACAATTCCTACTAAGGTGTCCTATTTTACCACATTTAAAGCACGTGGCATCTTTATGTCTGTTAAAATTCTTGGAGATTGCCTTCCCTACCCAGGCCTCTGTATCATCACAGGTAGGGTATTTGGCATCCTGGTGCCACCTCAAGCTTGTAGAAATAGCTTTGCCTACCCAAGCTCCCATATCCTGACTTTTACATTCCAGATTCGCTGTATGTGGGACCCATTCCTCCAATGGCGGTGATCTTATTTTTAATGGCCAAATTACCTGTCTGCATTGAGGATTCGCATTCTCATATGCCAAAGATTCTATAAGGAGTAGCCTGGATTCTGGATTTGCTACTTGTACGTCTACTGCTCTGGATAATCTCTCTAAAAATTCAGTGAATCTTTCCCTTGGGCCCTGTAATACCTTGGCATAGGGTTGCATTATCTCACCTGTTTCACAAACCTTATCCAAGGCATTTAAAGCAGCTGTACGGCATAAAGACAACATGTGCTTGTCATATGCAGACTGAACCTGTGTGTCAGTGTAAGGACCCTCCCCAAGAATCTTGTCTTGGGGTACTTCATGACTGTTCTTTAATTCCTGAATCTCTAAAGCTTTCGCTTCTTGCCTCCATAAAGCTCTCCATTGAATTTGACAAGAATTTTCGAGCACTGCCGAAGCTAATTGGGCACAGTCTTTTGGGGTTACTTTATTTACAGTGGCCCATGAGGTTAGGAGCTCTCTGACAAAGGGATAATGAAGACCATACAGAACAATGGCCTCCTTGATTCCCTTTAGATCCTTCATTTGTATAGTTTTCCATTGATAAGCTATGGGACCATTTGATTGTTTTTTCGTTGCTGGTTTTTCTGTTACAGATACTGGGAAAACCATAGATGAATGCATAGCCACCTTAGGGAGATCTTTATGGCATTTGAGAGGTGTTGGGAAACTCCTGTCCTGACCTGTTGCCTGTATGTCTGATTCTGAAGTATCAGATTGAATGCCTTCTACAACCTGCAGTCTATTCATCATTGTTTCTCTGAGCTCTTGAAGTTCTTGGGACAAATAATTTTCTAAGGACATCATGGAATCTTTCAGTTTTTTGCATTCATCATTTACACGTGATTCCAAATATTTAATATTCTCATCCTTAGAAAGTACCTCAATGGCATGTAAACTGCCTTCCACAAATGATATTCTATCAGTTAGTTTGTCATTGCTCTCAGACATGGAGCAATTCTTTTCTGTTAGCATTTCAATCCTATTTCCAGTCTTTGTAGTTTGCTAGTGAAATCATCGAACATGGAACAGTTTTGTTGGTTAAATGTTTCAACATTATGTTCCACTTTTTCAATTCTGTCTGTTGAACACATTTTTCCTGAAAGTAATTCAATTTTGTGTTCCATCTCTTTAAACCTGTTTGTCAGACCTACATTATCATTTTTAATATCCTGAGTATTGTCTACCAACCCTTTCTTACTATCCTGCAAGGAATTTTGCACTTCCTGAATTCTTTGTATTAGGATTTCAAAACTATCCTGTGATGACTGTATGACCTGTATAAGTTTTGTCCTATTTTTGAGCCATTTCTTTAGCAAAATTATATTGATTATGAAACTAATAATCACCATTGTGGGCAGGAAGTACCTTTCAGGTAGGTCCT
This sequence comes from Mesocricetus auratus, assembly GCF_017639785.1. NCBI lineage: Eukaryota > Metazoa > Chordata > Mammalia > Rodentia > Cricetidae > Mesocricetus > Mesocricetus auratus. Next base: position 36,983,500 of record NW_024429197.1, read on the forward strand.
CAACAATTTCTAAAATCCCATCCATACAAAAAACAAGAACATCCTTAACATCCCGCATTGTAATGTTAGCTGTTGACATTGTATAAAGCAGTTAAGTTTGTCACCAGTGGAGTAATTCAGGCTGAAATCCACAGGCTGCCAGTGAAAGAGCACATAGCCGAAGTCAGCAGGCCGCCAGTAAAAGAGCACGTGGCCGCGAGAGAAATCTCGGAATAGCAACTAACCTTACTGGCAGCTAGAAGGTGCTGGTTCCCGTTGGCAGGAATTATGCCTTGCTGAGCAAAGTGGTGAGGAACTTAGCAAAAGGAGAGTCCACGTGTGCCTGGTCGGGCTGAGGAGCAGTTGCTTTTCTGGGCAGCTGGATCCGGATTCCAAAACTTCTGACACCAAATGATGCTGTAACGATAAACGGCACACTTACTGAAAGTAAAACTAAGTATTTATTGTAGAAATTACTCACAAGATACCAAACAAGTAACCCAGATGAGCCAAGTAGTTTTCCACTGCTGAACCGGAAGCTGAAAACCCAGAAAAGAGAGCAAAACTTCCTTTGTGCTGTGTTTTATGCCTTCCCCCGTAACAACCCCTAGCCATGCCCAAAAGTGGGCTTGGCTAGTGACGGAGTTCACCGCCTGCATACATATATGTCTTTATGTCCGTCAGTATACATCTTTAGTCATGCTTAAAGTGGGTGTGGTTAATGGTGTGGTAAACCGCTCTTTTATTACCTCATCTGTATGTGCCTCTAGTAAGTCACATGGTTAATCGAGGCATACAGGATTCCTCCTACACGAGGGGACTTTGTTTTGTGGTCCACTCTATTTGATGTTCTGTAAACTTCTTGTACCTTCATTGGCATGTCTTTCTTAAGGTTGGGAAAGTTTTCTTCTATGATTTTGTTAAATATGTTTTCTTCCCCTTTGAGGTGGTTTTATTCTCCTTCTTCTGTACCTATTATTTTTAGGTTTGGTCTTTTCATGGTGTCCCATATTTCCTGGATGTTTTGTGTTAAGGATTTGTGGGACTTAAGGTTTTCTTTGGTTGATGAATCCATTTCTCCTAGTGTATCTTCAACACTTGAGATTCTCTCTTCCATCTCTTCTATTCTGTTGGTAATGCTTGTATCGGTAGTACCTGGCTGTTTGCCCAGCTTTTCTATTTCCTGCCTTTCTTCAGATTGTGTTTTTTATTGTCTCTATTTCAGTTTTCAACCCTTGCAGTGTTTGTATTGCTTCTTGCAATTTTCGGTTATCTTTTTTTCCATTTGTTGCCTTTTATGAATTTTTTGGTTTGTTTCTTCTTCCATTTCTTTCATTTTTTGTTTTGTTTTTTCTTCCATTTCTTGCTTCATTTCTTATTCCATTTCCTGCCTTTTTTGGTTTGTTTTTTTCTTTCAATTCTTGCCTTTTTTGGTTTGTTTTTTCTTCCATTTCTTTGAGGGATTTTCCTATATCCTCTTTTAGTGCCTCTATCATTTTCATGAAAGTGGTTTTTAGGTTATTCTCTTCTGCTTTGTTCACATTGGAATGTTGAAGTCTTGCTGGTGTGGAGTCTCTAGAATCTGGTGGTGTCATATTTGTTTTTATGTTGCTGAGTGTGTTTTTGTATTGTCTCTTTCCCATCTCTTCTTCTAGTGGGTGCAGAAAGAGCCCCTTACTGCTCTGGTGGTTAGGGGACCAGAGTTCCCTTTTGGTGGGTGTTAGCAAGTCCAATGATCTGGTGGTTCTTCTGTTCCTTGTCCTTGTTCTAGTCCCATGAGTGGAGAAGAGGAACATGAATCTGGGGTGCTTAGCCTCCCAACTGGTACCCGGGACCCTTTGCTGGATCCTGTTGTACCTGATCCTGTGGCCGGTACAATAGCTAATCCCCTGGTCTCCCTGGCTCCTCTGGTTTCCTGGTCTCATTGGTTGGAGAGAAGTCCCGGAGTCTGGGGTGCTTGGCTACTGCTGGAATTGGAAGCTCTGCGCAGTTCCCAGGCGATCCCTAGGCACTGGAACACAGGCCTAGAAGCTGGTCCTGTTGTACTTGATGCTGCCGCCAGAACAGCGGCTTCCCTGGACTCTTAACTTTTCTAGAAGGTGTTAGTAATCAGGGTCTCCTTTTGAAATGCCATATTCTGGTAATCACATCAATCCCCAGGGATGGTTCTTTCCATACTGTGATAAGCACATTGTCCTTCACAGTTAGTACTGTGTATGAAGTAAGCATGCATCACAAATGACATGTGAGAAAAGGGGCATTTGGTTTATTAATTAAGACCAATGAAAATACAGAGGAATAAAAGTTATCTTAATGCTACCTGATACAATGAAATAGCTGACTTGGCTAATCTCTTAGCAAATAAAGACAGAGCTAACAACCAAATAGTGAACAACCAGGACTCAGGTCAGTCAGGTTTCTATGCAAGGATTCGGCTTCAGTCATCTTCAAGAGGTTCTCAGCACCTTTTATCTGAGTATCCTGGGATGTAATCTTCTGGGTTTCTCCACCACCATCTTTAAAGGAGAAAAGGGCTACATTGTTGCAGTCCATTTCACATGTCTATACACACTATCCACTGAGCAGTTATACCATGGGAAATTAAGAGGGGAAAGGCAATGCCATCAATGGTTTCAGTTCATTTTGATGCTGGCAAGCCTTGCACCATAATGTCCTTGAGCATATTTCATGTGGTCACAGAACACCTTGACTGGGACCTAAAGCAGAGATTAATGACTTAGGACACCAGGAAAGAACATCTAGATTCCTAGTGTGACCACATGTTTAAAATTGTCACATATTGGCAAGTCAGTGGTGATCCTGTTTTGAGACAGGCACAGTTAGAAATACAAAATTGCCTTTCTGATTTGGCAAGACAAGTATCACTCTGCTCCCATTATACTTCAAGTCAAGTTAGTCTATGGTGTGCATCCCCTGAACACTCTTGTTTCCAATGCATCACACTGTGTCTGAAGCCATGTGTTCTGGGACCACAATGCAAATCTAATCCCTAGACTATCATTTCTCAGTATCCAGAAGCAATCTTCTCCTATTTATTGCCAACACTGACAAAGGCTGGCCTCCATGTCATAAAAACAGTGCATCCAGCATTCAAGGCAGATTTCTGTAGCAAAAACTATTGTCTTGGTCTGCCTTTTGGCAAAAAGTATATGCAGGAACTCAGAACATACTTGGGTAAATTTCTCCACTAGGACAGAACCCAGGGGGTCATAACACTATAGAGGGGCAGGGTAGAACTCTGCATTCATTGGCCACACTCTGCAGAAGCTTCTTCAGTACAGCAGTGGAGAACTTGTTGTTATAGAAATTCACAGTGGTGAGCTGTGAGCACTGGCTAAGGGCTGGCAAGAGAGCACTGAGCTAAGGGTCCTCCATCCTGCAGTCCACTAACTCCAGGGTCTGCAAAGTTTCTGCTATATTCCCAAGCAGAACTCGGAGATATTTGACACTCAACTTGAACAACACATTACTGAGGATCAGGTGTTTCAGTTGATAGAGCCACCGACACTGTGACAACTCTTTCAAGGTTGCCTGGGAGAGGTGGCAGAGAGTGATGGTCAGGGTCTCCAACGGGCTCCTCAGGCATCTAGGGAAAGAAAAGGAAATTTGTGCATGGTTTTAGAGGGCACTAAAATGTTTGACACTGAAACAGAAGGGACCATATATACAAAGTCGATCTACCCTTATGCTGAAGGTCAGCACTTGGGATACTGCCTGCAGGTGCCTTCTTATATAATTGATGCCTGAGGCATATAGATAGGTGGGATGGTCTGAGACTACACATCTCCAGCTCCCCACCCTCATTCTGTCAAGCATAACTAGAGTTTGCCACAACTGGCCAGGAGGTCATACCCAGAGGACCATCACAAAAAGGTTTGGGCAGTATCTTGGCATGTGTCCTACATAGCTCATTACTGTCCCTCTTACCAGTCACAGCCTCTATTCCTGATTTCAGTGCTCAACCCTTGAAACAGATAGTCCCTCACTCCAGCATCAACCATTTTCCATCAAATATGTTCCAACCTATGCATATAATATCCTTCTCTCCAAGGTGACTTAGAGGCTGAGACATTCTCCACCAGAAGAAACAGCTGGCCCCTATTCACAGATCTGAGTAAAGAATTCCCTAGGTTCCTATGCAGGTGTGGTACTCCCCAGCTCAGGACTTGCTACTCTGCCCTGTTCCTTTCCCATTAGCATAGCCAGGATCTCAAGAAGGAATGTTCAGAACACACTCAGTGTGTCTGACCCACCAATTGGCCTCAATTTCAATTCAGCTCTCTAAACATCTCCTACCCCAGCTCTGATTGTTAAATGAATGGTCATTGAACAATGTGACCTCAGTTAGGAAGGATATATATCCACACTTCGATACTGTGATGAGTCTATCACTGTTAAATCCACAGGACACCCCTAAGGTCCACTAATGCTTGAAATAAAGGGAAAAGGTTCACTGAAACAGTAGAAACAGCTAGCCATCATTCCTTATGTGAACAACAGGTTTATTTGGTCAGGGGAAAAGTAGATGCCATCAATAGAAAGATGCTCGAGGAATTTGAGTTTGTAGAACTGAGAGAGAAACTGGACATGACACATCTCTATGTCTGCCAAGATATTTACTACTGTGTGTGTGTTCAAGACCATGTGAATTACATGCAATTTGCGAAGTCTTGTCATACGGCCCAGGTGAGGTGTGATGTGACCCAGGAAGGGCAGAACCTGGTTTGTGTATAGCTCCAATTCTTTGATATTGTCTGGTGGGAAAATGTCAAAGACCTCCACGATAATCTCAATAGGAAAGTCACAAATCTTCATCTTCATGCAGCACAACTGCACAGAGACTTTCCTTTGCTGGGCCCATTGCAACAAGCATGTTTGCTCTTCAGTCAAGTCGGAATTGAGGCTAAGGTCAGTGACCACCTTCAAATCCTGCCTCAGCTCATTGCATATTTGTGCTTTAGTTTCAGTCTCTGTTGAGCAGTACCAGTCATCTCTACTAGCCCATACATCCCAGAAATCCTGGTTCACATTCCTCAAGTCAAGTACTCCAAGCCTCCACCATCTGTGAGGGAAAAGGTGCAATTTCATAATGTAAACCAGTAAACACCTTGAAGATAGACTGTATCTACCATCTCTATTGTTAGCTCCAAGATACCCCCTCTCACCTGTCAGGCGAGGACTCTGCCTGAGCTTCATCTGGAGACCTTTCCTACTTCCTTCCATTCAATTACTCTAGACTTGTGTCTCTTCTACAATGAGTGTCTGTAGGAGAACCAGGGAAAGCTCATCCCACTGTGGCTTCATCTACTCTGAGCTCTGCTCCACTCCTGTCATTGCATGAACTCTCAACATGAGTAAAGTTCGACAGACCTACAAGTGGATGGCACCAGAAGCCTCTGTCCACTTTGACCGCATTCCCCCTGACCTCACATGTTTTGTACCTCTAGCTCAGCAACTCCCCTTTTGTCTACTTGGGCCTTGCTTACCTGGGATGCACCTTCCAAGTCTGCAAAATATCTACACCGCCCAGAACAACTTGCAACAACTCCACATCGAGTGTCTCCATCAGGGCCCCAACAGGAAGGTAGGAAATGGGACAGGTAGTCACCATTGCCTTCAATAGTTCCATGTGTCTAACAGTGAAGGCCTCCTTGAACACTGGTGGGAAGTGATTAATGGACAGGTACTCTAGAGTAGAGTTGGTTGAGGCCTCATTCCACAGCAGGCTCTGCACTTCCAGCTCTTGGAGTGTGGCTATGTATGCTCGTTCTGATAAATCTTCAGTCAGAAAGAACCTGGTGAAGCATGAGGGAGACACTATTTTCAACTTATATTTTGGGAATTCCCACTTCTCACACATTGCAGGGACCAGAGGGTCAAAGTCCTAGGTCTGGCAACAATGGGGAACTCAGTGTGCCTCATTATCTACCATCTGGTGGTGTCAAAGCCATACTTCCATCACTTTCAGTGTGTAGTCTCTTAAAGCTCCCAAACAGACACAAATTAATCATTATTCCACCAGGAACCTACTTCCACTCTTCTATTTGGAAGTTTTCAGGAACATACTGACTGACCAGCTCAAGAAAATACATTGCTTATGTCACATACCCAACCGACCCTTATTATGCTTTCACTAAGTAGATCCCTCTTGAGAAGGAGTGAGGAAAATTTGTGAAATGGCTATAAATACATGCTACTGCTAAAGGCTTTAGTAACAGATGTAGAGATTATGGGCTTATACTAATTCAGGAAATGAGACAAAAGTCTTCAAATTCACTGGGCTTTGGTGGCACAAGCCTTTAACTCATCTCTCGGGAAGCAGAGGCAGGCAGATCTCTGTGAATTCAAGGCCAGCTGGGTCTACAGAGCAAGTTCCAGGACAGCCTCTAAAACAATATAGAGAAACCTTGTCTCCAAAGGAAAAATAAAAAAACAAAAAACAGTCTTTAAATTCATGGTCATCTGACTACACAATCAAACATTTCCAACACTACTGGAAAGCCATGCTATTGAATAAGAGTGCTTCTAAAGTGAGAATCTTAGATGAGAATCCAAGTGTATAGAGTCTACATGGACAAAGATTTTCCTGTGATGCACTGGGGTCTAGAGGAAGAAAGGAGATGAGACAAAAAAAAAAAAACTACCAATATTTTTAAGTTTTGTTTTCACTTTACAAGGGGATTATATCACAAGAGGATACATACTAAAACCAATTCAATAATGAGCCTAGAAAGCTGGACAAAGCCAGTAAATCTAGAGTGAAAGACCAATCTTGCCCATTTTGACCCTGTCTCCAAAAGCTCAAATGAACCAAAGAAACTAATATGTAAATGTGGGGACAACAGACCTTGGCCAGAGACCCACTTCCCCATCAGCCTGGGACCAGGCAGCTGTAAGACAATGTTTACTAAAAACAATACAATGCCTGGGGCAATAAGTTCCTGGAAAGGGCTTGCCCACAGGACGCCCTGACCTCGACCTTTTCCAAAGACTAACCCCCTTTTCTGACCCACTCAAGTCAGTCTCTGCTGTAAGAGCACAGCCAGGGGTAAGGTAGGGAGCAGAAGCTTTTCTGGGGGGAGGCCTTTCTTGGGAAGTCTTCTTGAGCCTTTTTTGGGCCTGCTTAAAGTTTTCTTTACATCGTTGACTGTTCTGTGTCATCAATCCCGACACCCTCTGCACATTCTTGGATACAGGCTGCACAGTGGGCACGGCATGTAAATTCCTATGAATGTTCATTTCTCATTACAACAAAACTATGCCAGATGTAAAAATATTAAAATATGTCCTTTGAATTTTAAAGCCATCATCTGGAAATGTAGCTTTGTTCATGAAAAGGCTAGACCAGTATGTACTAAGACTTCCAATGGAGGTGAGTGACTTACCTGATATGGACACGGGTTTAGAGCTCCTATTGCCAGCAAGGCCAAGCAGAGACTCCAGGCTCAGGATTCCTCAGCACAGCCAATCAGTGACTCCAGGACTCTGAAATTCTACCAGGTCCCCTCTACCATTTTATAAACCTTTCTACTGGCTCCTCCCCAGGAAGCCCCACCTCTCTACAAAAAGTCTTATCTGATTGGTCCAACATGTCTCTACCCACTTAATCCTGTTAATGATTTATTTTATTCTACAGAAGATTGATTGAATCTGACCTATCCTGTAAAAGCAAAAACACTAAATTCAATAGTCAATATTCCATCTGTGTATAGACTCACTTATTTTTATGTGAATTTTCACACAAATGTTTATGTATATGAATATTTTAGTGCATGTGATTTTAGTGCCTATGTGTGTGTTTTATTGTGTCAGGGTATTTGAATGTGTAGGGAGTTTTAGGGTAACAAAAGACTATAATATTAGCTTTTGTCTCAAAACAAAAAAATAAAAAACAAAGACAAAATAAAAACACACCCCATGAATATGTTGCAGATGAGAAAGAGCTGAGATATGTGTTGGAACCTGGAGTGCTCCCTATCAAGAAGCTTAGTTGGGATGATGACTTGATCTGAAAGACCTCGGCATCAAAGTGCCAGACACCGAACTGAACCCTCTGCCCAAGAACTGGGGCCAGACCCCTGGATGCAAATGCAAGAGGTGATTTATTGAATACACAGGTGCCTGCGGATGCTACTGCAACTTGGGTGCAGAGCATACTGGGCTTGCAGGGAGCACAATATTTATAGAGTTTTAATGGTTACATAAGTATCAGCATAGCAACAGGCATTTCATTGGCTCATCTTGGGGGCAGGGGTAGTTCCTACGGACTAGGTTTCCTAGTATTACCTCATGAAAGACCCAGGTACACTTCAGCAATTATTATCCGGGTCCCATGACTGCTATGGTGATCATAGACACAAGTATCCGGGCCATGACTGCTCTGGTGATCACTGACATCCTGTTTGACATCCTGTTTGAGGGTGAGGCACCTGGTCTTGGTTTTTCCATTAGGCAATGGCCTGGCCTTGTTTTTCTTTTCCTAGGGGGCCCTGGGTAGGGGTCTTTCAGAAAACAGTGGTGATTTTCTTGAAGAACACAGTAGAAACCAAGTGCCTCAAATGGTCTTTTAGTACAAATCTCTTACCCAGCAACCCCAAGAAGGCTTTATGCGTAAGGCACTTGCTCCCAGTGTGAAGACTTGAGTTTGATGTCTGGAACCCAGGAGAACAGACTCCTGAAGGTTTCCTCTGAACTCCAGATGAGCACCATGGCAAATACCCACACACCTATAAATAATTTATTAATTATTTAATGAAGATTGCCTGAAGAATCAAAATTCAAAGGCGGCCATACTAGTTAGCTATAGAATCTGGGAAGAGTTGGCACACACCTTAAATCCCTGGACTCAGGAGACAAAGGCAGATGGATCTCTCTGAGTGACAAGTTTGAGTCAGTCTAAAAGAGAAACAGTTCACTTAAGGTGACCTCAGCACTTGGGATCACAGGTCTTTAATCCCAGTCATAGAGAGGTACCAAAATAAAGAGTTTCAGGTGTAGATTTAGTCTCAAGCCATTTTGATGAGAGGCTGCAGTCTGAGGCTTGGAGGAGAGATCCTGGAGACAGGATCAGTCTTCAGCCTAAGGTAGAGGTAGAGCTAGTGGTTTGCCTGCTTTGCTTCTCTGGTAATCAGCTTGAAGCTTGACCCCAATATCTGTCCCTGGATCTTTTACTAATTCTTGTTTCATTTTTGAATTTCCTTTCCCAACAGGAGGGAAGCACTAGGCTGGGACAGGTCTCTATGACACCTTCTGGGCACATGTGCATGACTGTCACCTCCACAGTCATGGGGAGAGGGCTGTAGTATCAGAGTTTGATGTCACTCCTGATATAAGTAGGTTTTTCTCCAGTGTGAAAAGCAACAGGTACTCTAGCAATAAAGGGAAGGAAGGAACAGAGGGAAGAAAGGACCAATTGTTACATCAAGGCACCTTGAGAGAAAAAAATCAGAACAATGTTCCAATTAGAAATCAAATGAAGCTGAGAAAGTTGGTACACACCTTTAATCCCAGTCTTTAATCTCAGCACTTGAAAGAAGGAGGTAGGCAAATCTGAGTTCAAGGCCAGCCTCATCTGCATAGTGAGTTCCAGAGAGCCAAAGCTACATAGTAAGACCCTGTTTAAAATAAATAAATAAATTAATTAAATAAAGGAAAAGGACAGACAGACTAACAGATCAGTCTCATGTCTCCATACTTAGCATGCATCTTTACATGCTGAGTCATTCTGTTGGCCCATCCAGATTTGGTTTTTTGTTTTTAAGAACCATTTAAAGATTTTATGAATTAGGCACTGATATTGTTTTCATGCCATATTCTCTCCTCCAATTACTGTTGCCCCCATTCCTTCTCAATTCCATGACTCCTTTAGTAATTACACACACACACACACACACACACACACACACACACACACACACACACACATCACACACCTGTAAGTACATACTGCCAGTCAGCTTTAGTGTTGCTTTGATACTTGAAGGATAGATTAAGGTTCTCATTTGAGTATCTGCTAGGATTCTGTTTGAATCCTTCAGACCCTGGTTGTTCTTTAGCCAGAGGGATTTTTAATTACAACATCAATTTCTTCATTTGTTAAGGGTTTGTTTAAGTTGTTGACTTTTCTTTTTCCCCTTTGGACCTTCTAGACAGGATTTCTCCTTGTGGCCCTCACTTTCCTGGAACTCACTCCACAGACTAGGCCTGCCTCTGCTTCCAAAGCCAGCACTGCCCAGCTTGGGTTGTTGACTTCTTTTTTTTTTCTTCCTTTTTTATTTAAGTTAGAAACAAGCTTGCTTCATATGTCAATCCCAGCTCCTTCTCCCTCTCCTCCTCCTCTGCTCCCTCCAACAGACCCCCCCCCCGCAGTCTCACACTCAATCTCCACTCCAATCCCCAGGGGCAATGTGGATCTCCAGTCTGTCATTTCATTCAGGGCAGGGCTTAGCCCTTACCCCAAAAGTCCAGGCAGAGAGAACATCCCTCTTGTGGGATGGGCAGCCAAATCCATTTGTACGCCAGGGATAAATACTACCCAAGGCCCCACAGATTACCTAGGCCTCATTCACCCACATTCAGGGGATCTGGATCAGTCCCATTCTTTCCCCACAGCCATCAATCTGGGGTTCAAGAGTTCCTGCTTGTTCAGGTCAACTGTTAATGTGGGTTAAACCAGCCATGTCTTAATCCCTTTGCTCATCAGTTCTCCCTTTCTGTCACTGGATTCCAGGAGTTCAGTTCAGTGTTTAGCTGTGGGTGTCTGCCTCTGCTTCCATCAGTTGATGGATGAAGGTTCTGTTTCCCAGACTCTGTGGCAGTGGGATGGTATGCTAATTCATGTCTGAAATCCATGTATGAGTACGTACCATGTTTCTATTTTTGTGACTGTTACATCACTCAGGATATTTTTTTCTAGTGCCATCCATTTGTCTGCAAATTTCAAGATTCCGTTGTTTTTTTTCCACTGAGTAGTAGTACTCCATGGTGTAAATGTACCACATTTTTTCTATCCACTCTTCAGTTGAGTGGCATCTAGGTTCTGGCTATTACAAATAATGCTGCTATAAACTCAGTGGAGCTGATGTCCTTGTTGTATGCATGTGCATCTTTTGGTATTATGTCTAGTAGTGGAATTGCTGGATCTTTTGGTAGACTGATTCCCATTTTGCTAAGGAAACTCCATACTGACTTCCATAGTGGATGTAGGAGTTGGGACTCCCACCAGCAGTGGAGAAGTGTACTGCTTTCTCCACATCCTCTCCAGCATGAACTGTCATTGGTGTTTTTGATTTTAGATATTCTGACAGGAGTAAGATGGTGTCTCAGAGTTGCTTTGATTTGCATTTCCCTGATTGCTATGGATGTTGAGCACGTTCTTAAGTGTCTCTCAGCCATATTAGTCTCTTCTATTGAGAATTCTCTATTTAGTTCTGTAGACCACTTTTTAATGGATCCTCTGGTACTTTGGAGACTTGCTTCTTGTGCTCTTTGTTGATTTTGGAGATCAGCCCTCTGTCAGAAGTGGAATTAGTGAATACCTTTTCCCATTCTGTGGGCTGCCTTTTTGTCTTGTTGAGGGTGTCCTTTGCCTTGCAGATGCTTCTCAGCTTCAGCAGGTCCCATTTATTAATTTTCGATTTCAGTGTCTGTGTTACTGGAAGCAGTCATTTCTATCAATTCATTCAAGGGTACCTCCCACTTTGTCTTCTAACAGGTTCAGTGTGATTGGATTTTATGTTGAGGACTTTAATCCATTTAGACTTAAGTTGTGTGCATGGTGATAGACATGGATCAATCTGCAGTCTTCTACATGCCAGCATCCAGTTATGCCAGCACTATTTGCTGAAGATGCCTTCTTTTTTCCATTGTATAATCTTAGCTTCTTTGTCAATAACCAAGTGTTGATATGTGTGTGCATTAATATCAGGGTTTTCTATTTGATTCCATTGGTCTACCTGTCTATTTTTGTGCTGTTTTCAGGACTATAGCACTATAATAGAGCTTGAAGTCAGGGATGGTGATGCCTCTGGACACTGCCTTGCTGAACAGGGTGGTTTTGGCTATCCTGGGTCTTTTGTTTTTCCATATAAAGTTGAGAATTGATCTTTCAAGTTCTGTGAAGAATTGTGCTGGGATTTCAATGGGGATAGCATTGAATCTGTAGATTGCTTTTGGCAAGATTGCCATTTTTACTATGTTGATCCTACCTATCCAAGAGCATGGGAGGTCTCTCCATTTTCTGGTGTCTTCTTTAATTTCTTTCTTTAAAGACTCAAAATTTGACAGGTGTTGGTGGCACACGCCTTTAATCCCAGCACTTGGGAGGCAGAAGCAGGTGGATCTCTGTGGGTTCAAGGCCAGCCTGGTCTACAGAGCGAGTTCCAGGACAGCTCTGTCTGAGAAACCCTTTCTCGAAAAAACCAAAAGAAAAAAAAGACTCAAATTCTTGTGATACAGGTCTTTCATTGTTTGGTTAGGGTTACCCCCAAGGTATTTCATATTGTTTGAGGCAATTGTAATTGTTTCTTTGATTTCTTGGTCAGCCCTTTTATCTTCTGTATATAGTAGGGCTACTGATTTTGTTGAGTTGATCTTGTAGCCTGCTACTTTGTATTTATCAGCTGTAGAAGTTCCCTGGTACAGTTTTTCAGGTCACTTATGTAAACTATCATATCATCTGCAAATAGCAAAAGTTTGACTTCTTCCTTTCCAAATTGTATTCCCTTGATCTCCTTTTGTTGTCTTATTGCTCTGTCTAGAACTTCAAGTACAGCATTGAAGAGGTATGGAGAGAGTGGGCAATCTTGTCTTGTTCCTGATTTTAGAGGAACTTCTTTGAGTTTCTCTCCATTTAGTTTGATGTTGGCTGTTGGTTTGCTGTATGTAGCTTTTATTATGTTTAGGTATGCCCTTGTTATCCCTTATCTCTCCAAGACCTTTTTCATGAAGGGGTGTTGGATTTGCCAAAGGCTTTCTCAGCATCTAGTGAGATGATCATGTGATTTTTGTTTCTCAACTTGTTTATATGGTGGATTACATTGATGGATTTCTGTATCTCTGTCATGAAACATACTTAATCATGGTGGATGAGTATATGGCCTTGGACCAGATTTGCCAGTATTTTATTGAGTATTTTTGCATCAGTGTTCATGAGGGATATTGGTCTGAAGTTCTCTGTCTTAGTTGTATCTTTGTGTGTCTTGGGTATCAAGGTTATTGAAGCCTCGTAAAAAGACTTTGGCAAAACCCCCCTGCTTCTATTGCATGGAATAGTTTGCAGAGAAGTGGTATAAGCTGATCTTTGAATTTCTGGTATAATTCTGCACTGAGGCCATCTGGCCCTTGGCTTTTTTTTTTTGCTTGTGATACTTTTGATGACTGTTTCTATTTCTATAGTGGTTATAGGTCTATTTAAATTGCTTATCTGTTCTGGATTTAATTTTGGCATGTGGTATCTATCCAGAAAGTTGTTGCTTTAAATTTTTGAATTTTGTGGAGTACCAGTTTTCAAAATATGACCTGATGTTTCTCTGCATTTCCTCAGTGTCTGTTGTTATGTCCCCCTTTTCATTTCTTAATTTGTTAATTTGCATGTTCACATTCTGCAGTTTGGTGAGTTTGGATAAATGTTTGTCTATCTTGTTGATTTTCTCAAAGAACTAACTCTTCATTACATTGATTCTTTGTATCATTTTGCTAGTTTCCACTTTATTGAGTTCAGCCCTCAATTTGATTATTTCCTGGCATCTACTCCTCCTGGATGAGTTTGTTTCTTTGTGTTCTAGAGATTTCAGTTGTGCTGTTAATTCTCTATTGTGACTATTCTCTTAGCACTGCTTTCAAAGTGTTCATAAGTTTGGGTATGTCGTGTCTTCATTCTCACTGAATTCTAGGAAATCTTTAATTTCTTTTTTTACTTCTTCTGTGAACCAGGAGTGGTGCAGTTGCACATTATTTAATTTTCATGACTTTGTAGGGTCTGCATTTTGTGTTGTTGTTGAATTCTAACTTTAAAGCATGGTGGTCTGATAAGATACATGAAGATAGTCCATTTTTTGTATCTGTTGAGGTTTGATATGTTGCCAAGTATGTGATCAATTTTTGACAAGGTTCCATGTGACGCTGAGAAGAAGCAGTATTCTTTTGTGTTTGGATGGAATGTTGTATAGATGTCACTCAAACCTAATTGTTTCATAACTTCTATTAGTTCCTTTGTTTCTTTGTTAAGTTTCTGTCTCGTAGTCCTGTGTAGTGGTGAGAGTGGGATGTTGAAGTCTCCCACTATAAGTGTGTGAGGTTTAATGTGTGGTTTGAGTTTTAGTAATGTTTCTTTTATGAATGAGGGTGCCTTTGTGTTTGGTGCATAGGTGTTTAGAATCGAAACTTCATTTTGGTAGGATGCTCCTGTGTTGAATATGAAATGACCTCCTTCATCTCTTTTGATTGATTTCAGTTTAAAGTCTAGTTTGTTAGACATTAGGATTTTTATGCCTGATTGTTTCTTGGGCCCATTTCATTGGAAAATCTTTTCCCAACCTGTAACTCTGAGGTAATATCTGTGCTTGAAGCTGAGGTGTGTTTCTTGTATCCAGCAGAAGGATGAATTCTGTCTTCGAATCCATTCTGTTAGCCTGTGCCTTTTTATGGGTGAGTTAAGACCATTAATATTGGGACATATTAATGACCTTTGATTGCCCATTCTTGTTTGTTTTGGAATGGTTGATGGTGGTGGAATTGTGTGTGAGTTTCCACCCCTTTTCTCCTTTGGCTGTTGTTAAAATGGGTTTATATATTACCTATGTTTGTCTGGTTGTAGCTAACTTCCTTGGATTGGAGTTTTCCTTCTACAACTTTCTGTAGGGCTGGGTTAGTGGATATGCATTGTTTAAATCTGGTTTTAACAAGGAATATCTCATTTTCTCCATGTATATTCATTGAAAGCTTTGCTGGGTATAGTAGTTTGGGCTGGCATCCGTGGTCTCTTAGTGTTGATAGAATATCTATCCAGGACCTTCTGGCTTTCAGAGTTTTGATGGAGAAATCAGGTGTCATTCTGATAGGTTTGCTTGTATATGTCATTTGATCTTTTTCCTTAGCTGCTCTAAGTATTCCTTCTTTATTCTATATGCTTAGAATCCAGATTATTATATGGCAAGGGGACTTTTTTTGTGGCCCACTCTATTTGGGGTTCTGTAAGCTGCTTGTACCTTCATTGAGATGCCTTTCTTTATGTTAGGAAATTTTTCTTCTACGATTTTGTTGAATATGTTTTCTGCCCCTTTGAGTTGGCTTTCTTCAGCTTCTTCTTTACCTATTATTCTCTGGTTTGGTCTTTTCACACTGTCCCATATTTCCTGGATGTTTTGTGTTAGGGATTTGTTGGACTGGACATTTTCTTTGGTCGATGAATCTATTTATCCTAGTGTGTCTTCAACACCTGAGATTCTCTCTTCTATCACTTGTATTCTGTTGGTTTTGCTTGCATCTGTAGTACCTGACCATTTCCCCAGTTTTTCTATTTCCAGCATTCCTTCAGACTGTTTTTTTATTGTCTGCATGTCAGCTCTCAACCCTTGCACTGTTTGAATTGTTTCTTGTAATTTTTGCTTCATGTTTTCCTGCCTTTCTTGCATTTGCTGGATTTTTTTGGTTTGATTTTCTTCCTTTTTTAAGGGATACTCTCATATCCTCTTTGAGGGCCTCTATCATTTTCATGAAGGTGTTTTTAATGTCATTCCCTTCTGCTTCATCTGCACTGGGGTGTTTGGGTCTTGCTGGTGTAGAATCTCTAGACTCTGCTGGTGTAGAATCTCTAGACTCTGTTGGTGTCATATTTGTTTTTCTGTTGCTGAATGTGTTCTTATATTGCCTCTTTCCCATCACTTCTTCCAATGGGTGTAGAACGAGCCTCTTCCTCTCCTGGTGGGTAGACAAGCAGGGTTCCCTTTCAGAGGGTGCAAGCAAATCCAGTACTCTCTGACCTGTGCTCTCGGCTCTCTCTCCTCTGTCCTGATTGTGGGCGGTAGTGAACCAGCTCTCTCTGCAGACTCCTGGTTGCTTGGTTATCAGTCTGGGGCAAGTCGACCTGGCTGCAGTGCCCAGGTCAGGGGATCTGAGAAAGGGCAAGCAAGAAGAATTCAGGTCTAAGTTGGGGACCCAGATCTTACCTCTGTCCTCTGCCCTGAGTGTGTGCAGAAGTGGATCAAGGATCAACTCTTGAAGGATATGAATAACCATACAGGCAGAGCTAGCACAAACCTAATACTAGCACTCAGGAGACAGAGGCAAGTGGATCTCTCAGTTGGAGGTCAGCCTGGTCTAAAGAGTGAGATCCAACACAACCAGGGTTACCAAGAGAAACCCTGTCTTGGAAAAAAGAACAAAGTAAAGTATGAATAATAGGTTGATATAAGTAATGACCCAACTGGGATTAACAGATATCTATAGAATATTTCATCCACATAAAAAAGAATATACCTTCTTCTCACCACCACATGGAACCTTCTCAAAAATCGACCACATACTTGGCAACATATCAAACCTCAGCAGCTACAAAAAAATTGGAATAACTCCATGCATCTTATCAGACCACCATGCTTTAAAATTAGAATTCAACAACAACACAAATTGCAGAAAACCTACAAACTCATGGAAATTGAATAATGCTCAACTGCACCATCCCTGGGTCAAAGAGGAAATAAAAAAAAGAAATTAAAGACTTCCTCGAATTCAGTGAGAATGAAGACACAACATACCCAAACCTATAGGACACTTTGAAAGCAGTGCTACGGGGGAAGTTCATAGCGCTAAATGCTCACATGAAGAAACAGGAGAACAGTTATACCAGAGAATTAACATCACAGCTGAAAGCTCTAGAACACAAAGAAGCACACTCCCCAGGAGGAGTAGACGCCAGGAAATAATCAAATTGAGGGCTGAAATCAATAAAGTAGAAACCAGGAAAACAATACAAAGAATCAACGCAACGAAGAGTTGGTTCTTTGAGAAAATCAACAAGATAGACAAACCTTTGTCCAAACTTACCAAACAGCAGAGAGTGAACACGCAAATTAACAAAATTAGAAATGAAAAGGGGGACATAACAACAGACTCTGAGGAAATTCAGAGAATCATTAGGTCATACTTTGAAAACCTGTACTCCACAAAATTCGAAAATTTAAAGGAAATGGATGACTTCCTGGACAGCTATCAATTGCCAAAACTAAATCAAGAACAGATAAGCAATTTAAATAGACCTATAACCCCTATGGAAATAGAAGCTGTCATCAAAAGTCTCCCAACCAAAAAAAGCCCAGGTCCAGATGGCCTCACTGCAGAATTCTACCAGAAATTCAAAGAACAGCTTATACCAATTCTTCTCAAAGTGTTCCACACAATAGAAGCAGAAGGGTCTTTGCCAAACTCTTTCTATGAGGCTTCAATAACCTTGATCCCCAAGCCACACAAAGATACAACTAAGAAAGAGAACTTCAGAACAATATCCCTCATGAACATTGATGCAAAAATACTCAATTAAATACTGGCAAATCGTATCCAAGAACACATCAAAATGATCATTCACCACGATCAAGTAGGTTTCATCCCAGGAATGCAGGGATGGTTCAACATACGAAAATCCATCAACGTAATCCACCATATAAACAAGCTGAAAAACAAAAATCACATGATCATCTCACTAGATGCTGAAAAAGCCTTTGACAAAATCCAACACCCCTTCATGATAAAGGTCTTGGAGAGATCTGGGATAACAGGGACATACTTAAACATAATAAAAGCTATATACAGTAAACCAACAGCCAACATCAAACTAAATGGACAGAAACTCAACGCAATTCCTCTAAAATCAGGAACAAAACAAGGCTGTCCACTCTCTCCATACCTTTTCAACATGGTACTTGAAGTTCTAGCTATTGCCATACGACAACAAAGGGGGATCAAGGGGATACAAATTGGGAAGGAAGAGTTCAAACTTTCACTGTTTGCAGACGATATGATAGTTTACATCAATGACCCAAAGAACTCTACCAGGGAACTCTTACAGCTGATTAACACCTTCAGCAAAGTGGCAGGCTACAAGATCAACTCAAGAAAATCAGTAGCCCTATTATATACAGATGATAAAAGGGCTGAAAGAGAAATCAGAGAAACATCACCCTTTACAATTGCCACAAACAACATAAAATACCTTGGGGTAACGCTAACCAAACAAGTGAAAGACCTGTATCGTTAGAACTTTGAATCTTTAAAGAAAGAAATTAAAGAAGCCCTCAGAAAATGGAAAGATCTCCCATGCTCTTAGATAGGTAGGATCAATGTAGTAAAAATGGCAATCCTGCCAAAAGCAATCTACACATTCAATGCAATCCCCATTAAAATCCCAGCACAGTTCTTCACAGACCTTGAAAGAACAATAATCAATTTTGTATGGAAAAACAAAAGACCCAGGATAGCCAAAACAACCCTGTTCAACAAGGCAACATCCGGAGGCATCACCATCCCTGACCTCAAGCTCTATTATAGAGCTATAGTCCTGAAAACAGCTTGGTATTGGCACAAAAATAGACAGGTAGACCAATGGAATCGAATTGAAAACCCGGGTATTAACCCACACACGTACGAACATCTGATCTTTGACAAAGAAGCTAAAAATATACAATGGAATAAAGAAAGCATCTTCAACAAATGGTGCTGGCATAATTGGAGACTGGTATGTAGAAGAATGCAGATCGATCCATGTCTATCGCCATGCACAAAACTTAAGTCCAAATGGATCAAAGACCTCAACATTAATCCAGCCACACTGAACCTCTTAGAAGAGAAAGTGGGTGGTACCCTTGAACGAATTGGTACAGGAGACAGCTTCCTGAACATAACACCAGTAGCACAGACAGTGAGATCAACAATTAATAAATGGGACCTACTGAAACTGAGAAGCTTCTGTAAGGCAAAGGACACAGTCAGCAAGACAAAAAGGCAGCCCACAGAATGGGAAAAATATTCACTAATCCCACATCTGACAGAGGGTTGATCTCCAAAATTTACAAAGAGCTAAAGAAGCAAGTCTCCAAAACACCAAAGGACCCTATTAAAAAGTGGGCTGCAGAACTAAATAGAGAGTTTTCAATAGAGGAGTCTAAAATGGCTGAGAGGCACTTGAGAAAGTGCTCAACATCCTTAGCCATCCGGGAAATGCAAATCAAAACAACTCTCAGATACCATCTCACCCCTGTCAGAATGGCTAAAATCAAAAACACCAATGACAATTTATGCTGGAGAGGATGTGGTGAAAGGGGGACACTCCTCCATTGCTGGTGGGAGTGCCAACTGGTTCAGCCACTTTGGAAATCAGTGTGGAGATTCCTCAGAAAAATGGGAATAAACCTACCACTAGACCCAGCATCTCCACTCTTAGGCATATATCCAAAAGATGCCCATTCATACAACAAAGATGTCTGTTCCACTATGTTCATAGCAGCTTTATTTGTAATTGCCAGAACGTGGAAGCAACCTAGATGTCCCTCACCTGAAGAGTGGATAGAGAAAATGTGGTACATCTACACAATGGAGTACTATTCAGCAGAAAAAAATAATGGAATCATGAGATTCGCAGGCAAATGGATGACACTAGAAGAAACCATCCTGAGTGAGGTAACCCAGTCACAAAAAGAGAAACATGGCATGTACTCTCTCATATATGGATTTTAGACATGATCTGGGGAGTGCCAGCCTACAATCCTATGGCCAGAGAGTCTGGGAAACAAACTTTATTTAGTGGCTGATCGAAGAAGAGGCAGACTCCCTTGGTTAAGTACTGAGCTGAACTCAAGAAAGCCAGTAACAGAGAAGGAGGACTTATGATCAAAGGGATTAAGACTGGGCTGGTTTAACCCCCAGAAACAGCTGACCAGACAAAGGTTAACTCTTGAATCCCAGGCATTAGCCTGGGAAGCCAGCATGAGACTGATCAAGACCCCCTGAATCTGGGTGTCAGTGAAGAGGCCTAGGGAATCTATTGAGCCTTGGGCAGCAGATCAGTACCCATCCCAAGTATACACACGGACTTTGGACTCCAATAGAACAATGTGAGGTGCACTCTCACCCTGAACTCTTGGGAAAGGGTCTAGGCCCTGCCCTATATGAAATGACACACTATGGACACCCCCATGGAGGGCCTTACCTACCCTGGAGAAATGAGGGGATAACCGGGGGAAAATAAAATTTAAAAAAATGATCATGAAAAAAGAAAACAGAATCCATAAAAATGAACTCTAATGCTAAAAGTAATTCCCTCCCCTGACAACCAGACACAGGATATCGTGTGTGATTTTTTAAACACTTCTTTATTATATATTTAAATTAGAAACAAGTCTGCTTCCCATGTCAGTCCCAGTTCCCTCTCTCTCCCTTCCATGCCCACTTCCCCCCACCAACCCCCAAGTCCCCCAACCAGTCCCCTCTCCATTCCCCAGGGAGGGTAATGCCCTCCATGGAGGATCTCTAGAGTCTGTCATGTCATTCTCAGGAGGGCCCAGACCCTCCCCAAAGTGTCCAGATTGAGAAAGCATCACTCATTGTGGGATGGGTACCCAAAATCCATTTGTGTGTCAGGGATAATTACAACCCAAAGTCCCATAGATTGCCTGGGTCTCCTCACTGATACCCACATTTAGGGGGTCTGGATCAGCCCCATGCAGGCCTCTCAGCCATCATTCTGGGGTCCAAGATCTCCCCCTTGTTCATGTCAACTGTTTCTCTGTGTTTCACCAGCCTAGTCTTGACCCCTTTCCTCATCACTCCTCCCTCCCTGCAGCTGGGTTCCAGGAGATCAGTTCAGTGTTTAGCTGTGGGTGTCTGCCTTTGCACCTGTGTGTCACTATTATTTCAGCCTGACTGTTGAATTATGATGTGGCCTGATTGTGTGACATTTTGTGTATCATTCTTGCCCCTTCCCCTTCAATGCCTCCCATGTATCTCCTCTGAAATGCATGACATCTTCCTTATTATATATATATATATAACTTTGCTCATGCATACATGTGTTCAGGAATGACAATTTGGGATTAGTCAACCTGTGCAGGAACTCTTTCTTGGAGGAGACTGATTCTTCCTCTCTGAGTATCCACTGATCATCTGCAGCTCTGAGTCTAGGGGTGCGTGTGAGGGCCTCGGAGCTGGCACAGAACACACCCAGACACCAGGTTCTCAGCACAAAGGAGATTCAGTAACCCTGAAGGAGAAGTGGGGGTGGGGACTGGGGGATCTGCCTCTGGATGGACAAGGGCAGCAGTGGCTGACTCTGCAGGAGTGGTTTTTAAGGAGAAAACGGGAAGTCTGATAGGATGAGTTGGTAAGTTCTGGTTGGACATGTTAGTCAGTGTAGCCAAATAATATATATTCTTTGCTGGACCTTGGAGTTTTAGTCAGGCATAAGGACGTGGACAAGTAAGGCAATTTAGAAAGTGCTCTGAACTTTAAAGTAGGTATAGGACATATTC
Organism: Mesocricetus auratus; assembly: GCF_017639785.1. Classification (NCBI taxonomy): domain Eukaryota; kingdom Metazoa; phylum Chordata; class Mammalia; order Rodentia; family Cricetidae; genus Mesocricetus; species Mesocricetus auratus. The sequence continues at coordinate 37,005,015 of NW_024429197.1, forward strand.
AAACAATAATCAAAGACTTCATGGAATAGGTTACCTTTGGATCAGTTAGTAGGTGGGTAGAGACACCAGAAATGAGTATTTTTCCATTTAAAATGAAATGGTATCTTTTGTATAAAACACAGAGTATAGGCTCCTATTGAGGGTGACTCTTGGGCCAGCAAGGTGGTCCTGTAGGTAAAGGCACCAGGCACCAAGCCTGACAATGGAGTTAGATCCCTGAGAACCTACATGGTGGAAGGGGAGAACTGACGTCCACAAGCTGACCTCTGACGTCCATACATACGCTGGCATGTTCATCTCCCAAACTAACTAACATTAAAATATATTTTATAGGACTGGAGAGATGGCTCAGTGGTTAAGAATGCTAGCTGGTCTTCCAGAGATCCTGAGTTCAATTCCCAGAAACCACATGATGGCTCAAAACCATCTGTAATGAGCCCTGGTGCCCTCTTCTGGCCTGCAGGCATACATGCAGATAGACCACTGTATACATAATAAATAAATAAATCTTCAAAAAATAAGTATTGTGTTCTAAGGAAAAATGTATTAGTATGTGTGTATCTTGTTGGGTTGTGCATTTGTGATGTGTATTTATGGGCACACATACTACAACGTGTGTGTGGAGGTTGGAGCACAACTTGGTGCAGGAGATTTTACCTTCTACCTTTATGTGGGTCCTGGCGATTGAGAGAGGATCTCATTATATGGTCCTGGCTGGCCTGGAACTCACTATATAGATCAGTCAAGTCTTAAACACATAGAGATCTGCTTTTCTCTCTACCCCTCAATGCTGGGATTAAAGGCATATGCCTCCATGCCTGGCCAGGGATATGATTTTTTTTTCTGAAAGAAAGTAAACAGGAACTTGATCTTGGGTTGAGGGTAGATAAACTGTCCTGAGGCAATGGCATTTATTAAGAACTAAACTTCTTCTCCCAGGTTTGGGGTGGGGAAGTTTTAGGTCCTATCAGATACATGCCTAATCAAGTTTTCACAGCTCAGGGGAAGGGATGAAGGAAGACCAGGGTGGCTTCTCCATGGAGAAATAGACACAGCAGAAAGTGGGTTAAGACATGGCTTGTGGGGCCATGTAAGCAGATAGGAATGACCTCTTCCAATGTGCAAAAGGTTTCCAGAAGGAACTCTGGTTGAGAGCAGTTTTTGAAAGTGTCACTCAGCAGTGGGGAAGACGTGTGTGGGAATTAGAGGATGGGTCAATAGGCTTGTGTGTGATTCCAGCTGAAAACAGTCTTGACCTACCAAAATTCCATTTTTAGATCTGAGGCAGAATCGTTTTTCTTCTCCATTTCATAAGCTCCTGCATTCTGCTTGTATGAGCTCCATGACATTTATATTAATTGTCTGCCTGCTCTCCCTTGTCCCTTCATCTGGGCTATTTCTCAAGGCAGTTAGTAAATTTTCATTACTCTTGAATTTAAGATAAATTCATCCTCTTCCCCTCAGTGAGTGCCGTGCAGTCACTCAGTGCTTACCCTCTGAGCAGCAGCTGTGTGTTCCTTTCCTGGACTCCGTCACCTGGTGATTACAATCTAATCTACCTGATTATTGAATGGAAGAATCTTAATGAAGGTGATGGAATCAAATGGCTTAAAATCCCTTTGAACTTTAAGCAGTATTATAACCATGGTATGTTTATAGTATGTACTTTTCATGGGTTAGTATAACACTACAGACTGGGAATTTAGATAATAAAGCAGTTAATGACAACCTCAAAATACAGACACCAAGTGCTGCCAACTGAATTATAGTGGTGTTGTCTAGTCAGAATGTTTGCTGTATCTCTGTGAGCATTTTTCTTTTATGTTTTACACAGATGCAATCAGATGTCCCAAACCTTCTCCCCAACCCTTTGTGTCCGAATATGTGATGATCATAAAGCCTTTTATTCTATAGTGTTCCTAAGGTATTTATTTAGTTGAGTTAATGTTGCTTCCATCTTATGCTTAATGTCTTCCACATTGTGGCTTACAACTATCTGTAATGAGATGCATGCAGGCAGAACACTGTTGTATACATAATCAATACATCATTAAAAAATACACCTACCTCTTTTTCTGGTCAGAGTAAATAAAAAAATACTACAACAAGAAGGAACATTATAGATGGAGAATAGATGTATGGACACCAGACCTTGTTCAGAGACCCACTTCCCCATCAGCCTGGGAGTAGGCAGCTGTAAGACAATGTTTACTAAAAACATGTTTACTAAAAACAATACAATGCCCAGGGCAATACGTTCCTGAAAAGGGCTGACCTATGGGAACCGCCCTGACCTCGACCTTGTCCAAAGACTAACCGCCTCTTCTGACACACCCAAATCAGTTTCTGGTGTCAGAGTAGAACCAGCCAGGGGTAGAGATAGAGCAGAATCCTTTCTGGAGGGAGGCCTTTCTTGGTAAGTTTTCTTGAGCCTTTTTGGGGCCTGCTTAAAATTTTCTTTACACCATTGAACAAGTCTCTGTGTTGTCAATCCCCGACACCCTCCGCACATTCTCAGACACAGGCTGTGCAGTGGGTGCAGCAAATAGATAGTTGACTAAATTTTCTTCAGTATAAATGGGCTGTGCTTAAGCAAAAAGCTTAGAATAAATATTATGTTTCTACTATTTAATATTTACAGTTAGTTGCAAGTATAGTGTTATTTTCAGATGCTACCATCAGAAGGATACAATATTATAAAACACACAGTGATGGAGATTTGTAGTTGAAAGAAAGGTTTTCAACACTTGTAGCATTGAAAGATCTTAATAAATGTTAGTTTTTGTTTTATGTTACTGTTTACATATTTATACATTGTAGACTATTGCTGCCTTTGCATTACCCCTGGAGTATTCTGTCATTGAAAGTAGTAGAGAAAAACAGAGCATATACTGGTGAGGCACCATACTACAGAATCAGGATTAGCTTCCTGTTTGGAAAGAGAAGTGAGAATATTGAATGTTTCTAAAACTTTCAGTTTCTTAAAAATGCTGTAGGCAACCCACTAAAGGTGGTGGCACATGCCTTTAATCCCAGTACTCGGGAGGCAGAGGCAGGTGAATCTCTGAATTCAAGGCCAGCCTGTTCTTCAAAGAGAGTCCAGGATACCCTCCAAAGCAATACAGAGAAACCTTATCTCAAAAAAATAAAAAAACCCCACAAAACAACAACAACAACAAACAAAAAACCTGATCACACAACATTCAAATGGCATATGGCTCGCAGACCTGGGAATACTGCATTGTAGTCAGTCCATGGATGAGCAATCAAGTGCTCTTGTAGGCACCGTGAACAGCTCACCTGGTTGAATAGGAGTCTGTGATCAGATGAAACAACACCTGTTTTCACTAGAGCCAGCTGTGCAGTTTTGCATTTAGCTATTCACTTTGTGGAACCTGCTTTTCCTAATGCTTGTCATCTGCCTATGACTCCTCAGCTGTGCTCCTTCAGCCTCTTACCCTGGCCTCCTTTTATTTCAGTAGCATTACTGAGCTTTTGTTAACTTATAAAATAGCACCCTTCTTCTTCATTTTTCCCCCACAGTGAATTTATAGAGTCACATTTCTCATAATCATGGTGATATCTCAGATATGCACATGTGCATCATTCATGGATTTGTTCAATGGGCACAGAGTAGGTGCTTGTAGATAAGGAGAGATTGCTGCTAGACTTCAAGAGAACAGAATTTTAAGCACTCCTCATTGTCTTCTAACAAATAAGAGCAGGGTCTCAGAAGATTGAAGGAATAAGAACCTGCCTCTTTCTGCTTTTGTAATCTTTGTTCATTTTTCACTTGTGTATTCACTCGTATGTTCATATTGCTAGTTTATAATATTACAGAAAGTCTGTCCAATGCCAATCATTTTGCTATACATTGGAGCTCTATTGGTGAGAAATACTGTCTGTGCTCCTGGACTGTACAATCTGGTAGGGAAGATAAACACCCATCAGTTTGTTATTAGAGACCACTTCACAGCTGTAAGCTTAGTGTGCTGAGGGCTAGGATGTGGGAACCTGTCTTAGAGCATGGATGAGTACGAGCATGCATAATTAAGAGAGAGACATTGTGGGGACACCAGACCTTGAGCAGAGACCCACTTCCCCATTAGCCTGGGACCAGGCACCTGTAAGACAATGTTTACTAAAAACATGTTTACTAAAATCAATACAATGCCCAGGGCAATAAGTTCCTGAAAAGGGCTGGCCCACAGGAACTGCCCTGTCCTCGACCTTTTCCAAAGACTATCTGCCTCTTCAGACCCAACCACCTCCACCTCTGGTGTCAGGGTATATAATAACCAGCCAGAATAGGAATAAAAGAGAGCCTTCTTGAGGAGCCTTTGGGTCTCTGTGTCATCAATCCCGACATCCTCGCCACATTCTTGGACACAGGCTGCACAGCGGTCACAGCAATTGGAGGTCCCACGGAGATGTGAAAGCTAAGTAAGTGGACGGGGTCATCCCTTTTGCCAGTCAGGGACGGATGGGGGAAAATAGGAAAAGAAACGATGGGAAATAGTCCCTGGAAGTTTAAATTACAGTATCACGTAAAAAAGTGACTTGAAGAGCAGGGGACTACAACCATGGAAGGCTTTTTAAAATGGATTGAATGAGAGAGTCCATGGTTCATTACTGGGGAAGGCTTAAATGTCCCAGATTTTGAGGATGTTTGCTATAATATTCAGAGAGCTGGGTATTGGTGGCACACACCTTTAATCCCAACACTTGGGAGGCAGAGATAGGAAGGAATGAGGCCATCCTGGTCTATAGAGCAAGTTCCGGGACAGCCTCCAAAAGGATAGAGAGAAACCCAGTCTCAAAAAAAAAAGGTAAAACAAAAAATCTCCAGTCTTTCGACTGATCCACTGAGGTCAGGAAAATAAAGGAGAACTGAGAGATCTAAAATGCTAGCCAATAAGTAAGGCTATGCAGATGTATTAAAAAGGGGTACCAAGCTAGGGGTACAAGAGTAAATCTCTAGGCCTTCCCCTGACAAATGTCAGGAAAGTAAGGGGACCCTGAGAGATCACCATCAGTTGGAGGGTGGATTGGATTAAATCTCCAGTAAGAAAGAAAAATTGAGAGGTTGCCCTCAGTTGGAGGGTGGATTACATTAAATCTCTAGGCCTTAGCCTGACACCAAGGTTGGAAAAGAGGGGAACCCAAGAGATTGCCCTCAGTTGGAAGGCAGATTGAGTAAATCTTAAGGCTTTTTGCCTGAGGGAACATCCTGGGTTGGAGGATGGATTTAAATGGGTGAATAGCCAGGCGTTCTTGGCATACACCTTTAATCCCAGGACTCAGGAGACACAGGCAGGCAGATCTCTTGAGTTCAAGGCCAGCCTGGTCTAGAGAGCAAGTTCCTGGACAGCCTCCAAACAATACAGAGAAACCCTGTCTCAAAAAAAATGGGTGAGTCAAAAAAATTGGTAACAGTAAAGAGGTACTGGTATTAAGTAAAGAAAAAGACAAAGGTATATGGAATGGAAAACTTTGTTTGCATTTAAAGTCAATTTTGTGAGTCATCTCTAAAATCTTTTGTCCAAAATCCTGGCCTCTCCACCTTGCATCTACAGACTTACAAGGAGTAGGTACGGCTGTACCCCATGACTGTAGCTCAAATGGAGGAATGATGAGGGGCATATAGGACTTTTTAACCTTTTTAGTTCAAGGATTAGCTGGAGTTGTTCTGTTACAGAGATTTCAATAAAGGAAGTTTCAACAGACTAATCATGACCTAGGGAAAAAGGATGACTGAAAGATGCATGTATGAATGAAAGACCCCTACCCAGGACCCCCTAGGAAAAGAAAAGCAAGGCCAGGCCATTGCATAATGAAAAAAATCCCAGACCAGGTGCCTCGCCCAGCTGGCAGGATGTCAAACAGGATCTGTGGTCACCAGAGCCCGGATAATAATTGCCGAAGCATGCCAGGGTCTTTTATGTGGCAATACCAGGACACCTAGTCCTTGGCAACTACCCCTCTCCCCAGTTTTGTCTATGATCACCATAGTAGTCATGGGACCCGGATAATAATTGCTGAAGTGTGCCAGGGTCTTTCATGAGGTAATACCAGGAAACTTAGTCCTTGGGAACTACCCCTGACCCCAAGATGAGGCAATGAAACACCTGTTGCTATGTTGATACTTATGTAACCATTAAAACTCTATAAATATTGTGCTTCCTACAAGCCTGGTATGCTCTGCACCCAAGTTGCAGTAGCATCCGCAGGCACCTGTGTACTCAATAAATCACCTCTTGCATTTGCAGCCAGTGCTCTTGGGCAGAGGGTTTGGTTCAGTGCCCGACGATTTGATGCCGAGGTCTTTCATTGGAGGTTCCACCGAGATTTCTGCCCCAGAACCACCGGTGCCACCGGGAGGTAAGCTAGCCTGCACCCTGTCTGCTTTGTTCTTTGTTATATGTATGCATGTTGATCTGTTTCCGAGCAGGTTGGCTACGTAGTCATTCAGTAACTAGGGCAGCTTGAGAAGGGGCTGATGAGCCCAGACTTCTCCCCCACCACCCTGGCAGATGTGCCAGGGATCTGGAGAGCTCAATTGTTTGGAGCTCATGGGCCTGAAAAGGGAAAAACGGGATTACTCCTCCTCTTGACCCGTCTGAGTATTTACTTTCGGTTCTCCGCTGAAAGCGCGCAGAGTGTCTGGTCGTGAGTTGCTTAATTATGCTATTTGTCTTGTTCATCTACTTGTCTTTGTATTTTGAGTTTTCTGATCCAAGCATGGGACAAACCATAACCACCCCTTTAAGCCTTACTTTAGATCACTGAAATGAAGTGCAGATTTGTGCCTCTAACCAGTATAAACTGCACATCTGAGTTGCCAAACTTTGATGTGGGCTGGCCACGGGATGGGACCTTTAACCTAGAAATTATCTTACAGGTTTAGGATCGGGTCTTTGACAAGGGACCCCATGGACTCCTGGAACAGATAGCATACATTGTTATTTGGGAAAATTTGGCTACAGACCCCCGACATGGGCAGCCCTGTTTGTGACTCTCCTACCTCCTCCTAAGGAAGTCTCAGAGAAAACCATCTGCTTCTCTCCTCCCCCTTTCTGCACCCTTGGTCCCTGTCCCAGCTCCAGATCATCATCTACCCCCAGATGATGCGCTTCTCATAGACTTTTTAAATCTTGCAAGGGGAAAACTACAAATAACAAGTTTTGTAAAGTTAATTTAAATTTGTTAATAGGTTTTCATGTTCAGGATAAATAATTTTTCAACCCTGGATGACTATCCTTACAATAGTCTGTTGATAAGATGACTTTCACATTAAGACAGCTGTTGCATGCCAATTTTTTTAATAAACAATTCTTTTTATAAGTTGGTCCTATGGCTGAGGACTTTGGCCAAGCCTAGCTAGTCAGTGGCCCATCTTATCCCTCTGTCTCTGTTCTTGCCTGCCTATACATGTGGTGCAGGTCAGGGGTCTTCTCTTGCTGCCCTGAACACATGACATGCTGGGCAAAAGTCCCTCCCACTATGTGCCATGGGTTAGAGCATACTACAGCAGGGTCTCCTATCTCTGAGCATGCAGTGAGGCAGCTGCTCTGTTCTCCAACTGCTGCTGCAGCCCTCCCAGGTTGAGCCTGCTCCACCCTCACCTGCCTGCCTTTGAGGTGTGCAGGATGTGAGGATGGGGGCCTCTCTCTCTCTCTCTCTCTCTCTCTCTCTGCCCCACACACATGGTGTGCTGGCAAAGGAGCCATCTGCCAGCTTTTCCCTCCACCAGAGCTCCCTGCCCAAGCACACAGGGCTGGAGAAGGTAAGCCATTTAGCCAGATCCGGTCTTCCCACAGAGACGGAATGGCCTTAAAGTTATAACTACAAGAGAAAAAGAAAAATGTAAACTGTTTACTATGATGTTTCCTTTCTATGCTTGTTTTGTTTAAAAGTTCTATCTGTATTTTCTGTCATAATATAAGTTTTATTGCAAGCATAGAGCTAAAACAAAAGTGGTGCAGGTCGCCACCATTTTACAGTCAGTCACATGGCAAGCTGGCCACATGGCTGGCTGGTAGCCATTTTACTAAAGTTAAAAGAGATACCTGATCCACCATCTTAACTAAAGGTGACCACATGGAAGTTATGAGGTACCATCCTATCAACAAGTTTTTCTTCAGATTTAAAATGTTAATGCTTTTATACACAGGAATGCTAAGTTTTATAATTTAACAGTCACCCAGATAATAATAATGGTTTTAAAGGCCTAAAATATATTTTAATTTTCAATATTAAAAAAACATTAAGGGATTTCAGAACAGTTTTTAAAATGTTTTCAATTTATAAGGTTATAAGATATTTATACTGTTAAAATGTTTAAAGCTAGACCTGACAATATAAAGTTCTAGTTTTATAAAGGTTAATAAAGTTTATACTTTCAACAGTTAAGCTTAAGGCAGACAAACCTCTAATACTTCAGAGACCTGCAGAACATGGCATTTAAAATGTTAATTTAAAAGTTTATAATATCAGACAGACTGCCAGATCCTAACAGTGACCCAAAGTCTCCAAAGAAGATTACGAGGCACCCCGGTCCCTGCACCTGGATTGTGTTGACTCTGACCAGTGAGCAAGATGCTCAAAGGTGACACCTGCTGCTGCCAGGACCTGGCCCAGAATGTGGACAAAGCTGCTGGACACTGGAAAATTGATTGCACCCCTTTTGCCGAGACAAAACAAGGTCAGTCTTTTCCATGTCCCTCTTCCACAGAGAGAAAGAAAACTCACCTTACAGGCCTGGTAAAGATTGATGCTCTTCCTGATACTTGTGCCTCCAGTGCTAGTAGAGGAGACTTGGGTATGGCTGTATATGGACTGGTACCTGGCACTTTTTAATAGATTCGGAGACTGTATAAAATTTATCCTTCTCAGATCTCTAAAAGTATTAATGGTTGTCAGCTTGACATCAGGCAGCCAAATCCACAAGACTATAGTCAGCTTGGTAGCTCATTTTATTTATGTAAAAATCAAGCCTTAATATGTCTCAATAAGGATCAAAGGATGTAAATACCTGTTCAATCACAAGCTAAAGGTTTTTAGGTTTATTTTGGTTACCATCTAAATATAAACTTAAAGGGCTTTTCATCAGGCCAAAGATACCGCTGTCCAATTCGTACCTGGACAGAAGACAAATGTACACTACTAGCCCAAATCTGTAGTTTTTGCTAGGACAAAATACAGATACCCAGATATCTGCTTTTTCTACAATGTAGATTTCAGTACCAATTGATAATGCTAGTGTACCTATAGCCTTTATGTCCTTTTGTATAACAAAATTTATATAGGCTTCAGAGGATCAAAAGTCATACAGCTTGGATCCACTTCTCACAGGTCAAAGAGGATTCCAGATAAGTACAGCCAGTTATCCCACCTGTCTGTTCCTGAGAATGAGATTTTCTCTCCTGGTCATGGGATTCCTGACCTTCCTGATCACTAATACTATGGGTCTAAAGAGTTCCAATTAAATAAATAAGTTTTAACACTGTTCCCAGTTTTAAACAGGTCTTAAACAGGTTTCCACTTCTGGCAAACACATCTGAACATCAGTTGCTGACCACAGCCTCTCCTAAAGACTGTGAGCCCTAGACTTGCTGTGGATGTGAACCAGTTCAGCTGATGTGGACACCCCCAGTCTCTTCAACACAGTCTGCCAATCAGCTGCTCCTGGATAGATACCCCATTGCCTAAATTCCCTTTTTGCTTTTGACTTGCATTTCAGCCTTCTTGGGTCCCCTAACTGCGGCCCACAGTCAGCAAGAAGTAGCACGGAAAGGAATACATCGCCTCTTTTCCCTGGTTGAGATGCTAAGTCAAAAGAAAAAAAATTCCCTTACATAGGGAACAGTATAATAAGAGAGGGAGCCATATGTGCCACTCTCAAAGAAGAATGTTTTTTTATATATAGACAAGACTGTGGTAGTAACCAAAATTCTGGATAAACTCAAGGAGAGGCTGACTGTTCGTCAGAAAAAATTAAATCCCAACAATACTGGTATGAGGGTTGGTTTAACAAATCCCCCTGGTTCGCTGCACCAGTCTCTACTCTTATGGGCCTCCTAACCTTTGGGCCCTGCATTCTCAAACAATAATTCAAGCCTTAGTCCTAACTCAACAATACCATGCCCTCAAACAGACGGAACCATAAGTAAACCTTAAGTAAACAGGGCTGGACAATAGGTATAAGATTCTACCTATGTACAAGAACAAGGGGGGAATGAAAGAACCCTTCCCAGGACCCCCTAGGAAAAGAAAAGCAAGGACAGTCTGTTGCCTAATGAAAAAAAACCCAGACCAGGTGCCTCGCCCAGCTGGCAGGATGTCAATCAGGATCTGTGGTCACCAGAGGAGTCATGGCACCCGGATAATAATTGCTGAAGCATGCCGGGGTCTTTCATGAGGTAATACCAAGAAACTTAGTCCGTGGGAACTACCCCTGTCCCCAAGATGAGCCAATGAAATGGCTGTTGCTATGCTGATACTTATGTAACCATTAAAACTCTATAAATATTGTGCTCCCTACCAGCCCGGTATGCTCTGCACTGAGATTTCTGCCCCAGAACCACCAGGAGGTAAGCTAGCTCGCACCCTGTCTGCGTTGTTCTTTGTTACATGTATGTATGTTGATCTGTTTCCGAGTAGGTTGGCTACGTAGTCATTCAGTAACTAGGGCGGCTTGAGAAGGGTCTGATGAGCCAGACTTCTCCCCCGCCACCCTGGCAGATGTGCTTGCACCCACCAGAAGAGAACCTTAGACCTTTCCTTACTCATCAGAAAAGGAAGAGACCCCATCTGTACCCATTGAAAGGGATGGGAAGATGACAATTCAAGAACAAATTCAATGACATAAAAAACAATATGACACTACCAGAGTCTAGGGACACTACAATACCAAGATCTCAACATCAAAACACAGATGAAACAGAAGAGGATGATCTAAAAACCAACTTCATGAAGATGATAGAAACCCAAAGGGGAGAAATGAGAAAATCTTTTAGAGAAATGGAAGAAAAGACAAACCAAAAATTACAAGAAACAATTCAAACAGTGCATGTGGGGACACCAGACCTTGTTCAAAGACCCACATCCCCATCAGCCTGGGAGTAGGCAGCTGTAAGACAATGTTTACTAAAAACATGTTTACTAAAAACAATACAATGCCCGGGTAAAATTAGTTCCTGAAAAGGGCTGGCCCACGGGAACCACCCTGACCTCGACTTTCTCCAAAGACTAACTGCCTCTTCTGATACACCCAGATCAGTTTTTGGTGTCAGAGAGAACCAGCCAGAGGTAGAGAGAAAGCAGAAACCTTTCTGGAGGGAGGCCTTTCTTGGGAAGTTTTCTTGAGCCTTTTTGGGGCCTGCTTAAAGTTTTCTTTACACCATGAGTCTCTGTGTTGTCAATCCCCGACTCTCTCTGCATATTCTTGGACACAGGCTGTGCAGCGGACACAGCAATTGGAGGTCCCACCGAGATCGTGAAAGCAAGGTAAGTGGACACGGTTAAGAAACGATGGGGAATAGTTCCAGGAAGCTAGAATCATTACAGTAACAATTTAAAAAATTACTTAAAGGACATGGGACTGTAGTCAAGTCTAAAACCCTAGAAGGCTTTCTAAAATCGATCGATTGAGAGAGTCCATGGTTCATTACTAGGGGAAGTTTAAATATCCCAAATTGGGAGGAGGTTCGCAGTGATCTTCATAGAATTTTATGAAAAGAGGGATCTGAGTCCTTGCCCCGTACCACATTCTCCTTATGGAGATTAGTGAGGGGTGCACTTTTGACAGATAAGGTTCGTCACTGTCAGGTTGTTCAGGACACAAAAGAGGCTTTTTTGGAGATACAAGAGACTGAGACTCAAGCCTCCTTGAGTTCAGGGGCAGAGAGTGAGGATGAATCATCTGAAGAGACCCTGACGAAAACTAGAGTCTCCATTGTTAATGAGAATGAGGATGAGTCTCTTAGCAACAAGAAAAAAAGGGGTAGAGCTCTCCGGGCGTGACCCAAAAAGAAGGACTCCAGTCAGAATCAGTTATATCCTTCTCTGTCAGACCTAGAAAATGGAAGTAGCTCAGACTCAGACTTGTCAGAGTCTGAGAAGGAATGGTTACTTGCTGAGATCGTGGCCCTTAAAAAGGAACTAAAAAAGACTCGAATTAAGAAAAGACAGGACAGGGAGAAAAACCCTTCTCCATACTCTGAAAAAAGGGACTCCTCCTATGATATAACCCAGTCCTTCTTGGACCTTGATGGAAGACCCAAAGGAGGGGTCCAATACTGACCGGTGGTAGCCCCAGTAATAGAAGCTCCAGACCCGAACAATTCTGGGCAAGTCATTCAGCATCATAACCCTTTAAGTTTTAAAGATATAAAACAACTTAAAGAGGAAACTTTAAATAATGGAGTACAGTCTCCCTTTACAATTTCCATAATGGAATCTTTTGTGTCTCTTAACTTGACACCTAATGATTGGCAGCAGCTTTGCCAAGCGACTCTATCTGGGGGAGATTATTTGACTTGGAGGGGTGAGTTTCAGGAAAGATGCAGCCAGACAGCTGAAAGATATGCACAGGCTGGACAGCCCCAGAGAAATTTGGAGATGCTTACCGGGAGTGGTCAATATGCCACCATGCAGCAACAAATGCAATATGACATCGCAGTCTATGCCCAAGTGGCAGCAGTGGCCCAAGGGGCTTGGAAAGCATTGCCTTCCATGGAAGGAGGGGATAATCTGCCCAAAGTCCTTCAAGGACCCTCCAAATCTTTTCAAGACTTCATAGACCGTCTCAGTCAGGTAGCAGAAAGAATATATGGAGGCGTTGGGCCTGTGATGCCAGTCATCAAGCAGATGGCTTTTGAAAATTCAAGTAAATATTGTAAAGAAGCCCTTTGCCCCTATTGTAATAAAAGTCTAAATGACTATATCTGGATCTGTAGGGACATTGATGGGAACTTCATTCAGGGCCAAGTGTTAGCTGCTTCTATTCGGCCCCAAGTGGGGAAAGAAAGACCTACTCTTGGAGGGAGAAAAACATGGTTTAGCTGTGGTAGGGAGGGACACTTCTGTAGAGAGTGCCCTCAAAATAGTATCACGGGTCTCAAGAAACATGGTTTATGCTCCCGTTGCCGAAGGGGATATCATTGGGCGAATGACTGCTACTCTAAAACTGACCGGGAGACAAATTTCCTTCCTGCTAATAATAATCAGGGAAACTGGAGGAGGGCCCCGCCCCAGGGCCCCCAAACCAATGTGTATGGGGCAATGACCCCCAGCTTCGGTGAGTGGCAGGATTCATTTTCTCCCCCAGAGCAATCCCTTCATATCTCAGACCTCCTTAGGGCCACCTCAGGGTGTGCAGGATTGGACCTCGGTCCCTCTGCCCGGGCAATCCTAACACTGGAAATGGGTATCCAGGCCCTCCCTACTGGGGTGCATGGGCCATTGCCCCAGGCATGGTCAGACTACTCTTGGGATGGTCCTGTACTATTCTTTGAGGCATCCAGTTACACCCTGGTGTTATAGACCAGGATAGTGAGGGAGAGATTAAAATAATGACATCAGTGGGCAGTGGGGTTGTTGCCATCCCAGCAGGAGAACAGATTGCTCAGTTACTCCTCAAACCTACAGCTCCTTGTGAGGCTCAAAAAATTAAAGAGAAAAGGGGCAACCAAAGTTTTGGAAGTACCGGCACAGCAGTATTTTGGGTAGCCACTATGGAGAACTGCCCCCAGCTTACATTAAGGGTAGAAGGCAATTCCTTCAGGGTCATCTTAGATTCTGGGATGGACATTTCTGTCCTCTCAGATAAATTTTGGCCCCCTGCCTGGCCAAAAGAGGATGGGACAGTGACCCTCCAGGGAATAGGACAGGCTGTGCCCCCAAAAAGCCTCAGAATCCTAAAGTGGGAAGACTCTGAGGGCCACACAGGGCTTTTTCAGCCATATGTTTTGTCTGGCCTCCCTATTAACCTCTGGGATGCCTGGAATCCGGGGAGGGAACTAAGTAAATTAGAACAGGGAGAGGTTTAGCCTGTGGCATCCCTCCCTTTGGAGACCCGGGCTCCGGGAGATAGGAAGGGTTTTGGAAATTTTTGATGAGGGTCACTGTTGCACTGCCAGCCCCCATACCCATCACATGGCTATCAGATGATCCAGTATTGGTGGAACAGTGGCCCTTACCAGTAGAGAAACTAAGGGCAGCTCACCAACTAGTTCAAGAACAATTGGAGGCGGGTCATTTGGTTCCTTCCAAGTCCCCTTGGAATAACCCGATATTTGTAATTAAAAAATCTTCAGGGAAATGGAGGTTACCACAAGACTTTAGGGCTTTGAATGTGACCATGCAACCTATGGGGGCACTCCAACCTGGCTTGTCTGTGCCTGTGGCCATTCCTAGAGACTGGCATTTGATTGTCATTGAATTGAAGGACTGCTTCCTTTCTATTCCCTTGCATTCTCAAGATAGTCCTCGGTTTGCGTTTAGCCTACCTGCAATTAACTTTAGGGAGCCTGCCCTTCGCTTCCAATGGGTGGTGCTTCCCCAAGGAATGGCTAACACTCCAACTATATGCCAGATTTATGTAGCTGCCTGTTTAGATCCCCTCAGATGTAAGTTCCCTGATCTTTACGTTATCCACTATATGGATGATATTCTTTTGGCCTCAGCTGAAGAAAGACAATGTTACATAGCCTTTGCAGAGCTACAGGAGCTTCTGGAAGCCCACAGATTTATTTTGGTTCCTGAAAAGATCCAAAAGAGACCCTCTTATACTTATTTGGGTCATCAAATTCAACAAACTGGCCTCCAGCCACAAAGACTCCAGATCGATTGTTCTAATTTAAAAACGCTTCATGACTGGCAGACATTTTTGTGAGAGGTGCAGTGGTTTCGCCCTTCTCTTTCTATTAAAACAGGGGCTCTTAAGCCCTTTATGATATTCCTCCTGGGGATCCTGCTACAACTTCCCCTAGACAGATTACCCCAGAGGCCAGGGATGCCCTACAATTGTTGTTAAAAAGTATAGAGCAAGCGCACCTTCGGTGCATAGATTATGGGCAGCCCCTTGTTCTGGTTGTACTTTCATCTAGCCTTTCACCCACTGTTGTGTTTTGTCAGGTTGGTGCTATTTATTGGATACATTTGTCAGCCTCCACTAAGAAGGTAGTGGCCCCTTACTATGATCTGATTTTTCAATTGTTGTGGAAGGTGCACAAGTTTAACATTCATACCTTTGGAAAGAGTCCTGATAAAATTATCCTTCTTTATGGTAAGGAGGAGGTGGAACATCTACAGATCTTCCATGATGGGTGGACCCTGTTTATTACATCTACAGTCACCCAGTTTGATAACCATTATCCCAATAGCTCTTTTATGTCTTTTTTTAAACAACACCCTGAGATTTTTCCCAAGATTTTAAAGGAAAACCCTCTTGATGGAGCTCACTCAGTCTTTACAGACAGCTCCTCCAAGGGTTTTACGGTGGTGGTTTCTTCTCAGGTAGAGAAGAGGGTACCCTTAGGGCAGATGTCAGCACAAGCTGTGGAGCTGTTTGCTTGCTTGATGGCTTTCCAAATGTTTGAGGGAGAGCCCTTTAATTTATATATTGATTGTGTTTATGTTGTCAACATTGTTAGACATTTAGAAACTTCTCCATATGTTCTTCCAACCTCCCAGGTTCGTTCTTTGTTAGTTCAGCTCCAACATCTTATTTGGCAGCACATCTACCCTGCTTATGTTGGATTTATTCATGCACATACTAACCTTCCAGGAAAACTTGCCCAGGGCTATCATATTGCTTACTCCTTGACCCACCCTAGGGTTTTATTTACTCAGGAGCAGCTTGCCCACCAGCTCCATGAGTAGTATCATCTAAATGCCCACTCCATTAAATTTCACACTGGGTGCCCCTTAACGATAGCTACAAAGATTACCTCTCAGTGCCCTGATTGTGCCCCTTATCATAATTCTCCCAGTAAGGGGGTAAATCCCTTGTGCCTCAGGGCCAACCATCTCTGGCAAATGGATGTCACTCACCTGCAGCAGGCAAGGAAATTAAAATACAATCATGTCCAGGTGGATACGTATTCTAAACTCAGTTTTGCCTCTCTCCACTCAGGAGAGAAGATTAAAGATGTTATTTCTCATTGCCTGCAGGCCTTTGCCTGCATGGGTGTTCCCAATGCCCTAAAAAACGGACAATGGCCCTGCCTATGCCAGCAATGGCTTTGCTGCCTTTTGCAGGGAACATCACATTGTCCATTCTTTTGGTATTCCTCACAACCCCACGGGACAGGCTATTGTGGAACACACCCATGCCACTCTCAACAATATTTCAAGAAAATAATAAAGGGGGAGTATGTTACCTCCCCCAATATTCAGTTATCCACCATACTTTACATTTTAAATTTTTTGACAATAGATCTTAATAATTTGTCTGCTATGGAGAGACATTGGAACAAACCCTCCCAATCTTTGGTATGGGTCAGATGGAAAGATTTGATTACAGGAAAATGACAGCCACCCACTCCCTTACTAGCTAGGGTCCCAGGGGCTGTTTGTGTTTTCCCTCCAGGAAGTGAGAAGCCCATTTGGGTCCCTGAACGGTGCATCAGGCATGTCGACCCCAATACTACTCCGGATACTTGGAAGCTCATCATGATAAAGATGATCCAACCATTGCTGAAAACTCAAGAAAGGGAAGTATGGACGTTGGTGAGGATCCCACCCATGTTGATGCCAGTTAGTCATTCCAGCTCCCTGTTCATCAATTTTTATAGCACCAATAATATATTGGGAGCAGCTGCTGCCAATGAGAGATTAAAAAGTCAGAAACTAAACATTCTGAGTTTCCCCCTCCTAAAGGGGAATCTCTGTTTTATTAAAAATATTTAATGTCTCCTAGATTAAATCTCTAGGCCTTAGCCTGACACCAAGGTCAGGAAAGAGATTGCCCTCAGTTGGAGGGTGGATTGTGCAAATCTTAAGGCTTTTTGCCTGAGGGAACATCCTGGGTTGGAGGATGGATTCAAAATGGGTGAATAGCCGGACATTGGCGGTACATGCCTTTAATCACGGCACTCGGGAGACACAGGCAGGCAGATCTCTTGAGTTCACGACCAGCCTGGTCTATAGTGCGAGTTCCAGGACAGTCTCCAAACAATACAGAGAAACCCTGCCTTGAAAAATAATGGGTGAATCAAAAAAATGTTAACAGTAAAGAGGTACTGGTATTAAGTAAAGAAAAAGAAAAGGACAAAGGTATATGGAATGGAAAATTTTGTTTGCATTTAAGTTCTATTTTGTGAGTCATCTCTAAAATCTTTTGGCCAAAATCCTGGCCTCTCCACCTTGCATCTACAGAGTTACTAGGAGTAGGTACAGCTGTACCTCATGACTGTAGCCCAAAGGCGGAATGATGAGGGGCATACAGGACTTTTTAACCTTTTTAGTTCAAGGATTGCCTGGAGTTGTTCTTTTACATACATTTCAATTAAGGAAGTTTCATTTCAACAGACTAATCATGACCTAGGGAAAAAGGATGACTGAAAGATCCATGTATGTTCTGAATGTATGGTGTGCCCACACTGGTATATATGAAATTTGATTGTGAATGCATGAGTGTGAACTGCTTATATGATTAAAAGGATACTTAAATCCCTTCAAAAATAGTTAAAAAGCTACCTAAATTGCTTTAGATATACCCAAAAGGAAGAGCCAGCCAGTCGGTTAATGTTTTAACAGAAAAGTTAAGATGAAAATGAGGCCTTGTCAGCTAGTGAGAGCTCTACAGGTTAGATTGGGAAAGACTTCTCACAGACTTCAAATAAGTTTCAAAAGTTATTTGGGACACAGTATAGTTTACAATCTTTGAGTGATTTTCAGAAATTTTTGGAAATACCTAATGGATATGTCCTTTTTAAAGAGCATCAACTAATAATCTAGATAGTGATCCCAATTCACCTAGAGAGTTAACTAAGTAAGGTAGACAAATCTTTCTACTGTTATGGTCTAGCTTCAACAGTTGAAACAAAATTTAGAAAATAATAAAGGGGGAATAATGTCCCCAGTCCCCACATAATTCATCAAATAATACACTCCTCATTTAAAAATTTTAAAATGTGAATGCTAGTGAGCAATCTGCCTCAGACAGATTCTGGCATTATGGAACTTGAACAACTATTGCTCAGGTCAAATGGAGACATCCATGCACTAGACAGTGGAGAAGACCGTAATTTGGGGTCATGGGCATGTTTGTGTTTTCTTGCAGAAAAAGAATAAAGCTTTGGCAGCTGTCAGACCATTTAGTGAGATGCATGGAGCAGAGAAAAACTGGACCTGAGACCATGGGAGCCTACCTAAGCCAGTTTGAGTGAGATCTCCTAAATTAGTGTTCCTGACCCTTAATGTCATCGAATCTACAGCCTGAGAAAGAAGGAAAACAGTCGGTTTGAGATTTGCAGTTTCTCAACAGACCTGCTGCCGCAACCTCCCAGACCCATGAGTTTTCATCCCGAAGCCAACAGAGAACTGGAAAGACCTAACTGTCTTCCCTTGACACACCTTGAAACAACAGAATTCATTTTGCCCGTTTTTCCCTTTGGGGAGAAAAAAGGATCCATTTAAAACATATGGACATTGGTATGGACTGTGATGAGTGGCAAAAGCCTCTTTTCAGTATTTGAACAGGACATGGTCACTTGAAATATCAGACTTGGTGGTTCCTGTTTCTGGAATCACGCCTATGCCAGTGTATTTTTCTGGAGAAATGCAACTTGTCCTAATGCGACAAAAAGGAGACCTTTGGCTCAAGTCACATATTCAGCTGAGGCTAGTGACATTAAATCAACAAACTGCATCACCACAGTAACATATTGGTGCTCTTTGGATAGTGCAACAAGCCTCTTGTTCATATTTTTTATAATGCTACATGTGTAACATCAATGATTGTACCTAATGTATCTGTGCAAGTGCAAGTGCACTTTCTAAATGCTTTCCTGAGTATATCTTGGAACAATTGTAAACTTTATCACTGTGTTTACCATCAAATTATAACTATGAATCACATGCGGGTTACCCTTGAAACAGAGGAAGGCTGGTAGAATGTTATGGCCTGGATCTGGTGATGGGTACAGTGATGGAGAGGCGCTATGTCAATGGGTCCTGGAAATGGTGGCAGTGGTGGTAGGCATTCTGGCTTTATGCCGAGCTCAAACGTGCCTTGTTCCAGAGGCAAGAGTTCAGTAACCAAGTAGCTTATCCCATGGCAATCCGGATAGCCATGAATTTTGGTTACAGATGATTTAAGGATGAGGTTCTTCCGTTGACGGGCAACCTGTGGGGAAGACACCATCCACCTAAGACAGGGGTTACAAGGTCTCCCAAAGATGGGAATGGAGGGTGACCCTACTTGACCTAAGCCAGGAGTGCCTCATTAGAAAATAAAAAAGGGGGAATTGTGGGGACACCAGACCTTGAGCAGAGACCCACTTCCCCATTAGCCTGGGATCAGACAGCTGTAAGACAATGTTTACTAAAAACATGTTTACTAAAACCAATACAATGCCTAGGAAACACTAGAAGTTTATAATTGATAAATGTAAAAAAAATAAGTAAGAAACACTGTGTGCATTGGGTTTTGCTTTTGCTTTCCTGGTAGATGGAAACACAGCATCACAGTAGCCATAGCAACTTGCATAGGTTGCTGAAGGAGATCGGTACTTGATCTGTATTCAAATTTTCTCCTAATACTAGATTAAAGGGAGAGACTTTATGAGATTCAGAGGCTGCAGCTTCTAGGCTGGGGTGCTCTTACTGCTGATGCCCATGAGAAGGAATTTCCTTTCTCTTGGGCCTTTTTGAGAATATAATGCACCCAGTATATACTCTGTGTATCAAGATTATACATCCAAATTCATACAACAGATATTCTGGAGACTGTATTTCTTGCAGACTTTGCAAGGCAAGTTTTCTTCATCAGAAGTTAATTCTGATAGAATATTAATTGCTACTTCTGTAATAAATGATAAATGTTCTAAGCATTTCAACAAACAACCATAAGGGTAAGCAGAAAGAGAGAATGATGTTTGAGTCAGATCTGGCTGATGATTATCCATTATCTGACTCTGTGATGGAAGTGTAGACACAATCACGGTTAACTGGTGATGCATTCTCAAACTAGAAACACAAAGAACTAGGAAATTTTTCCTCTAAAATACAAGCTTTTCTTTTTTAAATTAAAATAACCAAATGCCTACTAAGTAAAAACCATAAAGCTTCAAGGTAGTCATTTACTGCCTCTAAAAGGAAGCTAAACCTCTCTCCCTTCCACCACATGGTATATTTGACATTTTATCTTCACATTTTTCTGAAAAGGGAATCTAAAAGTCTTACCTAGACAGGGCATGGCAGGGCAGTGGTGGCATACACCTTTAATCCTAGCACTCAGCAGCAGAGAGAGGTGGATCTCTGAGAGTTTGAGGCCAGCCTGGTCTACTGAGTGACCTCCAAAGCTAAAGAGAAAACCTGTCTCAAAACAAAACAAAACAAAAAACACAACAAAAAGGACAGGGAATAATTAGAGTGACCTCAGCAAATACACTTTAAACTTGTAACATGAGATAATTGTTTCCACCTTTCCAGAAAATGCCTGGCAGTAATGAGAGACATAGGGTGGATTTATCAGTGTTTGTCTTTAGACTCTGGCATACCTGACTGTCTCACGTATCCCTTATTGGAGATGAGTGTGTAGCAGAGTGTGTAGCAGAGTATCTGGAATATGTTTTAAGCAAATTGAAATATCATACTAAATTTCCAGAGTCTGGTAATTTGAAGTGACTTTTTAAAAAGATTTTATTTATATGTGTCTGTGTGTACACATGTGTGCAGGTACACACAGAGTCCTGAAGAGGGCACCAGATTCCTCAGAGCTAGAATTGACAGTTGTGAGCTACTTGACATGGGTTCTGAGAAATGAACTCAAGTTCTCTGGAAGTGCTGCAAGCACTGTTAACTGCTGAGCCATCTCTCCAGTCCTTAAAGTGTAGATTTTTTTAAAATAAAAAGACAGTGGGTTATGATTATCCCCATTTATACCTTTGCAGATGCTTCACTTTCTCCTTTTCAGTATGTGTGGTTACAGGTTTTTGTGTTTTTAGAGTGTAACAAAGATACACCATTAAGAATCAATGACAAGGCCTGGTGGTGGTGGTGGTGGTGGTGGCACACGCCTTTAATCACAGCACTAGGGATGCAGAGGCAGGTGTATCTCTGTGAGTTCGAGACTAGCCTGGTCTGTAAGAGCTAGTTCCAGGACAGCCTACAAAGTCACAGAGAAACCCTGTATCGAAAAACCAAAAAAAAAATTGACAAGATAGACTGAGGGTGGACCCTAACTCCATAGCCAACCAGGTCTTACAAAAACGTAGATTCAAACCCAGATCATCTGACTAAGTGATATCCTTGTCATCAATTTTATATTAACATTATACACCCTAGTGTGGTTAATACTCACTAAATCACACACTTAAAGATAAATGAGATCGCCAGTTGTATGTTACATATATTTTAACAAAATTTAAAAAACCTGTAGGTACAGTATCTGACTATGCATTTTCCTAGAGACCATATATGCAAAAGACAAAATTGAATTTATATTTACAAGTGAACATATGGTATCTTTAGACATCTGAGAAATGCAGGTCAAAAATACAAAGTACCCTCCACAGCTTGTGGGATGTCCATCACAGAAAAGACAGAAATACTAGATAGTAGAGACACTTAAGCTTTCAGACTGCCCTTGGGAATATAAAAAACAGTGTGGGGGAGGGCAGTGGGGAATAGGGGCTTGGTGGGTGTGGAGGGTGAATACTTATAATCCCAGCACTCAGGAGGCAGAGGCAGAGGTATCCTGGTCTACAGAGTGAGTTCCAGGACAGGCTGCAAAGCTATACAAAGAAACCCTGTTTGGAAAAACCAAAACAAAACAAAATCAGAAACCCCAAAGCAAAAACAAAACAGTGCAGGCCTTTTAAAAAGAGTCTGGCAGTAGTTTCCAGCTTAAATCAGGACTCACCAATCTATCCTCATCATTTCTACCAAAGGAATGAAGAAATTTACACATGAATACTTTTTTTTCGAGACAGGGTTTCTCTGTAATGTTTTGGAGGTTGTCCTGGAACTCACTCTCTAGACCAGGCTGGCCTCGAACTCACAGAGATCTGCCTCTGCCTCCCGAGTGCTGGGATTTAAGGTGTGGGCCACCAACACCTGGTGTTACACATGAATACTTACTTATGGATATTTACAAAAGAATTATCAATAATAATCAGAATTTGAAAAAACCCAAATGGTCCTCAAATAAAAAATGAATGAACAAAATATGGTACATGCAGTTCAAGACAAAGGAATAGATAGGCAAATGTATACCCCAGGACACACCGCAGAGCAGTGGTAATGAAGACACCATGCTACTTTACCTAACTCTATACAGGTTACAGTGGTTCAAACCCAACTTCTCATGCTTGCATGGTAAGTGTTCTACTCACTGAGTCATTTCCCAAGGTCTTCTTCTTCTTTTAAAAAGATTTTAATATACTGGTATTTGCATATTTACTTTAGTATATGTGGTGGTTTGAATGAAAATGGGGCCTATAGGCTCATATATTTGCATTCTTAGCCCCCACCCAGTTAGTTAATGAACTGTTTGACAAGGACTAGAAGGATTAGGAGATACTGTGTTGTTGAACCTGGTATAACCTAGTTGGAGGAGGTCTGTCACTGGGGGTGGTGGGAGCTGAAGACCAGAAAATTCCAGGAACCTTGCAAGCCAGCCAGGGTGACAGAAACACTGGTGGTCAACAAGAGACACTGTCTCAAACAAGGTAGAAGACAAGGATGGACACCTCAGGTTTGCCTCTGACTGCCACACTTACATCCTCACTCTCGAATTTTTTTCTTTAATTACATGTCAGATACTGTTCATAAACAGCAGGATGGTACCTTGTCATTAAAGATATTTCTCCCAAGGTCCTTTTGTATACCCTACTTCTTCTCTCTTTAAATTTCATATGCTGAAGACCAGAGTAGAATAATAAAGGATATGGTAGTGCTGTTACATGGTAGACCACTTGTCTACCATGTGCAAGCTGGGAGTTCAGTCCTCAGTATGGGAAAATAATCCTATGCTAACACAGTATCTTAAAAAAAAAGTAAACTGGGTGTTGGTGGCATACACCTTTAGCCACAGCACTCGGGAGGCAGAGGGAGACAGATCTCTTTGAGTTCGAGGCCAGCCTGGTCTACAGAGCAAGTGACAGGACAGCCTCCAAAAAATACAGAGATACCCTGTCTTGAAAAAACAAACAAACAAAAAAGTAACTATCTTTAAATTTTCATATATGTCCCAGTTCTCATCATAGGGAGAACTGACACAGTTTGTCCTGCTTGTCCTCCTCACTGCCCATTCACCTTCCTCTATGGATCCTCACTCAGAACATATAGTGTGTTTGATCTGTCTTAAGCTTCCAGGCTTTCTGCATGTGCACAGGTTTGTGTCACTTGTGGGCAGCGTTGCTCTGAGAGCTCCTTAAGGTTGGCACACTGTTCCTGTCTCTACAGACTCTGCTGCTCTGTCTCTGGTTGACAGGGCTGCATCCATCTCACCCTTGGCCTGGTGATGTCTCCATCCTGTGAACTCAGCCTAGGGATCTCCACCCTTGTCTCCCATGTGGGGCAGCTCATCATTTGCCAGCTTTCTCTGTTCTGAGCAGTGCACCACCACTGCAGCCAGGAAGCGTGGCTGCCAGTGCCTCCTTTCATGCAGGCCCTAGCACTTGTTTGCCTTTGTAAGAGTTTGAAAGAAAGAAGTGTGCAGATTAGTACAAAAGACTATTAAAAATGCAGTCTCCTGCTTTGCTCCTCCCTCAGCTGCCAGCAATTTCAACTGTTTTGCTTTTGATCTTCTCGGTGTGTCATTTTTATGTCCCTAAATGCTGTCTGTCTCTAGCAGCGTGAGGATGGACTCACAGATGTTGGACGGTTTACCCATCGGTACACTGCTCTGTGACTGTCTGAGTTCTCTGCAGTGTTACAAAAATTTACTTCTTCATTTTTCTTCAAACAGAAACTTTTTGAACTATTTTTTAAAAGAAAATCATTATTCCTCTTCTCCATTTCTCTGTTTTTTTTCTTTTTCTATAATTTGTTATTACACTGTGTGTCATTTTGTATAAATGCTAACTTTTTAAAACTAGATAACAGATCACATTTATGTTTTTAGTGTAACTTTTGTCCCACAGAGTGCCAAGTATTATAATGTGATTGTTATATTTCTTGCTGTATCCAAAATCAATGAAGAATTTTCAAAACTGAGAAGCCTTCCATTTGATCAGTGCAATTAAACTAAATTTTAATTGACTTTGTTTTCCTCTTTTAAAGTTTTTTCTTTTCTCTCTTTTCCTAAAATTTCTTACCTACCTACCTACAGTCTGTCTACCATCTTATCTATTACATACCACTTTCTCTACTAGACATGAGGAAAATGGCTCCAGGTCATCACTCTGGAATGTTCCAGGCACTGGCTTCTAGTCAGTTTTTGCCGGATTTCTTTCCTCCTCTTCCTTGGTTAGATAGCTTCCTTGTGTGGCAAGCCAGTCTCCATGTGTCCCCCCTTTTTCCCATCTTTCCTACCTGGTAGTTGATGGAGTGTGGATTTCTTACTAATAGGACTCTGAAACCTTTCCTGCTTCACCATCTGGCAGCTAGTGTCACTTCTACAAAGTTGGGTGGCCACTGGGACATTTCCCTCCTTGCTGGTTACTTGCAATATTTTGTAGCACAAAAACTAAAAGACCCAGACACAAATATTGGGGTTGAAGCTTCACGCTGAAGATCAGAAAAGCAAAGTAGCTGGCCACTAGCTCTTACCTCTACCTCAGACTGAAAGGTGAACCTGGCTCCACCAAATCTCAGGCTGTAATCCCAGACTGCTATGACATCCTCAACATGGCTGGAGAATCCTGAGACTCAGTACTGAAGCCCCTGCTCCTATCTTAATTACCTCTCTAGTGCTGGGATTAAAATTGTGAGCCCTGTTACTCTTTTAGACTGATTCAATCTCATATAGCCCTAGGTATTCTTGAAGTCACAGAGATCCATCTGCCTTTGTCTCCTGAGTCTTGGAATTAAAGATGTGTATTGCCACTGTCTAGCTCTGTGGCTTCTGGGATTAAGGGTGTGTATCACTGCTGCCTGATCGCTATAGGGTGAGGCTGGCTTTGTTTTCTGTTTCCTCAGGCAAGCTTTAATAAATCATAAATAATGTATCACCACAGTTTTCTCTTTTGAAAAACTTTCTAGTTTTGATGTTCTAAATTTGCTGATCAAAGTGGTTTTCACATTTGGCTTGACTAAAGAGTTTCGAATGTGTCTCCTGTCAGGATTTAATAAACCTCGCTATTCCTTTGCTTATTTCTTTGATTGTGTCCTTCTCTTTGTCATCTCCATATTTGTTGGCTGCTGGACCAGCTTGCATAGCTGGGTCTTGTGTCTTATATATTACTATATTACATTGTTCCCTTCCATTTTTTCCAGTATGGCTGTTGAATTTTTACAGAATGTGGCCTTATCGTCACAGACCAGTGCTCTGTTTGTGCCTTCTGTTCTGGTTCCACGAGTCAGCCTTTATAGAGATGCCAATCACAGGGCTTTTATTTTAAAATTATCTTCTAGTCCATGAAATTTCTCTTTCTGCAAAGTCGTGTTTTCTTGTTTACCTTGAATTTTATTACCTCTGTGTAAAGAGAAGCCTTCCCGCCAGCCTGGTTTCAGAGCCACATCAGTCCCAAATAAACACACAGGAGGCTATGTTAATTATGAAGCTGTTGGCCTTGCTTGTTTCTTACTGGCTAGCTCTGACTTAAGTAATTACCTCATAATTGTTAATCTAAGTATGTCTCTTACCAGAGAAGTTTCCGGGCTTCCTACCCCATGGTGTTACATCTCGACTCCCTCTGTTTCTCCTTCCCAGAGTCCTCCTGGACTCCTAGTCCCACCTATCTTGGTTCCCTATTGGCCAACAGTGCTTTATTGACATATACACAGCACTTCCCCCATCATTTCCTCTTTTCTGTCTAAACAAAAGGAAAGGTGTTAACTTTAGCATAGTCAAATTATATATAACAGAACAGTTATCAAGTAAGAACACAATTACAACATTTTGTCTATCACCATTTAGCAAGATTTAAAGAAAATACCATCCATCCCATCCTTGAGAGTCCAAAGTCCAAAAGATAAGCTATATGTAGCTTATCTTTTATCATAACTAAGGAAAACTATAATTATAACTATCTGTCTTCAACTCCATAAAAGACCACAGAAGGATAATATATAAACACTAGAATTGACAGAGACATCTTACTGTCTGGACAGTCACCCAAAGTTCCTCTGTAATGTTGGAGCATTCATCTTCAGCCCATAGGCCACAATATGTCGAGAAGATTTCTCAGCAAAGCAGGAAATTTCAAACTGTCCATCTGCATTGGCAATCTGTCAGTCATTTTTCTGTGTCCTACAGAAAGTCTCGTAGACTCTTCCATGCAGCAGGAACCCTGAGTGACTATTTGAGTTCAACAGTCTCTTTCCTGTGGGTCCTGCATATCCAGTTTATACAGCAACAGTCAAACAGTCTAGGCAAGAGCAGTTTCTTGCCCAAATGGCTAATCTTGCCATGTTGAAAGCAAACTCCATAACGAGTTTCTTCGATGCCCATCTTCCTCTCAGATGTAATTGGTGCTGACAGGAGCAGACATTTCTCATTTTCAAGAAAAACCCTAAACCATTTTACATGCCATTTTCTGAAGGTCTTTGAAAGGTTTGAAGACTATCTTACTATCTCAAATATATCTCTGTATATCTAGAAAATCTAACTTACCTAACTATAAGTTCTGGCTGTTATAAGTAACTATCTATAGTCTATATTTAATTATGCATTACATTTTAAAAGATCAGTATAAGCACAATACTTAATCAAGAGGAGAAACATACACATCACAAAATTGACATTGAATTTGTATCAATAAATGAAAAACCATACCCATACCATAATTCCCATTTTTACCATTAAAAAGTGATTGGCTGTGATCATTAGCCAATTATAAACAACCCCATTTAAATGAAAACAAAGATTTATAAACAAGATGGGACTTAGGACGTTGCTCATTCCAAACTGCTTCATGCTAAAAGGGGGCACTGTTTATATCATGGGGATCATGACAAAACTCAGAAACCTGTTTAAGTCCTTAGTTTCAGGCTCTGTAAGACTGCATCATCTTAGCTGTTTTAGATGTTGAATCACTTGGGCCATTGCTTTTGGGGTCTTGGTTCATCAAACCACAGAAGCCCAGAAGGAATCCTCAGCTTTTCATTTTCTGTAGAAACATAGACAAAAACTCCTTTCCCAAGTAACATATCCTTGTACTTAATATTTGAAGTCAAGGCATTTTCAAAAGATATAAGTTGAATGAATTCAGCAGCATTTATAATCAAGTGTACGTTATCAGTTGTTCCTTCCTGAGCAATCAAAAAACTGAAAAACACAATAGTGTACAGTATCCAGACTCTCTGTGTATTTTCCATCTTTATGTGACTTATTTATTTATCTATTATTACTTTATTTCTTTTACTTTTATTTACTTTTCTCTGAGACAGGTTTTCTCTTTGGAAATCCGCCTGCCTCTGCCTCTGGAGCAATTCCTACCAGCATACACCACCACAGCTGGCTTCTCTACTTATTTACCACTTTGCCATTTCTTTTTCTCGCTTAATCTTACGTACATTTTAAAACACACTGTAAGCCTTTAGAGGTTTTCTTCATCCAAGTCTGACTTTACTGTGAATATTTATGTTTTTCTGGCCACATGTCTTATCTGTTAAAACCGCGGCAGTTTAAACTGCAGTTTTTACAAGATGGCGGGTGTAAGCGTGACTCCAGCTCACGCTTAGTCTATGCTGACATCCAGCAAAAGGTGCCAGCCTAGAGATGTGGTTACTGCCACTTCCAGCTGTACATACACACCTTTTAATCGTTAGCAGAGCCTTTTAAAAGAACCTTGTTGGTTTTTTTTATGCTTAGTCAGGAAGTCTCCCTTAAGTGAATCGCATGAGTCTCTGCTTGTCGCTAGCAAAACAGAGCCCACCTGAGAAAATGCTGCTACCAAAAATCCATGCTTTTCTCCATTCTTTTGTTTTTAAAATTCCATTAAAGCTTTTGTCATTCTGCGTGGAAATTCATGATCCCACTCCTGACAACCATTATGTAAAGAGAAGCCTTCCCGCCAGTCTGGTTCCAGAGCCGTATCAGTCCCAAATATACACACAGGAGGCTATATTAATTATGAAGTTGTTGGCCTTGCTTGTTTCTTACTGGCTAGCTCTGACTTAAATAATTACCCCATAATTGTTAATCTAAGTATTCTCTTACCAGAGAAGTTTCCGGGCTTCCTACCCCATGGTGTTACATCTCGACTCCCTGTTTCTCCTTCCCAGAGTCCTCCTGGACTCCTAGTCCCACTTATCTTGGTTCCCTATTGGCCAACAGTGCTTTATTGACATATACACAGCACTTCCCCCATCACCTCTGCATCCCCTCACATGTCTTATAGTCCTTTTCTTTCCACTCCAATGGCATGAAACAGAAGGCCAGGGGGTGGGTGATTCAACAGTCAGGGATTGTGACCACATGCGACTAACTGAGTTCCAGACGCCTGCATTCTGAGGTGACAGTATCCCACTGCTATGATGTCCCTCCCAGACTATGCGTCAGTGACTGTGAGAACAAACCCTTGCTTTGGATACATCGTCTGGTTCCTATGCAAAGGCCTTTGACCTGGCATTTCTACATTAACTATCCCTTCCGTGTTCAGCAGGGCTGACTTGCTTTCTCTGCAGTTGTGCCTAGGGTGGGCACGGTCTGGTCTTCAGCTCCCTTTGCTCATTTTCCTTGATGAGTATTCCTCTAATTCCTCTCCCTGGTTTAGAATTGAATTTGAATCATCCATTGTATATTTTTTCCCCAGATCATGTGCAGTTATTTGATTGACTCACATTGTGGCATCCTAATGGCCTCTGGGGATGAGAGAACAGCAAGTCTATCTATTCTGCTCTCTGAAATCAGAATTCTCTGTGGCCTTTATCTGTGTGCACCAAGACTCAGCATCTTAGAGACTGAATCCTTGATGTAGAAAGATGTGTTGAAATAAAAATTCAAAAGGCTTGATTTTGTTGTAATTTCAATTTCATAGCATCAAAAACCTCAATTTTCCTTAATCTAATTTGTAGTTTTCCTATTATTTTGTCTGCTAAATCCAGTAAATAGTTTACATCTGTTTTATTCCAACTTTTTCCCCATGCCATCCTTGTATAAGGATGCCAAAATTGTATAAACTTTGCCATTTAAAAATTCACAATAAATAAAAATACCACAAATTGGAATTATTCAGACCCCAAATGTATACAATTAAATGAGCTGTATACAATTAGAATTGACTACTTAAATAGAAGCTGTGGAGAGTCACAATAAATTTTATATTAAATTACTTGTTTTATAGTATCTTAAATGTTTATTTCTCTTCTTTCTCCCTCCCTTCCTCCTTGTTATTCTTCTCCCTTTTTCTCCTCTCCTTTGTGTATCAGTGTCTTCATTCTCAACCTTAGCCCTTTGTGGACATTTATTTCAATTTTATATCAGTAAACCAAACAACCAACTTTATAAAGGCTAAAAGTAACACAAAGAACAGGGGTGGGGGTAGAGTGAGGGGAACCACACACTTTTTCTTGGGATGTAAAGAGCCCCTAGACTTTTGACATGCTGTAGGCCTCTAGACAGGCAGCCTAACAACTGTAGATCTGGGTTAGCAGCGTCTGGAAACAGCTGGATTCTCCATGGAAATGTGTGGAAGAGCAGGTTGATTTTTTGAGTCAGTGTTTCATTCAGAGACAGCCATTCTCTGTCAATCCCAACACTGGCCTAGCAGTGTGTGCCTCTGTCACCTTTATTTCCTTCTCCCTTCACAGTCATGGGTAATTAGGCGTGAGGAGAGATTGCGAACTAATCAGTTAGAGTCTATCTCAGCCAGCGGGCACAGGAAGACGGAAGGTCACTCTTCTTCCTGGCAGCATTTCGGAAATGTTTTCCTCATTCACTGTATTGTAGAAAGAACTGAGTCAGGGTCCTCCCTTTGCTCTAGTTAGCTGTACAATCTTAAACTAATAGTCCCACAGGCTTCAATCCAGGGTCCAAGAACAGGAGAAAAACCTTGCATCAGAACATGTATCAAGAAGTGGATTTTTTAAAACTCATGATAATATCTCTGTGGTTCTACTCTCGGTTATCACATCACTCTAATTTCTTAAAAGTCAGCATCCAGGGAACAAAGTCTATTTTATTTCTTTCACTTCTTTCTTCTCATCACTTAACCCTTATTCTTTCCCAGCCCTCAAACTCTTCATTATTGCTACTGATTTTATCATCCCTTTATTTGTTGAGCCCTTGTTCTTTTACCTATTCTGCTATTGCTGCTGTATGTAGTCTTCCCTGCTGGAGTGATCCACCTGTCCTTAGAGTATCTATGGGTCCAGTAAGGAGAGGGAAGTCCCTCCAGACACTGGCCCTCCCTTTTCCTAAGCTCGTCACGCAGCACAACACAAGAATGTAGAGCCTGAGTCCACAAAAAGAGAGGGGTTGGAATCCTTTATCTTTGACTTTCTATATAACCTTTTTATTTTGCTTTCTTACTTTGTTCTATTTTATTTAAACAGAGAACAGACATTCTTTGAAGTCTCTCATGACCACTACAGATGAACCCAATGTACCAACTTCTCAACAGACTATAGAATATTAGAAGATGTTTACAGTTTGAAGGAGGGAAGCAACCTAAACTATGTCTGAATTACTAAGAACTAACATATGATGAGCTTAATAGAGAGGTGTATACTTGTGGCCACTCCATGAGTTTGATGTAGTTCAGTTGGAGCATATGCTTAATTATCAGGGCATCTAAAGTTTGAAATTAATATTCATGGTCTCTGCTTTCAAATTTTTATATTTCTAGCCATCAGATGTTATTGGTGTGACTGTAGCTGTCAGAAAATATTCTGTTACCAAATATAGTAGAAATATGATAGAAATTTCTGTAACAGAGTGAGTCCAGCTTCAGGTGAGATTGGGTCTCCGGCTGGGATCCCCCCCCCCACTCCCATCCCTTGATCTACCGGGCCACTCCTGGCATCCAGAAGACCCTCCAACACAGGAAAGACATCAGCTCTTCCAAGCCCCAAGCCCTAGCGAGTCCAGCTTCAGGTGAGATTGGGTCTCTGGCTGGGATCCCCCCCCCCACTCCCATCCCTTGATCTTCCGGGCCACTCCTGGCATCCAGAAGACCCACCCACACAGGAAAGACATCAGCTCTTCCCAGCCCCAAACCGCAGCGAGCCCAGCTTCAGGTGAGATTGGGTCTCCAGCTGGGATCCCCGCCCGACACCCATCCCCTTGATCTTCGGGGCCACTCCTGGCATCCAGAAGACCCGCCCACACAGGAAAGACATCAGCTCTTCCAAGCCCCAAACCCCAGCGAGCCCAGCTTCAGGAAAGACATTAGCTCTTCCAAGCCCCAAACCCCAGCTAGTCAGCTAGTCAGCTTTAGGAAGGAAGGAGACCAGTGGAGACAGAAAGACCCCACCAGCATCCACTGGAAGAAGAGATGGGAAGAAGACAGAATAAGAGCTCACTCAGCAATAGAAAGACCAACATGACCCCACCAGAATCTAGGGATCCAACACCAGCAAGACCCGAAAAGGACTACATAGACAAAGGAGAGGAGACAGACCTTAAAAATTATTTCATGAAGATGATGGAGACCCTCAAAGAAGAAACGAGGAAATCCCTTAAAGAAATTGAAGAAAAAACAAACAAAAAAATCCATGAAATGGGGGAAAATTCAAGAAATAAACAAATCTCTCAAAGAATCTAAAGAGCACCAAGAAAAAACAATCAAAAAAATGAAGGAAACAACTCAAACAGTTGAAGGATTGAAAGCTGAAATAGAAACGATAAAGAAAACACAGAATGAAGGGAGGCTGGAAATAGAAAAGCTGGGTAAACGATCAGGAACTACAGATGCAAGTATCACCAATAGAATACAAGAGATAGAAGAGAGAATCTCAGGTGTTGAAGACTCATTAGAGGACACAGAGTCATCAGCCAAAGAAAATCTCAAAACCAACAAATCCTTAACACAAAATATCCAGGAAATATGGGACACCATGAAGAAGCCAAACCTGAGAATAATAGGTATAGAAGAAGGCGAAGAAATGCAACTCAAAGGTACAGAAAGCATATTCAACAAAATCATAGAAGAAAACTTCCCTAACCTAAAGAAAGATATGCCTATGAAAATACAAGAATCTTACAGAACACCAAATAGGCTGGACCAGAAAAAGAAGTCACCTCGCCATATAATAATCAAAACATCAAACCTACAGAGTAAAGAAAAAATATTAAGAGCAGCTAAAGAAAAAGGCCAAGTAACATACAAAGGCAGACCTATCCGAATTACACCTGACTTCTCAATCGAAACGATGAAAGCCAGAAGATCATGGGCAGATGTCCTACAAACGCCAAGGGAACAAGGATGCCAGCCAAGACTACTATATCCAGCAAAGCTCTCAATTACCATAGATGGAGAAAATAAAATATTCCATGACAAAGCCAGATTTAAACAATACGTATCCATGAATCCAGCTCTACAGAAAGTGCTAGAAGGAAAACCTAGATCCAAGGAAGATAACTACATTCACAAAGACACAGGCAAGATATATTCCCACTCTACAAAACACCAAAAGAAAAAGGGAGGAGAAACTACACAAAATAACCTCACTAACAATAAATCAAGCACAAACAAGAATCATCAATCAATGGTCATTAATATCCCTCAATGTCAATGGCCTCAACTTGCCTATAAAAAGACACAGACTAGCAGAATGGATATGAAGACAGAACCCCTCCTTCTGCTGCATACAAGAAACACATCTCAACATCAAAGACAGACGTTACCTCAGAGTAAAGGGTTGGGAAAAGATCTTCCAATCAAATGGTCCCAAGAAACAAGCAGGTGTAGCAATCCTAATATCTAACAAACTAGACTTCAAATTAAAATCAATCAAAAGAGATGAAGAAGGACACTTCATATTCATCAAAGGAAAAGTACATCGAGATGAAGTCTCAATTTTAAACATCTATGCCCCAAATACAAAGGCACCTACATTTGTAAAAGAAACACTACTAAAGCTCAAAATGCACATAAAATCTCACACAGTAATAGTAGGAGACTTCAACACTCCGCTCTCACCGCTAGACAGGATCTCCAGACAGAAACTTAACAAAGAAGCAAAAGAACTAATAGAAGTTATGACCCAACTGGGTTTAACAGATATCTATAGAACATTCCACCCAAATACAAAGGGATATACCTTCTTCTCGGCACCACATGGAACCTTCTCTAAAATTGACCACATAATAGGAAACATTGCTAATCTCCACAGATACAAAATAATTGGAATAACCCCCTGTATCTTATCAGACCACCATGCATTAAAATTAGAATTCAGCAATAACACAAATCGCAGAAACCCTACAAACTCATGGAGATTGAACAATGCACAATTGCACCATCCCTGGGTAAAGGAAGAAATAAAAAAAGAAATTAAAGACTTCCTCGATTTCAATGAGAATAAAGACACAACATACACAAACTTATGGGACACTTTGAAAGCAGTGCTGAGAGCAAAGTTTATAGCACTAAGTGCCCACATGAAAAAACTGGAGAACAGTCATACTAGAGAATTAATAGCACAGCTGAATGTTCTAGAACAAAAAGAAACAAACTCACCCAGGAGGAGCAGACGCCAGGAAATAATCAAATTGAGGGAGGAAATCAATCAAGTAGAAACCAGAAAACACTGAGACGAATCAATGAAACAAAGAGTTGGTTCTTTGAGAAAATCAATAAAATAGACAAACCTCTGTCTAAACTAACCAAAAGACAGAGAGAGAGCATGCTGATTAACAAAATCAGGAATGAAGAAGGGGACATAACAACGGACTCTGAGGAAATCCAGAGAATCATCAGGGCATACTTTGAAAATCTGTACTCCACAAAATTTGAAAATATAAAGGAAAGGGACAATTTCCTGGATAGATATCATTTGACAAAACTAAATCAAGAGCAGATAAACAAGCTAAACCGACCTATAACCCCTAATGAAATAGAAGCAGTCATCAAAAGTCTCCCAAACAAAAAAAGCCCAGGCCCAGATGGTTTCAGTGCAGAATTCTACCAGAAATTCAAAGAAGAGTTAATTCCAATACTCCTCAAAGTATTCCACACAATAGAAGCAGGAGGCTCACTGCCAAACTCTTTTTACAAGGCTACAATTACCTTGATACCCAAGCCACACAAGGACACAACTAAGAAAGAGAACTATAGACCAATTTCCCTCATGAACATCGATACAAAAATACTCAATAAAATACTCACAAACTGGATTCAAGAATACATCAGAAAAATCATCCACCATGATCAAGTAGGCTTCATCCCAGGAATGCAGGGATGGTTCAACATTAGAAAATCTATCAATGTAATCCACCATATAAACAAACTGCGAAAGAAAAACCACATGATCATCTCACTAGATGCTGAAAAAACCTTTGACAAAAATCCAGCATCCCTTCATGATAAAGGTCCTAGAGAGATCAGGGATAACAGGAACATACCTGAATATAATAAAAGCAATATACAGTAAACCAACAGCTAACATCAAACTAAATGGAGAGAAACTCAAAGCAATTCCTCTAAAATCAGGTACAAGACAAGGCTGTCCACTCTCTCCATATCTCTTCAACATTGTACTTGAAGTTCTAGCTACAGCAATAAGACAACAAAAGGAGATAAAGGGGATACAAATAGGAAATGAAGAAGTCAAACTTTCACTATTTGAAGATGATATGATTGTTTACATAAGTGACCCAAAAAACTCCGCAAGGGAACTCCTAGAGCTGATAAATACCTTCAGCAATGTGGCAGGATACAAGGTAAACTCAAAAACATCAGTGGCCCTACTATATACAGATGATGAAGTGACTGAGAAAGAAATCAGAGAAACATCACCCTTTACAATAGCTAAAAACAGCATCAAATATCTGGGGATAATGTTAACCAAGGAAGTGAAAGACCTGTATATCAAGAACTTTGTGTCTTTAAAGAAAGAAATCAAAGAGGATACCAGAAAATGGAAAGATCTCCCATGCTCTTGGATTGGTAGGATCAACATAATAAAAATGGCAATCTTGCCAAAAGCAGTCTACAGATTCAATGCAATCCCTATCAAAATTCCATCACAATTCTTCACGGACCTGGAAAAAACATTAATCAACTTTATATGGAAAAACAAAAGGCCCAGGATAGACAAAACAACCCTATACAATAAAGGAACTTCAGGAGGCATCACCATACCTGACTTCAAGCTCTATTATAGAGCTATAGTCCTGAGAACGGCTTGGTATTGGCACAAAAATAGGCAGGTAGACCAATGGAACCAAATTGAAAGCCCTAATTTTAACCCACACACCTATGAACACTTGATTTTTTACAAAGAAGCTAAAACTGTACAATGGAAAAAAAGAAAGCATCTTCAACAAATGGTGCTGGCATAACTGTGTACGGGTATGCAGAAGACTGCAGATAGATCCATGTTTATCACCTTGTACAAAACTTAAGTCCAAATGGATCAAAGATCTCAACATAAATCCAGCCACACTGAAACTTTTAGAAGAGAAAGTGGGAGATACTCTTCAACGAGTTGATACAGGAGACCACTTCCTAAACATAACACCAGTGGCGCAAACACTGAGATCGACAATTAACAAATGGGACCTCCTGAAACTAAAAAGCTTCTGTAAGGCAAAGGACACAGTCAACAAGACAAAAAGGCAGACCACAGAATGGGAAAAGATATTCACTAACTCCACATCTGACAGAGGGCTAATCTCCAAAATTTACAAAGAACTCAAGAAACAAGTCTCCAAAACACCAAAGGATCCAATTAAAAGGTGGGGTACAGATCTAAATAGAGAATCCTCAACAGAGGGGGCTAAAATGGCCAAGAGACACTTAAGAAAGTGCTAAACATCCTTAGCCATCAGGGAAATGCAAATCAAAACAACTCTGAGATACCATCTTACTCCTGTCAGAATGTCTAAAATCAAAAACACTGAAGACAATTTATGCTGGAGAGGATGTGGAGAGAGGGGAACACTACTCCACTGCTGGTGGGAGTGCCGACTCATACAGCCTCTTTGGAAATCAGTGTGGAGATACCTCAGGAAAATGGGAATTAATCTACTGCAAGACCCAGCAATTGCACTCTTGGGCATATATCCAAATGAGGCAAATTCATACAACAAGGGCATCTGTTCCACTATGTTCATAGCAGCATTACTTGTAATAGCCAGAACCTGGAAGCAACCTAGATGCCCCTCAACTGAAGAGTGGGTGGAGAAAATGTGGTACATTTACACAATGGAGTATTACTCAGCAGAAAAAAAACAATGGAATCTTAAAATTCGCAGGTAAATGGATGGCACTGGAGGAAGTCATCCTGAGTGAGGTAACCCAGTCATAAAAAGACAAACATGGTATGTACTCACTCATATATGGTTTCTAGAGATTCTGGGAAACAGGAAAGAACCTAAAAGACATGCATATATGCATAGTACCCAAGAGAAGAGGATTGAGACAAGATCCTCTGAATGGATGGGGAACATGGTGAGGGGTAAGGGGGAGTGGGAGCTGGGAAGAAGAGAGAGGGAGAAAAGAAAGACAGAGTAGGTCATGGGGGAACAGGAAGTTGAGTGGGTGGGGGTAGAATAGGGGGAAGAGGGAATCATAGGTTAGAAGACGGATCAGGCACCAGAGTGACCTCTAGTGATCTAAAGGGATAACACCAATTGGCAAGCTAAGTAATAGTGGAGAGACCAACTCGAATGCCCATTCCTGATAGTGAATTTGATGCCTATAACCATCTGGGAGCCTTCATCCAGTGGCTGATGGAAGCAGAGGCAAACACAGTTAAACACTGAACTGAACCCAAGGAACCCAGTGGCAGAAAGAGAGGAGTGATGAGCAAATTGGCAAAGAATGGGCTGGCAAAACAAACAGAGACAGCTGATCTGAACAGGGGAGAGCTCTTGGACCCCAGACTGACAGCGGGGAGGCCAGCATGGGACTGATCTGGACCCCTCCAAATGTGAGTGTCAGTGAGAAGGCCTGGGCAACCTATGGGTCCTTGAGCAGTGGATCAGTGTCTATCCCTGGAATACAAACAGTCATTGTGTGCCCATAGCACAAAGAGGGATGCTCTCTCAGCCTGGACTCTTAGGGGAATGCCTGGACCCTACCCGGAGTGAAATGACAGACTCTAGATATCCCCTATGTGGAAGGAATTGGCAACAGGGTGGGAGGCTGGGGGGGAAGGGGAGTGCGGGAGGAGGGGAGGGAGAGGGAACTGGGATTGACATGTAAAACAAGCTATTTAAAATTAAAATAAAAAATGATATTTAAAAAAAAGAAATTTCTGTAACAAAGTGAACTCTAATAGGCAACTTCTAACATATAG
Source organism: Mesocricetus auratus (assembly GCF_017639785.1). Classification (NCBI taxonomy): domain Eukaryota; kingdom Metazoa; phylum Chordata; class Mammalia; order Rodentia; family Cricetidae; genus Mesocricetus; species Mesocricetus auratus. The sequence goes on from NW_024429197.1 coordinate 37,042,761, forward strand.
CCTTGCAATATAGGAAACAATGTGGGAGTAGGAACAAATTTCTCACCATGTCATTTTTTAACAGCCTTGCAAAAACTCCACATACAAACTGCAGAGAAAAATATTTAGTTTCTATTTCTATGTGCGAAAGCTTCCATATTAGATTTCTTTATAGGCACAAACTGATAAATGTCAAGTTCTCTCGAATAATATGGATTTTGTGTACCAAATTTGAAGCAATCTAGGAATTTTAGTTTTCTATAGTTTTGAACATGGCTTAAGCTCTGACTCTTCTTTTAATTCAAAGAGACCAAGAAGTTGTGGTTTTTGATGAGCACAGAACAATAGAAGCTATGCTTCATATTAGGATAACCAAACACACTCAGGTCAGATTGTCCAGAGCAGAAGAGAGTACCAACCTCCACGAATCTACTTTTTTTCCACAGAACGAGCCAAGACTTCTAGCAGGCAGAAGTCTGGAGTTTTACAAATAGTTCATGGTGAAGACAGGGCTTTTCTCCCTGAAAAACAGATTTCTTGTCTGGATCATGTTAATACAGTATAGGCTTTTTTGCTTATATTCAAACTAAATCAAACTGATGAACCCAACTAACTCACATTTAAGATACATGGGCCACTTAGATGTGATTGGTAATTTTATTTGGATGTCTAAAGAAAATTAAGACACTAGGAGGGTGTATCCCCTCTTATTTTCTATTAACTTATATCATTACAATATAATGAGTGACTACTATAAAATAAGATGACTTTTTCAGAAGAGAGTATTTTCCAGTCACAGTACCCAATCTCCATGGAGGGCTAAGAATTTGCTGGTATGACTCACTTACTGGTAGCCATGACCATGATCAAGTATCCAATTCATTTTTACCCACGAAGAGAAATTTGTGTTTATTTTTGTAGCACCTGAGTCTTCCTTGTCTGACACTGAAAAGCTTAGACTGGCTCTCCCTTCTGATTATTGGTATTTCAAGTTTTCAGAACCAAATGGTGTCATTTGTGGTCGACTGATGCCCCTTGTTTTTAACCTTGTAGCCTGGCCTTTCTGCAAGTGTGATAGAACAAAGTGTAGCATCCTGAGCATTTAAATGTGTCTTTTCTTTTAGCCTGAAACATTTGAGCATCTTTTTACCAAGAATGCAGTACCAGTGATATTTGGTCCTCTTCTTCTGGAGCCTGAACCCATTTCAGAAGAAATCAGTGTCGATACAGCTTGGAAAAATAAAGATGAGATGGTACCAGCAGCTATGATCTCGCATCTTTTGAACACTCCAGACCCTGAAAGGGGATCTACTTGTATTAGTGACCAGTGTAACAGTGCTACTTTATCTGGGGCTCTGAGCACTCAGGTAACCTGTGAGGATGAGTGTCAGAGACAACCCTCAGTTAAATATGCAACTCTGGTCAGTCACTCAAATACAGTGGGGACTGATGAAGAGCAAGGGCTTACACATGGTTCAGCAAATGCATTGGCAGCAGACACTCCCCGCTGGGAGAATCTTTCCCTGGCAGCTCCTGGGAGATAGAGGCTCAGGCATTTTTCCTAATATCAGATCAGCAAACCAACACGATTTCACCACAACTTTCATTCCCTGGGTTGGATGAGCTTTTGGAGCTGGAAGGAAATTTCCCTGAAGAAAATCATAGAGAAAAGTCTGTCTATTATTTAAGGGTTACCTCCATCAAAAAAGACAGAATGATATATTTTTAACTGATGAGTCAGGAGTATTGTGTCCATTCCCAGCCCACTGTCTGTTTAGTGACATCAGAAACTCCAGGACAGTAACTCACACTTTGTAGAAAATAATTTGAATTTAGGAACCTCTGCTAAGAAGACCTTTGTACCTTACTACAGGAGACGGCTTCCTGAACTTAACACCAGTAGCACAAACACTGAGATCGACAATTAATAATTGGGACCTCCTCCTGAAACTGAGAAGCTTCTGTAAGGCAAAAGAGAGTCAACAAGACAAAAAGACACCCCACAGATTGGGAAAAGATATTCACTAACCCCACATCTGACAGAGGGTTGATCTCCAAAATTTATAAAGAACTCAAGAAGCAAGTCTCCAAAACACCAAAGGATACAATTAAAAAATGGGGGACTGAATTAAATAGAGAATTCTCAATAGAGGAGTATAAAATGACAAGAGACACTTGAGAAAGTGTTCAGCATCATTAGCCATTATGGAAATGCAAATCAAAGCAACTCTGAGATATCATCTTACTCCCGTCAGAATGTCTAAAATCAAAAACACCAATGACAGTTTATGCTGGAGAGGATGTGGAGAAAGGGGAACACTCTTCCACTGCTGGCGGGAGTGCCAACTGGTACAGCCACTATGGAAATCAGTGTGGAGATTCCTCAGGAAAATGGGAATCAGTGTACCACAAGACCCAGCAATTCCACTCTGAGGCATATACCTAAAAGACACCCATTCACACAACAAGGATGTCTGTTCCACCATGTTCATTGCAGAATTATATGTAATAGCTAGATCCTGGAAGCAAACTAGATGCCCCACAACTGAAGACCGGATAGAGAAAATGTGCTACATTTATATAATAGAGTACTATTCAGCGGAAAAAAAACCACAATGGTATCTTGAAATTTGCAGGCAAATGGATGGCACTAGAGGAAACCATCCTGAGTGAGGTAACCCAGACACAAAAAGACAAATATAGTATGTACTCACTCATATATGGATTTTAGACATGGATTAGGGGAGTGTTAGCCTACAGTCCCAGTGCCAATGAGTCTTGGAAACAGGGAGGTTCCCAAGAGAGATGCATGATACCCCAGAGATGCAGAAGGAGGCAAGATCTCCTGAGCAGATTGGGAATATCAGTGGAGGGGAGAGGGAGCCAGGAAAAAGAGAAGGGTATAAGAGGACGTGAGAAGAAGGTATGGGGGAATAGGAAGGTTGAATGGAGGTTAGAATAGAGGAGAGCAGGATGAGAGATACCATAATAGATTGAGTCATTATAGGCTTGAGGAAAGAGTAACACTAGTGAGATCTCCAGAGATCTACAAGTATAATACCAACTGGCAAACTAAGCAATAGTGGAGAGACTACATTAATTGCCCCTCCTTGATGGTAAGGTTGATGACTACCTTATATGCCATCACAGAGCCTTCATCCAGTGACTGATGGAAGCAGAGGCAGATACCCACAGCTAAACACTGAACTGCACTCCTGGAACCTAGTGATAGAGATGGAGGAGTGATGAGCAAAGGGGTCAAGACCATGATGATGAAATCCAAAAAGACAGCTGACTAGATAAGGGAGCTCTTGAATCCCAGACTGATGCCTGAGAGGCCAAAAGGGGACTAATCCAGACTCCATGAATGTAGTCTCAGTGAGGAGGCCACAGAAATCACTGGGGCCTTGTGTAGTAGATCAGTGTTTATCATGGTTTATGAATGATCTTTGGGAGCCCATTGCAAATAGAGGGATGTTTTCTCAGCCTGGACATGTGGGGAAGGGCCTAGGTCCTGCCCTGGATGAAATGACAGACTTTGGAGATTCCCCCTAAGGAGGGCCTCACCCTCACTGGGGAATGATATGGGTATTGGGTGGGGGGCTGGGGGAGGGACAAGGGAGGAGGGGTGGGAGAGGGAGCTGGGATTGACATGTGAAGCATTCATGTTTCTAATTAAAAAAAAGAAAAAAGAATTTAAGAGGAAAATAGAAAAGATCTATGTAATAATCAAAGTGTCTTGCCTATGACACAGATTCTGAGACAAAGCTTTATAGAAGGAAACATGACAAGCAAAACTGGAAAATTCGAATTAGGATCAGCAATTTCTGAGTTTGCACCCTCATTATAATCGTCTACTAAAGTTTTGAAAGATGTCAAATAAAGGGACTAAATAAAGGGGAAAAAAGAAGACATTTGTACCTTCCATGCCACAGTTTCAAACCTCTTCCACTCACAGTCATAAGATAATGGAGAATAAGCTGTGTGACCTCACTGTGTAATCTTATTCAAGAAACCTCCAGTTTTGTGTTCCAGTAGAGTGTATCTATGTGTAATATATTCTCTTAATGTTGTGTGTGTGGGAGATAAGTGTCAGATTCTAGTTCGAAAATGAATGTTTCCTAATTGTGTCTATCTTCTCTCAGTAATACAAAACGTATAAGGAAGCCTTCTTGAGTATAGTGATATAGATGGACTCTTACTGAATACACTGCAAAGCCATCATGGGGATGTCTCTTTATTTCTAGCTAAAAATAAACCCAGGAAGTAGAATCTCTCTAAACATCTGGCCTCTGTGGAAAAAATAAATTCCAACATTATATTGACACCTAAAAGGAAGTCTTCAAACTAAGATCCCTAAGATATAATTGTTTCAAGGGTGTGTTTGTCTTGCCTTGAATTGTCTTGTGTTGTGCAATTTTAAACTGACTAGGTATCCTTGTGTGCTTTGGAAGTATGTGACATGTTTTTACTTTGTGCCGCCTGACTGTATTATTTGAAGTATCACTCCATTAAATGTTGACTATAAGCAGAGACTTGAACCCTACTCTAAGATGTTACACTTTTGAAGAGGGACAGGTTAGCTGATCCCTTTGCAACAAAGCCAGGACCATGACAGAAGACGAAAGCAAAAAATGCAAGAAATGGAAGAAAAAGCAAACCAAAAAATGATAGTTTTTTTAACCAACATTCTGAAGTAATTCCTGAGGAAACCCAGCCTCAAACTTTAAAGCACATAATTGAAATGGTCCACTGTAGTGTGACGAAGCTGAGACTGCATGTGAGAAAGGCCTCGGTCTGGTTACACAGCATGTGAGGGGCCCTTTGTGAGGGGGATGTAACCCAGTCAGGAAGCTTTACTCCCTTGAGCCTCTGGTTTGAAATAGTAAAGTGCTTCTGCACTCATCATCAGTGGTGAGTGAGCCACTTAAAACACAACTGGTTACAACTGAGACACCCATCGTGACATGCATTTGTATGAGCCGAAGAAACAGATTCCATAGATGGCGTTTATAGTGAATGAATTATTTTTATATGAAATTGATCAATATTTATTTTGGAAAGTTGCTTCTGAAAAATGTCTATTTTTTCAAAATACACTGAGCATGAGTAACTCTAAATTTAATCTTATAAAGGTCTATGTGGCTTTGTTGTAAGTAAAACATTTGTTTTAAAAAATGATCTGATGATGAAGTTGCAAGATGTTTAATTTTGTAGTGAGATCTGTAGATTGTATATCTCCTACATTTGGAAGTTGTGTGTAAGTACAATTTGAATGATAATAAATGTTTTAAACCTAAGCCTTGAGATATGGATCAACAAGTGTGTTATATAGAATTACCCTGCTTCTCTTGTAAATTCCCAAAGGTCTAAAGCTTACCATTGTAAAGTCATGTGGTCACACATTTTCATCTTTCTATCGTGCAGAATCAGTGTTAGGATTCTGAGAGGTGAGAGTGAAAGGAGAATTGTTGTGGACTTAAGTTATTTGACTATTTTATCCATAACCTTATAGTCTATGTAAATAGTTAATATAAAGTTTCTATCTGAGTCAGCCTTTGAATGTACTTAAGGATTTCTGTGCACAAGTGCCTTACTTCTGGTGGGAGTCTGGAAACTCCAAGATCTAAGAGCCTTTTCGGGGCTCCTGAGTCCCACTTACACAGATGCACACAGGGCTCTGGCAGCATTGCTGCCACCGCTGATGAAAGATGATCTGCTGTAGTCCATAAGAAAGATTACCCATCTTAGCCCGTGAGAGCTCTTTGTTTGGGATCTCACTCTTTTATTGTAATGACTCATGATCATGTTTTGTTAGGCATCTAGAAATTTGCAGTTTTGTATTTTAAACTGTGTTCTGACATTTCCTTTTTAATTTAGAAAGGTAACTTAGGAAAATTTTCTTTTCTTTTTTTTGGGGTTTTTCGAGATAGGGTTTCTCTATATTGTTTTGGAAGCTGTTCTGGAACTCTCTCTGTAGACCAGGCTGGCCCCGAGCTCACAGAGATCCACATGCCTCTGTCTTCCAAGTGCTTGGATTAAAGGCATGCACCACCACCAACTGGCCAGGAAAACTTTCAAATAGAGAACTATGATAAAGAGTAATGGCTCCCATTGACTCTCAGTCAGCAGTTACAGGTCCCCAAACCACAGCAGTTATCACTACACCATGGCAGTTGTGTCCTTTCAGGGAAGGGATCAAACCTAGTTCCTTGTTCATGCTAGGCAAGCGCTTTTCCACTGAGATCTATTCTCAGCCCCACCATGTGTCTTTAAAGTTTAATATAAGTAGGATTACAATGTACCTATACTAATATTCTAATAATTGCTTCATAATTACAATGTATCTTTTTTAAAAGAAAGTACAATGATTTAGGGATTGGACGGATGATGGCTCAGTGGCTGGGAGCACTGGTTGCTCTTGGGCAGGCCTAGACTTTGGTTCCCAGCATGCACTTCAAGTGTCTTACAACTGCCTTAGACGTAGCCTGTCAGGCTGTGACATCCTCTATTTAACTCAACATCCATGCTCACGGGCTCATACACTTCCATATACTTAACTAAAAACCAGTCTTAAAGATGAGTCTCTTAAACACCATAATGATTCTTCATAGCTCAAACTTAATACTATTTAGATGTTAATAATCTCATATGAACAACTCTGAACTGAGCATTCTCACGGACAATTACATCTTGACACAAACTTTTACAAAAATGTCTTCCCAATACTGGATAGTACATGTTAAAAACCAACTCAAATTTATTTAAGTATCTTTTTGATAATTACTTTAACTTGCATTTGATCACATTTTCATATTTAAATCATTTTTTTATCTTTACTCTCCTTCCTTTATTCATATTGACTATTAACGGTTTGTTATAACTAACTTTTATATTTGTGACCAAAGTTTTTCTTGGAAATACCATGTCTAGTACATAACTTAGTGAATTTGAATGCATTTCTTCCTGTGGTAGCACTAGGAATAAAACTGCCTAAGTCATGATCTTCTTTAACTTTACCACCTCCAGCCAACAACTGCGGATTGCATCATCACCACATTCAGAAACTGGAGGTCAGTTCCAGTTGGTTCATAGATCACATGCCATTAGTAAGAATGCTACCAGCCTTAGTTATTGCTGCCAAGCTAGTGACTGTACAACTGCTGCTTTTACTTTTAATTTGTATTTCTCAAATGTGTAGCAATTCTTCTCCTGCAATTATTACTATTATTATTATTATTATTATTATTATTATTATAGTTTTGTTTCTGGGCAATTCTTACTTCACTTTATTTCTCTCTACCTCCTTCTCTGCCTCCCTCCCTCCCTCCCTCCCTCCCTCTCTTCCTCCTCCCCCACCCACCCTCTCTGTCTCTCTCTATCTCTCTGTTTCTTTCTTTCTTCTCTCTTCCTCCTTGCCACTTACTCTGTCTCTCTCCCTTCTTCCTCCTCCCCTAGTTCCCTCCCTCCCTCCCTCCCTCCTTTCTACCTTCCCTTCTTTTATCATTGTTTTTGAGACAGGATTTAATTATATAATCCTGACTAGCCGGGAACTCAGAATGTAGACTAGGCCAAACTCCAACTCACAGATATTTTACTGCCACTGCCTCTCAAGTGCTAGGATATAAAGACTGTGCCACCACAACTGGCAGTTTCTGGGTACTTTATAAACACCAAACTCAAAGTTTTATTTTATCTTTAGTCTTTCTGTCTGGCCCTCTGAAATTCTGTCTCTTCTTGTATCTTTCTTTCCTCTGGCATAGTATCCCTTCAGTTGAGTTTTTAGTATTTTTTATAGTGCGGATCAATAATGATGAATTATTTCAGATTTTTGTCTGAGAATATCTTTATTTTGCCTTTACCATTGATTTAAAATATCTTTAGGGATCTTGAGAGATGGCTCAGTGATTTAGAGCACTGATTGCTCTTCTCGAGGACCCAGGTTCAATTCCTAGCACCCACATGGCAACTCACAACTGATGGGGGATGTCTTTCTGTGTATGTGTTTCTCTTATTGGTTGATGAAGAAAACACTGTCTGGCCAATAGAAGCAGGAAGATAGGCAGGGCAAGGAGATGAGTAGAATTCTGGAAAAGGTAGGCAGGAGAGCTGCTAGGGAACCAATGCAGAAACCAGGAGGATGGGATGAGCCAGGGCATGTAGAAATACATAGTTTGATGGTTATGGGTTAATAATTAAGACAGATAGTCAATAAGAAGCCCTAGTCATCAACCAACAGTTTAATAATTAATATGTCTCTGTGTGATTATTTTGTGCTGAAGGGTGGCTATGGGACCTGGTTGGACAAGAAAACTCCAGCAACATACAACTGTTTGGATTCCAGTTCCAGGGGACCTAAAATCCATGGTGAAACACCAATGCACATAAAATAAAAATAAATAAAATTTTAAAATCTTTAAAGAGTAACAGATGCCTGTAACGTTGTGTAAGTATAGGATACAGTGTGACAGCTCAATAGATATATCTAGCAAACATTGGTCAGACTGTGATTACTGGCAGAGCCATCACTTCAGACATTTTAAGTTTGTGTTGGGGACATTGAAATGCACTTGACTAGCTATTTTGAACAAATAATAATTGCTAACCAGCCATAATCATCATAGTATAGGTAAAACATTAATTTTTCTTCCTATCCAGTTGATAGATATCTATAAATTGATAGTGTGTGATTTGTGAGTCAGCTTAAAAAAAGAGTCAGCAGACAGGACTGAGTTTATCAGAGTACACAGGCAGGGGCAGCCTCTCTCTCACAGGAAACTGAGGGCTCTACCAGGGTAAAAGCTGGCTGTGACCTTTTATAGGAGTGTGTTGGGGGGGTGCATGGGAATGAGGGAGCTGTTTCAGCCATAGCTCATGTTCCTCTCTTGTATCTTTGCCTTCCTGAAATCACTTGCTCAGGTGAGACAGACTATCTTAGGAGACAGACAGGTTATCCTGACAGACATTCCTTTCTTCGCTGACCAATAACTGCTGACCAAGGTCACCTGAAATTTCATAGGAATCTTGTGTTATACTCAAGGCATGAAAGAGATGGGGAGCAGGAGCCTCAAAAGAGGTGAGGAACAGTGACATCAACTGTTTTTTAACTGCTTCAAGCTGAGAAGGGTCATTGCTAGAGGGAGTTAGTCCCATGCCTGTTGAAGAGGTAATCTTCTGGTCGTTTAGCAGGAGAGGAATTTGAGCAGGATCATCTGCAGTGGACCAGGAGATCCAGGAGATTGCTGCCATGCTTTCCCAGAGAGAATTTTGAAAAGCAACCAGTAGAGAGGAAAAAAAACAGATGATTTAGCTACAGAGTAAAACTGAGCTACTTCCCAGAAAGACACAGGGAAGGAGAGGAGTAAGGACATGAGAGCCAGTGTATCAGTGAGAGGAAATTGGTATAGAGTTGATGCAGGGTGACAGTGTCTAGTCCTACTGCCAGCAGAGCTGCTCCAAAGTGAGCTAGCACAAGCAACAGGGAACTGCAGAGAATCAAAGTAAGTGGGCAGGTGAAAACAGGACAAATGTAAAGAATTGTATCCGACATGGGGTGAAAGGGATGTAGTTCTCTTGTAGTCACAGCATTTAAAAGGTTTTTTTGCAGTTGTATCAGGAACAAATGGAGCTGTAGTAGGATGGCAGCCACTGGGAGAGCTGATGTGCAGCACGTTGTTAGGTATAGCTGAATAGATAAAACATTAAGACATAATGAAACCAAAAGAATGTACATAATGAGGAAAGAATTGATCAAGGACAGGAGCCAGAAATGAAGAGAACTGGAAATCTCCCCCTAGGAGGAAGCTTGTGGTTTTTTTCTGGTCCCTGGGTCTTTGGGCCTCATATCAAACCCAACATGATTTGTGGAAACAGCACCATTTGTGAATGAGGGTAAAAATCCCATCTTACACAAAATCCTGATCTAGTCTTGGAGTATTGCAGAAGCCTTATTTAAAACCAGTATGAGGCTTACCTCACAGGTATAGCATTTGCCTTGTATGCAACAGAGGTCTTTTCTTTTTGTTTTCAGCTTCTTAATTCTTTGGGGGTGTGTTTTCATTAGCAAAACTAAATGTACTAGTCAAGATTCTCTAGAAAAATAGAACTTATAGAATGAATCTCCCTCTGTCTCTTTGATACATATGTAAATATGGGGGATTTATTAGACCGACAATGGCTGCCAATAAACAGAAGATTCAAAAATCCAGTAGTTCACTGGGCGGTGGTGGTGCATGCCTTTAATCCCAGCACTCGGGAGGCAGAGGCAGGCAGATCTATGTGAGTTCAAGACCAGCCTGGTCTACAAGAGCTAGTTCCAGGACAGTTTCCAAAGCCACAGAGAAACCCTGTCTCTAAAAACCAAAAAAAAAAAAAATCCAGTAGTTCAGTCTACAATACTGGATGTCTCACATGGTCTTCATTATATTCCAGAATCCCTACAAAGTAGGTTTTAATACTAGTAATACTAGAGACAACAATCAGAGTCAATTTCTTTCTTCCATGTTGTTTATATAGGGTGCTATCAGAAGCTGTGTCCCAGATTGAAGGAGTGTCTTCACACCTCTAAGATCCAGACTAGAAGTGAATTTCCAATTAAATTTATTTCATTAAGAAAAATGTCCCTCATAGGTGTACCCAAAAATGTGAGTTTCCATTAATTCTAGATGTATTCAAATTGAAAAACAACAGTAGCCTTCATACTAAGTAGTATGACCTTAACCCGCTGGTCATCTGCCTCTCTCCTTCCACAGTGGTGATACTGCAGGAGTGAACTAGTGTCTCTTGTGTTGTGTGGGTCTGATATCTGACTCAGGGCTCTAGGATGCTAGGCAATCTCTCTAGTAACTGAGGTACATCTCAGAATTCTGTAGGGGAGGGAGAAGCTAGGGATTCTACTATGTAACTGAATCATCTTAAATCAGTATATGATGCCGGGATGTATGAATAACTTGTCTGCTTCCCTGAACCAGACTCTGATATGAAGATGCAGAGGCATTCACCCTTCAACTGACACTATTTTAAACAGGCTGATATGGTTACCTAGGTCCAATAACTTTTCCATTCTTTGCTTTTTGAGATTATAATTTAATTACAACAGTCCTTCCTTCCCTTTCCTCCTTCTAAAACCTCCCCTAAACTCCTCCGTGTTTACCAAGTTCATGGCCTCTTTTTAACTGTTACTGCTTGCCTAAATGAATATGCATATGCATATGCATTCCTAAGTATAATCGGAAAAGTCTGTCTAATGTTACCTACACTGTGGTGGTCTGAATGAAAATGGCACTCATAAACTCATTGGGAGTGGTATTATTAGATATGTGGCCTTGTTGGAGTAGGTGTGGCCTTTGGGAGGAAGCATGCCACCAGAGGTGTGGGCTTTGTGGTTTCAGAACCTCAAGCAAGGCTAGTGGCTCATTGTCTCTTCTGACTGCTTGTGGATCCTGATGTAGAACTCTCACCTACCTCTCCAGTACCATGCCTGCCTGCATGCCACCATGCTTCCTACTATGATGTTGGGCTAAACCTCTCTGAACTATAAGCCAGGCCCAGTTGAATGTTTGCCCTTAAGAGGGTTGGCATGGTCAGAATGTCTCTTCACAACACTAAAATCCTACCTAAGATATACATGTATGTTTTCACAGCTGACAGTTTAGGAGAATCTACAAACACTAGTTTGCTAAGCCACCATAATCCCTAAAAACATTTTATAAACGTTTGCCCATAAAACCACAGGTAAATGCAGTCCTCCTCTTCAAGTAAACTTCTCTTTGCAAAAGGCAGGAACCACTACAGAAAACCACAGTCAGACAAAATGTAGAGTTGAGGAATCCAGACCAATGGATGCATCCACAAAACACTAAAAACCTAAGGATCAGGTAGCATTGCTAAAGAGAGGGTGGGAAGACTACTGTAAGATCTAGGAGATCCTTTGGTTTGCTGTGAAATTGAATCACCTTGTAGTTTGTGAATCTATACTCATAAAATCTCACAAATGGGATTCCACTAATTTGACCTGAATAAGGGTAACACCAGTGAACATGGAAAACTGAAATGAGAAAAATCTCACAAGGCCTCAGCCCTACACAAAGTACTGTAGGTAATTGTTGGAAGCTAGGAAGAGAAGAGGTAGCCCTCTACAGGGAAGAGCACATCTGGTTGTCTAGTACTAAACAGCATATTTTTAAGTGTTCAACCTTTATGTCAGATATATTTGTTTTATGTGTATGTTTTGTCTGCATGTGTTTATATGCATCACATATATGACTGTTCCCAGTAGTGCAGAAGAAAGCATAGATACACCAGAAGTAGGGTTACACAGAGATGGTCCAGATTTATCAGGTTGATACTGTAAAGGCAACGAAAGTTCTCTGAAGGAGTACCAAGTGCTCTAAAATGCTAAATAAACTCTGAAGTCCCTAAGGTGCCCTATTTTGATAAGGGGTACACTCCTGAGAGCCAGGTATTTTGTAGGAAGAAAAGAAGGGATGAGTTGATGCTGATGCTAAAGCTGGGCATCATCTAGAAACTATAGCCTAAAACACAGTTTGTTGAAAGGAAGCATCAGAGCTATGAGGTTCAGGATAGAGTGCCTAGACCTGAAACTGGACCCAGAGATGATGTACCAGAAGATGAAGGAGGATCTACTACCCTGCATTAGAAACTTCATTGCTGAAGTCATTCCATATCTTAAGGCTGGCAGCAGACAGAGACTCAGAATGCTAACTGATCCCCACACTCAAAAACCTGGCTGCAGTGTCTCCTTTCTGAGGATGAAGTGACCTGAAAAGGGTTCAGACTCTGACTGCATGAATACCATGTGTATTCTATATGCTGTGACTAAGGTGTGTTGTAGGACTCCAGCTTCATAGCTAATATATGAAACATTGTAGAAGAACAAGAAGGCTTCTCAAAGTCACAATAGGTTCCAAGCATGTGGCAGACAACCCCTATGAGTACTGATGGAAGCATAAGTTCTGTGAACCTCCACATTTTTGTAGAATATGTTAGTAATCAGGATCTTGTGTTGAAATGCCCTTCTACTCATAATCACATCACTCCCAAGGGATGGTTGTGTTCAAAGTGTGATAATCAAGTGTCATTCACAGTTAGAATAGTATATGCAGTTAGCAGGCATCACAATGACATGAGAGAACAGGAAGATTTGGTTTATTAAAAAAGACCAAAGGAAATACAGTATAACAAATAGTATCTTATTGCTACTTGATAAAATGAAATAGCAGACTTGGCTACTCTCTAAGCAAATGAAGACAGAGCTTACATCAAAACAGTTAACAACCAGGTCTCAGGTCAGTCAGGTCTCTAGGTAAGGGCCTTGGTTTCAGTCATCTTGAGGTGTGTGTAGCAACTCCTATCTGAGTATCCTAGGATGTAAACTCCTATTTCTCCAAAACTATCTTCAAAGGAGATCAGGGCTACACTGCTGCGTTCAGTTTCATAAGTCGGTACACACTATCCACTAAGCAGCCATACTCTTGGACATTAAGACAGGAAGACAATGCAATAAATGACTTCAGTTAATTTTGATGGTGGCAAACCTTGAACCATAATGTCCTTGATTGTAATCATGCAACCTCAAGACACATTGATTATGATCTAAAGCAAAGATCAATGACTGAGGACACCAGGGAAGAATATCCATGTTCCTAGTGTGACCACCTGTTTGAAACTGTCACATATTGGCAAATAAGTGTTGATCCTGTTTGATAGAGGCATAATTAGAAACGCAAATTTGCCTTTCTGATTTGACAAGACAAGCATCACTGTGCTCCCATTATTCTTCAAGTCAAGCTTGTGTCAATGGTGTCCATACCCTGAAAAATATTATGTTTCCTATACATGACACAGTGTATGAAGTCATGTTTTCTGGGACTCCATGATGCAAATCCAAACATTAGACTTTCATTTCTCAGTACCCAAAAGCAATCTTTTCCTATTTATTGCCAACACTGACTAAGTTTGGCCTCCATGTCATAAACACAGCGCCTACAGCATTCAAGGCAGATGACAGTAGCAAAAGCTTATAGTCTTGGGCTGCCTTTTGACAAAAAGTATATCCAGGATCTCAGAACATACTTGGGCAAATTCCTCCACAAGAACAGAACCCAGGGGGTCATAGCACTCTAGAGGGGCGGGGTAGAACTCTGCAGTCATTTTTCTTAGATTGGCCATGCTTTGCACAAGCTTCTTCAGAACAGCAGTGGAGAGGTCGTTGTCATAAAATTCACAGTGGTGAGCTGTGAGCACTGGATCACGACAGGCAAGAGGGCACTGAGCTCATGGTCATCCATCCTGCAGTTCACTAACTCCAGGGTCTTCAAAGTCTCTGCTGTGTTCTGAAGGAGAACTCGGAGATGTGTGACACCCACCCTGGCCAACACTACACCAGTGAGGTTCAGGTGATTCAGTTGACACAGCCCCTGTCACTGTGACAAGTGTTTCAAGTCTGACTGGCAGAGATGGCAGAGACTGATTGTCAAGGACTCCAATGGGGTCTTCAGGCATCTAGAGGAAAAAAACAAAATTAGTGCATGGTGTTAGAGGACACTGAGACAGAAGGGAGGAAATACGCAAATTCAGCCTAGCCTAATGCTGAAGGTCTGCACTTGGAATACAACCTGCTGTTGCCTGCTCATATAATTGTCACAGAAGGCATATACTTAGCAGGGATGGTCTCAGAGGAAACATCATCAACTCCCCATGCTCATTCTGTCAAAGAGAAATAGAGTTTGCCACAGCATGTCATGAGCTCATTCCCAGAGGACCATCACAGAAAGATTCTGGCAGCATCTTGGCATGTGTCCTGCATAGCTCCTCCTGTGGTCCTTCCCACCAGTCACAGCCTCTATTCCTGATTTCAGTGCTCAACACTTAAAACTGAGATTCCCTCACTCCAGCATCAACCATTTTCCATATGCTAAGTCCCAAACTATGCTAACATTATCCTTCCCTCCAGGGGGACTTAGAGACTGAGAAAGGCTCCACCAGAAGAACAAGGCCCCTTTTCACAGATCTCAGTAAAGACTTCCCTAGGTTCCTATGCAGGTGTGGACTTGCTACTCTGCCTTGTTCCCTTCCCATTAGCATAGCCAGGATGTCAAGAAGAAATGTCCAGAGCACTCTCAGTGTGTCTGACCCACCCAATGGACCTGCCTTCAATTCAGCTCTCTAAGCATCTCCTAGCCCAGCCCTGACTGCTAAATGATTGGTCATTGAACCAAGTAACCTCAGTTAAGCAGGATACAAGTCCACATATATAGTGTGATGATGCCATCACTGTTAAATCCACGGTGGCAGGGACACCCTCAGAGACCACTAATGCTTGAAATAAAGGAAAAGGTTTCCTGTCACAGTAGAAACAGCTCTCTATCATTCCTTACCCAAACAGCAGCTTCATGTTCTCAGAGGAAAAGGAGATGCCATCCACAGTTAGATGCTTGAGAGAGTTGAGTTTGCAGAACTGAGAGAGAAACAGGGCAGCACACATCTCCTCTGTGTCTTCCAAATTATTGACAACCGTGTTTGAGTTCAAGAAGATGTGAGTTAGACGGCATTTGCGAATTCTTGTCATATGGCCAAGTTGAGGTGCAATGTGACCCAGGAAGGGCAGCACCTGGTTTGTGTATATCTCCAATTCCTCTATATTGTCTGGTGGGAAAATGTCCAAGACCTCCTTGACAATCTCTCCAGGAAAGTCACAAATCGTCATCTTCACACTGCACAGCTGCACACAGTCTTTCCTCTGCTGGGCCCACTGCAACTAGCGTGTTTGGTGTTCTTTCAGATGGAACCTGAGGCTAAGGTCAATGACCAGCTTCAAATCCTGCCTCAGTTCATTGCATTTTTGTGCATTAGTTTCAGTCTCCCTTGAGCAGTACCAGTCTCTGCCAGCCCATAGATCCCAGAAATCCTGTTTCATATTCCTCAAGTCAAGTACTGGAAGCCTCTAACATCTGTGAGGAAAAGGGTACAATTCATAATGTAAACCAGGCCTCCCTGTGTGACAGCCTCTGTCCAGTTTCTCTATTGTCAGCACCAACATACTTCTCTCACCTGCCAGGCAAGGACCCTTAGCCCGAACTTCATGTGGAGACCTTTCCTGCTTCCCTCCATTCAATTACTCTAGACTTGTGTCTCTTCAACATAAAGTGTAGGAAAGCTGGTCCTTGGTGGCTCATGCCATTAAACCTAGCACTAGGGAGTAAGAGGCAGGCTGATCTCTGTGAGATTGAGACCAGCCTGGTATACAAGAGCTAGTTCCAGGACAGCCTTCAAATCCACAGAGAAACACTGTCTCAAAAAACAAACCATAAAAAGATAGAAAAGAAAAGAAAATGAACCCCCTCAAAAAAACAAAAATACCCACAAAATTTGTAGTGTCTGTAGGAGAGCCAGCAAAAGCTCATTCCAGTGTAGCTTCATCTACTCTGAGCTCTCCTCCACTCATATCATTGCATGAACTCTCAACATGAGCAGAGTTCCACAGACCTACAAGTGGATGTCACCAGAATCCTCTGTCCACTATGACCATATTCTTCCTGCCCTTATATTTATCTTACCTATTACTCAGCAACTCCGATTTTATATACATTGACCTTGCTTACCTGGGACGAACCTTCTGTGTCTGCAGAATATCTACACCATCCAGAACAGCTTGCAACATCTCCACATCTGGTGTCTTCATCAGGGCCCCCACAGGAAGATAGGAAAATGGCCAGGCAGCCAGAACTGTCTTCAATAACTCCATGTTTCTACCAGTGAAGGCTTCCTTGAAAAGTGGTGGGAAGAGATTAATGGGCAGGTACTCCAGAGCAGAGATGGTTGAGGCCTCGTTCCACAGCAGGCTCTGCACTGCCAGCTCTTGCAGTGTGGGTGGGTTGTAGATGCTCATTCTGATAAATCTTCAGTTAGAAGGAACCTGGTGAAGCATTAGGGAGACATTATTTTCTACTTTTATTTTGGGAATAAGCACTTCTCATAATTTGAAGGAAGCAGAGGGTCAGAGTCCTAGGTCTGGCAATAAGGGAGAATTCCGTGTGCCTCATTATCTACCATCTCTTGGTGTTAAAGCCAAACTTCCATCAATCTCAGCATGTGGAGTGTCTTGATTTTTTTTTTTTGGTTTTTCGAGTCAGGGTTTCTCTGTTTTGTTTTGGAGGCTGTTCTGGAAATTGCTGTGTAGACCAGGGTGTCTTCAAACATACAGAGATCCTCCTGCAACTGCCTCCTGAGTTCTGGGATTAAAGGTGTGTGCCACCAACTGGGCCTTGTGGAGTCTCTTAAAGCCCCTACACAGACACAAATCCATCATTTTCCCAACAGGTATTTACCCTGCACTATTTGGAAGTATTCAGGAGCATACATACAGACCAGACCCTTGTGTCAGGAAAAGACACTGACCATCTTTCCAGGTGCTTAAGAAAATACATTGCTGATATCACACACCCAACCCACCCTTATTGTACTTTCACCAAACAGATACCTCTTAGGAAGGGGTGAGGGGAACTCCTGAAATGCCTGTTGGTATATGCTACTTCTAAATCAAGAATCTTAGATGAGAAGCCAAGTGTAGAGGCTACAAGGACAAAGATTTTCCTATGATGCATTGAGGTCTAGAGGAAGAAAGGAGGTGAGTAAGTAAAGAAAATTTACAAATGTTTTAAAGTTTGTTTTACACTTTAAATGGGTATTAAATTATAAGAGGATATTAACTCCAATTGCATAAAGAGTCCAGAAAACTGTACAAACTCAATGACTCTAGAGTTCAAGATTATCCTTGCCTATTCTGACCCTGTCTACAAAATCACAAATGAACCAAAGAAACTAATATGCAAATTCCTATTAATGTTCATTTTGCATTAAAACAAAACTACACCAGATGTAAAAATATTAAAATGTGTCCTTTGAATTTTAAAGCCATCATCTAAAAATGTAGCCTAGTTTGTAAATGTCTAGACCATTATGTCCTAAGACTTCCAATGGAGGTGAGTGACTTACCTGATATGGACACGGGTTTAGTGCTCCTATTGCCAGCTAGGCCAAGCAGAGACTCCAGGCTCAGGACTTCTCAGCACAGTCAATCAGTGACTCCAGTCTCCTTGACTCTGAGATTCTACCAGGTCCCATCTTACCATTTTATAAAGCTTCCTACTGGCTCCTCCCCAGGAAGCCCCACCCCTCTACAAAAAATCCTACATCTCCACTAACTTAATCCAGTTAATGATTGATTTATTTTTTTCTACAGCAGTCTGAGTGAATCTGACCAATCCTGTGAAAACAAAAACACTAAATTCAAAAGTCAATGTTCCATCTGTGTATAGATTGACTTATTTTTATGTCAATTTTCATGCACAAGTTTATATAAATACATAACATATATATATATTATTTTGTGTGTGATTTTAGTGCCTATGTGTGTTTTATTGTGTGTGGGTATTTGAGTAAGTAGTGACTTTTATGGTAGCCAAAGGCTAGAAAATTAGCTTTTGTCTCAAAACAACATCAACAACAACAAAACAAACACTAAACAAAACACACCAAAGGAATATGTTGAAGATGAGAAAGAGATGAGATGGGCGTAGGGAACCGGGAGTCCTCCATAGCAAGTACTTTAGAATCATCAAGAGTAAGATGGACACTTTATCTCAAACTGAAAATCAACAGCAAACAGCATGATGGGATGGAAATCAAACAAATACTAATTTTTATTAGTACCCCTGTGTCATCCTGCATGGCAAGCGTACTCTTCTTTGCCTTGGCATTACAGAAGCTGAGGCACGAGGATTTCTGTGAGTTTCAGGCCAACCTGTCCACACAGTGAGAAAATATCAAACAACAGCATCAAATTCCAGACAGAAAACAGGGGTGCTTTGCTTGAAGAAATCAGTATAAACCAAATACCTCAAATGGTCTTTTTTCTTTTATTCTGAAATGCACTTTTAGAACAAATCCCTTACCCAGCAATCCCAAAAGGCTCCATGGGTAAGGTACTTGCTCCGATGTAGACTCAAGTTTGATGTTGGAACCCAGGAGAATAGACTCCTGAAGGTTTCCTCTGAACTCCTCATTGACAACATGGCAAATGCCCCCCACCTATAATTAACTAAGAAACATTATGTGCTGATATATTATTAATGATTTAATAAAGATTGCCTGAAGAATCAAAATTTAAAGCCTGCCAAACTAGTTAGCCATAGAAGCAGGGTAGAGTTGGCACACACCTTTAATCTGTGGACTCAGGCTACAAAGGTTCACTGTGAGTCAGAAGCCACCCATGGCTTGAATCAGTCTGAAAGAAACAGCTCATGCAAAGGTGATCTCAGTACTGGGGATCATGCTCCTTTAATCACAGCACTAAGTAGACACCAAAAGCAAAGAGTGTCAGGTGTAGATTTAGTGTCAAGCCAGTTTGATGAGAGACAGCAGTCTGAGGTGCGGAGTAGACATCCTGGAGACAGGATCAGCCTTCAGCCTGAGGTAGAAAAAGAGCTAGTGGCTTGGCTACTATACTTCTCTGATCTTTAGTTTGCATCTAGAAACCCAGTATCTGTCCCTGGGTCTTTTATTAATTTGGGTTACACTTTTAAATTTCCTTTCCCGACAGCAGGGAACCACTGTGCTTAGACTGGTGTCTATGACATCTGCTGAGCAGGTGTGAAGGACTGCCACCTCTGCAGTCAGTGAGAGAGGGATGCAGTATCAGGAGTTTCATGTCACCCTTGCCTATGAGTAGCTTCTATCCCAGTGGGAAAAGCACCATGGCCTCTAGCAATGAAAGGAAGGCAGGAACAGAGGGAAGGAAGGACCAATTGTTACATCAACATTCCTTGAGAAAAACTCAGGAAAAATGATTCACTTGGAAATCAAATGAAGCGGAGAAAGTTGGTACAAATATTTAATCCCAGCCTTTATCTCACCACTGGAGAGGCAGAGGCAGGCAAATCTCCGAGTTCAATGTCAGCCTCATCTACACAGTGAGTTCCAGGAGAGACAAAGTTACATCTCAAAACACCAAAAAAGAAAAAAAGCCAGCCACTCAGGAAGTGAAAATCCCTTTAACCTTTCTCTCAGGACCGTCTACCCAAAGACCACCAGGGAACCAAAGTTCGCTGCAAAATGTAAGAGGATGTTTATTAAGCCAGTGCACCGGGGTTCAGCAGCCTTGGGAAGTATTGAATTCTAAGCAGAATTTACAGAAATTTTAAAACCTAGAAACCGCAAACAGGGTGGTGAGGGTACAAGGGGTGTTTGGTAATCGGTGTCAAACCTTCATGCCAACACGCACACTTGTGGCTAAGGGGCTGGTTATCTGTCTTAGACAACGTCTGTGCCCTGCCTGAACTTTGTGACCAGCCTGGAACCTTGAGGTCTGTGGAAAGTTCCCAAATCCTTGAGGACTGAGGCCTGGCAAATATTATCAAGTCCTTCAGGACCACCATGTTAAGATGTTTAAGTGTAGTTGCTCATGTCCAAGGACAGGACAGCTTACAAATTTTTCAACTGTTGGTGCAGGGGTTCTTCAGAAGGAAGGAAGAAAATAGGGAAGGGAAAGAGAAAGAGAGAGAGAGAGAGAGAGAGAGAGAGAGAGAGAGAGAGAGAGAGAGAGAGAGAGAGAGAGAGAGAGAGAGAGAGAGAGAGAGAGACTGGTATTGTTTTCAAACCAGATTCTCCCTTCTCCAATTATTCTCTTCCCCTCCTATTCTTATGTAATTTCATGACCCATTCCTAAGTAACTACTCTCTATCTCTCTGTGTCTCTCTCTCTGTTTCTCACTCTCTGTGTCTCTCTCTGTTTCTCTCTGTGTGTGTGTCTCTGTCTCTGTCTCTCTCTCTCTGTTTCTATCTGTCTCCCTCTCTCTCACACACACACAACCTCAAGTCCACACACAAACACACACACACACACCTCTCTAAGTACATCCTGCCAAGCTGTTTTAGTGGTGCTTATACACACCAATTTAGGGAAGATCCACGAATGGATAAGCAATCAAGGAGCTGGTCCCATATGACTGATTCTCCCTCTATTAGCATCTCTTTTATTTTATTTTTACATTTAAATTAGAAACAAGCTTGCTTCACATATCAATCCGAGTTGCCTCTCTCTTTCCCGCCCCTCCTCCCATGCCCTCCCACCAACCTCCCACTCCCCTCCCCCAATCCCCACTCTTTTCCCCAGGGAGGTTAGGCCCACCATGAGGATTGTCCATAGTCTGTCATTTCATCTAGGGAGGATCCTACAGCCTCCCTCAGGAGTCCAGACTGAGAGTGCATTCGTCATTGTGGGATGAGCAGCCAAATTCCATTTGTAAGCCAGGGATAAAAACTGATCTACTAACCAAGGCCCCATAGATTGCCTAGGCCTCCTCACTGAAACCCACATTCATGGGGTCTGCTTCAGGCTCATGCTGGATTCCCAGCCATCAGTCTTGTGTTCAAGAGCTCCCCCTTGTTCAGGACATCTATATTTGTGGCTTAAACAAGCCCAGGTTTGACCCCTATGCTCATCAGTCCTCCCTCTCTGTCTCTCGGTTACTTAAATTCAGCTCAGTGTTTAGCTGTCCCTGGTTGTCAGCTTCCCTCAGTCACTGGTTGAAGATTCTGTTTCCCAGACTCTCTGGCAGTGGGAGTGTAGGCTGGCACTCCTCTGGTCAGTGTCTGAAATCCATATAGGAGTGAGTACATACCATGTTTTTCTTTTTGTGACTGGGTTACCTCACTCAGGATGGATTCTTCTAGCACCATCCATTTGCCTGCAAATTTTAAGATTCCACTGTTTTTTTCCTGCTGAATAGTACTCCAAGAGCAATTTTTTTTGGAGACAGGATATCTCTGTAGTCCTGGCTGTCCAGAATACACTCTATAGAAGATGTTGGGCTTGAAATAACAGATACCCATCTGCCTCTGCCGCCCTAGTGCTGGGATTAAAAGAGTTTACCATCATCACCCTGCCTTGTGTAATCTTTCTATTTTTGTTGTACCCTTCCCCCATGCGGGTCTGCTGACCAGCTTGTGACCAGGAGCTTCTAGCAAAAGACATTTTGTCCCTCCTTCCAGTTAAGCCTAAATGTTAATTCCTGTTATGCTCCCATCCTTTACCAGAGAGCCCTGGAAACTTGAGCTCTTTGCCTTGGCAGTTTTCTACCATGCCTGCTACTGATATATAATGCTCTGATCTTGTAACAATAAATGCCATTCTCCTTTGAAGTTTGAGCCTCTGTATTTGTCTTCATTTTAATCCTCAGCCCTTCAACCAGATCATTGAGAAGTCTTTTAGCCCTGTAACCACACCATTTGCTAAATTTCTTGATTTAACAGAAGAATAGAAACTATGATCATGTTGCTGATGTTCTGATACCTCTAGTATCCAGGCGCCAATATAGAAGAACACTGGTTGAGATGGAGCCTAAGAATGCCAAGCGAGCCTCAATCACAAAGAACCTGGCTGCAGTTTCTTCTTCTTTCTGTGGATGAATTGACTTGAAAAGGGTTCAGACCCTCACTATATGAATACCTGATGTGTTCTATTTGCTGTGACTAAGGTGTGTTGTGGGACTCCAGCTTCATAGTTAAAATATGAAACATTTAAAAGAGCAAGAAGATTCCTCATAGTCACTTTAGGCTCCTAGCCTGTGACTGACCACCCTTGTGAGCACAAATGGAACAATAAATTCTTTGTACCTCCACACTTTTCTAGGTGTTAGGAATCAGGGTCTTGTGTTGAAATGCCATCTTCTGGTAGTCACATCACGCCCCAAGGATTGTTCTGTGCAAAGTGTGATAAGCCAGTGTCCTTCACAGTTGGTACACTGTATGACATTAGCAGGCATCACAATGACATGTGGGAAAAGGGGGATTTGGTTTATTAATGAAGACCAATGGAAATACAGAGGAATAAAATTTATCTTAATGCTCTCTGATACAATGAAATAGCTGTCTTGGATACTCTCTTAGCAAATAAGTCAGAACTTACAACCAAACAGTTAACAACCGGGTCTCAGGTCAGTCAGGTTTCTAGGCAAGGCTAATGTTCAAGGGGTGCCCAGCACCTCCTATCTGAGTATCCTGGGATGCAATCTTCTGTGTTTCTCCAAAATCATCTTCAACGGAGACCAGGGCTACACTTCTGTGTTCAGTTTCATAAGTCTATACAAACAATCCACTAAATAGCCATAGGGTGGGAAGTTAAGAGGGGAAAGACAATACCATAAATGACTGCAGTTCATATTGTTGGTGGCAAGCCATGGACGATAAGTCTTTGTGCATACTTCATGTGGTCACAGAACACCTTGCCTATGACCTAATGCTGAGATTAATAACTCAGGACACAAGGGAAGAACATCCAGATTCCTAGTCTGATCATATGTTTAAAACTGTCACATGTGGGCAAGTCAGTGGTGATCCTGTTTTGAGAGAGGCAGAGGTAGAAATGCAAAATTGCCTTTCTGATTGGACAAGACCAGTATCACTGTGCTCCCATTATCCTTGGGTCTATGGTGTGTATACCCTGAACAATATTTTGTTTCCAATACATGACACAGTGTATGAAGTCATGTTTTCTGGGACTCCATGATGCAAATCCAAACATTAGACTTTCATTTCTCAGTATCCAGAAGCAATCTTTTCCTATTTATTGCCAACACTGACAAAGTTTGGCCTCCATGTCATAAACACAGCGCCTACAGCATTCAAGGCAGATGACTGTAGCAAAAGCTATAGTCTTGGGCTACCTTTTGACCAAAAGTATATCCAGGAGCTCAGAACATACTTGAGCAAATTTCTCCACAAGGACAGAACCCAGGGGGTCATAGCACTCTAGAGGGGTGGGGTAGAACTCTACAGTTATTTTTCTTAGATTTGCCACACTCTGTAGAAACTTCTTCAGTGCAGCAGTGGTGAAGTCATTGTCATAGAAATTCACTGTTGTGAGCTGTGTGCACTGACTAAGAGCAGGCAAGAGGGCATTGAGCTCATAGTCCTCCATCCTGCAGTTCACTAACTCCAGGGTCTTCAAAGTCTCTGCTGTATTCTCAAGGAGAACTCGGAGATGTTTGATACCCAACATGGACAATACTAAACCACTGAGATTCAGGTGTTTCAGTTGACAGAGCCCCTGACACTGTGACAAGTATTTAAAGCCTGACTGGGAGAGATGGCAGACAGTGATTGTCAAGGTCTCCAAAGAGCTCTTCATGCATCTAGGGAAATAAAAAGAAATTAGTGCATGTTTTTTTGAGGGCACTAAAAAGTTTGACACTGAGACAGAATTGACCACATATGGAAAGTCAATTTAGCCTCATCCTGGAGGTCAGCACTTGCGATACAACCTTCTGTTGCCTGCTCATATAATTGACTCCTGAGGTATATTTGTAAGCTTGGATAGTCTCACACAACACATTTCCAGCTGCCCATCCTCATTCTGTCAAATAGAACTAGAGTTTGTCACAGCAGGTCAGGAGCTCATACCCAGAGGATCATCACAGAAAGATTCTGGCAGCATCTTGGCATGTGTCCTGCATAGCTACTCTTGTGTTTCTACCCACCAGTCACAGCCTCTATTCCTGATTTCAGTGCTCAACACTTGAAACTGTGAGTCCCTCGCCCCAGCATCAATCATCTTCTATCTACTAAGTCCCAACCTATGCTCATATTATCCTTCCCTCCAGGGGGACTTAGAGCCTGAGACAGGCTCCACCAGAAGAACAAGCTGACCCCTATTCACAGATCAAAGTACAAAGTTCCTTAGCTTCTTATTCAGATGTGGGTACACCCCAGCTCAGGACTTGCTACTCTGCCCTGTTCCCTTCCCATTAGCATAGCCAGGATCTCAAGAACGAAATTCCAGAGCACACTCAGTGTGTCCGACCACCCAATTGACGTGCCGTCAATTCAGCTCTCTAAACATCTCCTACCCCAGCTCTGACTAATAAATGAATTGTCATTGTACTAAGTGACCTCTGTTAAGAAAGATATTAGTCCATATATAGATGTAGATACTGTGTTTAGTTCATCACTGTTAAATCCACAGTGGCAGGGACACCCACTGGGCCCTGTAATGATAGAAATAAAGGAAAATATTTCCTGTCACAGTAGAAACAGCTCTCCAACATTCCTTACCCGAACAACAGCTGCATGAGTCCAGGGGGAAAGTAGATGCCATCCAAGAATAGATGTTTGAGAGAGTTGAGTTTGCAGAACTGAGAGAGAAACTGGGCAGCACACATCTCCTCTGTTTCTGCCAAGCTATTTACAACCGTGTTTGAGTTCAAGAAGATGTGAGTTAGACGGCATTTCCGAAGTCCTGTCATAAGGCCTAGGTGAGGTGCAATGTGACCCAGGAAGGGCAGAACCTGGTTTGTGGATAGCTCCAATTCCTGGATATTGTCTGGCGGGAAAATGTCCAAAACCTCCTTGAGAATCTCTCCAGGAAAGTCACAAATCGTCATCTTCACACAGCACAGCTGCACACAGTGTTTCCTCTGCTGAGCCCACTGCAACAAGCATGTTTGGTCTTCTTTAAGGTGGAACCTGAGGCTAAGGTCAGTGACCACATTCAAATCCCACCTCAGCTTGTTGCATACTCCTGTATTACTTTCTGTCTCTGTTGAGCAGTACCAGTCTCTGCCAGGCCATACATCCCAGAAATCCTGGTTCACATTCCTCAAGTCAAGTACTTGAAGCCTCCAACATCTGTGATGAAAAAGGTACAATTTCATAATGTAAACTAGGACCCCTGTGAGACAGCCTCTGTCCAACTACTATATTGCCAGATCCAATATAACCCTCTCACCTGTCAGGCAAGGACTCTTTGCCTGAATTTCATCTGGAGACCTTTCCTGCTTACCTCCATTCAATTACTCTAGACTTGTGTCTCTTCAGCAATGAGTGCATAAAGGAGAACCAGGGAAAGCTCATCCCACTGTGGCACCATCCACTGTGACCTCTCCTCCACTCCTGTCATTGCATGAACTCTCTACATGAATAGAGCTCCCCAGACCTACAAGTAGATGGCTCCAGAAACTTCTGTCCACTTTGAGCACATTCTCCCTGCCCTTACATGTATCTTACCTATAGCTCAACAACTCCTCTTTCATCAATTTGGGTCTTGGTTACCTTGGATGAAGCTTCTGTGTCTGCAGAATATCTACACCATCCAGAACAGCTTGCAACAACTCCACATCTGGTGTCTTCATCAGGGCCCCCACAGGAAGGTAGCAAAATGGCCAGGCAGCCACCATTTCCTTCAATAGCTCCATGTGCCTACCAGTGTAGCCCTCCTTGAATACTGGTAGGAAGAGATTAATGGGCAGGTACTCCAGAGTAGAGATGGTTGAGGCCTCATTCCTCAGCAGGCTCTGCACTGCCAGCTCTTGGAGTGTGGTTGGGTTGTAGATGCTCATTCTGATAGATCTTGAGTCAGAAAGAACCTTGTAACTCAATGAGAGACATTGTTTTCTACTCATGTTTTGGGAATTCCCACTTCTCACACATTGCAGGAACTAGAGGCTCAGAGTCTTTCGTCTGTGAATAATGGAGAACTCAGTCTGCCTTATTATATACCATCTGGTGGTGTGAAGTCCAAACTTCCAACACTCTCCTCATGTAGAGTCTCTAAAAGCCCCCACACAGACACAAATTTATCATTATCCCCCCAGGTACCTCTCCCACTAGGTACCTACCTCTTCTCTTCTATTTGGAAATATCCAGGAGCATACAGACTGACCAGACCAATGTTATAGGAAAAGACACTGTCCATCTTTCCAGGTGATCAAGAAAATACATAGCTGATATCACACACCCAACCCACCCATATTATGCTTTCACTAAACTGATCACTCTTGAAAAGGAGTGAGGAGAATTTGTGAAATGCCTGTTAGAACATGTACTGATAAAGGCTTTAGAAACAGATGTGGAGATGCTGGGCTTATACTAATTCAGGAAATGAGGTAAAAGATCTTTAAATTAGTTGGGCATTGGTTGCCCACCCCTTTAATCCCAGCACTCATGAGGCACAGGCAAGCAGATCTCTGTGAATTTGAGGCCAGCCTGGGCCACAGAGCAAGTTCCAGGACAACCTCCAAAACAATACAGAGAAACCCTGTCTCGACAAACCAAAAAAAAAAAAAGACTCTTTAAATTCACAAATTCACAGTTATCTAACTGCAAAATCAAACCATGTCTGAAATGCAAGAATTTGTCTTACATTTCAAACACTACAGGAAAGCCATGCTATTGAATGACAGCACTTCTATATTGAGAATCTTAGATGAGAAACCAAGTAAATAGAATCTATATAGACAAAGATTTTCCTGTGATGCATTGGGGTCTAGAGGAAGAAAGGGAATGACACAAACAAGTCTACCGATATTTTTAAAATTATTTTCATTTTAAATAGCTTGTTTTACATGTCAATCCCAGTTCCCTCTCCCTCCCCTCCTCCCATACCCCCCATCCCCCCCAGCCTCCCACCCTATTGCCAATTCCTTCCACATAGGGCATACCTAGAGTCTGTCATTTCACTCCAGGTAGGGTCCAGGCACTCCCCTAAGAGTCCAGGCTGAGAGAGCATCCCTCTTTGTGTTATGCACACACAATGTCTGTTTGTATTCCAGGGATAAATACTAATCCACTGCTCAGGGCCCCATAGGTTGCCCAGGCCTCCTCACTGACTCTCACATTCAGTGGGTCTGGATCACTCCCATTCTGGCCTCCCAGCTGTCTGTCTGGGGTCCAAGAGCTCGCCCCTGTTCAGATCAGCTGTCTCTGCTGGTTTTGTCAGCCCATTCTTTGCCAATGTCTACCAGTATTTTTAAGTTTTGTTTTCACTTACATGTGGAATATATTACAAGAGGATACATACTAACTCCAATTTGATAATGAGCCTAGAAATCTGGACAAAGCCAGTGAATCAATCTAGGGTACAAGAACAATCTTTTCTATTTTGACCCTGTCTCTAAAAACTCAAATGAGCCTAAGACACTAACATGTAAATTCCTGTGTAATGATCATTTATCATTAAAACCAAAGTACACTAATGTAAACATATTAAATTGTGTCCTTTGAATTTCAAAGCCATTATTTGGAAATCACTCAGATGGTGATAAGGCTAGACCATCAATACTAGGTCTTCTGATGAGTGTGGGTGACTTACCTGATATGGACACAGAGTATGGACCTCCTATTGCAAGCAGTGTCAAACAAAGGCTTTAGGCTCAGGACTCCTCAGCACAGCCAATCAGTGACTCCAGGCTTCAGGACTCTGAGATTCTACCAGGTCCCCTCTTCCCATTTTATATACCTCCCAACTCACTCCTCCCATGAAGCCCCACCCCTCTACAAAAACGCCTACCAGATTGGTCCACTTAATCTTGTTAAGGATTTATTATCTTTTACAGCAGATGGATTGAATCTGACCTATCCTGTGAAAACAAAAACATTAAATCCAAAAGTCAATATTCAAACTGTGGATAGAATTACTTATTTTATGTCGATTTTCATGCACATGTAGATATATATGTATACATATATAAACTAATATACATATATATGCATACATATATATGTGTGTGTGTGCGTGAGAGTGATTTCAGTGCCTATGTGTGTATTATAGTATGTCAGGGTATTTGAACATGTAGGGAGTTTCATGGTAACAAAAGACTACAATATTAGCTTTTGTCTCAAAACAACAAAATAAAAACCAAACACAAAACTGAAACACACCCCATGAATATGTTGCAGATGAGAAAGAGTGATATATGTGTTGGAAACTGAAGTCCTCCCTGTCAAGAAGCTTAGTTGGGATGATGACTTTATCAAGGACTTTAAATCATCAAGAGTAAAATGGACACTTTATCTCAAAGTGAAAATCAACAGCAAAGCATGAAGGGATGGAGATAAAACAAACACTAATCTTTAATTCCCTTGTATTATCCTGGATGGGGTACATACTCTGCATCTTGGCACTCTAGAAGTTGAGGCAGGAGGATTTCTGTGAGTTTCAGGCCAACCTGATCCCCACAGTGAGTAACTGACAAATAACAACATCAAATTCGAAACAGAAAACAGTCATGGTTTTCTTGAAGAAAACAGTAGAAACCAAGTGCCTCAAATGGTCTTTTAGTACAAATCCCTTACCCAGCAACCCCTTATGGGCACTTTCTCCTAGCGTGAAGACCTGAATTTGATGTGTGGAATCCAGTAGTACAGACTCCTGATTGTTTCCTCTGAACTCCACACATGGGCACCATGGCAAATGCCTCCACACCTATAATTAATTTATTAATGATTTAATGAAGATTGCCTGAAGAATCAAAATTCAAAGCCAGCCATACTAGATAGCTGTAGAATCTGGGCAGAGTTGCCACACACCTTTAATCCCTGAACTCCGGAGACAAAGACAATTGCGTCTCTGTGAGTGACAGGCGACGCAGGACTACACAAATTTGAGTTAATCTCAAAGAGAAACAGCTCACATAACATGACCTCAGCACTTGGAATCACAGGCCTTTAATCCCAGTCATAGACAGTTACCAAAAGTAAAGAGTCTCAGGTGGAGACTTAGTCTCAATCCATTTGGATGAGAGGCAGCAGTCTGAGGCTTGGAGGAGAGATCCTGGAGACAGGATCAGCCTTCAGCCTGAGATAGAAGTAAGACCTAGTGGCTTGGCTTCTTTGCTTCTCTGGCCATCCACTTGAAGCTTGACTCCAATATCTGTGTCTGGATCTTTTTTGTTTGTATGTTTGTTTTTCAAGACTGGGTTTCACTGTATTATTTGTAGGCTGTACTGGAACTTGCTCTGTAGACCAGGCTGGCCTCGAACTCTCAGAGATCTACCTGGCTCTGCCTTGTGAGTGCTGGGATTAAAGGTGTGTGCCACCAATACCCAGCTGTCTCTGGATCTTATATTTATTCTTGTTACATTGAATTTCCTTTCCCAACAGGAGGGAAGCTCTAGGGTGGGACTGGTCTCTAAGACATCTGCTGGGCACATGTGCATGACTGTCACCTCCACAGTCATGGGGAGAGGGCTGTAGTATCAGAGTTTGATGTCACTCCTGATATAAGTAGGCTCCAGGAGATAAGAAGGGTTTTGGTCTTTTTTGATGAGGGTCAATGTTGCGTCGCCAGCCCCCATACCCATCACATAGCTATCGGATGATCCTGTATTGGTGGAACAGTGGCCCTTACCAGCAGAGAAATTAAGGGCGGCACACCAGCTATTTCAAGAACAATTGGAGGCAGGTCATTTGGTTCCTTCCACAACCCCTTGGAATACCCTGATATTTGTAATTAAAAAATCTTCAGGGAAATGGAGGTTACTACAAGACTTGAGGGCTGTGAATGGGACCATGCAGCCTATGGGGGCTCTCCAGCCTGGTTTGCCCATGCCTGTGGCCATTCATAGAGACTGGCATTTGATTGACATTGATTTGAAGGATTGCTTCTTTTCTATTCCCTTGCATTCTCAAGATAGTCCTTGGTTTGCGTTTAGCCTTCCTGCGATTAATTTTAGGGAGCCTGCCCTTTGCTTCTAATGGGTGGTGCTCCCCCAAGGGATGGCTAATAGTCCAACTATATGCCAGATTTATGTAGCTGCCTGTTTAGATCCCCTCAGACGTAAGTTCCCTGATCTTTACATTATCCACTACATGGATGATATTCTTTTGGCCACGGCCGAGGAAAGACAATGTTACATAGCCTTTGCAGAGCTACAGGAGTTTCTGGAGGCCCGCAGATTTATTTTGGCTCCTGAAAAGACCTAAAAGAGACCCCCTTATACTTATTTGGGTCATCAAATTCAACAAAATGGCCTCCGGCCACAAAGACTCCAGATCGATTGTTCAAATTTAAAAATGCTTCATGATTGGCAGAGATTTTTGGGAGAGGTGCAGTGGTTTTGCCCTTCTCTTTCTATTAAAACAGGGGCTCTTAAATCCCATTATGATATTCTTCCTGGGGATCCTGCTCCAACTTCTCCTAGACAGATTACCCCAGAGGCCACGGAAGCCCTACAATTGTTAAAAAGTATAGAGCAAGCCCACTTTCGGTGTATAGATTATGGGCAGCCCCTTGTTCTGGTTGTACTTTCATCTAGCTTTTTGCCCACTGCCGTGTTTTGGCAGACTTGTCCTATTTATTGGATACATTTGTCAACCTCCCCTAAGAAGGTAGTGACCCCTTACTATGATCTGATTTTACAAATGTTGTGGAAGGTGCACAAGTTTAGCATTCAAACCTTTGGAATGAGTCCTGATAATATTATCCTTCCTTATGGTAAGGAGGAGGTAAAACATCTACAGATCTTCCATGATGGGTGGACCCTGTTTATTACATCTACAGGTGCCCAGTTTGACAACCATTATCCCAATAGTCCCTTGATGCCTTTTTTTTTAACAACACCCTGTGATTTTTCCCAAGATTTTAAAGGAGAACCCTCTAGTTGGAGCTCGCTCAGTCTTTACAGACGGCTCCTCCAAGGGTTTCGAGGTGGTGGTTTCTTCTCAGGTGCAGAAGAGGGTACCCATAGGGCAGATGTCAGCACAAGCCGCCGAGTTGTTTGCTTGCTTGATGGCTTTCCAAATGTTTGAGGGAGAGCCCTTTAATTTATATACTGATAGTGTTTATGTTGCCAACATTGTTAGACCTTTAGAAACTTCTCCATATGTTCTTCCAACCTCCCAGGTTCATTCTTTATTAGTTCAGCTCCAACATCTTATTTGGCAGCGCATCTACCCTGCTTATGTGGGATTTATTCGTGCACATACTAACCTTCCAGGACCCCTTGCCCAGTGCAATCAAATTGCTGACTCCTTGACCCGCCCTAGGGTCTTATTTATTCAGGAGCAGCTTGCCCACCAGCTCCATGAATGGTATCATTTAAATGCCCGCTCCATTAAATTTCACACTGGGTGCCCCTTATCCATAGCTACACAGATTACCTCTCAGTGCCCTGATTGTGCCCCGATATTAATTCTCACAGTGAGGGGGTAAATCCCCAGGGCCTCAGGGCCAACCATCTCTGGCAAATGGATGTCACTCACCTACCACAGGCAGGAAAATTAAAATTCATGCATGTCTCAGTGGATATGTATTCTAAACTGATTTTTGCCTCCCTCCACTCAGGAGAGAAGATTAAAGATGTTATTTCTCATTTCCTGCAGGCCTTTGCCTACATGGGTGTTCCTGATGCCCTAAAAACAGACAATGGCTCTGCCTATGCCAGCAATCGCTTTGCTGCCTTTTGCAGGGAACATCACATTGTCCATTCTTTTGGTATTCCTCACAACCCCACCGGACAGGCCATTGTGGAGCGCACCCATGCCACTCTCAAACAGTATTTTAAGAAAATAAAAAAGGGGGAGTATGTTACCTCCCCCAATATTCAGTTATCCACCATATTTTACATTTTAAAGTTTTTTGACCATAGACCGTAATAATTTGTCTGCTATGGAGAGACAATGGAACAAACCCTCCCAGTCTTTGGGATGGGTCAGATGGAAGGATTTGATTACAGGAAAATGGCAGCCACCCACTCCCCTACTAGCTAGGGTCCGAGGGGCACCCAGTCTCGAAAAAAAATGGGTGAATCAAAAACAAAAACATTGGTAACAGTAAATGAGGTACTGGTATTAAGTAATGAAAAAGAAAAAGACAAAGGTATATGGAACGGAAAAATTTGTTTGCATTTAAGTTCTATTTTGTGAATCATCTCTAAAAACTTTTGGCCAAAAGCCTGGCCTCTCCACCTTGCATCTACGGAGTTACCAGGGGTAGATACAGCTGTACCCCATGACTGTAGCTCAAATGGTGGAATGATGAAGAGCATACAGGACTTTTTACCCTTTTTAGTTCAAGGATTGGCTGGAGTTGTTCTTTTACATACATTTCAATTAAGGAAGCTTCATTTCAACAGACTAATTATGACCTATGGAAAAAGGATGACTGAAAGATTCATGTATGTTCTGAATGTATGGTGTGGCCACACCGGTATGTATTAAATGTGATTGTGAATGTGTGAGTGTGAACTGCTTATATGATTAAAAGGATACTTAAATCCCCTCAAAAATAGTTAAAAAGCTGCCTAGATTGCTTTATATAGAGCCAAAAGGAACATCCAGCCAGTCTGTTAATGTTTTAACAGAAAAATTTAAGATACAAATGAGGCCTTGTCAGCTAGTGAGTGCTCTACAGGTTAGATTGTGAAAGACTGCTCACAGATTTCAAATAATTTTCAAAAGTTATTTGGACACAGTATAGTTTACAATCATTGAGTGATTTTCAGAAGTTTTTGGGAAATATTTAGTGGATATGTCCTTTTTAATGGACATCTACAAATAATCTATGTAGTGATCCCAATTTACCTAGATAGTTAACCAATGAGGGTAGACACATCCTTCTACTGTTATGGTCCAGCTTCAACAGTTCAAAAAATTTTTTTAGAAAATAGAAAAGGGGGAATAATGTCCCCAGTCCCCACATGATTCATCAAATGATACACTCCTCATTTAAAAATTTTATAATGTGAATGCCAGTGAGCTTCAGACAGATTCTGGCATGATGGAACTTGAGCAACCATTGCTCAGGTCAAATGAAGACTTCCATGCACTAGGCAGTAGAGAAGACCCTAATTTGGGGTCGAGGGCATGTTTGTGTTTTCTTTCTTTTTTGTGGGGCGTTTTTCGAGACAGGGTTTGTCTTTATTGTTTTTGAGGCTGTTGGTCCAGCCTGGCCTCGAACTCACAGAGATCTGCCTGCCTCTGCCTCCCGAGTGCTGGGATTAAAGGCTTGCGCCACCACCGCCCGGCTATGTTTGTGTTTTCTTGCAGGGAAAGAATAAAGCTTCGGCAGCTGTCAGACCGTTTAGTGAGATGCATGGAGCAGAGGAAAACTGGACCTGAGACAATGGGAGACTACCTAAGTCAGTTTGAATGAGATCTCCTAAATCAGTGTTCCTGACCCTTGATGTCATCGAATCTACAGCCCAAGAAAGAAAGAAAACAGTCGGTTCGAGATTTCCAGTTTCTCAACAGACCTGCTGCATCCACCTTCCGGACCCGTGAGTTTTCATCCTGAAGCCAACAGAGAACTGGAAAGACTAACTGTCTGCCCTTGGCACACCTTGAAACAACAGAATTCATTTTGCCAGTTTTCCCTTTAGGGGAAAAAAGGACCCATTTAAAACATTTGGACATTGGTATGGACTGTGATAAGTGACAAAAGCCTCTTTTCAGTGTTTGAACAGGACATGGTTACTTGAAATATCAGAGTTGGTGGTTCCTGTTTCTGGAATCACGCCTATGCCAGTGTATTTTCTGGAGAAATGCAACTTGTCCTAATGAGACAAAAAGGAGACTTTGACTCAAGTTGCATTCAGCTGAGGCTACTGACATTAAATCAATAAACTGCATCACTACAGGAACAAATTGGTGCTCTGTGGATAGTGCAACAAGCCTATTGTTCATATTTTTTATAATGCTACATGTGTAACATCAATGATTGTACCTAATGTATCTGTGCAAGTGCACTTTTTAATGCTTTCCTGAGCAGATCTTGGAACGATCTTGTAAACTTTATCAAATTGTAAATGTAAATCACATGCGGGTTACCCTTGTAACAGAATGTAAATCACGTGCGGGTTACCCTTGTAAGAGACAAAGGCTGGTTGAATTTTATGGCCCAGATCTGGTGATGGGTATGGTGATGGAGAGGCACTATGTCAATGGTGGTTCTTGAAATGTTGGCAGTGGCAGTAGGCATTCTGGCTTTATGCCAAGCTCAAAAGTGCCTTGTTCCAGAGGCAAGAGATCCGTTACCAAGTGTTGCTTAGATTAGCCCATGGCAATCCCGATAGACATGAAGATTGGTTACACATGATTTAAGGATGAGGTCATCCTGTTGACGGTCAACCTGTGGGGAAGACCCCTCCCACCTAAGACAGGGGTTCAAGGTCCCCCAAAGACGGGCAAGGGAGGGTGACCCTACTTGACCGAAGCCAGGAGTGCCTCATTAGAAAATAAAAAGGGGTGAATTATCGGAACACCAGACCTTGAGAAGAGACCCACTTCCCCATTGGCCTGGGAGTAGGCAGCTGTAAGACAATGTGTACTAAAAACATGTTTACTAAAAACAATACAATGCCCGGGGCAATAAGTTCATGGAAAAGACTTGCCCATGGGAACCACCCTGACCTCGACCTTGTCCAAAGACTAACCGCCTCTTCTGACATGCCTAGATCATGCCCGGCTATTCACCCATTTTTAATCTATTCTTCGGCCCAGGATATTCCCTCATGCAAAAAGCCTTAAGATTTACACAATCCACCCTCCTATTGAGGGCAATCTCTGGGTTCCCCTTTTTCCTGACCTTAGTGTAATGCTAAGGCCCAGAGATTTAATCCAATCCCCCCTCCAACTGAGGGTGATCTCTCAGGGTCCCTTACTTTCCTGACCTTTGTCAGGCGAAGGCCTTGAGATTTAATCCAATCCACCCTCCAACTGAGGGCCGTCTCTCAGGTTCCCCTTACTTTCCTGACCTTTGTCAGGCGAAGGCCTGGAGATTTAATCTGGCGCCCCTAGCTTGGGACCCCTTTTTAACACATCCACATAGCCTTACTGGCTAGCCTTTTAGATCTCTCAGTTCCCCTTTACTTTCCTGACCTCAGTGGATCTGGCAAAAGACTGGAGATTTTTTATTTTATTTCTTATTTTACCTTTTTTTTTTCATTTCCTTTTTGAGACTGGGTTTCTCTCTATCCTTTTGGAGGCTGTCATGGAACTTGCTCTATAGACCAGGATGGCCTCATTCCTTCCTATCTCTGCCTCCCAAGTGTTGGGATTAAAGGCTTATGCCACCAACACTTGGCTCTCTGAATATCATAGCAAACATCCTCCCAATCTGGGACATTTAAGCCTTCCCCACTAATGAACCATGGGCTCCCTCGTTCAATCCATTTTTAAAAGCCTGCCATGGTTGTAGTCCCCTGTTCTTCAAGCAACTTTTTTATGTGATACTGTAATTTAAACTTCCAGGGACTATTTCCCATTGTTTCTTTTCCTATTTTCCTACATCTGTTCCTGGCTGGCAAAAGGGACGACCCCGTCCACTTACCTCACTTTCACGATCTCGGGGGGACCTCCAATTGTCACGTCAGCTGCGCAGCCTGTGTCCGAGAACGTGTGGAGGGTGTAGGGGATTGACAACACAGAGACTCGTTCAACGATGTAAAGAAAACTTTAAGCAGGCCCCAAAAGGCTCAAGAAAACTTCCTAAGAAAGGCTCCCTCCAGAGAAGCTTCTGTTCTCTCCTCTCCCTGACTGGTTCTGCTCTGACACCAAAAACTGATCTGGGTGTGCCAGAATAGGCAGTTAGTCTTTGGACAAGGTCGAGGCCAGGGTGGTTTCCGTGGGCAAGCCTTTTCCAGGAAATTACTGCCCCGGGCATTGTATTGTTTTTAGTAAACATGCTTTTAGTAAACATTGTCTTACAGCTGCCTACTCCCAGGACAAAGTGAAAGTGGGTCTCTGCTCAAGGTCTGTTGTCCCCACACTGGAGGGAGCCTTTCTTAGGAAGTTTTCTTGAACATTTTTGGGGCCTGCTTAAAGTTTTCTTTACATCTTTGAATGAGTCTCTGTGTTGTTAATCCTCGACACCCTCCCCACATGCTCGGACACAGGCTGCGTGGCTGACGTGGCACAAACAAACAAACATCTTTTTTGCTATGGACAGGACAGGATAAGAGCTACACTAATCTATAATATGAGGATGGGTTCTTAGAGAACAGGTGGCCTTATGCTGGCATAGAATTGGGACAGTAGTAGGTTCTCCTGTGAGGTACATAATCACTAGCCACTGGGAGTTGCCTAGCTTTCTACCACCAGACAAATTCTCCACCCCATTTAGAAGACTAGAAGTCCAATTAGATAGCTGTCGGTCACCCCTGAAATATGAGTGTCATTATTGTCCCCTTGGGTCTGTCTTGACATATCTTGTCTTGTCATAGTAGTTCCTAGACTTCACAGACCGGTAGGACTTTTAATTGCATTTCTTCCTAGCAGCTTGCACAGCAGCTTTTACACAGGACTTGCAGATAAGTTCCAGCTTCATTCCTACTAGTACTTTGTCCCAAGTATGTGGTGCCTACAGCAGAAAGTCTTACTCTCAAGTTCTGGGATGCAACTGAGGGCAATGGCAATGGCTCCTGTGGTCTGGACAGCACTGACATTGCATGCATTGTATGAGTACAGACAAACATACTCAAGAGATTAAAAGACAAAATCGTTGGAAACACCTGTAATAGAGATAGTTTAACTTCTTTTTCTATATGGTTCCCTTTATTTTCCTTCTCCTGCCTTATTGCTCCAGCTAGTCCTTCAAGCACAATATTGAAAAGGAATGGTGATACTGAACATCCTTGTCTACTCCCTGAATTCAGTGGAATTGCTTCAAGTTTCTCTCCATTTAACATGGCAATGCCTTGGGGTTTCTCATACAGAGCTTTGATTGTGTTCAAGTCTGTTTCCTATCCCACTAACTTTCTGGACTTTTATCAAGGTATGCTGGATTTTTAGAAGGCTATTTCTGCTTCTGTTGATTTAATTCAAGGGGGATAGAGAGATGGCTCAGTGGGCAAGAGCACTGGTTATTGCGCCAGAGGACCCAGGTTCAATTCCTAGAACCAACATGGCAGCATATACCTGATTGTAACTCCAGTTCAAGGCCTTCTGACACACTCTATCTTGTTGATTTTCTCAAAGAACCAATTTTTCGTAGCATTGATTCTTTGTATTGTTTTCCTAGTTTCTATTTTATTGATTTCTGCCCACAATTTGATTATTTCCTGGCGTCGACTCCTCCTGGGGTAGCTTGCTTCTTTGTGTTCTAGAGCTTTCAGCTGTGCTGTTAATTCTCTAGTATAACTATTCTCCAGTTTCTCCATGTGGGCACTTATTGCTATAAACTTACGCCGTAGCACTGCTTTCAATGTGTCCCATAGGCTTGGGTACATTTTGTCTTCATTCTCATTGGATTCTAGGAAGCCTTTAATTTCTTTTTTTACTTCTTCTTTGACCAAGGAATGGTACAGTTGTGCATTATTCAATCTCCATGAGTTTGTAGGTTTTCTGCAATTTGTGTTGTTGTTGATTTCCAATTTTAAAGTATGGTGGTCTGATAAGATGCATGGAGTTATTCCAATTTTTTTGTAGCTGCAGAGGTTTGATATGTTGCCAAGTATGTGGTCGAATTTTGAGAAGGTTCCATGTGGTGGTGTGAAGAAGGTATATTCTTTTTTATGTGGATGAAATGTTCTATAGATATCTGTTAATCCCAGTTGGGTCATAACTTCTATTAGACCCTTTGCTTCTTTGTTGTGTTTCTGTCTTGTATTCCTGTCTAGTGGTAAGATTGGTGTGTTGAAATCTTCCACTATAAATGTGTGGGGCTTTATATGTGATTTAAGTTTTAGTAATGTTTCTTTTACGAATGTGGATGACTTTGTATTTGGGGCATAGATGTTAAGGATAGACACTTCATCTTGGTGGATTTCACCTGTGATGAGTCTATAATGACCTCCTTCATCTCTTTGGTTGATTTTATCTTAAAGTCTAGTTTGTTAGATATTAGGATTGCTAACCCTGCTTGTTTATTGGGTCCATTTGATTGGAAAATGTTTTCCCAACTTTTAACTCTCAGGTAATGTCTGTATTTGAGGGTGAGGTGTGTTTCTTGTATGCAGCAGAAGGAAGGGTTCTGTCTTCGAATCCATTCTGCTAGCCTGTGTCTTTTTATGGGTGAGTTAAGGCCATTAATGTTGAGGGATATTAATGAACATTGATTGCTCATCCTTCGATTTGCAATGGTTGTTGGTGGTGGAATTATGTGTGGAATTTCACCCTTTTGTTCTTTTGGTTGTTGGTAGAGAGGGATTCTCTAATGCCTATGTTTTTCTGGTTGTAGTTAACTTCCTTGGGTTGTAGTTTTCCTTCCACAACTTTCTGTAGGCCTAGGTTAGTGGATACATATTGCTTGAATCTAGTTTTGTCACGGAATATCCTGTTTTCTCCATCTATAGTGATTGAGAGTTTGCCGGGTATAGTATTCTGGGCTGGCATCCATGGTCTCTTAGTGTTGGTAGAATATCTATCCAGGACATTCTGTCTTTCAGAGTTTCCATGGAGAAGTCAGATGTAATTCTGATATGTCTGCCTTTATATGTTACTTGGCCTTTTTCCTTAGCTGCTTTTAATATTCTTTCTCTATTCTGTATATTCAGGGTCTTTACTATTATATGGCGAGGGGACTTTTTATTGTGGTCCACTCTATTTGTTGTTCTGTAAGCTCCTTGTACCTTCATTGGCATGTCTTTCTTAAGGTTGGGAAATTTTTCTACTATGATTTTGTTGAATATGTTTTCTGCCCCTTTGAGGTGTTTTTCTTCTCCTTCTTCTATACCTATTATTCTTAGGTTTGGTCTTTTCATGGTGTCCCATATTTCCTGGATGTTTTTTGTTAAGGATTTGTTGGACTTAAGGTTTTCTTTGGTTAATGAATCTATTTCTCCTAGTGTATCTTCAACACTTGAGATTCTCTCTTCCATTCTGTTGGTAATGCTTGTATTGGTAGTACCTGACCATTTGCCCAGCTTTTCTATTTCCTGCTTTCTTCAGATTGTGGTTTTTTTGTCTCTTTTTCAGTTTTCAACTCTTGCAGTATTTGCATTGTTTCTTGCAATTTTTAGTATATCTTTTCATCCATTTGTTCCCTTTTATGAAATTTTTGGTTTGTTCTTCCTTCCATTTCTTGCATTTTTTGCTTTCTTTCTTCTTCTATTTCCTGCCTCTTTTTTTTGGTAAGTTTCTTCTTCCATATCCTGCCTTTTTTGGTTTGTTTTCTTCCATTTCTTGCATTTTTGGGATTGTTTTTTCTTCCATTTCTTTGAGGGATTTTCTATATCCAACTTTAGTGCCTCTATGATTTTCATGAAAGTGGTTTTAAGGTCATGCTTTTCTTCTTTATTTGCATTGGAATGTTGGAGTCTTGCTGATGTGGAGTCTCTAGAATCTGGTGGTGTCATATTTGTTTTTCTGTTGCTGAGTGTTTTTTTGTATTGTCTCTTTCACATCTCTTCTTCTAGTTGGTGCAGAAAGAGCCCCTTACTGGTTTGGTAGTTATGGGACCAGAGTTCCCTTTTGGTGGGTGCTAGCAATTCCAGTAATCTGGTAGTTCTTCTATTCCTTGTCCTCGTTCTGGTCCCATGGGTGGAGAAGAGAACATGTATCTGGGGCACTTAGCCTCCCACCTGGTCCCCTGGACACTTTGCTGGATCCTGTTGTACCTGAAGCCCCCTGAACAGCTGCCTACTGCTAGATTTTAAAGACATAAGCTACAGCATTACATCAGAAGGAACAGGTTGGTTTCTGATTGGTTCACATTTGGGAACAATTAAGAGAATTTCTCAAAATCATATTTGGACATGAAATACCTGTGTACCAACTATTTTCAATGATCAGTGCTGAGAGGGAACTTTTTGTGATTCTACGGCATTGTCTTGTTACTTGGAGGTGGCCTGTTACACATAGATACCAATAGTTTTCACAATTATATCCTGGAGACTACAGGAGAGTTTTTGGTTGTGGGTGGGAAGTGTGGAGTTTCTCTGCGTTCAGTTTTGGAGTTTTGGCCCTAGGATCTGGGAGGTCAGAGGATCTGGAGTTTCCTTGTGTCTGAGGCCTACATGTCTTTTCTGTAGCCTGTCATGGCTTCTAAAACAGATGCTGAGTGAGGGTCTGGTCCTTTTATTTATAAATTATTAGAAGTGAAGCCTTTTAGTTTAGTTTACAACTTTCATTCACTTATCTGTTTGTAGGTAACCTAATCCTGGGTTAATAGAGGATAATTTTTATTGCTATCTTGTGTCCTATGTAAGGGAGGTTTTTTTTATTTACTTAGTATTTTAACCGAGCAAAGGGGCAGCATTTTTTATGTGTTATTTTTTGCTGACTTTGGGGTGTCAGAGTCAGGAGCCCATGTAGGGTGAAATGCCAGTCAGAAACAAAGAGGGACTTTAGGTGGTGGAGTATTTATCTGAAGCAGCTGGTTTGTTGACTCTGAAGACACATGGGATTTCACATCAGCTGGAGCCATTTATATCCACAGCAATTTTAGATCTCGAACTATTTAGGAGCAGGCTGTAGGCAGCAACTGAAGCGCAGATGTGTCTGCAAGAAGTAGAAACCAGAAGTGGAAATCTGTTTGAGACATGTTTAAATAGGGAAAAAAGTTGAAATTTATAAACTTAATTAGAACTCTTATGTCTATAGTTTTAGTAATCAGGAAGGGCAAGAGACCCTAGACCAGTTGAGAAAATCCCATTCTCAGAAACAGACAGGTGGGAAAACAAACCTCTACTTATCTGGAGTCCTTTTGAACTATGAGAAGTGGATCCAAGCTTTATGACTTTTGATCCTCTGAAGCCTATATCAACTTTATTATATAAAAGGACTTAAAAGTTTTAGACATATTAGTATTATTAAACTGTATCAAAACCTACATTGTAGAAAAAGCAGAGATCAGGTATCTGTAAAACAGCAGGAACACACTTATACTTTTGAGTCCTAGCAAAAACTATAGGTTTGAGTTGGAAGTTTGTACATTTTTCTTCTGTCCAGAGGGTCAGGTATAGAATGGACAGACATGCCGTTGGCCTGATAAAGAGCCCTTTATGTTTATATTTAGATGAGAACCAAAATAAGTCTAAAAACCTTGAATTTGTGACTGAAGAGCAGGTCGTCACTGTTCTGTCAGCTTATAAGAACTTTATTAAATGAGCTATTAGGCTGGCCATTAGGTAGTATTAAACATAAATACTACCAGAGATCTGAGAAGGATAAATCTTATACAGTTTTGCATCTATTAAAAATGACAGGGTCTAGTCCATATATAGTTAACCATACCCAAGTGTCTACTAGCAGGTAGAAGCATCAAAGAACAGCATCAATCTTTGCCAGTTCTATAAGGTGAGAGGTCTTTTTCTCTGTGGAAGAGGGACATGGAAAAGACCTTATTTTTTCTAAGCAAAAGGGGTATAATCCATTTTTGATGTCTTGTTGCTTGTCCACAGTCTGGGCTAATTCCTGGCAATGGGTGTGCATTGGGGCATCCTGTCCCCTGGTCAGCATTTTGTAAACACCAAGGTATTCTGTAATTTTTTTGGAGAGTTTGTGTCACTGT
Source organism: Mesocricetus auratus (assembly GCF_017639785.1). Lineage (NCBI taxonomy): Eukaryota > Metazoa > Chordata > Mammalia > Rodentia > Cricetidae > Mesocricetus > Mesocricetus auratus. Next base: position 37,084,980 of record NW_024429197.1, read on the forward strand.
CAGGATTTGGAGCTGGAATTTTTTGATATGATTAAGTTTTTTAGTCAACATTCTGAATGTCATATTTTATAGATCTCTGGAAGCAATAAGAGTGTTGTCTAGGTAAATCTGGGTAGGTAACTTTGTTTTTGGTTATTTGATTTAAGCTTAACCTTTAAAAATATATGCAGGGGACTGAGTAAAATTTATCCCTGTTATAAAATTTATGTACTTAATATGGCTACAATGACATTAGTGTAGGATATGTCTAGAGAACTGGATTTAAACTGAGAGGCTGTGGAGGGTTATTTTATTTAGAGCCCTCCAGTCTAACCATAACTGGTTTTAACTTAGTAAACAGACAGAACATTTAAAGGGACAGAGTAACTTAAAACTGGCAGTGACAAGAAAGTTGATCCTCTGTTGATGGAACAGGTAGGATTTTTATGTGTAATGTGTGTTGTACTGGGCCCTGGAAAGACACGACATTCTGCAAACAAGTCATGTATAACAGACCCAGTGAAAGAAGAAAACTCTCTGTGTGTGGGGACACCAGTCCTTGAGCAGAGATGCACTTCCCCTTCGGCCTGGGAGTAGGCAGCTGTAAGACAATGTTTACTAAAAACATGTTTACTAAAACCAATACAATGCCTGGGGCAATAAGTTCCTGGAAAAGCCCTGCCCACAGAAACCGCCCTGACCTCGACCTTGTCCAAAGACAAACCGCACCTTCAGACCCACCCACATCCACCTCTGGTGTCAGAGCAGAACCAGCCAGGGTAGAGGAGAGAGCAGAAGCTTCTCTGGAGGGAGCCTTTCTTAGGAAGTTTTCTTGAAACTTTTTGGGGCCTGCTTAAAGTTTTCTTTACATCGTTGAACAAGTCTCTGTGTTGTCAATCCCCGACACCCTATGCACATTCTCAGACACAGGACACACAGCTGACGTGACAATTGGAGGTCCCACCGAGATCGTAAAAGCCAGGTAAGTGTATGGGGTTAAGAAACTATGGGGAATAGTTCCGGGAAGCTAGAATCATTACAGTATCAACTAAAAAATTTACTTAAAGGACATGGGACTACAGTCAAGTCTAAAACCCTAGAAGGCTTTCTAAAATCAATCGAACGAGCCAGTCCAAGGTTCATTACTGGGAGAAACTTACATATTCCAGATTGGGAGGAGGTTCGCCGTGATCTGAGTCCTTGCCCCCTACGACATTCTCCTTATGCAGATTAGTGAGGGGAGCACTATTGACAGATAAAGTTCATCACCACCAGGTAGTTCAGGACACAAAAGAGGCTTTTTTTAGAGTTATAAGAGACGGAGACTCAAGCCTCCTTGAGTTCAGGGGCAGAGAGTGAGGATGAAGAGACCCTGGCTGAAACTATAGGCTCCATTGTTAGTGAGGATGAGGATGAGTCTCTTAGGAACAACAAAAAAACAGGTAGAGGTCTCTGGGAAAAACCCAAAAAAAAAGGGCTCCAGTCAGAATCGGTTATATCCTCTATCAGATCTAGAAAATGGAAGTAGCTCAGACTCAGACTTGTCACAGTCTGAAAAGGAATGGTTACTTGCTGAGATCACGGTCCTTAAAAAAGAACAAAAAAAGATTCGAATTAAGGAAAGACAGGACAGGGAGAGAAACCCTTCCCCATACTCTGAAAAAAGGGACTCCTCCTATTATATAATCCAGTCCTTCTCGGACCTGGAGGGAAGACCCAGAGGAGGGGTCCAGTGCTGCCCAGTGGTGGCCCCAGTAATGGAAGTTCCAGACCCGAACAATTCTGGACAAGTCATTCAATTTAAATTTTAAGGATATGAAACAACTTAAAGAGGCAACTTTAAATTATGGAGCACAGGCTCCCTTTACACTTTCCTTAATGGAATCTTTTGCGTCTCTTAATTTGACACCTGGTGATTGGCAGCCGCTTTGCAGAGCAGCTCTGTTGGGGGGGAGATTATTTGATTTGGAGAGGTGACTTTCAGGAAAGATGCAGCCAGACAGCCCAAAGAAATGCACAGGCCGGACAGCCCCAGAGAAATGGGGAGATGCTTACCGGGAGTGGTCAATATGCCACCATTCAGCAACAAATGCAATATGACATCGCAGTCTATGCCCAAGTGGCAGCAGTGGCCCAAGGAGCTTGGAAAGCATTGCCTTCCAAGGAAGGAGGGGATCATCTGTCCAAAGTCCTTCAAGGACCCTCCGAACCTTTTCAAGACTTCGTAGACTGTCTCAGTCAGGTAGCAGAAAGAATATTGGGGGCATTGGGCCTGCGATGCCAGTCATCAAGCAGATGGCATTTGAAAATGCAAATAAATATTGTAAGGAAGCCCTTCACCCCTATCGCAATAAGAGTCTAAATGACTATATCCGGATCTGTAGGGACATTGATGGGAACTTCATCCAGGGCCAAGTGTTAGCTGCTGCTATTCGGCCCCAAGTGGGGAAAGAAAGACCTACTCTGGGAGGGAGAAAAACATGTTTCAGCTGCAGTAGGGAGGGACACGTCCATAGAGAGTGCCCTCAAAATAGTCCTACGGGTCTCAAGAGACCTGGTTTATGCTCCCGTTGCCAAAGGGGATATCATTGGCCCAATAACTGCTACTCTAAAACTGACCAGGAGGGAAATTTCCTTCCTGCTAATAATAATCAGGGAAACTGGAGGAGGGCCGCGCCCCAGGGCCCAAAAACCAACTTGTATATGACCCCTGCATCTGACAGTGGCAGTGACCATGTCTCCAAGCCAGCAGCGTTTGCTGGATGTCAGCATAGACCAAGGAGATAGTCTGGAGTCATGCTTATGCCCGCCGTCTTAGAAAAATTGCAGTATAAAAAGCCACGGTTTTAACAGATAAGACATATGGTCAGAAAAACATAAAGATTTACAGTAAAGTCAGACTCGGATGAAGAAAAACCTCTAAAGGTTTACAGTGTGTTTAAAAATATAAGTGGGATTGAGAGAAAAAGATAAAAGAAACAGCATAGTATTAAATAGAGAAGCCGGGAGTTGGCGGCACACTCCTTTAATCCCAAGACACCTTTATGAGGGAACATCCTGGGTTGAAAGTTGAATTGAAAATGGGTGAATAGCCGGGCGATGGCAGCACCCGCCTTTAATCCCAGTACTCGGGAGACACAGGCAGGCAGATCTCTTGAGTTCAAGGCCAGCCTGGTCTACAGAGCAAGTTTCAGGACAGCCTCCAAATAGTACAGAGAAACCGTGTCTCGGAAAAAAAAATTGGTAACAAGCTGGGCAGTGGTGGCACATGCCTTTAATCCCAGCACTTGGGTGGCTGAGGCAGGCGGATCTCTGTGAGTTCGAGGCCAGGCTGGACTGACAGCCTCAATCAATACAGAGAAACCCTAACTCAAAAAATTGGTAACAGTAAAGAGGTACTGGTATTAAGTAAAGAAAAACAAAAAGACAAAGGTATATGGAATGGAAAATTTTGTTTATATTTAAGTTCTATTTTGTGAGTCATCTCTAAAAACTTTTGGCCAAAAGCCTGGCCTCTCCACCTTGCATCTACAGAGTTACAAGGAGTAGGTATGGCTGTACCCCATGACTGAAGCTCAAATGGAGGAATGATAAAGAACATACAGGACTTTTTGCCCTTTTTAGTTCAAGGATTGGCTGGAGTTGTTCTTTTACATAGATTTCAGTTAAGGAAGCTTCATTTCTACCGAGTAATCATGACCTAGGGAAAAAGGATGACTGAAAGATGCATGTATGTTCTGAATGTATGTGTGTGTGTGTATGTGTGTGTGTGTAATAAAACATTATCTTAAAATAAAACAAAACACAGCAAAACCAATACTAATGATAATACTAAAATGAAAATAGTTTAGCCAGGTGGTGGTAGCACATGCCTTCAATCTGGAAGCAGAGGCAGGTGGATCTCTATGAGTTCAGGGCAAACTGTTCTGCAGAGATAGTACCAGGACAGGCTCTAAAGCTACAGAACAACCTTGTCTCAAATATAGAAAATAAAAAAAAACAAACAAACAGAAACCAACCATTCAAAGAAAAAAGATACAATTCAGTGACCTTCTATTTATTTATTTGATTATTTTGCATTTAGTGGCATGTAACCATTTCTTCATTGCAGAGATAAATGTTCATGGCAGATAATCTTTTATGTATGCCTGTATTGTGCTTGCAAATATTGTTTTGAATGCACTTGGATCTATTTTCATCACGGATACTAATTTATTTTTTTTTTGCTGTCTCAACCTGGTATGCTATTACAGTCAGGCTGGCTAAGTAGAAGGAATTTAGTAGTGCTTCATCTATTTTTTTTTTTGCTTTTCGTTAATATTTTAATAAGGATAGATTGTAACTCTCATTTCAATGTCTGCTAGGACTCTATTTGAATCCATCAGGTCCTGGGTGTTCTTTATCTAGAGGGATTTTTTTATTATTATCATATCAGATTTTTCATTTGTTATGGGTGTGTTTAGGTTGCTAACTTTTCTTTTTCACCTTTGAATTTCTAAAACAGGATTTCTCTGTGTGGCTTCAGCTTTCCTTGATCTCTCTCTGTAGACCTGGCCTGCCTGTGCTTCCCAGATGCATGTGCTACTACTGCCCAGCTTGGGTTGTTGACTTCCATTTGGTTTAATTTTGGTGGTTTGACTGAGTCACAAAATTCTTCTATTTCTGTTAGTCTGTGTGGGAACACCACACCTTGTTCAGAGACCCACTTCCCCATCAGCCTGGGAGTAGGCAGCTGTAAGACAATGTTTACTAAAAACATGTTTACTAAAAACAATACAATGCCCGGGGCAATAATTCCTGAAAAGGGCATGCCCATGGGAACCGCCCTGTCCTCGACCATTTCCAAAGACTAACTGCATCTTCAGACCCACCCATCCCCACCTCTGGTGTCAGGGTATATAATAACCAGCCAGAGTAGGAATAAAGGAGAGCCTTTTTGAGGAGCCTTCGGGTCTGTGTCATCAATCCCTGACACACTTGCCACATTCTCAGACACAGGCTGAGCAGAGGACAGGGCAAGTCTGTTATGATTCATTGCATTGATATATTCTTTAAGACTTCTTAAAGGTTTCCTGAGGATTCAGAAAGTAGTCAGCCTCAACCTATAGAATTCAGACAGTGGTGATACATACCATTAATCCCAGCAGCCATAGAGCTAGACAGTCGTGGTACACACCTTTAATCCCAGATCTCAGGATTTTGAGGTGTAGAGATCTGTTAGTTCAAGGACGCACTAAAAGCAACATCTCACACAAAGGTAATCTCAGCATTTGGGATCACAGAACTTTAATCCCAGCACTAGCGAGGTGGAGACAGGAGGATATGGCAGGGCAAAGGAAGGAATATGAGAAGGAACAGACAGGAATTCGGAGATTTTCACTTGTGAGATTTTGTGAAGACAGGATTGCCATGTCATCTGGCTAGAGGAAATATCTACTGGATTAGCTGCTTTGCTTCTCTGATCTTCAGCTTGAAGCTTAAACCCCAATATCTGTCTCTGGGTCTTATATTTTTGAAGCTACAACCTGGTATCCAATAATTGAAAATATGGCTTTTGATAATGCTAACGCTCAATGCAAAAGGATAATTAGGCCTTTAAAAGCAAGATCAACACCTTGGTGATCGGAGGTACAATTAATATTGAAGGTCACGACCAACATGGTGTTGCATGAATAGGAGAGGTGATTTCTAGAGGTTTAAAGAAAAATAGAAATGTCAAAAAAATTTTTTTTGATTTTCAATGTAGGGTTTCTCCGTGGCTTTGGAGGCTGTCCTGGAACTAGCTCTTGTAGACCAGGATGGCCTCGAACTCACAGAGATCTGCCTGCCTCTGCCTCCTGAGTACTGGGAATAAAAGCATGATCCACCAATGCTCGGCTAAAATGTCAAATATTTTAATTGTGGCAGAAATGTCACCTGAAAAGGGATTGAAAACAGGGTGTTTATATCTTTTTCATAGCCATATGTGTATTGTAAATGAAGTTAACATTTTTTTCTAATATCTGTATAAATGACAATCTAGCTTATACAGTATTTTCCATTCATTCTTTTTTTTTTTTTTTTGGTTTTTTGAGACATGGTTTCTCTGTATTGTTTTGGAGGCTGTCCTGGAACTCACTCTGTAGACCAGGCTGGCCTAGAACTCACAAAGATCCGCCTGCCTCTGCCTCCGGAGTGCTGGGATTAAAGGCGTGCACCAACAATGCCCGGCTTCCATTCATTCTTGTTTGGAGCCCTGCACCACATATGTAATTAATGCAGTAAAATTTGCTAAATGAGTGGTCATTGCACCAAGTAAGCTCAGTTAAGCCGGATATGAGCCCACATATATAGTGTGATGATGCAATCACTGTTAAATCCACGGTGGCAGGGACACCCTCAGAGACCACTAATGCTTGAAATAAAGGAAAAGGTTTCCTGTCACAGTAGAAACAGCTCTCTATCATTCCTTACCCGAACAGCAGCTTCAAGTTGTCAGAGGAAAAGGAGATGCCATCCATGGATAAATGCTTGAGAGATTTGAGTTTGCAGAACTGAGAGAGAAAATGGGTAGCACACATCTCCTCTGTGTCTTCTAAATTATTGACAACCGTGTTTGAGTTCAAGAAGATGTGAGTTAGACGGCATTTGCGAAGTCTTGTCATATGGCCAAGTTGAGGTGCAATGTGACCCAGGAAGGGCAGCACCTGGTTTGTGTATATCTCCAATGCCTCTATATTGTCTGGCAGGAAAATGTCCAAGACCTCCTTGATAATGTCTCCAGGAAAGTCATGTTGCTGATGTCCTGATACCTCCAGTGACATTAGAAGGAATGCACATTAAAATTGTATGGACAGAAGCTTATCTTTATAACTTTCTTTCTCTTTTTTAAAGGTATTTTATTTTTCATTTTCAAGACAGGCTTTCTCTGTGTAGCAATTACTGTCCTGGAACTCACTCTGTAGTCCAGGCTGGCGTCAATCTCAATGATACCTACCTGCCTCTACCTCCTTAGTGCTGGTATTAAAGGCTTCTGACACCACTGCCAAGCAACTTTATTTTTTATTTATTCCTTTTGTCTTGATGTGTCCATATCCTGCCAACCACCCATCCCCTGGAAACTCTCCTCCACCCTTCATCTCCCCAACATAAATCAAAGTAAAATATAAGATAAGTAAGAAAAAGAAAAACTGGGAGAAAGGGAAAATTTGTCATGGAAGCTGCAGTGTGACACACTGAGACTCACAGTAAAACCCTATATCCATGCATCTTTACATGCAGGCATTCCTGAAAGAATCATTGGTTTGGGTGTAGGCCCATGGTATCAACTACACTGTGGATGATGTGTCCTCAATGGAACACTTCGTGAATTTCCATTTGCTTGTGGAGGTGCTGCAGGACTATGCTAACCCTGCTGTGCTCAGCACACCATAAAAGTGGTGGATGGAAGGTGGGCCATCAAGTTGCCCTGGTTCTTGGCCTAGGCAGTTGCAGGGTTTGTCAGAAAGCCAGCTCTCACCTGTGTTTATCACCAGGGTGAGATTTCCTGCATTGCTCTAGCTAGTTCACCTCTTGCAGGGATGAGCAAGTGGCAGGGCCAGTTTTCTGGGTTTTACATCCTAAGGGGCATTTCTCCCACACGTACAGATTCATGGTCAGTTCTTCTGTGCTGTCCAGGCAAGGTATAGCGACCACTCTCCCCAATGCTGGAGCTAGAGAGAGGCAGAGACAGCTCTCCCACTCTTATGATCTCAGGGCCTCAGGCCTTGGTGGGGAAGATGGGGAAATCTCTCTCTTGCCTTTTGTGTCACATAACTGATAATGGAAAGTGCTCTCCCATCTGTTGGACTTCATTGTCAGGGCCCATGAATGTATTCCCCACTGCCCTACACTTGAGGACCCAGTCTGAACTGTCAGTAGCCTGTATCCAACTAAGTCAAATGGCATCAGGATGGGCTATGGATGTCTTCCCAACTGCCCAGGAATTGATGACACAAGTTGCCCATGTGTGGTTTCCTCCCTCCATAGAAGAATGGCATAGAGTGGGCCACGGATATCTTCCCAAGAGTCTGAGATTTGAGCATCCAGTCTGTCTTCTGATGGTTACCACACAAGTGAGCGAAAAGCCATCTGGCTGTTTATTGATCATCTTTCTAGATGAACAGAACTTAAGGACCCTGTCTGGCCTATGAGCAACTAGCACCCACCAGAGACAAATGGCATTGAACAGTGCCAAGGATGTCTCCCAACCAGCCTAGGCCATCAGGTTCCATCCTGGTCTCTATGTCAACAGCCCATGCCTGAGACAAGTGGCATCAGGCAGGGCCATGGATGTCTTCAATTCAGCTTTGGGGCTGACTACACAGGTTTGTCTGAAGATAGTTAAGGATCCTCAGTACAGATATAAATAGAACTACAAAAACAAACAACACCCCCACAAAACTATGAAATACATGATGTACACTTTATCTGTTAAATTAAACAAAAAAACATCTTTGGCCATCTTGTATACAATACCCAGTTTATACTAGTACTGATAAACATATGTATGCTTCCTTTAAACGTTTATATATTTTTATGGCAAGGATGACCAGACACCAATGGAAACGAATGGCCCAGGTGATCCAGCAGCTCAAAATGCCTCTGTTGCAGTTTACTCAGAGTTATACATTCAGAACTGATTCAAGGCTCCAATCTAGAAAAACACTGGCTCAGATGGAGACTAAGCATGCCAATGAGCCTCAGTCACAAAGAACTTGGCTGCAGTGTCTTCTTCTTTCTTTGCATGAATTGACTTGAAAAGGGTTCAGAACCTCACTACATGAATACCGGATGTGTTCTATTTGCTGTGACTAGCATGTGTTGTCGGACTCCAGCTTAAAGATAATATATGCAACATTTAAAAGAGCAAGAAGATTCCTCATAGTCACTTTAGGCTCCTAGCCTGTGACTGACAACCCTTGTGAGCACAAATGGAACAATAAATTCTTTGTACATCCACACTTTTCTAGGTGGTAGGAATGAGGGTTTTGTGTTGAAATGCCATCTGATGGTAGTCACATCACTCCCCAAGTTCGGTTCTGTGCAATGTGTTATAAGCCAGTATGGTGTATGAAGATAGCAGGCATCACAATATCATGTGGAAAAAGGGGGATTTGGTTTATTAATGAAGACCAATGGAAATACAGAGGAATAAAAATTATCTTAATGCTACCTGATACAATGAATACCTATCTTGGCTACTCTCTTAGCGAATAATGACAGAACTTACAACCAAATAGTTAACAACCGGGTCTCAGGTCAGTCAGGTTTCTAGGCAAGGTTAATGTTCAGGGGGTGCCCAGCACTTCCTATCTGCGTCCTGGGATGCAATCTTCTGTGTTTTTCCAAAATCATCTTCAACACAGATCAAGGCTAAACTGCTGTGTTCAGTTTCATAAATCTATACAAACAATCCACTAAATAGCCATAGGGTGGGAAGTTAAGAGGGGAAAGACAATCCCATAAATGACCTCAGTTCATTTTGTTGCTGGCAAGCCGTGGACGATAAGTCTTTGAGCATATTCATGTGGTCACAGAACACCTTGACTATGACCTAAAGCTGAGATTAATGACTCAGGACACAAGGGAAGAACATCCAGATTCCTAGTCTGACCATATGTTTAAAACTGTCACATATGGGCAAGGCAGTGGTGATCCTGTTTTGAGAGAGGCAGAGATAGAAATGCAAAGTTGCCTTTCTGATTGGACAAGACAAGTATCACTGTGTTCCCATTATACTTCAAGTCAAGCTTGTGTCAATGGTGTCCATACCCTGAAAAATATTATGTTTCCTATACATGACACAGTGTATGAAGTCATGTTTTCTGGGACTCCATGATGCAAATCCAAACATTAGACTTTCATTTCTCAGTATCCAGAAGCAATCTTTTCCTATTTATTGCCAACACTGACAAAGTTTGGCCTCCATGTCATAAACACAGCGCCTACAGCATTCAAGGCAGATGACAGTAGCAAAAGCTATAGTCTTGGGCTGCCTTTTGACAAAAAGTATATCCAGGAGTTCAGAACATACTTCGGCAAATTCCTCCACAAGAACAGAACCCAGGGGGTCATAGCACTCTAGAGGGGCGGGGTAGAACTCTGCAGTCATTTTTCTTAGATTGGCCATGCTTTGCACAAGCTTCTTCAGAACAGCAGTGGAGAAGTCGTTGTCATAGAAATTCACAGTGGTGAGCTGTGAGCACTGGCTCAGGGCAGGCAAGAGCGCACTGAGCTCATAGTCCTCCATCCTGCAGTTCACTAACTCCAGGGTCTTCAAAGTCTCTGCTGTATTCTGAAGGAGAACTCGGAGATGTGTGACACCCACCCTGGCCAACACTACACCAGTGAGGTTCAGGTGATTCAGGTGACACAGCCCCTGACACTGTGACAAGTGTTTCAAGTCTGCCTGGCAGAGATGGCAGAGACTGATAGTCAAGGACTCCAATGGGGTCTTCAGGCATCTAGAGAAAGAAAAAGAAATTAGTGCATGGTGTTAGAGGGCACTGAGACAGAAGGGAGGAAATACGCAAATTCAGTCTAGCCTAATGCTGAAGGTCTGCACTTGGAATACAACCTGCTGGTGCCTGCTCATATAATTGTCACCGAAAGCATATACTTAAGCTGGGATGGTCTCAGAGCACACATCATCAACTCCCCATGCTCATTCTGTCAAACAGAACTAGAGTTTGCCACAGCATGCCATAATCTCATTCCCATGGGACCATCACAGAAAGATTCTGGCAGCATCTTGGCATGTGTCCTGCATAGCTCCTCCTGTGGTCCTTCCCACCAGTCACAGCCTATATTCCTGATTTCAGTGCTCAACACTTAAAACTGAAAGTCCCTCACTCCAGCATCAACCATTTTCCAAAAGCTAAGTCCCAATCTATGCTCACATTATCCTTCCCTCCAGGGGGACATAGAGGCTGAGACAGGCTCCACCAGAAGAATAAGGCCCCTTTTCACAGATCTGAGTAAAGACTTCCCTAGGTTCCTTTGCAGGTGTGGTACTCCCCAGCTCAGGACTTGGTACTCTGCCCTGTTCCCTTCCCATTAGCCAGGATGTCAGGAAGAAATGTCCAGAGCACTATCAGTGTGTCTGACCCACCCAATGGACCTAACTTCAATTCATCTCTCTAAGCATCTCCTAGCCCAGTTCTGACTGCTAAATGAATGGTCATTGAACCAAGTAAGCTCAGTTAAGCTGGATATGAGTCCACATATATAGTGTGATGATGCCATCACTGTTAAATCCACGGTGGCAGGGACACCCTCAGAGACCACTAATGCTTGAAATAAAGGAAAAGGTTTCCTGTCACAGTAGAAACAGCTCTCTATCATTCCTTACCTAAACAGCAGCTTCATGTTGTCAGAGGAAAAGGAGATGCCATCCATGGATAAATGCTTGAGAGAATTGAGTTTGCAGAACTGAGAGAGAAACTGGGCAGCACACATCTCTGTGTCTGCCAAATTATTGACAACCGTGTTTGAGTTCAAGAAGATGTGAGTTAGACGGCATTTGCGAAGTCTTGTCATATGGCCAAGTTGAAGTGCAATGTGACCCAGGAAGGGCAGCACCTGGTTTGTGTATATCTCCAATTCCTCTATATTGTCTGGTGGGAAAATGTCCAAGACCTCTTTGACAATCTCTCCAGGAAAGTCACAAATCGTCATCTTCACACAGCACAGCCGTACACAGTCTTTCCTCTTCTGGGCCCACTGCAACAAGCATATTTGGTGTTCTTTCAGGTGGAACCTGAGGCTAAGGTCAGTGACCAGCTTCAAATCTTGCCTCAGTTCATTGCATTTTTGTGCATTACTTTCAGTCTCTGTTGAGCAGTACCAATCTCTGCCAGCCCATAGATCCCAGAAATCCTGGTTCATATTCCTCAAGTCAAGTACTCGAAGCCTCCAACATCTGTGAGGGAAAATGTACAATTTCATAATGTAAACCAGGATGCCCTGTGTGACAGCCTCTGTCCAGCTTCTCTATTGTCAGATCCAACATACTTCTCTCACCTACCAGGCAAGGACCCTTAGCCTGAACTTCATGTGGAGACCTTTCCTGCTTCCCTCCATTCAATTACTCTAGACTTGTGTCTCTTCAACATAAAGTGTAGGAAAGCTGGTCCTTGGTGGCACATGCCATTAAGCCTAGCACTAGGGAAAAAGAGGCAGGTTGATCTCTGAGAGTTTGAGACCAGCCTGGTATACAAGAGCTAGTTCCAGGACAGCCTCCAAAGCCAGAGAAACACTGTCTCAAAAAATAAACCATAAAAAAGAAAAGAAAAGAAAATGAACACCCTCAAAAAAACAAAAATACTCCCAAAACTTATAGTGTCTGTAGGAGAGCCAGCAAAAGCTCATTCCAGTGTGGCTTCATCTATTCTGAGCTCTTCCTCTCCTGCCATTGCATGAACTCTCTACATGAGTAGAGCTCCACAGACCTACAAGTGGATGACACCAGAATCCTCTGTCCACTATGACCACATTCTCCCTGCCCTTATATTTATCTTACGTATAACTCAGCAACTCTGTATTTATATACATTGACATTGCTTACCTGGGACGAACCTTCTGTGTCTGTAGAATATCTACACCATCCAGAACAGCTTGCAACAACTCCACATCTGGTGTCTTTATCAGGGCCCCCACAGGAAGGTAGGAAAATGGCCAGGCAGCCAGCACTGCCTTCAATAGCTCCATGTGTCTACCAGTGAAGGCTTCCTTAAAAAGTGGTGGGAAGAGATTAATGGGCAGGTACTCCAGAGCAGAGATGGTTGAGGCCTCGTTCCGCAGCAGGCTCTGCACTGCCAGCTCTTGCAGTGTGGGTGGGTTGTAGACGCTCATTCTGATAAATCTTCAGTTAGAAGGAACCTGGTGAAGCGTTAGGGATACATTATTTTCTATTTATGTTTTGGGAATAAGCACTTCTCATAATTTGAAGGAAGCAGAGGGTCAGAATCCTAGGTCTGGCAATAAGGGAGAACTCCGTGTGGCTCATTATCTGCCATCTCTTGGTGTTAAAGCCAAACTTCCATCAATCTCAGCATGTGGAGTGTCTGATTTTGTTTTTTTTGTTTTTGTTTTTTTTTTTGGTTTTTCGAGTCAGGGATTGTCTTTATTGTTTTGGAGGCTGTCCTGGAACTTGTTGTGTAGACCAGAGTTGTTTCATACATACAGAGGTCCTCCTGCAACTGCCTCCTGAGTTCTGGGATTAAAGGTGTGTGCCACCAAAACCAGGCCTTTTTGAGTCTCTCAATGGCCCCACCCAGACACAAATCAATCACTTTTGCAACAGGTATTTATCCCTGCTCTATTTGGAAGTATTCAGGAGCACACATACAGACCAGACCCTTGTGTCAGGAAAAGACACTGACCATCTTTCCAGGTGCTTAAGAAAATACATTGCTGACATCACACACCCAACCCACCCTTATTGTACTTTCACCAAACTAATACCTCTTAGGAAAGGGTGACAGGAAATCCTGAAATGCCTGCTAGTACATGCTATTTCTAAAACAAGAATCTTAGATGAGAAGCCAAGTGTACAGAGGCTACAGGGACAAAGATTTTCCTATGATGCATTGGGGTCTAGAGGAAGACAGGAGGTAAGTAAAGAAAATTTACAAATGTTTTAAAGTTAGTTTTACACTTTAATTGGGTATTAAATTATAAGAGGATATTAACTGCAATTGTATAATGAGTCCAGAAAACTGTAAAATTCAATGACTCTAGAATTCAAGATTATCCTTGCCTATTTTGACCCTGTCTCCAAAAGCACAAATGAACCAAAGAAACAAATATGCAAATTCATTTAAACAAATCTACACCAGATGTAAAAATATTAAAATGTGTCCTTTGAATTTTAAAACCATCCATCCTCTGGAAACGTAGCTTAGTTTGTTAAAGTCTAGACCAGTATGTCCTAAGACTTCCAATGGAGGTGAGTGACTTACCTGATATGGACACGGGTTTAGAGCTCCTATTGCCAGCAAGGCCAAGCAGAAACTCCAGGCTCAGGACTCCTCAGCACAGTAATCAGTGACTGCAGGCTCCTTGACTCTGAGATTCTACCAGGTCCCATCTTACCATTTTATAAAGCTTCCTACTGGCTCCTCCCTAGGAAGCCCCACCCCTCTACAAAATCCTATATCTCCACCCACTTAATCCAGTTAATGATTGATTTATTTTATTCTACAGCAGACTGAGTGAATCTGACCAATCCTGTGAATACAAAAACACTAAATTCAATAGTCAATGTTCCATCTGTGTATAGATTGACTTATTTTTATGTCAATTTTCATGCACAAGTTTATATAAATATATAATATACATATATATTATTGTGTGTGTGATTTTGGTGTCTATGTGTGTGTTTTATTGTGTGTGGGTATTTGAGTAAGTAGTGATTTTTAGGGTAGCCAAAGGCTAGAAAATTAGCTTTTGTCTCAAAACAACATCAACAACAACAAAACAAACACTAAACAAAACACACCAAAGGAATATGTTGCAGATGAGAAAGAGATGAGATGGGCATAGGGAACCGGGAGTCCTCTGTAGCAAGTACTTTATAATCATCAAGAGTAAGATGGACACTTTATCTCAAACTGAAAATCAACATCAAAGCATGATGGGATGGAAATCAAACAAATACTGATTTTTATTGATACCCCCTATGTCCTCCTGGATGGCGAGCGTACTCTTCTTCGTCTTAGCATTCCAGAACCTGAGGCAGGAGGATTTCTGTGAGTTTTAGGCCAACCTGTCCACACAGTGAGAAAATATCAAACAACAACATCAAATTCCAGATGCAAAACAGGGGTGCTTGCTTGAAGGAATCAGTAGAAACCAAGTGCCTCAAATGGTCTTTTTTTCTTTTTTCTGAAATGGACTTTTAGAACAAATCCCTTACCTACCAATCCCAAAAGGCTCCATGGGTAAGGTACTTACTCAAGTTTGATGTTGGAACCCAGGAGAACAGACTCCTGAATGTTTCCTCTGAACTCCACATGGAAAACATGGCAAATGCACCCCACCTATAATTAACTGAAAAACATTATGTGCTGATATATTATTAATGATTTAATAAAGATTGCCTGAAGAATCAAAATTTAGAGCCAGTCAAACTAGTTAGACATAGAAGCTGGGCAGAGTTGGCACACACCTTTAATCTGTGGACTCAGGCTACAAAGGTTCACTGTGAGTCAGAAGCCACCCATGGCTTGAATCAGTCTGAAAGAAACAGCTCATGCAAAGGTGATCTCAGTACTGGGGATCATGCTCCTTTAATCACAGCACTAAGTAGACACCAAAATCAAAGAGTGTCCGTTGTGTATTTAGTCTCAAGCCAGTTTGATGAGAGACAGCAGTCTGAGGTGTGGAGGAGACATCCTGGA
Source organism: Mesocricetus auratus (assembly GCF_017639785.1). Lineage (NCBI taxonomy): Eukaryota > Metazoa > Chordata > Mammalia > Rodentia > Cricetidae > Mesocricetus > Mesocricetus auratus. The sequence continues at coordinate 37,100,381 of NW_024429197.1, forward strand.
GACAGGATCAGCCTTTAGCCTGAGGTAGAAAAAGAGCTAGTGGCTTGGCTACTATACTTCTGTGATCTTTAGCTTGCATCTAGAAACCCAGTATCTGTCTGTGGGTCTTTTATTAATGTGTGTTACACTTTTTAAATTCCCTTTCCTGACAGCAGGGAACCACTGGGCTTAGACTGGTGTCTATGACATCTGCTGGGCACGTGTGCAGGACTGCCACCTCTGCAGTCAGTGAGATAGGGATGCAGTATCAGGAGTTTCGTGTCACCCTTGCCTATGAGTAGCTTCTATCCCAGGGGGAAAAGCACCATGGCCTCTAGCAATGAAAGGAATGCAGGAACAGAGGAAGGAAGGACCAATTGTTACATCAACATTCCTTGAGAAAAACTCAGGAAAAATGATTCACTTAGAAATCAAATGAAGTGGAGAAAGTTGGTACAAACGTTTAATCCTAGCCTTTATCTCACCACTGGAGAGGCAGAGGCAGGCAAATCTCTGAGTTCAATGTCAGCCTCATCTACACAGTGAGTTCCAGGAGAGACAAAGTTACATCTCAAAACACCAAAAAAGAAAAAAAAAGCCTTTTTAAATTTAAATTAGAAACAAGCTTGCTTCATATAGCAATCCGAGTTCCCTCTCCCTTTCTCTCCCCTCCTCCGATGCCCTCCCACCAACCTCCCACTCCCCTCCCCCAATCCCCACTCTTTTCCCCAGGGAGGGTATGCCCTCCATGAGGAGTGTCCATAGTCTGTCATTTCATCCAGGAAGGATCCTAGACCCTCCCTCAGGAGTCCTGCCTGAGAGTGCATTCGTGAAAAGTGAAAGACCCTTTAACATTTCTCTCAGGACCGTCTACCCAAAGACCACCAGGGAACCAAAGTTGGCTCCAAAATGTAAGAGGATGTTTATTAAGCCAGTGCACCGAGGTACAGCAGCCTTGGGAAGTATTGAATTCTGAGCAGAATTTACAGAAATTTTAAGACCAAGAAACCGCACACAGAGTGGTGATGGTTCAAGGAGTGTTTGGTAATCGGTGTCAGACCTTCATGCCAACATGCACACCTGTGGCTAACTGGCTGGTTATCTGTCTTAAGCAATGTCTGTGCCCTGGCTGAATTTTGTGACCAGCCTGGAACCTTCAGGTCTGGGGAATGTTCCTAAATCCTTGAGGACTGAGGCCTGGCAAATATTATCAAGTCCTTTAGGACCAACCACCAGGTTATGATGTTTAAGTGTAGTTGCTCATGTCCAAGGACAGGACAGCTTACTAATTTTTCAACTGTTGGGGCAGGGGTTCTTCAGAAGGAAGGAAGAAAATAGGGAAGGGAGAGAGAGAGAGAGGGAGAGAGAGAGGGAGAGAGAGACAGAGAGAGAGAGAGGGAGAGGGAGAGAGAGAGAGAGAGAGAGAGAGAGAGAGAGGGAGAGAGAGAGACAGAGAGAGAGAGAGAGAGGGAAAGAATCAAATAAGTTCTGAGTCTGGGATTTGTTCTCCTCTGTATGATTCCTAGAGATCAATCTTACCTCACCACGCTTTTGTGACTGTACATATTGAGTCATCCTGTTGGCCCATCCAGTTTTTTTTTAAAGAACCTTTTAAGGATTCTATGAATTAGGTACTGGTATCATTTTCAAACCAGATTGTCCCTTCTCCAATTACTCGTTTCCCCTCCTTTTCCTATCCAATTTCATGACCCATTCCTACGTAACCACTCTCTCTCTCTGTGTCTCGGTGTTTCTCAGTCTCTGTGTCTCTCTCTGTGTTTCTCACTCTCTGTGTCTCTCTCTGTTTCTCTCTCTGTTTGTGTGTCTCTCTCTGTCTCTGTCTCTCTCTGTGTGTCTCTCTCTGTTTCTGTCTCTGTCTCTCTCTCTCTCTCACACACACAAACTCAAGCACACACACACACACACAACACACACACACACACACACACACACACACACACACACCTCTATAAGTACATCCTGACAAGCTGTTTTAGTGGTGCTCATACACACCAGTTTAGGGAAGAACTTCGAATGGATAAGCAATAAAGGAGCTGGTCCCATGTGACTGATTCTCCCTCTATTAGCATCTCTTTTATTTTATTTTATTTTTAAATTTAAATTAGAAACAAGCTTGCTTCATATATCAATCTGTGTTTCCTCTCTGTTTCCCTCCCCTCCTCCCATGCCCTCCTACCAACCTACCACTCCCCTCCCCCAATCCCCACTCTTTTCCCAGATTTGACCCCTATGCTCATTAGTCCTCCCTCTCTGTCTCTCGGTTCCCTAAATTCAGCTTAGTGTTTAGCTGTGCCTTGTTGTCAGCTTCCATCAGTCACTGGTTGAAGATTCTGTTTCCCAGACTCTGGCAGTGGGAGTGTAGGCTGGCATTCCTCTGGTCAATGTCTAAAATCCATATAGGAGTGAGTATATATCATGTTTTTCTTTTTGTGACTGGGTTACCTCACTCAGGATGGATTCTTCTAGCACCATCCATTTACCTGCAAATTTTAAGGTTCCACTGGTTTTTTTTCCTGCTGAATAGTATTCCATTGTGTAAATGTACAATATTTTTGTATCCACTATTCATTTGAGTTGCACCTATGTTGCTTCCAGGTGAAGGCTATTACAAATAGTGCTGCTATAAAAATAGTGGAACAGACATCCTTTGTTGTATGAATGTGCATCTTCTGGGTATATGCATAAGTGTGGAGTTGCTAGGTCTTGTGGTAGACTGATTCTAGTTTTCCTGAGGAATCTCCATACTGATTACCTTGGTGGCTCTACGAGTTGGCACTCCCACCAGCAGTGACCGAGTGTTTCCCTTTCTCCACATCCTCTGCAACATAAACTGTCATTGGTATTTTTGATTGTAGCCCTTCTGACAGGAGTAAGATGGTATCTCAAAGTTGTTTTAATTTGTAATTCCCTGATTGCTAGGGATGTTGAGCACTTTCTTAAGTGTCTGTCAGCCATTTCAGTCTCCTCTATTGAGAATTCTCTATTTAGTTCTGTAGCCCACTTTTTAATTGGATCCTTTGGTGCTTTGGAACCTTGTGTCTTCAGTTCTTTGTAGATTTTGGAGATCAACCCTCTGTCAGATGTGGAGTTAATGAATATCTTTTCCCTTTCCGTGGGCTTCTTTTTTGTCTTGTTAACTAAGTCCTTAGCCTTGCAGAAGCTCCGTAGCTTTAGCAGGTCCTATTTATTAGTTGTCAATGTCACTGTCTGTGCTACTGATGTTTTGTTCAGGAAGCAGTCGTTTATACCAATTGGTTCAAGGGTACCTCCCACTTTCCCTTCTAACAGATTCAGGGTGACTGGATTTATATTGAGGTCTTTATCCATTGGGTCATTAGTTTTATTCATGGTGATAGACTTGGAACTATCTGCAGTCTTCTACATGCCAGCATCCAGTTATCCCAGCACCATTTGAAGATGACTTATTTTTTCCATTGTTTCATCTTCTTTTTTCCATTGTTTTAGCTTCTTTGTCAAAAACCAAGTGTTCATATTTGTGTGGACTAATATCAGGGTTTTCTATTTGATTCCGTTGGTCTACCTGTCTATTTTTTGTGCCAATACCAAGCTGATTTCAGGACTGTATCTCTATAAAATTGCTTTAAGTCAGGGAGGCAGATGCCTCCGGATGTTGCCTTATTGAACAGGGTGGTTTTGGCTATCCTGGGTCTTGTGTCTGTCCATATAAAGTTGAGAATTGTGCCTTCAAGGTCTGTGAAGAATTGTTATGGGATTTCAATGGGGATTGCATTGAATCTGTAGATAGTTTTTGGCAAGATTGCCATTTTTGCTATGTTTATCTTACCTATCCAAGAGCATGGGAGAAATCTCCATTTTCTGGAGTTTTCTTTAATTTCTTTCTTTAAAGTCTCAAATTCTTGCAATACAGGTCATGCACTTGTTTGAATAGGCTTACCCCAATGTATTTTATGGTTTTCTGTCAATTGTAATTCTTTCTCTGATTCCTTGGTCAGCCCTTTTATTGTCTGTTTATAGTAGGACTACTGATTTTCTTGAGTTGATCTTTTATCCTGTCCCTATGCTGAAGGTGTTTATCAGCTGTAGGAGTTCCCTTGTAGAGTCTTTTTCGATCACTTATGTTAACTCTCATATCATCTGCAAATATTGAAAGTTTAACCTCTTCCTTTCCAATTTGTATTCCCTTGATCTCCTTTTGTTGTCTTGTTGCTCTGGCAAGAACTTCAGGAACAATATTGAAGAAATATGGAAAGAATGGACACCCTTGTCTTGTTCTACATTTTAGAGGAATTGCTTTGAGTTTCTGCCCATTTAGTTTGATGTTGGCTGTTGGTTTGCTATATATACCTCTTATTATGTTTAGGTAAGTTCCTGTTATCCCTGAACTCTCTAAGACCTTTAATATGAAAGCATGTGGGATTTTGTCAATGGCTTTTTCAGTATCTAGTGGGAAGATCATGTTATTTTTGTTTCTCAACTTGTTTATATGGTGGATTACACTGATGGATTTTCCTATGTTGAACCATCCCTGAATCCCTGGGATGAAACCTACGTGATCATGGTGGATGAGTTTTCCCATGTGGTTTTGATTCTGATTTTCCAGTATTTTACTGAATAATTTTAATCAATATTCATGGGGGATATTGATCTGAAGTTCTTTTTTAGATATGTCTTTGTGTGGTTTGGGTATCAAGGTTATTGGAGCCTGGCAAAAAAGAGTTTGGTAAAGACACTTCTGATTCTATTGTATGAAATACTCTGAGGAGTACTGGTATAAGCTGATCTTTGCATTTCTGGTAGATTTCTGCACTGAGGCACTCAGGCACAGGACTTTTTTTTGGTTGTGAGAATTTTGATGACTCTTTCTATTTCATTAGGGGCTAAAGGTTATTTAAATTGCTTATCTGTACTTGGTTTAATTTTGGAAGATGATATCTATCCATAAAGTTTCCCTTTTTTCGATTTTCGTGGAGGATAGGTTCTGAAAGTATGACCTGAAGACTCTATGTATTTCCTCTCTGTCTATTGTTATGACCCCCTCTTCATTTCTGATTTTGTTAATTTTCATGTTCATATTCTTCTGTTTCCTGAATTTGGGTAAAGGTTTGTCTTTCTTGTTGATTTTCTCAAAAAACCAACTCTTCATTACATTGATTCTTTGTAATGTTTTCCTAGCGTCTACTTTATTGAGTTCAGTCCTCAATTTGATTATTTCCTGGTGTCTACTCCTCCGGGGAGAGTTTTCTACTTTGTGTTCTAGGGCATTCAGCTGTACTGTTAATTCTCTAGTGTGACTATTCTCCAGTTTCTTCCTGTGGGCCTTTAGTAATATAGTCTTTCCTCTTAGCACTGCTTTCAATGGGTCCCAAAAGTTTGGGTTTGTTTTGTCTTGATTTTCATTGAATTCCAGGAAGTCTTTAATTATGTTTTACTCCTTCTGTGAACAAGGAGTGGTGCAATTGTGCATTATTCAATTCTCATGACTTTGTAGGATTTCTGCAGGTTGTGTTGTTGTTGAATTCTAACTTTAAAGCATGGTGGTGTGATAAGATGCATGGAGTTACTCCATTTTTTGTACACATGGAGGCTTGATATGTTGCCAAGTATGTGGCCGATTTTTGAGAAGGTTCCATGTTGTGTTGAGAAGAAGGTATATTCCTTTTTGTTCAGATAGAATGTTCTATAGATATCTGTCAAACCCTGTTGGGTCATAACATCTATTAGTTCCTCTGTTTCTTTTAATAAGTTTCTGTCTGGTAGTCATGTCTAGTGGTGAGAGTGGGGTGTTGAAATCTCCCACTAGTAGTGTGTGAGGTTTAATGTGTGGTTTGAAATTTAGTAATGTTTCTTTTACGAATGATGGTGCCTTTATTTTTGGGGTATAAATGTTTAGAATCGAGAATTCATTTTGGTGTGTTTCTCCTTTGTTGAATATGAAATGACCTCCTTCATCTCTTTTGATTGATTTCAGTTTAAAGATTAGTATTTTAGACATTAGGATTGCTATGCCTGATTGTTTCTTGGGTCCATTTCATTGGAAAATCTTTTCCCAACCCAAATCTCTGAGGTAATATCTGTGCTTGAAGCTGAGGTATGTTTCTTGTATCGTACAGAAGGATGGATTCTGTCTTTGAATCCATTCAGTTAGCCTGTGCCTTTTTATGGGTGAGTTAAGACCATTAATATTGAGGGATATTAGTGACCATTGAATGTTCATTATTGTTTGTTTTGGAATGGTTGATTGAGGTACAGACATTTTGGCTGTTGGTAGAACGGAATTATCTATTTCCCATGTTTTTCTGGTTGTAGTTAACTTCCTTGGATTTGAGCTTTCCTTCTAGAATGTTCTGTAGGGCTGGGTTAGTGGATACTTATTTTTTTAAATCTGGTTTTGTCATGGAATATCTTGTTTTCTCCATCTATAGTGATTGAAAACTTTCCTGGGTCTAGTAGTCTGCACTGGCCTTGATGGTCACTCAGTGTTGAAGTTTTGATAGAATATCTATCTATCCAGGACATTCTTGCTTTCAGAGTTTCTATGGGGAAGTCAGGTGTGATTCTGATAGCTTTGCCTTTATATGTTATTTGACCTTTTTCTTTAGCTGCTCTAATTATTCTTTCTTTATTCTGTATGATTGGGATCCTGATTATTATGTGGCAATGAGACTTTTTTGGGGTCCACACTATTTGTGGTTCTGTAGGCTTTTTGTACCTTCATTGGAATGACTTTCTTTAGGTTTGGAAACTTTTCTTCTATGATTTTTTGAATATGTTTTCTGGCCATTTCAGTAGGCATTCTTCACCTTCTTTTATACCTATTACTCTTAGGTTTGGTCTTTTCACCCATACTTCCTGGATATTTTATGTTAGGGATTTGTTGGACTTGAGATTATCTTTGGTTGGTGAATCTATTTCTCCTAGTGTGTCTTCAACACCTGAGATTCTCTCTTCTGTCGCTTGTATTCTGTTTGTTATGTTTGCATCTGTAGTACCTGACCTTTTCTCCAGTTTTTTCTATTTCCACCATTCCTTCAGTCTGAGATTTTTTTGGCTCCATGTCAGCTTTCAACCCTTGCACTGTTTGAATTTTTCTTGTAATTTTTGCTTTGTGTTTTCCCACCTTTCTTGCATTTGTTGGATAATCTGTTTTTTTTCCATTCCTTTAAGGGAATTTCTCATATCCTCTTTGAGGGCCTCTATAATTTTCATTAAGGTGTTTTTAAGATCATTCCATTCTGCTTCTTTCACATTGGGATATTCATGTCTTACTGGTATGAGATCTCTAGACTCTGCTGGTGTCTAATTTGTTTTTCTCTTGCTGAGTGTGTTCTTATATTGCCTCTTTCCCATCACTTCTTGCAGTGGGTGTAGAAAGAGCCCCTGCCCCTCCTGGTGGATAGACAAACAGGGATCACTTTCTGTGGGCACAACAAAATCCAATACGCTCTGGGTTCTGCTCTCTGGCTCTGCCCTCTAACTGCAATGTGGGCAGGAGTGGACATTTTCTCTCAAAGGTTCCTGGTTGCTTTGTCTTCCATAGAGGGTGAGCTGACCTGGCTGCAGACACCATGCCAGGGGATCTGAGAGAGGGTAAGGGGGGGGAATTTGGGTCTAGGATGGAGACCCAGAGCTCATTGCAGTCTTCTGCCCTGAATGTGGGAAGAAGTAAAGCACCTCTTTCTCTGTTGGCTCCTGGTTGCTTGTTTGTCCATCTGGGGGCCAGTCAACCTGGTTCTGGTCCCCAGGCCAGGGGATCCAAGAGCGATTTTTTTTTTGGAGACAGGATTTCTCTGTAGTCCTGGCTGTCCCAGACTACACTCTGTAGAACAGGTTGGGCTTGAAATCACAGAGACCCATCTGCCTCTGCCTCCCTCGTGCTGGGATTAAAAGTGTTTACCACTATAACTCTGCTTTGTGTAATCTTTCTATTCTTTGTTGCACCCTTCCCCCATGTTGGTCTGCTGACCTGCTTGTGACCAGGAGCTTCTAGCAAAGCACATTTGTCCTGTATTTCCAGGTGAGCATAAATGCTAATTCCTGTTATGCTCCCATCCTTTACCAGAGAGCCCTGGAAACTTCAGCTCTTGACCTTGTCAGTTTTCCACCATGCCTGCTACTGATATATAACGCTTTGATCTTTTAACAGTAAATGCCATTCTCCTTTGAAGGTTCAGCCTCTGTATTTGTCTTCATTTTAATCCTCAGCCCTTCAACCAGATCATTGAGAAGTCTTGTAGCCCTGTAACCACACCATTTGCTACAATTCTTGATTTAACAGAAGAATAGAGACTATGGTCATGTTGCTGAAGTCCTGATACCTCCAGTGACATTAGAAGTAAAACACAATTTAATTGTATGGGCAGATATTTGTATTTATAAGTTTCTGTCTCTTTTTTAAAGGTATTTCATTTTTAATTTTCAAGACAGGCTTTCTCTCTGTAGCCATTACTGTCATGGATCTCGCTCTGTAGTCCAGGCTGGGCTCAACATCAAAGATACCCACCTGCTTCTACCTCCCTAGTGCTGGGATTAAAAGCTGTGACACCACTGCCAAGCAACTGTCTTTTTTATTTATTCCTTTTGTCTTGATGCATCCATATCCTACCCACCACCCATCCCCTGGAAACACTCCCCCACCCCTGCATCTCCCTAAAATAAAACAAAGTAAAGTTAAAGTTTAAGATAATTAAGAAAAAGAAAAACTGGGAGAAAGTGAAAATTTTGTCATGGAGGTTGCAGTGTGACACATTGAGACTCACAGTAAAACCCTATATCCATGCATCTTTACATGCAGGCATTCATGAAAGAATCATTGGTTAGGGTGTAGGCCCATGGTATCAACTACACTGTGGATAATAGGCCCTCAATGGAATACTTCGTGAATTTCCATTTGCTTGTGGAGGTGCTGCAGCCCTATGCTAACCCAGCTGTGCTCAGCATACCATAAAAGTGGTGGATGGAGTGTGGGCCACCAAGTAACCCTGGTTCTTGGCATTGGCAGGTGCACGGTTTGTCAGCCAGACAGTTCTCACCTGTGTTTATCACCAGGTTGAGCTTTCCTGCATTGCTCTAACTAGTTCACCTCTTGCAGGGATGAGCAAGTGGCAGTGCCATTTTTCTGGGTTTTACATCCTAGGGGGCATTTCTCCCACACGTACAGATTCATGGTCAGTTCTTCTGTGTTGCCCAGGCATGGGGTAGGGACCACTCTCCCCAAGGCTGGAGCTAGAGAGAGGCAGAGACAGCTCTCCCACTCTTATGATCTCAGAGCCTCATGCCTTGATGGGGGCAGATGGGGAAATCTTTCTCCTGTACTTTGTGTCACATGACTGATAATGGAAAGAGCTCTCCCATCTGCCTCTGACATCAACACCTTCCCTCCAGCCTAGGCTTTGAGGACACTGTCTGGTTTGTGTTTAGCTTCCACCCACCTGAGGCAGACGTCATTGTCAGAGCCCATGAATGTATTCCCCACTGCCCTACACTTGAGGACCCAGTCTGAACTGTCAGTAGCCTGCATCCAATTGAGTCAAATGGCATCAGGATGGGCTAAGGATGTCTTCCCACCTGCCAAGGACTTGATGACACAAGTTGCCCATGTGTGGCTTCCATGCTCCATAGAAGAATGGCATCGAGGGGGCCATGGATATCTTCCCAAGAGTCTGAGACTTGACCTTCCAGCCTGTCTACTGATGGTTACCATTACAAGTGAGCCAAAAGCCATCTGGCTGTTTATTGAACATCTTTCTAGAAGAACAAAACTTAAGGACCCTGTCTGGCCTATGAGCAACTAGCACCCACCAGAGACAAATGGCATTGAACAGTCCCAAGGATGTCTCCCAACCAGCCTAGGCCATTAGGTTCTATCCTGGTCTCTGTGTCAACAGCCCATGCCTGAGCCAAACGGCATCAGGCAGGGCCATGGATGTCTTCCATTCAGCTTTGGGCCTGACTACACAGGTTTGTCTGAAGATCGTTAAGGATCCTCAGTACAGATATAAATAGAGCTACAAAAACAAACAACACCCCCCACAAAACTATGAAATACATAATGTACACTTTATCTGTCAAAATAAACAAAAAACATCTTTGGCCATCTTGTATACAATACCCCGTTTATACTAGTACTGATAAACATATGTATGCTTCCTTTAAACCTTTATATATTTTTATGGCAAGGATGACCAGACACCAATGGAAACGAATGGCCCAGGTGATCCAGCAGCTCAAAATGCTTCTGTTGCAGTTTACTCAGAGTTATACATTCAGAACAGCTTCAAAGCTCCAATCTAGAAGAACACTGACTCAGATGGAGACTAAGAATGCCAAGTGAGCCTCAGTCACAAAGAACCTGGCTCCAGTGTCTTCTCTCTGTGAAAGAAATGACTTGAAAAGGGTTCAAAACCTCACTACCTGAATACAGTATATGTTCAATTTGCTGTGACTAAAGTGTGTTGTGGGACTCCAGCTTCATAGTTAAAATATGAAATATTTAAATGAGCAAAAAAAATCCTCATAGTCACTTTAGGCTCCTAGCCTGTTACTGACAACCCTTGTGAGCACAAATGGAATAATAAATTATGTGAACCTCCACACTTTTCTAGGTTTTAAGAATCAGGGTCTTGTGTTGAAATGTCATCGACTGGCATTCCCCAAGACGGATCTGTGCAAAGTGTGGTAAGCCAGTGTCATTCACACTTAGTACGGTGTATAAAGTTAGCAGACATCACAATGACATGTGAGAAAAGGGGGATTTGGTTTATTAATAAAGACCAATGGAAATACAGAGGAATAAAAATTATCTTAATGGTACCTGATACAATGAAATAGCTGTCTTGGCTACTCTCTTAGCAAATAAGACAGAACTTAAAACCAAACAGTTAACAACCAGATCTCAGGTCAGTCAGGTTTCTAGGCAAGGTTAATGTTCAAGGGGTGTCCAGCACCTCCTATCTGAGTATCCTGGGATGCAATCTTCTGTGTTTCTCCAAAATCATCTTCAATGTAGATCAGGGATACACTGCTGCATTCAGTTTCATAAGTTATTTACAACCGTGTTTGACTTTAAGAAGACATGAGTTAGACTGCATTTGCGAAGTCCTGTCATAAGGACTAGGTGAGGGGCAATGTGACCCAGGAAGGGCAGAACCTGGTTTGTGGATAGCTCCAATTCCTGGATATTGTCTGGCAGGAAAATGTCCAAAACCTCCTTGAGAATCTCTCAAGGGAAGTCAGAAATCATCATCTTCACACAGCACAGCTGCACACAGTGTTACCTCTGCTGGGCCCACTGCAACAAGCATGTTTGGTGTTCTTTCAGGTGGAACCTGAGGCTAAGGTAGGTGACCACTTTCAAATCCCACCTCAGCTCATTGCATACTCGTGCCTTACTTACTGGTGGGAAGAGATTAATGGGCAGATACTCCAGAGTAGAGATGGTTGAGGCCTCGTTCCGCAGCAGGCTCTGCACTGCCAGCTCTTGGAGTGCGGTTGGGTTGTAGATGCTCATTCTGATAGATCTTGAGTCAGAAAGAACCTTGTAACACAATTAGAGAGACATTGTTTTCTACTTATGTTTTCCGAATTCCCACTTCTCACACATTGCAGGAACTAGAGGCTCAGAGTCTTTCGTCTGTGAATAATGGAGAACTCAGTCTGCCTTATTATATACCATCTGGTTGTATGAACGCCAAACTTCCAAAACTCTCCTCATGTGGAGACTCTAAAAGCCCACACACAGACACAAATTTATCATTATCCCCACAGGTACCTCTCCCACTAGGTACCTACCCCTCCTCTTCTATTTGGAAATATCCAGGAGCATACAGACTGACCAGACCAATGTTAGAGGAAAAGACACTGACCATCTTTCCAGGTGGTCAAGAAAATACATTGCTGATATCACACACCCAACCCACCTGTATTATGCTTTCACTAAACTGATCCCACTTGAGAAGGAGTGAGGAGAATTTGTGAAATGGCTGTTAGTACATACTACTGATAAAGGCTTTAGAAACAGATGCTGGGCTTATACTAATTCAGGAAATGAGGTAGAAGGTCTTTAAATTAGTTGGGCAATGGTTGCCCACGCCTTTAATCCCAGCACTCATGAGGCAGAGGCAAGCAGATCTCTGTGAATTTGAGGCCAGCCTGGTCTACAGAGCAAATTCCAGGACAACCTCCAAAACAATACAGAGAAATCCTGTCTCGATAAATCAAAAAAAGAAAAAGGAGACTCTTTAAATTCACAAACTCACAGTTATCTAACTGCAAAATCAAACCATGTCTGAAATGTAAGAATTTGTCTTACATTTCCAACACTACAGGAAAGCCATGCTATTCAATGACAGCACTTCTATAATGAAAATCTTAGATGAGAAACCAAGTAAACAGAGTGTACACTGACAAAGATTTTCCTGTGATGCATTGGGGTCTAGAGGAAGAAAGGAAATGACACAAAAAAGGCTGCCAATATTTTAAAAATTATTTTAATTTTAAATAGCTTGTTTTACATGATAATCCCAGTTCACTCTCCGTCCTCTCCTCCCATACCCTGCACCATCCCCCCCCCCAGCCTCCCACCCTAATGCCAATTCCTTCCACATAGGGGATATCTAGAGTCTGTCATTTCACTCCAGGTAGAGTCGAGGCACTCCCCTAAGAGTCCAGGCTGAGAGAGCATCCCTCTTTGTGTTATGGACACACCATGTCTGTTTGTATTCCAGGGATAAACACTGATCCACTGCTCAGTGCCCCATAGGTTGCCCAGGACTGCTCACTGACTCTCACATTCAAGGGGTCTGGATCAGTCCCATGCTGGCCTCCCAGCTGTCGGTCTGGGGTCCATGAGCTTGCCCCTCCTCAGAACAGCTGTCTCTGCTGGTTTTGCCAGCCCATTCTTTGCCAATGACTACCAATATTTTAAAGTTTTGTTTTCACTTTGCAAGTGGATTATATTACAAGAGGATACATTAAAAACTCCAATTTGATAATGAGCCTAGAAATCTGGACAATGCCAGTGAATCCAATTTTGACTCTGTCTATAAAAACTCAAATGAGCCTAAGACACTGACATGTAAATTCCTGTGTAATGATCATTTATCATTAAAACTAAAGTACACTGATGTAAACATATTAAATTGTGTCCTTTGAATTTCAAAGCCATTATTTGGAAATCGCTTAGATGGTGATCAGGCTAGACCAGCAAGTACTAGGTCTTCTGATGGAGTGTGGGTGACTTACCTGATATGGACACAGAGTATGGACCTCCTATTGCAAGCAGTGTCAAACAAAGGCTTTAGGCTCAGGACTCCTCAGTACAGCCAATCAGTGACTCCAGGCTTCAGGACTCTGAGATTCTACCAGGTCCCCTCTTCCCATTTTATATACCTCCCAACTCACTCCTCCCATGAAGCCCCACCCCTCTACAAAACCTCCTATCTGATTGGTCCACTTAATCCTGTTAAGGATTTATTTTCTTCTACAGCAGATTGATTGAATCTGACCTATCTTGTGAAAACAAAAATATTAGATCCAAAAGTCAATATTCCAACTGTGGATAGAATTACTTATTTTATGTCCATTTTCATGAACATGTAGATAGATGTACATATATAAACTAATATACATATATATACACACACATATATATGTATGTGTGTGTATGTGTGTGAGTGGTTTTAGTGCCTATGTGTGTGTTTTATTGTGTCAGGGTATTTGAATATGTAGGGAGATTTAGGATAATAAAAGGCTATAATATTAGCTTTTGTCTCAAAACAACAAAACAAAAACCAAACACAAAACAAAAACACACCCCATGAATATGTTGCAGATGAGAAAGAGTGAGATATGTGTTAGAAACTGGAGAGCTCCCTGTCAAGAAGCTTAGTTGGGATGATGACTTGATCAAGGACTTTAGAATCATCAAGAGTAAAATGGACACTTTATCTCAAAGTGAAAATCAACAGCAAAGCATGAAGGGATGGAGATAAAACAAACACTAATCTTTAATTCCCTTGTATTAACCTGGATGGGGTACACACTCTGCATCTTGGCACTCTAGAAGTTGAGGCAGGAGGGTTTCTGTGAGTTTCAGGCCAACCTGATCCACACAGTGAGAACCTGCCAAATAACAACATCAAATTTAAACAGAAAACAGTCATGGTTTTCTTAAAGAAAACAGTGAAAACCAAGTGCCTCAAATGGCCTTTTCGTACAAATCCCTTACCCAGCAACCTCTTATGGGCATTGCTCCTAGCATGAAGACCTGAATTTGATGTGTAGAATCCAGGAGTACAGACTCCTGAATGTTTCCTCTGAACTCCACATGGGCACCATGGCAAATGCCTCCACACCTATAATTAATTTTTAATGATTTAATGAAGATTGCCTGAATAATCAAAATTCAAAGCCAGTCATATTAGTTAGCTATAGAATCTGGGCAGAGTTGGCACATACCTTTAATCCCTGAACTCCGGAGACAAAGACAATTGCGTCTCTGTGAGTGACAGGCCACGCAGGACTACACAAATTTGAGTTAATCTCAAAGAGAAACAGCTCACATAACATGACCTCAGCACTTGGAATCACAGGCCTTTAATCCCAGTCATAGACAGTTACAAAAAGTAAAGAGTCTCAGGTGGAGACTTAGTCTCAATCCATTTTGATGAGAGGCAGCAGTCTGAGGCTTGGAGGAGAGATCCTGGAGACAGGATCAGCCTTCAGCCTGAGATAGAAGTAAGACCTAGTGGCTTGGCTTCTTTGCTTCTCTGGCCATCCACTTGAAGCTTGACTCCAATATCTGTGTCTGGATCTTTTTTGTTTGTTTGTTTGTTTTTCGAGACAGGGTTTCTCTGTATTGTTTGGAGGCTGTACTGGAACTTGCTCTGTAGACCAGGCTGGCCTCGAACTCTCAGAGATCTACCTGGCTCTGCCTTGTGAGTGCTGGGATTAAAGGTGTGTGCCACCAATACCCAGCTGTCTCTGGATCTTATATTTATTCTTGTTACATTGAATTTCCTTTCCCAACAGGAGGGAAGCTCTAGGGTGGGACTGGTCTCTAAGACATCTGCTGGGCACATGTGCATGACTGTCACCTCCACAGTCATGGGGAGAGGGCTGTAGTATCAGAGTTTGATGTCACTCCTGATATAAGTAGGCTCCAGGAGATAAGAAGGGTTTTGGTCTTTTTTGATGAGGGTCAATGTTGCGTCGCCAGCCCCCATACCCATCACATAGCTATCGGATGATCCTGTATTGGTGGAACAGTGGCCCTTACCAGCAGAGAAATTAAGGGCGGCACACCAGCTATTTCAAGAACAATTGGAGGCAGGTCATTTGGTTCCTTCCACATCCCCTTGGAATACCCTGATATTTGTAATTAAAAAATCTTCAGGGAAATGGAGGTTACTACAAGACTTGAGGGCTGTGAATGGGACCATGCAGCCTATGGGGGCTCTCCAGCCTGGCTTGCCCATGCCTGTGGCCATTCATAGAGACTGGCATTTGATTGACATTGATTTGAAGGATTGCTTCTTTTCTATTCCCTTGCATTCTCAAGATAGTCCTTGGTTTGCGTTTAGCCTTCCTGCGATTAATTTTAGGGAGCCTGCCCTTTGCTTCTAATGGGTGGTGCTCCCCCAAGGGATGGCTAATAGTCCAACTATATGCCAGATTTATGTAGCTGCCTGTTTAGATCCCCTCAGACGTAAGTTCCCTGATCTTTACATTATCCACTACATGGATGATATTCTTTTGGCCACGGCCGAGGAAAGACAATGTTACATAGCCTTTGCAGAGCTACAGGAGTTTCTGGAGGCCCGCAGATTTATTTTGGCTCCTGAAAAGACCTAAAAGAGACCCCCTTATACTTATTTGGGTCATCAAATTCAACAAACTGGCCTCCGGCCACAAAGACTCCAGATCGATTGTTCAAATTTAAAAATGCTTCATGATTGGCAGAGATTTTTGGGAGAGGTGCAGTGGTTTTGCCCTTCTCTTTCTATTAAAACAGGGGCTCTTAAATCCCATTATGATATTCTTCCTGGGGATCCTGCTCCAACTTCTCCTAGACAGATTACCCCAGAGGCCACGGAAGCCCTACAATTGTTGTAAAAAGTATAGAGCAAGCCCACTTTCGGTGTATAGATTATGGGCAGCCCCTTGTTCTGGTTGTACTTTCATCTAGCTTTTTGCCCACTGCCGTGTTTTGGCAGACTTGTCCTATTTATTGGATACATTTGTCAGCCTCCCCTAAGAAGGTAGTGACCCCTTACTATGATCTGATTTTACAAATGTTGTGGAAGGTGCACAAGTTTAGCATTCAAACCTTTGGAATGAGTCCTGATAATATTATCCTTCCTTATGGTAAGGAGGAGGTAAAACATCTACAGATCTTACATGATGGGTGGACCCTGTTTATTACATCTACAGGTGCCCAGTTTGACAACCATTATCCCAATAGTCCCTTGATATCTTTTTTTTAAACAACACCCTGTGATTTTTCCCAAGATTTTAAAGGAGAACCCTCTAGTTGGAGCTCGCTCAGTCTTTACAGAGGGCTCCTCCAACGGTTTCGAGGTGGTGGTTTCTTCTCAGGTGCAGAAGAGGGTACCCATAGGGCAGATGTCAGCACAAGCCGCCGAGTTGTTTGCTTGCTTGATGGCTTTCCAAATGTTTGAGGGAGAGCCCTTTAATTTATATACTGATAGTGTTTATGTTGCCAACATTGTTAGACCTTTAGAAACTTCTCCATATGTTCTTCCAACCTCCCAGGTTCGTTCTTTATTAGTTCAGCTCCAACATCTTATTTGGCAGCGCATCTACCCTGCTTATGTGGGATTTATTCGTGCACATACTAACCTTCCAGGACCCCTTGCCCAGTGCAATCAAATTGCTGACTCCTTGACCCGCCCTAGGGTCTTATTTATTCAGGAGCAGCTTGCCCACCAGCTCCATGAGTGGTATCATTTAAATGCCCGCTCCATTAAATTTCACACTGGGTGCCCCTTATCCATAGCTACACAGATTACCTCTCAGTGCCCTGATTGTGCCCCGATATTAATTCTCACAGTGAGGGGGTAAATCCCCAGGGCCTCAGGGCCAACCATCTCTGGCAAATGGATGTCACTCACCTACCACAGGCAGGAAAATTAAAATTCATGCATGTCTCAGTGGATATGTATTCTAAACTGATTTTTGCCTCCCTCCACTCAGGAGAGAAGATTAAAGATGTTATTTCTCATTTCCTGCAGGCCTTTGCCTACATGGGTGTTCCTGATGCCCTAAAAACAGACAATGGCTCTGCCTATGCCAGCAATCGCTTTGCTGCCTTTTGCAGGGAACATCACATTGTCCATTCTTTTGGTATTCCTCACAACCCCACCGGACAGGCCATTGTGGAGCGCACCCATGCCACTCTCAAACAGTATTTTAAGAAAATAAAAAGGGGGAGTATGTTACCTCCCCCAATATTCAGTTATCCACCATATTTTACATTTTAAAGTTTTTTGACCATAGACCGTAATAATTTGTCTGCTATGGAGAGACAATGGAACAAACCCTCCCAGTCTTTGGGATGGGTCAGATGGAAGGATTTGATTACAGGAAAATGGCAGCCACCCACTCCCCTACTAGCTAGGGTCCGAGGGGCACCCAGTCTCGAAAAAAAATGGGTGAATCAAAAACAAAAACATTGGTAACAGTAAATGAGGTACTGGTATTAAGTAATGAAAAAGAAAAAGACAAAGGTATATGGAACGGAAAAATTTGTTTGCATTTAAGTTCTATTTTGTGAATCATCTCTAAAAACTTTTGGCCAAAAGCCTGGCCTCTCCACCTTGCATCTACGGAGTTACCAGGGGTAGATACAGCTGTACCCCATGACTGTAGCTCAAATGGTGGAATGATGAAGAGCATACAGGACTTTTTACCCTTTTTAGTTCAAGGATTGGCTGGAGTTGTTCTTTTACATACATTTCAATTAAGGAAGCTTCATTTCAACAGACTAATTATGACCTATGGAAAAAGGATGACTGAAAGATTCATGTATGTTCTGAATGTATGGTGTGGCCACACCGGTATGTATTAAATGTGATTGTGAATGTGTGAGTGTGAACTGCTTATATGATTAAAAGGATACTTAAATCCCCTCAAAAATAGTTAAAAAGCTGCCTAGATTGCTTTATATAGAGCCAAAAGGAACATCCAGCCAGTCTGTTAATGTTTTAACAGAAAAATTTAAGATACAAATGAGGCCTTGTCAGCTAGTGAGTGCTCTACAGGTTAGATTGTGAAAGACTGCTCACAGATTTCAAATAATTTTCAAAAGTTATTTGGACACAGTATAGTTTACAATCATTGAGTGATTTTCAGAAGTTTTTGGGAAATATTTAGTGGATATGTCCTTTTTAATGGACATCTACAAATAATCTATGTAGTGATCCCAATTTACCTAGATAGTTAACCAATGAGGGTAGACACATCCTTCTACTGTTATGGTCCAGCTTCAACAGTTCAAAAAATTTTTTTAGAAAATAGAAAAGGGGGAATAATGTCCCCAGTCCCCACATGATTCATCAAATGATACACTCCTCATTTAAAAATTTTATAATGTGAATGCCAGTGAGCTTCAGACAGATTCTGGCATGATGGAACTTGAGCAACCATTGCTCAGGTCAAATGAAGACTTCCATGCACTAGGCAGTAGAGAAGACCCTAATTTGGGGTCGAGGGCATGTTTGTGTTTTCTTTCTTTTTTTGTGGGGCGTTTTTCGAGACAGGGTTTGTCTTTATTGTTTTTGAGGCTGTTGGTCCAGCCTGGCCTCGAACTCACAGAGATCTGCCTGCCTCTGCCTCCCGAGTGCTGGGATTAAAGGCTTGCGCCACCACCGCCCGGCTATGTTTGTGTTTTCTTGCAGGGAAAGAATAAAGCTTCGGCAGCTGTCAGACCGTTTAGTGAGATGCATGGAGCAGAGGAAAACTGGACCTGAGACAATGGGAGACTACCTAAGTCAGTTTGAATGAGATCTCCTAAATCAGTGTTCCTGACCCTTGATGTCATCGAATCTACAGCCCAAGAAAGAAAGAAAACAGTCGGTTCGAGATTTCCAGTTTCTCAACAGACCTGCTGCATCCACCTTCCGGACCCGTGAGTTTTCATCCTGAAGCCAACAGAGAACTGGAAAGACTAACTGTCTGCCCTTGGCACACCTTGAAACAACAGAATTCATTTTGCCAGTTTTCCCTTTAGGGGAAAAAAGGACCCATTTAAAACATTTGGACATTGGTATGGACTGTGATAAGTGACAAAAGCCTCTTTTCAGTGTTTGAACAGGACATGGTTACTTGAAATATCAGAGTTGGTGGTTCCTGTTTCTGGAATCACGCCTATGCCAGTGTATTTTCTGGAGAAATGCAACTTGTCCTAATGAGACAAAAAGGAGACTTTGACTCAAGTTGCATTCAGCTGAGGCTACTGACATTAAATCAATAAACTGCATCACTACAGGAACAAATTGGTGCTCTGTGGATAGTGCAACAAGCCTATTGTTCATATTTTTTATAATGCTACATGTGTAACATCAATGATTGTACCTAATGTATCTGTGCAAGTGCACTTTTTAATGCTTTCCTGAGCAGATCTTGGAACGATCTTGTAAACTTTATCAAATTGTAAATGTAAATCACATGCGGGTTACCCTTGTAACAGAATGTAAATCACGTGCGGGTTACCCTTGTAAGAGACAAAGGCTGGTTGAATTTTATGGCCCAGATCTGGTGATGGGTATGGTGATGGAGAGGCACTATGTCAATGGTGGTTCTTGAAATGTTGGCAGTGGCAGTAGGCATTCTGGCTTTATGCCAAGCTCAAAAGTGCCTTGTTCCAGAGGCAAGAGATCCGTTACCAAGTGTTGCTTAGATTAGCCCATGGCAATCCCGATAGACATGAAGATTGGTTACACATGATTTAAGGATGAGGTCATCCTGTTGACGGTCAACCTGTGGGGAAGACCCCTCCCACCTAAGACAGGGGTTCAAGGTCCCCCAAAGACGGGCAAGGGAGGGTGACCCTACTTGACCGAAGCCAGGAGTGCCTCATTAGAAAATAAAAAGGGGTGAATTATCGGAACACCAGACCTTGAGAAGAGACCCACTTCCCCATTGGCCTGGGAGTAGGCAGCTGTAAGACAATGTGTACTAAAAACATGTTTACTAAAAACAATACAATGCCCGGGGCAATAAGTTCATGGAAAAGACTTGCCCATGGGAACCACCCTGACCTCGACCTTGTCCAAAGACTAACCGCCTCTTCTGACATGCCTAGATCATGCCCGGCTATTCACCCATTTTTAATCTATTCTTCGGCCCAGGATATTCCCTCATGCAAAAAGCCTTAAGATTTACACAATCCACCCTCCTATTGAGGGCAATCTCTGGGTTCCCCTTTTTCCTGACCTTAGTGTAAGGCTAAGGCCCAGAGATTTAATCCAATCCCCCCTCCAACTGAGGGTGATCTCTCAGGGTCCCTTACTTTCC
This sequence comes from Mesocricetus auratus, assembly GCF_017639785.1. Taxonomy (NCBI): domain Eukaryota; kingdom Metazoa; phylum Chordata; class Mammalia; order Rodentia; family Cricetidae; genus Mesocricetus; species Mesocricetus auratus. The sequence goes on from NW_024429197.1 coordinate 37,120,895, forward strand.
TGACCTTTGTCAGGCGAAGGCCTTGAGATTTAATCCAATCCACCCTCCAACTGAGGGCCGTCTCTCAGGTTCCCCTTACTTTCCTGACCTTTGTCAGGCGAAGGCCTGGAGATTTAATCTGGCGCCCCTAGCTTGGGACCCCTTTTTAACACATCCACATAGCCTTACTGGCTAGCCTTTTAGATCTCTCAGTTCCCCTTTACTTTCCTGACCTCAGTGGATCTGGCAAAAGACTGGAGATTTTTTATTTTATTTCTTATTTTACCTTTTTTTTTCATTTCCTTTTTGAGACTGGGTTTCTCTCTATCCTTTTGGAGGCTGTCATGGAACTTGCTCTATAGACCAGGATGGCCTCATTCCTTCCTATCTCTGCCTCCCAAGTGTTGGGATTAAAGGCTTATGCCACCAACACTTGGCTCTCTGAATATCATAGCAAACATCCTCCCAATCTGGGACATTTAAGCCTTCCCCACTAATGAACCATGGGCTCCCTCGTTCAATCCATTTTTAAAAGCCTGCCATGGTTGTAGTCCCCTGTTCTTCAAGCAACTTTTTTATGTGATACTGTAATTTAAACTTCCAGGGACTATTTCCCATTGTTTCTTTTCCTATTTTCCTACATCTGTTCCTGGCTGGCAAAAGGGACGACCCCGTCCACTTACCTCACTTTCACGATCTCGGGGGGACCTCCAATTGTCACGTCAGCTGCGCAGCCTGTGTCCGAGAACGTGTGGAGGGTGTAGGGGATTGACAACACAGAGACTCGTTCAACGATGTAAAGAAAACTTTAAGCAGGCCCCAAAAAGGCTCAAGAAAACTTCCTAAGAAAGGCTCCCTCCAGAGAAGCTTCTGTTCTCTCCTCTCCCTGACTGGTTCTGCTCTGACACCAAAAACTGATCTGGGTGTGCCAGAATAGGCAGTTAGTCTTTGGACAAGGTCGAGGCCAGGGTGGTTTCCGTGGGCAAGCCTTTTCCAGGAAATTACTGCCCCGGGCATTGTATTGTTTTTAGTAAACATGTTTTTAGTAAACATTGTCTTACAGCTGCCTACTCCCAGGACAAAGTGAAAGTGGGTCTCTGCTCAAGGTCTGTTGTCCCCACACTGGAGGGAGCCTTTCTTAGGAAGTTTTCTTGAACATTTTTGGGGCCTGCTTAAAGTTTTCTTTACATCTTTGAATGAGTCTCTGTGTTGTTAATCCTCGACACCCTCCCCACATGCTCGGACACAGGCTGCGTGGCTGACGTGGCACAAACAAACAAACATCTTTTTTGCTATGGACAGGACAGGATAAGAGCTACACTAATCTATAATATGAGGATGGGTTCTTAGAGAACAGGTGGCCTTATGCTGGCATAGAATTGGGACAGTAGTAGGTTCTCCTGTGAGGTACATAATCACTAGCCACTGGGAGTTGCCTAGCTTTCTACCACCAGACAAATTCTCCACCCCATTTAGAAGACTAGAAGTCCAATTAGATAGCTGTCGGTCACCCCTGAAATATGAGTGTCATTATTGTCCCCTTGGGTCTGTCTTGACATATCTTGTCTTGTCATAGTAGTTCCTAGACTTCACAGACCGGTAGGACTTTTAATTGCATTTCTTCCTAGCAGCTTGCACAGCAGCTTTTACACAGGACTTGCAGATAAGTTCCAGCTTCATTCCTACTAGTACTTTGTCCAAAGTATGTGGTGCCTACAGCAGAAAGTCTTACTCTCAAGTTCTGGGATGCAACTGAGGGCAATGGCAATGGCTCCTGTGGTCTGGACAGCACTGGCATTGCATGCATTGTATGAGTACAGACAAACATACTCAAGAGATTAAAAGACAAAATCGTTGGAAACACCTGTAATAGAGATAGTTTAACTTCTTTTTCTATATGGTTCACTTTATTTTCCTTCTCCTGCCTTATTGCTCCAGCTAGTCCTTCAAGCACAATATTGAAAAGGAATGGTGATACTGGACATCCTTGTCTGCTCCCTAAATTCAGCGGAATTGCTTCAATTTCTCTCCATTTAACATGACATTGCCTTGGGGTTTCTCCTACAAACCTTTGATTGTGTTCAAGTCTGTTTCCTATCCCACTAACTTTCTGGACTTTTATCAAGGCATGCTAGATTTTTAGAAGGCTATTTCTGCTTCTGTTGATATAATTCAAGGGGATTAGAGAGATGGCTCAGTGGGCAAGAGCATTGGTTATTGTTACAGAGGACCCAGATTCAATTCCAAGGAACCAACACGGCAGCATATACCTGATTGTAACTCCAGTTCAAGGGCTTCTGACACACTCACACAGATATACATGCAAACACCACTGCATGGAAAATAAAAATAGATAAATCATTTAAAATAAATAAACAAACAAAAGTAATCTAATATTTGCCTGTAGTGATCCTCAGAAATGTAGAGACTGAGGCAAGATGACAGGTTAGCTTGGGATATATATATATATATATATGGGTATGTGTGTGTGTATAATAAAACATTATCTGAAAATAAAACAAAACAACAGCAAAAACAACAGCAATAATAATACTAAAATGAAAATAGTTTAGCCAGGTGGTGGCAGTACATGCCTTCAATCCGGAAAGAGAGGCAGGTGGATCTCTATGAATTCAGGGCAAACTGATCTACAGAGCTAGTACGAGGACAGGCTCTAAAGCTACAGAAACAACCCTGTCTCAAAAATAAAAAATGAAAAACAAACAAACAAACAAAAACCAACCAATCCAAGAAAAAGTATATAATTCAGTGACCTTATATTTATTTATTTGATTATTTTGCATTTAGTGGCATGTAACCATTTCTTCATTGCAGAGATAAATGTTCATGGCAGATAATCTTTTATGTATGCCTGGATTGTGCTTGCAAATATTGTTTTGAATGCATTTGGATCTATTTTCATCATGGACACTAATTTATTTGTTGTTGCTGTATCTACCTGGTATGCTATTACAGTCATGCTGGCTAAGTAGAAGGAATTTAGTAGTGCTTCATCTGGTTTTTTTTTTTGCTTTTCGTTAATATTTTAAGAAGGATAGATTGTAGCTCTCATTTGAATATCTACTAGGAATCCATCAGGCCCTGGGTGTTCTTTAGCTACAGGGATTTTTTATTATCATATCAGTTTTTTTCATTTGTTATGGGTCTGTTTAGATTGCTGACTTTTCTTTTTCCCCTTTGAATTTTTAAAACAGGATTTCTCAGTGTGGCCCTGGCTTTCCTTGAACTCGCTGTGTAGACCATGCCTGCCCCTGCTTCTCAGATGCATGTGCTACTACTGCCCAGCTTGGGTTGTTGACTTCTATTTGGTTTAATTTTGGTGGTTTGACTGAGTCTCAAAATTCTTCTATTTCTGTTAGCATGTTATGATTCATGGCGGTGATATATTCTTTAAGACTTATTAAAGTTTTCTTGAGGATTCAGATAGTAGTCAGGTTCAACCTACAGAGTTCAGACAATGGTGAAACATACCATTAATCCCAGCAACCATAGAGCTAGACAGTCGTGGTACACACCTTTAATCCCAGATCTCAGAATTATGAGGTGTACAGATCTGTTAGTTCAAGGATGCACAAAAAGCAACATCTCACACAAAGGTAATCTCAGCATTTTGGATCACAGACCTTTAATCCCAGCACTAGCGAGGTGGAGACAGGAGGATATGGCAGGAATATGAGAAGGAGCAGACAGGAATTTGGAGATTTTCCCTTGCCAGATTTTGTGGAGACAGGGTTGCCATGTCATCTGGGTAGAGGTAATACCTACTGGATTAGCTGCTTTGCTTCTCTGATCTTCAGCTTGAAGCTTGAACCCCAATATCTGTCTCTGTGTCTTATATTTTTTGAGCTACAAACTGGCATCCAATGCAAAGGCATAAAGTCATTAAAAAGCCAATTGCCTGTGACTTTGAAGCCACTGGGCCAGGCCCAAAGCTGAGCTGCAGGTGGGACTCCCACCTGAGTCTCTGCCTCCCCAGATAGGTTTTTGTTTGTTTTCTTTTTTCCCCCACCTCTTTGAGAAACTGTTGAATTTTGGGGTTGTAGCTTTTCTAAATAGTCTTCAGCTGCCACCAAACCTCAGGGGATTTTCCATTTTGTCCCAGAGCCCCTCTCCTTGGGCTAACACTCTCAGCTCAAGGCCACAGGATCAATCTCTGATTCAGATGTGCTTTGCCTCACAGTTCACTGACATTGTCAGCAGATTTGGTAAGTTAATTGGAAATTCTTTTTCATTTTTTTTTGCTTTTGTTGTTGTTGTTGTTTTGGCTTTTTCAAGACAGGGTTTCTCTGTATTGTTTTGAAGGCTGTCCTGGAACTCACAGAGATCTGCCTACCTCGGCCTCCCAAGTGCTAGGATTAAAGGCCTGCCCCACCACCACCTGGCTTTAATTGGAAATTCTTAAAGGAAGGGATTAGTTAAAAAAAATTTCCCCCCACACTAAAAAAAGGGAAACACTATTAAAATGGATTTAATTAGGTATGATTACATAATGGACGGTTTAAAAATGGAAAAATGAAATGTAGAATAAGCAATTTAACAGGATTCACATACCATTATTATCATTTTGATAATCTTTGTTGTTGTTCTGATAATTCTTTGTTTTTCATTAAAAATTCGATTGATATAAGTGCTAAGATGCAAAAAAAAAAAAACCAGGCAATTGTGGCACACACATTTAATCCCAGCACTTGGAAGCATAGGCATGCTGATCTCTGATTTCAAGGCCTGCCTGGTCTAAAGAGAGAGTTCGAGTACAACCTCCAAAGCAATACAGAGAAACTCTGCCTCAAAAAACAAAAAAAAAAGTGCTAAGGTTCAGGTCTTAAAAAAAACTTACTGAAACAGAATAAAGCCCATCCCAAGTATACACACGGACTTTGGACTCCCATAGAACAATGTGAGGTGCACTCTCACCCTGAACTCTTGGGGAAGGGTATAGGCCCTGCCCTATATGAAATGACAGATTATGCACACCCCCATGGAGGGCCTCACCCTCCCTGGGGAAATGAGGGGATAACGGGGGGGGCACGGGAGGAAGGGAGGGAATAGGAGAGGGACCTGGAACTGACTTGTGAAGCAACCTTGTTTCTTATCTAAATTTAAACTGGAAATAAAAAAAAAGAAATATTCAAACCCAGATTGATGAATTACATGGAGAACCAAATTTGGTATTGCATTTTAAGTTTATAAAGGAATACTCCAAGATCTTAAGACAACCTCTTTTAATATATCCAGTAAGCTCACAGGAAGTACAAAATGAAAGAGATCCTATTAGAACTATTTAGAAGCCTGTGCCTGTTGTGCCCAAGTTGCAAATTCCCTAGAGACCACCAGGAAGACCCAACAAGTTGCAAAAGCAAGGTTTAATGATTCTTTCTCCAACCATGACAGGGACCCTATCTACCAAGCTGACATAGCAGCCTCCTTAGGGAGTGTAGCGCCCTATCTACTGCTAGATTTTTATTATTATTATTTATTTTTAAGTTTAAATTTAGATTAGAAACAAGGTTGCTTCACAAGTCAGTTCCAGGTCCCTCTCCCTTTCCCTCCCCTCCTCCTGTAGACTCCCCCCAACCTCCCCATTATACCCTCATTTCCCCAGGGAGAGTGAGGCCCTCCATGGGGGTGTCCATAGTGTGTCATTTCATCCAGGACAGGGCATAGACCTTCCCCCAAGAGTTCAGGGTGAGAGTGCATCTCACATTGTTGTTTGGGAGTACAAATTCCGTGTGTATACTCGGGATGAGTACTGATCTACTGCCCAAGGCTCAAAAAATTACCTAGGCCTCCTCACTGACACACACGTTCACGGGGTCTTGATCAGTCACATGCTGGTTCCTAGGCTGATGCCTGGGATTCAAAAATTAACCTTCCTCAGGTCAGCTGTTTCTGCGGGTTAAGCCAGCCCAGTCTTAATCCCTTTGGTCATCAGTTCTCCCTCTCTGTTACTGGCTTTACTTTGCTTTACAGAAGCTTCTCAGTTTCAGGAGGTTACATTTATTAACTGTTGATCTCACTGTCTGTGCTACTGGTGTTATGTTCAGGAAGCTGTACCAATTCGTTCAAGGGTACCACCCACTTTCTCTTCTAAGAGGTTCAGTGTGGCTGGATTTATGTTGAGGTCTTTGATCCATTTGGACTTAAGTTTTGTGCATGGCGATAAACATGGATCGATCTGCATTCTTCTACATGCCAGCCTCCAGTTATGCCAGCACCATTTGCTGAAGATGCTTTCTTTATTCCATTGTATATTTTTAGCTTCTTTGTCAAAGATCAGATGTTCATACGTGTGTGGGTTAATATCCGTGTTTTCAATTCGATTCCATTGGTCTACCTGTCTATTTTTGTGCCAATACCAAGCTGTTTTCAGGACTATAGCTCTATAATAGAGCTTGAGGTCAGGGATGGTGATGCCTCTGGACGTTGCCTTGTTGAACAGGGTTGTTTTGGCTATCCTGGGTCTTTTGTTTTTCCATACAAAATTGATTATTGTTCTTTCAAGGTCTGTGAAGAATTGTGCTGGGATTTTAATGGGGATTGCATTGAATCTGTAGATTGCTTTTGGCAGGATTGCCATTTTTACTACATTGATCCTACCTATCCAAGAGCATGGGAGATCTTTCCATTTTCTGAGGGCTTCTTTAATTTCTTTCTTTAAAGATTCAAAGTTCTTGCGATACAGGTCTTTCACTTGTTTGGTTAGCGTTACCCCAAGGTATTTTATGTTGTTTGTGGCAATTGTAAAGGGTGATGTTTCTCTGATTTCTTTCTCAGCCCTTTTATCATCTGTATATAGTAGGGCTACTGATTTTCTTGAGTTGATCTTGTAGCCTGCCACTTTGCTGAAGGTGTTAATCAGCTGTAAGTGTTCCCTGGTAGAGTTCTTTGGGTCATTGATGTAAACTATCATATCATCTGCAAACAGTGAAAGTTTGACCTCTTCCTTCCCAATTTGTATCCCCTTGATCCCCCTTTGTTGTCATATGGCAATGGCTAGAACTTCAAGTACCATGTTAAAAATGTATGGAGAGAGTGGACAGCCTTGTTTTGTTCGTGATTTTAGAGGAATTGCATTGAGTTTCTGTCCATTTAGTTTGATGTTGGCTGTTGGTTTACTGTATATAGCTTTTATTATGTTTAAGTATGTCCCTGTTATTCCAGATCTGTGCAAGACATTTATCATGAAGTGGTGTTGGATTTTGTCAAAGGCTTTTTCAGCATCTAGTGAGATGATCATGTGATTTTTGTTTTTCAGCTTGTTTATATGGTGGATTACATTGATGGATTTTCGTATGTTGAACCATCCCTGCATCCCTGGGATGAAACCTACTTGATCGTGGTGAATGATTGTTTTGATGTGTTCTTGGATCCGATTTGCCAGTATTTTATTGAGTATTTTTGCATCAATGTTCATGAGGGATATTGGTCTGAAGTTCTCTTTCTTAGTTGTGTCTTTGTGTGGGTTGGGGAATCAAGGTTATTGAAGCATCATAGAAAGAGTTTGGCAAAGACCCTTCTGCTTCTATTGTGTGGAATACTTTGAGAAGAATTGGTATAAGCTTTTCTTTGAATTTCTGGTACAATTCTGCACTGAGGCCATTTGGACCTGGACTTTTTTTGGTTGGGAGACTTTTGATGAATCCTTGTATTTCCATAGGAATTATAGGTTTATTTAAATTGCTTATCTTTCCTTGATTTAGTTTTGGCAAGTGGTAGCTATACAGGAGGTCATCCATTTCCTTTAAAATTTCAAATTTTGTGGAGTACAGGTTTTCAAAGTATGACCTGATGATTCTCTGGATTTCCTCAGAGTCCGTTGTTATCTCCCCCTTTTCATTTCTGATTTTGTTAATTTGCATGTTCATTCTCTGCTGTTTGTTAAGTTTGGACAAAGGTTTGTCTATCTTGTTGATTTTCTCAAACAACCAACTCTTCTTTGCATTGATTCTTTGTATTGTTTTCCTAGTTTCTATTTTATTGATTTCTGCCCACAATTTGATTATTTCCTGGCGTCTACTCCTTCTGGGGTAGCTTGCTTCTTTGTGTTCTAGAGCTTTCAGCTGTGTTGTTAATTCTCTAGTATAACTATTCTCCAGTTTCTCCATGTGGGCACTTATTGCTATAAACTTACACCGTAGCACTGCTTTCAATGTGTCCCATAGGCGTGGGTATGTTTTGTCTTAATTCTCATTGGATTCTAGGATGCCTTTAATTTCTTTTTTTATTTTTTCTTTGACCCAGGAATGGTGCAGTTGTGCATTATTCAATTTCCATGAGTTTGTAGGTTTTCTGCAATTTGTGTTGTTGTTGATTTCCAATTTTAAAGCATGGTGGTCTGATAAGATGCATGGAGTTATTCCATTTTTTTGTAGCTGCTGACGTTTGATATGTTGCCAAGTATGTGGTCGAATTTTGAGAAGGTTCCATGTGGTGGTGAGAAGAAGGTGTGTTCTTTTTTATGTGGGTGAAATGTTCTATAGATATCTGTTAATCCCAGTTGGGTCATTACTTCTATTAGACCCTTTGCTTCTTTGTTGTGTTTCTGTCTTGTATTCCTGTCTAGTGGTGAGAGTGGTGTGTTGAAATCTTCCACTATAAATGTGTGGGGCTTTTTATGTGATTTAAGTTTTAGTAATGTTTCTTTTATGAATGTGGATACCTTTGTATTTGGGGCATAGATGTTCAGGATAGACACTTCATCTTGGTGGATTTCACCTGTGATGAGTCTATAATGACCTCCTTCATCTCTTTGGTTGATTTTATCTTAAAGTCTAGTTTGTTAGATATTAGGATTGCTAACCCTGCTTGTTTATTGGGTCCATTTGATTGGAAAAATTTTTCCCAACCTTTAACTCTCAGGTAATGTCTGTATTTGAGGGTGAGGTATGTTTCTTGTATGCAGCAGAAGGAAGGGTTCTGTCTCCGAATCCATTCTGCTAGCCTGTGTCTTTTTATGGGTGAGTTAAGGCCATTAATGTTGAGGGATATTAATGTCCATTGATTGCTCATCCTTCTTCGATTTGCGATGGTTGTTGTTGGTGGAATTATGTGTGGAATTTCACCCTTTTGTTCTTTTGGCTGTTGGTAGAGAGGGATTCTCTAATGCCTATGTTTTTCTGGCTGTAGTTAATGTCCTTGTGTTGGAGTTTTCCTTCCACAACTTTCTTTAGGGCTGGGTTGGTGGATACATATTGCTTGAATCTAGTTTTGTCATGGAATATCTTGTTTTCTCCATCTATAGTGATTGAGAGTTTGCCAGGTATAGTAGTCTGGGCAGGCATCCATGGTCTCTTAGTGTTGGTAGAATATCTATCCAGGACCTCCTGGCTTTCAGAGTTTCCATGGAGAAGTCAGATGTAATTCTGATATGTCTGCCTTTATATGTTACTTGGCCTTTTTCCTTAGCTGCTTTTAATAATCTTTCTCTATTCTGTATATTCAGGGTCTTTATTATTATGTGGCGAGGGGCGTTTTATTGTGGTCCACTCTCTTTGTTGTTCTGTAAGCTTCTTGTACCTTCATTGGCATGTCTTTCATAAGGTTGGAAAATTTTTCTTCTATGATTTTGTTGAATATGTTTTCTTCCCCTTTGAGGTGGTTTTCTTCTCCTTCTTCTATACCTTTTATTCTTAGGTTTGGTCTTTTCATGGTGTCCCATATTTCCTGGATGTTTTTTGTAAAGGATTTGTTGGACTTAAGGTTTTCTTTGGTTAATGAATCCATTTCTCCTAGTGTTTCTTCAACACTTGAGATTCTCTCTTCCATTCTGTTGGTAATGCTTGTATTGGTAGTACCTGACCATTTGCCCAGCTTTTCTATTTCCTGCTTTCTTCAGATTGTGGTTTTTTTATTGTCTCTATTTCAGTTTTCAACTCTTGCAGTGTTTGCATTGTTTCTTGCAATTTTCAGAATATCTTTTCATCCATTTGTTCCCTTTTATGAATTTTTTAGTTTGTTCTTCCTTCCATTTCCTGCCTTTTTGGTTTGTTTTTTCTTCCATTTCTTGCATTTTTGGGATTGTTTTTTCTTCCATTTCTTTGAGGGATTTTCTATATCCAACTTTAGTGCCTCTATGATTTTCATGAAAGTGGTTTTAAGGTCATGCTTTTCTTCTTTATTTGCATTGGAATGTTGGAGTCTTGCTGATGTGGAGTCTCTAGAATCTGGTGGTGTCATATTTGTTTTTCTGTTGCTGAGTGTGTTTTTGTATTGTCTCTTTCCCATCTCTTCTTCTAGTTGGTGTAGAAAGAGCCCCTTACTGGTCTAGTGGTTATGGGACCAGAGTTCCCTTTTGGTGGGTGCTAGCAAGTCCTATAATCTGGTAGTTCTTCTATTCCTTGTCCTCGTTCTGGTCCCATGGGTGGAGAAGAGAACATGTATCTGGGGTGCTTAGCCTCCCACCTGGTCCCCTGGACACTTTGCTGGATCCTGTTGTACCTGAAGCCCCCTGAACAGCTGCCTACTGCTAGATTTTAAAGACATAAGCTACAGCATTACATCAGAAGGAACAGGTTGGTTTCTGATTGGTTCACATTTGGGAACAATTAAGAGAATTTCTCAAAATCATATTTGGGCATGAAATACCTGTGTACCAACTATTTTCATTGGTCAGTGCTGAGAGGGAACTTTTTGTGGATTCTATGGCATTGTCTTGTTACTTGCAGGTGGCCTATTATACATAGATACCAATAGTTTTCAGAATTATATCCTGGAGACTACAGGAGAGGTTTGGGTTGTGGGTGGGAAGTGTGGAGTTAATCTGTGTTCAGTTTTGGAGTTTTGGCCCTAGGCTCTGGGAGGTCAGAGGATCTGGAGTTTCCTTGTGTCAGAGGCCTACATGTCTTTTCCGTAGCCTGTCATGGCTTCTAAAACAGACACTGAGTGAGGGTCTGGTCCTTTTATTTGTAAATTATTAGAAGTGAAGCCTTTTAGTTTAGTTTACAACTTTCATTCCCTTATCTGTTTGTAGGTAACCTAATCCTGGGTTAATAGAGGATAATTTTTATTGCTATCTTGTGTCCTATATAAAGAGTTTTTTTTATTTACTTAGCATTTTATCCAGAGCAAAGGGCAGCATTTTTTATGTGTTATGTTTTGCTAACTTTGGGATGTCAGAGTCAGGAGCCCATGTAGGCTGAAATGCCAGTCAAAAACAAAGAAATAATTTAGGCGGTGGAGTATTTATCTGAAGTAGCTGGTTTGTTGACTCTGAAGACACAGGGGGTTTCACATCAGCTGGACCCATTTACATCCACAGCAATTTTATATCTCAAAGTATTTAGGAGCAGGCTCTATTCAGCAACTGATGCGCGGATGTGTCTGCCAGAAATAGAAACCGGAAGTGGAAATCTGTTTGGGACATTGTTAAATAGGGTACAGAAGTTGAAATTTATAAAGTTAATTAGAACTCTTAGGTCTATAGTTTTAGTAATCAGGAAGGGCAAGAGTCCCAAGACCAGGTGAGAAAATCCCATTCTTAGGAACAGACAGGTTGGAAAACAAAACTCTGCTTATTTGGAGTCCTTTTGAACTATGAGAAGTGGATCCAAGCTTTATGACTTTTGATCCTCTGAAGCCTATATCAACTTTATTATATAAAAGGACTTAAAAGTTTTAGACATATTAGTATTATTAAACTGTATCAAAACCTACATTGTAGAAAAAGCAGAGATCAGGTATCTGTAAAACAGCAGGAACACACTTATACTTTTGAGTCCTAGCAAAAGCTATAGGTTTGAGTTAGAAGTTTGTACATTTTTCTTCTGTCCAGAGAGTCAGGTATAGAATTGACAGATGTGCCGTTGGCCTGATAAAGAGCCCTTTAAGTTTATATTTAGATGACAACCAAAATAAGTCTAAAAACCTTGAATTTGTCACTGAAGAGCAGGTAGTCACTGTTCTGTCAGCTTATAAGAACTTTATCAAATGAGCTATTATGCTGGCCATTAGGTAGTATTAAACATTAATACTACCAGAGATCTGAGAAGGATAAATCTTATACAGTTTTTGCGTCTATTAAAAATGACAGGGTCTAGTTCATATGTATTTAACCATACCCAACTGTCTATTAGCAGGTAGAAACATCAAAGAACAGCATCAATCTTTGCCAGTTCTATAAGGTGAGAGGTTTTTTTCTCTGTGGAAGAGGGACATGGAAAAGACCTTATTTTGTCTAAGCAAAAGGGGTATAATCCATTTTTGATGTCTTGTTGCTTTGTCCACAGTCTGGGCTAATTCCTGGCAACAGGTGTGCATTGGGGCATCCTGTCCCCTGGTCAGCATTGTGTAAACACCAAGGTATTCTGTAATTTTTTGGAGAGTTTGTGTCACTGTCAGGTTTTGGAGCTGGAATTTTTTGATATGATTAAGTTTTTTAGTCAACATTCTGAATGTCATATTTTATAGATCTCTGGAAGCATTAAGCGTGTTGTCTAGGTAAATCTGGGTAGGTAACTTTGTTTTTGGTTATTTGATTTAAACTTAACCTTTGAAAATATATACAGGGGACTGACTAAAATTTATCCCTGTTATAAAATTTATGTACTTAATATGGCTACAATGACATTAGTGTAGGATATGTCTAGAGAACTGGATTTAAACTGAGAGGCTGTGGAGGGTTATTTTATTTAGAGCCCACCAGTCTAACCATAACTGGTTTTAACTTAGTAAACAGACAGAACATTTAAAGGGACAGAGTAACTTAAAACAGGCAGTGACAAGAAAGTAGATCCTCTGTTGATGGAACAGGCAGGATTTTTATGTGTAATGTGTGTTGTACTGGGCCCTGGAAAGACACGACATTCTGCAAACAAGTCATGTATAACAGAGCCAGTGAAAGAAGAAAACTCTCTGTGAACAAAATAATAGTCAAAAAGGTAAGTGAATTGTGTCTGAAAGCAGAGTTAATTGGCAGAAGCTGATTAGATTGCCCTCTGTCTAGGCTGAGGGAATGGGGTAACTTGTAGTAAAAATAAAATGTTTTTATGTCCTTAAAATCATTATCACCTGGGTGACAGTTAAATTATAAATTCTTTGTAACTTTTTTTAGAACAGAAAGTTCTAATTAACAGATTAGATTTTATTATTTTTTTAAAAAGGGGGAAGGCACAAGTCAGAAATGGGCATCCCTTGCTCTACCAACTGAGGTACACTCCCAGTCCTATACCTCTTTGTCAGTGATTGGCCATGTATGAAGGGCTGGTAAAATGTACATATTTTTCCTGGTCTAAGTTATGTAAAAAAATTTAAGTAACCACACATCTATATAAAACTCAACACTGACATAAACAAATGATCCAACTAGAAAATGGGCAAAATATATGAACAGACATTTTATTACAAATTCTAACATTATTTTAACACATTAAAGCCTACAACTTTGCCATTTTGCTTGAGTTGGCTGTCAGCAGCCCAAGATGAGGCAGAGCACTGAAACATTGACTCCAGGCAGCAGGACTCAGCAGTGGAGTACTTGGAACACAGCCACAAGCTGGGATGAACTATCTTTTATGGAATCCTTTGTGTGTAGTCACCATAAATGACTAAAACCTATATTTCTATTCTGTGCAAGTAAAAGCATAAAGTATACAGACTAGAAGGGAGGGGGATCAGTGCTGTTAAGCACAGAGTGTCATTGGCAGCCAGTGTTCCTGAAAGCAAAAAATATATTTTCCGACGTGTTTAAGTCACAATCCCAGATTTTCTGTTTTATGTGCTTTTAATAGGTTAGGCAGAGATCTAGAGAGGAGGAGGGTGTCTGTTCCATGTTAGGTTTTGTCCCAGTCAGGTTCATACTGTCTATATGATCAACACAAGACAAACAAACAAACACAGCACTTAGAATGGAAAGGGGCACATCTCACAGATTTACAGGTCAGTACTGTCGGTACCGTCAAGACAAGACAAGACAAGACAAATAAACATAGCACTTAAGCAAAAGAAAGGGGCCCATCTCAAAAACTTGCATGTTATAGATTTATATTTAGGAGGCAAACTGCCCAGTAGCAACTCAGATTTAGATGGTGCATTAATTAGCCAGATTTTTACCCAAATATAGATTTAGATGGCAATATCCCTCCTAGACAAGAATCCAAGAAGCTGAGAAGTCTCTCACCACCTTCAGATCTGACCTTATAGCATGTCTGTCAAGGTCTTCTTGATCTGATTTTTACAGTTTTAGATTGTCCACCAGCAAACCAAAAATACAAACATAAAATCACAAAAAATGCACAAAGAGAGATGCTCTCTCAGCCTGGACTCTTAGGGGAGTGCCTTGACCCTACCAAGAGTAAAATGACAGACTCTAGATATCCCCTATGTGGAAGGATTTGGCAATAGGGCGGGAGGAAGGGGGGGAAGGGGAGTGCGGGAAGAGGGGAGGGAGAGGGAACTGGGATTGACATGTAAAACAAGCTATTTAAAATTAAAATAAAAAATGATTTAAAAAATCACAAAAAAATGTAAAATCATAAACATTCTCGGATGCAGGCCCCACAGGAGGTGCGACAAAGAAAAACGAAGAAAGAAAACACTTTCCTTGACAATTCAGAATCAGAAAGTTGCCATCTGTTAAAATGTATATAAGTGGTAAGGGACTCTGTAATACTACAGCAAGAGTTATGGGTATCTCCTAAGATCAAATTCTTAGAGAAGGAGAGTGTGCTACTTTAGTAAGGTAATGTCTATATGATGAACACCTCTTAGGTTTGTGCCATACAAAAGCTTTGGATTCTTGGGACAGAATTGGAGAAGCAGAAAGGAAAATTGGATCACTTACAAAAGTTATACAGTGAACCAAGTAATCATTCACTGATTTTGTACAAAGACTGTCATCAGCAGAAATTAGAATGGGTATAGATTCATAAGCTAGAAGAATAATAACTGAAAATATGGCTTTTGATAATGCTAACGCTCAATGCAAAGGATAATTAGGCTTAAAAGCAAGATCAACACCTTGGTGATCGGAGGTAAAATTAATATTGAAGGTCACGACCATGATGGTGCTACATGAATAGGAGAGGTGATTTCTAGAGGTTTAAAGAAAAATAGAAATGTCAAAAAATATTATTTTTTATTTTTGAGGCAGGGTTTCTCCGAGGCTGTGGAGGCTGTCCTGGAACTTGCTCTTGTAGACCAGGCTGGCCTCGAAGTCACAGAGATCTGCCTGCCTCTGCCTCCCGAGACCTGGGAATAGAGATGTTTGCCACCAATGCCCGGCTGGTTTTTTTTGAGACAGGGTTTCACTGTATTGTTTTGGAGGCTATCCTGGAACTTGCTCTGTAGACCAGGATGGCCTGGAAACTCAAAGAGATCTGCCTGCCTCTGCCTCGTGAGTACAGGTAATAAAAGCATACACCAACAATGCCTGGATAAAATGTCAAATATTTTAATTGTGGCAGACAAGGTCACCTTGAAAGGGATTGTAAACAGGGTGGTCATTTCTTTTCATAACCATATATGTATTGTAAATTAAGTTAACATTTTCTTTCTAATATCTGTATAAATAACAATCTACTTTAGAGTATTTTCCATTCATCCTTGTTAGGAACCCTGCACCACATATCTAATGAATGTAGCAACATTTTGCATAAAATATATACTTTTGTTTTTAGGCCTTAATGCAGCATTATGTACATGGAAATTCAGAACACAGATCATTAAGACAGTATTTTATATTTCATTTTTGTTGTTTATTGAAACAGGGAGTCTTTGAAATAGGGTCTTTCTATACATTCCTGGCTGTCCTGGAGTCTGTTATGTAGACTAGCTGGGCCTCAAACTTAGGGAGATCTTCCCAGGTCTCCTTCATAGGTGCTGGGATTAAAGGCCTGTGACCCCACCCGTCATAGGTGGCACACGCCTTAAATCCCAGCACTTGGGTGGTAGAGGCTAGCGGATCTCTGTGATTTCGAGACCAGACTGGTCTGCAGAGCAAGTTCCAGGACAGCCTCCAAAGCCACAGAGCAACCCTGTCTTGAAAAACAAAACAAAACAAACAAAACAAAAAAAGGCCTGTGCCGCCATAGTGTTAAACTTTAATTGTAAATATAAAATGAAGTCTCTCTAGGGCAAGATCCCTATGAAATGTTACAGGTTGCCCTGGAAAGCACACTAATCCACCTGCTTGTGCCTCCTCAGTGCTGGGATTAAAGACCTGCACAATCACACCTGGCTTCCTGTGGTAGGTTTTATTCCAGTTAGGGCAGTTTATAATGCTATCTTTGCTTCTCCTAGTTTTGGAAAATTTCTTGCTGGCTCATACAAATTTTTCTTCTGGTTGTTAAACAACTATGATTTAAAAAAAAAAGATTTATTTGTTATGTGTTCTGTCTGCATGTATTCCTGCAGGCCATAAGAGGGCACCAAATCTCATTACAGATGGTTGTGAGTCACCATGTGGGTGCCAGGAATTTAACTCTGGACCTCTGGAAGACCAGCCTCAGTTCTTAACTACGGAGCCATCCACTCAGACCCCAGCAGCTATGATTTTAATTTCATCACTGATTTCATTCTCTGGGGGACCTTTATCAGCAGCCATAGATAGGTGGCAGGTCTTCTGCTTATTGTAGATGGGGAAGATCACCCAAAACTTGTCCTGTCTTGAATAACAGCACTGCAGCTGCCTCCTATGCACCACAGTATTGTGATTTGCTTCCTGCTCATCCTTGGCAGAGCTTTAAACTTTGTTCTAAGTAATAAGTAAAGGAGTAAGCAATGACCAGTGTGCTTCCTAGATTCTTCTGTCCTTCCCAGGTGGGTTCAAATTCTTGACTACCATGGAGATGTCATGGTCACACAAACTGACCATGGTAAGCTGGGAATATTGGCTCAGGGCAGGCAGAAGGAAACTAAAATGAGACTCATCCATCCTACAACACTCTAATTCTAGGATCTGTAGAGCATCTTCGTTATGCCGTAGAAGGAAACTGAGAGGCGTGGGATTCAAATCAATTTTAAGGGCATCAGTGAAGGTGAGATGGAGCTGACAGAAGCTCCAACATTGGGAGAGGGACTCCAAGTCTGACTGAGAACCAGCAGAAAGTGATGGACAGACAACCAAGGGGGTCTTCATGAACCTAGTGAGAAACTAAGGGCTAGTTATTTGATATATGGTTAAAGATATATGGTTGTGTTCAAATTGTGATAATCAAGTGTCATTCACAGTTAGTACCGTATATGCATTTAGCAGGCATCAAAATGACATGATAGAACAGGAAGACTTGGTTTATTAAAAAAGACCAAAGGAAATACAATATAACAAATAGTATCTTATTGCTAGTTGATACAATGAAATAGCAGACTTGGCTATTCTCTTAGCAAATAAAGACAGAGCTTACATCCAAAGAGTTAACAACTAGGTCTCAGGTCAGTAAGGTCTCCAGGTAAGGACTTTGGTTTCAGTCATGTTCAGGTGTGTGTAGCAACTCCTATGTGAGTATCCTAGGATGTAACCCCTATTTCTCCAAAACTACCTTCAAAGGAGATCAGGGCTACACTGCTGCGTTCAGTGTCATAAGTCTGTACACAATATTCACTGAGCAGCCATACTCTTGGACATTAAGACGGGAAGGCCATGCAATAAAGGACTTCAGTTAATTTTGATGCTGGCAAACCTTGAACCATAATGTCCTTGATTGAACTCATGTGGTCTCAAGATACATTGACTATAACCTAAAGCTGATATCAATGACAGAGGACACCAGGGAAGAATATACATGTTCCTAGTGTGACCTAGTCCGACCTTGCAGCAGACCCCATGCCAGGGGATCTGAGAGGGTGAGAGAGGGAACTTGGGTCTAAAATGGAGACCCAGAGGTCATTTCAGTCTTCTGCCCTGAGTGTGGGAAGAAGTAAAGCACCTCTCTCTGTTGGCTCCTGGTTGCTTGTTTGTCCATCCGGGGGACAGTCAACCTGGCTCTGGTCCTCAGGCCAGGGGATCCAAGAGCGATATTTTTTTTTTGGAAACAGAATTTCTCTGTAGTCCTGGCTGCCCAAGAATACACTCTGTAGAATATGTTGGGCTTGAAATCACAGAGACCCATCTGCCTCTGCCTCCCTAGTGCAAGGATTAAAAGTGTTTACCACCATCACCCTGCCTCATGTCATCTTTCTATTCTTAGTTGCACCCTTCCCCCATGGTGGCCTGCTAACTAGCTTGTGACCAGGAGCTTCTAGCAAAACACCCTTTGTCCTGTCCTTCCAGTTAAGTCTAAATGCTAATTCCTGATATGCTCCTATGTTTTACCAGAGAGCACTGGAAACTTGAGCTCTTGACGTTGACAGTTTATCACCATGCCTGCTACTGATATATAATGTTCTGATCTTGTAACAATAAATGCTATTTGCCTTTGAAGGTTGAGCCTCTGTATTTGTCTTCATTTTAATCCTCAGCCCTTCAACCAGATCATTGAGAAGTCTTGTAGCCCTGTAGCCACACCATTTGATACAATTCTTGATTTAACAGATGCATAGAGAGTATGGTCATGTTGCTGATGTCCTGATACCTCCAGTGACATTAGAAGGAATGCACATTAAAATTGTATGGGCAGAAGTTTGTCTTTATAACTTTCTTTCTCTTTTTTAAAGGTATTTTATTTTTAATTTTCATGACAGGCTTTCTCTGTGTAGCCATTACTGTCTTGGAACTCACTCTGTAGTCCAAGCTGGCCTCAACCTCAAAGATACCTACCTGCCTCTACCTCCCTAGTGCTGGGATTAAAGGCTTGTGACACCACTGCCAAGCAACTTTCTTTTTTAATTTATTCCTTTTGTCTTGATGCGTCCATATCCTACCCACCACCCATTCCCTGGAAACACTCCCCCACCCCTGCATCTCCCCAGAATAAAACAAAGTAAAATTTAAGATAATTAAGAAAAAGAAAAACTTGGAGGAAGGGAAAATTTTGTCATGGAAGCTGCAGTGTGACACACTGAGACTCACAGTAAACCCCTATATCCATGCATCTTTACATGCAGGCATTCCTGAAAGAATCATTGGTTTGGGTGTATGCCCATGGTATCAACTACACTGTGGATGATGTGTCCTCAATGGAACACTTCATGAATTTCCATTTGCTTGTGGAGGTGCTGCAGCACTATGCTAACCCTGCTGTGCTCAGCACACCATAAAAGTGGTGGATGGAAGGTGGGCCATCAAGTTCCCCTGGTTCTTGGCCTAGGCAGTTGCAGGGTTTGTCAGAAAGCCAGCTCTCACCTGTGTTTTTCACCAGGGTGAGCTTACCTGCATTGCTCTAACTAGTTCACACCTCTTGTAGGGATGAGCAAGGGGCAGGGCCAGTTTTCTGGGTTTTATATCCTAAGGGGCATTTCTCCCACATGTACAGCTTCATGGTCCATTCTTCTGTGCTGCCCAGGCAAGGAATGGCGATCACTCTCCCCAATGCTGCAGCTAGAGAGAGCTACAGACAGCTCTCCAAGTCTTATGATCTCTGTGCCTCTGGCCTTGATGGGGAAGATGGGGAAATCTCTCTTTTCCCCTTTGTGTCACATGACTGATAATGGAAACTGCTCTCCCATCTGCTTCTGACATCAACACCTTCCTTCCAGCTCAGGCTTTGAGGACACTGTCTGTTGGGATTGGCTTCTACCCACCTGAGGCGGAGGTCATTCCAGGGCCCATAGATGTATTCCCCACAGCCCTACACTTGAGGACCCAGTCTGTACTGTTAGTAGCCTGCATCCAACTGAGTCAAATGGCATCAGGATGGGCTATGGATGTCTTCCCACCTGCCAAGGACTTGATGACACAAGTTGCCCATGTGTGGTTTCCCCCCTCCATAACAGAATGGCATCGAGTGGGGCATAGATATCTTCCCAAGAGTCTGAGAATTGACCTTCCAGCCTGTCTTCTGATGGTTACCACACAAGTGAGCCAAAAGTCATCTAGCTGTTTATTGAACATCATTCTAGAAGAACAGAACTTAAGGACCCAGTCTGGCCTATGAGCAAGTAGCAGCCACCAGAGCCAAATGGCATTGAATAGACAGAAGGATGTCTCCCAACCAGCCTAGGCCATCAGGTTCCATCCTGGTCTCTGTGTCAACAGCCCGTGCCTGAGACAAACGTCATCAGGCATGGCCATGGATATCTTCCATTCAGCTTTGGGCCTGACTAACCCGGTTTGTCTGAAGATAGTTAAGGATCCTCACTACAGATATAAATAGAGCTACAAAAACAAACAACACCCCCCACAAAACTATGAAATACATAATGTACACTTTATCTGTTCAAAATAAACAAAAAATCATCTTTGGCCATCTTGTATACAATACCAAGTTTATACTTATACTGATAAACATATGTATGCTTCCTTTAAACCTTTATATATTTTATGGCAATAATGACCAGACACCTATGGAAACGAATGGCCCAGGTGATCCAGCAGCTCAAAATGCTTCTGTTGCAGTTTACTCAGAGTTATACATTCAGAACTGATTCAAGGCTCCAATCTAGAAGAACACTGGCTGAGATGGAGACTAAGAATACCAAGTGAGCCTCATCTCAAAGAACCTGGCTGCAGTGTCTTCTTCTTTCTGTGGATGAATTTACTTGAAAAGGGTTCAGACCCTCACTACATGAATACCTGATGTGTTCTATTTGCTGTGACTAAGATGTGTTGTGGGACTCCAGCATCAAAGGTAAAATATGAAACATTTAAAAGAGCAAAAAGATTCCTCATAGTCACTTTAGGCTCCCAGCCTGTGACTGACAACCCTTGGAGCACATGTGGAACAATAAATACTTTGTACCTCCACACTTTTCTAGGTGTTAGGAATCAGGGTCTTGTGTTGAAATGCCATCTGATGATAGTCATATCAGTCCCCAAGGACAGTTCTGTGCAAAGTGTGATAAGCCAGTATGCTTCACAGTTAATACGGTGTATGAAGTTAGCAGGCATCACAATGACATGTGTGAAAAGGGGGATTTGGTTTATTAATGAAGACCAATGGAAATACAGAGGAATAAAAATTATCTTAATGCTACCTGATACAATGAAATAGCTGTCTTGGCTACTCTCTTAGCAAATAAAGACAGAACTTAAAACCAAACAGTTAACAGCCGGGTCTCAGGTCAGTCAGGTTTCTAGGCTAGGTTAATGGTCAAGGGGTGCCCAGCTACTCCTATCTGAAAATCATGGGATGAAATCTTTTGTGTTTCACCAACACCATCTTCAATGCAGATCAGGGCTACTCTGCTGCATTCAGTTTCATAAGTCTATACAAACAATCCACTAAATAGCCATACAGTGGGAAGTTAAGAGGGGAAAGACAATCCCATAAATGACCTCAGTTCATTTTGTTGCTGGCAAGCCGTGGACGATAAGTCTTTGAGCATATTCATGTGGTCACAGAACACCTTGACTATGACCTAAAGCTGAGATTAATGACTCAGGACACAAGGGAAGAACATCCAGATTCCTAGTCTGACCATATGTTTAAAACTGTCACATATGGGCAAGACAGTGGTGATCCTGTTTTGAGAGAGACAGAGGTAGAAATGCTAAGTTGCCTTTCTGATTGGACAAGACCAGTATCACTGTGCTGCCATTATACTTCAAGTCAAGCTTATGTCTATGGTGTGCATACCCTGAACAATATTTTGTTTCCAATACATGACACAGTATATGAAGTCATGTTTTCTGGGACTCCATGATGCAAATCCAAACATTAGACTTTCATTTCTCAGTATCCAGAAGCAATCTTTTCCTATTTATTGCCAACACTGACAAAGTTTGGCCTCCATGTCATAAACACAGCGCCTGCAGCATTCAAGGCAGATGACTGTAGCAAAAGCTGTAGTCTTGGGCTGCCTTTTGGAAGAGAGTATATCCAGGAGTTCAGAACATACTTCGGCAAATTCCTCCACAAGAACAGAACCCAGGGGGTCATAGCACTCTAGAGGGGCGGGGTAGAACTCTGCAGTCATTTTTCTTAGATTGGCCATGCTTTGCACAAGCTTCTTCAGAACAGCAGTGGAGAAGTCGTTGTCATAGAAATTCACAGTGGTGAGCTGTGAGCACTGGCTCAGGGCAGGCCAGAGGGCACTGATCTCATAGTCCTCCATCCTGCAGTTCACTAACTCCAGGGTCTTCAAAGTCTCTGCTGTATTCTCAAGGAGAACTCGGAGATGTGTGACACTCAACCTGGGCAACACTATACCCCTGAGGTTCAGGTGATTCAGTTGACAGAGCCTCTGACACTGAGACAAGTGTTTCAAGTCTGACTGGGAGAGATGGCAGAGACTGATAGTCAAGGACTCCAATGGGGTCTTCAGGCATCTAGAGAAAGAAAAAGAAATTAGTGCATGGTGGTAGATGGCACTAAAAGGATTGACACTGAGACAGAAGGGAGGAAATACGCAAATTCAGTCTAGCCCAATGCTGAAGGTCTGCACTTGGAATACAACCTGCTGGTGCCTGCTCATATATTTGTCGCCGAAAGCATATACTTAAGCTGGGATGGTCTCAGAGTACACATCCTCAACTCCCCATGCTCATTCTGTCAAACAGAACTAGAGTTTGCCACAGCATGTCATGAGCTCATTCCCAGAGGACCATCACAGAAAGATTCTGGCAGCATCTTGGCATGTGTCCTGCATAGCTCCACTTGTGGTCCTTCCCACCAGTCACAGCCTGTATTCTTGATTACAGTGCTCAACACTTAAAACTGAGAGTCCCTCACTCCAGCATCAACCATTTTCCATATGCTAAGTCCCAATCTATGCTCACATTATCCTTCCCTCCAGGGGGACATAGAGGCTGAGACAGGCTCCACCAGAAGAACAAGGCCCCTTTTCACAGATCTAAGTAAAGACTTCCCTAGGTTCCTATGCAGGTGTGATACTCCCCAGCTCAGGACTTGCTACCTTGCCCTGTTCCCTTCCCATCAGCATAGCCAGGATGTCAAGAAGGAATATCCAGAGCACTTTCTGTGTGTCTGACCCACCCAAAGGACCTAACTTCAATTCAGCTCTCTAAGCATCTGCTAGCCCAGTTCTGACTGATAAATGAATGGTCATTGAACCATGTAACATCAGTAAAGCAGGATACGAGTCCACATAGATAGTGTGATAAGTCCATCACTGTTAAATCCACGGTGGCAGGGATACCCTCAGAGACCACTAATGCTTGAAATAAAGGAAAAGGTTTCCTGTCACAGTAGAAACAGCTCTCTATCATTGCTTACCCAAACAGCAGCCCCATGTTGTCAGAGGAAAAGGAGATGTCATCCACAGTTAGATGCTTGAGAGAGTTGAGTTTGCAGAACGGAGAGAGAAACTGGGCAGCACACATCTCCTCTGTGTCTTCCAAATTATTGACAACCATGTTTGAGTTCAAGAAGATGTGAATTAGACGGCATTTGCGAAGTCTTGTCATATGGCCAAGTTGAGGTGCAATGTGACCCAGGAAGGGCAGCACCTGGTTTATGTATATTTCCAAATCCTCAATATTTTCTGGCGGGAAAATGTGCAAGACCTCCTTGACAATCTCTCCAGGAAAGTCACAAATCGTCATCTTCACACAGCACAGCCGCACACAGTCTTTCCTCTTCTGGGCCCACTGCAACAAGCATGTTTGGTGTTCTTTCAGGTGGAACCTGAGGCTAAGGTCAGTGACCAGCTTCAAATCTTGCCTCAGTTCATTGCATTTTTGTGCATTACTTTCAGTCTCTGTTGAGCAGTACCAATCTCTGCCAGCCCATAGATCCCAGAAATCCTGGTTCATATTCCTCAAGTCAAGTACTCGAAGCCTCCAACATCTGTTAGGAAAAAGGTACAATTT
This sequence comes from Mesocricetus auratus, assembly GCF_017639785.1. Taxonomy (NCBI): domain Eukaryota; kingdom Metazoa; phylum Chordata; class Mammalia; order Rodentia; family Cricetidae; genus Mesocricetus; species Mesocricetus auratus. Next base: position 37,144,695 of record NW_024429197.1, read on the forward strand.
CATAATGTAAACCAGGATGCCATGTGTGACAGCCTCTGTCCAGCTTCTCTATTGTCAGATCCAACATACTTCTCTCACATGCCAGGCAAGGACCCTTAGCCTGAACTTCATGTGGAGTCCTTTCCTGCTTCCCTCCATTCAATTACTCTAGACTTGTGTCTCTTCAACATAAAGTGTAGGAAAGCTGGTCCTTGGTGGCTCATGCCATTAAGCCTAGCACTAGGGAAAAAGAGGCAGGTTGATCTCTGTGAGTTTGAGACCAGCCTGGTATACAAGAGCTAGTTCCAGGACAGCCTCCAAAACCACAGAGAAACACTGTCTCAAAAAACAAACCATAAAAAAAAGAAAAGAAAATGAACCCCTTCAAAAAAACAAAAATACCCCCAAAACTTATATTGTCTGTAGGAGAGCCAGCAAAACTCATTCCAATGTGGCTTCATCGACTCTGAGCTCTCCTCCACTCCTGTCATTGCATGATCTCTCAACATGAGTAGAGTTCCACAGACCTACAAGTGAATGGCACCAGAAGCCTCTGTCCACTATGACTACATTCTCCCTGCCCTTATATTTATCTTACCTATTACTCAGCAACTCCGATTTTATATACTTTGACCTTGCTTACCTGGGACGAACCTTCTGTGTCTGCAGAATATCTACACCATCCAGAACAGCTTGCAACAACTCCACATCTGGTGTCTTCATCAAGGCCCCCACAGGAAGGTAGGAAAATGGCCAGGCAGCCAGCAATGCCTTCAATAACTCCATGTGTCTACCAGTGAAAGCTTCCTTGAAAAGTGGTGGGAAGAGATTAATGGGCAGGTACCCCAGAGCAGAGATGGTTGAGGCCTCGTTCTGCAGCAGGCTCTGCACTGCCAGCTCTTGCAGTGTGGGTGGGTTGTAGACGCTCATTCTGATAAATCTTCAGTTAGAAGGAACCTGGTGAAGCATTAGGGAGACATTATTTTCTATTTATGTTTTGGGAATAAGCACTTATCATAATTTGAAGGAAGCAGAGGGTCAGAATCCTAGGTCGGGCAATAAGGGAGAATTCCGTGTGCCTCATTATCTACCATCTCTTGGTGTTAAAGCCAAACTTCCATCAATCTCAGCATGTGGAGTGTGTGATTTTTTTTTTTTGTTTTTCGAGACAGGGTTTCTCTGTATTGTTTTGGAGGCTGTCCTGGAACTTGCTGTGTAGATCATGCTGTCTTCAAACATACAGAGATCCTCCTGCAACTTCCTCCTGAGTTTTGGGATTAAAGGTGTGTGCCACCAAAACCGGGCATTGTGGAGTCTCTTAAAGCCCCAACACGGACACAAATCAATCATTTTCCCAACAGGTATTTCTCCCTGCTCTATTTGGAAGTATTCAGGAGCATACATACAGACCAGACCCTTGTGTCAGGAAAAGACACTGACCATCTTTCCAGGTGCTTAAGAAAATACATTGCTGACATTACACACCCAACCCACCCTTATTGTACTTTCACCAAACTGATACCTCTTAGGAAGGGGTGAGGAGAACTCCTGAAATGCCTGTTAGTACATGCTACTCTAAAATAAGAATCTTAGATGAGAAGCCAAGTGTACAGAGGCTACAAGGACAAAGATTTTCCTATGATACATTGGGGTCTAGAGGAAGAAAGGAGGTGAGTAAGTAAAGAAAATTTACAAATGTTTTAAAGTTTGTTTTACACTTTAAATGGATATTAAATTATAAGAGGAGATTAACTCCAATTGTATAATGAGTCCAGAAAACTGTACAAACTCAATGACTCTAGAGTTCAAGATTATCCTTGCCTATTGTGACCCTGTCTACAAAAGCACAAATGAACCAAAGAAACTAATATGCAAATTCCTATTAATGTTCATTTTTCATTAAAACAAATCTACACCAGATGTAAAATTATTAAAATGTATCCTTTGAATTTTAAAGCCATCATCTGGAAATGTAGCTTAGTTTGTAAAAGTCTAGACCATTATGTCCTTAGACTTCCAATGGAGGTGAGTGACTTACCTGATATGGACACGGGTTTAGAGCTCCTATTGCCAGCAAGGCCAAGCAGAAACTCCAGGCTCAGGACTCTTCAGCACAGTCAATCAGTGACTCCAGGCTCCTTGACTCTGAGATTCTACCAGGTCCCATCTTACCTTTTTATAAAGCTTCCTACTGGCTCCTCCCCAGGAAGCCCCACCCCTCTACAAAAAATCCTATATCTCCACCCACTTAATCCAGTTAATGATTGATTTATTTTATTCTACAGCAGACTGAGTGAATCTGACCAATCCTGTGAAAACAAAAACACTAAATTCAAAAGTCAATGTTCCATCTGTGTATAGATTGACTTATTTTTATGTCAATTTTTATGCACAAGTTTATATAAATACATAATATACATGTACATATTATTGTGTATGTGATTTTGGTGTCTATGTATGTGTTTTATTGTGTGTGGTATTTGAGTAAGTAGTGATTTTTAGGGTAGCCAAAGGCTAGAAAATTAGCTTTTGTCTCAAAACAACAGCAACAACAACAAAACAAACACTAAACAAAACACACCAAAGGAATATGTTGCAGATGAGAAAGAGATGAGATGGGCATAGGGACCCGGGAGTCCTCCATAGCAAGTACTTTAGAATCATCAAGAGTAAAATGGACACTTTATCTCAAACTGAAAATCAATAGCAAAGCATGCTGGGATGGAAATCAAACTAATTTTTATTAATACCCCTGTGTCCTCCTGCATGACGAGCGTACTCTACTTTGTGTTAGCATTCCAGAACCTGAGGCAGGAGGATTTCTGTGAGTTTCAGGTCAACCTGTCCACACAGTGAGAAAATATCAAACAACAGCATCAAATTTGAGACAGAACAGGGGTGCTTTGCTTGAAGATATCAGTAGAAACCAAGTGCCTCAAATGCTCTTTTTTTCTTTTTTCTGAAATGGACTTTTAGAACAAATCCCTTACCCAGCAATCCCAAAAGGCTCCATGGGTAAGGTACTTGCTCAGATGAAGACTCAAATTTGATGTTGGAACCCGGGAGAATAGACTCCTGAAAGTTTCCTCTGAACTCCACATGGACAACATGGCAAATGCCTCCCCCACCTATAATTAACTGAAAAAAATTATGTGCTGATATATTATTAATGATTTAATAAACATTGCCTGAAGAATCAAAATTTAAAGCCAGTCAAAGTAGTTAGCCATAGAAGCTGGGCAGAGTTGGCACACACCTTTAATCTGTGGACTCAGGCTACAAAGGTTCACTGTGAGTAGAAGCCACCCATGGCTTGAATCAGTCTGAAAGAGAAATAACTCATGCAAAGGTGATCTCAGTACTCGGGATCATGCTCCTTTAATCACAGCACTAAGTAGACACCAAAAGCAAAGAGTGTCCGTTGTGGATTTAGTCTCAAGCCAGTTTGATGAGAGACAGCAGTCTGAGGTGTGGAGGAGACATCTTGGAGACAGGATCAACCTTCAGCCATAGGTAGAAAAAGAGCTAGTGGCCGGGCGTTGGTGGCACACGCCTTTAATCCCAGCACTCGGGAGGCAGAGGCAGGCGGATCTCTGTGAGTTCGAGGCCAGCCTGGTCTACAGAGCCAGTTCCAGGACAGCCTCCAAAGCCACAGAGAAACCCTTTAAAGAAACCAAAAAAAAAAAAAAAGAGCTAGTGGCTGGGCTGCTATACTTCTCTGATCTTTAGTTTGCATCTTGAACCCAAGTATCTGTCTGTGGGTCTTCTATTAATTTTTCTTACACTTTTTAAATTTCCTTTCCCAACAGCAGGGAACCACTGCGCTTAGACTGGTGTCTATGACATCTGCTGGGCACTTTTGCAGGACTGCCACCTCTGCAGTCAGTGAGAGAGGGATGCAGTATCAGGAGTTTCATGTCACCCTTGCCTATGAGTAGCTTCTATCCCAGTGGGAAAAGCACCATGGCCTCTAGCAATGAAAGGAAGGCAGGAACAGAGGGAAGGAAGGACCAATTGTTACATCAACATTCCTTGTGAAACTCAGGAAAATGATTCAATTAGAAATCAAATGAAACCAAGAAAGTTTGTACAAACGTTTAATCCAGGCCTCTATCTCACCACTGGAGAGGCAGAGGCAGGCAAATCTCCGAGTTCAATGTCAGCCTCATCTACAAAGTGAGTTCCAGGACACAGTTACATCTCAAAACACCAAAAAAGAAAAAAATGCCTGCCAGCCAGGAAGTGAAAGACCCTTTAACCTTTCTCTCAGGCCTGTCTACCCAAAGACCACCAGGGAACCAAAGTTCGCTGCAAAATGTAAGAGGATGTTGCTGGGCGTTGGTGGCGCACGCCTTTAATCCCAGCACTTGGGAGGCAGAGGCAGGCGGATCTCTGTGAGTTCGAGGCCAGACTGGTCTACAAGAGCTAGTTCCAGGACAGCCTCCAAAGTCACAGAGAAACCCTGCCTCGAAAAACCAAAAAAAAAAAAAATGTAAGAGGATATTTATTAAGTCAGTGCGCCGGGGTTCAGCAGCCTTGGGAAGCATTGAATTCTGAGCAGAATTTACAGAAATTTTAAAACCTAGAAACCACAAACAAGGTGGTGAGGGTACAAGGGGTGTTTGGTAATCGGTGTCAGACCTTCATGCCAACACGCACACCTGTGGCTAACTGGCTGGTTATCTGTCTTAGACAACGTCTGTGCCCTGGCTGAGCTTTGTGACCAGCCTGGCTCCTTGAGGTCTGAGGAAAGTTCCCAAATCCTTGAGGACTGAGGCCTGGCAAATATTATCAAGTCCTTTGAGGACCACCAGGTTAAGATGTTTAGGTGTAGTTGCTCGTGTCCAAGGAAAGCAAGGACAGGACAGCTTACTAATTTTTCAACTGTTGGCACAGGTGTTCTTCAGAAGGAAGGAAGAAAATAGGGGAGAGAGAGAGAGAGAGAGAGAGAGAGAGAGAGAGAGAGAGAGAGAGAGAGAGAGAGAGAGAGAGAGGGAAAGAATCAAATAATTTCTGATTCTGGGATGTGTTCTCCTCTGTATGATTCCTAGAGATCAATCTCACCTCGCCACGTTTATGTGACTGTACATATTGAGTCATCCTGTTGGCCCATCCAGTTTTTTAAAGAACCTTTTAAGGATTTTATGAATATGTACTGGTATCATTTTCAAACCAGATTCTCCTTTCTCCAATTACTCTCTTCCCCTCCTTTTCCTACTCAATTTCATGACCCATTCCTAAGTAACTACTCTCTCTCTGTGTGTCTCTCTCTCTGTTTCTCACTCTCTGTTTCTCTCCCTCTGTGTGTGAGTCTCTCTCTGTCTCTGTCTCATAATGTAAACCAGGACGGCCTGTGTGACAGCCTCTGTCCAACTACTCTATTGTCAGCTCCAACATACCCTCTCACCTGCCAGGCAAGGACTCTTTGCCTGAATTTCATTTAGAGACCTTTCCTGCTTACCTCCATTTAATTACTCTAGACTTGTGTCTCTTCAGCAATGAGTGTCTATAGGAGAACCAGGGAAAGGTCATCCCACTGTGGCTTTATCTACTGTGAGCTCTCCCCCACTCCTGTCATCGCATGAACTCTCTATATGAAGAGAAGCTTCACAGACCTAAAGTAGATGGCACCAGAAAATTCTGTCCACTTTGACCACATTCTCCTTGTCCTTACATGTATGTTACCTATGGCTCAACAACTCCCCTTTCATCTATTTTGGTCTTGGTTACCTTGGACAAACCTTCGTCTGCAGAATATCTACACCATCCAGAACAGCTTGCAACAACTCCACATCTGGTGTCTTCATCAGGGCCCCCACAGGAAGGTAGCAAAATGGCCAGGAAGCCACCATTGCCTTCAATAGCTCCATGTGCCTACCAGTGTAGCCCACCTTGAAGACTGGTGGGAAGAGATTAATGGGCAGGTACTCCAGAGTAGAGATGGTTGAGGCCTCGTTCCGCAGCAGGCTCTGCACTGCCAACTCTTAGAGTGCGGTTGGGTTGTAGAGGCTCATTCTGATAGATCTTGAGTCAGAGAGAACCCTGTAACACAATTAGGGAGACATTGTTTTCTACTTATGTTTTGGGAATTCCCACTTCTCACACATTGCAGGAACTAGAGGCTCAGAGCCTTTTGTCTGTGAATAATGGAGAAGTCAGTGTTCCTTATTATATAACATATGGTGGTGTGAAGGCCAAAATTCCAACACTCTCCTCATGTGGAGACTCTAAAAGCCCACACACAGACACAAATTTATCATTATCCCCCCAGGTACCTCTCCCACTAGGTACCTACCCCTTCTCTTCTATTTGGAAATATCCAGGAGCATACCGACTGACCAGACCAATGTTACAGGAAAAGGCACTGACCATCTTTCCAGGTGGTCAAGAAAATACATTGCTGCTATCACACACCCAACCCACCCGTATTATGCTTTCACTAAACTGATCCCACTTGAGATGGAGTGAGGAGAATCTGTGAAATGGCTGTTAGTACATTCTACTGATAAAGGCTTTAGAAACAGATGTGGAGATACTGGGCTTATACTAATTCAGGAAAAGAGGTCTTTAAATTAGTTGGGCATTGGTTGCCCACACCTTTAATCCCAGCACTCATGAGGCAGGGGCAAGCAGATCTCTGTGAATTCGAGGCCAGCCTGGTCTACAGAGCAAGTTCCAGGACAACCTCCAAAACAATACAGAGAAACACTGTCTCAATAAACCAAAAAAACAAAAAACAAAAACAAAAGAGAGATTCTTTAAATTCACAAACACTATTTTTGTGCCTATTATTAATGAAATCATTTCCCTGATAACTTGTCCAGTGTGTTGTCCTTGATATATAGGAAGGACACTGAATTTTATATGGGTTACTTTTGTTGCCTGCAGCTTTGCTGAGAGTTTTTTCAGCTCTAAGCATTTTGTGAAGAGTCTTTAACTTCTCCTATGATCTGCAAATAGACATACTTTAACTTCTTTTCCTGTTCGTATTTCTTTTATTTCCTGTGTTTCCTTATTGTGCTACCTAAAATTTCAAGCACTATATTGAATACAAGTGGGAAGACTGGGCACCCTTTTCTTTTTCTTGATTTTAGTGGGAATTCTTTGCATTTTCCCAGTTTGGTATAATATTGGTTATAGACTTGCTGTATAGTGTTTTGGGTATGTTCAATTTTTCCCTAGTCTCTCCATGACTTCTATTTTAAAGGGATGTTGAGGGTTTTTTTTTCATATTGAGAGTTTTATTGAAGGGGAGGTAAGAAAATAAGGTAAAAAAAACACAAAAATAGAGAGAGGACAGAAGAGAAGACAGAGACAGGGAAAGTCCTGTCTGACTCAGGGGAATGCCCAGTAAAAGCAGGATGTTGAGATTTTAATAGAGTCCTTTTCTGCGTCTATTGAAATAATCATGTGATTTCTGTCTGAGTCAATTTATGTGATGGATTCCATTTATTGACTTATGCCTGTTGAACTTTCCCTGAATCTCTGTAAGGGAGAAAACTTGACCAATATTAATGATCTTTTTCACGTGATCTTGAAGTCAATTTGGCAGAATTTTATTGGGAAATTTTGTTTCTTGTTTATTAGGGAGCTGAGTCTGTAATTTTCCTTTTCCTTTTTTTTTTAAAGAAGATACCTTTAACTGGTTTTGATATCAACATAATGCTGTTCAACTTAAAGACATTGAAAGCCCCCTTTCTTTCTAACTCATAGAATGATTTGTGTTCTTGTTAATTCATTTTTGAAGTTTTACTACAGTTCTGAAATGAATCTATTTGATTCTGGAATTTTAATAGTTAGAATGCTTTTTATTACTGCTTCAATTTTTTTTTCTTGTTTCAATTTTGGAATGTCATTTAACCTTTCTTTGCAATTTTCCAATTTAATGGAATAAAGGCTTTTAAAGTAAAAAAAATTCAAAAATTCACAGTTATCTAACTGCACAATCAAACCATGTCTGATATATAAGAATTTGTCTTACATTTCCAACACTACAGGAAAGCCATGCTATAGAATGACAGCACTTCTATAAAGAGAATCTTAGATGAGAAACCAAGTAAACAGAGTCTACATGGACAAAGATTTTCCTGTGATGCATTGGGGTCTAGAGGAAGAAAGGAGATGACACAAAAAAGGCTACCAATATTTTAAAAATTATTTTAATTTTAAATAGCTTGTTTTACATGTCAATCCCAGTTCCCTCTCCCTCCCCTCCCCCTATACCCTCCACCATTCCCCCCCAAACCTCCTATCCTATTGCCAATTCCTTCCACATGGGGGATATCTAGAGTCTGTCATTTCATCCAGGTAAGGAGTAGGCACTCAACTAAGAGTCCAGGCTGAGAGAGCATCCCTCTTTGTGTTATGGACACACGATGTCTGTTAGTATTCCAGGGATAAACACTAATCCACTGCTCAGGGCCCCATAGGTTGCCCAGGCCTCCTCACTGACTCTCACATTCAGGGGGTCCGGATCAGTCCCATTCTGGCCTCCCAGCTGTCGGTCTGGGGTCCAAGAGCTCGCCCCTGTTCAGATCAGCTGTCTCTGCTGGTATTGCCAGCCCATTCTTTGCCAATGTCTACCAATATTTTTAGGTATTGTTTTCTCTTTACAAGTGGATTATATTACAAGAGGATAATTAATAACTTCTATTTGATAATGAGCCTAGAAATCTGGACAAATCCAGTGAATCAATCTAGAGTACAAGACCAGGCTTTCCTATTTTGACTCTGTCTCTAAAAACTCAAATGAGCCTAAGACACTGACATGTAAATTCCTGTGTAATGTCATTTATCATTAAAACTAAAGTACACTGATGTAAACATATTAAATTGTGTCCTTTGAATTTCAAAGCCATTATTTGGAAATCGCTTAGATGGTGATCAGGCTAGACCAGCAAGTACTAGGTCTTCTGATGGAGTTGGGTGACTTACCTGATATGGACACAGGGTATAGACCTCCTATTGCAAGCAGTGCCAAGAAAGACTTTATATTCAGGACTCCTCAGTACAGTCAATCAGTGACTCCAGGCTTCAGGACTCTGAGATTCTACCAGGTCCCCTCTTCCCATTTTATATACCTCCCAACTCACACTTTGCATCAAGCCCCACCCCTTTACTAAAACTCCTATCTGATTGGTCCACTTAATCCTGTTAAGGATTTATTTTCTTCTACAGAAGATTGATTGAATCTGACCTATCCTGTGAAAACAAAAACATTAAATCCAAAAGTCAATATTCCAACTATGGATAGAATTACTTATTTCATGTCGATTTTCATGCACATTTTGATATATATACATATATAAACTAATATGCATATATATACACACATGTATATATATATGTGTGTGTGTGTGTGTGTGAGTGATTTTAGTGCCTACGTGTGTGTTTTATTGTTTCAGGGTATTTGAATGTGTAGGGAGATTTAGGGTAACATAAGACTACAATATTAGCTTTTGTATCAAAACAACAAAATAAAAACCAAACACAAAACAAAAACACACCCCATGAATATGTAGCAGATGAGAAAGAGCAAGATATGTGTTGGAAACTGAAGTCTTCCCTGTCAAGAGGCTTAGTTGGGATGATGACTTGATCAAGGATGCTAGAATCATCAAGAGTAAATTGGTCCCTTTTTCATCATTGTGGATTCCTGTGATGGACTCCATCTACTTCAAACAAACAAACCAACAAACAAACAAACATCTTTTTTTCTATGGACAGGACAGGATAAGAGCTACACTTATCTACAATACGAGGATGGGTTTAGAGAACAGGTGGCCTTATGCTGGCATAGAAGTGGGACAGTAGTAGGTTCTCCTCTGGGTACATAATCACTAGCCACTGGGAGTTGCCTAGCTTTCTACCACCAGACAAAAAGTTCACCCCATTGAGAAGACTAGAAGTCCAATTAGGTAGCTGTCGGTCGCCCATGAAATATGAGTGTCATTATTGCCCCCTTGGGTCTGTCTTGACATATCTTGTCTTGTCATAGTAGTTCCTAGGCTTCACAGACAGGTAGGATTTTTAATTGCATTTCTCCCTAGCAGCTTGCACAGCAGCTTTTACACAGGACTTGCAGATAAGTTCCAGCTTCATTCCTACCAGTACTTTGTCCAAAGTATGTGGTGCCTACAGTAGAAAGTCTTACTCTCAAATTCTGGGATGCAACTGAGGGCAATGGCAATGGCTCCTGTGGTCTGGACAGCACTGACATTGCATGCATTGTATGAGTACAGACAAACATACTCAAAAGATTAAGAGAAAAAGTCTTTGGAAACACCTGGAATTGGGATCGTTTAATTTCTTTTTATATATGGTTCCCTTTATTTTCCTTCTCCTGCCTTATTGCTCCAGCTAGTCCTTCAAGCACAATATTGAAAAGGAATGGTGATACTGGACATCCTTGTCTGCTCCATGAATTCAGCAGAATTGCTTCAAGTGTCTCTCCATTTAACATGACATTGGCTTGGGGTTTCTCATACAGAGCTTTGATTGTGTTCAAGTCTGTTTCCTATCCCACTAACTTTCTGGACTTTTATCAAGGCATGCTGGATTTTTAGAACGCTATTTCTGCTTCTGTTGATATAATTCAAGGGGGATAGAGAGATAGCTCAGTGGGCAGAGCACTGGTAATTGTTCCAGAGGATCCAGGTTCAATTCCCAGAACCAACATGGCAGCGTATACCTGATTGTAACTCCAGTTCAAGGGCTTCTGACACACTCACACAGATATACATTCAAACACCACTGCATGGAAAATAAAAATAGATAAATCATTTTTTAAAAACTGAACAAACAAAAATAATCTAATATTTGCCTGTAGTGATCCTCAGAAATGTAGAGACTGAGGCAAGATGACAGGTTAGCTTGGGATATATATATATATGGGTATGTGTGTATAATAAAACATTATCTTAAAATAAAACAAAACAACAGCAAAACCAACAGCAATGATAATACTAAAATGAAAATAGTTTAGCCAGGTGGTGGTAGCACAAACCTTCAATCCGGAAGCAGAGGCAGGTGGATCTCTATGAGTTCAGGGCAAACTGATCTACAGAGCTAGTACCAGGACAGGCTCTAAATCTACAGAACAAACCTGTCTCAAAGATAAAAAATAAAAAACAAACAAACAAACAAACAAAAACCAAGCAACCAAAGAAAAAAGATGTAATTCAGTGACCTTCTATTTATTTATTTGAGTATTTTGCAATTAGTGGCATGTAACCATTTCTTCATTGCAGAGATAAATGTTCATGGCAGATAATCTTTTATGTATGCCTGTATTGTGCTTGCAAATATTGTTTTGAGTGCACTTGGATCTATGTTCATCAGGGATACTAATTTATTTGTTGTTGCTGTCTCTACCTGGTATGCTATTACAGTCATGCTGGCTAAGTAGAAGGAATTTAGTAGTGCTTCATCTGTTTTTATTTATTTATTTATTTATTTTGGTTTTCTTTACTATTTTAAGAAGGATAGATTGTAGCTCTCATTTGAATGTCTGCTAGGATTCTGTTTGAATCCATCAGGTCCTGGGTGTTCTTTAGCTACAGGGATTTTTTTTTATTATTATCTTATCAGTTTTTTCATTTTTTATGGGTCTGTTTAGGTTGCCGACTTTTCTTTTTCCACTTTGAATTTCTGATACAGGATTTCTCTGTGTGGCCCTGGCTTTCCTTGAACTTGCTCTGCAGACCAGGCCTGCCTCTGCTTCCCAGATGCATGTGCTACTACTGCCCAGCTTGGGTTGTTGACTTCTAATTGATTTAATTTTGGTGGTTTGACTGAATCTCAAAATTCCTCTATTTCTGTTAGTCTGTTATGATTCATTGCGGTGATATATTCTTTAAGACTTCTTAAAGGTTTCCTGATGATTCAGAAAGTAGTCAGCCTCAACCTATAGAGTTCAGACAGTGTTGATACATACCATGGATCCCAGTAGCCATAGAGCTAGACAGTCGTGGTACACACCATTAATCCAAGATCTCAGGATTATGAGGTGTACAGATCTGTTAGTTCAAGGACACACTAAAAGCAACATCTCACACAAAGGTAATCTCAGCACTAGGGAGGTGGAGACAGGAGGATATGGCAGGGCAAAGGAAGGAATATGAGAAGGAGCAGACAGGAATTCGGAGATTTTCACTTGCGAGATTTTGTGGAGACAGGATTGTCATGTCATCTGGGTAGAGGTAATATCTACTGGATTAGCTGCTTTGCTTCTCTGATCTTCAGCTTGAAGCTTGGACCCCAAAATCTGTCTCTGGGTCTTACATTTTTTTGAGCTACAAACTGGCATCCAATGCAAAGGCATAAAGTCATTAAAAAGCCAATTGCCTGTGACTTTGAAGCCACTGGGCCAGGCCCAAAGCTGAGCTGCAGGTGGGACTCCCACCTGAGTCTCTGCCTCCCCAGATAGGTTTTTGTTTGTTTTCTTTTTTCCCCCACCTCTTTGAGAAACTGTTGAATTTTGGGTTGTAGCTTTTCTAAATAGTCGTCAGCTGCCACCAAACCTCAGGGGATTTTCCATTTTGTCCCAGAGCCCCTCTCCTTGGGCTAACACTCTCAGCTCAGGCCCACAGGATCAATCTCTGATTCAGATGTGCTTTGCCTCACAGTTCACTGACATTGTCAGAAGAGTTGGTAATTTAATTGGAAATTCTTTTTATTTCTTTTTGTTTTTGTTTTTTTCAAGACAGGGTTTCTCTGTATTGTTTGGGAGGCTGTCCTGGAACTCACAGAGATCAGCCTACCTCTGCCTCCTGAGTGCTGGGATTAAAGGCCTGCACTACCACCACCAGTCTTTAATTGGAAATTCTTAAAGGAAGGGATTAGTTATAAAAATTTCCCCCCACACTAAAAAATGGGAAACACTATTAAAATGGAGATAATTAGGTGTTGGTATGATTACATAATGGATGGTTTAAAAATGGAAAAATTAAATGCATGAATAAGCAATTGTAAGGATTCAAATACCATTATTATCATTTTGATAATCTTTTTTGTGGTTCTGATAAGTCTTAGTTTTTCCCTAAAAATTAGATTGATACAACTGCTAAGATGCAAAAAAAAAAAAAACAGGCAATTGTGGCACACACCTTAATCCCAGCTCTTGGAAGCATAGGCATGCTGATCTCTGATTTCGAGGCCGGCCTGGTCGAAAGAGTGAGTTCCAGTGCAACCTACAAAGCAATACAGAGAAACCCTGTCTCAAAAACCAAAAAGAAAAAAAGTGCTAAGGTTCAGATCTTAAAAAAACTTATTGAAACAGACTAAAGAAATATTCAAATCCAGATTGAGGAATTCCATGGAAACCAAATTTGGTATTGCATTTTAAGTTTATAAAGGAATATACCAAGGTCTTAAGACAACCTCTTTTAATACATCCAGTAACCTCACAGGAAGTACAAAATGAAAGAGATCCTATTAGAACTATTTAAAAGCCTGTGCGTGCTGTGCCCAAGTTGCAAATTCCATAGAGACCACCAGGAAGACCCACCAAGCAGCAAAAGCGAGGTTTAATGATTCTTTCTCCAACCATGACAGGGACCCTATCTAGCAAGCTGACATAGCAGCCTCCTTAGGGAGTGTAGCGCCCTATCTACTGCTAGATTTTTATTATTATTATTTATTTTTAAGTTTAAATTTAGATTAGAAACAAGGTTGCTTCACAAGTCAGTTCCAGGTCCCTCTCCCTTTCCCTCCCCTCCTCCCGTGGCCTCCCCCCCCAACTCCGCCCTTATCCCCTCATTTTCCCAGGAAAGGTGAGGCCCTCCATGGGGGTTGCCAAAGTCTGTCATTTCATCCAGGGCATTACCTATACCCTCCCCCAAGGGTTCAGGGTGAGAGTGCATCTCACATTGTTGGATGGGAGTCCAAAATCCGTGTGTACACTCGGGATGAGTACTGATCTACTGCCCAAGGCTCAATAAATTACCTAGGCCTCCTCATTGACACCCACATTCACTGGGTCTTAATCAGTCCCATGCTGGATTCCCAGGCTGATGCCAGGGATTCAAAAGTTAACCTTCCTCAGGTCAGCTGTTTCTGGGGGTTAAGCCATCCCAGTCTTAATCCCTTTGGTCATCAGTCCTCCCTCTCTGTTACTGGCTTTCTTGAGTTCAGCTCACTGCTTAGCCATGGGAGTGTATCACTTCTTCCATCAGCCACTGAATGAAGTTTCTGTTTCCTAGACTCTCTGGCCATGGGAATGTACGCTGGCACTCCCCAGATCTATGTCTAAAATCCATATGTGAGACAGTACATGCCATGTTTCTCTTTTTGTGACTGTGTCACCTCACTCAGGATGGTTTCTACTAGTGTCATTCATTTGCCTGCAAATCTCAGGATTCCATTGTTTTTTTCCCCTGAATAGTACTCCATTGTGTAAATAAACCACATTTTCTCTATCCAATCTTTGGTTGTGGGCCATCTAGGTTGCTCCCAAATTCTGGCTATTACAAACAATGCTGCTCTGAGCATAGTGGAACAGATATCCTTGTTGTATAAATAGGCATCTTTTGGATATATGCCTAAGAGTGGAGTTGCTGAGTCTTCTGGTAGGTTCATTCCCATTTTTCTGAGGAATCACCCAAGTGATTTCCAAAGGGGCTGAACAAGTTGGAACTCCCACCAACAATGGAGGATTGTTCCCCTTTCACAACGTCATCTCCAGCATAAATTGTCCTTGGTGTTTTTGATTTTAGCCATTCTGACAGGAGTCAGATGGTATCTCAGAGTTGTTTTGATTTGCATTTCCCAGATGGCTAAGGATGTTGAACACTTTCTCAAGTGCCTCTCAGCCATTTTAGACTCCTCTATTGAAAACTCTCTATTTAGTTCCACAGCCCACTTTTTAATAGGGTCCTTTGGTGTTTTGGAGACTTCCTTCTTGAGTTCTTTGTAAATTTTGGAGATCAACCCTCTGTCAGCTGTGGGATTAATGAATATTTTTTCCCATTGTGTGGGCTGCCTTTTTGTCTTGTTGACTGTGTCGTTTGCTTTACAGAAGCTTCTCAGTTTCAGGAGGTCCCATTTATTAATTTTTGATCTCACTGTCTGTGCTACTGGTGTTATGTTCAGGAAGCTGTCTCCTGTACCAATTCGTTCAAGGGTACAACCCACTTTCTATTCAAAGAGGTTTAGTGTTGCTGGATTTATGTTGAGGTCTTTGATCCATTTGGACTTAAGTTTTGTGCATGGAGATAAACATGGATCGATCTGCATTCTGCCACATCCCAGCCTCCAGTTATGCCAGCACCATTTGCTGAAGATGCTTTCTTTATTCCATTGCATATTTTCAGCTTCTTTGTCTAAGATCATATGTTCATACATGTGTGGGTTAATATCCGGGTTTTCAATTCGATTCCATTGGTCTACCTGTCTGTTTTTGTGTCAATACCAAGCTGTTTTCAGGACGATAGCTCTATAATAGAGCTTGAAGTCAGGGATGGTGATGCCTCCGGACGTTTCCTTGTTGAACAGGGTTGTTTTGGCTATCCCGGGTCATTGTTTTTCCATACAAAATTGATTATTGTTCTTTCAAGGTCTGTGAAGTATTGTGCTCGGATTTAGTGGGGATTGCATTGAATCTGCAGATTGCTTTTGGCAGGATTGCCATTTTTACAACATTGATTCTTCCTATCCAAGAGCATGGGAGATATTTCCATTTTCTGAGGGCTTCTTTAATTTCTTTCTTTACAGATTCAAAGTTCTTTGGATACAGGTCTTTCACTTGTTTGGTTAGCATTACCCCCAAGGTATTTTATGTTGTTTGTGGCAATTGTAAAGGGTGTTGTTTCTCTGATTACTTTCTCAGCCCTTTTATCATCTGTATATAGTATGGCTACTGATTTCTTGAGTTGATCTTGTAGCCTGCCACTTTGCTGAAAGTGTTAATCAGCTGTAAGTGGTCCCTGGTGGAGTGCTATGGGTCATTGATGTAAACCATCATATCATTTGCAAACAGTGAAAGTTTCACCTCTTCCTTTCCTATTTGTATCCCCTTGATCCCCCTTTGTTGTCATATGGCAGTGGCTAGAGCTTTGAGTACCATGTTGAAAATGTATGGAGAGCGTGGACAGCCTTGTTTTGTTCCTGATTTTAGAGGAATTGCATTGAGTTTCTGTCCATTTAGTTTGATGTTGGCTGTTGGCTTACTGTATATTACTTTTATTATGATTAAGTATGCCCCTGTTATCCCAGATCTCTCCAATACCTTTCTCATGAAGGGGTGTTGGATTTTGTTAAAGGCTTTTTCAGCATCTAGTGAGATGATCATGTGATTTTTGTTTTTCAGCTTGTTTATATGGTGGATTATGTTGATGGATTTTCGTATGGTGAACCATCCCTGCATCCCTGGGATGAAACCTACGTGATCGTGTTGAATGATTGTTTTGATGTGTTCTTGGATCCGATTTGCCAGTATTTTATTGAGTATTTTTGCATCAATGTTCATGAGGGATATTGGTCTGAAGTTCTCTTTCTTAGTTGTGTCTTTGTGTGGCTTGGGGATCAAGGTAATTGAAGCCTCATAGAAAGAGTTTGGCAAAGAACCTTCTGCTACTATTGTGTGGAATATTTTGAGAAGAATTGGTATAAGCTGTTCTATGAATTTCTAGTAGAATTCTGCACTGAGGCCATCTGGACCTGGACTTTTCTTGTATGGGAGACTTTTGATGACTGCTTGTATTTCCATAGGGTTTATAGGTCTATTTAAATTGCTTATCTTTCCTTGATTTAGTTTTGGCAAGTGATACCTATACAGGAAGTCATCCATTTCCTTTAAAATTTCAAATTTTGTGGAGTACAGGTTTTTAAAGTATGACCTGATGATTCTCTGGATTTCCTCAGAGTCCGTTGTTATCTCCCCCTTTTCATTTCTGATTTTGTTAATTTGCATGTTCATTCTCTGCTGTTTGTTAAGTTTGGACAAAGGTTTGTCTATCTTGTTGATTTTCTCAAAGAACCAACTCTTCGTTGCATTGACTCTTTGTATTGTTTTCCTAGTTTCAATTTTATTGATTTCTGCCCACAATTTGATTATTTCTTGGCGTCTACTCCTCCTGGGGTAGCTTGCTTCTTTGTGTTCTTGAGCTTTCAGCTGTGATATTAATTCTCTAGTGTAACTATTCTCCAGTTTCTCCTTGTGGGCACTTATTGCTATAAACTTACGCCGTAGCACTGCTTTCAATGTGTCCCATAGGCTTGGGTATGTTTTTTCTTCATTCTCATTGGATTCTAGGAAGCCTTTAATTTCTGTTTTTATTTCTTCTTTGACCCAGGAATGCCGCAGTTGTGCATTATTCAATTTCCATGAGTTTATAGGTTTTCTACAATTTGTATTGTTGTTGATTTCCAATTTTAAAGCATGGTGGTCTGATAAGATGCATGGAGTTATTCCAATTTTTTTGTAGCTGCTAAGGTTTGATATGTTGCCAAGTATGTGGTCGAATTTTGAGAAGGTTCCATGTGGTGGTGAGAAGATGGTGTGTTCTTTTTTATATGGATGAAATATTCTATAGATATCTGTTAATCCCAGTTGGGTCATTACTTCTATTAGACCCTTTGCTTCTTTGTTGTGTTTCTGTCTTGTATTCCTGTCTAGTGATGAGAGTGGTGTGTTGAAATCTTCCACTATAAATGTGTGGGGCTTTATATGTGATTTAAGTTTTAGTAATGTTTTTTTTACGAATGTGGATACCTTTGTATTTGGGGCATAGATGTTCAGGATAGACACTTCATCTTGATGGATTTCACCTGTGATGAGTCTATAATGACCTCCTTCATTATATTTCCCAACCTTCAACTCTCAGGTAATGTCTGTATTTGAGGGTGAGGTGTGTTTCTTGTATGCAGCAGAAGGAAGGGTTCTGTCTTCGAGTCCATTCTGCTAGCCTGTGTTTTTTTATGGGTGAGTTAAGGCCATTAATGTTGAGGGATATTAATGACCATTGATTGCTCATCCTTCTTCGATTTGCAATGGTTCTTGTTGGTGGAATTATGTGTGGAATTTCACCCTTTTGTTCTTTTGGCTGTTGGTAGAGAGGGATTCTCTAATGCCTATGTTTTTCTGGTTGTAGTTAACTTCCTTGGGTTGGAGTTTTACTTCCACAGCTTTCTGTAGGGCTGGGTTAGTGGATACATATTGCTTGAATCTAGTTTTGTCATGGAATATCTTGTTTTTTCCATCTATAGTGATTGAGAGTTTGCCAGGTATAGTAGTCTGGGCTGGCATCCATGGTCTCTTAGTGTTGGTAGAATATCTATCCAGGACATTCTGGCTTTCAGAGTTTCCATGGAGAAGTCAGATATAATTCTGATATGTCTGCATTTATATGTTACTTGGCCTTTTTCCTTAGCTGCTTTTAATGTTCTTTCTCTATTCTGTATATTCAGGGTCTTTATTATTATGTGGCGAGGGGACTTTTTATTGTGGTCCACTCTATTTGTTGTTCTGTAAGCTTCTTGTACCTTCATTGGCATGTCTTTCATAAGGTTGGGAAATTTATCTTCTATGATTTTGTTGAATATGTTTTCTTCCTCTTTGAGGTGGTTTTCTTCTCCTTCTTCTATACCTATTTTTCTTAGGTTTGGTCTTTTCATGGTGTCCCACATTTCCTGGATGTTTTTTGTTAAGGATTTGTTAGACTTAAGGTTTTCTTTGGTTAATGAATCTATTTCTCCTAGTGTATCTTCAACACTTGAGATTCTCTCTTCCATCTCTTCCATTCTGTTGGTAATGCTTGTATTGGCAGGACCTGACTGTTTGCCCAGCTTTTCTATTTCCTGCTTTCTTCAGATTGTGGCTTTTTATTGTCTGTATTTCACATTTCAACTCTTGCAGTGTTTGCATTGTTTCTTGCAATTTTCAGTATATCTTTTCATCCATTTGTTCCCTTTTATGAATTTTTTGTTTTGTTCTTCCTTCCATTTCTTGCATTTTTTTGCTTTGTTTCTTCTTCCATTTTCTGCCTTTTTTTTGGTAAGTTTCTTCTTCCATTTCCTGCCTTTTTTGGTTTGTTTTTTCTTCCATTTCTTGCATTTTTTGGATTGTTAATTTCTTCCATTTCTTTGAGGGATTTTCCTATAACCTCCTTTAAGGCCTCTATCATTTTCATGAAAGTGGTTTTAAGGTCATTCTTTTCTTCTTCATTTGCATTGGAATGCTGGAGTCTTGCTGATGTGGAGTCTCTTGAATCTGGTGGTGTCATATTTGTTTTTCTGTTGCTGAGTGTGTTTTTGTATTGTCTCTTTCCCATCTCTTCTTCTAGTTGGTGCAGAAAGAGCCCCTTACTGGTCTGGTGGTTAGGGGACCAGAGTTCCCTTTTGACTAAAACCTATATTTCTATTCTGTGCAAATAAAAGCATAAAGTATACAGACTAGAAGGGAGGGGGAGCAGTGCTGTTAAGCACAGAGTGTCATTGGCAGCCAGTGTTCCTGAAAGCAAAAAAAAAAAAAAGAAATTCCAACATTTTTAAGTAACAATCCCAGATTTTCTGTTTTATGTGCTTTTAATGGGTTAGGCAGTGATCTAGAGAGGAGGAGGGTGTCTGTTCCATGTTAGATTTTGTCCCAGTCATTTTCATACTGTCTATATGATCAACACAAGACAAAAAAGCAAACACAGCACTTAGAAAGGAAAGGGGCCCATCTCACAGATTTGCAGGTCAGTACGGTCGGTACCGTCAAGACAAGACAAGACAAACAAACAAATAAACATAGCACTTAAGCAAAAGAAAGGGGCCCGTCTCAAAAACTTGCATGTTTTAGATTTATATTTGGGAGTCAAACTGCCCAGTAGCAACTCAGATCTAGATGGTGCATTAATTAGCCAGATTTTTAGCCAAATATAGTTTTAGATGTCAGTATCCCTCCTAGACAAGAATCCAAGAAGGTGAGACGTCTCTCATCACCTTCAGATCTGACCTTATAGCATGTCTGTCAAGGTCTTGTTCATCTGTTTTTTACAGTTTTAGATTGTCCACCAGCAAACCAAAAATACAAACGTAAAATCACAAAAAATGTAAAATCATAAACTTGTCACAGAACTCAGGACACAGAACTTTCCAGGACAGCACAATGAGTAACGGAAACACACACAAAACATTTACCTGTCTAGTCAGAGACTTAAACGTTTAGGGGTCTGGGATCCTGGGGATCATCGACGAGCCACCAAATGTTGTACCCAAGTTGCAAAGTACCCAGAAAACACCAGGAAGTCCCACACAACTGCAAAAGCAAGGTTTAATGATTGTTCATCCAACCGTGCCATGGACCCCATTTAGCAAGCTGAAAAAGCAGCCTCCAGAGAGAGTGAAGTTCCCTGTCTATTGCTAGGTTTTATAGATGAAAGTTACAGGATTACATCCATAGGTAGAGCTTGGTTTCTGATTGGTTGACATTTGGAAACAATTAGAATTTCTCAGTCATATTTTGGCATGAAATACCTGTGTGCTAACTATTTTCATTGGCCAGTGCTGAGAGAGAACATTCTGTGGTTTCTATGGCATTGTCTTGTTACTTGCAGGTGTCCTGTTGCAGGTAGATACCAATAGTTTTCAGAACTACATCCTGGAGACTACAGGAGTTTCCTTTGTGGCCAAAAGGAACCAAGCATCTAGAAGGTTGGGGGGTCAATCTGGAGTTTCTTTGTGTTCCGTTTAGCCCTAGGTGCTGGGAGTCCAGAGGATCTGGAGTTTCCTTGTGTTAGAGGCCTACATATCTTTTCTGTAGCCTGTCATGTATGCTAAAGCAGGGTGCTGAGTGAAGTTCTGGTCCCTTTATTTCTAAAGTATTAATATTAAAGGCTTTAAGGTTAGTTTACCCTTTTCAGTGCCAATGTTAGATTTCTGGAAATTCCAGGAATCTGTTGTCTCATATGACATTCACTCAACATTTGTGAAGCAGATAATAAACACTTGGTCAGTTTGTAATGGGGTTATCCCTATAGATTGTATAGATTTGATTAAAGCTGTCCTAGAGCCTGGACCACAATTACAGTTGATTTCCTGGTTCAGAGAAGAGGCTAAGACTATTGATCAAGGATTGGAGAGATTGTGCAATGGTTAAGAGCACTGGCTGCTCTTTCAGAAGACCCTGGTTAAATTCCCAGCAACCACAAGATGGCTCACAACCATCTGTAAATCCAGTTGTGGGGGGATATGACACCATCTCACAAGCATACATGCAGGAAATACACCAATGCATATGAAAAATAAAAATAAAATTATAAGAAAAGAAAACATTTTTCAAACACCTTTAATCCCAGCACTCAGGTGGCAGAGGCAGGGAGATCTCTGTGTGTCAAGACCATCCAAGTTTACAAGAGGTAGTTCCAGTATAGCCTCCAAAGCCACTGAGAAACCCTGTCTCAAGAAACCAAAAAAAAAAAAAAGGAAGGAAGAAAGAAAACACTTTCCTTGACAATTCAGAATCAGAAAGTTGCCATCTGTTAAAATGTATATAAGTGGTAAGGGACTCTGTAATACTACAGCAAGAGTTATGGGTATCTCCTAAGATCAATTTCTTAGAGAAGGAGAGTGTGCTACTTTAGTAAGGTAATGTCTATATGATGAACACCTCTTAGGTTTATGCCATACAACAGGTTTGAATTCTTGGCACAGAATTGGAGAAGCAGAAAGGAAAATTGAATCACTTACAAAAGTTATACAGTGAACCAAGTAATCATTCACTGATTTTGTACAAAGACTGTCATCAGCACAAATTAGAATGGTTATAGATTCATAAGCTAGAAGAATAATAATTGAAAATATGGCTTTTGATAATGCTAATGCTCAATGCAAAGGATAATTAGGCGTTTAAAACAAGATCAATACCTTGGTGATCGGAGGTAAAATTAATATTGAAGGTCACGACCATGATGGTGCTACATGAATAGGAGAGGTGATTTCTAGAGGTTTGAAGAAAAATAGAAATGTCAAAAAAAATTTTTTTGATTTTCGAGGCAGGGTTTCTCCGCAGCTTTGGAGGCTTCCTGGAACTAGCTCTTGTAGACCATGCTGGCCTCGAAGTCACAGAGATCCGCCTGCCTGTGCCTCCCAAGTCCTGGGAATACAGATGTGTGCCACCAATGCCCGGCTGGTATTTTTAGACAGGGTTTCACTGTATTGTTTTGGAGGCTATCCTGGAACTTGCTCTGTAGACCAGGCTGGCCTGAGAACTCAAAGAGGTCTGCCTGCCTCTGACTCCTGAGTACAGGGAATAAAGCATGCACCAACAATGCCTTGCTAAAATGTCAAATATTTTAATTGTGGTAGACAAGGTCACCTGGAAAGGGATTGTAAACAGGGTGTTCATTTCTTTTTCATAGCCATATATGTATTGTAAATGAAGTTAACCTTTTCTTTCTAATATCTGTATAAATAACAATCTACTTTAGAGTATCTTCCATTCATCCTTGTTAGGAACCCTCTACCACATATCTAATGAATGCAGCAACATTTTGCATAAAATATATACTTCTGCTTTTAGGCCTTAATACAGCATTATGTACATGAAAATTCAGAACACAGATCATTAAAACAGTAATTTTATATTTCATTTTTGTTGTTTCCTGAAACAGGGAGTCTTTGAGATAGGGTCTTTCTATACATTCCTGGCTGTCCTGGAGTCTGTCATGCAGACTAGTTGGGCCTCAAACTTAGGGAGATCTTCCCAGCACTTGGGAGGCAGAGGCAAGCAGATCTCTGTCACTTTGTGACCAGCCTGGTCTACAGAGCAAGTTCCAGGACAGCCTCCAAAGCCACAGAGCAACCCTGTCTTGAAAAACAAAACAAAACAAAAAAAGGCCTGTGCCACCATAGTGTTAAACTTTAATTGGAAATATAAAATGAAGTCTCTCTAGGGCAAGATCCCTATGAAATGTTACAGGTTGCCCTGGAAAGCACACTAATCCACCTGCTTGTGCCTCCTCAGTGCTGGGATTAAAGACCTGCACAATCACACCTGGCTTCCTGTGGTAGGTTTTATTCCAGTTAGGGCAGTTTATAATGCTATCTTTGCTTCTCCTAGTTTTGGAAAATTTCTTGCTGGCTCATACAAATTTTTCTTCTGGTTGTGAAACAACTATGATTTTTTAAAAAAACATTTATTTGTTATGTGTTCTGTCTGCATGTATTCCTGCAGGCCATAAGAGGGCACCAGATCTCATTACAGATGGTTGTGAGTTACCATGTGGGTGCCAGGAATTTAACTCTGGACCTCTGGAAGACCAGCCTCAGTTCTTAACTACGGAGCCATCCACTCAGACCCCAGCAACTATGATTTTAATTTCATCACTGATTTCATTCTCTGGAGGACTTTATCAGCAGCCATAGATAGGTGGCAGGTCTTCTGCTTATTGTAGATGGGGAAGATCACCCAAAACTTGTCCTGTCTTGAATAACAGCACTGCAGCTGCCTTCTATGTACCACAGTATTGTGATTTGCCTCCTGCTCATCCTTGGCAGAGCTTTAAACTTTGTTCTAAGTAATAAGTAAAGGAGTAAGCAATGACCAGTGTGCTTCCTAGATTCTTCTGTCCTTCCCAGGTGGGTTCAAGTTCTTGACTACCATGGAGATGTCATTGTCACACAAACTGACCATGGTAAGCTGGGAATATTGGCTCAGGGCAGGCAGAAGGAAACTAAAATGAGACTCATCCATCCTACAACACTCTAATTCTAGGATCTGTAGAGCATCTTCGTTATGCCGTAGAAGGAAACTGAGAGGCGTGGGATTCAAATCAATTTTAAGGGCATCAGTGAAGGTGAGATGGAGCTGAAAGAAGCTCCAACATTGGGAGAGGGACTCCAAGTCTGACTGAGAACCACTAGAAAGTGATGGACAGAAAACCAAGGCGGTCTTCATGAACCTAGGGAGAAACTAAGGGCTAGTTATTTGACATATGGTTATAGACATATGGTTGTGATCAAAGTGTGATAGTCAAGTGTCATTCACAGTTAGTATAGTATATGCATTTATCAGGCATCAAAATGACATGAAAGAATAGGAAGATATGGTTTATTAAAAAAGACCAAAGGAAATACAATATAACAAATATTATCTTATTGCTAGTTGATACAATGAAATAGCAGACTTGGCTACTCTCTTAGCAAATAAAGACAGAGCTTATATACAAAGAGTTAACAACCAGGTCTCAGATCAGTCAGGTCTCCAGGTAAAGACTTTGGTTTCAGTCATGTTCAGGTGTGTGTAGCAACTCCTATGTGAGTATTCTAGGATGTAACCCCTATTTCTCCAAAACTACCTTCAAAGGAGATCAGGGCTACACTGCTGCATTCAGTGTCATAAGTCTGTACACAATATTCACTGAGCAGCCATACTCTTGGACATTAAGACAGGAAGGCCATGCAATAAAGGACTTCAGTTAATTTTGATGCTGGCAAACCTTGAACCATAATGTCCTTGATTGAACTCATGTGGTCTCAAGATACATTGACTATGACCTAAAGCTGATTTCAATGACAGAGGACACCAGGGAAGAATATACATGTTCCTAGTGTGACCTAGTCCGACCTTGCAGCAGACCCCATGCCAGGGGATCTGAGAGAGGGTGAGAGAGGGTCTAAAATGGAGACCCAGAGGTCATTTCAGTCTTCTGCCCTTAGTGTGGGAAGAAGTAAAGCACCTGTCTCTGTTGGCTCCTGGTTGCTTGTTTGTCCATCCGGGGGACAGTCAACCTGGCTCTGGTCCTCAGGCCAGGGGATCCAAGAGCGATATTTTTTTTTTGGAAACAGGATTTCTCTGTAGTCCTGGCTGCCCAAGAATACACTCTGTAGAATATGTTGGGCTTGAAATCACAGAGACCCATCTGCCTCTGCCTCCCTAGTGCTAGGAGTAAAAGTGTTTACCACCATCACCCTATCTCATGCAATCTTTCTATTCTTAGTTGTACCCTTCCCCCATGGTGGTCTGCTGACCAGCTTGTGACCAGGAGCTTCTAGCAAAACACCCTTTGTCCTGTCCTTCCAGTTAAGTCTAAATGCTAAATCCTGATATGCCCCTATCTTTTATCAGAGAGCCCTGGAAACTTGAGCTCTTGACCTTGGCAGTTTTCCACCATGCCTGCTACTGATATATAATGCCCTGATCTTGTAACAATAAATGCTATTCGCTTTTGAAGGTTGAGCCTCTGTATTTGTCTTCATTTTAATCCTCAGCCCTTCAACCAGATCATTGAGAAGTCTTGTAGCCCTGTAACCACACCATTTGATACAATTCTTGATTTAACAGATGCATAGAGAGTATGGTCATGTTGCTGATGTCCTGATACCTCCAGTGACATTAGAAGGAATGCACATTAAAATTGTATGGGCAGAAGTTTGTCTTTATAACTTTCTTTCTCTTTTTAAAAGGTATTTTATTTTTAATTTTCATGACAGTCTTTCTCTGTGTAGCCATTACTGTCCTGGAACTCACTCTGTAGTCCAGGCTGGCCTCAACCTCAAAGATACCTACCTGCCTCTACCTCCCTAGTGCTGGGATTAAAGGCTTGTGACACCACTGCCAAGCAAAATACTTTTTTATTTATTCCTATTGTCTTGATGCATCCATATGCTAAACACCACCCATTCCCTGGAAACAATGCCCCACCCCTGCAGCTCCCCAAAATAAAACAAAGTAAAATTTAAGATAATTAAGAAAAAGAAAAACTGGGAGAAAGGGAAAATTTTGTCATGGAAGCTGCAGTGTGATACACTGAGACACACAGTTCACCCCTATATCCATGCATCTTTACATGCAGGCATTCCTGAAAGAATCATTGGTTTGGGTGTAGGCCCCTGGTATCAACTACACTGTGGATGATGGGCCCTCAATGGAACACTTCATGAATTTCCATTTGCTTGTGGAGGTGCTGCAGCCCTATGCTAACCCAGCTGTACTCAGCACACCATAAATGGTGGATGGAAGGTGGGCCATCAGGTAACCCTGCTTCTTGGCCTGGGAAGTTGCAGGGTTTGTCAGAATGCCAGCTCTTAACTGTGTTTTTCACCAGGGTGAGCTTACCTGCATTGCTCTAACTAGTTCACACCTCTTGTAGGGATGAGCAAGGGGCAGGGCCAGTTTTCTGAGTTTTATATCCTAAGGGGCATTTCTCCCACATGTACAGCTTCATGGTCCATTCTTCTGTGCTGCCCAGGCAAGGAATGGCGATCACTCTCCCCAATGCTGCAGCTAGAGAGAGCTACAGACAGCTCTCCAAGTCTTATGATCTCTGTGCCTCTGGCCTTGATGGGGAAGATGGGGAAATCTCTCTCTTCCCCTTTGTGTCACATGACTGATAATGGAAAGTCCTCTCCCATCTGCTTCTGACATCAACACCTTCCTTCCAGCTCAGGCTTTGAGGACAGTGTCTGGTTGGTTTTGCTTCCACCCACCTGAGGCAGAGGTCAGTGTCAGGGCCCATGGATGTATTCCCCACAGCCCTGTACGTGAGGACCCAGGCTGTACTGTTAGTAGCCCTCATCCAACTGAGTCAAATGGCATCAGGATGGGCTATGGATGTCTTCCCACCTGCCAAGGACTTGATGGCACAAGTTGCCCATGTGTGGTTTCCTCCCTCCATAGCAGAATGGCATCGAGTGGGGCATAGATATCTTCCCAAGAGTCTGAGAATTGACCTTCCAGCCTGTCTTCTGATGGCTACCACACAAATGAGCCAAAAGCCATCTGGCTGTTTATTGAACATCATTCTAGAAGAACAGAACTTAAGGACCCAGTCTGGCCTATGAGCAAGTAGCAGCCACCAGAGCCAAATGGCATTGAATAGACACAAGGATGTCTCCCAACTAGCCTAGGCCATCAGGTTCCATCCTGGTCTCTGTGTTAACAGCCCGTGCCTGAGACATACGTCATCAAGCATGGCCATGGATGTCTTCCATTCAGCTTTGGGCCTGACTACCCAGGTTTGTCTGTAATAGTTAAGGATCCTCACTACAGATATAAATACAGCTACAAAAACAAACAACACCCCCACAAAACTGTGAAATACATAATGTACACTTTATCTGTTCAAAATAAACCAAAAAATCTTTGGCCATCTTGTATACAATACCCAGTTTATACTTGTACTGATAAACATATGTATGCTTCCCTTAAACCTTTATATATTTTTATGGCAAGGATGACTAGACACTGATGTAAATGAATGGCCCTGGTGATACAGCAGCTCAAAATGCCTCTGTTGCTGTTTACTCAGAGTTATACATTCAGAACAGCTCAAGTCTCCAATCTAGAAGAACACTGTATCAGATGGAGACTAAGAATGCCAAGTGAGCCTCAGTCTCAAAGAACCTGACTGCAATGTCTTCTTCTTTCTTTGGATGAGTTGACTTGAAAACGGTTCAGACCCTCACTACATGAATACCTGATGTGTTCTATTTGCTGTGACTAGGATGTGTGGTCAGAATCCAGCTTCAAAGATAAAATATGAAACATTTACAAGAGCAAGAAGATTCCTCATAGTCATTTTAGGCTCCTAGCCTGTGACTGACAACCCTTTGAGCAAAAATGGAACAATAAATTCTTTGTACCTCCACACTTTTCTAGGTGTTAGGAATCAGGGTCTTGTGTTGAAATGCCATCTGATGGTAGTCACATCACTCCCCAAGGATGGTTCTGTGCAATGTGTGATAAGCCAGTGTCCTTCACAGTTAGTACGGTGTATGAAGTTAGCAGGCATCACAATGACATGTGGGAAAAGGGGGATTTGGTTTATTAATGAAGATCAATGGAAATACAGAGGAATAAAAATTATCTTAATGCTCTCTGATACAATGAAATAGCTGTCTTGGCTACTCTCTTAGCGAATAACGACAGAACTTATAACCAAACAGTTAACAACCGGGTCTCAGGTCAGTCAGGTTTCTAGGCAAGGTTAATGTTCAAGGGGTGCCCAGCAACTCCTATCTGAGTATCCTGTGATGGAATCTTCTGTGTTTCTCCAAAACCATCTTCAGCGCAGATCAGGGATACATTGCTGCATTCAGTTTCATAAGTCTACACAAACAATCCACTAAAGAGCCATACAGTAGATGTACCACATTTTCTCTATCCACTCTTCGGTTGAGGGACATCTAGGTTGCTTCCAAGTTCTGGCAATTACAAATAAAGCTGCTATGAACATAGTGGAACAGATATCTTTGTTGTATGAATGGCCATCTTTTGGATATATGCCTAAGAGTGGAGTTGCTGGGTCTTGTGGTAGGTTTATTCCCATTTTTCTGAGGAATCTCCATACTGATTTCCAAAGTGGATGAACCAGTTGGCACTCCCACCAGCAATGGAGGAGTGTCCCTCTTTCACCACATCCTCTCTAGCATAAATTGTCATTGGTGTTTTTGATTTTAGCCATTCTGACAGGAGTGAGATGGTATCTCAGAGTTGTTTTGATTTGTATTTCCCAGATGGCTAAGGATGTTTAGCACTTTCTCAAGTGCCTCTCAGCCATTTTAGACTCCTCTATTGAAAACTGTCTATTTAGTTCTGCAGCCCACTTTTTAATTGGGTCCTTTGATGTTTTAGAGAGTTGCTTCTTGAGTTCTTTGTAAATTTTGGAGATCAACCCTCTGTCAGATGTGGGATTAGTGAATATTTTTTCCCATTGTGTAGGTTGCCTTTTTGTCTTGCTGATCAAGACCCCCTGAATCTGGGTGTCAGTGAGGAGGCCTAGGTAATCTATTAAGCCTTGGGCAGCAGATCAGTACCCATCCCATTTATACACACGGAGTTTGGACTCCCATAGAACAATGTGAGGTGCACTCTCACCCTGAACTCTTGGGGAAGGGTCTAGGCCCTGCCATATATGAAATGACAGACTATGGACACCCCCATGGAGGGCCTCACCCTCCCTGGGGGAATGAGGGGATAATGGGGGGGGTTGGAGGGAGGGCACGGGAGGAGGGGAGGGAAAATGAGAGTGACCTGGGACTGACTTGTGAAGCAACTTTGTTTCTTATCTAAATTTAAACTGGAAAATAAAAAAAAGAGCCATACAGTAGGAAGTAAAGATGGGAAAGACAATCCCATAAATGACCTCAGTTCATTTTGTTGCTGGCAAGCCTTGGACGATAATCTTTGTGCATATTCATGTGGTCACAGAACACGTTGACTGGGACCTAAAGCTGAGATTAATGACTCAGGACATAAGAGAAGAACATCCAGATTCCTAGTCTGACCATATGTTTAAAACTATCACATATGGACAAGTCAGTGCTCATCCTGTTTTGAGAGAGACAGAGGTAGAAATGCAAAATTGCCTTTCTGATTGGACAAGAGCAGTATCACTGTGCCGCCATTATCCTTCAAGTCAAGCTTATGTCTATGGTGTGCATACCCTGAACAATATTTTGTTTCCAATACATGACACAGTGTATGAAGTCATGTTTTCTGGGACTCCATGATGCAAATCCAAACATTAGACTTTCATTTCTCAGTATCCAGAAGCAATCTTTTCCTATTTATTGCCAACACTGACAAAGTTTGGCCTCCATGTCATAAACACAGCGCCTACAGCATTAAAGGCAGATGACAGTAGCAAAAGCTATAGTCTTGGGCTGCCTTTTGACAGAAAGCATATCCAGGAACTCAGAACATACTTGGGCAAATTCCTCCACAAGGACAGAACCCAGGGGGTCATAGCACTCTAAAGGGGCGGGGTAGAACTCTGCAGTCTTTTTTCTTAGATTGGCCATGCTTTGCACAAGCTTCTTCAGAACAGCAGTGGAGAGGTCGTTGTCAAAGAAATTCACAGTGGTGAGCTGTGAGCACTGGCTCACGGCAGGCAAGAGGGCACTGAGCTCATAGTCCTCCATCCTGCAGTTCACTAACTCCAGGGTCTTCAAAGTCTCTGCTGTATTCTGAAGGAGAACTTGGAGATGTGTGACACCCACCCTGGCCAACACTACACCAGTGAGGTTCAGGTGATTCAGGTGACACAGCCCCTGACACTGTGACAAGTGTTTCAAGTCTGCCTGGCAGAGATGGCAGAGACTGATAGTCAAGGACTCCAATGGGGTCTTCAAGCATCTAGAGAAAGAAAAAGAAATTAGTGCATGGTGGTAGAGGGCACTAAAAGGTTTGACATGGAGACAGAAGGGAGTAAATACGCAAATTCAGTCTAGCCTAATGCTGAAGGTCTGCACTTGAAATACAACCAGCTGGTGCCTGCTGAAATAATTGTTGCCCAAGGCATATACTTAAGCTCGGATGGTCTCAGAGTACACATCCTCAATTCTCCATGCTCATTCTGTCAAACAGAACAAAAGTTTGCCACAGCATGTCATAAGCTCATTCCCAGAAGACCATCACAGAAAGATTCTGGCAGCATCTTGGCATGTGTCCTGCATAGCTCCTCTTGTGATCCTTCCCACGAGTCACAGCCTGTATTCCTGATACCAGTGCTCAACACTTAAAACTGAGAGTCCCTCACTCCAGCATCAACCATTTTCCATATGCTAAGTCCCAATCTATGCTCACATTATCCATCCCTCCAGGGGGACATAGAGGCTGAGACAGGCGGACATAGAGGCTGAGACAGGCTCCACCAGAAGAACAAAGCCCCTTTTCACAGATCTGAGTAAAGACTTCCCTAGGTTCCTATGCAGGTGTGATACTCCCCAGCTCAGGACTTGCTACTCTGCCCTGTTCCCTTCACATTAGCATAGCTAGGATGTCAAGAAGAAATGTCCAGAGCACTCTCAGTGTGTCTGACCCACCCAATGGACCTTACTTCAATTCACCTCTCTAAGCATCTCCTAGCCGATCTCTGACTGCTAATTGAATGGTCATTGAACCATGTAACATCAGTAAATCAGGATACGAGTCCACATAGATAGTGTGATAAGTCCATCACTGTTAAATCCTGGGTGGCAGGGATACCCTCAGAGACCACTAATGCTTGAAATAAAGGAAAAGGTTTCCTGTCACAGTAGAAACAGCTCTCTATCATTGCTTACCCAAACAGCAGCCCCATGTTGTCAGAGGAAAAGGAGATGTCATCCACAGTTAGATGCTTGAGAGACTTTAGTTTGCAGAACGGAGAGAGAAACTGGGCAGCACACATCTCCTCTGTGTCTTCCAAATGATTGACAACCGTGTTTGAGTTCAAGAAGATGTGAGTTAGACGGCATTTGCGAAGTCTTGTCATATGGCCAAGTTGAGGTGCAATGTGACCCAGGAAGGGCAGAATCTGGTTTGTGGATAACTCCAATTCCTGGATATTGTCTGGTGGGAAAATGTCCAAGACCGCCTTGACACTCTCTCCAGGAAAGTCACAAATCGTCATCTTCACACAGCACAGCTGTACACAGTCTTTCCTCTGCTGGGCCCACTGCAACACGTGTGTTTGGTGTTCTTTCAGGTGGAACCTGAGACTAAGGTCAGTGACCAGCTTCAAATCTCACCTCAGTTCATTGCATTTTTGTGCATTACTTTCAGTCTCTGTTGAGCAGTACCAATCCCTGCCAGCCGGTAGATCCCAGAAATCCTGGTTCATATTCCTCAAGTCAAGTACTCGATGCCTCCAACATCTGTGAGGAAAAGGTACAATTTCATAATTTAAACCAGGATGCCCTGTGTGACAGCCTCTGTCAAGCTTCTCTATTGTCAGATCCAACATACTTCTATCACCTACCAGGCAAGGACCCTTAGCCTGAACTTCATGTGGAGACTATTCCTGCTTCCCTCCATTCAATTACTCTAGACTTGTGTCTCTTCAACATAAATTGTAGGAAAGCTGGTCCTTGGTGGCCCATGCCATTAAACCTATCACTAGGGAGAAAGAGGCAGGTTGATCTCTGTGAGTTTGAGACCAGCCTGGTATACAAGAGCTAGTTCCAGGACAGCCTTCAAAACCACAGAGAAACACTGTCTCAAAAAACAAACCATAAAAACAAAAGAAAAGAAAATGAATGCCCTCAAAAAAACAAAAATACCACAAAACTTATAGTTTCTGTAGGAGAACCAGCAAAAGCTCATTCAAGTATGGCTTCATCTACTCTGAGCTCTCCTCCACTCCTGTCATTGCATGAACTCTCTACATGAGTAGAGCTCCATAGACCGACAAGTGGATGGCACCAGAAGCCTCTGTCCACTATGACCTCATTCTCCCTGCCCTTATATTTATCTTACCTATTACTCAGCAACTCCGATTTTATATACTTTGACCTTGCTTACCTGGGACGAACCTTCTGTGTCTGCAGAATATCTACACCATCCAGAACAGATTGCACCAACTCCATATCTGGTGTCTCCATCAGGGCCCCCACAGGAAGGTAGGAAAATGGTCAGGCAGCCAGCACTGCCTTCAATAGCTCCATGTGTCTACCAGTGAAGGCTTCCTTGAAAAGTGGTGGGAAGAAATTAATGGGCAGGTACCCCAGAGCAGAGATCGTTGAGGCCTCGTTCCACAGCAGGCTCTGCACTGCCAGCTCTTGCAGTGTGAGTGGGTTGTAGATGCTCATTCTGATAAATCTTCAGTTAGAAGGAACCTGGTAAAGCATTAGGGAGACATTATTTTCTATTTATGTTTTGGGAATAAGCACTTATCATAATTTGAAGGAAGCAGAGGGTCAGAGTCCTAGGTCTGGCAATAAGGGAGAATTCCGTGTGCCTCATTATCTACCATCTCTTGGTGTTAAACCAAACTTCCATCAATCTCAGCATGTGGAGTGTGTGATTTTTTTTTTTTTTGGTTTTTCGAGACAGGATTTCTCTGTATTGGTTTGGAGGCTATCCTGGAACTTGCTGTGTAGGCCAGGGTGGCTTCAAACATACAGAGAGTCTCCTGCAAGTGCCTCCTGAGTTCTGGGATTAAAGGTGTGTGCCACCAAAACCGGGCCTTGTGGACTCTCTTAAAGCCCCCACACAGACACAAATCAATCATTTTCCCAAGAGGTATTTATCCCTGCTCTATTTGGAAGTATTCAGGAGCATACATACAGACCAGACTCTTGTGTCAGGAAAAGACACTGACCATCTTTCCAGGTGCTTAAGAAAATACATTCCTTACATCACACACCCAACCCACCATTATTGTACTTTCACCAAACTGATACCTCTTAGGAAGGGGTGAGGGGAACTCCTGAAATGCCTGTTAGTACATTCTACTTCTAAAACAAGAATCTTAGATGAGAAGTCAAGTGTACAGGGGCTACAAGCACAAAGATTTTTCTATGATGCATTGGGGTCTAGAGGAAGAAAGGAGGTAAGTAAACAAAATTTACAATTGTTTTAAAGTTTTTTTTACACTTTAAATGGGTATTAAATTATAAGAGGATATTAACTCCAATTGTATAATGAGTCTAGAAAACTGTACAACGTTAATCACTCTGGAGTTCAAGATTATCCTTGCCTATTTTGACCCTGTCTACAAAAGCACAAATGAACCAACCAAAGAAACTAATATGCAAATTCCTATTAATGTTCATTTTTCATTAAAACAAAACTACACCAGATGTAAAAATATTAAAATATGTCCTTTGAATTTTAAAGCCATCATCTGGAAATGTAGCTTAGTGTGTAAAAGTCTAGACCAGTATGTACTAAGACTTCCAATAGAGGTGACCTACCTCATATGGACACTGGTTTAGAGCTCCTATTGCCAGCAAGGCCAAGCAGAGACTCCAGCCTCAGGACTCCTCAGCACAGTCAATCAGTGACTCCAGGCTCCTTTACTCTGAAAATCTACCAGGTCCCGTTTACCATTTTATACACCTTCTTACTATCTCCTCCCCTGAAAGCCCCACCCCTCTACAAAAAATCCTATATCTCCACCCACTTAATCCAGTTAATGATTGATTCATTTTATTCTACAGCAGACTGAGTGAATCTGACCAATCCTGTGAAAACAAAAACACTAAATTCAAAAGTCAATGTTCCATCTGTGTATAGATTGACTTATTTTTATGTGAATTTTCATGCACAAGTTTATATATATATAATATATATTATTGTGTGTGTGATTTTGGTGTCTATGTGTGTGTTTTATTGTGTGTGGGTATTAGAGTAAGTAGTGATTTTTAGGGTACACAAAGGCTACAAAATTAGCTTTTGTGGCAAACCAACAACAAAACAAACACTAAACAAAACACACCAAAGGAATATGTTGAAGATGAGAAAGAGATGAGATGGGCGTAGGGAACCGGGAGTCCTCCATAGCAAGTACTTTAGAATCATCAAGAGTAAGATGGACACTTTATCTCAAACTGAAAATCAACAGCAAAGCATGATGGGATGGAAATCAAACAAATACTAATTTTTATTAGTACCCCTGTGTCATCCTGCATGGCAAGCGTACTCTTCTTTGCCTTGGCATTACAGAAGCTGAGGCACGAGGATTTCTGTGAGTTTCAGGCCAACCTGTCCACACAGTGAGAAAATATCAAACAACAGCATCAAATTCCAGACAGAAAACAGGGGTGCTTTTCTTGAAGAAATCTGTAGAAACCAAATACCTCAAATGGTCTTTTTTCTTTTATTCTGAAATGCACTTTTAGAACAAATCCCTTACCCAGCAATCCCAAAAGGCTCCATGGGTAAGGTACTTGCTACGATGAAGAATCAAGTTTGATGTTGGAACCCAGGAGAATAGACTCCTGAAGGTTTCCTCTGAACTCCACATGGACAACATGGCAAATGCCCCCACACCTATAATTAATTGAAAAAAAATTGTGTGCTGATATACTAAAAATGATATAATAAAGATTGCCTGAAGAATCAAAATTTAAAGCCAGGCAAACTAGTTAGCCATAGAAGCTGGGCAGAGTTGGTACACACATTTAATTCGTGGACTCAGGCTACAAAGGATCGCTGTGAGTCAGAAGCCACCCATGGCTTGAATCTGTCTGAAAGTGTAGCAGCTCATGCCAAGGTGATCTCTGTACTCGGGATCATGCTCCTTTAATCACAGCGCTAAGTAGACACCAAAAGCAAAGAGTGTCAGGTGTATATTTAGTCTCAAGCCAGTTTGATGAGAGACAACACTCTGAGGTGCGGAGTAGACATCCTGGAGACAGGATCAGCCTTCAGCCTGAGGTAGAAAAAGAGCTAGTGGCTTAGCTACTATACTTCTCTGATCTATGGTTTGCATCTTGAACCCGAGTATTTGTCTGTGGGTCTTTTATTAATGTGTGTTACACTTTTTAAATTTCCTTTCCTAACAGCAGGAACCACTGGGCTTAGACTGGTGTCTATGACAACTGCTGAGCATGTGTGTAGGACTGCCACCTCTGCAGTCAGTCATAGAGGGATGCATTATCAGGAGTTTTGTGTCACCCTTGCCTGTGAGTAGCTTCTACCCCAGTGGGAAAAGCACCAAGGCCTGTAGCAATGAAAGGAAGGCAGGAACAGAGGGAAGGAAGGACCAATTGTTACATCAACGTTCCTTGAGAGAAAAATCATGAAACATGATTCAATTAGAAATCAAATGAAGCTGAGAAAGTTGGTACAAACGTTTATGCCCAGCCCTTAATCTCACCACTGGAGAGGCAGTGGCAGGCAAATCTCTGAGTTCAAGGTCAGCCTCATCTACCAAGTGAGTTCCAGGAGAGACAAAGTTACATCTCAAAACACTGAAAAACAAAAAAAACCAGCCAGCCAATAAGTGAAAGACCCTTTAACCTTTCTCTCAGGACCTTCTCCCCAAAGACCACCAGGGAGCCAAAGTTCGCTGCAAAATGCAAGAGGATTTTTATTAAGCCAGTGTTCCGGGGGTTCAGCAGCCATGGGAAGTATTGAATCCTGTGCAGAATTTACAGCAATTTTAAAACCTTGAAACTGCAAACAGGGTGGTGAGGGTACAAGGGGTGATTGGTAATCGGTGTCAGACCTTCATGCAAACACGCACGCTTGTGGCTAACTGGCTACTTATCTGTCTTAGGCAACATCTGTGCCCTGGCTGAACTTTGTGACCAGCCTGGAAACTTGAGGTCTGGGGAATGTTCCCAAATCCTTGAGGACTGAGGCCTGGGAAATATTATCAAGGCCTTGAGGACCACCAGGTTAAGATGTTTAAGTGTTGTTACTCATGTCCATGGACAGGACAGCTTACTAATTTTTCAACTGTTGTGGCAGGGGTTCTTCAGAAGGAAGGGGGAGAGAGAGAGAGAGAGAGAGAGAGAGAGAGAGAGAGAGAGAGAGAGAGAGAGAGAGGGAGAGGGAGAGGGAGAGGGAGAGGGAGAGGGAGAGGGAGAGGGAGAGGGAGAGGGAGAGGGAGAGGGAGAGGGAGAGGGAGAGGGAGAGGGAGAGGGAGAGGGAGAGGGAGAGGGAGAGGGAGAGGGAGAGGGAGAGGGAGAGGGAGAGGGAGAGGGAGAGGGAGAGGGAGAGGGAAAGGGAAAGGGAAAGGGAAAGGGAAAGGGAAAGGGAAAGGGAAAGGGAAAGAATCAAGTAAGTTCTGAGTCTGGGATGTGTTCTCCTCTGTATGTTTCCTAGAAATCAATCTCACCTCAACATGCTTATGTGACTTTACATATTGAGTCATCCTGTTGGCCCATCTAGTTTTTTTAAGAACCATTTAAGGATTTTATGAATTAGTGACTGGTATCATTTTCACCCCAGATTCTCCCTTCTCCAATTACTCTCTTTTCCTCCTTTTCCAACTCAATTTCATGACTCATTCCTTAGTTACTAGTTTCTATCTGTGTGTCTCTCTCTCTGTTTCTCACTCTCTGTGTCTCTGTTTCTCTCTCTGTCTCTCTCTGCCTCTTTCTCTCTCTCTCTCTCACACACACATACACACCTTTATAAGTACATCATGCCAAATTGCTCTAGTGGTGCTCATAAACACCAGTTTAGGGAAGATCACTGAATGGTTAAGCAATCAAGGAGCTGGTCCCAGATGACTGATTCTCCCTCTATTAGCATCTCTTTTATTTTATTTTTAAATTTAAATTAGAAACAAATTGCCATTTTACTATGTTTATCTTACCTATCCAAGAGCATGGGAGAAATCTCCGTTTTCTGGAGTTTTCTTTAATTTCTTTCTTTAAAGACTCAAATAATCATGATACAGGTCTTGTACTTGTTTGGTTCGACTTACCTAAAGGTATTTTATGTTTTTTGGGCATTTGTAACTCTTTCTTTGATTTCTTGGTCAGCCTTTTTATTATCTGTATATAGTAGGGCTACTGATTTTCTTGAGTTGATCTTGAATCCTGCCACTGTGCTGAAGGTGTTTACCAGCTGTAGGAGTTCCTTTGTAGAGTCTTTTGGATCACTTATGTTAACTCTGATATCATCTGCAAATATTGAAAATTTAACCTCTTCCTTTCCAATTTGTATTCCCTTGATCTCCTTTTGTTGTTTTGTTACTCTGGCAAGAATTTCAAGAACAATATTGAAGAAATATGGAAAGAATGTACAGCCTTGTCTTGCTCTACATTTTAGAGGAATTTCTGTCAATTTAGTTTGATGTTGGCTGTTGGTTTGCTGTATATAGCTTTTATTATGTTTAGGTAAGTTCCTGTTATCCCTGATCTCTCTAAGACCTTTAGTATGAAGGCATGTGGGATTTTTGTCAAAGTGTTTTCAGCATCTAGTGAGAAGATTATGTTATTTTTGTTTCTCAACTTGTTTATATGGTTGATTACACTGATGGATTTTCCTATGTTGAGCCATCCCTGCATCCCTGGGATGAAACCTACTTGATCATGGTGGATGAGTTTCCTAATGTGGTCTTGATTCTGATTTGCCATATTTTATTGAATAATTTTGAATCGATGTTCTTTAGGGATATTGGTCTGAAATTCTTTCTTAGTTGTGTCTTTGTGCGGTTTGGGTATCAAGGTTATTGAAGACTGGTAAAAGAGTTTGGTAAAGACACTTCTGATTCAATTGCATGGAATACTTTGAGGAATACTGGTATAAGCTGATCTTTGAATTTCTTGTAGATTTCTGCACTGAGGCCATCAGGCACAGGA
This sequence comes from Mesocricetus auratus, assembly GCF_017639785.1. Classification (NCBI taxonomy): domain Eukaryota; kingdom Metazoa; phylum Chordata; class Mammalia; order Rodentia; family Cricetidae; genus Mesocricetus; species Mesocricetus auratus. The sequence goes on from NW_024429197.1 coordinate 37,182,621, forward strand.
CTTTTTTGGTTGTGAGACTTTTGATGGATGTTTCTATTTCGTTAGGGGCTATAGGTCTATTTAAATTGCTTATCTATTCTTGGTTTAATTTTGGAAGATGATATCTGTTTAGAAAGATGTCTATTTTTTTTAGTTCTGTGGAGTACAGGCTCTGAAAGTATGACCTGAATATTCTATGTATTTCCTCAGTATCTGTTGTTTCGTCCCCTTTTCATTTCTGATTTTGTTAAATTGCATGTTCAAATTCTTCTGTTTCCTCAGTTTGGAAAAGGTTTGTCTTTCTTGTTGATTTTCTCAAAGAAGCAACTCTTCATTACATTGATTCTTTGTAATGTTTTCCTAGTTTCTACTTTATTGAGTTCAGTCTTCAATTTGATTATTTCCTGGTGTCTACTCCTCCAGGGTGAGTTTGCTTCTTTGTGTTCTAGAGCATTCAGCTGTGCTGTTAATTCTCTAGTGTGACTATTCTCCAGTTTCTTCCTGTGGGCACTTAGCAATATAGTCTTTCCTCTTAGCACTGCTTTCAAAGTGTCCCATAAGTTTGGGTTTGTTTTGTCTTCATTTTCATTGAATTCCAGGAAGTCTTTAATAACTTTTTTATTTCTTCTGTGAACAAGGAGTGGTGCAATTGCTCTTTATTCAATTTTCATGACTTTGTAGGATTTCTGCTGTTTGTGTTGTTGTTGAATTCTAACATTAAAGCATGGGGGTATGATAAGATGCATGAAGTTATTCCAATTTTTTGTACCTATGGAGGCTTGATTTGTTACCAAGTATGTGGCCGATTTTTGAGAAGGTTCCTTGTTGTGCTGAGAAGAAGGTATATTCTTTTTTGTTCAGATAGAATGTTCTATAGATGTCTGTCAAACCCTGTTGGGTCATAACATCTATTAGTTCCTCTATTTCTGTTTATAAGTTTCTGTCTGGTAGTCCTGTCTAGTGGTGTGACTGGTTTGTTGAAGTCTCCTACTATTAGTGTGTGAGGTTTAATGTGTGGTTTGACTTTTAGTAATGTTTCTTTTACCAATGTGTTTGGGGCATAGATGTTTAGAATTGAATCTCCATTTTGGTCGATTTCTCCTTTGTTGAATATGAAATGACCCCTTTCATCTCTTTTGAATGATTTCAGTTTAAAGACTAGTATGTCAGACATTAGGATTGCTATGCCTTATTGTCTCTTGGGTCCATTTCATTGGAAAATCTTTTCCCAACCCTTATCTCTGAGGTAATATCTGTGCTTGAAGTTGAGGTGTGTTTCTTGTATCCTGTGGAAAGCTGGATTCTGTCTTTCAATACATTCTGTTGGCCTGTGCCTTTTTATGGGTGAGTTAAGACCATTAACATTGAGGGATATTAATGACCATTGAATGTTCATTGTTGTTTGTTTTGAAATGGTTGATGATGGTGCAGCCATTTTGGCTGTTGGTAAAGCGGAATTATCTATTTCCCATGTTTTTCTGGTTTTAGTTAACTTCCTTGGATTTGAGTTTTCCTTCTAGAACGTTCTGTAGTGATGGTTTAGTGGATACTTATTTTTTAAATCTGGTTTTGTCATGGAATATCTTGTTTTCTCCATCTATAGTGATTGAAAGCTTTCCAGGGTCTATTAGTCTGGACTGGCCTCTGTGGTCTCTTAGTGTTGAAGTGTTGATGGAATATTTATCTATACAGGACATTCTTGCTTTCAGAGTTTCTATGGGGAAGTCAGGTGTGATTCTGACATGTTTGCCTTTATATGTTATTTGACATTTTTCCGTAGTTGCTCTAAGTATTCTTTCTTTATTCTGTATGCTAGGGATCCTGATTATTATGCGGCAAGGGGACTTTTTTGTGGTCCACTCTATTTGGGGTTCTGTAGGCTTTTTGTAACTTCATTGGAATGACTTTCTTTAGGTTGGGAAATTTTTCTTCTATGATTTTTTTGAATGTGATTTCTGGCCCTTTGAGTTGGCTTTCTTCACCTTCTTTTATACCTATTACTCTTATGTTTGGTCTTTTCACACTGTTCCATAATTCCTGGATATTTTATGTTAGGGATTTGTTGGACTTCAGATTTTCTTTGGATGATGAATCTATTTCTCCTAGTGTGTCTTCAACACCTGAGATTCTCTCTTCTGTCACTTGTATTCTGGTTGTTATGATTGCATCTGTAGTACCTGAACTTTTCTCCAGTTTTTTCTATTTCCACCATTCCTTCAGTCTGAGTTTTTTTTTTTTTTTGTCTCCATGTCAACTTTCAACCCTTGCACTGTTTGAGTTTTTCTTGTAATTTTTGCTTTGTGTTTTCCTCCCTTTCTTGCCTTTGTTGGATATTTGATTTGTTTTTTATTCCCTTTCTTTAAGGGATTTTCTCATATCCTGGTTGAGGGCCTCTATCATTTTCATTAAGGTGTTTTTAAGGTCATTCCCCTCTGCTTCATTTGCATTGGGGTGTTCATGTTTGCTGGTGTGGAATCTCTAGACTCTGCTGGTGTCACATTAGTTTTTCTCTTGCTGAGTGTGTTCTTATATTTTCTCTTTCCCATCACTTCTTGCAATGGGTGTAGAAAGAGCCGCTACCTCTCTTGGTGGGTAGACAAACAGGGATCACTTTCTGTGGGCACAAGAAAATCCAATACTTTCTTGCCTCTGCTCTCTTGCTCTGCCTTCTGCATGCAGTGTGGGCATGAGTGGATGTGCTCTCTCACAGGTTCCTGTTTGCTTGGTCTTCCATTGGGGGTGAGTCAACCTGGCTCCAGACCCCAGGCCAGGGGATCTGAGAGAGAGTGAGAGGGGGAATTTGGGTCTAAGATGGAGGCCCAGATCTGATTGCAGTCTTCTGCCCTGTGTGTGGGAAGAAGTGAAGCATCTCTCTCTGTAGGCTCCTGGTTGCTTGTTTGTCCATCGGGGGCCAGTCAACCTTGCTCTGGTACCCAGGCCAGTGGACCCAAGAGGAATTTTTTGGGGGGACAGGATATCTCTGTAGTCCTGGCTGTCCCAGAATACACTCTATAGAAGATGTTGGGCTTGACATCACAGAGACCCATCTGTCTCTGCCTCTGCCTCCCTAGTGCTGGGATTAAAAGTGTTTATCACCATCACCCTGCCTTGTGTGCTCTTTCTATTCTTAGTTGCACCCTTCCCCCATGGGAGTCTGCTGACCAGCATGTGACCAGGAGCTTCTAGCAAAAGACACTTTGTCCCCTCCTGCCAGTTAAGCCTACATGTTAATTCTTGTTATGCTCCCATCCTTTACCAGAGACCCCTGGAAACTTGAGCTCTTGGCCTTGGCAATTTTCTACCATGCCTGCTACTGATATATAATGCTCTGATCTTGTAAAAATAAATGCCGTTCTCCTTTGAAGTTTGAGCCTCTGTATTTGTCTTCATTTTAAACCTGAGCCCTTCAACCAGATCATTGAGAAGTCTTTTAGCCCTGTAAACACACCATTTGCTAAATTTCTTGATTTAACAGAGGAATAGAAACTATGGTCATGTTGCTGACGTTCTAATACCTCTAGTATCCAGGCTCCAAACTAGAAGAACACTGGCTCAGATGGAGACTAAGAATGCCAAGTGACCCTCAGTCACAAAGAACCTGGCTGCAGTGTCTTCTTCTTTCTGTGGATGAATTGACTTGAAAGGGGTTCAGAACCTCACTATATGAATACCATATGTGTTCTATTTGCTGTGACTAATGTGTGTTGTGGGACTACAGCTTCATAGTTAAAATATGAAACATTTAAGAGCAAGAAGATTCCTCATAGTCACTTTAGGCTCCTAGCCTGTGACTGACAACCCTTGTGAGCACAAATAGACAATAAATTCTTTGTACCTCCACACTTTCTAGGTGTTAGGAATCAGGGTCTTGTGTTGAAATGCCATCTGATGGTAGTCACATCACTCCCCAAGGATGGTTCTGTGCAATGTGTGATAAGCCAGTGTCCTTCACAGTTAGTACAGTGTATGAAGTTAGCAGGCATCACAATGCCATGTGGGAAAAGGGGGATTTGGTTTATTAATAAAGAACAATGTAAATACAGAGGAATAAAAATTATCTTAATGCTACCTGATACAATGAAATAGCTGTCTTGGCTACTCTCTTAGTGAATAAAGACAGAACTTACAACCAAACAGTTAACAACCAGGTCTCAGGTCAGTCAGGTTTCTAGGCAAGGTTAATGTTCAAGGGGTGCCCAACACCTCCTGTCTGAGTATCCTGGGATGCAATCTTCTGTGTTTCTCCAAAATCATCTTTAACGGAGACCAGGGCTACACTGCTGCGTTCAGTTTCATACGTCTATACAAACAACCCACTAAATAGCCATAGGATGGAAAGTTAAGAGGGGAAATACAATACCATAACTGATCTCAGTTCATTTTGTTGCTGGCATGCCTTGGAAGATAAGTCTTAGAGCATACTTCATATGGTTACAGAACACCTTGACTATGACCTAATGCTGAGATTAATAACTCAGGACACAAGGGAAGAACATTCAGATTCCTAGTCTGACCATATGTTTAGAATTGTCACATATAGGCAAGTCAGTGGTGATCCTGTTTTGAGAGAGGCAGAGGTAGAAATGCAAAATTCCCTTTCTGATTGGACAAGACCAGTATCACTGTGCTCCCATTATACTTCAAGTCAAGCTTGTGTCTAGGGTGTGCATACCCTGAACAATATTTTGTTTCCAATACATGACACATTGTATGAAATCATGTTTTCTGGGACTCCATGATGCAAACCTAAACATTAGACTTTCATTTCTCAGTATCCAGAAGTAATCTTTTCCTATTTATTGCCAACACTGACAAAGTTTGGCCTCCATGTCATAAACACAGCGCCTACAGCATTCAAGGCATATGATTGTAGCAAAAGCTATAGTCTTGGGCTGCCTTTTGACCAAAAGTATATCCAGGAGCTCAGAACATACTTGAGCAAATTTCTCCACAAGGACCAAACCCAGGGGGTCATAGCACTCTAGAGGGGCGGGGTAGAACTCTACAGTCATTTTTCTTAGATTTGCCACACTCTGTAGGAACTTCTTCAGTGCAACAGTGGTGAAGTCATTGTCATAGAAATTCACTGTTGTCAGCTGTGAGCATTGACTCAGAGCAGGCAAGAGGGCACTGAGCTCATAGTCCTCCATCCTGCAGTTCACTAACTCCAGGGACTTCAAAGTCTCTGCTGTATTCTCAAGGAGAACTCGGAGATGTTTGATACCTAACTTGGACATCACTACACCACTGAGATTCAGGTGTTTCAGGTGACAGAGTCCCTGACACTGTGACAAGTGTTTAAAGCCTGACTGGGAGAGATGGCAGACAGTGATGGTCAAGGTCTCCAAAGGGTTCTTCATGCATCTAGGGAAATAAAAATAAATTAGTGCATCATTTTAGAGGGCACTAAAAAGTTTGACACTGAGACAGAATTGACCTCATATGGAAAGTCAATTTAGCCTTATCCTGGAAGTCAGCACTTGGGATTCAACCTTCTGGTGCCTGTTCATATAGTTGACTCCTGAGGTATATTTGTAAGCTAGGATAGTCTCACAGAACATATTTCCAGCTGCCCATCCTCATTCTGTCAAATAGAACTAGAGTTTGTCACAGCAGGCCAGGAGCTCATACCCAGAGGATCATCACAGAAAGATTCTGGCAGCATCTTGGCATGTGTCCTGCATAGCTGATCCTGTGTTTCTTCCCACCAGTCATAGCCTCTATTCCTGATTTCAGTGCTCAACACTTGAAACTGTGATTCCCTCGCACCAGCATCAATCATCTTCTATCTACTAAGTCCCAACCTATGCTCATATTATCCTTCCCTCCAGGGGGACTTAGAGACTGAGACAGGCTCCACCAGAAGAACAAGCTGACCCCTATTCACAGATCAAAGTACAAAGTTCCTTAGCTTCTTATTCAGATGTGGGTACACCCCAGCTCAGGACTTGCTACTCTGCCCTGTTCCCTTCCTATTAGCATAGGAATGTCCAGAGCACACTCAGTGTGTCTGACCCACCCAATCGACGTGCCATCAATTCAGCTCTCTAAACATCTCCTACTCCAGCTCTGACTAATAAATGAATTATCATTGAACCAAGTGACCTTAGTTAAGAAGGATACTAGTCCATATATAGATATAGATACTGTGGTGAGTTCATCACTCTTAAATCCACAGTGGCAGGGACACCCACTGGGCCCACTAATGCTAGAAATAAAGGAAAAGTTTTCCTGTCACAGTAGAATCAGCTCTCCATCATTCCTTACCCGAACAACAGCTGCATGAGTCCAGGGGGAAAGTAGATGCCATCCAAGAATAGATGTTTGAGAGAGTTGAGTTTGCAGAACTGAGAGAGAAACTGGGCAGCACACATCTCCTCTGTTTCTGCCAAGTTATTTACAACCGTGTTTGAGTTCAAGAAGATGTGAGTTAGACGGCATTTCCGAAGTCCTGTCATAAGGCCTAGGTGAGGTGCAATGTGACCCAGGAAGGGCAGAACCTGGTTTGTGGATAGCTCCAATTCCTGGATATTGTCTGGTAGGAAAATGTCCAAAACCTCCTTGAGAATCTCTCGAGGGAAGTCACAAATCGTCATCTTCACACAGCACAGCTGCACACAGTCTTTCCTCTGCTGGGCCCACTTCAACAAGCATGTTTGGTCTTGCTTAAGGTGGAACCTGAGGCTAAGGTCAGTGACCACCTTCAAATCCCACCTCAGCTCGTTGCATACTCGTGCATTACTTTCTGTCTCTATTGAGTAGTACCAGTCTCTGCCAGGCCATACATCCCAGAAATCCTGGTTCACATTCCTCAAGTCAAGTACTTGAGGCCTCCAACATCTGTGAGGAAAATGGTACAATTTCATAATGTAAACTAGGACCCCTGTGAGACAGCCTCTGTTCAACTACTCTATTGTCAGCTCCAACATAACCCTCACACCTGCCAGCCAAGGACTCTGCCTGAATTTCATCTGGAGACCTTTCCTGCTTACCTCCATTCAATTACTCTAGACTTGTGTCTCTTCAACATAAAGTGTAGGAAAGCTGGTCCTTGGTGTCTAATGCCTTTAAACCTAGCACTAGGGAGAAAGAGGCAGGCTGATCCTTGTGAGTTTGAGAACAGCCTTGTATACAAGTGCTAGTTCCTGGACAACCTCCAAAGCCACAGAGAAACACTGTCTCAAAAAACAAACCATAAAAAAGAAAGAAAAGAAAAGAAAATGAACCCCCTCAAAAAACCAGAAATACCCCCAAAACTTATAGTGTCTGTAGGAGAGCCAGCAAAAGCTCATTCCAGTGTGGCTTCATCTATTCTGAGCTCTCCTCCACTCCTGTCATTGCATGAACTCTCTACATGAGTAGAGCTCCACAGACCTACAAGTGGATGACACCAGAATCCGATGTCCACTATGACCGCATTCTCCCGGCCCTTATATTTATCTTACCTATAACTCAGCAACTCCGATTTTATATACTTTGACCTTACTTACCTGGGACGAACCTTCTGTGTCTGCAGAATATCTACACCATCTAGAACAGCTTGCAACAACTCCACATCTGGTGTCTTCATCAAGGCCCCCACAGGAAGGTAAGAAAATGGCCAGGCAGCCAGCAATGCCTTCAATAGCTCCATGTGTCTACCAGTGAAGGCTTCCTTGAAAAGTAGTGGGAAGAGACTAATGGGCAGGTACTCCAGAGCAGAGATGGTTGAGGCCTCGTTCCGCAGCAGGCTCTGTACTGCCAGCTCTTGGAGTGTGGTTGGGTTGTAGATGCTCATTCTGATAGATCTTGAGTCAGAAAGAACCCTGTAACACAATTAGAGAGACATTGTTTTCTACTTATGTTTTGGGAATTCCCACTTCTCACACATTGCAGGAACTAGAGGCTCAGAGTCTTTTGTCTGTGAATAATGGAGAACTCAGTTTGCCTTATTACATACCATCTGGTGGTGTGAAGTCCAAACTTCCAACACTCTCCTCATGTGGAGTCTCTAAACGCCCTCACACAGACACAGATTTATCATTATCCCCCCAGGTACCCCTCCCACTAGGTACCTACCCCTTCTCTTCTATTTGGAAATATCCAGGAGCATACAGACCGACCAAACCAATGTTACAGGAAAAGGCACTGACCATCTTTCCAGGTGGTCAAGAAAATACATTGCTGATATCACACAGCCAACCCACCTGTATTATGCTTTCACTAAACTGATCCCTCTTGAGAAGGAGTGGGGAGAATTTGTGAAATGCCTGTTAGAACATGGTACTGATAAAGGCTTTAGAAACAGACTGCAGATGATGGACTTATACTAATTCAGGAAATGAGGTAAAAGGTCTTTAAATTAGTTGGGGATTAGTTGCCCACGCCTTTAATCCCAGCACTCATGAGGCAGAGGCAAGCAGATGTCTGTGAATTTGAGGCCAGCCTGGTCCACAGAGCAAGTTCCAGGATAACCTCCAAACAACACAGAGAAACCCTGTCTCGATAAACCAAAAAAAAAAAAAGACTTTAAATTCACAAATTCACAGTTATCTAACTGCCCAATCAAACCATGTCTGAAATGTAAGAATTTGTCTTACATTTCCAACACCACAGGAAAGCCATGCTATTGAATGATAGCACTTCTATAATGAGAATCTTAGATGAGAAACCAAGTAAACAGAGTCTACATGGACAGAGATTTTCCTGTGATGCATTGGGGTCTAGAGGAAGAAAGGAGATGACACAAAAATGGCTACCAATATTTTTAAAATTATTTTAATTTTACATAGCTTGTTTTACATATCAATCTCAGTTCCCTCTCCCTCCCCTCCTTCCATACCCCCCCAGCATCCCCCCCATTCTCCCACCCTATTGCCAATTCCTTCCACATAGGTGATATCTAGAGTCTGTCACTTCACTCTGGGTAGGGTCCAGGCACTCCCCTAAGAGTCCAGGCAGAGAGAGCATTCCTCTTTGTCTTATGGACACACGATGTCTGTTAGTATTCCAGGAATAAACACTAATCCACTGCTCAGTGCCCCATAGGTTGCCCAGGCCTCCTCACTGACTCTCACATTCAGGGGGTCTGGATCAGTCCCATTCTGGTCTTCCAGCTGTCTGTCTGGGGTCCAAGAGCTCACCCCTGTTCAGATCAGCCGTCTCTGCTGGTTTTGTCAGCCCATTCTTTGCCAATGTCTACCAAAATTTTTAAGTTTTATTTTCAATTTACATGTGGAATATATTACAAGGGTATACATACTAACTCCAATTTGATAATGAGCCTAGAAATCTGTACAAAGCCAGTGAATCAATCTAGAGTACAAGGCCAGTCTTTTCTATTTTGACCCTGTCTCTAAAAACTCAAATGAGCCTAAGACACTGACATGTAAATTCCTGTGTAATGATCATTTATCATTAAAACCAAAGTACACTGATGTAAACATATTAAATTGTGTCCTTTGAATTTCAAAGCCATTATTTGGAAATCGCTTAGATGGTGATAAGAGTAGACCAGCAAGTACTAGGTCTTCTGATGGATGTGGGTGACTTACCTGATATGGACACAGAGTATGGACCTCCTATTGCAAGCAGTGTCAAGCAAAGACTTTAGGCTCAGGACTCCTCAGCACAGTCAAACAGTGACTCCAGGCTTCAGGACTCTGAGATTCTACCAGGTCCCCTCTTCCCATTATATACCTCCCAACTCACTCCTCCCATGAAGCCCCACCCCTCTTCAAAAACGCCTATCTGATTGGTCCACTTAATCCTGTTAAGGATTTATTTTCTTCTACAGCAGATTGATTGAATCTGACCTATCCTGTGAAAACAAAAACATTAAATCCAAAAGTCAATATTCCAACTGTGGATAGAATTACTTATTTTGTGTCGATTTTCATGCATATATAGATACATATGTGTACATATAAAATAATATACATATATATATACATATTTATGTGTGTGTGTGTGTGAGAGAGAGACAGACGGAGAGAGAGTGATTTTAGTGCCTATGTGTGTGTTTTATTTTCAGAGTATTTGATCGTGTAAGAAGTTTTACGGTAACAAAAGACTACAATATTAGCTTTTGTCTCAAAACAAAAAACTAAAAACCAAACACAAAACAAAAACACAACCCATGAATATGTTGCAGATAAGAAAGAATGAGATATGTGTTAGAAACTGGAGAGCTCCCTGTCAGGAAGCTTAGTTAGGATGATGACTTGATCAAGGACTTTAGAATCATCAAGAGTAAAATGGACACTATCTCAAAGTGAAAATCAACAGCAAAGCATGAAGGGATGGAGATAAAACAAACCCTAATCTTTAATTCCCTTGTATTATCCTGGATGGGGTACATACTCTGCATCTTGTCACTCTAGAAGTTGAGGCAGGAGGATTTCTGTGAATTTCAGGCCAACCTGATCCACACAGTGAGAAACTGCCAAATAGCAACATCAAATTTAAACAGAAAACAGTCATGCTTTTCTTGAAGAAAACAGTAGAAACCAAGTGCCTCAAATGGTCTTTTAGTACAAATCCCTTACCCAGCAACACCTTATGGGCACTTGCTCCAAGGGTGAATACCTGAATTTGATGTGTGGAATCCAGGAATACAGACTCCTGAATGTTTCCTCTGAACTCCACATGGGCACCATGGCAAATGCCTCCACACCTATAATTAATTTATTAATGATTTAATGAAGATTGCCTGGAGAATCAAAATTCAAAGCCAACCATACTAGTTAGCTATAGAATCTGGGCAGAGTTGGCACACACCTTTAATCCCTGAACTCCGGAGACAAAGACAATTGGGTCTCTGTGAGTGACAGGACACCCAGGGCTACACAAATGTGAGTCAATCTAAAAGACAAACAGCTCACATAAGGTGACCTCCGCACTTGATATCACAGGCCTTTAATCCCAGTCATAGAGAGTTACCAAAAGTAAAGAGTCTCAGGTGGAGACTTAGTCTCAATCCATTTTGATGAGAGGCAGCAGTCTGAGGCTTGGAGGAGAGATCCTGGAGACAGGATCAGCCTTCAGCCTGAGATAGAAGTAAGAGCTAGTGGCTTGGCTACTTTGCTTCTCTGGCCATCCACTTGAAGCTTGACTCCCATATTTGTCTCTGGATCTTTTTTGTTTGTTTGTTTGTTTTTCGAGACAGGGTTTCTCTGTATTGTTTGGAGGCTGTCCTGGAACTTGCTCTGTAGACCAGGCTGGCCTCGAACTCTCAGAGATCTGCCTGGCTCTGCCTTGTGAGTGCTGGGATTAAAGGTGTGTGCCACCAATACCCGGCTGTCTCTGGATCTTATATTTATTCTTGTTACATTGAATTTCCTTTCCCAACAGGAGGGAAGCTCTAGGCTGGGACAGGTCTCTATGATATCTGCTGGGCACATGTGCATGACTGTCACCTCCACAGACATGGGGAGAGGGCTGTAATATCAGAGTTTGATGTCACTCCTGATATAAGTAGGTTTTTCTCCAGTGTGAAAATCAACAGGTACTCTAACAATAAAGGGAAGGAAGGAACAGAGGGAAGAAAGGACCAATTGTTACATCAAGGCACCTTGAGAGAAAAAAATCAGGAACAATGTTCCAATTAGAAATCAAATGAAGCTGAGAAAGTTGGTACACACCTTTAATCCTAGTCTTTAATATCAGCACTTGAAAGAAGGAGGCAAGCAAATCTGAGTTCAAGGCCAGCATCATCTGCATAGTGAGTTCCAGGAGAGCCAAAGCTACATAGTAAGACCCTGTCTAAAATAAATTAATTAATTAATTAAATAAAGGAAAAGGACAGACAGACAGACAAACAGATCAGTCTCATGTCACCATATTTAGCATGGATCTTTACATGGGGAGTCATCCTGTTGGCCCATCCAGATTGATTTTTAAGAACCATGTAAGCATTTTATGAATAAGGTACTGATATAGTTTTCATGCCATATTCTTCCACCTCCAATTACTCTGTTGCCCCCCAATTCCTTCCTCACTTCCACGACTCCTTCTTTAGTAATTACACACACACACACACACACACACACACACACAACTGTAAGTACATACTATCAATCAGCTTTAGTGTTGCTCATACACACAAATTTCGGGAAGAATTCGGGGTGGATATGCAATCAGGGAGCTTGTCCCAAATGAGTGATTCTCCCTCTTTTAGCAACTCTTTAATTCCTGCATTTTTTTATTCTTGGCTGAGGCCTTGTGAGACTTTCCCAAACAGGTTGGGTTGTCTGCTGGTCTTGTCAGTGTGCAGGTCTTGTTTAGGTGACAAAGTGGTTACAGTTAGTTGTGTGCAGCTCTGTCTCATAAATAGAGAACACTACCTCACATTAGACATCACAATCCTCTGGCTCTCAGAGTCTTTCTGCCCCATTTTCCTGTATGATCCATGAGCCTTAGGTTTAGGTCAATTTTCTCAATGCATTAATTGATGGGAACTCCACTATCATTTCTTCACTCCTTTTTCATCATTATGGATTCCTGTGATGGACTCCATCTACTTCAAACAAACAAACAAACAAACAAACAAACAAACATCTTTTTTGCTATGGACAAGACAGGATAAGGGCTACACTCATCTATAATATGAGGATGGCTTCTTAGAGAACAGGTGGCCTTATGCTGGCATAGAAGTGGAGCAGTAGTAGGTTCTCCTCTGGGGTACATAATCACTAGCCACTGGGTGTTGCTTATCTTTCTACCACCAGACAAAAACTCCACTCCAATGAGAAGACCAGAAGTCCAATTAGGTAGCTGTCAGTCACCCCTGAAATATGAGTATCATTATTGCACCCTTGGGTCTGTCTTGACATATCTTGTCTTGTCATAGTAGTTCCTAGGCTTCACAGACAGTTAGGACTTTAATTGCATTTCTCCCTAGCAGCTTGCACAGCAGCTTTTACACAGGACTTGCAGATAAGTTCCAGCTTCATTCCTACCAGTACTTTGTCCAAAGTATGTGGTGCCTACAACAGAAAGTCTTACTCTCAAGTTCTGGGATGCAACTGAGGTCAATGTCAATGGCTCCTGTGGTCTGGACAGCACTGACATTGCATGCATTATATGAGTACAGACAAACATACTCAGAAGATAAAAAGAAAAAGTCTTTGGAAACACCTGGAATAGGGATAGTTTAACTTCTTTTTCTATATGGTTCCTTTTATTTTCCTTCTCCTGCCTTATTGCTCCAGCTAGTCCTTCAAGCACAATATTGAAAAGGAATGGTGATACTGGACATCCTGGTCTGCTCCCTGACTTCAGCAGAATTGCTTCAAGTTTCTCTCCATTTAACATGACATTGACATGGGTTTTCTCATACAGAGCTTTGATTGTGTTCAAGTCTGTTTCCTATCACACTAACTTTCTGGACTTTTATCAAGGCATGTTGGATTTTTAGAATGCGATTTCTGCTTCTGTTGATATAATTCAAGGGGTATAGAGAGATGGCTCAGTGGGCAAGAGCACTAATTATTGTTAAAGAGGACCCAGGTTCAATTCTGAGAACCAACATGGCAGTGTATACCTGATTGTAACTCCAGTTCAAGGGCTTCTGACACACTCACACAGATATACATGCAAACACCACTGCATGGAAAATAAAAATAGATAAGTCATTTTTCTAAAGAAAAACTAAACAAACAATAATAATCTAATATTTCTCTGTCGTGATCTTCAGAAATGTAGAGACTGAGGCAAGATGACAAGTTATCTTGGAATATATATATATATATATATATGTGTGTGTGTGTGTGTGTGTGTGTGTGTGTGTTTGTATGTGTGTGTGTGTGATAAAACATTATCTTAAAATAAAACAAAACAACAGCAAAACCACCAGCAATGATAATACTAATATGAAAATAGTTTAGCCAGGTAGTGGTAGAACATGCCTTCAATCTGGAAGCAGAGGCAGGTGGATCTCTATGAGTTCAGGGCAAACTGATCTACAGAGCTAGTACTAGGACAGGCTCTAAAGCTACAGAACAACACTGTCTCAAAAATAAAAAATAAAAAACAAACAAACAAACAAAAACAAACCAATCAAAGAAAAAAGATATAATTCAGTGACCTTCTATTTATTTATTTGATTATTTTGCATTTAGTGGCATGTAACCATTTCTTCATTGCAGAGATAAATGTTCATGGCAGATAATCTTTTATGTATGCCTGGATTGTGCTTGCAAATATTGTTTTGAATGCATTTGGATCTATTTTCATCAGGGATACTAACATATTTGTTGTTGCTTTCTCTACCTGGTATGCTATTACAGTCATGCTGGCTAAGTAGAGGGAATTTAGTAGTGCTTCATCTGTTTTTATTTATTTATTTTGGATTTCTTTACTATTTTAAGAAGGATAGATTGTAGCTCTCATTTGAATGTCTACTAGGAATCTGTTTGAATCCATCAGGCCCTGGGTGTTCTTTAGCTACAGGGATTTTTTTTATTATCATATCAGTTTTTTCATTTGTTATGGGTCTGTTTAGGTTGCTGACTTTTCTTTTTCCACTTTGAATTTCTGAAACAGGATTTCTCTGTGTGGCCCTGGCTTTCCTTGAACTCGCTCTGTAGACCAGGCCTGCCTCTGCTTCCCAGATGCATGTGCTACTACTGCCCAGCTTGGGTTGTTGACTTCTAATTGGTTTAATTTTGGTGGTTTGACTGAGTCTCAAAATTCTTCGATTTCTGTTAGTCAGTTATGATTCATTGCATTGATATATTCTTTAAGACTTCTTAAAGGTTTCCTTAGGATTCAGAAAGTAGTCAGCCTCAACTTATAGAATTCAGACAGTGGTGATACATATCATTAATCCCAGCAGCCATAGAGCTAGACAGTCGTGGTACACACCTTTAATTCCAGATCTCAGGATTATAAGGTGTATGGATCTGTTAGTTCAAGGACACACTAAAAGCAACATCTCACACAAAGGTAAACTCAGCATTTTGGATCACAGACCTTTAATCCCAGCACTAGGGAGGTGGAGACAGGAGGATATGGCAGGGTAAAGGAAGGAATATGAGAAGGAGCAGACAGGAATTCGGAGATTTTCACTTGCGAGATTTTGTGGAGACAGGATTGTCATGTCATCTGGGTAGAGGTAATATCTACTGGATTAGCTGCTTTGCTTCTCTGATCTTCAGCTTGAAGCTTGGACCCCAAAATCTGTCTCTGGGTCTTACATTTTTTGAGCTACAAACTGGCATCCAATGCAAAGGCATAAAGTCATTAAAAAGCCAATTGCCTGTGACTTTGAAGCCACTGGGCCAGGCCCAAAGCTGAGCTGCAGGTGGGACTCCCACCTGAGTCTCTGCCTCCCCAGATAGGTTTTTGTTTGTTTTCTTTTTTCCCCCACCTCTTTGAGAAACTGTTGAATTTTGGGTTGTAGCTCTTCTAAATAGTCTTCAGCTGCCACCAAACCTCAGGGGATTTTCCATTTTGTCCCAGAGCCCCTCTCCTTGGGCTAACACTCCCAGCTGAGGCCCACAAGATACATCTCTGATTCAGATGTGCTTTGCCTCACAGTTCACTGACATTGTCAGAAGATTTGGTAAGTTAATTGGAAATTCTTTTTTTCTTTTTCTTTTTTTGCTTTTTTTGTTGATGTTTTTGTTTTGTTTTTTTTCAAGACAGTGTTTCTCTGTATTGTTTTGGAGGCTGTCCTGGAACTCACAGAGATCTGCCTACCTCTGCCTCCTGAGTGCTGGGATTAATGCTTGCACCACCAACACCAGGCTTTAATTGGAAATTCTTAAAGGAAAGGATTAGTTAAAAAAAATTTCCCCCCCACACTAAAAAATGGGAAACACTATTAAAATCGAGAGAATTAAGTGTTGGTATGATTACATAATGGATGGTTTGAAAATGGAAAAATTAAATGTAGGAATAAGCAATTTAACAGGATTCACATACCATTATTATCATTTTGATAATCTTTGTTGTTTTTCTAATAATTCTTCGTTTTTCTCTAAAAATTCAATTGATATAAGTGCTAAGATGCAAAAAAAAAAACAAACAGGCAATTGTAGCACACAACTTTAATCCCAGCACTTGGATCTCACTCTCTGTTCTAGTGGTGTTATGTTCAGGAAGCTGTCTCCTGTACCAATTCATTCAAAGGTACAACCCACTTTCTCTTCTAAGAGGTTCAGTGTGGCTGGATTTATGTTGAGGTCTTTGATGCATTTGGACTCAAGTTTTGTGCATGGCAATAAACATGGATTGATCTGCATTCTTCTACATGCCAGCCTCCAGTTATGCCAGCACCATTTGTTGAAGATGCTTTCTTTATTCCATTGCATACTTTTAGCTTCTTTGTCAAAGATCAGATGTTCATACGTGTGTGGGATAATACCCGGGTTTTCAATTCGATTCCATTGGTCTACCTGTCTATTTTTGTGCCAATACCAAGCTGATTTCAGGACAATATCTCTATAATAGAGCTTGAGGTCAGGGATGGTGATGCCTCCGCACATTGCCTTGTTGCACAGGGTGGTTTTGGCTATCCTGGGTCTTTTGTTTTTCCATACAAAATTGATTATCATTCTTTCAAGGTCTGTGAAGAATTGTGCTGGGATTTTAATGGGGATTGCATTGAATCTGTAGATTGCTTTTGGCAGGATTGCCATTTTTACTACATTGATCCTACCTATCGAAGAACATGGGAGATCTTTCCATTTTCTTTGGGCTTCTTTAATTTATTTCTTTAAAGATTCAAAGTTCTTGCGATACATGTCTTTCACTTGTTTGGTTATCATTACCCCAAGGTATTTTATGTTGTTTGTGGCATTTGTAAAGGGTGATGTCTCTCTGATTTCTTTTTCATCCCTCTTATCATCTGTATATAGTAGGGTTACTGATTTTCTTGAGTTGATCTTGGAGCCTGCCACTTTGCTGAAGGTGTTAATCAGCTGTAAGAGTTCCCTGGTAGAGTTCTTTGGGTCATTGATGTAAACTATCATATCATCTGCAAAGAGTGAAAGTTTGACCTCTTCCTTCCCAATTTGCATCCCCTTGGTCCCCCTTTGTTGTCACATGGCAATGGCTAGAACTTCAAGTACCATGTTGAAAACGTATGGAGAGAGTGGACAGCCTTGTTTTGTTCCTGATTTTAGAGGAATTGCGTTGAGTTTCTGTCCATTTAGTTTGATGTTGGCTGTTGGTTTACTGTATATAGCTTTTATTATGTTTAAGTATGTCCCTGTTATCCCAGATCTCTCCAAGACCTTTATCATGAAGGGGTGTTGGATTTTGTCAAAGGCTTTTTCAGCCTCTAGTGAGATGATCATGTGATTTTTGCTTTTCAGCTTGTTTATATGGTAGATTACGTTGATGGATTTTCGTATGTTGAACCATCCCTGCATCCCTGGTATGAAACCTACTTCATCGTGGTGAATGATCGTTTTGATGTGTTCTTGGATCCGATTTGCCAGTATTTTATTGAGTATTATTGCATCAATGTTCATGAGGGATATTGGTCTGAAGTTCTCTTTCTTAGTTGTGTCTTTGTGTGGCTTGTGTCTCAAGGTTATTGAAGCCTCATAGAAAGAGTTTGGCAAAGACCCTTTTGCTTCTATTGTGTGGAATACTTTGAGAAGAATTGGTATAAGCTGTTCTTTGAATTTCTGATAGAATTCTGCACTGAGGCCTTCTGGACCTGTAATTTTTTTGGTTGGGAGACTTTTGATGACTGCTTGTATTTCCATAGAGTTTATAGGTCTATTTAAATTGCTTATCTGTTCTTGATTTAGTTTTGGCAAGTGATACCTATCCAGGAAGTCATCCATTTCATTTAAATTTTCGTATTTTCTGTAGTACATGTTTTCAAAGTATGACCTGATGATTCTCTGGATTTCCTCAGAGTCAGTTGTTATGTCCCCCTTTTCATTTCTAATTTTGTTAATTTGCATGTTCACTCACTGCTGTTTGGGAAGTTTGGACAAAGGTTTGTCTATCTTGTTGATTTTCTCAAAGAACCAACTCTTCATTGCATTGATTCTTTGTATTGTTTTCCTAGTTTCTACTTTATTGATTTCAGCCCTCAATTTGATTATTTCCTGGCATCTACTCCTCCTAGGGGAGTTTGCTTCTTTGTTTTCTAGATCTTTCAGCTGTGCTGTTAGTTCTCTAGTATAACTGTTCTCCAGTTTCTTCATGTGGGCACTTAGAGCTATGAACTTCCCCCGTAGCACTGCTTTCAAAGTGTCCCATAGATTTGGGTATGTTGTGTCTTCATTCTCATTGAATTCGAGGAAGTCTTTAATTACTTTTTTATTTCTTCTTTGACCCAGTAATGGTGCAGTTGAGCATTATTCAATTTCCATGAGTTTGTAGGTTTTCTGCAATTTGTGTTGTTGTTGAATTCTAATTTTAAAGCATGGCAGTCTGATAAGATGCAAGGAGTTATTCCAATTTTTTTGTACCTGCTGAGGAGGTTTGATAGGTTGCCAAGTATGTGGCCGATTTTTGAGAAGGTTCCATGTGGTGGTGAGAAGAAAGCATATACTTTTTTATGTGGATTAAATGTTCTATAGATGTCTGTTAATCCCAGTTGTGTCATTACTTGTATTAGACACTTTGCTTCTTTGTTGAGTTTCTGTCTGGTATTCCTGCCTAGTGGTGAGAGTGGTGTGTTGAAATCTCCCACTATAACTGTGTGGGGCTTTAGATGTGATTTAAGTTCTAATAATGTTTCTTTTAGGAATGTGGATTCCTTTGTATTTGGGGCATAGATTTTCAGGATAGACACTTCATCTTGGTGGATTTCACCTGTGATGAGTATGTAATGACCTCCTTCATCTCTTTTGATTGATTTTATTTTAAAGTCTTGTTTGTTAGATATTAGGATTGCTACCCTGATTGTTTCTTTGGTCCATTTGATTGAAAAAATTTTTCCCAAACTTTAACTCTCAGGTTGTCTGTCTTTGAGGCTGGGCTGTGTTTCTTGTATGCAGCAGAAGGGAGGGTCCTGTCTTGAAATCCATTCTGCTAGCCTGTGTCTTTTTATGGGTTAGTTAAGGCCATTAATGTTGATGGATATTAATGACCATTGATTGCTCATCCTTCTTCGATTCGGAATGGTTGTTGTTGTTGGAATTATGTGTGGAATTTCACCCCTTTGTTCTTTTGGCTGTTGGTAGAGAGGGATTCTCATATGCCTATGTTTTTCTGGTTGTAGTTAGCTTCCTTGGGTTGGAGTTTTCCTTCCAAAATTTTCTGTAGGGCTGGGTTAGTGGATACGTATTGCTTGAATCTAGTTTTGTTATGGAATATCTTGTTTTTTCCATCTATAGTGATTGAGAGTTTGCCGGGTATAGTAGTCTGGGCTGGCATCCAGGGTTTCTTAGTGTTGGTAGAATATCTATCCAGGACCTTCTGGCTTTCAGAGTTTCCATGGAGAAGTCAGGTGTAATTTTGATAGGTCTGCCTTTATATGTTTCTTGGCTGCTCTTAATATTCTTTCTTTATTCTGTATATTTGGGGCCTTGATTATTATGTGGTGAGGTTACTTTTTTTGTGGTCCACGCTACTTGGCATTCTGTAAGCTTCTTGTTCCTTCATTGTCATGTCTTTCTTAAGGTTGGGAAAGTTTTCTTCTATGATTTTGTTGAATATATATTCTGCCCCTTTGAGGTGGTTTTCTTCTCCTTCTTCTATTCCTATTATTCTTAGGTTTGATCTTTTCATGATGTCCCATATTTCCTGGATGTTTTGTGTTAAGTATTTGTTGGACTTAAGATTTTCTTTGGTTGATTAATCTATTTCTCCTAGTGTATCTTCAACACTTGAGATTCTCTCTTCCATCTCTTCTATTCTGTTGGTAATGCTTGTATTGGTAGTACCTGACCATTTGCCCAGCTTTTCTGTTTACTGCCTTTCTTCAGATTGTGTTTTTTTATTGTCTCTATTTAGGTTTTCAACTGTTGCAGTGCTCACATTGTTTCTTGCAATTTTTGGTTTATCTTTTCATCCATTTGCTCCCTTTTATGAATTTTTTGGTTTGTTCTTTCTTCCATTTCTTGCATTTTTTGGTTTGCTATTTCTTCCATTTCTTATATTTTTTCCTTTGTTTCTTCTTCCATTTCCTGCCTTTTTTGGATTGTTTCTTCTTCCATTTCTTTCATTTTTTGGTTTGTTTTTTTCTAACATTTCTTGCATTCTTTTGTTTGTTTTTCCTTCCATTTCTTGCATTGTTTTTTCTTCCATTTCTTTGAAGGATTTTCCTATATCCTCTTTTAGTGCCTCTATCATTTTCATGAAAGTGGTTTTAAGGTCATTCTCTTCTGCTTCTTTTGCATTGGAATGTAGGAGTGTTGCTGGTGTGGAGTCTCTAGAATCTGGTAGTGTCATATTTATTTTTCTGTTGCTGAGTGTGTTTTTGTATTATTCTTTCCTATCTCTTCTAGTGGGTGCAGAAAGAGCCTCTTACTGGTCTGTTGGTTAGGGGACCAGAGTTCCCTTTTTGTGGGTGCAAGCATGTCCAATAATCTGGTAGTTCTCCTATTCCTTGTCCTCATTCTGGTCCCGTGGTTGGAGAAGAATATAAGAATCTGGGGCGCTTAGCCTCCCACCTGGTCCCCTGGAACCTTTGCTAGATCCTGATGTACCTGATCCCTCCGGAACAGCTGCCTACTGCTAGATTTTAAAGACATAAGCTACAGGATTACATCAGTAGGAACAGGTTGGTTTCTGCTTGGTTGACATTTGGGAACAATTAGGAAAATTTCTCAAAGTCATATTTTGGTATGAAATACCTGTGTACCACCTATTTTCATTGGTCAGTGCTGAGAGGGAACATTTTGTGGATTCTATGACATTGTCTTGTTACTTGCACGTGGCCTGTTATATACATAAATGCCAATAGTTTTCAGAATTATATCCTGGAGACTACAGGAGAGGTTTTGGTGGTGGGTGGGGTGTCTGGAGTTTCTTTATATTCAGTTTTGGAGTTTTGGCCCTAGGCTCTGGGAGGTCAGAGGATCTACCTCTACATGTCTTTTCTGTAGCCTGTCATGGCTGCTAAAGCAGGTGCTGAGTGAGGGTCTGGTCCCTTTATTTCTAAATTATTAGACATGAAGCCTTTGAGTTTAGTTTACACCTTTCATTCCCTGATCTGTTTGTAGGTAACCTAATCCTCGGTTAATAGTGGACAATTTTTATTGTTATCTTGTGTCCTATGTAAGGGAGGTTTTTTTATTTACTTAGCATTTTAACCAGGGCTTAGTGGCAGCATTTCATATGTGTTATTTTTTACTGACTTTGGGGTGTTGGAGTCAGGGGCCCACGTATGCTGAAATGCCAGTCAAAAACAAAGAGGGAATTTAGGTAGTGGAGTATTTATCTGAAACAGCTGGTTTGTTGACTCTGAAGACACAGGAGGTTTCACATCAGCTGGAGCCATTTACATCCACAGCAATTTTAGACCTCAAAGTATTTAGGAGCACGCTGTAGTCAGCAACTGATGCGAGGATGTGTCTGCCAGAAGTAGAAATCAGAAGTGGAAATCTGTTTGACATGTTTAAATAAGGAACAGAAGTTAAAATTTATAAACTTAATTAGAACTCTTATGTCCGTAATTTTAGTGATCAGGAAGGGCAAGAGTCCTAAGACCAGGTGAGAAAATCCCATTCTCAGGAACAGACAGGTGGGAAAACAAAACTGTACTTATCTGGAGTCCTTTTGAACTATGAGAAGTGGATCCAAGCTTTATGACTTTTAATCCACTGAAGCCTATATCAACTTTATTATATAAAAGGACTTAAAAGTTTTAGACATAATAGAATTATTAAACTGTACCAAAACCTACACTGTGGAAAAAGCATAGATCAGGTATCTGTAAAACAGCAGGAACAGACTTATACTTTTGAGTCCTAGCAAAAAATATAGATTTGAGTTAGAAGCTTGTACATTTTTCTTCTGTCCAGAGAGTCAGGTATAGAATGGACAGAGGTGCCTTTGGCCTGATAAAGAGCCTTTTAAATTTGTATTTAGATGGCAATGAAAATAATTCTAAATACCTTGAATTTGTGACTGAAGAGCAGGTAGTCACTGTTTTGTCAGCTTATCAGAACTTTATTAAATGAGCTATTAGGCTGGCCATATTTTAACCATTAATACTATCAGAGATCTGGGAAGGATAAATTTTATACAGTTTTTGAATGTATTAAAAAGGAGAGGGTCCAGCCCATATATAGTTAACCATACCCAAGTGTCTATTAGCAGGTAGAAGCATCAAAGAACAGCATCAACCTTTGCCAGTTCTATAAGGTGAGAGATTTTTTTTCTCTGTGGAAGAGGGACATGGAAAAGACCTTATATTGTCTAAGCAAAAGGTTTATAATCAATTTTTGATGTGCTGTTTCTTGTCCAAAGTCTGGGCTAGGCCCCGGCAGCAGGTGTGCATTGGGGCATCCTGACAGCTGGTCAGCATTGTGTAAACACCAAGGTGTTCTGTAATTTTTTGTAGAGTTGTGGTCACTGTCAGGATCTGGAGCTGGAAAGTTTTGATATGATTGTGTTTTTTAGTCAACATTTTAAATGGCATATTTTATAGATCTCTGGAAGCATTAAGAGTGTTGTCTAGGTAAATCTGGGTAGGTAACTTTGTTTTTGGTTATTTGGTTTAAGCTTAACCTTTGAAAATATATACAGGGGACTGAGTAAAGTTTATCCCTGTTATAAAATTTATGTACTTAGTTTGGCTACAATGACATTAGTCTAGGATCTGTCTAGAGAACTGGATTTAAACTGAGAGGCTGTGGAGAGATATTTTATTTAGAGCCCACCAGTCTAACCATAACTGGTTTTATCTTAGTAAACAGACAGAACACTTAAAGGGACAGAGTAATTTAAAAGAAAGTAGATCCTCTGTAGATGGAACAGGCAGGATTTTTATGTGTAATGTGTGTTGTACCAGGCCCTGGAAAGACACGACATTCTGCAAACAAGTCATGTATAACAGAGCCAGTGAAAGAAAAAACTGTCTGTGACCAAAATAAAAGTCAAAAAGTCTGATAGCAGAGTTTGTTGGCAGAAGCTGACTAGATTGTCCTCTGTCGAGGCTGAGGGAATGGGGTAACTTGTAGTAAAAACAAAATGATTTTAAATCCTTAAAATCATTATCACCTGGGTGACAGTTAAATTATAAAGTATATGTAACATTTTTTTTAGAACAGAAAGTTCTAATTAGCAGAGTAGATTTTATTACTTTTTTAAAAAGGGGGAAGGCACAAGTCAGAAATGGGCATCCCTTGTTCTACCAACTGAGGTACACTCCCAGTCCCATACCTCTTTGTTAGTGATTGGCCATGTATGAAGGGCTGGTAAAATGTACATATTTTTTCCTGGTCTAAGTTATGTGAAAAAATTTAAGCAACCACGCATCTATATAAAACTCAACAGTGACATAAACAAATGATCGAAGTAGAAAATGGGCAAAATATATGAACAGACATTTTATTACCAAGGACATACAAATTCTAACATTATATTAACACATTAAAGCCTATACCATGGCCATTTTGCTTGGGTTGGCTGTCAGCAGCCCAAGATGAGGCAGAGTGCTGAAACATTGACTCCAGGCAGCAAGACTCAGCAGTGGAGTAAGGCCCACAGCCACAAGCTGGGGTGATCTATCTTTTATGGGAGCCTTTGTGTGTAGTCACCATAAATGACTAAAACCTATATTTCTATTCTGCGCAAATAAAAGCATAAAGTATACAGACTATAAGGGAGGGGGAGCAGTGCTGTTAAGCACAGAGTGTCATTGGCAGCCAGTGTTCCTGAAAGCAAAAAAAAAAATTTCCAACATTTTTAAGTCACAATCCCAGATTTTCTGTTTTATGTGCTTTTAATGGGTTAGGCAGAGATCTAGAGAGGAGGAAGGTGTCTGTTCCATGTTAGATTTTGTCTCAGTCAGTTTCATTCTGTCTATATGATCATCACAAGATAAACATACAAACACAGCACTTAGAAAGAATGGGGCCCATCTCAAAGGTTTACAGGTCAGTACTGTTGGTACCAACAAGACAAGACAAACAAACAAATAAACATAGCAGTTAGGCAAAAGAACGGGCCCATCTCAAAAACTAGCAAGTTTTAGATTTATATTTGGGAGGCAAACTGCCGAGTAGCTACTCATTTTTAGATGGTGCATTAATTAGCCAGATTTTTACCCAAATATAGATATAGATGGCAGTATCCCTCCTAGACAAGAATCCAAGAAGCTGAGATGTCTCTCATCACCTTCAGATCTGACCTTATAGCATGTCTGTCAAGATCTTCTTGATCAGTTTTTTACAGTTTATATTGTCCACCAGCAAAGCAAAAATACAAACATAAAATCACAAAAACGTAAAATCATAAACCTGTCATAGAACTCAGGACACAGAACTTGTCAGGACAGCACAATGAATAACAGAAACAAACAAACACAGAACTTTTACCTGTCTAGTCAGAGACTTAAACGTTTAGGAGGTCTGGGGTCCTGGGGATCATCGACGAGCCCCCAAATGTTGTACCCAAGTTGCAAAGCACCCAGAAAACACCAGGAAGACCCACAAAAATGCAAAAGCAAGGTTTAGTGATTGTTCATCCAACCGTGCCAGGGACCCCATTTAGCAGGCTGGCACAGCATCCTCCAGAGAGAGTGAAGTTCCCTGTCTAGTGCTAGGTTTTATAGACAAAAGTTACAGGATTACAAGAGTAGGTACAGGTTCGTTTCTGATTGGTTGACATTTGGAAACAATTAGAATTTTTCAGTCATATTTTGGCATGAAATACCTGTGTGCTAACTATTTTCATTGGTCAGTGCTGAGAGAGAACATTCTGTGGTTTCTATGGCATTGTCTTGTTACTTGCAGGTGTCCTGTTGCAGGTAGATAGCAATAGTTTTCAGAACTACATCCTGGAGACTACAGGAGTTTCCTTTGTGGCCAAAAGGAACCAAGCATCTAGAAGGCTGGGGGTGGATCTGCAGTTTCTTTGTGTTCCGTTTAGCCCTAGGCGCTGGGAGGCCAGAGGATTTGGAGTTTCCTTGTGTTAGAGGCCTACATATCTTTTCTGTAGCCTGTCATGTATGCTAAAGCAGGGGGCTGAGTGAGGTTCTGGTCCCTTTATTTCTAAATTATTAAAATTAAAGGCTTTAAGTTTAGTTTACCCTTTTCAGTGCCAATATTAGATTTCTGGAAATTCCAGGAATCTGTTGTCTCATATGGCACTCACTCAACATTTGTGAAGCAGATAATAAACACTTGGTCAGTTTGTAATGGGGTTATCCCTATAGATTGTATAGATTTGATTAAAGCTATCCTAGAGCCTGGACCACAATTACAGTTGATTTCCTGGTTCAGAGAAGAGGCTAAGACTATTGATCAAGGACTGGAGAGATTGCTCAATGGCTAAGAGCACTGGCTGCTCTTTAAGAAGACCCTGGTTCAATTCCCAGCAACCACAGGGTGGCTCACAACCATCTGTAAATCCAGTTCCGGGGGGATATGACATCATCTCACAGGCATACATGCAGGCAATACACCATAGCACATG
This sequence comes from Mesocricetus auratus, assembly GCF_017639785.1. NCBI lineage: Eukaryota > Metazoa > Chordata > Mammalia > Rodentia > Cricetidae > Mesocricetus > Mesocricetus auratus. Next base: position 37,208,136 of record NW_024429197.1, read on the forward strand.
AATAATAAAAATAAAATTATAAAAGAAGAAAACACTTTTCACACACCTTTAATCGCAGCTCTGGGGTGGCAGAGACAGGCAGATCTCTGTGAGTTCAAGACCATCCAGGTTTACAAGAGGTAGTTCCAGTATAGCCTCCAAAGCCACAGAGAACCCCTGTCTCAAGAAACCAAAAAAAAAAAAAAGGAAGGAAGGAAGAAAGAAAGAAAACACTTTTCCTTGACAATTCAGAATCAGAATGTTGCCATCTGTTAAAATGCATATAAGTAGTAAGGGACTCTGTAATACTACAACAAGAGTTATGGGTATCTCCTAAGATCAAATTCTTGGAGAAGGATAGTATGCTACTTTAGTAAGATAATGTCTATATGATGAACACCTCTTAGGTTTATGCCATGCAACAGCTTTGAATTCTTGGGATACAATTGGAGAAGCAGAAAAGAAAATTGAATCACTTACAAAAGTTATACAGTGAACCAAGTAATCATTCACTGATTTTGTACAAAGACTGTCATCAGCAGAAAATAGAATGGTTATAAATTCAGAGGCAAGAAGAATAATAATTGAAAATATGGCTTTTGATAATGCTAATGCTCAGTGCAAAAGGATAATTAGGCCTTTAAAAGCAAGATCAACACCTTGGGGATCGGAGGTACAATTAATATTGAAAGTCACGACCGTGATGGTGCTGCATGAATAGGAGAGGTGATTTCTAGAGGTTTAAAGAAAAATAGAAATGTCAAAAAAATTTTTTTTGATTTTCAATGTAGGGTTTCTCCGCGGCTTTGGAGGCTGTCCTGGAACTAGTTCTTGTAGACCAGGATGGCCTCGAACTCACAGAGATCTGCCTGTCTCTGCCTCCTGAGTACTGGGAATAAAAGCCTGCACCACCAATGCCCGGATAAAATGTCAAATATTTTAATTGTGGCAGACAAGGTCACCCGAAAAGGGATGGAAAACAGGGTGTTTACATCTTTTTCATAGCCATATGTGTATTGTAAATGAAGTTAACCTTTTTTTCTAATATCTGTATAAATGACAATCTAGTTTATAGAGTATTTTCCATTCATTCTTTTTTTTTTTTTTTTTTTTTTTGGTTTTTGGAGTCTGTCCTGGAACTCACTCTGTAGGCCTGGAACTCAAAGATCCACCTGCCTCTGCCTCCCGAGTGCTGGGATTAAAGGCGTGTGCCAACAACACCCGGCTTCCATTCATTCTTGTTTGGAGCCCTGCACCACATATCTAATGAATGCAGCATCAATTTTGCTAAATGAATGGACATTGCACCAAGTAAGCTCAGTTAAGCCAGATATGAGTCCACATATATAGTGTGATGATGCCATCACTGTTAAATCCACGGTGGCAGGGACACCCTCAGAGACCACTAATGCTTGAAATAAAGGAAAAGGTTTCCTGTCACAGTAGAAACAGCTCTCTATCATTCCTTACCTGAACAGCAGCTTCATGTTGTCAGAGGAAAAGGAGATGCCATCCACAGTTAGATGCTTGAGAGAGTTGAGTTTGCAGAACTGAGAGAGAAACTGGGCAGCACACATCTCCTCTGTGTCTTCCAAATTATTGACAACCGTGTTTGGGTTCAAGACGATGTGAGTTAGATGGCATTTGCGAAGTCTTGGCATATGGCCAAGTTGAGGTGCAATGTGACCCAGGAAGGGCAGCACCTGGTTTGTGTATATCTCCAATTCCTCTATATTGTCTGGTGGGAAAATGTCCAAGACTTCCTTGACAATCTCTCCAGGAAAGTCACAAATCGTCATCTTCACACAGCACAGCCGCACACAGTCTTTCCTCTTCTGGGACCACTGCAACAAGCATGTTTGGTGTTCTTTCAGGTGGAACCTGAGGCTAAGGTCAGTGACCAGCTTCAAATCTTGCCTCAGTTCATTGCATTTTTGTGCATTACTTTCAGTCTCTGTTGAGCAGTACCATTCTCTGCCAGGCCATACATCCCAGAAATCCTGTTTCATATTCCTCAAGTCAAGTACTAGAAGCCTCCAACATCTGTGAGGGAAAATGTACAATTTCATAATGTAAACCAGGATGCCCTGTGTTACAGCCTCTGTCCATCTTCTCTATTGTCAGCTCCAACATACTTCTCTCACCTACCAGGCAAGGACCCTTAGCCTGAACTTCATCTGGAGACCTTTCCCGCTTCCCTCCATTCAATTACTCTATACTTGTGTCTCTTCAACATAAAGTGTAGGAAAGCTGGTCCTTGGTGGCTCATGCCTTTAAACCTAGAACTAGGGAGAAAGAGGCAGGCTGATCTCTGTGAGTTTGAGACCAGCCTGGTATAGAAGTGCTAGTTCCAGGACAGCCTTCAAAACCACAGAGAAACACTGTCTCAAAAAACAAACCATAAAAAAGAAAGAAAAGAAAAGAAAATGAACCCCCTCAAAAAAGCGAAAATACCCCCAAAATTTATAGTGTCTGTAGGAGAGCCAGCGAAAGCTCATTCCAGTGTGGCTTCATCTATTCTGAGCTCTCCTCCACTCCTGTCATTGCATGAACTCTCTACATGAGTAGAGCTCCACAGACCTACAAGTGGATGACACCAGTATCCTCTGTCCACTATGACCATATTCTCCCTATATTTATCTTACCTATAACTCAGCAACTCTGATTTTATATACTTTGACCTTGCTTACCTGGGACGAACCTTCTGTGTCTGCAGAATATCTACACCATCCAGAACAGCTTGCAACAACTCCACATCTGGTGTCTTCATCAGGGCCCCCACAGGAAGGTAGGAAAATGGCCAGGCAGCCAGCACTGCCTTCAGTAGCTCCATGTGTCTACCAGTGAAGGCCTCCTTGAAAAGTGGTAGGAAGAGACTAATGGGCAGGTACTCCAGAGCAGGGATGGTTGAGGCCTCGTTCCGCAGCAGGCTCTGCACTGCCAGCTCTTGCAGTGTGGGTGGGTTGTAGACGCTCATTCTGATAAATCTTCAGTTAGAAGGAACCTGGTGAAGCGTTAGGGAGACATTATTTTCTTCTTATGTTTTGGGATTAAGCACTTCTCATAATTTGGAGGAAGCAGAGTGTCAGAATCCTAGGTGTGGCAATAAGGGAGAACTCCGTGTGCTTCACATATCAATGCGAGTTGCCTCTCTCTTTCCCGCCCCTCCTCCCATGCCCTCCCACCAACCTCCCACTCCCCTCCCCCAATCCCCACTCTTTTCCCCAGGGAGGTTAGGCCCTCCATGAGGAGTGTCCATAGTCTGTCATTTCATCCAGGGAGGATCCTAGAACCTCCCTCATGAGTCCAGACTGAGAGTGCATTTGTCATTGTGTGATGAACAGCCAAAGTCCATTTGTAAGCCAGGGATAAAAACTGATCTACTACCCAAGGCTCCATAGATTGCCTAGGCCTCCTCACTGAAACCCACATTCAGGGGGTCTGGTTCAGGCTCATGGTGGATTCCCAGCCATCAGTCTGGGGTTCGAGAGCTCCCCCTTGTTCTGGACATCTATATTTGTGGCTTAAGGAAGCCCAGGTTTGACCCCTATGCTCATCAGTCCTCCCTCTCTGTCTCTGGGTTCTCTAAATTCAGCTTAGTGTTCAGCTGTGCCTGGTTGTCAGCTTCCATCTGTCACTGGTTGAAGATTCTGTTTGCCAGATTCTCTGGCAGTGGGAGTGTAGGCTGGCATTCCTCTGGTCAATGTCTAAAATCCATATAGGAGTGAGTACATTCCATGTTTTTCTTTTTGTGACTGGGTTACCTCACTCAGGATGGATTCTTCTAGCACCATCCATTTGCCTGCAAATTTTAAGATTCCACTGGTTTTTTCCTGCTGAATAGTACTCCATTGTGTAATTGTACAATATTTTTTGTATCCACTATTCATTTGAGTTGCACGTATGTTGCTTTCAGGTGAAGGCTATTACAAATACTGCTGCTATAAAAATAGGGGAACAGACATCCTTTGTTGTATGAATGTGCATCTTCTGGGTATATGCATAGGTGTGTTGTTGCTAGGTCTTGTGGTAGACTGATTCTAATTTTCCTGAGAAATCTCCATACAGATTTCCATAGTGGCTCTACGAGTTGGCACTCCCACCAGCAGTGAAGGAGTGTTTCCCTTTCTCCACATCCTCTGCATCATAAACTGTCATTGGTGTTTTTGATTGTAGCCCTTCTGACAGGAGCAAGATGGTATCTCAAAGTTGTTTTAATTTACAATTCCCTGATTGCTAGGGATGTTGAGCACTTTCTTAAGTGTCTGTCAGCCATTTCAGTCTCCTCTATTGAGAATTCTCTATTTAGTTCTGTAGCCCACTTTTTAATTGGATCCTTTGGTGCTTTGGAACCTTGTGTCTTGAGTTCTTTGTAGATTTTGGAGATCAACCCTCTGTCAGATGTGGAGTTAATGAATATCTTTTCCCATTGCGTGGGCTTCCTTTTTGTCTTGTTAACTATGTCCTTTGCCTTGCAGAAGCTCTGTAGCTTTAGCAGGTCCCATTTATTAGTTGTCAATCTCACTGTCTGTGCTACTGGTGTTATGTTCAGGAAGCGGTCGTTTATACCAATTGGTTCAAGGGTACCTCCCACTTTCCCTTCTAACAGATTCAGTGTGACTGGATTTATATTGAGGTCTTTTATCCATTGGGTCGTTAGTTTTATTCATGGTGATAGACTTGGATCTATCTGCAGTCTTCTACATGCCAGCATCCAGTTATCCCAGCACCATTTGTTGAAGATGACTTCTTTTTTCCATTGTTTCAGCTTCTTTTTTCCATTGTTTTAGCTTCTTTGTCAAAAACCAAGTGTTCATATTTGTGTGGACTAATATCAGGGTTTTCTATTTGATTCCGTTGGTCTACCTGTTTATCTTTGTGCCAATACCAAGCTGATTTCAGGACTTTATCTCTATAAAATTGCTTTAAGTCAGGGATGCAGATGCCTCTGGATGTTGCCTTGTTGAATAGGGTGGTTTTGGCTATCCTGTGTCTTGTGTCTTTCCATATAAAGTTGAGAATTGTGCTTTCAAGGTCTGTGAAGAATTGTTATGGGATTTCACTGGGGATTGCATTGAATCTGTAGATAGTTTTAGGCAAGAATGCCATTTTTACTATGTTTATCTTACCTATCCAAGAGCATGGGAGAAATCTCCATTTTCTCGAGTTTTCTTTAACTTCTTTCTTTAAAGACTCAAATTCTTGAGGTACAGGTCATGCACTTGTTTGGTTAGGCTTACCCAAACGTATTTTATGGTTTTGTCTCATTTGTAATTCTTTCTCTGATTCCTTGGTCAGCCCTTTTATTGTCTGTTTATAGTAGGGCTACTGATTTTCTTGAGTTGATCTTTTATCCGGTTGCTACGCTGAAGGTGTTTATTAGGTGTAGTAATGAGATCTGGTGCCCTCTTCTGGCCTCCAGTAATAATGCAGACAGAACACATAAGAAATAAACCTTTTTTTTTTTTAAACCATAGTTGCTTAACAACTAGAAGAGAAATTTGTATGAGCCAGCAAGAAATTTTCCAAGACTAGGAGAAGCAAAGCTAGGATTATAAACTGCCTTAACTGGAATAAAACCTGCCACAGGAAGCCAGGTGTGATTGTGCAGGTCTTTAATCCCAGCACTGGGGAGGCACAAGGATGTGGATCAGTGTGCTTTACATGGTAACCTGGAACATTTCATAGGGATCTTGCCCTAGAGAGACTTCATTTTATATTTCAAATTAAAGTTTAACACTATGGGGGCACAGGCCTGTTTTTTGTTTTGTTTGTTTTTTTTTTTTTGGTTTTTCAAGACAGGGTCTCTGTGGCTTTGGAGACTGTCCTGGTACTCGCTCTGTATACTAGGCTGGTCTCGAAGTCACAAAGATCCACCTGCCTCTGCCTCCCAAGTGCTGGGATTAAAGGTGTGTGCCACTGGTCCTTTGCAGGAGCAGTGCAAGCTCTAGAGCACAGAGCCATTCCTCCTTCCCTAACATTGAATATTTTGAGAAGCTATGTGCTCTGGATCCCTTGATGAGAGTTTTTCCCCTAAGCTTTCATTTCTCAGTACCCAGAAGCAGTCTTCCCCTATTTCCTGCCCACGAAGACAAAGGTCTGGGCCTCAGGTTATAGTAACAGAGTTTAAAATATGGGTGCCACAAAGTCTTAACAAAGGAGACCAACCTGGGCTGCCTAATTAATGGTCTTCAGTGTATTCAAAGGCTCAGAATGCAGTTGGACTCATGTCTGTACTAGGATATAGCCCATGCCATCATAGCACTCCAGAGGGGCAGGCACATTTCCAGAGTCATGTGACTCAGGTTGGAAGTGTGGTGCAGAAGCACTGCTCCTGCAAAGGACCAGAGTTTAGCTCACAATATGTTGGTTAGTCAGTTCACAAATTCCAGCTCCAGGGGATGTTGCCCTCTTGTGGACTCTGAGAATATTGTATTCATACCTGGACGTGCCTCACATAGCACACTCACTTTAAAAAAAAATTCTTAAAAAGAAAAACAAAGTAGACTTCACGATGAGTGGTGGTGGTGGTGCACACCTTTAATCCCAGCACTTTGGAGGCAGAGGCAGAAGCAAGTGGATCTCTGTGAGTTAAAGGCCAGCCTGGTCTTCAAAAGGAGTTCCAAGACAGTCTCCAAAAACTACAGAGAAACTGAAAGACCTGAAGTTATCAAGCTGAATACCCCGTGACATCCCGAGCTCAATAACCAGTCAGTTGGATGCAAACTGCAAAAGGTTTATTGTTCACACAGGTGTCTGCGGGCACTCCAGCAGCCTTAGCTAGCTGAGCGCGCTGGGCTTTAGGACAGTTTTCTTTTTAGGTACATAATTTTGGCAAGCAAAGCAATAGGGGTATTTTAAGAAGTGGAACTACTGCAGGTGCAGATCTGGGCAAGCAATAGGGGTATTGTAAGAAGCACGGGCATAACTCATCCTTCCTGGAGAAACCACAAGGTCAAAATTAAACTTATCTTAACAGCCTGCCGGTGTCCTGCATCAGCACTCTGGACCAGATGTTCTTTTCAATCTTACCTTGTTCCCTGTCTAGGGGACCTTGGGGAATTCTCCACTGAGGCAATCTTCTGAGTCTCAAAAAAAGGTGGGGGGTGTATTGAGGTTTTTCAAAACCCCGTCTCGAAATCAAAACAAACAAAAAAACCAAAGTAGACTTCATCAAAATTAAAATCTTGAAGAAATTTTTTTTCTTTTATTAGGAAATGCAATGTGCCTTTCTTATAAGAATAGTTCTATTGTCTGTTAGATGTGCAATGGGAAAATCACACTGAGTGTGCTGAGCAGGGAATTATCTCTAACATTAGAGTCCATATTTCTGTTTTCTACTTTCTTGTTTCAGTGTCTCTCAAAAGTTGATCCTTTTAAATGTGGTGTTTTATTTATCAGGACTTGATAAAATTTTACAATAATTCAGGGACAACAATGAGGGTATGGCTCTGTGGAAGTGTGCCTGTGTAGCAAGCCTAAGGTCCCTGGACTGCATCCTCAGGCTTCCCAAGGAAAAGGCATAATAGTGTATTTATTATGAAATATACATACAAATGAAAGACTGTGTAATGGACATATATACACAAGTGTGGAATACACATACTGTTAGGAAAAATAGTAAAACGAAACACATATACTACCCACCACAACCTAAGGTCATTGTCCCCAACCTTATCATTCTGCCATTCCCATGGTCCTATTTTTCTAACCAGTTTTGAAAATATCCAAGACAAGCTGGGTGGTGGTGGTGGTGGTGGTGGTGGTGGTGGTGGTGGTGGTGGTGCACACCTTTAATCACAGCACTCTGGGAGGCAGAGGCAGGCAGATCTCTGTGAGTTCGAGACCAGCCTGGTCTACAGAGCTAGTTCCAAGCCTCCAAAGCTTCAGAGAAACCCTGTCTTGAAACCCCCCCCCCAAAAAAAAAACAAAACAAAAAAAACCCTGACTCAAAAAAACTAAGATTAAACCAAAACAAATAATAGTTCACTGCCAGACATTTATAATGTATTCCATAGGTACCCGCTGTCCTGTAGTTCAGGAGAGGGACTTCTATTCCTCTTCTGCAGGCCTTTGTGTGCAGGTGGACAAGCAGAGGTTGGGAGCCATGAAGGATAGAATGCCATAGTCACATCCTGCCATCTAGACTTGGTGGTGTTGGTCCTCATCTCAGCACTCCAGACAATAGGGTATGTTGGATTTTAGATCCCTGTCTTTCTGGTAACATCTTTGTTGTTGCAACAGGGTTTCACTCTGTAGTCTAGAGCTGACTATGTAGACTCCACTCACCTGAAACTCACTTACAGGCCTTAGAATTTTACAGCAGCCAATCCAGTATCACCCCACTGCTCAGCCCATTTGTCTTCCTCAGATTATTTGCTTTTCAAATGTTACATGGTTGCCAGGTTTGTTGACAGCAGCCTAAAATTCCCAGCACTTTGGTTTTTTGTTTGTTTGTTTTTCTATTTTGTTTTTCAAGACAGGGTTTCTCTAAGGCTTTGGAGGCTGTACTGGAACTTGCTCTTGTAGACCAGGCTGGCCTCGAACTCACAGAGACCCACCTGCCTCGGCCTCCTGAGTGCTGGGATTAAAGGCATGCGCCACCACTGCCCTGCCTTCCCAGCACTTTGGAGGCAGATGCAAGAGGATTCCATGCAGCCTAGCCTATATTTTGAATTTCCAGTCAGTCCAGTTTGGGAGGTTTCAAAAACAAAAAACAAACAAACAATATTTTTTTTTGAGGTAAGGCCATTAGATAGTGGGATTTGATCTAGGTCTGGGCCCCTGCTAGAGAAGTGCACTACCTCTGAGCTGCATTCAACTCGTGCATTTCCTCAAATTTTATAGAGAGACAAAGTCACCATGTCCTAGACTGTCCTGGTGCTGAGGTCTGTTTTCCCTCTTGCCCTAGTGCTAGCATTCTTGGAGTGTGCCCCAGCCCAGCTGGCTTCTTTGCATGTCAATCTGAGGCATGGTCTTTCCAAAACACAGGCCGATCCAATTGCATTCCTATAGCCTCAGTCCTCAAATCTCTGTGCCTCATGGCCTCGTTATCAAAAACAATAAAGGGTAGAGGGTTTGTTGGAAAGTATGGGAGCAGCAGCTGGCCCTCTGAAGGAAGGGAGGGAGAGCAGGAGCTAAGCAGAAAGCATGTAGCAGCCAAAGCTTTGACCCTAACCCTCAGGAGGCAGAAGCATGTAGATCTCTAGGAGACTGAGGCTAGTCTTACACAGAGAACTTTAGAGCATCTGGGGCTACATAGTGAGACTTTGTCTCCAAACTTAAATATTTGTTTTCTTTTATTAATGTTGCTGGGCAGCTAATGTGATGGCACAGTTGGCAATAGCAGTTGTCATTAAGCATGATCTGAAGAGGCTAAAGAAAATTCTCCACTTCAGTAAAATGGAAAATTACTGAGTTGCCCCATCCTTGATAGGCAGCTGCACAGTAAGAAAAACATTTCCTGATCATCACTCCCTGGTGGTCCTTTCCCAAGGGCTTACAAGTGTTTTTTGGACACCAAGGTCTTGGAAAAACCCCAAGATTCAAGGTTCCAGGAAGGAAAGACCACACAACAACCAAGCCAGGGCACAGTGACCAAGAGATAGATGATGAGTCAGACAGTTACAAAGCATTAGCAAGGCCACCAGGAAATGATTGATTGAAGGTCCGGTATTGACTGCCAAAAACCCCTTGTACCCCCTCCCTGTTTCCCTTGTGGTTTTAGACTTTAAATACCAGCTGTAACTGATGCTCAGGGTTCACTCCTTTTCGAAGATAGCTGAACCCCGGTGCACTGGCTTAATAAATCCTCTTGCTCTTTGCAACAAACTTTGGCTCCCTGGTGGTCTTTGGATGAGGGTCCTGGGAGAAAGGCCCAATGGTCTTTCAGATCACCTAAGTCCAGTGACAGAATCCATGTGTTTGAAGGAGTGGAACAACTCCCCTGGCTTGCCCTCCCACTCAACTTGTATCCTCCTGTCTCCTCCGTGACTACACACCAGAAATAAATAAACACATATATAAGTGCAGAGAAGAGTTTGGGAGCTGAGAAGGGTGGTGACACAAGCTTAGGGCGTCAGCTTGCATTGCCTGAAGAAGGATTGCCACAAGATTAGTGTAGCATGAAACTTTACCCTTACCAATAGTACCATGGGAGCTGGGAGTCACCATCAGAGTGTCTTGCATTAGACCTGAGGAGTTGAGTGGTACAAGTCTGGAAGCCTTGATGGTAGGAGCTGTGGTATTCTAGGGTGTGAAGAGAGATACATGGAGAAGGACAATGCCCCTGGGTGGGGACCAACTGCAGCATTCTCCTTCAGGGTTCTTCAGTGGTTTGAGTGAGAAAAGTCTCCACAGTCTAGAGCACTTGAGCACTTGTTCCCCCATGGCTGGTACTGTTCAGGGCGGCTTAGGAGGTACAGTCTTGCTGGAAGATGAGATAATACAGCCTCAAGCTGCCTCCAGTTCTCCATCTCTGCTCTGTGAGCATGAGCTCTTGGTTTCCTGTTCCAGGTGCACAATGCTTGCTTTCTGCCTCCCCCCCACCCGCCTTTATCCCCTTGGAACCATAAGCCAAAATAACCTCCTTCTCATACTAGTTGCTTTGGTCATGGGATTTTATCTCAAAAGCAGGAAAGTAATCAGTTCGTTTTCCTGAAACCTTGACACATAGTCAAAGGGGTCTGAACCTTGACCTATACAGGTATCATTTGAGACCAACCGAAATGTTGAAGTCAAACAACTATCTCATCCATTGAAGACTTGAGGCAGGAGCATGGAAATTTCTACCTGCCTATGCTGTAAAACAAATGATTAAAAACCTTGTCTCAAAATAAAAAGTTATTGCCGGTGGTGGTGGCGCATGCCTTTAATCCTAGCACTTGGGAGGCAGAAGCAGCCTCGTGTACAAGAGCTAATTCTAGGACAGCCTCCAAAGCCACCCCTGTCTTGAAAAACCAAAAATAAATAAATAGATACAAATAAATGAGTTATTACCAATGGCTGGGAGCAGGATATGAAAGCAAAGGGCTGATGTGGCACACACACACCTGGCTTTAGGTCAATCTAAAGGACGAATATCTACACAGCACCAATTTTTTTTTTTTTTGGTTTTTCGAGACAGGGTTTCTCTGTAGCTTTGGAGGCTGTCCTGGAACTCACTTTGTAGACCAGGCTGGCCTCGAACTCGCAGAGATCCGCCTGCCTCTGCCTCCCGAGTGCTGGGATTAAAGGCGTGCACCACCAACGCCCAGCTATACAGCACCAATTTTAGAAATATAGAACTGTGATAACTAGGGCATGGTTGTACAGACCTTTAATCCCAGTACTTGGGAGACAGAGTCAGGCTGAGTTCAAGGTCAGCCTGATTGACAAAGTTCCTGGACAGCCAAAGTTACACAAGAAACCCTCTCAGGAGACACATAAAACAAACAAATGTGATAATTATGTAATGAGAATCAAACCAAGAACTTCTCACATGCCAAGCCAGGAACCTCCACCCTGTTTAGATTTCCATCCTTCTTTCCTCCCCATAGTCTAGGGAAGGCATTCAGTGCCCCACACGAGGAGAGCACTATCTCTCCAGCTTCTGCTTAGATTTTTTTTTCTTTTGGATTTTCGAGACAGGGTTTCTCTGCGGCTTTGGAGACTGTCTTGGAACTTGCTCTGTAGACCAGGCTGGCCTCGAACTCACAGAGATCCGCCTGCCTCTGCCTCCCAAGTGCTGGAATTAAAGGTGTGTGCCACCGATGTCTGGCCTGCTTAGATTTTTAATTTTAGGGTTTTTTTTTTGAGACAGAGTTTCTCTGTGTAACAACCCCGACTATCCTGGAACTCATTGGACATGGTCCTATTAAGCTTTCCAGTCTGTCATTGACCTTAAGATGGTACAGTCAGGACTAGAGAACTGGCTCAGTAGTCTGGCAACTTGAGCTCAAGACCTGAAATGTAGATAAGGAAAGCTGGAAAGGGGAGGTTGACTCAATGATGTTGTCAATGCAGAGCATGGGAGCACCCCACATATCACAGAGAGAGAGAGAGAGAGAGACAAGAAGGCACACACAGAAAGACAGACATACTCAGATACAGATAGATAGACAGACACTTACAAAAGAATAAAGTTTATAAGTATGTAGCCCAATAATCCTGTGCTAAATGCCATTGTAGTTTTGTGCTAACCTCGAACTCAGAGATTCACCTGCCTCTGCCTCCCAAGTGCTTGAATTAAAGGTGTGCACCACCAACGCCTGGCTATGTATGTCTACATAACATCTGCAGTGCCCACAAAAGCCAGAAGAGGCGACTGAATGCCCTGTGAATAGAGCTTACAGGTGATCATAAGCCACCATGTGGGTCTTGGGAATGGAACTCTGGACCACTGGAAGAGCAGCCAGTGCTCTTATCCACTGAGCCATCTCTCCAGCCCCAAGGGGAGTTATTTACAAATATATGTGCATATTCATACACATATATACACATTTGAAAGAAAGTGAGGGGAGTTTAGAAGGAGAACAAAAAGGAGAAATCACGTAATTATATTTTAATCTCAAATATAAAAAAATCATTGAAATATTATTTATTTGTTTGTTTCATGTGTATATGTATGGGTGTTTTACAGAGGACCCAAGTTTAAATCCTCGCATCTATGTTAGGCATTCACTTGTCTGCAACTTCAGAAAAATCTAACACCTCTGGTCTCCACAGGCACCAGGATTCATGTGTGCATCCCTACATACAAACCCAAACCCAGAAACATAGTGTAAAAAAGGGTTTTGTAAAAAGAAAATGTCATAATCAAACCCATCAGTTTGTATGACATAAAAATACTAATGGTGAGGGTTAGTGGCATAGCCTAGTTGGTAGAACCCCAACCTAGTATACATCAAGCCCTGGGGGTGAAGGCAAAACAGAATAAACTGGGTGTGGGGTCACATGCTTGTAATTCCCAAACTCAGTAGAAAGAAGCTAGAGCATCAGAAGTTCAGGGTCCTTCCCTAATGTGTAGCTAGTCTCTTGCCAGCCTGGGCTACATGGATCCCTACAAACAAGCAAACAAACAAAGCAGAGGAAAAAAGTAGGTAGTGGTGGCACATACCTTTAATCCCAACATTCTGGAGGCAAAGGCAGGCAGGTCTGTGAGTTCAATGTCAGCCTGGTCTACAGTGTGAGTTCTAGAACAGCCAGGGCTACATAGAGAGACCCCATCTCAAGAAAAAGGAAAAGCCAGGCAGTGGTGACTCAAGCCTTTAATCCCAGCATTGGGGAGGCAGAGGCAGGTGGCTCTGAGTTTCAGACTAGTCTGATCTACAAAAACAGTTGGACCGTCTCAGCTTGATCAACTAACCAGTTCAGCTACTCTTTCAATATTAAAAATACTCAACGACCTGGAAACAAACCAAAAAACTCTGGAGGAAGGGCAGGAGGTCAGCATTTAGTATCTCATCAAACAGGGTTTGAGAATTGTTACATCTTTAAAAATTTAAAGCTTTAATGAACAATCTGGTTCATAGACGTTCCCCCCACTGTAACCTCCCTCTGGATCTGTCCATTTAAAATCAGAGATGGGTTGACTCACTTCTGCTAACAGGAAGCTGAAGAATGCATCTTTCAGGTCCAAGACATCGAATGTCTGCTTCTCCAGATGAATCAGACTCATGAGAGTCAGGGTTACTTCACAGGCAGGAGACAGGTATTCCAGGGTGGGTGGCATGGCAGCAGGATGCCTCTTTCTCCAAGCCAGGCAATACGCACTTCAATGTCCCTGTTTGTTTCCAGGTCGTTGAGTATTTTTAATATTGAAAGAGTAGCTGAACTGGTTAGTTGATCAAGCTGAGACGGTCCAACTGTTTTTGTAGATCAGGCTAGTCTGAAACTCAGAGCCACCTGCCTCTGCCTCCCCAATGCTGGGATTAAAGGCTTGAGTCACCACCACCTGGCTAAAAGAAACTCTTAACAAAACTCTCATTAGAGTCCAGCAAAAGGAAAATTGACCTTCCTTTGCTTTGTGCCTGCCTGCATATAGGAAGGGATTTCACCTCATCCACTGCTTCCCTGACTCAGAGACAAGCAGTGGGGAGAACTCTCTAACTATTCCTTTCTTGCTACAGCCCCTCCAGTCCCCCAAGCAGGCAATTCATTGGAGTTTCTAAGAGAACAATCCAAAATCCACCACCAGTTTAAGCATCTGGTGTGATTCTGACTCAATCACAAAGACCAACTGGGAATGCAGCAGACTTAGGCTCCTAGACCTTAGCACAACCATATCTATCATAGCAGTACCATTCAGGCTATAAAACCCAGCATGCAGAGAATAACACCTGCCAAAACAACAAAGGCCCAGCCCACCCAATTCCATAAGTCTCTACGTGTACTAGCCTTGCTTTTTGTCTACTCTAGTCCCTCTATTCATTAACTGTTCTTGCAAACTCAAGTGTGCCTACCCAGGCATGCATAACCAGGGTGTTTTAAAGCTCACCCTGATAAAGGTACCAAGCCACATTGGGATCCTGAAGACACAGTGTAATTGCCAACTGACTAAAAGACTTTCTACTGGCTTAAACCCACGTGCAAGTAGTCTTCTATGGTGGACTCAGGAGGTTATAAGAGTTCAGGTCAGCCGGGCGTTGGTGGCTCACGCCTTTAATCCCAGCACTCGGGAGGCAGAGGCAAGAGGATCTCTGTGAGTTCGAGGACAGCCTGGTCTACAGATCGAGTTCCAGGACAGCCTCCAAAACAATACAGAGAAACCCTGTCTTGAAAAAAAAAAAGAGTTCAGATCAGTGTGATGCTCAGACTGAAGCCTTATCAGACTAAACAAAACACAAAAAAGGCTGAGTGGACCAATTATAATGACAGATATGAGATCTGGCACTATTGGGAAGGCAATAGTCCTAGGTCCTAAATCTGTGGATCCAATTTCCAAGCTAGAAAAGGAGAAGAACTCCCAAAAAAATGAGTTAACTGCTAAGATTTCTGTACATAAATATAATTACAAACTTATCTTCCAAATAGGCTGAGTGAAGTAGCTCAAATGGTAAAAGCTCATCTAGTATGCTGAAGACACTGACTCCTTTGTCCAGCCCCTCAATATGCTAACACCAACATCACTACCACCACACTGGGCATAGTGCAGAAGGTCTGTATTCCAGCATGTGAGGTGGGGTGGAAGGATCAGGTGTTCAGTTCAAGGTCATCTAGCTAGATAACACCTACCCAGCCAGAAATTAAACATAGGAAACACCATCCTAAAGTATTGATTTGGATCTCAGGCAGCTTTGTTGTCCTCCCAAGGTTCTTTGCTTTCTTTGTAGTCCTAGGGAATAAACTAGGGTTTTTTCAACTCCAGAATGGTTCGTGGTACAGGAAACAGTACCTGGCTTAGGCCACCAAATCAGTGTCACATGAAGACCAGCTGTGCTCTGGCCTCATCATGGCAATGATTGCCAAGGCAGGTCTTTTACAGTCATACAAAGAAACACAGGGTGTGGTGGCCCACACCTTTGTCCAGCACTAGAAGCAGATCTCACTGGAGTGGAGGCCTACTTGATCTACAGGAGGAGTCTGAGGACAGCCAGGGCTTTAGAGAAACCCTGTCTCAAACAAAAGAGGAGGAAAAGTAAAAGAAGAGACAAGAAAACCCTAGTGTTCATGCAGACTTCATGGATGGGTTCTAGTCTACGATGGTCTCAGTTCATTCTCCTGCATGGAGATCTAATGAACCTGTACACACCCTATCACATACTCTGTCATGGAGAAGACTATGATTACTGAGACTGAGGTCATCTTTGGCTACATAAACAGTTTCAGATAGGCCTGAGTTACTGTTAAATCATATCTAGAAAAAATGAAAGTAAACAAGACAATAAATTCCAGAGTTTGTAGTCAAGAACCATGGATGGGCCTGGGATCTTGACCATGGTCACTTTTCACACTTTGCCAAATTGAGATCTTATTCAATCACTTCCCAACACAGAGTTTTATTAATATAAAATTTATGTTGTCGGGTGTTGGTGGCACACGCCTTTAATCCCAGCACTCAGGAGGCAGAGGCAGGCAGATCTTGGAGTTCAAGGCCAGACTGGTCTACAAGAGCTAGTTCTAGGACAGCCTACAAAACAATACAGAGAAACCCTGTCTCAAAAAACCAAAAGATTTGTTGGCTGGGCATTGGTAGTGCATGCCTTTAATCACAGCACTCGGGAGGCAGAGGCAGGCATATCTTGGAGTTCAAGGCCAGCCTGGTCTACAAGAGCTAGTTCCAGGACAGCCTCCAAAGCCACAGGGAAACTCAATCTTAAAGAAAAAATATGTTTTGAGACAACATCTTCCCTTGTGGCTAAGATTGATCTGATACCAACTCTCAGCAAAACTCCTGCCTCAGGCTTCCTCCTGTTAGCACTATTGTTTTGAGCCAATGCCCCCTGGCTGAGCATTATTCATATGAACCACGTGGTTCTGAGTATGAGTCAGATTTTACTCATGACAATAGACATGCACAAAATCTAAAATACCAGGTGTCTTATGGTTTCTATTGCTGCAATGATTATTGACTGACCAAAAGCAAGCTGGGAAGGAGAGAATTTCTTTGGGTTACACTTCCACATCACAGCCCACCATTGAAGGAAGTCAGGATAGGAACCCAAAGGGCTGGAACTTGGAGGCAGGAGCTAATGCAGAGGACACTGAGGGATGCAGCTTACTGGCTTGCTCCCCATAGCTTGCTCTCAGCCTGTAATTTTATAGAACAAAGGACCAAGAGCCCAAGAGTCACTCCAGCTGCAATGAGCTGGCCCCTCTCCATCACTAAGAAAATGCCCTACCTGGGGAATGGTGGTACAAGTCTTTAATTCCAGCACTCAGGAGGCAGACAGATCTCCAAAAACTCCAGAGAAACCCTGTCTCAAAAAAAAAAAAAAAGAAGAAGAAGAAAAAGGAAAAAAAAAGGAAATGCCCTAGAGTT
Organism: Mesocricetus auratus; assembly: GCF_017639785.1. Classification (NCBI taxonomy): domain Eukaryota; kingdom Metazoa; phylum Chordata; class Mammalia; order Rodentia; family Cricetidae; genus Mesocricetus; species Mesocricetus auratus. Next base: position 37,225,075 of record NW_024429197.1, read on the forward strand.
AAGATCTTTTAGAAGCAGTCTCTCACCTTTCCACAATCCTGAAATCAGTTCTGGAATAAAGTTGACTGCTCTGTGACCTGCTCTCTTCACTACTCAGGTCTCAGGTTACAGGAGCATGACTAGAACCCATTGATGTTATGCAAGGGTTTTGGAGTTGTAGCCCAGTGGGGGAGAGAGCTTGCTTGCCTAGAATCACAAACCCTGGGCAATCACTTCAGCACTACCATGACCTACATGTGGAACAACCTGCTATCCTCCAATTCAAGATTTGAGGCATGAGGATCAGAAGTTAAAGGCCATTGTTGGCTATACCAAATAGGAGGACAGAGGGGCTACACAAAACTGGTTCTCAAAACAATTTCAAAAATGTCCTCAGGCAGTGGTGGCTCAAGTTTTTGGGACATAGAGGATACAGGCAGATATCTGTGAGTCCCAGGCCAGCCTGGAAAAACAGCCAGAGCTACACAAAGAAACTCCATCTCAAAAAACCAAAACAAATGAATGGTGTCTAGCAGGGAGTCAGCCCTGGTTCTGTCAAAAGATGGTTTCAGAGATCAGCCAACACCCTGACTAGAGAAATGAAATCAAGTCTGGGACCTGAACCAGGTGATATTACATAACTTTAATCCCACCATCTTGAGAGAGGATGGAAGATCTGAGTTTGAGGCTAGCCTGGTCTCCATAAAGAGTTACAGGCCGCCAGGCCTTGGTGGCGCATACCTTTAATCCCAGCACTCGGGAGGCAGAGGCAGGTGGATCTCTGTGAGTTTGAGGCCAGCCTGGTCTACAAAGTGAGTTCCAGGACAGCCTCCAAAGCCAAAGAGAAACCCCGTCTCGAAAAACCAAAAAAAAAAAAAAAAGAGTCACAGGCTATGCAAGAACTACAACAATGATATAAGATGGCTCACACTTATATGAAGTAAACAGTATTGTCATTTCTTTGAGTCTGTTTTAGGCAAACAAAAAAATTAAAAAGAAAAAATCAATCATGGTTGTACATTCTTTAATTTCATGTTCTATAGGAAAGACTGGCCAAAATCTATGTGATGAAGACCATAGTTTAAGGTTAAGTGCAGACTGGACTTACTGAGGGCAAAAGGTGCAGCATCCATGATGCATATGTGACTTAAGATTCAGAGAGGTCCTAAGAAAGAAATCCAACTGCTCTGTCTGTACTTTCATTTCTTTTTAGGAACCAAGTTAAAAAAATAAATTCGCACAATGTCTTTTCTCAGACTGAGCCATTGTAGGAAACAACTATTGTAGTCCTTGAGAGTTTGAAACATGAGGGTATATTCAGCTAACACCTGCAATTTTGGCTTCTTTCCCTCTGTTGTGGGATCTTTCTCCAATGGTTCCTTCTTCTTCTGTGAAGGGAAACCATTCTCTGTTCCAACACATCGTTCCCAGAAGCCATGCTCGATGTAGTGCAGATTGAGCACTCGTAGTCTGCACCTCCTGTGGGTCAAACATGAAGAGGTTCAGATGACATTGGTAATCTTACAGTTGTAATCTTACAGATCCTACATCTCAACCTCCCAGCACTACATTAACTTTGAATTCCACCCATTCATTCCATGCCAACACAGACTCACTCACCTGGGCCAAACAGTCTCGTTAATCAGCCAATCCATTCCATCCAGCACAGCCTGGAAGTTATCTGCTTCAACATAGTGTATCAGAGACCCAAGAGGGAGGCAGGGGAAGGGCCATGATGTTACCATGGTCTTCACTATCTTTGTTTGTCGATTGATGAAGGCCTGCTCAAACAGTGGTGGGAAGAGCACGATGGGCAGGTCATCCAGAAGAGACAGGGTCAAATCTTCATCTTTCAACAGCCCTCTAATGGCCAACTGTTGGAGAGTGGGCACATCCTGGAAGCTCATCCTGGTGGATTCAGGTAAGGGTATCCTGTGGAAGTATCCAGAAAGATATCTTTTCAGAATAAAGCTTAGAAAGGCCTTTGCTCCTCCAATTATTTTGTTTTGTTTTTTTGTTTGTTTTTTGTTTGTTTGTTTTTTGTTTGTTTGTTTTTTGTTTGTTTGTTTTTTGTTTGTTTGTTTTTTGGTTTTTGTTTTTTGGTTTTTGTTTTTTGGTTTTTGTTTTTTGGTTTTTGTGTTTTGGTTTTTGGTTTTTGGTTTTTGTTTTTTGGTTTTACGACGAGACAGGGTTTCTCTGTATTGTTTCTGAGGCTGTCGGTCCAGCCCAGCCTCGAACTCACAGAGATCCGCCTGCCTCTGCCTCCTGAGTGCTGGGATTAAAGGCGTGCACCACCACAGCCTGGCTGCTCCTCCAATTATAAAAATCACCTCAGGGTCAGAGTCACTGCCCAGACGTTAAAAACCAGGTTTTCCCATTTGACTTTCTACCTTATGCTGTCACAGCTATAGCTCCATAAGACAGCATGGAGGACTGTGGGTCAGCCATATGAAGTGTGCCTTATTCTACCCAATTCCAACCCCCGCTGCACTGAGTCCCACTCTACTGGGGAGTGGGTAACCTGGAGAGAATGGATCTTTATCCTGTTATGGTGAACCCTTGCTCCATAAGATCCTCAAAGAGAAACTATCCCTGTGAAATCTTCCTTCTATCATTCTCTCTTCAACTCAAGGGGCCTGTCTGAGAACAATCTGTGAAATGGGTATAGTTATATTTCTTTTAAGAACCTGAGTTTTCCCAGGCACACACCTTTAATCCCAGCACTAGGGAGGCAGAGGAAGGTGGATCTTTGAGCTCAAGGCCAATCTGGTCTACAGAGTGAGTTCCAGGACAGCCTCTAACACAATACAGAGAAACCCTGTCTCGAAACCCACCCTCCCCAAAAGAAAAAAAAAAACCTGAGTTTTGGGCTGGAGAGATGGCTCAAAGGTTTAGATCACTGGTTACTGGTTACTCTTCCAGAGGTATTGTGTTCAATTCTCAGCAACCACAGGATGGCTCACAATCTGGTGCCCTCTTCTGGCCTGTAGGGATACATGCAGACAGAATAATGCATAACAAATAAATAAATAAATAAAACTTTTAAAAGTTAAAAAACAAAAAAAACCTGACGAGTCCTGGAGATTGGGTGGCTTGGGAGGGGGTTATCCAGTACTTGGAGACAGAGGTAGGAGATTTCAGTAACATCCAGGCTGCCTAGTCTAAAAAAACAGTTCCAGAACAGCCAAGCAATATTACACAGAAAAACCCTGTCTTAAAAATAAGCAAACTGCTGGCTGTTGGTGGCACATATCTTTAATCCCAGCACTCAGGAAGCAGAGGCAGGCAGATTTGAGTTCGAAGCCAGCCTAGTCTACAGAGCGAGGTCCAGGATAGCCTCTAAAACAATAGAGAGAAACCCTGTTTTGAAAAACAAAAACAAACAAACAAAAAACAGAAAAAAACAACCACCAACAAAATATCCAGAAATAAGGGCTGGAGAGAGAGCTCTGGCAGAGGATGTGAGTTTGGTTTCCAGCACCCATGTGGTGGTCCTAAGCAAAGACTTCCAGTCCATGGGGATTGCATGTTTCTTATGACCACCTAAGGCATCAGACACATGTGTTACAAAGCACTCACATGAAATAATCTTTAAAATTATTTTTAAAAGTCAGGAGTATTAAGCTGATCTGAAAAACAAGAGACTAGAATTGGGTTAGCCTAGGCACAAACACCAGAATTAGGAGGCTGAGTCATGGGGAGACACATTCTTGAACCTCCAACATTTCAGAAAGTCAAACAAGAGGATTACAATTCCAGCCAGCATGAGCCACAACAAAGATGCTGTTCCTCTATGCAGGATTTCTCTGTAGCCCTGGCTGTTCTGGAACTCACTATGTAGATCAGGTCAGCCTCAAACTCAGAGATCCACCCGACTCTGCCTTTTTTTTGTTTGTTTGTTTTTCGAGACAGGGTTTCTCTGTGGCTTTTGGAGGCTGTCCTGGAACTAGCTCTTGTAGACCAGGCTGGCCTCAAACTCAGAGATCCGCCTGCCTCTGCCTCCCGAGTGCTGGGATTAAAGGCGTGCGCCACCAACGCCCGGCCCGACTCTGCCTTCTTAATACTGGAATTAAAGGTGCGCAACAGCACACCTGGACTCTAAGGTGGATTTTTAGGCAATTGTTTAAAATTATGTTTTATCATATTGTAATGTGGAGGTACTCATTCATGCCATCTGCCATCGATGGTTTTCTGTGGAAATGAGAACAACTTGACAGAGACGGCACTTTCCTTCTGTCATGCAGTTTGCAAGGAACAAAACCCTGGCACAAGAAAAACAAAACTGTCGTTAAGTGGCGGCGCATGCCTTTAATCCCAGCACTTGGGAGGCAGATGCAGGCAGATCTCTGTGACTTTGAGACCAGCCTGGTCTAGAGAGTGAGTTCCAGGACAGGTTCCAAAACAATAGAGAAACCCTCTTTTGAGAAACCAAAACAGAAAAACAAAACCATCAATTCACATACAAATGACACTTGAGATGAAGACAAATCTGCCATTGGAGCCAAAAATCAGCCTCCAGTCTGTTAATCAGGAGAGAGAGAGAAAGGGTTTTTCTGTGTAACAGCTCTTGGCTGTTCTGGAACTCTTTGTAGACCAGGCAGCCTGGAAGTCTAATATTCCCAGTGGGGAGTGACTGGATTGAGTGAGATGGATTGGGTATCCTCAAATGGGTGAGGAACTTACCAGATGCAGGCACTGGTGACAGGTCTCCTAGTCCCAGCAGGGTCAACAGGTGACTCTAAGATCCCAAGTTTCTTCTCTGGCTCCTCTAAGGCTTTTACTCACCCATCCTTCGCTTCTCCAGTTCACAGCCTTCTGTAGCAACCACAGGCTGCCAAGTCATCATATTGCTTGACACTCCGCCCATTTAATACTAATCAGGATTAGGTGCGTAGAGATTGACTTAATTGATCACCCTCAGGTCCACTGAAGAGAGGCTAGGGAGAAAGACAAGAACCCATTCGTAGGCTGGGTGGTGGTGGCACACGCCTTTAATCCCAGAACTTGGGAGGAAGAGGCAGGTGGATCTCTGTGAGTTCATAGGCCAGCCTGATCTACAGAGCGAGTTCAAGGACAGCCTCCAAAACAATACAGGAAAACCCTTCCTTCTTTTCTTCTTCATGAAATTTCTGTTTTGAGTCAGGAACTTTATGTATCCTAGGTTGATCTAGAATGTTCTAAGTAGGCTGTGATAGGCAGGAACATATAGCATGTCCTCTGTCCCTGTCTCACCAACACTGGTGTTACAGGAGATAGCCTCAAAGCCCACTTTATTTATACATACATTCTGTGACAGGCTCTCATAATATAGTTATGCTGGGACCCAAAACCAGAGAGCAATTTTGTCTGCAGGAGTGTGGGTTAGGATGTCCAAGGCTGGAAGCTTCTGAAGGTGGAAATTGTGACTCCATGTTGATGACCATCTGTAGCTTTTGACTCTTCACTATGTATTTATTCTTCACTCATGGCAGCCTAGAAACCAGCCAGCATCCCGATCCTCTCATTTATAACAGAATCATCCAAGACCCAGGGACATGTTACAGGTTTACAATACCAGCTACTCAGGAGGCTCAGACAGGAGAGTGATAAATTCAGGGTCTGTACATAGGAACCTCATAACCAACCTTATCACTTACAAAAACTCTGCCTCAAAAGACAGAAGTTGCTGGACAGAATTGCATACATCTTTAATCCCAGCCCCCTAGAGGCAGGGAGTTCCCTGTGAGGTGAAGAAGAGCCTGGTCTATGCTGGGTGGTAGTGGCCCATGTCTTTAATGCTATCACTTGGGAGGCAGAGGCAGGTGGATCTCTGTGACTTGAAGGCCAGCCTGGTCTACAGACAGAGTTCAAGGACAGGGTCCAAAAGGTATACAGAAAAACCTGGTCTGAAAAAACAAACAAACAAAAAACAAAACAAAACAAAACAAAAAACCCCAAAAACAAAACCCTGGTCTACATTGTCAGTTGCAGTCAGCCAGTGCTAGAGGTGAGACACTGAAAACAGTAAGGCAAGGTAGGGCAGGGTGGGAATGGGACACACCTTTAATTCCAGCCCTTGGGATGCAGAGCCAGAGGCATTTCTGAGTTAGAGTAGAGTTTGGTCTACAGAGAGTTCCAGGATACCTAGGGCTATACAGAGAAACCTTGTCTAGAAAACAAAAGCAAAATAAAGCAAACAAACAAAACCAAGACCATTTTTTTCCAAAACAGGGTTTCTCTGTAGTTTTGTAGCCTGTCCTGGAACTCGCTCTGTAGACCAGTCTGGCTTCCAACTAGACAGATCTGCCAGTCCCTGCCTTCCCAGTGCTGGGAGAAGGCGTGTACCATAACTGTCAACAAACATTTTTGTTTGTTGTTTTGTTTTACAAACACAAGATTCCTCTGTATAACAGCCCTTTGTAGGCCAGTGGGCCTCCAACTCAGAGAAGAGATCCATCTGACTCTGCCTGCCAAGGGCTGGGATTAAAGGTGTGTGCCGCTACACCCTGTCAACATCAAAAATTTTAATACCTAGAGAGCTGGGCCATCTTGAGCACACTCACCTTGCCTATAAGATGTCATAGATAAAACATGAAACTCAAAAAGGGAAAGGGAAAGCAAGGTTGGAGGCAAGGTCTACATAGTGAGTTCCAGGAGGCCAAAGCTGGGCATTGAAATCCTGCATTAATAAAGGAAAGGAAACAAAAAGGAAAGTAGGGTGACTTGCCCTTCTAATCCCAGTATTCCAGAGGCAGAGGCAAAAGGGTCTCTGTGAGTTCAAGGCTCTATAGTCTCAGGGGCAGCCAGCCTGGTCTCCATAGTGAGTTCCTGAAAAGCCAGAGCTATAGGATAGAGTCTGTCTCAAAAAATATAGATGGCTGTTTGCTTTTTCCTCCTTCCTTTCTTCTTTATTTTCCTTTTTTGTTGCTGTTTCTTGTTGGTTTCACGTTCTCTCTCGAGACCCCATTTCTCTATGTAGTACCCCATTTCTCTATGTAGTACTGACTGTCCTGGAACTCACTCTGTAGACAAGAATGACCTCAACTCAGAGATCTACCTGCCTCTTCCTCTGGAGTGCTGGGATTAAAGGCATGTGCCACCACCTGGCTTTTTGTTTTAAAACTATCTTTCTAAGTAGCCCTGGGTGTGTTAAAACTCACTAAGTAGACCAGGGTGGCCTTGAACTCACAGAGATCCCCTATCTCTTCCCCCAAGTTCTGGGATTAAAGCTTTCCACCACCACACCCAGCAAAGAATTCTGTCTTAATTTAGATTAACTCACTCTAGGTAGACTGAGATAGAAGGATTGCATATTTGACTAAGTCTGGTCTAAATAGTAATGGCCAATCTGGGCTAGAGAGCAAGATTCTACCTGCAGCCGGGCATTGGTGGCGCACGCCTTTAATCCCAGCACTCGGGAGGCAGAGGCAGGCAGATCTCTGTGAGTTCGAGGCCAGCCTGGTCTACCGAGCTCCAGGACAGCCTCCAAAACAATACAGAGAAACCCTGTCTTGAACAAACCAAAAAAAAAAAAAAGATTCTACCTGCAAAGAAAACAAAATGCCAGAAAGCCTAGTATAGCTGGTACCGTCCTCCTTTGATTCCAGGATTTTAGATGCAGAAGTAGGAGAATTTCTGTGAGTCTGTGGACAGCAAGGTCCAGGTCATCCAGGGCTACTTAGTGTCACTGTGTTTCAAAGACAACAACAAGGAAAAAGAGAAAAAACAGCTTTTTGTCATGGTGAGGACCACCTGGGACTTCAGGTGTATCTCCCCACCTGTTCTTCCTGTCATGGTGGGGTTATAACTGGAGTTATTCTGCATGTTGGCTACACATTCTACCAATTGGGCTCCAACCACAGACCCTGGTTCTGATGAATTTTGAGATCATGAGTTCATGGCATCATCTCCACTCATCAGCAATCACAATATTTTCTCATTCTCCACAGACACTAGGTCACAACATTTTAACACTGGTGAGCAGGTTAATGTCTAAGACAGACCTCAGGCAGTGAGCATCCAGTTTCTACAGAGCTCAAACTGCAACCAGGGAAAAGCATATCTTAAAACTGTTGCGCCAGAAGACTCTTAGAAGATCCCAATTTTATTTGAATCTTACAATCCTCTATCTGTTGTGCCCAAGTTGCAAAGTCCTCAGAGACCCCCAGGAGGACAGACCCACTAAATTGTAAAAGCAATGTTTTAATTGTATTGATTGTTCATCCAACCATGACAGGGACCCCATCTGGCTAGCTGGCACAGCAGCCTCCAGAGGGAGTGAAATTCTCTGTCTACTGCTAGGTTTTAAAACAAATACAGGATTACATCAATAGGTATGGGTTGGTTTCTGATTGGTTGACATTGGGAACAATTACGAGAATTTTTCAAAGTCATACTTTGGCATGAAATACCTGTGTACCATATATTTTCATTGATCAGTGCTGAGGGGGAACATTCTGTGGTTTCTATGCCATTGTCTTATTATTTGCAGGTGTCCTGTTGTACATAGATACCAATAATTTTTAGAACTATATCCTGGAGACTACAGGGGAGGTTTTGGTCTCGCTTAGAGTTTCTTGTGTTCAGTTTTGGCCCTAGGATCTGGGAGGACAGAGGATCTGGAGTTTCCTTCTGTCAGAGGCCTTTGTATCTTTTCTGTAGCATGTCATGGCTGTTAAAGCAGGGGGCTGAGTGAAGGTCTGGTCCCTTTATTTCTAGATTATTAGAAGTGAAGCCCTTGAGTTTAGTTTACCCCTTTAATATCCATGTGTTACATGGATGTCTTGAACCAGGAGGAAGGAAAGCGACAATACTTATGGAATCCAAAGTCTTTAATAAGTCACCATATAAGAGGGGGAACATAGAATAGGGTGTACTGATCAATCTGGGCTGCAGGACAAGGACAGGAGCCTTGTTCTTCTGGTAGTCCCCAACAATGGCAGAAGTGGATTTCATTAACACAAAACCCACAACCCTTTGTTGCCAAGTTATAGTTACATTTTTCACCAATCAGAACTCAGGGGTTATGGGTTTTCCCTAGGTACTCCATCATTGCCACCTGCTCTTTTTCTGTGGGATTTGAGCTGCACCTGATTCTACTGATCATTTAAATACCATCAGACTCTCTATCTTTCTGTTTACCAGTAAAGACTCAGGAGCCAGGTGTTGGGTGAAAACATGGTAGATCAGAGAAGCTGAGAGGCAAGTAACAAACCTTGTTTTTTTGTTTTTTTGTTTTTTTTTGGCCAAAGATCCAGTAAGAGATGTATTTCCCCACTCATCCCAAACTCAAAAGACTCGGAATCTTTGAGTACCTTCCTACTCCTTCCGGTGAGTCTCCTTATCCACATTCCTAACTTCTCTGTGGCTAATTCTGGTGTAGTAGTTCCTGGCTGTGCCCCCTGATATAAGGTTAATTTTCTTTTTTCTTTTCTTTTTTTTTTTGGTTTTTGGCGACAAGGTTTCTCTGTGGCTTTGGAGGCTGTCCTGGAACTAGCTCTTGAAGACCAGGCTTGTCTCCAACTCGCAGAGATCCACCTGCCTCTGCCTCCCGAGTGCTGGGATTAAAGGCATGTGCCACCACCTCCCGGCAAGGTTAATTTTCTTAACAGAATCTCAGAGTTTCTCAGTGTCTTTAAATATCCCACAGCAACAGACAACTGACACAGAATGTTCTACCAGTTAATTCATTCTTTTTGTTGTTAGGTATAGCCATATTATCTTAGAGAACTAAGGGACATAACAGACTGTTTCTGTTGTTTAGGGAGGAACTTGGTCAGGAATTGGAAGGTTTCCAGGACCCCTAAAATGGGGAACCTGAACTCTGTTTCATCTAACAGGTAGATGAAGTCTAAATGGCACCACTCAGTAAAAAGTACAGTTGCCTGCTCCTATGACACAGAACCACTATTTTCCATGTCAACTTTGACCCCTCCAATCTAGACCTCCTACATCATATCCCACTCTCAAGGCAAAACACACTATTCTATATCATCTTGAGGAGCAATGACTCCCTTGGATTTCATTCCTCAGAGAACAGAAATAACTTCCCCAATCCCTGCCAAAAAAAGACTAAGTCTGGTCTCAGGTCAGAAATCCAGAGATCATGAAATTCAGGGCACTTACATGTTTAAAATAGATTCAATAATCTGCACTTTACCTTTCATTTCTATGTCATAACCCTTTTTTTCCTTTTGGAAGAGATCTATGAATTAAACTCCATATAATCTGTTTTTATTTTATTTTATTTTATTTGGCTTTTCAAGACAGGGTTCCTCTGTAGCTTTGGAGGCTGTCCTGGAACTCACTTTGTAGATCAGGCTGGCCTCAAACTCACAGAGATCCGCCTGCCTCTGCCTCCAGAGTGCTCAGATTAAAGTCGTGCACCACCAATGCCCGGCCCTGTTTTTATTTTTTAACTAGGAGCAATAACAATTTGTAACTAACACCTCTTTTTTTATTTAACCTGCATTTGTATTTAAATTAGAAACAAGCTTCCTAGGCCTAAGTAATCTATTGAGCCTTGGGCAGTAGATCAGTACTCATCCCGAGTATACACACGGACTTTGGACTCCCATCCAACAATGTGTGGTGCACTCTCACCCTGAACTCTTGGGGGAGGGTCTAGGCCCTGCCATGTATGAAATGACAACTATGGACTCCCCCATGGAAGGCCTCACCCTCCCTGGGGAAATGAGGGGATAATGGGGGCGTTGGGGGGAGGGCACAGGAGGAGGGGAGGGGAAGGGAGAGGGACCTAGAACTGACTTGTGAAGCAACCTTGTTTCTTATCTAAATTTAAACTGAAAAAAAAAAAAGAAACAAGCTTCCTAGCCGGGCATTGGTGGCTCACGCCTTTAATCCCAGCACTCAGGAGGCAGAGGCAGGCGGATCTCTGTGAGTTCAAGGCCAGCCTGGTCTACTGGGCGAATTCCAGGACAGCCTCCAAAGCCACAGAGAAACCCTGTCTGGAAAAACAACAAAAAAAAATAGAAAAAAAAGAAACAAGATTCCTTCACATGTCAATCCCAGTTCTCTCACACTCCTCTCCTCCTCTGTACCCCCAACCCCCCAACCTCCCACCCACTCTCTAAGGATTGTGAGTCCCTTTATGGGGGGGTCTTCAAAGTCTGTCATGTCATCCCAGGGCAGGGGCTAGGCTCTCTCCCATGTGTCCAGGCTGAGAGAGCATCCCTTCATGTGGTATGGGCTCCCAAAGTCCATTTGGATGACAGGGATAAATACTTATCTATTGTCTGAAGCCCCAAATAATGCTGAGACCTTCATATTGACACCCACATTCAGGAGGTCTGGATCAGTCCCATGCTGACCTCTCAGCTATCAGTCTGGGGTCCATGAGCTCCCCCCTTATTCAGATCATCTGTTTCTGTGGGTTTCACCAGTGTGGTCTTGACCCCTTTGCTCATAATTCCTCCCTCTCTGCAACTGGTTTCCAGGAGTTCAGCTCAGTGTTTAGCTGTGGGTGTCTGCCTCTACTTCTATCAGCTACTGGATGGAGGCTCAATGATGGCATACAAGGCAGTCATCAGTCACATTATTGGAGAAGGGCATTTAAGGTAGCCTCTCCACTATTGGTTAGATTGCCAGTTGGTGTCATCCTTTTATATCTCTGGAAATCTCCCTAGTGCCATATCTCTCCTCAAATCTATATTGTCTCTCTCATTATGCTATCTCTCAGCTTGCTCTCCTCTAGTCTTCCCCCAACTCAAACTTCTTGCTTCCCCATGTCCCCTTCTCTCCTTCTCTTCCACCCCTATCTTTATCCCAGTTCCCTCTCACCTCCCCACATGCTCCCTTTCCCCTCAGGAGATCCTATCTTGTTCCCCTTCTCTGGGTTACCATGCATATCTCTCTTAGGGTCGTCCCTGTTTCCCAGACTCCCTGGCGGTGTAATTGTAGGCTGGCCCTTCCCTGTTTCATGTCTAAAATCAATATATGAGTGAGTATACACCATGTTTGTCTTTTTGTGAATGGGATACCTCACTTACGATGGTTTCTTCTAGTGTCATCCATTTGCCTGCAAATTTCAGAAAGGGTTTCTCAGCCATTTTAAACTCCTCTATTGAGAATTCCCTATTTAGCTATGTACCCCACTTTTTAATAGCATCCTTTGGTGTTTTGGAGACTTGCTTTTTGAGTTCTTTGTAAATTTTGGATCTCCCATGATCTTGGGTAGGTAGGATCAACATAGTAAAAATGGCAATCTTTCCACAAGCAATCTACAGATTCAATGCAATCCCCATTAGAATACCAGCACAATTCTTCACAGACCTTGAAAGAACAATTCTCAACTTTATATGGAAGGAAAAAATACCCAGGATACCCAAAGCAACCCTGTTCAACGAACCGGCGTCCAGAGGCATCACCATCCTTGACTTCAACCAGAGATATAGTCCTGAAAACAACTTGGTATTGGCACAAAAGTAGACAGGTAGACCAATGTAATTGAATTGAACACCCTGATATTAACCCATACACGTATGAACACCTGATCTTTGACAAAGAGGCTAAAACTATACACTGGAAAAAAGAAAGCATCTTCAACAAATGGTGCTGGCATAACTGTATGCTGCAGAAAGATCCAAATCTATTGCCATGCACAAAACTTAAGTCCAAATGGATCAAAGACCTCAACATAAATCTAATCACACTGAACCTCTTACAAGAGAAAGTAGATGGTACCCTTGAATGAATTGGTACAGATGACTGCTTCCTGAACATAATACCAGTAGCACAGACACTGAGATCAACAATTAATAAATGGGACCTCCTGAAACTGAGAGACTTCTGTAAGGCAAAGGACACAGTCAACAAGACAAAAAGGCAGTCCACAGAATGGGAAAAGATATTCACTAACCCCACATCTAACAGAGGGCTGATCTCCAATTTTTTTTTGTTTTTTTGAGACAGGTTTTCTCTGTATTGCTTGTCCTGGAACTTGTTCTGTAGCCCTGGCTGTTCTCAGAATCATTGAGATCTGCCTGCCTCTTGCTCCCGAGTGCTGGAATTAAAAGTGTATACCACCAATACCCGGCTATGTTTGCTTTATTAATATGACTAATTGTATCAGCTGACATCTTTTGTTGGTGTTTCAGATAGGCTCTTACATGGCTATAGTCCTGGTTCAGTTCCCAAGTGCTACTGGGATTACAAATGTGCCAGCACAGGATACAAGATTAATTCAAATCATCAGTAGCCATACTATATGTAGAAGATAAATGGGCTGAGAAAGAAATCAGAGAAACCTCACCCTTTGCAGTTGCCACAAACACCTGGGCGTTGGTGGCACATGCCTTTAATCCCAGCACATGCAAGGCAGAAGCAGGTAGATCTCTGTGAGTTCAAGGCCAGCCTGGTCTACAGAGGGAGTTCCAGGACAACCGCCAAAGTCACAGAGAAACACTGTCTTGAAAAAACAAAAAACACAACAAGTGTCACAAACAACATAAAATACCTAGGGGTAATGCTAACCAAACAAGTGAAAGATCTGCAAAGCAAGAACTTTGAGTCTTTAGAGAAAAAAATTAAAGAAGATACCAGAAAATGGAAAGATCTGCCATGCTCTTGGATAGGTAGGACTAACATAGTAAAAACAGCAAGCTTACCAAAAGCAATCTACAGATTCAATGCAATCCCTATCAAAATCCCAGCACAATTATTCACAGACTTTGAAAGGATAATTCTTAACTTCATATGGAAAAACGAAAGACCCAGGATAACCAAAACAACCCTGTACAATAAAGGAACTTCTGGAGGCATCACCATCTCTGACTTCAAGATCTATTATAGTCCTGAAAGCAGCTTGGTATTAGCACAAAAATAGACAGGTAGACCAATGGAATCAAGTTGAAAACCCTGATATGGACCCACACACCTACAAACACCTGATATTTGACAAAGAAGCTAAAATTATGCAATGGAGAAAAGAAAGCATCACCACCAAATGGTCCTGGCATAAGTGGATGCTGGTATATAGAAGACTGCAGACAGATCCATATCTATTGCCATGCACAAAACTTAAGTCCAAATGGAGCAAAGACCTCAACATAAATCCAATCACACTCAACCTCTTAGAAGAGAAAGTAGGTGGTACCCTTGAATGAATTGGTACAGATGACCCCTTCCTGAACATAATACCAGTAGCATAGACACTGAGATAAACAATTAATAAATGGGACTTCCTAGCCGGGCGTTGGTGGCGCACGCCTTTAATCCCAGCACTCAGGAGGCAGAGGCAGGCGGATCTCTGTGAGTTCGAGGCCAGCCTGGTATACAGAGCGAGTTCCAGGACAGCCTCCAAAGCCACAGAGAAACCCTGTCTCGAAAAACCAAAAAAAAATAAAAAAATAAAAAAATAAATGGGACTTCCTGAAACTGAGAAGCTTGTGTAAGGCAAAGGACACAGTCAACAAGATAAAACGGCAGCCCACAGAATGGGAAAAGATATCCACTAACCCCACATCTGACAGAGGGCTGATTTCCTAAATTTACAAAGAACTCTAGAAGCCAGGCACCAAAACACCAAATAATCCAATTAAAAAGTGGGGTACAGAAATAGAGAATTCTCAATAGAGGAATCTAAAATGGCTGAGAGTCACATAAGGAACTGCTTAACATACTCAGCCAGCAAAATCAAAACAACACTGAGATACCATCTTACTCCTGTCATAATGGCTAAAATCAGAAACACCAATGACAATTTATGCTGGAGAGGATGTAGAGAGAGGGGAAAACTTCTCCACTGCTGGTAGGAGTGCGAACTCATACAGCTACTTAGAAAATCAGTATGGCGGTTCCTCAGGAAAATGGGAGTCAGTCTACCACAAAATCCAGCAATTCCACTCTTAGGCATATGCACAAAAGATATACATTCATACAACAAGGACATTGTTTAACCATGTTCATAGCAGCATTATTTGTAATAGCCAGAACCTGGAAGCAACCTAGATGCCCCTAAACTGAAGAACTGATGGAGAAAATGTGTTATATCTACAAAATGGAGTACTACTGAGCAGAAGAAAAATTGGAATCTTGAAATTCTAAGGCAAATGGATAGAACTGGAAGAGACATTCCTGAGTAAAGTAATCCAGTCACAAAAAGATAGACATGGTATGTAGTCACTCCTACATGGATTTTAGACATAGAGTAAAGGATTACCAGCCTACAATCCACACCTCCATAGAAGCTAGGGAACAAGGAGGACCGTAAGAGAGATATACATTGCCCCAGGAGAAGTGGAAAGGGACAAGATCTCCTGAGCTAATTGGGAGCATGGATGGAGGAGGGAGGAAGTTAAGAGAGAAGGGTAGAAGAGGAGGGGAGAGGAGGACAGGAGAGAACAGGAAAATCATATCAGGGGAAGAATAGAGAAGAGCAAGAAAAGAGATACCTTAATAGAGGGAGTCATTATATGTTTAAAGAGAAATCGGTACTAAGTAAATGTCCACAGATCTACAAGAATGACCCCAACTATCAATCTAAGCAATAAGAGAGGGGCTACCTTAAATGCCCTTCTCCAATAATGTGACTGATGACTGCCTTGTATGCCATCATTGAGCCTCCATCCAGTAGCTGATAGAAGTAGAGGCAGACACCCACAGCTAAACACTGAGCTGAACTCCTGGAAACCAGTTGCAGAGAGGGAGGAATGATGAGCAAAGGGTTCAAGACCACGCTGGTGAAACCCACAGAAACAGATGACCTGAATAAGTATATTGCCTGCATATATGTGTGTATACTCATGCATATTGTGTGGACATGGAGGACAGAAGACTCTCTGATCTAAAGAACAAGTGATCTAGACCACTGAGCCATCTGGCCAGCCCCAAAACAGACTCTTTTTGTTCTGCTATTTGTTTATATTTTTCCTTTATTTATTTATTTAATTTGTTTTTTTGAGACAGGGTTTCTCTGTGGCTTTGGAGGATGTCCTGGAACTAGCTCTTGGAGCCCAGGTTGGTCTCGAACTCACAGAGATCAGCCTGCCTCTGACTCCTGAGTGCTGGAATTAAAGGCATATGCCACCAATGCCCTGGACTATTTGTTTATTTTTTTCCAGTCAGGGTGTCTGGCTATCCTGGAGTTTGCTTTGTGGACCAGGCTGCAGTGGAAGTCATAGAGATCTGTGTTCCTCTGCCTGCCTCTGCCTCCCAAGTAACTGGATTAAATGCATGTTCCACCATGTTCAGTTCCGAAACCAGTTTCTTTTTTTTTCTTTTTTCTTTTCTTTTTTTTTTTTTCAAGACAGGGTATCTCTGTATTGTGTTTGAGGCTATCCTGGAACTAGCTCTGTAGACCAGGCTGGTCGAACTCACAAAGATCCACCTGCCTCTGCCTCCCAAGTGCTGGGATTAAAGGCATGTGCCACCAATGCCCGGCTCCAAAACCGGTTTCTTAATGTATTTATTTGAGGTGAAAAGAAGGAATATTCTGTAGGACTGTGAACTGCAAAGCCACCCCAGGTGACTGCTGGAGGGAAGGTTGGGTGGGATCAGAAAACACAGTGTGTGAACACCTGTGATTCAGCTTGTGAAGAACTCTGGCCCAAGGATTCAGACAGTGACTCAGACACTTCTTTGATCCCTTTTGGCTTTGGGCTATCTATTATCCATTTGTTTTATATATCTCTCTTATTGTGTGTGTATGCGTGTATTGCCTGCATGTATATATGTGCACCACATGAGGGCATAGTGCCCTGTGAGTTTAAAAGATGCCATCAGGGACCCTAAAACTGGAGATATGGATGATTGTGAGCCACTTTGTGAGCATTGGGAACAGATCCTGTGTCCCTGGCAAGAGCAACAAGTGCTCTTAACTGCTGAGGCATCTCTCCAGCCTCCAAGTTAGTCAGATGTTTCTGAAAGTCAGTACCCAGCCACAATAGCACTTGGGCAGGAGAATAGTAGCCTCTATTCTCTACATCTCATGAACTTATTATTTTGAACTAAGTAGATGCAGATGAGGGTATGTGGGTGGGAGGGCAGCAACCTTGGATTCCCTTGGAACTGGAGTTTCAAGAGGTTTTTACATGTCTAACATGGGTGCTGGGAACCAAACTCAGGTTCTCCTTAACAGCATTGCACCCTCTGAATGGATGGGACATTTCTCCATCCCCTGCATCTGTTTATTTTGTATGTATATGCACACCACAATATTGTTGCATGGCCTGCTGGAGGAGGTCGAGGAGAACTTTGGGAGTAAGCCCTCCCCTTCTACTATGTGGGCCCCAGGGAAAAACTTAGGGTACCAAAATAGCAGCCCATTCCCTTTAGCATTATGGCAAGCTCTGCCACCAAAATTGTTAATAAACAAACCAATGAGAGGTGAAGTGGTTCAAAAATTCTCCCTTGCTATATGATTATCCAGGGGAGAAAGGTTCAAGGACTAGGGTTAGGGACTCATTAATACATTATGGACAGTTTACATTTGAATGCTTATATTATAGTTCTTAGGAGCTGCCAATCCTTTTAGAACAGGACAGGGACTTTTGTGCCTCTCTTGGAAGCCCTTATGTGCAGCCAGATATTGGGAGTCCTGAAGAACAGGACACAAAGACACACTGATTTAAGTCACCAGTCTCAACAACCAGGAAATGGGGAAAACAAGATCTAGAGTTCAAGGCCAATCTTGGCTGTGTGTTCAAAAAGACAGGCAGGGTGGGATGGATCCTACTCCCTTTGCTCTGTGTTTGCTTTTGCCATTTTGATGTACCCACACCGCCCCCTCCTGGGCCTATCCTGAATTGCAACCATTAGGTACTCTAGAAACCCTCCTAAGTTAACAAGTCTGCATTGTTCACCTGAGGTTGACAACTTTGGGCAACCAGTAGCTATACAATTATATGCAATAGAAGCCCCACAAGAAGTGAGAAGGAAGGCAATGTCAGAATGACTTGTGTTTACTTTAATATCAAGAGGTTTTAGGCAAGAACCCAGACTTCATAGGATCTTTGCATCCCTGCTGCAGTCACAGGACTGTCATGACCAGGAACCTGGAATCAGGCTAATGACTAAGGAGGACAGTAGAGGGATTGACTCCAGGACCCAGGACCTAAACATTAATTTACAACTCACCACAGAGGACAGATAATTACTCTTGTTGAGTCCTTATGACTCTGCATTCAACTAACCCAAGGACTCCATACTCTCAGTGTCAACCTAAGCCCCCATGGTCTGAGCCAACTACACAGCTTTTATTTCCAACACCTTGAGTAATGTGTGAAGCTGTGTGCTCTTGGTTCCCCCTGATGACATACCCCACCACCCTGTTTGCGGTTTTAGGCTTTAAAAACTTGCTACAATTTCTGCTCTGGGTTAACTCCTTCCCAAGGTTTCTGAACCCCAGCGTGCCAGCTTAATAAAAAATCCTCATGTATGTTGCAGCAAACGTCGGCTCCCGGTAGTCTTTGGGGCAAGGGTCCTGAGAGAAAGAGTGCAGGGACTTTCAGTTTGTGTGTTCTGTTGCAGGCATGCCTTGTTGCCAGGTTGGCCTTCCACTTACACTGGCGAGCAAAATCCTTCTCTCTCAGCATGGACCACCATGTAAACTTCAGATCAAGTTTGTATTTGTGTTTTTGGTTGTTGTTGTCTTTCCCGAGACAGGGTTTCTCTGTGTAGCCTTGGTTGTGATGGAGCTAGCTCTGTAGATCCAGTTGACCTTGAACTCACAGAGAATAGCATGCCTCTGGTTCTGGAGTTCTGAGATTTTTGAGATATCTTTGATATCTTGTTGTTTACATCTGATTGATAATTCTTTTTCTGAGTCAAGGTCTCCTGTAGAGCAAGATAGTTGAGGAGTCACCAAGTAGTTTGTAAGGCCCACACCTTTCCCAAACATTCTGCTTGAAGATGCATTTCTTTATTGCTTCTGTAATTTGGGGTTTACACACTGGCTTTGAAACACTGACTACAGCTAGGGCAGTTTAAGCTGACAGTTCCTTTCCCCAGACTCTTAAATGCTGCCTGTGGCTCAGTTTACAGGGTCCATGGAACTCCCATTCCCAGTGGCAATGGGATTGAGAGGAGCAGGGGCTATAATTATGTGAGACAGAGAGAATATGTGATCACATGTGTAATTGTGCATCTCCCCAAGCTGCCTATCTGGACATTCATGGCCTGATTTGTTGGTCTTGTTGTTATGGTTTGATACCAATAGTGAGTGGCATGGTGTAAACTGAGGATCAGGTGTTGTCATAGGTGTGACTACGCAATTGTGTGATTCCTTTGATGGGAGAGAATAAGGGCTTTCTAAATCTTGGCCTGAAAATGTGTTGCTTTAGGCTGGGTGGTGGTGGTGCACAGCTTTAATCCCAACAGAGAGAGGTATATCTGTGAGTTAAAGGCCTGCATGGTCTGCAGAGCTAGTTTCAGGACAGCTAGGACTGTTACACAGAGAAACTGGGCCTCAAAAATCAAAACAAAACAAACTGTTATTTCCAGAAACCTTCCCTGGATTCTGGACCCTGATCATCAGAAGTGTCACATGTGAATGCCAGCTTAGCTCTGATACTGCAACAGAAATTGAGCTCCTCCCTGTGTCTCCAGGCAAAGTGAGATCAGGCAGGGCTCAAGAGAAACACAGTAGAGGGTGGTAAAACAGAATTGTAAGAGCCAGTGGCTGAAGAAACTTTCTTCCCAGGACAGGAGGCCATGGGTCAATGGGCAGCTCTGGAAATAGAGCTGTCTGGAAGACAGTGAGGAACAGGAAGTGAGAGTTGAGATGTGGAAGAATAGCTGACTATGTGGTGTCTGATCCTAGTTCTTAAGTTTCCCACCTGTTTTCTCAGGAGGCAGAAGCTCCAAGTTTTGCTCATCAGTCCTCCCTCTCTGTCACTGGGTTCCAGGAGTTCAGTTCAGTGTTAAGCTGTGAGTGTCTGCCTCTGCTTGTGTCTGTCACTGGATGGTATGTAAGACAGTCATCAAAATCATTATTAGGGAGGGGCACATAAAATAGTATCTCCACTACTGCTTACTTTGCAAGGTGGTGTCATCCTTGTAGATTTCTTGAGATTTCACTAGTGCCAGATCTCCCCTCAAACCTAGAATAGCTCCCTCTATTATGGTGTCTCTCATCCTGCTATCCTCTATTCTTCTCAAAACTTAACCTTCCTGCACCTCAAGTCCTCCTCTCCCTTTCTCTTTTTTCCCTCTCTTTTTCCTTGAACTAAAACAAAAGGAAGAAGGGTACAATTAATGTAAGAAAAACAATGTACAATAAGTATAATAATTATATACAACATATACAGCAACAATTTCATCAAAAATGTCTAGTTCATTTGCATTTCACAACTTCAGAGAAGATAGTTCATTATCTATTTTATCTTGTTGAGTAAAATTATTGTACCTAACTTACTTTCTATTCTAATTTGCATTATCAAAATATCTTTTAATGTATCTCAAACTCCTTAGTGAGTTTCTTTTATGAGTCTTTTAAACAATGGAAACTATAGCTAGTCTTCAATTACTTCAAAGACCTGAGAAGGAAATAATGTTATCTGAGTAATCAGAAAGTGCAAGTAAGCAACTTACAAAACAACTGGCAGGATAGATAGACATCCAAGGTTCTTATTCAGTGTTGGGGAATCCCATCTTTGGCATATAGGGCTAGCATCTTTGACAGACTTTTCTGTAAAGCAGGATAACGAAGGACTGTCCTGCCTTGTCTTGACAGTCTTTCTTCCACCAGGAATACACACCAAACTTCAAAAGCAAGGTTTTAATGATTGTTCATCTAACCATAACAGAGACACTGTCTGGAAACTGTCACAGCAGCCTCCAGAGTGAGTGAAGTTCCCTGTCTACTGCTAGGTTTTATTCACAAAAGTTACAGGATTACATCAGTAGGTATGGCTTGGTTTCTGATTGGTTGATATTTGGGAACAATTAGGAGAATTTCTCAGTCATATTTTAGAATGAAATACCTGTGTACCAATTATTCTCATTGGTCAGTGCTGAGAGGGAACATTCTGTGGTTTCTATGGCATTGTCTTGTTACTTCCAGTTGTCCAATAGTTTTCATAATTATATCCTGGAGAATACAGGGGATGTTTTTGACCCCCCTGGAGTTTCTTTTGTGGCCAAACAGTTCCCAAGAAACTTGTGATCCACTTTATTTGGTGTTCTGTAAGCTTCTTGTACCTTCATTGGCATGTCTTTCTTTAGGTTAGGAATGTTTTCTTCTGTGATTTTTTGAATATGTTTTATTCTCCTTTTATTTGGCTTTCTTCACCTTCTCCTATACCTACTATTCTTAGTTTTGGTCCTTTCACAGTGTCCCATATTTCCTGTGTGTTTTGTGTTAGTGATTTGTTGAATTTGTCACTTCTTTGGTCGATGTATCTATATCTTCTAGTGTGTCTTCAACACCTGAGATTCTCTCTTCCATCACTTGTATTCTGTGGGTTATGCTTGCATTTGTAGTGCATGATCTTTTCCCCCGTTTTTCTATTTCCAGCATTCTTTTAGAGACACACACACAGCCACACACACACACACACACACACACACAGAGAGAGAGAGAGAGAGAGAGAGAGAGAGAGAGAGAGAGAGAGAGAGAGAGAGAGAGAGAGAGACTGCTAAGGAAACTCTATATTTTTTTTTTTTTTGGTTTTTCAAGACAGGGTTTCCCTGTGGCTTTGGAGGCTGTCCTGGAACTCGATCAGTAAACCAGGCTTGGTCTCGAACTCACAGTGATCCACCTGCCTCTGCCTCCTGAGTGCTGGGATTAATGGTGTTCGCCACCAACGCCCGGCTAGGAAAATCTAGATTTTGTGGCCTCCTAGAGCCTAGGGACAAAACTGAACACAAAGAAACTCCAGACCCCTCCCCCCCATGTTGCTAAGCAATCCGTCATGGAATTGAGAAGGAAAGGAAGGGCAAGAGGATAATTGGAGAAGGGAGAATATGGGGTGAAAAAGATACCAGTGCCTAAGTGGTTCTTTAAAAAAAACCTGGATGGGCCAACAGGATGCCTCAGGATGTAAAGTCACATACTAAGCATGGTGAGGTGAGATTGATCTCGAGGACACATATGGAGGAGAACAGATTCCAGACTCAGAATTTAATTTGATTCTTTCTTTCTTTTTTCCTCTGTTCCTACCTGTCTGGATTTTCCCCCTTTTTGGTGTTTTGAGATGTAACTTTGGTTATCCTGGAATTCACTTTGTAGATGAGGCTGACCTTCAACACAGAGATTTTCCTGCCTCTGCCTCTCCAGTGGTGAGATTAAAGTTTTATACCAACTTTCTCAGCTTCATTTGATTTCTAATTGAATCATTTTTCGGGATTTTTCTCTCAAGGAACCTTGATATAACAATTGCTCCTTCCTTCCCTCTCTTCCTTCCATTCATTTTTAGAGGCTCTAGTGCTTTTCCCACTGGGATAGAAGTTACTCATAGGCAGTGGTGACATAAAACTCCTGATACTGCATCCCTCTCTCACTGGCTGCAGATGTGGCAATGACATGTGCCCAGCAGATTTCTTAGCGACCAGTCTTAGCACCGTGGTTCCCTGCTGTTGGGAAAGGAAATTTAAATAATGTAACACAAATTAATAAAAGACCCAGAGAAAGATATTGGGGTTCAAGCTGCAAACTGAAGATCAGAAAAGCACAGTAGCCAAGACACTAGCTCTTTTTCTAACTCAGGCTGAAGGCTGATCCGTCTCCAGGATTTCTCCTCCACACCTAACACTACTTTCTCTCATCAAACTGGCTTGAGACTAGATCTACACCTGAGACTCTTTGCTTTTGGTGTTTCTTAGTGATGTGATTAAAGGAGCAAGATCCCTAGTGTTGAGATTACCTTTGTATGAGCTGGTTCTCTTTCACATTGATTCAAGCTTGTGCAATCATGGGTGTCTTCTGACTCACAGAGATCCTTTGTTATCTGAGTCCATGGATTAAAGGTATGTGCCAACTCTGCCCAGCTTGTACATCTGAATAGCATGGCTGGCTTTGAATTTTGATTCTTCAGGCAATCTTTATTAAATTATTAATAATATATCAGCAAATAAAAGGTTTTTTTCAATTAATCATATTTATGGGGGCATTTGCCATGTTGCCCATGTGGAGTTCAGAGGAAACCTTCAGGAGTCTATTCTCCTGGGTTCCAGACATCAAACTTAAGTCTTCATGGGAGCAAGTACTGTAATTATGGAGCCTTCTTAGGATTGCTGGGTAAGTGGTTTGTTCTAAAAGTCCATTTCAGAAAAAGGAAAAAAAAGACCATTTGAGGCACTTGGTTTCTATTGTTTTCCTCAAGAAAAGTTTGTGTGCCCGAAACTCACAGAAAACCTCCTCCCTTAGCCTATTGAATGTTAAGATAAAGAGTATGCACCCTATGCAGGATGACACTGGGGTATTAATAAAGATTAGTGTTTGGTTGACTTCTATCACATCATGCTTTGCTGTTGATTTACTCTTTGAGATAAACTTTCCATCTTACTCTTGATCATTCTAAAGTACTTGCTAGGGAGGACTCCAGGTTCCCGATACCCATCTCAGCTCTTTCTCATCTGCAACATATTCATGGGGTGTGTTTTTGTTTAGTGTTGGGTTTTTGTTTTGTTGTTTTGAGACAAATCTAATTTTGTAGCCTTTGGCTACCCTGAAACTCACTAGTCACTCAAATAACCAAACACAATAAAACATATACATAGACACTGAAATGACACACACAGACACACACACACATACACACACAGAGAGAGAGAGAGAGAGAGAGAGAGAGAGAGAGAGAGAGAGAGAGAGAGAGAGAGAGAGAGAGAGAGAGAGAGAGAGAGACTGCTAAGGAAACTCTAGATTTTTTTTTTTTGGTTTTTCGAGACAGGGTTTCCCTGTGGCTTTGGAGGCTGTCCTGGAACTCGATCAGTAAACCAGGCTTGGTCTCGAACTCACAGTGATCCACCTGCCTCTGCCTCCTGAGTGCTGGGATTAATGGTGTTCGCCACCAACGCCCGGCTAGGAAAATCTAGATTTTGTGGCCTCCTAGAGCCTAGGGACAAAACTGAACACAAAGAAACTCCAGACCCCTCCCCCCCATGTTGCTAAGCAATCCGTCATGGAATTGAGAAGGAAAGGAAGGGCAAGAGGATAATTGGAGAAGGGAGAATATGGGGTGAAAAAGATACCAGTGCCTAAGTGGTTCTTTAAAAAAAAACCTGGATGGGCCAACAGGATGCCTCAGGATGTAAAGTCACATACTAAGCATGGTGAGGTGAGATTGATCTCGAGGACACATATGGA
Source organism: Mesocricetus auratus (assembly GCF_017639785.1). Lineage (NCBI taxonomy): Eukaryota > Metazoa > Chordata > Mammalia > Rodentia > Cricetidae > Mesocricetus > Mesocricetus auratus. The sequence goes on from NW_024429197.1 coordinate 37,249,295, forward strand.
GGAGAACAGATTCCAGACTCAGAATTTAATTTGATTCTTTCTTTCTTTTTTCCTCTGTTCCTACCTGTCTGGATTTTCCCCCTTTTTGGTGTTTTGAGATGTAACTTTGGTTATCCTGGAATTCACTTTGTAGATGAGGCTGACCTTCAACACAGAGATTTTCCTGCCTCTGCCTCTCCAGTGGTGAGATTAAAGTTTTATACCAACTTTCTCAGCTTCATTTGATTTCTAATTGAATCATTTTTCGGGATTTTTCTCTCAAGGAACCTTGATATAACAATTGCTCCTTCCTTCCCTCTCTTCCTTCCATTCATTTTTAGAGGCTCTAGTGCTTTTCCCACTGGGATAGAAGTTACTCATAGGCAGTGGTGACATAAAACTCCTGATACTGCATCCCTCTCTCACTGGCTGCAGATGTGGCAATGACATGTGCCCAGCAGATTTCTTAGCGACCAGTCTTAGCACCGTGGTTCCCTGCTGTTGGGAAAGGAAATTTAAATAATGTAACACAAATTAATAAAAGACCCAGAGAAAGATATTGGGGTTCAAGCTGCAAACTGAAGATCAGAAAAGCACAGTAGCCAAGACACTAGCTCTTTTTCTAACTCAGGCTGAAGGCTGATCCGTCTCCAGGATTTCTCCTCCACACCTAACACTACTTTCTCTCATCAAACTGGCTTGAGACTAGATCTACACCTGAGACTCTTTGCTTTTGGTGTTTCTTAGTGATGTGATTAAAGGAGCAAGATCCCTAGTGTTGAGATTACCTTTGTATGAGCTGGTTCTCTTTCACATTGATTCAAGCTTGTGCAATCATGGGTGTCTTCTGACTCACAGAGATCCTTTGTTATCTGAGTCCATGGATTAAAGGTATGTGCCAACTCTGCCCAGCTTGTACATCTGAATAGCATGGCTGGCTTTGAATTTTGATTCTTCAGGCAATCTTTATTAAATTATTAATAATATATCAGCAAATAAAAGGTTTTTTTCAATTAATCATATTTATGGGGGCATTTGCCATGTTGCCCATGTGGAGTTCAGAGGAAACCTTCAGGAGTCTATTCTCCTGGGTTCCAGACATCAAACTTAAGTCTTCATGGGAGCAAGTACTGTAATTATGGAGCCTTCTTAGGATTGCTGGGTAAGTGGTTTGTTCTAAAAGTCCATTTCAGAAAAAGGAAAAAAAAGACCATTTGAGGCACTTGGTTTCTATTGTTTTCCTCAAGAAAAGTTTGTGTGCCCGAAACTCACAGAAAACCTCCTCCCTTAGCCTATTGAATGTTAAGATAAAGAGTATGCACCCTATGCAGGATGACACTGGGGTATTAATAAAGATTAGTGTTTGGTTGACTTCTATCACATCATGCTTTGCTGTTGATTTACTCTTTGAGATAAACTTTCCATCTTACTCTTGATCATTCTAAAGTACTTGCTAGGGAGGACTCCAGGTTCCCGATACCCATCTCAGCTCTTTCTCATCTGCAACATATTCATGGGGTGTGTTTTTGTTTAGTGTTGGGTTTTTGTTTTGTTGTTTTGAGACAAATCTAATTTTGTAGCCTTTGGCTACCCTGAAACTCACTAGTCACTCAAATAACCAAACACAATAAAACATATACATAGACACTGAAATGACACACACAGACACACACACACTGACACACACACACACACACAAACTCTGTCCATATCAGGAAAGACATTCACCTCCATTGGTAATCTTAGTACATAATGGTCAAGCCTTTTCACCAACTAAGCTACATTTCCAGATCATGGCTTTAAAATTCCAAGGACACATTCTAATATTTTTAAATCTGGTTTAGTTTGTTTTTAATGAGGAATGAGCATTCATAGTAATGTGCATATTAGTTTCTTTGGTTCATTTGAGCTTTTGGAGACAGGGTCAAAATAGGGAAGGCTAATCTTGAACTCTAGATCCATTGACATTGTCCAGGTTTGTAGACTCATTATGCAATTGGAGTTAGTATCCTCTTATAATTTAATACCCATTTAAAGTGTAAAAAAAAACTTTAAAATATTTGTAAGTTTTCTTTGCTCATCTCCTTTCTTTCCCTAGATCCCAATCTATCACAGGAAAATCTTTTCCTTGTAGCCTCTGTACACTTGGTTTCTCATCTAAGTAGCATGTACTAATAGGCATTTCATGAATTCCCCTCACTCCTTCCTAAGAGGTATCAGTTTGGTGAAATTATAGTAAGGGTGGTTTGGGTGTATGACATCAGCAATGTATTTTCTTGAGCACCTGTTCAGTGTCTTTTCCTATAAAAGGGTCTGGTCAGTCTGTATGCTCTTGAATACTTCCAAATAGAGCATGGGTAGGTACCTGGTATGATAATGATTGGCATGTGAAGCAACCTTGTTTCTAATTTAAATTTAAAAATAAAAATATATAAAACACACAGGCACACAGACACACACACACATACACACACGCACACACACACACACACACACACACACGTATACAAAGTTTTCTGAGCCAGGTGTTAGTGTCAAACGCCTTTAATCCTAGCAACCGGGAGGCAGAGGCAGGCGAATCTCTGTGAGTTCAAGGTCACAGTGGTCTACAGAGTGAGTTCTAGAAGAGCCTCTTAACAATACAGAGAAACCCTGTCTCTTTTCTGAAAAAGGAATGGCTCACAACTTGATGATCAGTGAGAGTGAGCCCCAAAATCTCATGACTTCATAACACATTGAAGCCAACAATGGTGAGCAATTGAGCCTTTTACACTGTCTGAACACATTGCAATAAAACTAAAAAGTGACTAAAATTCCAGTGATGTCCAAGCCTGATAAATATTAAAAGAACTTCTTATGGAATTAATGGGTCAAGGAAAAAATAAAACAAAGTAAGGAAAGAAGGAAGGAAGGAAGGAGGGAAGGAAGAAAAGAATAATTTCCTGGAATGAAAAATATTTACAACAAACCACATCACAACTTCTGGGACACATTGAAACCAATCATATGAAAGAAATTTTAAACTCTGAGTGACTAGAATAAAAACCTGAAAAACACAAAAATTATTTTTGTGATTCAAATGAAATACTAGGAAACAAAATTACACTAAATCCAAATGCAGTGGGCAGCAAGAGATAATAAAAATCAGAGTAACAATGAAAGAGAAAGCATGTCTTGTGGTGCACACCTTCAATCTGAGTAGGGAGGAGGCAGAAGCATGACTTTTGAACTATAGCCAATTTGGTCTATACAATGAGTTCCAGGATAGGCTGAAAACAGAGAAACCATGCTATGAAAAACAAAAACAAAATCAACAACAAACATTTAACAAATAGAAGCAATAGAATCAACAAATTTTAGAAGTGATATTGAGGAAAAATAAATAAGACTGACAGAACTTTGGCCCAACTAACCTAAAGAATGCAAGAGGGGACTCAAGTAGCTGAATCGGAGATGAAGAGGGACACATTACAATTGTTACCAAAGGAATCCAGGATATTTTAATATTATAAACAAAATTATATATCATTAATTTAACAACTTGTGCTCCATAAAATGTATCACAATAAATAAAAGACCCAGAGACAGATTCTGAGCTTCAAGCTTGAAGCTGCAGATCAGAGAAGCAAAACAACTAATGCAGTAGATCTTACTTCTACCCAGCTGACATGGCAATCCTGTCTCCTCATCATATTCCATTCTGTGCCAAGTTGTATCCTCCTGTCTACAACTCCCTAGTGCTAGGATTAAAGGCCTCTGATCCCAAGTGCTGAGATCACTTAGTGTGAGCTGTTGCATTTATTAGTAGTCAGTGTGTCATTAAACTAATAGGGACCTGTCTACTTAATCCTGAGTCCTAGGATTAAAGGCCTGTGATCCCAAGTGCAGATATTGAAAGATCCCTACCCAGGGCCACCTAGGAAAAGAAAAGCAAGGCCAGGCTGTTGCCTAATGAAAAAAAGCCCAGACCAGGTGACTCGCCCAGCTGCCAGGATGTCAAACCGGATCTGTGGTCACCAGAGCAGTCATTGGACCCGGATAATAATTGGTGAAGCGTGCCAGGGTCTTTTATGTGGCAATATCAGGAAACCTAGTCCTTGGCAACTACCCCTGCCCCCAGTTGTGTCTATGATCACCATAGTAGTCATGGGACCCAGATAATAATTACTGAAGCATGCTAGGGTCTTTCATAAGGTAATACCAGGGAACAGTCCATGGGAACTACCCCTGCCCCGAAGATGAGCCAATGAAATGCCTGTTGCTATGCTGATACTTATGTAACCATTAAAACTCTATAAATATTATACTTCCTGCTAGCCCGGTATGCTCTGCACCCGAGTTGCAGTAGCATCCGCAGATGCCTGTGTACTCAATAAATCACCTCTTGCATTTGCAGCCAGTGGTCTGGCCCTGGTTCTTGGGCATAGGGTTACGTTCAGTGCCTGGCGCTTTGATGCCGAGGTCTTTCATTGGAGGTCCCACCGAGATTTCTGCCCCAGAACCACCAGTGCCACCAGGAGGTAAGCTAGCTGGCACCCTGTCCACTTTGTTCTTTGTTATATGTATGTATGTTGATCTGTCTCCGTGCAGTATTCCAAAGGTTGGCTACGTAGTCATTCAGTAATTAGGGCGGCTTGAGAAGGGGCTGAGGAGCCCAGACTTCTCCCCCCGGCACCCTGGCAGATGCGCCAGGGATCTGGAAGCTCAATGGTTTGGAGCTCATGGGCCTGAAAAGGGAAAAACTGGACGACTACTCCTGTTGACCCATCTGAGTATTTACTTTCGGTTCTCCACTGAAAGCGCACAGCGTGTCTGGTCGTGAGTTGCTTAATTGTGTTATTTGTCTTGTTCGTCTACTTGTCTTTGTATTTTGAGTTTTCTGATTCAAGCATGGGACAAACCATAACCACCCCTTTGAGCCTTACTTTAGATCACTGAAATGAAGTTCAGATTCGTGCCTCTAACCAGTATAAACTGCACATCTGAGTGGCCAACCTTTGATGGGAGCTGGCCATGACATGGGACCTTTAACCTAGAAATTATCTTACAGGTTTAGGATCGTGTCTTTGACAAGGGACCCCATGGACTCCTGGAACAGATAGCATACATTGTTATTTGGGAAAATTTGGCTACAAACCCCCCGACATGGGCAGCCCCGTTTGTGACTCTCCTACCTCCTCTGAAGGAAGTCTCAGAGAAAACCATCTGCTTCTCCCCTCCCCCTTTCTGCACCCTTGGTCCCTGTCCCAGCTCCAGATCATCATCTACCCCCAGATGATGCGCTTCTCATAGACTTTTTAAATCTTGCAAGGGGAAAACTACAAATAACAAGTTTTGTAAAGTTAATTTAAATTTGTTAATAGGTTTTCATGTTCAGGATAAATAATTTTTCAACCCTGGATGACTATCCTTACAATAGTCTGTTGATAAGATGACTTTCACATTAAGACAGCTGTTGCATGCCAATTTTTTTATAAACAATTCTTTTTATAAGTTGGTCCTATGGCTGAGGACTTTGGCCAAGCCTAGCTAGTCAGTGGCCCATCTTATCCCTCTGTCTCTGGTCTTGCCTGCCTATACACGTGGTACAGCTCAGGGGTCTTCTCTTGCTGCCCTGAACACATGACATGCTGGGCAAAAGTCCCTCCCACTATGTGCCATGGGTTAGAGCATACTACAGCAGGGTCTCCTATCTCTGAGCATGCAGTGAGGCAGCTGCTCTGTTCTCCAACTGCTGCTGCAGCCCTCCCAGGTTGAGCCTGCTCCACCCTCACCTGCCTGCCTTTGAGGTGTGCAGGATGTGAGGATGGGGACCTCTCTCTCTCTCTCACTCTCTGCCCCACACACATGGTGTGCTGGCAAAGGAGCCATCTGCCAGCTTTTCCCTCCACCAGAGCTCCCTGCCCAAGCACACAGGGCTGGAGAAGGTAAGCCATTTAGCCAGATCCGGTCTTCCCACAGAGACGGAATGGCCTTAAAGTTATAACTACAAGAGAAAAAGAAAAATGTAAACTGTTTACTATGATGTTTCCTTTCTATGCTTGTTTTGTTTAAAAGTTCTATCTGTATTTTCTGTCATAATATAAGTTTTATTGCAAGCATAGAGCTAAAACAAAAGTGGTGCAGGTCGCCACCATTTTACAGTCAGTCACATGGCAAGCTGGCCACATGGCTGACTGGTAGCCATTTTACTAAAGTTAAAAGAGATACCTGATCCACCATCTTAACTAAAGGTGACCACATGGAAGTTATGAGGTACATCCTATCAACAAGTTTTTCTTCAGATTTAAAATGTTAATGCTTTTATACACAGGAATGCTAAGTTTTATAATTTAACAGTCACCCAGATAATAATAATGGTTTTAAAGGCCTAAAATATATTTTAATTTTCAATATTAAAAAAACATTAAGGGATTTCAGAACAGTTTTTAAAATGTTTTCAATTTATAAGGTTATAAGATATTTATACTGTTAAAATGTTTAAAGCTAGACCTGACAATATAAAGTTCTAGTTTTATAAAGGTTAATAAAGTTTATACTTTCAACAGTTAAGCTTAAGGCAGACAAACCTCTAATACTTCAGAGACCTGCAGAACATGACATTTAAAATGTTAATTTAAAAGTTTATAATATCAGACAGACAGCCAGATCCTAACAGTGACACAAAGTCTCCAAAGAAGATTACGAGAGACCCCGGTCCCTGCACCTGGATTGTGTTGACTCTGACCAGTGAGCAAGATGCTTAAAGGTGACACCTGCTGCTGCCAGGACCTGGCCCAGAATGTGGACAAAGCTGCTGGACACTGGAAAATTGATTGCACCCCTTTTGCCGAGACAAAACAAGGTCAGTCTTTTCCATGTCCCTCTTCCACAGAGAGAAAGAAATCTCACCTTACAGGCCTGGTAAAGATTGATGCTGTTCCTGATACTTGTGCCTCCGGTGCTAATAAAGGAGACTTGGGTATGACTGTATATGGACTGGTACCTGGCACTTTTTAATAGATTCAGAGACTGTATAAAATTTATCCTTCTCAGATCTCTAAAAGTATTAATGGTTGTCAGCTTGACATCAGGCAGCCATATCCACAAGACTATAGTCAGCTTGGTAGCAAGCCTTAATATGTCTCAATAAGGATCAAAGGATGTAAATACTTGTTCAATCACAAGCTCAAGGTTTTTAGGTTTATTTTGGTTATCATCTAAATATAAACTTAAAGAGCTTTTCATCAGGCTAAAGATACCTCTGTCCAATTCATACCTGGCTCCCTGGACAGAAGACAAATGTACACTACTAGCCCAAATCTGTAGTTTCTGCTAGGACGCAAAATACAGATACCCAGATATTTGCTTTTTCTACAATATAGATTTCAGTACCAATTGATAATGCTAATGTACCTATAACCTTTATGTCCTTTTGTATAACAAAATTTGCATAGGCTTCACAGGATCAAAAGTCATACAGCTTGGGTCCACTTCTCACAAGTCAAAGAGGACTCCAGATAAGTACAGCATGTTATCCCACCTGTCTGTTCCTGAGAATGAGATTTTCTCTCCTGGTCATGGGATTCCTGACCTTCCTGACCACTAATACTATGGGTCTAAAGGGTTCCAATTAAAACTCTAAGTTTTAACTTCTGTTCCCAGTTTTAAACATGTCTTAAACAGGTTTCCACTTCTGGCAAACACATCTGAACATCAGTTGCTGACCACAGCCTGCTCCTAAAGACTGCGAGCCCTAGACTTGCTGTGGATGTGAACCAGTTCAGCTGATGTGGACACCCCCTGTCTCTTCAACACAGTCTGCCAATCAGCTGCTCCTGCATAGATACCCCATTGCCTAAATTCCCTTTTTGCTTTTGTCTTGCATTTCAGCCTTCTTGGGTCCCCTAACTTCGTCCCAAAGTCAGCAAGAAGTAGCATGAAAAGGAATACATCACCCTCTTTTCCCTGGTTGAGATGCTAAGTCAAAAGAAAAAAAATTCTCCTACATAGGGAACAGTATAATAAGAGAGGGAGGCATATGTGCCACTCTCAAAGAGGAATGTTGTTTTTATACAGACAAGACTGGGGTAGTAACCAAAACTCTGGATAAACTCAAGAAGAGGCTGACTGTTCATCAGAAAAAATTTAAATCCCAACAACACTTGCATGAGGGTTGGCTTAACAAATCCCCCTGGTTCGCTGCACTAGTCTCTACTCTTATGAGCCTCCTAACCTTTGGGCCCTGCATTCTCAAACAGTAATTCAAGCCTTAGTCCTAACTCAACAATGCCATGTCCTCAAACAGACATAACCATAAGTAAACCTTAAGTAGAGAGGGCTGGACAATAGGTATGAGATTCTACCTATGCACAAGAACAAGGGGGGGAATGAAAGACCCCTACCCAGGGTCCCCTAGGAAAAGAAAAGCAAGGCCAGGCTGTTGCCTAATAGAAAAAAAAACCCAGACCAGGTGCCTCGCCCAGCTGGCAGGATGTCAAACAGGATCTGTGGTCACCAGAGCAGTCATGGGACCCAGATAATAATTGCTGAAGCGTGCCAGGGTCTTTTATGTGGCAATACCAGGACACCTAGTCCTTGGCACCTACCCCTGCCCCCAGTTGTGTCTATGATCACCATAGTAGTCATGGGACCCAGATAATAATTACTGAAGCATGCTGGGGTCTTTCATGAGGTAATACCAGGAAACTTAGTCCATGGGAACTACCCCTGCCCCGAAGATGAGCCAATGAAATGCCTGTTGCTATGCTGATACTTATGTAACCATTAAAACTCTATAAATATTATACTCCCTGCAAGCCCGGTATGCTCTGCACCCAAGTTGCAGTAGCATCCGCAGGTGCCTGTGTACTCAATAAATCACCTCTTGCATTTGCAGCCAGTGGTCTGGCCCCGGTTCTTGGGCATAGGGTTACGTTCAGTGCCTGGCGCTTTGATGCCGAGGTCTTTCAATATCATCTTTATGTAAGCTGTTGCTTTAGAACTGGATCTATTTTGAATAATCAGTGTGTGCTTGAAGTAACAGAGATCCTTCTACCTCTTAATTCTGAGTCATCCTGGGACAGTAGGTGTGTTATCACCAGTGCCTCTATACCTGGAGGCTTGCTTTGTTTTCTGAATCCTAAGGTAAGATTTAATAAAGTATAAATTGTATATCACCACAATTCCCCTCTTTTCTCTAATGGAAACAGAAGAATGCTACGACTAACATAAGAAAAACAATACACAATAAGTACAATAAATATATACGATATATACAGGCAATTTCATCAACAATGTCCAGTTCATTTGCATTTGACAAATGCATAGAAGATAGTTCATTATCTATATCATCTTGATGAGCATAGGAATTTTTACTTCTGCAAGGCAAATGACAAAGTCCGCAAGACAAAAAGGCAACCCACATTTTGGGAAAAATATTCACTAACCCTAAATCTGACAGAGGGCTGATCTCCAAAATTTACAGAAAACTCAAGAAGCAAGTCTACAAACCACCAAAGGATCCAATAAAAAAGTGGGGTACAGAACTAAATAGAGAATTCTCAGTAGATGAGGCTAAAATGGCGGAGAGGCACTTAAGAAAGTGATCAGCATCTCTAGCCTTCAGGGAAATGAAAATCAAATGAACTCTGAGATATCATCTTACTCCTATCAGAAAGGCTAAAATAAAAAAAAACTCCAGTGACAATTTATACTGGAGAGAAAGTAGAGAAAGGGGAATACCCCTTCACTGCTGGTGGGAGTGCCGACTCCTACAGCCACTTTGGATATCAGTATGGTGATTCCTCAAGAAAATTGGACTCAGTCTACCTCAAGACCCAGCAGTTCCATTCTTAGGCATATACCCAAATGATACACATTCATACAACTACACCTGTTTCATTATGTTCATACAACATTCTTTGTAATACCCGAACCTGGAAGCAACCTAGGTACCCCAAAACTGAAGAGTAGATAGAGAAAATGTGGTACATTTACACAATGGAATACTATTCATTGGAAAAAATCAATGGAATCTTGAAATTTGCAGGCAAATGGAGGGCACTAGAAGAAACCATCCTGAGTAAAGCAACCCAGTCACAAAAAGGGAAACATGGCATGTACTCACTCATATATGGATTTTATACATGAATCAGGGGAGTGCCAGCCTACAATCCTACTGCCCGGGATTCTGGGAAACAGAACCTTCATCCAGTGATTTGCTAGCAGAGGCAGACACCCACTGTCAAACACTGAACTGAACTCCTGGAATCCAGTGAAAGAAAGGGAGAACTGATGAGCAAAGGGGTTAAGACAAGGCTGGTTTAACCGACAAAAACAGTTGACCTGAAGAAGGGGGAGCTCTTGTAAGCCAGATTGATGGTTGTGTGGAAAGCATGGGACTGATCCAGACCTCCTGTATGTGGATGTCTGTGAGGAGGCCTATGCAGTCTATGGGGCCTTGGGTAGTATTTATCCCTGGTGTACAAATGGACTTTGAGTGCCCATCCCACAGTGAGAGATGCTCTCTCAGCCTGCAATCTTGGGGGAAGGCCTAAGCCCTGTCCTGGATGAGATGACAGACTCTGGAGATCCTCCATGGAGGGTCTCACCCTCCCTTGGGATTTGAGTGGAGATTGGGTGGGGGCTGGGAGGCCTGGGTGGGGTTGGGCATAGGAGGAGGGGAGGAAGATGGAGCTTGGATTGACAAGTAAAGCAAGCTTGTTTCTAAATTAAATGAAAAAAAGGAAGAAAAAATGAAGTAAAAAATAAAAAAAGCCGGGCGTTGGTGGCGCACGCCTTTAATCCCAGCACTTGGGAGGCAGAGGTAGGCGGATCTCTGTGAGTTCGAGGCCAGCCTGGTCTACAAGAGCTAGTTCCAGGACAGCCTGCGAAGCCATAGAGAAACCCTGTCTCGAAAAACTAAAAAAAAAAAAATGAAGTAAAAAACAAGCTGAGCAGCACTGGCACAAGCATCTGGGAAGCAGAGGCAGTCTTCCTCTCTGGAATGAGTTCCAGGAAAGTCAGGGCCGAATAGAGAAATCCTGTCTCAAATTCCAAAAAGGAAAATGAATAGTCAGCAACCTAAACAGACCCATAACAAAGGAAGAATTTGATACGTTAATTAAAAATCCCTCTGGCTAAAGAACACCCAAGGGTTTGAAGGATTGGAACAGAATACTAGCAGACATTCAAATGAGAGCCTTAATCTATCTTTCTTCAAGTATCAAAGTAAGGCCAGGCATAGATGGCACATGCCTTTAGCCTTTAATCCCAGCACTAGTTAGGCAGAGGCAGGCCGACCTCCATGAGTTCAAGACAAGCGTGGTCTACCGAGCAAGTTCCAGGAGAGGCTCCAAAACAATACAGAGAAACCCTGTCTTGAAAAGCTAAAAAAAAAAAAATGTATCAAAGCAAAAAAAAAAAAAAAAAACAACATATGAGGCGCCACCAAATTACTTCTACAGAGCCAGCATGAGTGTGATAGCATATCAGGTAAAGAGACAGCAACAACAAATAAGTTAATGTCCGTGATGAAAATAGATCCAAGACCATTCAATACAATATTTGCAAGCACAATACAGGCATATATACGAAGATTAGCTGCCATGAACATTTATCTGTGCAATGAAGAAATGGTTTCACATGCAAATGTCATTAAACTTTAGATAAATAGTCTTTTGATGAGTTATACATCTTTTTTGTTTGATTTGTTTTTTCTATTTTCTTTTTGTTTGTTTGTTTGTTTTATTTTTTGAGGTAGGGTTTCTCTGGATCTTGGGATCCTGTGCCTCAACTAGCTCTGTAGACCAGTTTGCTCTGTACTCAGAGATTCACTTGCCTCTGCTTCTGGATGCCTGGGATTAACAGCATGTGCTACCACTGCCTGGCTAAACTGTTTTCCTCAGCAGTTTTGTTGGTGTTGGCTTTGTTGTTGCTTTTGTTTTGTTTTGTTTAAGATAACATCATACATATACAAACATACATACATACATACATACATACATACATACATATCCCAAGCTGTCCTTTGCTTCCTATCCTCCTGAATCAGTCTCTAGAACTCTGAGGATCATGACAGTCATGTATTAGTTATTTTTGCTTTTTTAGTTCCTTTTGTAAAAATGATTTATTTATTTTTTTCTTACGTGCTGTGTTGTTTTCATGTATAATCTGTGTGAGTGTGTCGGAAGTCCTTGAATAGGAGTTACACTCAGGTGTTTGATACAATGCAGATTCTGGGAATTGAACATGGGTCCTCTGGAAGACAGCCAGTGCAAGATAGCCAGTGCTATGGGTACTGATCTGCTGCCCATGGCTCAATAGATTACCTAGGCCTCCTCACTGACACTCACATTCAGGGGGTCTTGATCAGTCCCATGCTGGATTCCCAGGCTGATGCCTGGGATTCAAGAGTTAACCTTTGTCAGGTCAGCTGTTTCTGGGGGTTAAACCAGCTCCTCGAATTCAATGAGAATGAAGACACAACATACCCAAATCTATGGGACACTTTGAAAGCAGTGCTACGGGGGGAAGTTCATAGCACTAAGTGCCCACATGAAGAAACTGGAGAACAGTTATACTAGAGAATTAACAGCACAGCTGAAAGCTCTAGAACACAAAGAAGCAAACTCCCCCAGGAGGAGTAGATGCCAGGAAATAATCAAATTGAGGACTGAAATCAATAAAGTAGAAACTAGGAAAACAATACAAAGAATCAATGCAACAAAGAGTTGGTTCTTTGAGAAAGTCAACAAGATAGACAAACCTTTTTCCAAACTTACCAAACAGCAGAGAGTGAACATGCAAATTAACAAAATCAGAAATAGCCTTTTAAAATCCAACATGCCTTGATAAAAGTCCAAATACTTAGGCAAATAAGGAACAGACTTCAACACAATAAAAGCTCAAGATGAGAATCTCCCAGCCAATGTCATGGGGAATGGAGAGAAACTTTAAGCAATTCTGCTGAAGTCAGGGAGCAGACAAGGATGTCATGTATCACCACTCCTTTTCAATATCTTACTTGAAGGACTAGCTGAAGCAATAAGGCAAGAGAAGGAAAATAAAGGGAACCATATAGAAAAAGGAGTTAAACTATCCCTATTTCAGGTGTTTCCAAAGACTCTTTTCATCTTTCGAGTATGTTTGTCTGTACTCACACAATGCATTTTATGTCAGTGTTGTCCAGACCACAGGAGCCATTGCACTCAGATACATCACAGAACTGGAGAGTAAGACTTTCTGCTGTAGGCACCATATACGTTGGACAAAGCACTGGTAGGAATGAAGCTGGAACTTATCTGGAATTCCTGTGTACAAAGGTGCTATGCAAGCTGCTAGGAAGAAATGCAATCGAAAGTCCCACCTGGCTGTGAAGCCTATGAACAACTATGACAAGATAAGACATGTCAAGACAGACCCAAGGGTGCAATAATGACACTGATATTTCTGGGGTTACCGACAGCTACTTAATTGGACTTCTGTTCTTCTCAGTGGGGTGGAGTTTATGTCTGGTGGTAGAAATCTAGGCAACTCCCAGTGGATAGTGGTTATGTACCCCAGAGGAGAACCTACTACTGTCCCACTTCTATGCCAGCATAAGGCCACCTGTTCTCTAAGAACCCAGCCTTGTATCATAGAAGAGTATAGCTCTTATCCTGTCCATAGCAAAAAGATGTTGGTTTGTTTGTTTGTTTGAAGTAGATGGAGTCTATCACAGGAATACATAATGATGAAAAAGGAGAGAAGAAATAACTTCTCTGTCCCCAATTAATACATCTAGAAAATTGACCTACACCTAAGGCTCAGGTAACATGCAGGAAGACGGGGCAGAAAGATTCTAAGAGCCAGAGGATTGTGGTATCTAATGTGAGGTAGTGTCCTCTATTCATGACACAGAGCTGAACACAACTAACTGTAACAAGTTCGGTGCCTAAACAAGACCTGGACACTGACAAGATCAACTGACAGCCCAAGCTGGATGGCAAAGTCTCACAAGGACTCAGCCAAGAGTAAATAAATACAGGGATTAAAGAGTTGCTAATTTGTATCCCCTTGATCTCCTTTTGTTGTCATATTGCTCTAGCTAGAACTTCAAGTACAAGATTGAAGAGCTATGGAGTAAGTAAAGAGCCTTGTCTTGTGCCTGATTTTAGAGGAATTGTGTTGAGTTTCTGTCCATTTAGTTTGATGTTGGCTGTTGGTTTGCTGTATATACCTTTTATTATGTTTAGATATGTTCCTGTTATCTCAGCTCTCTCCAAGAATTGGAAAGGAAGTGGTTAAACTTTCACTATTTGCAGATGATATGACAATTTCTATAAGTGATCCAAGAAACTCTACCAGGGAACTCCTACACATGATAAATACTTTCAGCAAAGCACCAGGATACAAGATCAACTCCAGAAACTCAGTAGCCCTAATATATACAGACAACAAAAGGGCTGAGAAAGAAATCAGAGAAACATCACCCTTTAAAATTGCCACAAACAACATAAAATACCTTGGGGAAACCCTAACCAAACAAGTGAAAGTCCTGTATTGCAAGAACTTTGAGTTTTTAAAGAAAGAAATTAAAGAAGACACCAGAAAATGGAAAGATCTCCAATGGTCCTGGATGGGTAGGATCAACGTAGTAAAAATGGCAATCCTGCCAAAAGCAATATACAGATTCAATGTAATCCCCATTGAAATACCAGCACAATTCTTTATAGTCCTTTAAAGAACAGTAATCAACTTTGTCTGGGAAAACAAAAGTTCCAGGTTAGCAAAAACTACCCTATTCAACAAAGCATCATCTGGAGGCAGGACCATCCGTGACATCAAGCTCTATTATAGAGCTAACATCCTAAAATCTGCTTGGTATTGGCATAAAAATTGACAGGTAGACCAATGGAATCAAATTGATCCACCCTGATATTAACAAATACCTGTATGAATATCCGATCTTTGACAAAGAAGCTAAAAATATGCAATGGAAAAAAGAAAACATCTTCAACAAATGATGTTGGCACAACTTGATGCTGGCATGTAGAAGAATGGATATAGATCCATGTTTACTGCCATGCAAAAAACTTAAGTCCAAATGGATCAAAGACTTCAACATAAATCCAGCCACACTGAAACTCTTAGAAAAGAAAATGGGAGGTACCCTTGAATGAATTGGTACAGGAGATCTCTTCATGAACATGACACCAGCAGCATAAACACTGATGTCAACCATTAATACATGGGACCTCCTGAAATAGAGAAGCTTCCGTAAGGCAGAGGACACAGTCAAGAAGACAAAAGGCAATCCACAGAATGTGAAAAGATATTCACTAACCCCACATCTGACAAAAGGCTGATCTCTAAAAATTACAAAGAACTCAAGAAGCAAGTCTCCAACACACCAAAGGATTCAATTAAATAGTGGTCTACAGAACTAAATAGGGAATTATCAATAGAGGAATATAATATGCCCGAGAGGCACTTGAGAAAGTGCTCAATATCCATATCCATCAGGGAAATGCAAATCAAAACAACTCTGAGATACCATCTTACTCCTGTCAGAATGGTGAAAATAAAAAACAACAACAACAGTTTATGCTGGAGAGGATGTGGAGAATTGGGAACACTTCTCTATTGCTGATGAGAATGCGGACTCCTACAACCTCTTTGGAAATCAGTATGGAGATTCCTCAGAAAAATGGCAATCCGTCTACTACAAAGCTCAGCAATTGCACTCTTAGGCATACACCCAAAAGATTCACATTCATACAACAAGGACATCTGTTGGCACTATGTTCTTAGCAGCATTATTTGTAATAGCCAGAACCTGGAAGTAACCTAGATGTCCCTTAACTGAAGAGTAGATAGAGAAAATGTGGTACATTTACACAATAGAGAACTATTCAGCAGAAAAAAAACCAATGGAATCTTGAAATTTGCAGGCAAATGGATGGCACTAGAAGAAACCATACTGAGTGAGGTAACTGAGACACAAAAAGAGAAACAGTTTATGTACTCACTCATATATGGATTTAGACATGTACCCAGGGGAGTGCCACCATACAATCCCATTGCCAGAGAGTATGGGATACAGAACCTTCAACCAATGACTGATGGAAGCAGAAGCAGACATTCACAGCTAAACACTGATCTGAACTCTCTCTGGGTAGAGACAGAGAGGGAGGGCTGTTGAGCATAGGGTTCAAGACTGGGCTTGTTTAACCACAGAATTAGCTGATCTAAAAAAGAGGGAGCTCTTGAACACCAGACTGATGGCTGGGAATCCAGCATGTGAATGATCAAGACACCCTGAATGTGGATGTCAGTGAGAAGGCCTAGGAAATCTAGGAGCCTTGGGTAGTAGATCAGTATTTATCCCTGGCTTACAAATGGGCTTTGGGTGACCATCCCACAATGAGAAATGCACTCTAAGACTGGACTCTTGGGGGAGGGTCTAGGCCCTGCCCTGGATGAAATGACAGACTATGGACACTCCTCATGGAGGGCCACATCCTCCCTGGGGAAAGGAGTGGGGATTGGGGGAGAGGATGGGGGGTTGGTGGGAGGGCGTGAGAGGAGGGGAGAGAAAGGCAGAGGGACATGGGATTGACATGTGAACAAACCATGTTTCTAATTTATATTTAATAATAAAATAAAAAAGGAGTTGCTAAAAGAGGGAGAGTCAGTCATCTGGGAGCAGCTCCCTGATTGCTTATCCATCCAGTGATCTTCCCTAAACTGGTGTGTATGAACAACACTAAAGCATCTTGGCAGGATGCACTTATAGAGGTGTGTGTGGAACACATCCCAGACTCAGAATTTAGTTGATTCTCTCTCTCCTCTCTGTCTCTGTCTCTATCTTTCTGTCTCTTGCTTTCTTTCTTTCTTTGTTTTTCTTCCTTCCCTACCTCCATCCCTCCCTCTCTCCCTCTGCCCCTCCTTCCTTCCTTCATTTCTTCTGAAGGATCACTAACCCAACTGTTGAAAAATTACTAAGCTGAGCTGCCCTTGGATATGAGCATCTACATTTAAACATCCTCCCCTGGTGGTCCTCGAGGAGTTGAGAATATTTCCCAGGTCTCAGTCCTTAAGGACTTTAGAACATTCCCCAGACCTCAAGGTTCCAGGCCAGTCACAAAATTCAGCCAGGCACAACAATTACCTAAGACAGATAACGAGCCAGTCAGCCACAAGCATGCTTGTTTGCATGAAGGTCTGGCACGGATTACCAAACACACCTTGTACCTACACCATCCCGTTGTCTGTTTTAGGCTTTATAAACTTGCTGTAATTTCTGCTCCGGATTTGCCCCATCCCAATGCTGCTGAACCCTGGTGTCCTGGCTTATAAAAATTCTTTTGCATTTTGTTGTTAACTTTGGCTCCCTGGTGGTCTTTGGGTCAAGGGTCCTGAGAGAAAGAATAAAGGGTGTTTCACTTCTTTCCTGTCTGGCGGGCTTTTCCCCCTTTTTTTTTTGAGATGTAACTCTGGCTTTCCTGGAACTCACTTTGTAGATGAGGCTGACCTTGAACTCAGAGATTTGCCTGCCTCTCCAGTGGTGAGATTATAGGCTGGGATTAAACATTTGTACCACTTTTCTCAGCTTCATTTGCTTTCTAAATGAATCATTTTTCCTGAGTTTTCTCTCAAGGAATGTTAATGTAACAATTGGTCCTTCCTTCCCTCTATTCCTTCATTACTTTCATTGCTAGAGGCCACGGTGCTTTTCACAATGGGGAAGAAGTTACTCGTAGGCAAGAGTGACATAAAACTCCTGATACTGTATCCCTCTCTCACTGACTGAAGAGATGGCAGTCCTGTACACATTCCCAATAGATGTCATAGAGATCAGTCTAATCTCAGTGGTTCCCTGCTGCTGGGAAAGGAAATATAAAAAGTGTAACACAAAATAATAAAAGACCCAGAGAAAGATATTGGGGTTCAGGCTGCAAACTGAAGATCAAAGAAACATATTAGCCAAGCCACTAGCTCTTTTTCTACCTCAGTCTGAAGGCTGATCCTGTCTCCAGGATGTCTCTCTCCTCCACACCTCAGATGGCTGTCTCTCATCAAAGTGGCTTGAGACTAAATCTACAACTGAGAGTCTTTGCTTTTGGTGTCTACTTAGTGCTGTGACTAAAGGAGAGTGATCCCTAGTGCTGAGATCACCTTTTAATGGGCTGTTTCTCTTTCAGATTGATTCAACCTTCTGCAGACATGGGTGGCCTCTGACTCACCAAGATCCTTTGTCACCTGAGTCTATGGATTAGAGGTGTGTGCTAACTCTGCCCTGCTTTTACAGCTAACTAGCATGGCTTGTTTTGAATTTTGATTCTTCAGGCAATCTTTATTAAGTCAATAATAATATATCAGCAAATAAGTTTTTTTTCAATTAATTATAAGTGTGGGGGCATTTGCCATGGTGCCCATATGGAGTTCAGAGGAAACCTTCAAGTGTCTGTTCCCCTGGGATCCAGATATCAAAATTATATCTTCATAGGAGCAAGTACCTTACCCATGGAGTCTTCTTGGGATTGCAGTTTAAGGGATTTGTTCTGAAAGACCATTTCAAAACAAAGAAAAAAGACCATTTGAGGCACATGGTTTCTACTGTTTTTTTTTTCAAGAAAAACACCATGGTTTTCTGTCTGGAATTTGATGATGTTGTTGAACAGTTTCTCACTGTGTGGTCGAGGTTGGCCTGAAACTCACAGAAATCCTCGTGCCTCAGCTTCTAGAATGTTAAGAAGGACAAGTGTATGCACTCAATATAGGATGACACAAGGGTATTAATAAACATTAGTGTTTGTTTGATTTCCATCCCATCATGCTTTGCTGTTGATTTTCACTTTGAGATAAAGTGTTCATCTTACTCTTGATGATTCTAAAGTACTTGCTAGGGAGGACTCCAAGTTCCCGACACCCATCTCAGCTCTTTCTCATCTGCAACATATTCATGGGGTGTGTTTTTGTTTACTGTTTGGTTTTTCTTTTGTTGTTTTGAGACAAAAGCTAATTTTGTAGACTTTGGGTACACTAAAACTTCACCACACTCCAAGAGCTGGCAGTGCAGAGCCTGCTGCAGAATGAGGTCTTAACCATCTCTACTCTGGAGTACCTTCCCATTAATCTCTTCCCACCAGTGTTCAAGGAAGACTTCACTGATAGACACATGGAGCTATTGAAGGCAATGGTCGTTGCCTGGCCATTTTCCTACCTTTCTGTGGGGGCCCTGATGAACGTACCAGATGTGGAGTTGTTCCAAGCTGTTCTGGATGGTGTAGATATTCTGCAGACACAGAAGGTTCGTCCCAGGTAAGCAAGGGCCAAGTAGACAAAAGGGGAGTTGCTGAGTTATAGGTAAGATACATGTAAGGACAGGGAGAATGTGTTCATAGCGGACAGAGGGTCCTGGTGCCATCCACTTGTAGGTCTCTTGAGTTTCTACTCATGTTGAGAGTTCATGCAATGACAGGAGTGGAGGAAAGCTCAGAGTGGATGAAGCAACACTGGAATGAGAAATCAATCGCTCTCGTACAGACACTTTGAATTTTGGGGGTATTTTTAGTGTTTGGGGATTTGTCATTTCTTTTTGTTTTTGTTTTTTTTTTTGCTTGATTTTTGAGACAGTGTTTCTCTGTGGCTTTGGAGGCTGTCCTGGAACTAGCTCTTGCATAGCAGGATGGTCGCAAACTCAGAGATCAGCCTGCCTCTTTTTCCCTAGTTCTAGGTTTGAAGGCATGAGCCACCAAGGACCAGCTTTCTTACACTTTATGTTGAAGAAACAAATCTAGAGTAATTGAATGGAAGGAATCAGGAAAGATCTTCAGATGAAGTTCAGGCTAAGAGTCCTTGCCTGGCAGGTGAGAGAAGTATGTTGGAGATGACAATAGAGAAGCTGGACAGAGGCTGTCACACAGGGCGTCCTGGTTTACATTATGAAATTGTACCTTTTTCCTCACAGATGTTGGAGGCTTTGAGTACTTGACTTGAGGAATATGAACCAGGATTTCTGGGATGTATGAGCTGGCAGAGACTGGCACTGCTCAACAGAGACTGAAAGTAATGAACAAGTATGCAATGAGCTGAGGTGGGATTTGAAGGTGGTCATCGAACTTAGCCTCAGGTTCCACCTGAAAGAACACCAAACACGCTTGTTGTAGTGGGCCCAGCAGAGGAAAGACTGTGTGCAGCTGTGCTGTGTGAAGATGAAGATTTGTGACTTCCCTGGAGAGATTGTCAAGGAGGTCTTGGACATTTTCCCACCAGACAATATCCAGGAATTGGAGCTATCCACAAACCAGATTCTGCCCTTCCTGGGTCACATCACACCTCACCCTGGCCTTATGACAAGACTTCGCAAATGCCGTTTAACTCACATCTTCTTGAACTCAAACACAGTTGTAAATACCTTGGCAGACACAGAGGAGACGTGTGCTGCCCAGTTTCTCTCTCAGTTCTGCAAACTCAACTCTCTCAAGCATCTGTCCATGGATATTGTCTCCTTTTCCCCTGACAACATGCAGCTGTTGTTCGGGTAAGGAATAATGGTGAGCTGCTTCTACTGTTTTACTGAATCTTTTCCCTTTATTCCAAGCATTAGTGGGCTCTGGGGTTGTCCCTGCCCCTGTGGATTTAACAGTGATGAACTCACCACGGTATCTATGTGTAGACTAGTATCCTTCTTAACTGAGGTCACTTGGTTCAATGACTTTTTATTTAGCATTCAGAGCTGGGCTAGGATATGTTTAGAGAGCTGAATTGAAGACAGGTCCATTGGATGGGTCAGACATACTGAGTGTGCTCTGGACAACTTTCTTGAGTTCCTGGCTATGCTAATGGGAAGGGAACATGGCAGAGTAGCAAGTCCTGAGCTGAGGAGTCCCACACCTGCATAGGAACCTAGGGAAGTCTTTACTCAGATCTGTGAAAAGGGGCTTTGTTCTTCTGGTGGAGCCTGTGTCAGCCTCTAAGTCCCCCTGGAGAGAAGGATAATGTGAGCATAGTTTGGGACTTAGTAGATGGAAAATGATTGATGCTGGAGTGAGGGACTCTCAGTTTCAAGTGTTGAGCACTGAAATCAGGAATAGAGGCTGTGACTGGTGGGAAGGACCACAGGAGGAGTTATGCAGGACACATGCCAAGATGCTGCCAGAATCTTTTTGTGATGGTCCTCTGGCTATGAACTCCTTGCCTCCTGTGGTAAACTGTAGTTCTGCTTGACAGAATGAGCATGGGGAGTTGAGGATGTGTGCTCTGAGACCATCCCAGCTTAAGTATATGTCTCCAGCAACAATTATATGAGCAGGCACCAGCAGGTTGTATCCCAAGTGCAGAACTTCAGCATTAGGCTAGACTGACTTTGCATATGTCCTCTCTTCTGTCTCAGTGTCAAACATTTTAGTGCCCTCTAACACCATGAACTGATTTCCTTTTCTTTCCCTAGATGCCTGAAGAACCCGCTGGAGTCTTTGAACTCCATCTGTTCACTGCCATCTGTCCCAGTCAAACTTGAAACACGTGTCTCAGTGTCAGGGGCTCTGTCAACTGAATCACCTGAACCTCACTGGTGTAGTGTTGGCCAGGATGGGTGTAACACATCTCCATGTTCTCCTTCAGAATACAGCAGACACTTTGAAGACCCTGGAATTCGTGAACTGCAGGATGGAGGACTATGAGCTCAGTGCCCTCTTGCCTGCGCTGAGCCAGTGCTCACAGCTCACCACTGTAAATTTCTAGGATAATGACTTCTACACTGCTCTACTGAAGAAGCTTGTGCAGAGCATAGCCAATTTGCACAAAATGACTGTAGAGTTCTACCTCACCCCTCTAGAGTGCTATGAACCCCTGGGTTCTGTCACTGTGGAGGAATTTGCCTCAGTATGTTCTAAGCTCCTGTATATACTTGCTGTCAAAAGGCAGCTCAAGATTATAGCTTTTGCTACTGATGTCTGCCCTGAATGCTGTAGGTGCTGTGTTTATGACATGGAGGCCAAACTTTGTCAGTGTTGGCAATAAATAGGAAAACATAGCTTCTGGATACTGAAAAATGAATGTCTAGTGTTTGGATTTGCATCATGGAGTCACAGAACACATGACTTCATACACTGTGTGATATATTGGAAACAAAATATTGTTCAGGAGATGCACACCATAGAGACTAGCATGACTTGAAGTATAATGGGAGCACAGTGATACTTGTCTTGTCCAATCAGAAAGGCAATTTTTCATTTCTAACTGTGCCTCGGTCAAAACATGATCACCACTGACTTGCCAAAGTGACAGTATTAAACATGTGGTCACACTAGGAACTTGGATGTCCTTTCCTCGAGTCATCAGTCATTGATCTAAAGTTTAGGTCATAGTCAGTGTGTCTTGTGACTGCATGAGTAAAATCAATTACATTATGGCCCAAGGCTTGCCAGCATCAAAATGAACTGACGTCATTTATGGCATTGTCTTTCCCCCCTTAACTTCCATGGTATGACTTCTCAGTGGATAGTGTGTACAGACTTATTAAAATAAAGGCAGCAGTGTAGCCCTGATCTCCTTTGAAGGTAGTTTTGGAGAAAGAGTTTACATCCCAGGATACTCAGATAGGAGGTGATACACACACCTGAAGCAACAGTCCTTACCTAGAGACCTGAGTGACCTGAGACCTCATTGTTAACTCTTTTGTTATAAGCTCTGTCTTCATTTGCTAAGAGAGTAGCCAAGTCTGCTCTTTCATTGTATCAAGTAGCAATAAGATACTATTTGTTATACTCTATTTCCATTGGTCTTTATTAATAAACCAAATCTTCTTGTTCTCTCATGTCATTGTGATGCCTGCTAACTGCATATACTGCACTAACAGTGAACGACACTTGATTATCACACTTTGGACACAACCATCCCTGGGGAGTGATGTGATTTTGAGCAGAAGGGCATTTCAATATAAGACACTGATTACTAACGTATTCTACAATTGTGTGGCAGTTCACAGAACTTATGGTTCCATAAGTGCTCATAGGGGCTGTCTGTTACATGCTTGGAATCTATTGGGACTTTGAGAAGTCTTCTTGTTCTTCTAAAATATTTCATATGTTAGCTATGAAGCTGGAGTCTCACAACATGCCTTAGTCACAGCCTATAGAATACACATGGTATTCATGCAGTAGGCATCTGAACCCTTTTCAGGTCACTTCATCCTCAGAAAGGAGACAATGCATCCAGGTTCTTAGTGCCTGTGGCTCATTTAGCATTCTGAACCTCTGTCTGCTGCCAGCTTTAAGATATGAAATGATTTCTGCAATGAAGTGCCTAATACAGGGTATTAGATCCTCCTGAGTGTTCCAGTTCATCAACTCTGTGTCCAGTTTCAGGTTTAGGCCCTCTGTCCAGAACCTTGTAGCTCTGATACTTCCTTTCCACAAACTGTGTTTTAGGCTATAGTTTGTAGATGATGCACAGCCTGTAGTGTCAACTCATCCTGTCTTTTTCCCTATAAAATACTTTGCCCTCATGAGTGTACCCCTCATCAAAATAGGGCACCTTAGGGAATGCAGAGTTTACTTAGCATTTTAGAACACTTGGTACTTCTGTAGAGAACTTAGGTTTCCTTTACAGTTTCAACTTTAAGAATCTGGACCATCTCCATGTAACCCTTCTTCTGTTGTATCTATGCTTTCTTCTGCTCTCCATGGAACAATCATATATGTGATGCATATAAACACATGCAAACAAAACCTACACACAAAATAAATACATCTGACATAAAGATTGGACACTTAAAAATATGCTGTTTAGCACTGGACAACCAGTTGTGCTCTTTCCTGGAGAAGGCCACCTCTTCTCTCCACAGCTTCCAAAAATCACCTACAGTACTTTGTGTATGGCTGAGGACTTGTGGGATTTTTCTATGTCCAGTTTTCCATGTTCTCTGGTGTTACCCTTATTGAGGTCAAATTGGTGGAATATGGTTTGTGAGACTCTATGAGTATAGCTTCCTAAACTACAAGGTGACACAATCTCATAGCACACTCATGGATATCCTAGATCTTACAACAGTCTTCCCACACTCTCTTAAACAATGCTACCTGATCCTTAGTTGTGAGAGTGTTTGTGGATGCATCCATTGGTATGGACTCCTCAACTCTACATTTTGACTGCCTGTGGTTTTCTGTAGGAAGTTCCTGCCTGTTACAAGACAAGTTTCCTTGAAGAGGAAGACTACACTTAGCTGTGGTTTTACAGGGAAAAGTTTATAAAATCTTGATAGGGATTGTGGTGGTTTAGCAAATTAGTGTTTCTAGATTCTCCCAAACTGTCAGCTGTGAAAACATACATGTATATCTTAGCTAGGATTTTAGTGTTGTGAAGAGACACCATAACCATGGCAACCCTTATGAGGGAAAACATTCAACTGGGGCTGGCTTATAGTTCAGAGAGGTTTAGTCCATTATCATAGTAGGAAGCATGGTGGCATGCAGTTAGACATGGTACTGGAGAGGTAGCTGAGAGTTCTACATCAAAAACCATAGAATGGAAAAGTTATTGGACCTAGGTAACCATATATGCCTGTTAGAAATAGTGTCAGTTGGAGGGTGAATGCCTTTGCATCTTCGTATCAGAGTCAGGTTATGGAAGACAGACAAGTTTTCACACAACCTGGGATCATATACTGATTTAAGATGATTCAGTTACACAGTAGAATCCTCAGCTTCTCCATCCCCTACAAAATTCTGGAATGTATCTCAGTTACTAGAGAGTTTGCCTAGCATCCTGGAGCCCTGAGTCAGATACCAGATCCACATAACACTCCTGTAGCCTCACAATTGTGGGAGGAGAGAGGCAGATGACTAGCAGGTTAAGGTCATACTACTTAGTATGAGGGCTACTCTTTGTTTTCAACTTGAATACATCTAAAATTAACTAAAACCCAAATTGCTGGGTACACCCATGAGGGGTATTTTTCTTAATTAAATAGTTTTAATTAGAAATTCATTTCTAATCCGAATCTTAGAGGTGTGAAGACACTCCTTTTATCTGGGACACAGGTTCTGCTAGCACACTATATAATCAACAGGGAATAAAGAAATTGACTCTGCTTATTGTCTCTCCTTTTACCAAGTGCATTCCTTTACTAATATTAAAACCTACTTTGTAGGGATTCTGGAATGTAATGAAGACCAACTGTGACATCCAGCCTTGTGGAATGAACAACTACTGGATTTTTGAAGCTTCTGTCCAGAGGCACCCATTGTTGAATAATATGGACCACAGCCTGCACACTAGTCTAATAAATCTGACATATTTACCTATGTATCAAAGATAGAGGCGTAGATTCATTCTATAAGTTCTGTTCTTCCAGGCAATCTTAACTAATACATTTAGCTTTCCTACATGAAAACCTACCCCCACAGAATTAACGAGCTTGGAAACAAAAAGAAAAGATCTATGTTGCATACAAGGTAAATGTGATACCTGTGAGGTAAGCCTCATATTGGTTTTAAATAAGGCTGCTGAAATACTACAAGACTAGATCAGAATATTGTTTAAGATGGGATTTGTGAGCCGGGTGTTGGTGGAGCACGCCTTTAATCCCAGCACTCGGGAGGCAGAGGCAGGCAGATCTCAGTAAGTTTGAGACCAGCCTGGACTGCCAAGGGGAGTTCCAGGACAGCCTCCAAAGCCACAGAGAAACCTTGTCTCGAAAAAACAAAAAAAAAACCAAAAAAAAAAAAAAGATGGGATTTGTGCCCTCATTCACAAATGGTGCTGCTTCCACTCCAACAAAATACGTTTGGTTTGATATGAGGCCCAAAGACACAGGGAACAGACAAAAACCAAAAGCTTCTTTCTAGGGTAGATTTCTACTTCTCTCCTTTTCTGGTTCCTCCCTTGATCAATTCTTCCCTCATTATGTCCTTACTTTTGTTGTCATCTTGTCTTAATGTTTTACTTATTCAACTATAACTAACAAACTTGCACATAAGGTCTCCCAATGGCTGCCATCTTACTACAGCTCCATTTGTTCCTGATACAACTGAAAAAAGACATTATAGATGCTGCCCTGTTTTTTCCTGCACCCTTCCTTTGATTCTCTGCATTTCCCTGTTGCTTGTGCTAGCCCACTTTGAATCAGCTCTCCTGGCCGTGGGACTAGACACTGTTACCCTGGATAAACTCTATACCTATTTCCTCTCCCTATGCCTTTTTGGGAAGTAGCTCACTTTTACTCTGTAGACAAATCATCAGTTTTCTTCCTCTCTAATGATGAATTTTCAAAAGTCTCCCCGGGAACGCATGGCAGCAAACTCATGGTCCACTGCAGATGATCCTGTTCAAATTCCCCTCCTGCTAAATGACCAGAGGACTCCCTCTTCAAAAGGCCTGGGACTAACTCACTCTAAAATTGACCCTCCTCAGTTTGGAGCAGTTAAAAAACAGTTGATGTCACTGTTCCTCACGTCTTTTGAGGCTCCTGTGGCCCATCTCTTTCTCTGCTTATCAGGGTTTGCAATGATAGCATGCCTTGAGTATAAAACAAGATTCCTATGAAATTATAGGTGACCTTGCTCAGCAGTTATTGGTCAGCCAAAAAAGGAATGTTTGTTGCAACAGCCTGTCTGTATCCTAAGATAGTCTCTCTCACCTGAGCAAGTGATTTCAGGAAAGAGAAGATACCAGAGAGGAATGTGAGCTAAGCTGAAACAGCTCCCTCATTCCCAAGCCCCCGCCTCAACACACTCCTATAAATGGCACAGCCAGCCTTTACCTTGGCAGGGCCCTCAGTTTCCTGAAAGAGAGAGGCTGCCCCTGACTGTGTACTCTGATAAACTCAGTCCAGTCTGCGGAAGGTCAGACAGGACTGTGTTTATCAGATTATCAGATGACTCACAAATCATACACTATCAATTTATAGATGTTTATTAACTGGATTGGAAGGAAAATTAATGTTTTACATATACTATGATGATTATGGCTGGTTAGCAATGATTATTTGTTCCAAATAGCTAGTCAAGAGCATTTTTGATGTTCCCAACACAAATTTGAAAGTTCTGAAGTGAGGGTTCTGCCAGTAATCACAATCTGACCAATGTTTGCTAGACACATCTATTGAGCTGTCACACTGTACCCTATACTTGCACAAAGTTACAGGTAACCATTACTCTTTAAAGATTTTAAAATTTTATTTATTTTTACTTTATGTGCATTGGTGTTTCACCATGCATTTTAGGTCCCCTGGAAATGGAATCCAAACAGTTGAGTGTTGCTGGAGTTTTCTTGTCCAACCAGGTCCCAAAGCCACCCTTCACCCCAAATAATCACACAGAGACATATTAATTATTAAACTGTTGGTTGATGATTAGGGCTTCTTATTGAATATCTGTCTTAATTATTAACCCATAATTATTAAACTATGTATTTCTATTTGGCCTGGCTCATCCCATTCTCCTGGTTTCTGCATTGGGTTTCCTAGCAGCTCTCCTGCCTACCTTTTCCAGAATTCTACTCATCTCCTATCCTGCCTATCTTCCTGCCTCTATTGGCCAGACAGTGTTTTCCTCATCAACCAATAAGAGAATCACATATACAGAAAGTCATCCCCCATCATTTTGGAGTTGCCATATGGGTGCTAGGAATTGAATCTGGGTCCAATAGGAGAGCAGTCAGTGCTCTTAATCACTGAGCAATCTCTCAAGATCCCTAAAGATATTGTAAATCAAAGGCAAAATGGAATATTCTCAGACAAAATCTGAAATAATTCATCATTATTGATCCACACTATAAAAATACTAAATATTTCCCTGAAGGGATATTATCCCAGAGAAAAGAAAGATACAAACAGAGATAGAATTTCAGAAGTCCTTTCAGAAAGACTAAAGATAAAACAAAACTCTTGAGATCCTGGCTATGCTAATGGGAAGGGAATTGGGCAGAGTAACAAGTCCTGACCTGGGGAGTATGCACACATGCATAGGAACCTAAGGAACTCTGTATTTAGATCTTTGAATAGGGGCCAGAGTGTTTTTCTGCTGGACCTTCTCTCAGCCTCTATGTCCTCCTGGAGGGAAGAATCATGTGAGCGTAGGCTGGGACTTAGAAGATGGGGCATTGAAATCATGAATAGAGGCTGTGACTGTTGGGTAGGACCACAGGAGGAGTTATGCAGGACATATGCCAAGATGCTGCCAGAATCTATTTGTGATGGTACACTGGTTATGAGGTCCTGGCCTGCAGTGGCAAAACCTGGTTCTATTTGACAGAATGAGTGTGAGGCAGTGGAGATGTGTGGTCTGAGACCATCCCAGGTTAAGTATATGCCTCAGGCAACAATTATATGAGCAGGCACCAGCAGGTTGTATCCTAAGTGCAGACCTTCAGCATTAGGCTAGACTGACTTTGCATATATCCTCCTTTCTGTCTCAGTGTCAAACTTTGTAGTACCCTCTAACACCATGAACTGTTTTCCTTTTCTTTCCCTAGATGCCTAAAGAGCCCTTTGGAGACCTTGACCATCACTCTGCCATCTGTCCTAGTCAGACTTGAAACAGTTGTCACAATGTTGGGGGCTCTGTCAACTGAATCACCTGAACCTCAGTAATGTCCAGGTTGGGTGTCACACGCCTCCAAGTTCTCCTTGAGAATACTGCAGACAGTTTGAAAACCCTGGAGTTAGTGGAATGCTGGATGGATGGAGGACACTGAGCTCAGTGCCTTCTTGCCTGCCCTGAGCCAGTGCTCACAGCTCACCACTGTGAATTTCTGTGACAATAAGTTCTCCACTGCTGTACTGAAGAAGCTTCTTCAGAGTGTAGCTTATCTAAGCAACATGACTGTAGAGTAGTATCTGGCTCCTCTAGATTGCTATGACTCCCCTGGGTTCTGTACTAGTGGAGAAATTTATCCAACTAGGTCCTGAGCTTTTTGCCAAAAGGCAGGACAAGACAACAGTTTTTGCTGCAGACATCTGTCTGGATTGTTGTAGGCACTGTTTTTATGACATTGAGGCCATACTTTGTCAGTGTTGGCAATAAACAGGAAAAGGTTGCTTCTGGATACTGAGAAATGAAAGTAGGGGTTGAATTTGCATCAATTGGACCCAGAACACATGGCTTCAGACACTGTGTGATGCATTGGAAACAAGAGTGTTCAGGGGATGCACACCATAGACTACCTTGACTTTAAATATAATGGGAGAACAGTGATAGTTGTCTTGTCAAATCAGAAAGGCAATTTTGCATTTCTAACTGTGCTGCTGTCAAAACAGGATCACCACTGACTTGCCTATATCTGACAGTTTTAAACATATGGTCAGACTAGGAATCTGGATGTTCTTCCCTTGTGTCCTGAGTCATTAGTCTCAGCTTTAGGTCATAGTCAAGGTGTTCTGTGACCACATGAAGTATGCTCAAAGACTTATCGTCCAAGGCTTGCCAGCAACAAAATGAACTGAAGTCATTTACGGCCTTGTCTTTCCCCCCTCTTAATTTCCCATGGTATGTCTGTTCAGTGGATTGTTTGTATAGACATGTGAAACTGAACATGGCAGTGTAGCCCTGATCTCCTTTAAACATGGTTGTGGAGAAGCACAGAAGATTGCATCCCAGGATACTCAGGTAGGAGGTGCTGGGCACCCCTTGAAGATGACTGAAGCCAAATCCTTGCCTAGAAACCTGGTTTGGTTGTAAGCTCTATCTTTATTTGCTAAGAGAGTAGCCAAGTCAGCTATTTCATTGTATCAGGTAGCATAGATAATTTTTATACCTCTATATTTTTATTGGTCTTAATTAATAAACAAAATCCCTCTTTTCTCAAATGTTATTTTGATGCCTGCTAACTTAATACACCATACTAACTGTGAAGGACACTTGTTTATCACACTTTGGACAGAACCATCCCCGGGGAGTGATGTGATTACCAGCAGATGGCATTTCTACACAATACCCTCATTCCTAATACCTTCTAGAAATGTGTGGAGGTTCTTTAATTTATTGTTCCATCAGTGCTCAAGGGAGTTGTCAGTCTTAGGCTAGGAGCCTACAGTGACTATGAGGAATCTTCTTGGTCTTCTAAAATGTTTCTTATTTTAGCTATGAAGCTGGAGTTCCACAACACACTTTAGTCACATCATATAGAATACACATTTTATTCATGCAGTGAGTGTCTGAACCTTTTTCATGTCAATTCCTCCACAAAATGAAGACACTGCAGCCAGATTCTTTATGACTGAGGCTCACTTGGAAATCTGAGTCTACATCTGAGCCTCTATTCTTCAAGATATGGAGCCTTGAAACTCTTCTGGATGCAGAATTCTGAGGAAGCTCCAACAGAGGCATTTTGAGTTGCTGGATCACTTGGGCCATTTGTTTACATTGGTGTCTGGTCACCCTCATTCTGGAAACATATAAACTTTTAAAGGAAACATACATATTTGTATCATTACAAGTATAAACTGTGTATTATACACAAGTTAGGCAATGATTTTTTTGAGGCAGGTTTCTTTGTGGCTTTTGAGGCTGTCCTGGAAGCCATAGACAAATTTATGTTTATGTTTGAGCAGACAAAATATACATTATGTATTTGATAAGTTTTTTTAGTTTTTTTATATCTGTAATGGGGACACTTAGGTATCCACAGACAAATCTGGGTAGTCAATACCTAAGCAGGAGGGTAGACATCCATGGCACTGCCTGATCCCATTTTGCTCAGGCATGAGCTGTTGACCCACAAACCAGGCTGGACCTGATGGCCTAGGCTGGTTGGGAGACATCCTTGGACCAATGCCGTTTGATTCTGGTGGGT
Organism: Mesocricetus auratus; assembly: GCF_017639785.1. Classification (NCBI taxonomy): domain Eukaryota; kingdom Metazoa; phylum Chordata; class Mammalia; order Rodentia; family Cricetidae; genus Mesocricetus; species Mesocricetus auratus. The sequence goes on from NW_024429197.1 coordinate 37,280,036, forward strand.
GCTAGGTGCTCATAGTTTGGTCTGGGTCCTTATGTCCTGTTCTTCTGGAATGATGCTCAATAAACAGTGAGATGCCTTTTGACTTGCTCATGTTGTACCCAAAAAGAAGGCAGTCTGGATGCTCAAGTCCCAAGCTGGTGGGAAGACATCCATGGCATACTTGATGTCATTTTGCAATGAAAGTTGGAAAGCACACATGGGCCACCTGTGTCATCAAGTCCTTGGCAAGTGGGAAGACATCCACAGCCCATCCTGATGTCATTTGACTCAGGTGGATGCAGGCAACCAACAGTTCAGACTGGGTCCTCAAGTGTAAGGCTGGGGGAAGACATTCATGGGCCCTGCAAATGACATCCATCTCAGGTAGGTGGAAGCCAACCACAGGCTCAAAGCCTGTGATGAAGGAAGGTGTTGATGTCAGAGGCAAATGGGAGAGATGTTTCCATTATCAGTCATGTGACGCAAAGTGCAGGATAGAGATTTCCCCATCTGCCCCCATCAAGGCCTGAGGCCCTGAGACCATAAGAGTGGGAGAACTGTTTTTGCCTCTTTCTAGCTGCAGCATTGGGGAGAGTGGTCCCTATAGGATGCCTGGGCAACACAGAAGAATGGACCATGAAGCTCTAGGTGTGGGATTAATGCCCCTTAAGATGTAAAAGCCAGTGAACTGTCCCTGTTCCTAGTTCATCCCTGCAAGAGGTAAACTAGCTACAGCAATGCAGGAGAGTTCACCCTGGTGATAAAACAGGTGAGACATGCTGGGCTCAAAAACCCAGCAACTGCCTAGGCCAAGAACCAGGGTTATGTGCTGGCCCATCCTCCATCCAACCCACCTATGTTCCACTGAGCACAGGTGGGGTGGGATAGGCCTGCAGCATTTCCACAAGCAAAGGGACATTCAGGAGGGCCAAACATCCACAGTGTAGTTGATACCATGGGCCTACAACCAAACCAATGGTTCTTTCATGAATGCCTGCATGTAAAGATGCATGGATATAGGGGTTTACTCAGTGTCTCAGTGTGTCACACTGCAGATTCCATGACAAGATTTTCCCTTTCTCCCAGTTTTTCTTTGCATTTTTTATCTTAAATTTAATTTGGTTTTATATTGGGGGACTGCAATAGTAGAGGACAGATTCTAGGGGATAAGAGGTGGGTGGAACCCAGATGCATCAAGACAAAAAGAACAAATTAAAAAAGAAAGTTGGTGGTGGTGGTGTCACAAGCCTTTAATCCCAGCACTCAGGAGGCAGAGGAAGGCAGATATCTGTGAGTTCCAGCCCAACCTGGACTACAGAGTGATTTCCAGGACGTTCAACACTACACAGAGAAAAACTGTTTCCAAAAATAAAAATAAAATACACTTAAAAAACAGAAAAGAAGTTATACAGACAAACTTCTGTCCAAAGGATTTTAATGTGCTTTCCTTCTAGAGTCACTGGATGTATCAGAACATTAGTAATATGGCCATAGTTTCTATTTCTCTGTTACATCAAGAATAGTAGCATGGAGTTATTCCATTTTTTTGTAGTTGCTGAGGTTTGATATGTTGCCAAGTATGTGGTCAATTTTTTGAGAAGGTTCCATATGGTGATGAGAAGAAGGTATATTCTTTTCTGTGGATGAAATGTTCTATGGATGTCTGCTAATCCCAGTTGGGTCATTACTTCTATTAGACCCTTTGCTTCTTTGATGAGATTCTGTCTGTTATTCCTGTCTAGTGGTGAGAGTGAGGTGTTGAAATCTCCCACTATAAGTGTGTGGGGCTTTATATGTGATTTAAGTTTTAGTAACGTTTCTTTTATGAATGTGGATGCCTTTGTATTTGGGGCAGAGATGTTAAGGATAGACACTTCATCTTGTTGGATTTCACCTGTGATGAGTATGTAATGACGTCCTTTATCTCTTTTGATTGATTTTACTTTAAAGTCTATTTTGTTAGATATTAGGATTGCTACCCCTACTTGCTTCTTGGGTCCATTTGATTGGAAAATATTTTCCCAACCTTTAACTCTCAGGTAATATCTGTCTTTGAGGGTGATGTGTGTTTCTTTTATGCAGCAGAAGGATGGGTTCTGTCTTCGAATCCATTCTGTTAGTCTATGTCTTTTTATGGACAAATTAAGGCCTTTAATATTGTGGGACATTAATGACCATTGATTGCTCATTCTTCTTTGACTTGGAATGGTTGCTGTTGGTAGAATTATGTGTGGAATTCCACCCCTTTGTTCTTTTGGATGTTGGTAAAGTGGGGTTATCTAATGCCTATGTTTTTCTGGTTGTAGTTAACTTCCTTGGGTTGGAGTTTTCCTTCCAGAACTTTCTGTAGGGCTGGGTTAGTGACTGCTTCTGTAAGGCAAAGCACACAGTCAGTAAGACAAAAAGGCAGCCCACAGCATGAGAAAAAATATTCACTAACCCCACATCTCACAGAGGGCTGATATCTAAAATTTACAAAGAACTCAAGAAGCAAGTCTCCAAAACACCAAATAATCCAATTAAAAAGTGGGCTACAGAACTAAATAGAGAATTTTCAATAGAGGAGTCTAAAATGGCTGAGAGGCACTTGAGAAAGTGCTCAACATCCTTAGCCATCCGGGAAATGCAAATCAAAACAACTCTGAGATACCATCTTACTCCTGTCAGAATGGCTAAAATCAAAAACACCAACGACAATTTATGTTGTATAGGATGTGGTGAAAGGGTAACACTCTTCAACTGCTGGTGGGAGTACCAATTTTTACAGCCACTTTGGAAATCACTATGGAGATTACTCAGAAAAATGGGAATAAATCTACCACAAGACACAGCAACTCCACTCTTATGCATATATCCAAAAGATGTCCATTGGTGCAACAAGGATATCTGTTCCACTATGTTCATAGCAGCATTATTTGTAATAGCCAGAACTTGGAAGCAACCTAGATGCCCCTCAACCGAAGAGTGAATAGACAAAATGTGGTGCATTTACACAATGGAGTACTATTCATCAGAAAAAAACAATGGAATCCTGAAATTTGCAGGCAAATGGATGGCACTAGAAGAAACCATCCCGAGCGAGGTAACCCAGTCACAAAAAGAGAAACATGGCAAGTACTCTCTCATATATGGATTTTAGACATAGATCTAGGGAAAGCCAGCCTATAATCCCATGGCCAGAGAGTCTGGGAAACAGAAACTTCATTCAGTAGCTGATGGAAGAAGAGGCACACTCCCATGGCTAAGCACTGAGCTTAACTCAAGAAATCCAGTGACAGAGAGGGAGGACTGATGACCAAAGGGGTTAAGACTGGGCTGATTTAACCCACAGGAACAGCTGACCTGACAAGGGTTAGCTCTGGAATCCCAGACTGATGCCTGGGAATCCAGTACGGGACTGATCAAGACCCCCTGAATATGAGTGTCAGTGAGGAGGCCTAGGTAATCTATTGAGCCTTGGGTAGTAGATCAGTATTTATCCCGGGTATACAAATGGACTTTGGACTCCCATCCAACAATAAGAGATACAATCTCACCCTGAACTCTTGGGGGGAGGGTCTAGGCCCTGCCCTGAATGAAATGATAGACTATGGACACCCCCATGGAGGGCCTCACCCTCCCTGGGGAAATGAGAGGTTATTGGGAGGTTGGTGGGAGGGCATAGGAGGAAGTTTGGGAAAGGGAGAGGAACCTGGAATTGACATGTGAAGGAACCTTGTTTCTAATTTAAATTTAAATATAAAAATAAATATAAGGAACATATATATATATATATATATATATATATATATATATATGTATATAAAATTGTAGCAAATGTTGTGGTTACAGGGCTACAAGACTTCTCAATGTTCCTGGTGAAGACTGAGGATTTAAATGAAGAACAAAGACAGCACCTCATTCTTGCGAGGAGAATGGCATTTATTGTAACAAGAATAGAACATTAAATACCATTAGCAGGCAAGGTGGAAAACTGCCAAGGTCAGGAGCTCATGTTCCCAGGGCTCACTGGCAAAGGATGGTCAGATAACAGGAATTAGCATTTTGGCTTAACTAGAAGAGGGGACAAGAGGTGTTTTGCTAGAGGCTACTGATCACAAGCTGGCCTGCAGACCCCAGGGGAGAGGGTACAACAAAGAGTAGAAAGGTCACACAGAGCAGGGAGATGTTGGTAAACACTTTTAATCCCAGCACTAGGGAGGCATAGGTAGATGGGTCTCTGTGAGCTCAAGCCCACCACGTTATCCAAAGTGTGTCCTGGGATAGCCAGGATTACAAAGAAACCCTGTCTCACAAAATTTGCTCTCTTGGTTCCTCTGTCTTGGGAACCACAGTCAGGTTGACTTGCCCCCAGTGGACGACCAAGAAACCAGTAGCCTGTGGAGAGAGCTGGTCCACTCCTGCGCACATTCAGGTTAGAGGGCAGAGGACAGAGAGCAGAGTCCAGAAAGTATGGGATTTTTAGCACCCACCAAAAGGGAAGCCTGTTTGCCTACCCACCAGGAGAGGAAGAGGCTCTTTCTACACCCACTGAAAGAAGCCATGGGAATGAGGCAATATATGAAAACACTCAGCAACAGAAAAACAAATATGACACCAACAGAGTCTAGAGATTCTACACCAGCAAGACCTGAACACACCAATGCAAATGAAGCAGAAGGTAATGACCTTAAAAATACCTTCATGAAAATGATAGAGGCCCTCAAAGAGAATATGAGAAAATCTCTTAAAGAAATGGAAGGAAAAAAAACAAACAAAAAATCCAACAAATGCAAGAAAGGGAAGAAAACACAAAGTAAATATTACAAGAAACAATTCAAACAGTGCAAGCATTCAGAGCTGACATGGAGACAATAAAAATAACACAGACTGAAGGAATGCTGAAAATAGAAAAACTGGGGAAAAGATCAGGTACTAAAGATACAAGCATAACCAATAGAATACAAGTGATGGAAGAGAGAATCTCAGGTGTTGAAGACACAGTAGGAGACATAGATTCATTGACCAAAGAAAATGAGTTCAACAAATTGCTAACACAAAAAAATACAGGAAATATGGAACACAGTGAAAGGGCTAAACCTAAGAATAGTAGGTATAGAAGAAGGTGAAGAAAGCCAAATCAAAGGAGCATAAAACACATTCAAAAATCACAGAAGAAAACATTCCTAACCTAAAGAAAGACATGCCAATGAAGGTACAAGAAGCTTAGAGAACACCAAGTAGAGTGGATCACAAAAAGCATCCTCTTTCCACATAATAATCAAGACACCAAGCATACAGAATAAAGAAAGAATACTTAGAGTTGCTAAGAAAAAACGTCAAGTAACATATAAAGGCAAATCTACCAGAATTATACCTGACTTCTCCATGGAATCTCTGAAGCCAGAAGGTCCTGGATAGATATTCTATTAACACTAAGAAACCAAAGAGGCTAGTCGAGATGAAGGATGTCATTTCATATTGAATACAGGAGAAATCCATGAAGATGAAGTCTCCATTCTGAATATGTATGCCCAAAACACAAAGCCACCCTCATTCATAAAAGAAACATTACTAAATCTCAAACGACACATTAAACCTCACACACTTATAGTGGGAGACTTCAACATCCCACTCTCACCACTACACAGGACTACAAGACAGAAACTTATAAAATTAAAAAAAGGAACTAATAGAAGTTACGACCCAATTGACATCTATAGAACATTCCATCCAAACAAAAAAGATTATACCTTTTTCTCAGTACTACGTGGAACCTTCTCAAAAATCAACCAAATACTTGGCAACATATCAAAACTCAATAGGTACAAAAAATTGGAGTAACTCCATGTATCTTATCAGACCACCATGCTTTAAAGTTAGAATTCAACAACTGTTGTGAGTGCCTCAGGTACATTGATCGTTTGGAGCCAATCATGTACTTTCTAAAGTCTAAAGATTTATGTAACTGGCCTTTAGCCTTAACAAAGGAGCCTTCTGAGGGTACTCAGAAGAGAAACAGCATAGGTAAAACATAGTAACTCCATGACCCAGAAGCTTGTCCAAACTCAGCCAGCCATAACCATCACCTAGGCAATGGCCATTAGCCCACCCATTCCTCTCACTCCTGAACTTTTTAACTTGCCAATATACTGCTCTATGTGCTTAAACAATGCCCTGCTATGTGCACACCTGGTGCACAAAGCAACCCTCTCTCCCCGTCAACACCCTCCTGTTTTACTGCTCTACCAAGTATATTAAATGCCCTGAGAACAATAAAAGTTGGCCACTGGATCAGATATTTGTTTTTGGCCTTTCTTTCATGTCTTCTAGTCCCCAGTCCTTAGATCTCTTGCTCCAGGTTGAAGTCCTGCTGGTTGGGAACAACACAAATTGCAGAAATCCTACAAATTCATGAAAATTGAATAATATGCAATGACACCATGCCTGGGTCACAGAAGAAATAAAAAAGAAATTAAAGACTTCCTATAATTCAATGAATATAAAGACACAACATACCCAAACTTATGGGACACTTTTAAAGCAGTCCCAAGAAGAAAGTTTATAGCATTAAGTGCCCACATGAAGAAACTGGAGAATAGTCACACTAGAGAATTAACAGCAGAACTGAAAGCTTTAGAACACAAAGAAGCAAACTCACCTTGGAGGAGTAGATGCCAGGAAATCACCAAATTGAGGGCTGAACTCAATAAAGTAGAAACTAGGAAAACAATACAAAGAATCAATGTAATGAAGAGTTGGTTCTTTGAGAAATCAACAAGATAGACAAACCTGTATACAAACTCATGAAATGGCAGAATGTGAACATGCAAACTAACAAAATCAGAGATGAAAAGGGGGACATAATATTGGACACTGAGGAAATACACAGAATCATCATGTCATACTTTGAGAACCTGTACTCCAAAAATTTTTTAAAATGGACAACTTTCTGTATATATATCACCTGCCAAAAGTTAAATCAAGAACAGGTAAGCAAATAAATAGACCTATAGCCCTTAAGGAAATATAAAAAGCCACCAAAATTCTCCAAACCAAAAAAAGCCCAAGGCCAGATTGTCTCAGTGCAGAATTCTACCAGAGATTCAAAGACCAGCTTATATCAATTCTCCTCAAAGTATTCGATGCAACAGAAGCAGAAGAGCCTTTGCCAAACTCTTTTTGCCAGTCTTCAATAACCTTGATATCCAAAGCACACAAAGATACAACTAAGAAAGAATGTCAGACCAATATCCCTCATGAACATCATTACAAAAAATACTCAATGAAATACTTGCTAATCAGATCCAAAACCATCAGAAAACTCATCCACCATGATCAAGTAGGTTTCATCCCAGGGATGCAGAGATGGTTCAACGAAAATACGTAAGTGCAATCCAAAGTATAAACAAGTTGAGAGACAAAAATCACATCATCATTTCACTAGATGCTGAAAAGCCTTTGACAAGATCCAACACACCTTCATGATAAAGATCTTAGAGCGATCATGGATAACAGGAACTTATCTAAACATTATAAAAGCTATATAGAGCAAACCAACAGCCAACATCAAACTAAATGGAGATACTCAAAGCAATTCCTCTAAAGTCAGGAACAAGACAGGGCTATGCACTCTCTCCATTCCTCTTTAATATTGTACATGAAGTTCTAGCCAGAGCAATGACAATCAAAGGAGATCAAGGGAATACAAATTGGAAAGGAAGTGTCAAACTCTCACTATTTGCAGATGATATGATAGTTAATATAAATGTTCCAGAAAACTCTACCAGGAAACACAGGTGATAGACACCTTCAGGAATGTGGCGGGTTACAAGATCAACTCAAGAAAATCAATAGCCCTATTATATACAGATGATAAAAGGGCTGAAAAAGAAATCAGAGAAACATAACCGTTTATAATTGACACAAACAACATAAAATACATTGGGGTAACCCTAACCAAACAAGTGAAAGACCTGTATCACAAGAACTTTGAGTCTTTAAATAAAGAAATTAAAGAAGATACCAGAAAATGGAAAGACCTCCCATGCTCTTGCATAGGTAGTAAAAATGCCAATCTTGCCAAAAGCAATCTACAGATACAATGCAATGCCCATTTAAATCCCAGAACAATTCTTCACATACCTTGTAAGAACAATTCTCAACTTTACTTGCTAAGACAAAGACCCAGGATACTAAAACAACCCTGTTCCACAAGGCAACGTCAGGAGGCATCACCATCCCTGACTTCAAGTACTATTATAGAGGTATAGTCCTGAAAACAGCTTGGTATTGGCACAAAAATAGACAGGTAGATCAACGGAATCAAATAGATAGCACTGATATTAACCCACACACATATGAACACCTTGTTTTTGGCAAAGAATCTAAAATTATACAATGGAAAAAAGAAATCATCTTCAGCGAATGGTGCTGACATAAATGAATGCTGCCATGTAGAACACTGCAGATAGATCCATGTCTATCGCCATGCACACAACTTAAGTCTAAATGGATTAAAGGCCTCAACATAAATCCAGTCACACTGAACCTGTTAGAAGAGAAAGTGGGAGTTAACCTTGAATGAATTGGTACAGATGACTGCTTCCTGAACATAACACCAATAGCACAGACATTGAGGTCAACAATTATTACATGGGACTGCTGAAGCTGAGAAGCTTCTGAAAAGCAAAGGACATATAGTCAACAAGACAAAAAGGCAGCCCACAGAATGGGAAAAGATATTAATTAACCCCACATATGACTGATGGGCTGATTTCCAAAATTTAAAAAGAACACAAGAATCAGGTCTCCAAAGCCCCAAAGTATCCAATTAAAAAGTGGGCTACAGATCCAGAGCCCCTGAATGTGGGTGTCAGTGAGGAGACCCAGGCAATCTATGGACCTTTGGGTAGTAGATCAGTATTTATTCCTGGCACATGAATTGATTTTGGGTACCCATTCCAAATGAGTGATGCTCTCTCAATCTGGACACTTGGGGGAGGACCTGGACCCTCCCTGAATCATAATAACAGACTCTAGAGATCCCCCATGGAGGGCCTTACCATCTCTGGGGAATAGAGTGGGTATTGTGTGGGGGGCTGGGGCTGGTTGAATGGGGGAGTGGCCATGGAGGGGGGAGAGAAGGAGCTGAGACTGACATGGGGAGCAAGCATGTTTCTAATTTAATTATATAGTAAAAAATGTTAAAAATTATACAAGATATGTTGAGGAGGAGAGAATTACCTTTAGCATTAGAGGTCATTTTTTCTGGATTCTGTTTTCTTATATCAATTCATTATTCATACTTTACTTTGTTTTTTTTCTTTCAAGACAGGTTTGCTCTGTGTACTGCTGGTTGTGATGGATCTCAGTCTTTAGATAGCACTGCCCTCCAACTGAGAGATCCACTTGCCTCTCTCTCCTCAGTCTTAGGATTAAGGTTTGTACTAGCTCTGCCTGTCTGGTTATTTATATTTCAAGAGTTGATCCTTTTAATCATGATGTTCAATTTATTAGCACAAGATAATTTTTCACAATAATTCAGGGGCAGGAACGAGGATGTGATTCCTTGGAATTATGGTGTGCAATATGCCACAGACTCTATACTGCATCTTCAGGCTACCCAAAGAAATGGTATTAGTAATATAATTTTTATGAAATAAACATAGAAGCTGACTGTTTGTAGTGAATATACACTCACAAATGAATATAATGTGTATAGAGATGCATAAGATAGTAAAAGGAAGCACTGGGTGGTCACCCTAGCCATCCCTGAGGTCATAAGTCCCTGTCTTCTCATTCTGTCAATCTCAGTTCCCTACTTTTCTCACCAGTTTATAAAACTGACCAAGAAGATTCCAAGATTTGGAATCTGGAGAGATGTCTTAGTGGTTAAGAACACTAGCTGATCTTCCAGAGATCCTAAGTTCAATATATCCAGCAATCACACGTTATGAGATCTGGTACCCTCTTCTGACCTGCAGGGATCCATGCAGAGAGAACTCTGTATACATAATAAATAAATAAATTTTTAAAAATTCATTTAAAAAATCTAAGATTAGCTACGGGGTTGAAAATAACCTAGAATGCAAGATTAGTTTAATTGGGGATCTTCCTGGATGCCAACAAGGGCTGGTGGTGAATACCTATGGTTCCCTGAACTTGGAAGGGAAGGCAAGAGAACTTTAGAGAGGTGAAAACTAGGCCTCCATAACACATATATCCTAGTCCCCTTAAAAAGTGAAGCTAAAATGTAGCTGTGATAGCTGTGAGACTTAGAGCTTACGTAACATCCTCTAGGCTCTGGGTTCTATGTTACCACTATAAATGTTTGAAAATCAATCCAAATGGGAGCAGAGGTGCACACATTTGATCACAGCATTCCAGGCACACAGATCAGAGGATCTCTGTGAGTTGAAGGACACCTGGTCATCTTATTGAGGTCCAGACCTTCTAAGATTATATAGAACCAACATAAAAATGAAAGATATAAAGGAAAGGAAAGAAAGGAAGGAGAAATGAAGGAAGGAAAAAGAATAAAAGGAAGAAAGAAGGAAAGAAAGAAAGGAAGGAAGAAAGAAAGGGAAATAGGAGAAATCCATATTGGTCATGTATGGTAGAATATTTGTAACCAAAGTAGCACTTGTGAACTGAACCAGGAGAATGTGGGCAAGCTCTTGAGCTTCTAAGGGAGCTGGAACTGGAGTGTAGAGTGACAAAAGGCAGTATGTAACTCATTCTTTATGAAAGGATGCTTAGAGCCCAGAGAGCTGTGGAGCAAATTTTCCACACAGTAAATATGTATCACTCTCATTGTTAGGAAAAAGCCAATTGATTGATGGCTAGGCAGGATTTTCGCGGGAGACAGAATGCTGGTAAAAAGAAGGGCAGAGTCAATTAAGTTGCCCAGAAGATATAAAGGAGGCAGGACATGAAATGGAGGCAAAACCCATAAACCTTGGAGCAACACATAGATTAACAGACGGGTTAATTTAAACTGTAAGAGTTAGCTCAGTGTTGGGGGTTCATGTCTTTATTCCCAGCACTCAGGAGGCAGAGGCAAGTGGATCTCTGTGAGTTCAAGGCCAGCCTGGTCTACAGAGTGAGTTCCAGACAAGCTACAAAACAATACAAAGAAACCCAGTCTTGATAAAACAAACTAAGAAAAAAAAGCAGTTGCTAGAGTTAGTTAGCCTGCTGGAAAGATGGCTCAGCAGTTAAGATCATTGAGTGCTCAACCAGATAGTCTGGGTTCAATTCTCCGAACCCACATGGAATCTAACAACTGTCTGTTCTTCCAAGATCTGACACCCTAATAGTGACATACATTCAGACAAAACATGAATACACATAAAATAAGACTGAAAAATTATATTAAGAGATGTTAGTTAGTAAGAAGTCTGGGCTATTGCCTAGCATTTATAATGTGGTACAGAGAGGCCTCCCCCAGCTGCTTTCTGTGGGCTTGAGCTACTAGTAGGAGCTCCCACAGCAAACTGCATGGTGGGTTTTGGGTTTTGCTCATCCAGACAGAAAGGTTTACAGATGCTCAGTAAAGACAGATCAAACAAACAAAGCAACAAAAAACCTCAAAAGAGGCTACAGTGTGAATAAAAATGTACAAAGGCTTGGGAGAGGAAAGAAGGATAGAAACAGTACTAAAATATGTTTAGTTTTAATATAACAAAGACCCTAGAGAAGCTAGAACCCCTCTTCCAGACACAGATGGAAGCAGATGCTGAGTTTTGTAATGAAAAATAGGACCCACCTCCCAGAGTACAATCAAAGTGAACAAGATCAGCAGCAATATGAACAAAGGATCAAGACCCTGATGGGGGAACCCAAGCATCAGCTGACCCGAGCAAGTTAGAGATGACTGACTCTGCACTGTCAACTGGGAAACCTGCATAGGACTGAACTGGGACCCCTGAATACAGGTGGCATTGGGGAGGCTTGGGCAGTATATGAGGCCACTGGCAATGGGAGTAAGAACTAACTGTAATACATGAACTGACTTTGAGTTTTCTCTTCTGTGAGGAGAGATTCCTTGCACAGCCTAGGTAAGGCAGGAGACAGCATCTTGGTCCTGGCTCACATGGTGTTGGACAGATTTAGTTGACATCCTAGTGGAGGCCTTACCCTCTCTGAGGAGCAGAGTAGGTGAGATGGGGGAAAAGAATTATTGCCTGCATATATGTATGTATACTCATGTATCTTGCATGGGCATGGAGGACAGAAGAGGGAGGTAGGGACAATTCTGTGCTACCATGTGACTGCTGGGAACAGAGACTCTGTGATATAAAAAACAAGTCATCTGTCCAGCCTCAAACCAGACTCTTTTTGTTTTGCTGTTTTGCTTATTTTTTTCCAGACAGGGTATCAATGTGTAACAACTCTGGCTGTCCTGGAGTTTGTTTGTGCACCAGGCTGCCCTGGAAGTCATAGAGATCTGCCTTCCTCTGCCTGCCTCTGCCTCCCAAGTGACTAGATTAAATGCCTGTTTCACCATTTTCACTTCCTAAACCGGTTTCTTAATGAATGTATTGGAGGTGAAAAGCAGGAATATTCTGTATGACCTTGAGCTGCAAAGCCACCCCAGGTGACAGCTGGAGGGAGGGTTTGGTGGGATCAGAACACACCCTGAGTGAACACCTGTGATTCAGCTTGTGAAGAACTCTGGACCCAGGATTCAGGCAGTGACTCAGACACCTCTTTGATCCCTTTTGGCTTTGTGGTATCTATTATCCATTTATTTTAGACATCTCTCTTATTGTGTGTGTATGAGTATATTTCCTGCACATATGTATGTGCACCACATAGTGCCCTGTGACTTTAAGAGATGCCATCAGGGACCCTAAAACTGGAGTTGTAGATGGTTGTGAGACACATTGTGAGCATTGGGAACAGATCCTGTGTCGCTGGCAAGAGCAACAAGTGTTCTTCACTGCTCAGCCATCACTCCAGCCTCCAAGTTTGTCAATGAGTTCACACTTGAACCAGAGAATAGTAGCCTCTATTCTCTACATCTCATGAACTTCTTATTTTGAACTAAGTAGATGGGAATGAGGCTATGTGGGTGGGGGGGTGCAGCAACCTTGGATCCCCTTGGAACTGGAGTTTCAGGAGGTTTTTATATGTCTAACATGGGTGCTGGTAACCAAACTCAGGTTCTCCTAAAGAACACTGCACCCTCTGAATGGATGGGACATTTCTCTAGCTACTACATCTGTTTATTTTGTGTGTACATGCACACCACAACATTCTTGCATGGCCTGCTGGGGGAGGTGGAGGAGAACTTTGGGAGTCAGCCCTCCCCTTATTCTTCATGGGCCTCAGGAAATAAACTTAGGGTACCAAGCTGGCAGCCAGTTCCCTTTAGCTTTGTGACAAGCTCTGGCACCAAAATTGTTAATAAATAAACCAATGAGAGATGAAGTGGTTCAAAAATTCTCCATTGTTATCTGCTTATCCAGGGGAGTAAGGTCCAAGGACTAGGTTTAGGGACTCATTGGTGCATTAAGGACAGTTCACATTTGAATGCTTATATTATATATCTAAGGAGCTGCCAATCTTTTAGAACAGGACAGTGACTCTTGTCCCTCTCTTGGAGGCCCTTATGTGCTGGTTTGCAGCCAGATGTTGGGAGTCCTGAAGAACAGGATACACAGACACAGTGGTTAAGTCACCAATCTCAACACCCAGGAAATGGGGGAAAGAAGTTCTGGAGTTCAATGTCAATCTTGGCTGTGTGTTTTCAAAAAGACAGGCAGAGTGGGATGGAGAGAAATGAACTAGCAATGTGCTCTAGAACCTACTCCCTTGGCTTTGTGATTTCCTTAGTTTGCTTTGCCATCTTTGATGTGCGCACAGTGCCTCCTCATGGGGGTTTCCTGAATTGCAACCATCAGGCACTCTGGAACACCTCCTGAGGTAACAAGTCTGCATTGTTCACCTGAAGTTGACAACTTTGGGCAATCAGTAGCTTCTCAATCATATGTAATTGAAGCCCAGCAGGAAGGGAGAAGGAATGCAATATCAGAATGGCTGGAGTTTACTTTGATATTAAGAGGTTTTAGGCAAGAACCCAGACTTCATGGGATCTTTACATCCCTGCAGTCACAGGACTGTCCGGACCAGGATCATGGAAACAGGCAAATGACTAAGGTGGTCAGTAGAGGGATTATATCCAGGACCCAGGATCTAACCATTAATTTATAACTCACAACAGAGGAGAGTTCACCACTCTTGTTGAGTCCTTATGACTCTGCATTCAACTGTCCCATGGACAACATGCTCTCCGTGTCAACCTAGGCCCCTATGGTCTGAGCAAACTACATAGAATTTATTTCCAATGTGTGAAGCTGTGTGCTCTTGGTTCCCGCTGATGACAGAAGTGTCCCTGGGTTTTTATATCTTAGTATGCAGAAATATGTCCCCTTATTGCAACCAACAAGGACAAATCTTGCTATATGGAGTGCTGAGAAAGGAACCCAGGGTCCCACAAAGCACTGCCAATAATCTACCTATGGAAATACACCACCCATGGCTGCCTCCATGCTTCTGAACTCAAACCATTCTCATGCCTCCTCCTTACTTTCTCCTTTCTCCCTCCATCCAATCCTTGTGCTTTTTCTCTTTTTTCAGTATTTTGAAACCGAGTATCTCTGTAACTTTGTTTTTTGCTTGTTTTGTTTATCGTGGGTTTTGCTAGACAAGGTTTCTCTGTGAATTTGAAGGTTGTCCTGGAGCGAGCTATTGTAGACCAGGTTTGTCTCGAACTCACAGAGAATCACCTGCCTCTGTCTCCCGAGTGCTGGTTCTAAAGGCATGTGCCACCATCACCAGGCTCTCTGTAACTTTGTAGCATTTCCTGGAACTCACTCTATACATCAGGCAGGCCTTGAATCCCAGGAATCTACCTGTATCTGCCTCCAGATTGATGGAATTAAAGGCATGTGCCACCACCTGACTTGAGTCGATCAGAATCTGATACAGGAGATCTTTGTTACAGATTCCAACTCACATTCTGAATCCAGACAAACACATGATTTTATAGGGACAATGGCCATGGTCTTTCCAGGTTTATGTGTTCAGTCTGTTAAAAACAAAATAACTCAGAGCTAACTCATAATCAGAACACTATAGAACTAACAGGGTATGGTAGCTCTCTTCCATGATCCTATTTCATAGCCAGATACTCTGGTAGGAAAATGACTGATTGCTCCAAATCTGCTTAGCCTACATAAAAAGTTCCAGGTAGGCATAGGCTATACTGAAACCCCCTCTGAAAAGAAAATCTATGATCACCAAATGAACTAATCTTAGAACCCAGAGTTTAGGGAGAGATACCACAGAGGACACCATAACCTTGTTAATAGCCTAGAGTCTTTCTCTTTGACACACTGAAACAGGAGTCAATCAATATACATAATGCAAATTTCCAAATAGGATTAACAGGATGGAGATTTAATTCACCAAACAGATAGCAGTTTGTAGGTGAAGCTGGGACTACAAAGTGAAGACGAGAGTGAAGAGTTGTGTAAAAGGGTCAGAGGAGCAATAGAAGAAACACAGAGTTCTTGAGCCTGAGTCATTCTCTGATCTTGCTGTGAATAGAAGAGCTAGCATAGCTGCCTCCCTCTAGTAAGTAATGCTCCCCCATCAAGACACCCCATATACCCCCTTATTCCCCACCTCTCCCCCCACTGCCCAAACCTAGTGGTATTCAGTGTCGATGGATGACATTAGGCATAAGATGATAAATGGGGTTTTCATTTCATTGTCATCAATGTAACAGGTTTAGGACATTGACTTAGACCCCTTAATTGTTTTGGAGCTGTCTTAATCTCAAATGTGTAATATTGTCTGTCAGTTATTATGTTGTTTTGAAGAGCCCCAACAGTTAGCTCCCCAATAGTTGGAAAATTTCTAAACTGCCCTGTCCTTGGATGTGATCAGCTAGACTTCAACCTCTTCCCCTGGTGATCCTCAAGGACTTGAAAACATTCCCCAGAACTCATTCCTCAAAGATTTGGGAACATTCCCCAGAACTCAAGGTTCCATGTTGGTCACAAAATTCAGTCATGGCACAGACATTGCCTAAGACAGATATTGAGCCAGACAGCCAGACAGCCACAAGCATACAGGATTCACGAAGGTCTGGCACCAACTTCCATACTCCCCTTGTACCCACACCAGCCCTTTTGCAGTTTTAGGACTTTAAAACCTTGCTGTAATTTCTGCGCCGGGTTCACTCCTTCCCAAATCCTCTTGTATTTTGCAGCAAACCTCGGATCCCTGTGGTCTTTGGGGAGAGTGTCCTGAGAGAAAGACTGCAGGGTCTTTCAGGTTGTGTGTTCTGTTGCAGACAAGCCTTGTTGCCAGGCTGGCCTTCCACTTACAATGGCCAGCAAAATCCTTCTCTCTCAGAACCTTAGTTCTGGGGTCACCAGCATGGACATCCATGGAAACTTCAGATCAAGTTTATATTTGTGTTTTTTGTTGTTGTTGTCTTTCCCGAGACTGGGTTTCTCTGTGTAGCCTTGGTTGTCCTGGAACTAGCTCTGTAAATCCAGTTGACCTTGAACTCATAGAGAATAGCAAGCCTATGGTTCTTATCACAGACAATAGCATGCCTATGGTTCTTGAGTCCTGGGATTAAAGGTGTGTACCACCAACCAGTTTGAGATGTCTTTTATATCTTGTTGTTTACATCTGTTTAACAATTCTTTTTCTGAGTCAAGGCCTCCAGTAGAGCAGGATAGTTGAGATGTCACCAAGTAGTCTGTAAGGCCCACCCCTTTGCCATACATTCTGCTTGAGTTTGCATGGCTTTATTGCTTCTGGAATCTGTGGTTTACACACTGGCTTAGAAACACTGACTACAGCTAGGGCAGTTTAAGCTGACAGTTCTTTTCCCCAGACTCTTAAATGCTGCCTGTGGCTCAGTTTACAGGGTCCATAAACCCCCCTCTTCCCAGTGGGAATGGGATTGAAAGGAGCAGGAGCTATAATTATATGAGACAGAGAGAATATGTGATCAAATGTGTAATTGTGACTCTCCCCATGCTTCCTGCAAGGACATTCATGGTCTTATTTGTTCTTCTTATGGTTATAGTGAGTAGCATGATGGAAACTGAGATTCAGGTGTTGTCATAGGTGTGACTATGCTATTGATTGATTCCTTTGATGGGAGAGAATAAGGGCTTTCTAAATCTTGGCCTGAAAATCTGATGCTTTGGGCTAGGTGGTGGTGGTGCCCACCTTTAATCCCAGCAGAGGGATGTATATCTGTGAGTTAAAGGCCTGCCTGTTCTACAGAGCTAGTTCCAGGAAAGCTAGGACTGTTACACTGAGAAACCAGGTTTTAAAAAACAAAAATGAAACAAACTGTTTTATTTCCAGAAACTTTCCTGGATTCTGGACCCTGATAATCTACAAGAATGAGTGGTTCTGCCCAGCCCCTACTCCTACAGCAGGTAGTGCAGAAGTTGCTGAAGGATGAGGCCTTGGCCATCTCTGCTCTTGATGACCTGCCCAAGGAGCTCTTCCTGCCGCTTCTCAAGGAGGCCTTCACTGGGAGACAGACTAATGTGGTGAGGGCAATGGTGGCAGCCTAGCCATTCCACTGCCTCTCCATGGGGACTCTGATGAATACCTCACACATGGAGACTTTGAAGGTTGTACTCGAGGCACTGGATTTTCTGGTTACACAAAAAATTTGCCCCAGGTAGGTAAGACCTTGTTAAAGGTCCCACAGGTTCAGTCAGGGAACAACAAGAGTGAGCAAAGAGTGTGGTCAAATGTGGATCTGAGGCTTCTCACTGTGCCGATTTGGACAATCACATAGGCCTCAGACCTTGCAGAAGGTACGAGAGTGTCAAGTGTGGAGGGCAGCTTAGATCTCATACTGCAACAGAAGTGTAAGCCTGTCTCTGTTACTCCAGGCAAAGTGGGATCAGGCAGGGGGAAAGTAGAGGACAGTAAAACAGAATTATAGATGCCAGTGGGGCGAAGAAACTTTCTTCCCAGGACAGGAGGCCATGGGTCAATGGGCAGCTCTGGAAATAGAGCTGTCTGGAAGACAGTGGGGAACAGGAAGTGAGAGTTGAGATGTGGAAGAATAGCTGACTATGTGGTGTCTGATCCTATGTCTTAAGTTTCCCACCTGTTTTCCATAGGAGGTGGAAACTCCAAGTGCTTAATTTGAGGAAAGTACACCAGAACCCCTGGGATGAACAGACTTGAGGCACAGATGTCAGCTACACCCCACAGGTCCTGAGTCAAGAGGAAACTAGGGATCACAATCCAAAGTGTGGAGTGAAGCAGCCCTTGAGGTTGTTAGTGGATTTTGACCTCTGTGGCGAGCGTCTCAGTGAAGCTGACAAATTCCTGTTAAAGTGGGCCAGGCTGAGAAAAGGCTCAGTGCAGCTGTGTTGTAGGGAGCTGAAGATCACAGCATCACATGTCTACACTGTCAGAGAGATCCTGAAAATTTTAGACAGAGACTGTATCCAGGAGCTGGAACCAAATTCCTGGTGGCAACAGGGAAACCAAGCCTGGTTTGCACATTTCCTGGAACAGCTGGGAAATCTCTGCAAACTCCCTCTCCTGAGAATCTTCAAGAAGGACCTCCATGGTGACTTTGCTCTACCAGACATGAAGTATGTCACTGAGCCCATTCCTCAGTTCCCTGACCTCGAACTCGACTGCCTCCAGCATCTCTATATGAATGACATCTACTTTCTAAAAGGCCACTTGAAAGCATTGCTAAGGTAAGTTGTGGAACTGTCCAGAATAGGGCAAACCCTTGTGCTCTGCAGTCAGGGAAGCCTCAATACCTGCCAAGCACAATGGATCCCACAGGGCAGGAGACTTTGAAATGGTGGCAGCCTGCCTCTGTGTCCGGGTGGAAAAGGCTGTAGGGGGGCAGACTTGGTAGGGGCTGAGTATCTAGAGAAATCCTTGGATTAGACTTGTGTGTCAGAATCTGTGTGACACAGTGTGAATGGCAATCAAGTTTGCTGCTGATGCAGTTGTCCAGAAGCTCTGAAGACTCCCCAAGAGTCTTGATTGATTTGTACGTGCTCTGTAGCCCTGAGGTGGCCTGTGCTGTATTTTTCTGCTTTTTATAAATGCTGTCAGTGTGCATGTCCTGAAGCAGTCCCACTGTGATGTTGGTAACCTTGGTGTAAAACACATGAATTGAGTGGGATAACAATGATAGCATCATGATATGCATATCTATTTTGGGATGAGACTCAGCTTGAAAAACGCTAACCTGAACATCTCAATGTCAACCAATCAGTAACACTTTCAAATTACATTTGCCAAAACTCATTTCTATTCTTTTCCTAGGTACCTGAAGACCCCCTTAGAGACGCTGTCCATCACTCATTCCCAGCTCTCCAAGGAAGACTTGGATCATCTACCCCTGAGTGTAAACCTACATCAGCTCTCACACCTGGACCTCAGCGGTGTGGTATTGTCCCATTTAAATACTGGGCCCCTCCATGTTCTTCTGGAGAGAGTTGCAGCCACTCTGAAGACCCTGGAATTGGAGGGATGTAGGATGCAGAGCTCCCAGCTCAGTGCCCTCATGCCTGCCTTAAGCCAGTGCAACCAGCTCACTAAGATTAACTTCTATGACAATGACATCTCCATGGCTGTCCTTCGGAACCTTTTCCACCACACAGCAAATCTCAGCCAGCTGACTCTTGAACTGTACCCTGCCCCTTGGGAGTGCTATGATGGCATGGGTCAAGTCCTTGAAGACAGGTTTGACCGAGTTTGTCCTGAGCTCATAGATAGTCTCAGAAGTATAAGGCAGCCCAAGTCAGTCTGCTTTGCTGCTGGTGCCTGTTTTGTGTGTTATGACTAGAGACCAGACTTATTTTGGGAGGCAGGTGGAGTGGGGTTGCTTCTGGGCACTGGCACGTGTAGTCCAAAGAAGGGCTCTCTCATCAAATAGACATAGAAAGCTATGAGAGAGAGGGAGTTATACATATGAAATAACAGTTCATTTACATGGAGAACAATGGAACCAAGGGAACAAATGATTTTGATTTAAGAGTCAAACAAAAATTGGTATTTCTTAAAGAAGCTTCTAGAAGTACATATTAATGAATTGGATGTCCCTGAGTGTGCTTTTGATTGAATTGTCAGACCCTGGGAAACTGGATGCTCACCATCTGAGGTACTTCTTGGCCACTATTCTTTTTTTTTTGTCTTGTCCATATTTATTCTTTTTTTAGACCTTTTTATTATATATTTAAATCAGAAACAAGCTTGCTTCCCTGTCAGTCACAGCTCCATCTCCCTCCACACCCAATGCCCCCAAGCCCCCACCCAATCTCCACTCCATTCCCCAGGGAGAGGAAGATCCTCCATGGGGGATTTCTAGAGTGTGCAGATTGAGAAAGCATCCCTCATTGTTGGATGGGTCCCCAAAGTCCATTTGTGTGCCAGGGATAAATACTGATCTACTACCCAGAAACCCCACAGATTTCCCGAGTTTCCTCACAGACACCCACCTTCAGGGCATCTGGATCAGGCCCAAGCTGGCCTCTCAGCCTTCAGTCTTGGATCCAAGATCTCCCGCTTTCAGGTCAGCTCTATCTGGGTTTCACCAGACCATTCTTGAACCCTTTGCTCATCAGTCCTCCCTCTCTGTCACTGGGTTCCAGGAGTTCAGATCAGTGTTTAGATGTGAGGATCTGCCTCTGCTTCTGTCACTGCATGGTATGTAAGACAGTCATCAAAATCATTATTAGGGAGGGGCAAATTATGTAGCATCTCCACTTCTGCTTAGTTTGCAAGGTGATGTCATCCTTGTAGATTTCTGGAGATCTCACTAGTGCCAGATCGCCCCACAAACCTAGAATGGCTTTCTCTATTATGGTATCTTTCATCCTACTTTCCTCTATTCTTCCCAAAACTCAACCTTCCTGGGCATCATGTCCTCCTCTCCCTTCCTCTTTTCTCCCTCTCTTTTTCCTTGAACTAAAACAAAAAGGAGATAAACAATATACAATAAGTATAATAATTATATACAATATATACAGACAACAATTTCATCAACAATGTCTAGTTAATTTGCATTTGACAAATTCAGAGAAGATAGTTCATTATCTATTTTATCTTGTTGATTAAAATTCTTGTACCAAGCATACTTTCTATTATAATTTGCATTATCAAAATATCTTTTCATATCTCTCAAACTTTTACACTTACATATCTTTAGTGAGTTTCTTTTATGAGTCTTTTAAACAATGGAAAATATAACTAGTCTTCAATTCCTTCAGAGACACAAGAAGGACGTAATGTTATCTGAGTAATCAGGAAGTGCAAGTAAGTGACTTACAAGACAGCTGGCAGCATAGATTGACTCCCAAGGTTCTTATTCAGTGTTGGGGAATCCCATCTTTGGCATATAGGGGTAGCATCTTTGACAGACATTTCTGTTAAGCAGGTTATCAAAGGACTGTCCTTCCTTGTCTTGACAGTCATTCTTCCAACAGGAAGACCCACCAAACTACAAATCAAGATTTTAATGATTGTTCATCTAACCATAACAGAGACCCTGTGTGGCTAGCTGTCACAGCAGCCCCAGAGGGAGTGAAGTTCCCTGTCTACTGCAAAGTTTTATACACAAAATTTACAGGATTACATCAGTAGGTATGTCTTGGTTTCTATTTGGTTTATATTTGGGAATAATTAGGACAATTTCTCAGTCATATTTTGGAATGAAATGCCTGTGTACCAATTATTCTCTTTGGTCAGTGCTGAGAGGGAACATTCTGTGGTTTCTATGTCATTGTCTTGTTACTTGCAGGTGTCCTGTTATAGTTTGCAGAACTATATCCTGGAGACTACAGGGGAGGTTTTTGTCCCCCCTGGAGTTTCTTTTGTTGCCCAACAGTTCCCAAGAAACAACATCTGTGGGGGTCTAGAGTTTCTTGTGTTCAGTTTTGTCCCTAGGCTCTGGGAGGCCAAAGATCTAGAGTTTGGTTGCATCGGAGATCTACATGTCCTTTCTGTAGCCTGTCATGGATGCTAAAGCAGGGGACTGAATGTGGATCAGGTCCCTTCACTTTTAAATTATTAGAAGTGAAGCCTTTGACCCTTCACTTACCCCTTGTATCAACCAGTTATTTTTGAGAAACACTAAGAATTGTTGAAACAACAACATTATCAAAAAGAACAAGGACATCTGTTCAATTATTTTCATAGCAGCATTATTTGTAAAAGCCAGAACCTGGAAGCAACCTAGATGCCCCTCAACTGAAGAATGGATATAGTAAATGTGGTACATTTACACAATGGAGTACTACTCATTGGAGAAAAACAATGGACTATTGAAATTTGCAGCAAATGGATGGAACTAGAAGAAACCATCCCAAGTGAGGTAAGCCAGTCACAGAAAGACAAACATGATAAATACTCACACATAAATGGATATTAAACATAGAGAAAAGGATTACCAGCCTACAATCGACATCTCCAGAGAACCTAGAAAACAAGGAGGACTGTAAGAGAAACATACATGGTCCCCTAGTGAAGCAGAAAGGGACAAGAACTTCTGAACAAATTGGCAGCATGGGGGCAGGGAAGGAAGAAGGAAAAGGAGGGAAGACGAGGAGGAGGAAAGAGAATATTAGGTATCAGGAAGATTGACAGGGAAAGGAATAGAGAAGAGCAAGAAAAGAGACACATCAATAGATGGAGGCACTATAGGTTTAAAGAGAAATCTGGCACTAGGGAAATGTTCACAGATCCACAAGGATGATGCCAAATAGGAATCTAAGTGATAGTGGAGAGGCTACCTAAGTTCCGTTCCCCTATAATGAGAATGATGACTATGTTAAATGCCATGCTAGAGCCTTCATCAAGTAGCTGATGGCAGCAGAATCAGAGATCCACAGCTAAGCACTGAGTCAAATTCATGGAATCCAGTTTCAGAGAGGTAGTATTGATAAGCAAAGACCTTGATGGTAAAAGTCACAAAAACAGCTGACCTTGGCAAGTGGGAACTCATGGACCTCAGTCTGGCAGCTGGGGAACCAACATAGCACCAAACCAGGCCCCCTGAATGTGGGTGTCAGCTAGGAGCACGGTACAGTCTATGGGGCTTCTGTATCCCTAGTGCACAAAAGGACATCGAGAGAAAATTTCCCAAGAAGGGGTATTCTCTTAGAGTAGATACACAGAGGTGGGCCTAGGGCCTGCCCCAAATGATGTGACAGATTTCAATGATCCCTCATGGAAGGTCTCATCCTACTTGGGGAGTAGATGAGGCATGGGATGGTGGGGGAGGGGCATGGAAATAGGAGGATGGGAGGAAGAGGGAACTGGGATTGATATGTAAAATAAGATTGCTTATAATTTAAATAAAATTCGTAAAATAAAGAGTATTGAGTTGAAAGAAAAAAGATAATAAGAGTATATCAATCCTGGTTAAGTTACTTATCCCTTCATTTGATAGTTCTATTTTTAAACCATCCATTGCATAATCATAACAAGACTTAATTCTCTTCATTTTAATAGTGTTTTCCATTCTTTAGTGTGGGAAAAGAGCTTCTCTTTTTTAACTAATCTTTTCTTTTAAGAATATCCAGTTTGCCGGGTGGTGGTGGCACACACCTTTAATCCCAGCACTTGGGAGGCAGAGGCAGGTGGATCCCTGTGAGTTCGAGGCCAGGCTGGACAGACAGCCTCCAAAACAATACAGAGAAACCCTGTCTCGTAAAAACCAAACATATATATATATGTATATATATATATATATATATATATATATCCAGTTAATTTATTAAATCTACTGACAATGTCAGTGAATTATGAGGCAAAGCACATCTGAATCTGAGATCTACCCTGTGGGCTTGAACTGAAAGTATCAGTCTGATGCAAGGGACACAGTGAAACACTGGAAAACTTCCTGAGGTTTAGTGACAGTAGAACACAGTCTAGCAATGTAGGAGTGAACGGTCTACTGGACACAGGAAGTGATGTCACTATCCTTAATCAGCAGTCCTGGCCACATAACTGGGCTTTAAAAGAGGCTAATGTTCAATTCTTAGGGATTGGAACCCTATCTGAAGTTAAACAGAGCGTTAGATGGATTGACTTTATTGGGCCAGAAGGACAGAGAGGAAGGTTAAAGCCATACGTTGCAGATATTGCTATAAACCTCTGGGGTCATGATCTACTCCAGCAATGGAATACACAGATTAACATTCCTCCTGTATCAGCTAGGAATTATAGACAAGCTTTTAGTGGTACAAAGAATATAGTAAGGCAGTACAGAAAACAGATGCCAAATGTACAGGCTGTACAGATGCAAGATGCTTGTGCCAAACCAACAGAGCAACCAAAAGCTCTACCCTTAAAATGGCTGACAGATGAACCCGTCTGGGTGGGTCAATGGCCTATGACATCTGAGAAGTTAGAGGCTTTGGAGAAGTTAGTTCAGGAACAGCTAGATGCTGGACATATTGAGGAATCAACTAGTGCATGGAATTCACCTGTTTTTGTTGTCAAGAAGAAGTCTGGTAAGTGGAGAATGGTTACTGATCTTAGAGCCATCAACAAGGTAATTCAGCCTATGGGGTCTCTACAACCTGGGATGCCGTTACCTTCTCTAATTCCTAAGGATTGGCCAATTATAGTTATAGACTTAAAAGATTGTTTCTTCACCATACCGTTACAAGAAAACGACAGAGAAAAGTTCGCCTTCACGGTACCTACCTATAATAATTCCCGTCCGGTACAGAGATTCCAGTGGAAGGTACTACCTCAAGGTATGTTAAACAGTCCAACTTTGTGTCAATATTTTGTGAATAAACCTCTAGAAATAATTCATAAAAAATTTCCACATTCGTTAATATATCATTATATGGATGACATATTATTGTCTGATTCAAATAAGGATACATTGGAAAAGATGTTTGAAGCAGTAAAAGAAACTTTGCCTCGCTGGGGATTACAAATTTCCCCAGAAAAAATACAAAGAGGAGATTCTATTAACTATTTAGGTTATAAAATAGATGCTCAGAAAATTAGACCACAGAAAGTACAGATTAGAAGAGATCGTTACCGGACTCTTAATGATCTTCAAAAACTATTAGGTGAAATCTCTCAATTACAGACAATTATCGGTGTAGAAGGGCATGATTTGAAACATTTGAAAATGGCTTTAAAAGGAGATAAAGATCTAAACAGCCCACGAGTACTATCAGCTGAGGCTGAAAAAGAATTAGAATGGGTAGAAAAGAGAATATTAGAAGCACATGTGGACCGTGTGGATCCAAACCTGGATTGTATTCTAGTTATTTTACCATCTAGAGAATACCCCTCAGGAATATTAATGCAGAGGGAAGACATCATACTAGAATGGGTATTTCTGCCACATAAACAGAATAAAAAATTGAAAACATATATAGAAAAGATCTCTGATTTGATATTAAAAGGTAAGTTAAGGCTTCGTCAATTGACTGG
Organism: Mesocricetus auratus; assembly: GCF_017639785.1. Classification (NCBI taxonomy): domain Eukaryota; kingdom Metazoa; phylum Chordata; class Mammalia; order Rodentia; family Cricetidae; genus Mesocricetus; species Mesocricetus auratus. The sequence goes on from NW_024429197.1 coordinate 37,305,491, forward strand.
GAAAGATCCAGCTGAAATTATTGTACCTTTAACAAATGATGAAATTTCCTCCTTATGGAAAGATAATGAGTATTGGCAAATAGCTTGCAGTGACTTTTTGGGAACTATTAGTAATAACTATCCCAAAACAGAGAGAATCAAATTCATAAAGAAAACAATTTGGATTCTTCCACGTATCGTGAGACAAACACCTATTTCTGGAGTTCTTACCTTCTACACGGATGCAAACAAATCAGGTAAGGCAGGGTATAAATCAGGAAATATAAGTAAAGTAGTTCAAAGCCCTTACAACTCCGTACAAAAGGCAGAGTTATATGCCATTCTCATGGTACTTAAAGACTTTACAGAGCCTCTCAATATAGTCACGGATTCTCAGTATGCGGAAAGAGTTGTCTTGCATATTGAGACTGCAGAATTTGTTCCTGATAGTACAGAATTAACCTCATTATTTTTACAATTACAGGAAACCATCAGAAACAGGACTCATCCTATATATATAACACACATCAGGTCCCATACAGGTTTGCCAGGTCCTCTGGCACAAGGCAATGATGAAATTGATCGTTTGTTAGTAGGTAATGTGTTGGAAGCTTCAGAATTTCATAAGAAACACCATGTCAACAGCAAAGGTTTAAAGAAGGATTTTTCTATCACCTGGCAACAAGCCAAAGAAATAGTAAAAAATTGCCCCAGTTGCTCCTTCTACAATCAAACTCCATTACCAGCAGGTTGTAATCCTAAAGGTATTCATAGAAATGAACTTTGGCAAATGGATGTATTTCACTTCCCAGAATTTGGCAGTTTAAAATATGTACACCATACCATAGACACGTTCTCAGGATTCCAATGGGCTACTGCCCTCAGCTCTGAAAAGGCTGACTCTGTTATTACACACCTCTTAGAGGTGATGGCTGTTATGGGTATACCTAAAACGATAAAAACTGACAATGCTCCAGCATATGTCTCCAGTAAATTGGAACAATTCTTCAAATATTATAATATAAAACATGTAACTGGTATACCTTACAATCCCACAGGACAAGCAGTGATTGAAAGATCTAACCGAACCTTAAAAGAGATGCTTCATAAACAGCCGGGGAGAACAAAGACCCCTAAACACAGGTTACATAATGCTTTACTAACATTGAATTTTCTTAATGCTGATGAAAAAGGACAAACTGCAGCAGAAAGACACTGGACTACAGAGAAGACTTCTGAATTGAACCAACCAGTGTATTTTAAGGATGTTATGACCTCAGTCTGGAAACCAGGATATGTGTTACGTTGGGGAAGGGGCTATGCTTTTGTTTCCACAGGAGAAGAAAAGCTTTGGATCCCATCTAAATTAATTAAGATTCGATCAGAACAGAAAACGTCTCAGGAGGAGGAAGGATGACAGCTCATCTACAAGGTCTGCTAAGCATAAGGAGACCTCATAAAAGGAAAGAGAAGTATTCTGTTTGTGTCTTTACAGGACAATTAGAAAACCCTAGGTATATGGATACCTAAAGAAGAAAGGATAGCTACTCAGAGGACCACCAAACATGAAATAATGTGATGTGTTATCAATGTCTACATCTCTGTATTGTGTTATTATAATTTCTATTTCTTCCACTTCTTAATATGCCTGAGTCCCAATTCATTTAATTATTGCTGGCTTTGGAGTTGGATTGGCTCTCCTACTTTAAACCCAAGCATATTGTTAAAATGTAATTCAGACTTTCTGTATTATATCAAAGAGCCATTGATATAAGACAGAAACAACATCAAAAAAAGACATACATATATGGGGACTGTCATCTGTGTATATTTGATTTTTCTAAAACTCTAATCTCCTTCATGTGTATTATCTTCCTCAGGGTTGCCTTTTCCAGTATTCATACACATAGAAGTTAAGAATTTCTGTGCTAACATTAATATTTCAGTTTTCTAGAGACAAAGGGATTTCTTGACAGTGATCTTCAACTGCTTCAGAAAGACAATGTGGATTCACTTTCCCAACTCTGCCTGATTCGACTGGATACATCTAAACTGCCCCACATCATCGACCCCACCTGACAGGCACCATCCTGAAACCAGCTTGGAACTACATCACCCGACACATCGTCAGGCCAAGAAACTGATACAGTGCATCTTCTACAATCTGATCAGAGCTTCAGACAAGAGCTTCAATCAAAATCAGAAATCTAATCCGGAACTTCAGTCAAGCCTCTCCTGCAAAACGACCTATTTAAGACTCTTGTTATACTAACAATTTTTTCCCACAGGTCCCCATGATTGTCATCGTCCCACTTCAGCAGGAAGTAACTTTGAGAATTCCACGTCCCCTCTCCCTACTATTGACATAAAAGGATAGTTTACCCCTGTTAGTGTAATTTGCAATTATTTAGTGTTGGAACTGGAAGGAGGTGTTCAGACTTAGGCATCCCTTTCAGATAAGTTTAGAATTTAGGTGGAATGGATATGTTTAGTTAAGGATAAGTAGATTATAACTTAATTATCACCCTCTATGTATATATGTTGTATATGTTTGAGTTTGTATCAAATTTAAATCTTCTATTTAGACTAAAAGGGGAATTGTAGGAGTGAACCCCACAAAGCTACCCGCCCAACAGGGCGGGGTCAAGGTAGAGATAAAAGGTAGTGAAAGGAAAAGGGGCCTCCCTCTTTTCTCCTGGAAGCCAGCCAAGCTTCTAACTCCTGGTATGTGCGACTCTCTCTTTCCCTGATAAATACATATATTGTTTTTCCCTATATAGCCTCGATTATCGTTATATAGCAAAGCTACATTTCAAAAATTCAACAGTCTCTCAAAGACTTGGGGAAAATTAAAACCAAAAGAAAACCTAGCTGTACAGGCAGGGACTCAGGTGGTAGTCCCACCTGCAGCTCAGATTTGGGCCTGGCCCAGTGGTTTCAAAGACACAGGCAATTGGCTTTTTCAATTAATTCATTCCTTTACATTGGGTGCTAGTTTGTAGCTCAAAAAATAAAAGACTCAGAGACAGATATTGGGGTTCAAGCTTCAAGCTGAAGATCAGAGAAGCAAAGCAGCTTTTCCAGTAGATTTACCTCTACCCAGATGACAAGGCAATCCAGTTTCCACAAACCCCCAGAGGAAAAAGATTTCAGATACTGTATGCTCTCCTTAAATTCCTTTCTCTGCCCAGCCATATCCTGCTGTCACTACTTTCCTAGTGCTGGGATTAAAGGCCTGTGATCCCAAGTGCTGAGATCACTTTTGTGACAGTTAGCAGTAGTCTGTGTACTTGATCTAACAGAGATTTGTCTACATTTTAATCATGAGTCCTGGGATTACAGGTGTATACTAGGTCTGCCTAGTTCTAAAGCTGCTGGATTATTGGTATGTATACCCATTGTCTAAACTATATAGCTTGAGGCTGGCTTTGCTTTCTGTATCCTCAGGCAAGCTTTAAAAAACCTTATAGTGTAGATCACCACAATGAAGCTTAACAAAATAAGATAAATAAAACAATTTTGAAATTCAGCCAAACAACCAAAAATAAAACAATTAGAATTCAACAACCCTGCACAAATAGCCAAGGCCAGGGTACTATGCACTGCAGCACCTATCCCGGGAGGATCCAGGTGGCCCAGAGACTGTCAGCTTCCAAGTCCCACTCTGCACACACCAGACAGGCTAGGTATGCATGGGACTGTTTACAGCAAGCCTTCTGTGCCTGGAACACAATGACCAGAGACCTGAGGACAGCAAACTGTGGTTTCCATCCTGACAGGGTCCAGCTTACCCAAAGATTATCAATGCACTGATACAAAGACCGCCTCTATCCAGGCAAGAGGAAGCCACCAGAATATTGGATCTACTCTCATCCACTGGAAAGGAACTGTGGTCACATACCCAGCAGGAGAGGAAGAGACTCCTACTGCACCCATTGGAAGAAATGATGGGAAGGGGACAATATAAAAACACACCCAGTGGCAGAAAAACCCACATGACACTGCCAGAGTATAGAGACTCCAGGACACAAAACCTGAACAGCCCAATGCAGATGAAGACGATGAAGAGGACCTTACAAACATCTTCATGAAAAATGGTAGAGGCTCTCAAAGAGGATGGGAAAATCCATTAAAGAAATGGAAGAAAAAACAAACGAAAAATCCAACAAATGCAAGATAGAGAAGAGAAAACAAAGCCAAAATTGGAAGAAAAATTCAAACGGTGCAAGGGTTGAAAGCTGAAATAGAGACAATAAAGAAAACACAATCTGAAGGAATCCTGGAAATAGAAAAGCTGGACAAAATGGTCAGTTATTACATATGCAAGTATAGCCAACAGAATACAGGAGATAGAGGAGAGAATCTCAGGTGTTGAAGATACAGTAGGGGAAGTAGATTCATCAACCAAAAAAAATCTTAAATCCAACAAATACCTAACACAAACTATCCAGGAAATATGGGACATTGTGAAAAGACTCAACCTAAGAATAATAGGTATAGAAGAAGGTGGAGAAAACCACCTCAAAGGGGTAGAAAACACATTCGACAAAATCATAGAAGAAAACTTACCCAACCTAAGTAAAGACATGTCAATATAGGTACAAGAAGAATAGAGAACACCAAATAGAGTGGACCACAAAAAAATCCCTACTCCATATACAAATCAAGACCGCAAACACAGAGAATAAACAAAGAGTATTAAGAGCAGCTAAGGAAAACTGTCAAGTAACATATAAAGGCAAACCTAAGAATTACACCTGACGTCTCCATGGAGACACTGAAAGCCAGAAGGCCCTGGATAGATATTATACCAACACTGAGAGACTATGTATGTCATCCCAGACTACTATACACAGCAAATCTTTCAGTCTCCATAGATGGAGAAAACAAGATATTACATGGCAATACCAGATTCAAACAATACATATCTACTAACCCAGCACTATAGAAAATTCAGGAAGGAAAACTAAAACCCAAGGAAATTAACTACAATCAGGACAATATAGGAAATAGATAAACCCACCTTATCAACAGCCAAAAGAAAAAAAGGTGGAAATCCACATATTATTCTATCACTATCAACCATTCCAAAACAAACAAGAATGAGCAATCAGTGGTCATTAATATCCCTCAATATTAATGGTCTTAACTCACCCATAAAAAGACAGAGGCTAACAGAATTGAATCAAAGACAGAACCCATCCTTCTGCTGCATACAGGAAACACTCCTCAGCCACAAAGACAAGATTACCTCAGAGTTAATGGTAGGGAAAAGATTTTCCAGTCAAATGGACACAAGAAACAAGCATGGGTGGTAGCAATTCTAGTATCTAACAAATTAGACTTTAAAATAAAGTCAATAAAAAATGAAGAAAGTCATTTCTCACTCATCACAGGAGAAATCCACCAAGATGAATTTTCAATTCTGAACATCTATGTCTCAAATACAAAAGGATCCATGTTCATACAAGAAACATTACTACAAATCAAATCACATATAACACCCCACGTACTTATAGTAGGAGACTTCAACACCTCACTCTCACCAATAGACAGGCGTACCAGACAGAAACTTAACAAAGAATCAAAGGAACTTATAGAAGTTATGACCCAATTGGGACTAAGAGACATCTATAATTATTCCATCCAAATAAAAAAGAATATACCTTCGTCTAACTGCCACATGGAACCTTCTGAAAACTCGACCACATACTGGGCAACATATCAAAACTTAATAGGTATAAAAAATTGGAATAACTCCATGCATCTTATTAGACCACCATACCTTAAAATTAGAATTCAACAACAACACAAATTGCAGAAAACATACCAACCTATGCAAATTGAACAATGCACAATTGCACCATTCCTGGGTCAAAGAAGAAATAAAAAAGAAATTAAATAATTCACTGACATTGAAGATACAACAAGCCTAAACTTATGAGAAACTTTGAAAGCAGTGCTAAGAGGGAAGTTTATAGCACTAAGTGACAAGGTGAAGAAACTGGAGAATAGTTACACTAGAGAAATAACAGCATAACTGAAAGCTCTAGAACACAAACAAGCAAACTCACCCAGGTGAAGCAGATGACTGAAAATCATCAAATTGAGGGCTGAACTCAATAAAGTAGAAACTAGGAAAATAATACAAATAATCAATGCAGAGAAGAGTTGGTTCCTTAAGAAAATGAACAAGATAGACAATGCTTTATCCAAACTCACAAAACAACAGAGTGTGAACATGTAAATTAACAAAATCAAAATTGAAAAGGGGGACATAACAACAGACACTGAGGAAATCCAGAGAGCCATTAGGTCATACTTTGAAAACCTGTACTCCACAAAATTTGAAAATTTAAAGGAAATCGACAATTTTCTAGATAGATATCACCTGCGAAAATTAAATCAAGACATATAACCCCTAAGGAAATAGAAGCATTCATCAAAAGTCTCCCAAACAAAAAAAACCAGGTACAGATGACCTTAGTGCATAATTCTACCAGACATTCAAAGATCAGCTTTACCAATTCTTCTCAAAGTGTTCCACACAATAGTAACACAAAGGTCTTTGCCAAACTCTTTTTACCAGGCTTCAATAACCTTGATACCTAAGTCACCCAAAGACACAACTAAGAAAGAGAACTTCAGACCAATATCCCTCATGAACAATGAAGCAAAAATACTCAAGAAAACACTGGCAAATTGGATGCAAGTACACATCAGAAAACTCATCCACCATGATCAATTAGGCTTCATTCCAGGGATGCAGGGATGGATCAACATACAAAAATCCATCAATGTAATCCACCATATAAACAATATGAGAAAGAAAAGTCATGTGATAATGTCACTAGATGCTGAAAAATTGTTTGATGAAATCCAACACCTCGTCATGATAAAGGTCTTGGAGAGACCCCAGATAACAGGAACTTAATTAGCTATGTACAGCAAATCAAAGGCAACTTCAAACTAAATGAACAGAAACTCAACTTGATTCCTCAAAACCAGAAACAAGACAAGGCTGTCCACTCTCTCCATATCTTTTCAATATTGTTCTTGCAGTTCTAGCTAGAGCAATATGACAACAAGTCGAGATCAAGGGGATACGAATTGGAAAGGAAGAGGTCAAACTTTCACTATTTGCAGATGATTTACAGTTTACATAACTTACACAAAGAACTCTACAAAGGAACTCCTACAGCTGATAAATACTTTCATCATAGGGGCAGGGTACAAGTTCAACTCAAGAAAATCAGTAGCCATACTTTAAACATACTTTAGCCATAATTTATAAATGGGCTAAGAAAGAAATCAGAGAATCATCACCCTTCACAATAACCACAAACAACATAAAATTCTTGGGGGCAACCCTAACCAAACAAGTAAAAGGCTTGTATAGCAAGAATTTTGGATCTTTAAAGAAAGAAATTAAAGAAGATACCAGAAAATGGGAAGATCTCCCATGCTCTTGGATACATAGGATCAACACAGTAAAAACGGCACTCTTGCCAAAAGCAATCTAAAGATTCAATGCAATCCCCATTAAAATACTAGCACAATTCTTCACAGACATTGAAAGAACAATATTCAACTTCATATGAAAAAAAGACCCAGGATACCTAGAACAGCCTTATTCAACAAAGCACCATCTGCAGGCATCACTATCCCTAATTTCAAGCTGTATTATAGAGCTGTAGTCCTGAAAATGGCTCGGTATTGGCACAAAAATATTCATGTAGACCAATGGAATCGAATTGCCCACCCTGATATTAATCCATATGTGTGTATGAACATCTGATCTTTGACAAAGAAGCTAAAAATGTACAGTGGAAAAGAGAAAACATGTTCAACAAATGGTGCTAGCACAGCTGGATGCTGGCATGTAGAAGAATGCGGATAGATCCATGTCTGTCACCATGCAGAAAACTTATGTCCTAATGAATCAAAGAACTCAACATAAATCCAGCCACACTGAACCTCTTAGAAGAGAAAGTGGAAGGTAACCTTGAATGAATTGGTACAGGAGACTGCTTCCTGAACATAACACCAGTAGCACAGACACTGAGGTCAACAATTAATACATGGGACCTCTTGAAATTGTGAAGCTTCTGTAAGGTAAAGGACAATGTCAACAAGACAAAAAGGGATTTTGACTAACCCCCATCTAACACAGGACTAATCCTCAAAATTTACAAAGAATTCAAGAAGCAAGTCTCCAAAACACCAAAGGATCCACAGAAAAAGTGTGCTCCAGGAATAAATAGCAATTCCACTTGTAGGCATATACTCAAATGATGCACATTCATACAACAAGGATGCCTCTTACACTACATTCATAGCAGCATTATTTGTAATAACCAGAACCTGGAAGCAACCAAGATGCCCCTCAAATGAATAATGGATAAAGAAAATGTTGTACATTTAAAAATGGATTACTATTAAGGAGAAAAAAATCAAGTCTGGGCTTGTTTAACCCACAGAAATAGCTGAACAGAACAAGGGGGTGCTCAGGAATCCAGCATGGAACTGATCAAGACCCTATGAATGTGAGTATCAGTTAAGAGGCCTAGAAAATCTATGAGGCCTTAGGTAGTTGATCAGTATTTATCTGTGGCATGCAAATGGAGTTTGGGTGCCCATCCAACAATGAGAAATGCACTTTCAGCCTAGACTCTTGAGCAAGGGTCTATGCCAAGCCCTGGATGAATTGAAAGACTATGGATACCCCCCTTGTAGGGCCTTACCCTTCCAGGGGAAAGTAGTGGGTATTAGGAGGGTGTGGGGTCTGGTGGGTGGGCCTGGGAGGAGGGAAGGGAAAGGGAGAGGGACCTGTGATTGGCATGTGAAGCAAACTTGTTTGTAATTTAAATTTAAAAATAATAAAATAAACAGAGTTGCTAAAGGAGGGAGAATCAGTCATCTGGGAGCAGCTCCCTGATTGCTTATTCATCTGGTGATCTTCCCTAAACTGGTGTGTATGAGCAACACTGAAGCAGCTTGGCTTGATATACTTATAGGTGTGTGTGTGTGTGTGAGAGAGAGAGAGAGAGAGAGAGAGAGAGAGAGAGAGAGAGAAAGAGAGAGAGAGACAGAGATAGAGACAAAGACAGAGAGAGACAGAGACAGAGACAAAGACAGAGACAGAGAGACACAGAGACCTAGACAAAGACAGAGAGAGAGGGAGAGATAGAGAGAGAGACAGAGAGAGACAGAGAGACTACTAAGGAGTCAATCATGGAATTGAGAAGGAAAGGAAGGGCAAGAGAGTAATTGGAGGAGGGAGAATATGGGGTGAAAAAGATACCAGTGCCTAGTTCATAAAATCCTTAAATGGTTATTTAAAAAAACTGGATGGACCAACAGGATGCCTCAATATGTAAAGTCACATACCAAGCATGGTGAGGTGAGATTGATCTCGAGGACACATATGGAGGAGAACAGATTCCAGACTCAAAATTTAATTTGATTCTTTCCATTTCTCTCTCTCTCTCTCTCTCTCTCTCTCTCTCTTTCTTTCTTCCTTCCTTCCTTTCTTTCTTTCTTTCTTTCTTTCTTTCTTTCTTTCTTTCTTTCTTTCATTCATTCATTCTTCCTTCCTTCCTGTCTGGATTTTCCCCCTTTTTGGTGTTTTGAGATGTAACTTTGGTTCTCCTGGAAATCACTTTGTAGATGAGGCTGACCATGAACACAGAGATTTGCCTCTCTCTGCCTCTACTGTGGTGAGTTTAAAGGTGTGTGCAAACTTTCTCAGCTTCATTTGATTTCTAATTGAATCATTTTTCCAGATTTTTCTCTCAAGGAGCCTTGATATAACAATTGCTCCTTCCTTCCCTCTCTTCCTTCCATTCATTTTTAGAGGCTCTAGTGCTTTTCCCACTGGGGTAGAAGTTACTCATAGGCAATGGTGACATAAAACTCCTGATACTGCATCCCTCTCTCACTGGCTGCAGATGTGGCAATGACATGTGCCCAGCAAATGTCTCACAGACCAGTCTTAGCACAGTGGTTCCCTGCTGTTGGGAAAGGAAATTTAAAAAAATATATCACAAGTTAATAAAAGAACCAGAGAAAGATATGAGGGTTCAAGCTGCAAACTGACCATCAGAGAAGAATAATAGCCAAGCCACTAGCTCTTTTTCTACCTCAGGCTGAAGGCTGATCCTGTCTCCAGGTTATCTCCTCCACACCTAAGACTGCTTTCTCTCATCAAAGTGTCTTGAGACTAGATCTATACCTGAGACTCTTTGCTGTTGGTGTCTACTTAGTGCTGTGACTAAAGGAGCTTGATCCCTAGTGCTGAGATCACCTTCCTATGAGCTGTTTCTCTTTCAGACTGATTCAAGCTTGTGCAGCCATGGGTGGCCTCTGACTCACAGAGATCCTTTGTCACCTGAGTCCATGGATTAAAGGTGTGTGCCAACTGCGCCCAGCTTGTGCAGATGACTAGTATGGCTGGCTTAGAATTTTGATTCTTCAGGCAATCTTTTAAAAATTATTAATAATATATCAGCACATAAAAGTTTTTTCAATTAATTATATGTGTTGGGGCATTTGCCATGGTGCCCATATGGAGTTCAGAGGAAACCTTCAGGAGTCTGTTCTGCTGGGTTACACACTTCAAACTTAAATCTTCATAGGAGCAAGTACCTTACACATAGAACCTTCTTAGGTCTGCTGCGTAAGTGATTTGTTCTAAAAGACCATTTCAGAAAAAAGAAAAAGAAGACCATTCGAGTCACTTGTTTTCTACTGTTTACTTCAAGAAAAGCACCACAGTTTTCTGTTTGGAATTTGATGTTGTTGTTTGAGTTTCTCACTGTGTGGATCAGGTTGTGCCTGAAACTCACAGAAATCCTCCCGCCTCAGCTTGTTGAATGATAAGACGAAGAGTATGCACCCAATGCAGGATGACACTGGGTTATTAATAAAGATTAGTATTTGGTTGATTTCCATCCCATCATGCTTTGGTGTTTATTTATACTTTGAGATAAAGTGTCCATCTTGCTCTTTTTTTTAAATTTTATTTACCAGTTTAAATTTAGATAAGAAACAAGGTTGCTTCACAAGTCAGTTCCAGGTCCCTCTCCCATTCCCTCCCTTCCTCCCGTGCCCTCCCCCAAGCCCCCCCTGTTATCCCCTCATTTCCCCAGGGAGGGTGAGGCCCTCCATGGGGGTGTGCATAGTCTGTCATTTCATATAGGGCAGGGCCTAGACCCTTCCCCAAGAGTTCAGGGTGAGAGTGCACCTCACATTGTTCTATGGGAGTCCAAACTCCGTGTGTATACTTGGGATGGGTACTGATCTGCTGCCCAAGGCTCAATAGATTCCCTAGGCCTCTTCACTGACACCCAGATTCAAGGGGTCTTGATCAGTCCCATGATGGATTCCCAGGCTGATGCCTGGGATTCCAGAGTTAACCTTTGTCTGGTCAGCTGCTTCTGGGGGTTAAACCAGCCCAGTCTTAATCCGTTTGATCATCAGTCCTCCCTCTCTGTTACTGGCTTTCTTGAGTTCAGCTCAGTACTTAACCAAGGGAGTCTGCCTCTTCTTCGATCAGCCACTAAATAAAGTTTCTGTTTCCCAGACTCTCTGGCCATAGAATTGTAGGCTGGCACTCCCCAGATCTATGTCTAAAATCCATATATGAGAGAGTACATGCCATGTTTCTCTTTTTGTGACTGGGTTACCTCACTCAGGATGGTTTCTTCTAGTGTCATCCATTTGCCTGCGAATCTCATGATTCCATTATTTTTTTCTGCTGAATAGTACTCCATTGTGTAGATATACCACATTTTCTCTATCCACTCTTCAGGTGAGGGACATCTAGGTTGTTTCCAAGTTCTGGCAATTACAAATAAAGCTGCTATGAACATAGTGGTACAGACATCCTTGTTGTATGAATGGGCATCTTTTGGATATATGCCTAAGAGTGGAGTTGCTGGGTCTTGTGGTAGGTTTATTCCCATTTTTCTGAGGAATCTCCATAGTGATTTCCAAAGTGGCTGAACAAGTTGGTACTCCCACCAGCAATGGAGGAGTGTCCCCCTTTCACCACATCCTCTCCAGCATAAATTGTCATTGGTGTTTTTGATTTTAGCCATTCTGACAGGAGTGAGATGGTATCTGAGAGTTGTTTTGATTTGCATTTCCCGGATGGCTAAGGATGTTGAGCACTTCCTCAAGTGCCTCTCAGCCATTTTAGACTCGTCTATTGAAAACTCTCTATTTAGTTCTGCAGCCCACTTTTTAATAGGGTCCTTTGGTGTTTTGGAGACTTGCTTCTTGAGTTCTTTGTAAATTTTGGAGATCAACCCTCTGTCAGATGTGGGATTAGTGAATATTTTTCCCATTCTGTGGGCTGCCTTTTTGTCTTGTTGACTGTGTCCTTTGCCTTACAGAAGCTTCTCAGTTTCAGTAGGTCCCATTTATTAATTGTTGATCTCACTGTCTGTGCTACTGGTGTTATGTTCAGGAAGCTGTCTCCTGTACCAATTCGTTCAAGGGTACCACCCACTTTCTCTTCTAAGAGGTTCAGTGTGGCTGGATTTATGTTGAGGTCTTTGATCCATTTGGACTTAAGTTTTGTGCATGGCGATAAACATGGATCGATCTGCATTCTTGTACATACCAGTCTCCAATTATGCCAGCACCATTTGTTGAAGATGCTTTCTTTATTGCATTGTATATTTTTAGCTTCTTTGTCAAAGATCAGATGTTCGTACGTGTGTGGGTTAATACCCGGATTTTCAATTCAATTCCATTGGTCTACCTGTCTATTTTTGTGCCAATACCAAGCTGTTTTCAGGACTATAGCTCTATAATAGAGCTTGAGGTCAGGGATGGTGATGCCTCCGGACGTTGCCTTGTTGAACAGGGTTGTTTTGGCTATCCTGGGTCTTTTGATTTTCCATACAAAATTGATTATTGTTCTTTCAAGGTCTGTGAAGAATTGTGCTGGGATTTTAATGGGGATTGCATTGAATCTGTAGATTGCTTTTGGCAGGATTGCCATTTTTACTACATTGATCCTTCCTATCCAAGAGCATGGGAGATCTTTCCATTTTCTGAGGGCTTCATTAATTTCTTTCTTTAAAGATTCAAAGTTCTTACGATACAGGTCTTTCACTTGTTTGGTTAGCGTTACCCCAAGGTATTTTATGTTGTTTGTGGTTATTGTGAAGGGTGATGTTTCTCTGATTTCTCTTTCAGCCCTTTTATCATCTGTATATAGTAGGGCTACTGATTTTCTTGAGTTGATCTTGTAGCCTGCCACTTTGCTGAAGGTGTTAATCAGCTGTAAGAGTTCCCTGGTAGAGTTCTTTGGGTCATTGATGTAAACTATCATATCGTCTGCAAACAGTGAAAGTTTGACCTCTTCTTTCCCAATTTGTATCCCCTTGATCCCCCTTTGTTGTCGTATGGCAGTAGCTAGAACTTCAAGTACCATGTTGAAAAGGTATGGAGAGAGTGGACAGCCTTGTTTTGTTCCTGATTTTAGAGGAATTGCATTGAGTTTCTGTCCATTTAGTTTGATGTTGGCTGTTGGTTTACTGTATATAGCTTTCATTATGTTTAAGTATGTCCCTGTTATCTCAGATCTCTCAAAGACCTTTATCATGAAGGGGTGTTGGATTTTGCCAAAGGCTTTTTCAGCATCTAGTGAGATGATCATGTGATTTTTGTTTTTCAGCTTGTTTATATGGTGGATTACGTTGATGGATTTTCGTATGTTGAACCATCCCTGCATCCCTAGGATGAAACCTACTTGATCGTGGTGAATGATTGTTTTGATGTGTTCTTGGATCCGATTTGCCAGTATTTTATTGAGTATTTTTGCATCAATGTTCATGAGGGATATTGGTCTGAAGTTCTCTTTCTTAGTTGTATCTTTGTGTGGCTTGGGGATCAAGGTTATTGAAGCCTCATAGAAAGAGTTTGGCAAAGACCCTTCTGCTTCTATTGTGTGGAACACTTTGAGAAGAATTGGTATAAGCTGTTCTTTGAATTTCTGGTAGAATTCTGCACTGAGGCCATCTGGACCTGGGCTTTTTTTGGTTGGGAGATTTTGATGACAGCTTCTATTTCCATAGGGGTTATAGGTCTATTTAAATTGCTTATCTGTTCTTGATTTAGTTTTGGCAATTGATAGCTGTTCAGGAAGTCATCCATTTCCTTTAAATTTTCGAATTTTGTGGAGTACAGGTTTTCAAAGTATGACCTAATGATTCTCTGGATTTCCTCAGAGTCGGTTGTTATGTCCCCCTTTTCATTTCTAATTTTGTTTATTTGCGTGTTCACTCTCTACTGTTTGGTAAGTTTGGACAAAAGTTTGTCTATCTTGTTGATTTTCTCAAAGAACCAACTCTTCGTTGCATTGATTCTTTGTATTGTTTTCCTGGTTTCTACTTTATTGATTTCAGCCCTCAATTTGATTATTTCCTGGCGTCTACTCCTCCTGGAGAAGTGTGCTTCTTTGTGTTCTAGAGCTTTCAGCTGTGATGTTAATTCTCTGGTATAACTGTTCTCCTGTTTCTTCATGTGAGCACTTAGCACTATGAACTTCCCCCGTAGCACTGCTTTCAAAGTGCCCCATAGGTTTGGGTATGTTGTGTCTTCATTCTCATTGAATTCGAGGAAGTCTTTAATTTCTTTTTATTTCATCTTTGACCCAGGGATGGTGCAGTTGAGCATTATTCAATTTCCATGAGTTTGTAGGTTTTCTGCAATTTGTGTTGTTGTTGAATTCTCATTTTAAAGCATGGTGGTCTGATAAGATACATGGAGTTATTCCAATTTTTTTGTAGCTGCTGAGGTTTGATATGTTGCCAAGTATGTGGTCGATTTTTGAGAAGGTTCCATGTGGTGGTGAGAAGAAGGTATATTCTTTTTTATGTGGATGAAATGTTCTATAGATATCTGTTAATCCCAGTTGTGTCATTACTTCTATTAGACCTTTTGCTTCTTTGTTCAGTTTCTGCTTGGTATTCCTGTCTAGTGGTGAGAGTGGTGTGTTGAAATCTCCCACTATAACTGTGTGGGGCTTTAGATGAGATTTAAGTTCTAATAATGTTTCTTTAACGAATGTGGATGCCTTTGTATTTGGGGCATAGATGTTCAGGATAGACACTTCATCTTGGTGGGTTTCACCTGTGATGAATATGTAATGACCTCCTTAATCTCTTTTGATTGATTTTATTTTAAAGTATAGTTTGTTAGATATTAGGATTGCTACCCCTGCTTGTTTCTTGGGTCCATTTGATTGAAAAATTTTTCCCAACCTTTAACTCTCAGGTAATGTCTGTCTTTGAGGGTGAGGTGTGTTTCTATTATGCAGCAGAAGGAAGGGTTCTGTCTTCGAATCCATTCTGCTAGTCTGTGTCTTTTTATGGGTGAGTTAAGGCCATAAATATTGAGGGATATTAATGATCATTGATTGCTCATCCTTCTTCGATTTGCGATGGTTGTTGGTGGTGGAATTATGTGTGGAATTTCACCCCTTTGTTCTTTTGGCTGTTGGTAGAGAGGGATTCTCTAATGCTTATGTTTTTCTGGTTGTAGTTAGCTTCCTTGGGTTGGAGTTTTCCTTCCAAAATTTTCTGTAGGGCTGGGTTAGTGGACACATATTGCTTGAATCTAGTTTTGTCATGGAATATCTTGTTTGCTCCGTCTATAGTGATTGAGAGCTTTGCTGGGTATAGTAGTCTGGGCTGGCATCCATGGTCTCTTAGTGTAGGAAGAATATCTATCCAGGACCTTCTGGCTTTCAGAGTTTCCATGGAGAAATCAGGTGTAATTCTGATAGGTCTGCCTTTATATGTTACTTGACCTTTTTCCTTAGCTGCTCTTAATATTCTTTCTTTATTCTGTATGTTTGGGGTCTTGATTATTATGTGGCAAGGGGATTTTCTTTTTGTGGTCCACTCTATTTGGTGTTCTGTAGGCTTCTTGTACCTTCATTGGCATGTCTTTCTTAAGGTTGGGAAAGTTTTCTTCTATGATTTTGTTGAATATGCCTTCTGCCCCTTTGAGGTGGATTTCTTCTCCTTCTTCTATACCTATTATTCTTAGGTTTGGTCTTTTCATGGTGTCCCATATTTCCTGGATGTTTTGTGTTAAGGATTTGTTGGATTTAAGGTTTTCTTCGGTTGATAAATCCATTTCTCCTAGCGTATCTTCAACACTTGAGATTCTCTCTTCCATCTCTTCTATTCTGTTGGTAATGCTTGTATTGGTAGTGCCTGACGGTTTGTCCAGCTTTTCTATTTTCTGCCTTTCTTCAGATTGTGTTTTTTTAATGACTCTATTTCAGTTTTCAACCCTTGCAGTGTTTGCATTGCTTCTTGCAATTTTCTGTTTATGTGTTCGTCCGCTTGTTGCCTTTTATGAATTTTTTGGTTTGTTCTTTCTTCCATTTCTTGCATTTTTTTGGTTTGCTTTTTGTTCCATTTCTCGCATTTTGTGCTTTGTTTCTTCTTCCATTTCCTACCTTTTTTGGTTTGTTTCTTCTTCCATTTTTTTCATTTTTTGCTTTGTTTTTTCTACCATTTCTTGCATTTTTTGCGTTGTTTCTTCTTCCATTTCCTGCCTTTTTTGTATGATTCTTCTTCCAATTCTTGCATTTTTTGCTTTGTTTTTTCTTCCATTTCTTGCATTTTTGCTTCATTTCTTCTTCCATTTCCTGCCTTTTTTTGGTTTGTTTTTTCTTCCAATTCTTGCATTTTTTGGTTTGTTGTTTCTTCCATTTCTTGCATTTTTTGGTTTGTTTTTTCTTCCATTTCTTTGAGGGATTTTCCAATATCCTCTTTTAGGGCCTCTATCATTTTCGTGAAAGTGCTTTTAAGGTCGTTCTCTTCTGCTTCGCTCGCATTGGAATGTTGGGGTCTTGCTGGTGTGGAGTCTCTAGAATCTGGCGCTGTCATATTTGTTTTTCTGTTGTTGACTGTGTTTTTGTATTGTCTCTTTCCCATCTCTTCTTCTAGTGGGTGCAGAAAGAGCCCCTTACTGGTCTGGGGACCAGAGTTCCCTTTTGGTGGGTGCTAGCAAGTCCAATAATCTGGTGGTTCTTCTATTCCTTGTTCGAATGCTGGTCCCGTGGATGGAGAAGAAGAACAGGAATCTGGGGTGCTTTTCCTCTTACCTGGTCCCCTGGACCCTATGCTGGGTCCTGTTGTACTTGATCCAGAAGAGCTACTCCCCTGGTCTCCCTGGGTCCTCTGGTTTCCTGGTCTCGTTGGTGGGAGAGAAGACCTGGGGTCTGGGTGCTTGGCTCCCGCCGGGATTGGGAGCTCTGTGCAGTTCCCAGAAGATCTGCAGGCACTGGAACACAGGGCGGGAAGCCGGCCTGTTTACCTGATGCTGCCGGAGGAACAGCTGCTTCCCTGGACTCCCAGCCTCCTCTCCTTTCCTGGTCTCGTTGGTGGGAGAGAAGATCTGGAGTCTGGGGTGCTTGGTTCCTGCCGGGATTGGGAGGGCTGTGCAGTTCCAAGACGATCTGCAGGCACTGGAACACAGGGCGGGAAGCCAGCCTGTTTACCTGATGCTGCAGGAGGAACAGCTGCTTCCCTGGACTCCCAGCCTCCTCTCCTTTCCTTGTCTCATTGGTGGGAGAGAAGATCTGGAGTCTGGGGTGCTTGGCTCCTGCCGGGATTGGGAGCTCTGTGCAGGTCCCAGGCGATCTGCAGGCACTGGAGCACAGGCCAGGAAGCCGGCCTGTTTACCTGATGCTGCCCGAGGAACAGCTGCTTCCCTGGACTCCCCTCCATCTTGCTCTTGATGATTCTAATGTCCTTCATCAAGTCATCATCTCAAAAAGCTTTTGGCTATGGAGGCCTCCAGGTTGTTGACACCCATCTTGGCTCTTTCTCATCTTCAAAATATTCATGAGGTATGTTTTTTGTGTGTTTAGTTTTTTTTGTTGTTGTTGTTGTTTTGAGACAAAAGCTAATTTTGTAGTCTTTCGCTGCACTAAAACACACTACTTAACCAAATACGACACACAATAAAATACACACCTAGTCACTAAAATCACACACACTAATATATATGTGTATAAATATATATATGAAAGTGTGCATTAATATTCACATAAAAATAAGTCAATCTATCGACATAGGGAATATTGACTTTAGAACTTAGTGTTTTTGTTTTCACAGGATTGGTCAGATTCAATCAATCTGTTGTAGAATAAAATAAATCAATCATTAACAGGATAAAGTAGATGGAGACCTAGGAGTTTTGGTTAGAGTGTTGGGGCCTCATGGGGAGGAGCCAGGTGGAAGGTGTATAAAATGTTAGAGGGGCCTGGTAAAATCTCAGAATCCTGGAGCCTGGAGTCACTGATTGACTGTGCTGAGGAGTCCTGAGCCTGGAGTCTCTACTGGGCCCTGCTGGCAATAGGAGTTCTACCTGTATCCATATGAGGTAAGTCACTCACCTCCATTGTAACTCTGGTCTAGCCTTTTCACCAACTAAGCTACATTTCCAGATGATGACTTTAAAATTCAAAGTACACATTATAATATTTTTATATCTGGTATAGTTTTCTTTTAATGAGAAGTGAGCATTCATAGCAAATTTCATGTTAATTTCTTTGGATCCTTTGTGCTTTTGGAGATAGGGTCAAAATAGGCAAGGCTAATCTTGAACTCTAGAGCCACTGATTTTTCCAGGTTTCTGGATTCATTAAGCAATTGGAGTTATTATGCTCTTATAAATTAATACCCATTTAAAGTGTAAAATAAACTTTTAAATATTTGTAAATTATCTTACTCATCTCCTTTCTTCTTCTAGACCCTAATGCATTACAGGAAAATCTTAGTTCTTGTAGCCTCTGTGCACTTGGCTTCTCATCTAAGATTCTCATTTTAGAAGTAGCATATACTAAGAGGCAATTCATGAATTCCACTAACTCCTTCCTAAGAGGCATCAGTTTGGTCAAAGTACAATAAGGATGGGTTGGGTGTGTGACATCAGCAACATATTTTCTTAAGCAACTGGAAAGATTGTCAGTGTTTTTTTCCTGTGACAAGTGTCTGGCAAGTCTGTTTGCTGCTGAATACTTCCAAATAAAGCAGGGGTATATACCTAGTGGGATAATGATTGATTTGTGTCTGTGCGGGGGCTTTAAGAGACTCCCCATGGCCGGGTGTTGGTGGCACTCGCCTTTAATCTCAGAAATCAGGAGACAGAGGCAGGTGGATCTCTGTGAGTTTGAAGCTATCCTGGTCTACAGAGCAAGTTCCAGGACAGCCTCCAAAAAATAGAGAGAAACCCTGTCTCAAAAAAAAAAAACAGAAAAACAAGACACTCCACACACTGAGAGGGATAGAAGTTTGGCTTTGACACCTCCAGATGGTAGATAATGAGGCATAAAGAGTTCACCATTATTGGCAGACCTAGGACTCTAACCCTCTGGTTCCTACAAAGTATGAGAAGTGGGAATTCCCAAATAATGTCTCCCTAATACTTCACCAGGGCCTTTCTGTCTGAAGATCTATCAGAATAAGCATCTACAACCCACCCACACTGCAAGTGCTGGCAGTGCAGGGCCTGCTGCAGATCGAGACCTCAACCATCTCTACTCTGGAGTACCTGCCCATTAATCTCTTCCCACCAGTGTTCAAGGAGGCCTTCACTTGTAGACACAGGGAGCTATTGAAGGCAATGGTGGCTGCCTGGCCATTTTCCTCCCTTCCTTTGGGGGCCCTGATGAAGACATCAGATGTGGAGTTGTTCCAAGGTGTTCTGGATAGTGTAGATATTCTGCAGACACAGAAAGTTTGTCCTAGATAAGCAAGGCCCAAGTAGGAAAAAGGGGATTTGCTGAGCTATAGGTAAGATACATGTAAGGACAGGTACAATGTGGTCATAGTGGACATAGGGTTCTGATGTCATCCACTTGTACGTCTGTTGAGCTTCTACTCATGTTGAGATTTCATGCAATGACAGGAGTGGAGGAGAGCTCAGAGTAGATGCAGCCACATTGGAATGAGATAACCCTGGCTCTTCTACAGACACTTTAAATTTGGGGGTATTTTTAGCGTTTTGGGAGTTTGTCTTTTTTTGTTTTTGTTTGTTTTTTGAGACAGTGTTTCTCTGTGGCTGTGAATGCTATCCTGGAATTAGCTCTTGTAAACCAGGCTGGTCTCAAACTCACTGAGATCAGCCTCCCTCTTGCTCCCTAGTGTTAGGTTTAAAGGCATTAGCCACCAATGATCAGCTTTCCTACACTTTATGTTGAAGAGACAAAGTCTGGAGTAATTAAATGGAGGGTAGCAGGAAAGGTTTCCAGATGAATTTCAGGCTAAGGGTCCTTGCCAGGCAAGTGAGAGGGGTATGTTGGAGCTGACAATAGAGAAGCTGAACAGAGCCGGTCTCCCCGGGGCTTCCTGGTTTACCTTATGAAATTGTACCTTTTTCCTCACAGATATTGGAAGGTTGGAATACTTGACTTCAGGAATATGAACCAGGATTTCTGGGATCTATGGGCTAGCAGAGACTGTTACTGCTCAACAGAGACTGAAAGTAATGCACAAATATGCAATCAACTGAGGCGGGATTTGAAGGTGGTCACCGACCTTAGCCTCAGGTTCCACCTGAAAGAACACCAAACACGCTTTTTGCAGTGGGCTCAGCAGAGGAAAGACTGTGTGCAGCTGTGCTACATGAACATGCAGATTTGTGACTCTCCTATCAAGATTATCAAGGAGGTCTTGGGCATTTTCCCCCAGACAATATTTAGGAATTGGAGCTATCCACAAACCATGTTCTGCCATTCCTGGGTCACATTGCACCTCTACATGGCCGTATGACAAGACTTCAAAAATTGCATGTAAGCCACATCTTCTTGAACACACACACACTGGTAACTACCTTGGCAAACATAGAGATGTGTCCTGTCCAGTTTCTCTATCAGTTAGGCAAACTCAACTCCCTGGAGCATCCTTCCATTGATGGCATTTACTTTCATCCTGACCACATGCTGCTGTTGTTTGGGTAAGGAATGATGGACTGCTGTTTCTACTATTTCTGAAAAGCTTTTCCCTTTATTTTAAGCATTAGTAGGCCCTGGGGGATTCCCTGTGGATTTAACAGTGATGAACTTATCACAGTATTTAAGTGTGGACTTGTATCCTTCTTAACTGAAGGCACCTGCACAATGACCATTCATTTAGCAGGCAGAGCTGGGGTACATAATGTTTAGAGAGCTGAATTGAAAGCAGGTTCATTGGGTGGGACAGAAACACTGAGTGTCCTCTGGACATTTTTTCTTGAGATCATGGCTATGCTAATGGGAAGGGAACAGGGCAGAGTAGTAAGTCCTGAGCTGGGAATACCACACCTGCATAGGAACCTAAGAAACTCTTTATTCAGAACTGTGAATAGGGACCAGATCATTCTTCTGCTGCACCTTGTCTCAGGTTCTAAGTCCTCCTAGAGAGAAGAATAATGTGAGCATAGGTTGGGATTTAGAAGATCAAAATGACTGATGCTGGGGTGAGGAACTATCAATGTCAAGGGTAGGGTACTGAAATCATGAATAGAAGCTGTGACTGTTGGAAAGCACCACAGGAGAAGTTATGCAGGACACATGCCAAGATGTTGCTAGAACCTTTTGTGATGGTACACTGGTTATGAGGTCCTGGTATGCTGTGGCAAAATCTGGTTCTATTTGACAGAATGAGAATGAGGAGGTGGAGATGTGTGGTCTGAGACCATCCCAGGTTAAGTATATGTATACCTCAGGCAACAATTATATGAGCAGGCACCAGCAGGATGTATCCCAAGTGCAGATCTTCAGCATTAGGCTATACTGACTTTTTATATGTCCTCCTTTCTGTCTCAGTGTCAAACTTTGTAGTGCCCTCTAAAACCATGCACTAATTTCATTTTCTTTCCCTATATACCTAAAGAGCCCTTTGGAAACCTTGACCATCACTCTCTGCCATGTGTCCCAGTCAGACTTAAAACAGTTGTCACAATGTTGGGACCTCTGCCAACTGAATACTTGAACATCAGTAATGTAGTGTTGTCCAGATTGGGTATCACATATCTCCAAGTTCTCCTTGAGAATACTGCAGACACTTTTAAGACCATGGAGTTAGTGGAATGCTGGATGGATGACACTGAGTTCAGTGGCCTCTTGCCTGCCCCGAGCCAGTGCTCACAGCTCACCACTGTGAATTTCTGTGACAATAAGTTCTCCACTGCTGCACTGAAGAACCTTCTCCAGAGTGTAACTTATCTGTGCAACATGACTGTAGAGTTCTACCCCACCCCACTAGAGTGCTATGAACCCCTGGGTTCTGACCTAGTGCAGAAATTTATCCAACTATGTCGTGAGGTATTGGATATGCTTTTTGCCAAAAGGCAGACCAAGACAATAGTTTCTGCTACAGACAACTGTCTGGATTGTTGTAGGCGCTGTTTTTATGACATTGAGGCCATACTTTGCCAGTGTTGGCAATAAATAGAAGGTTGCATCTGGATACTGAGAAATGAAAGTTAAGGGTTGGTTTTGCCTCGTTTGTTCCCAGAACACATGGCTTCAGACACTGTGATGAATTGCAAACAAGAGTGTTCAGGGGATGCACACCAAAGACTAACTTGACTTTAAGTATAATAGGAGTACAGTAATTGTTGTCTTGTCAAATCAGAAAGGCAATTTTGCATTTCTAAATGTGCTGCCATAGACTTGCCAGGATGTGACAGCTTTAAACATGTGGTCATACTAGTAAATTGGATGTTCTTCCTTTGTGTCCTTATTCATTAGTCTCAGCTGTAGGTCACAGTCAAGGTGTCTGTAACCACATGAAGTGTGCTCAAGGATGTTATGGTTCAAGGCTAGCCAGCTTCAAAATGAACTGAAGTCATTTACGGCATTGTCTTTCCTCTCTTAATTTCCCATGGTATGGCTGGTCAGTGTTTGAATAGACATGTGAAACTGAACACAGAAGTGTAGCCCTGATCTCCTTTAAGCATGGTGGTAGAGAAACACAAAAGATTACATCCAATGATACTTAGATAGGAGGTGCTCGGCACCCTTTGAAGATGACTTAAGGCTAATCCTTGCATAGAAAACTGGTTTGGTAATAAGCTCTATCTTTACTTGCTAAGAGAGTAGCCAATTCAGGTATTTCAATGTATCAGGTAGTATTAAGATAAATTTTATTCCTCTGTATTTTTATTGGTCTTAATTAATAAACCAAATCCTCTTTTTCTTACATGTCATTGTGATGCCTGCTAACTTAATACACCATGCTAACTGTGAAAGAAACTTGTTTAGCACACTTTGGACAGAACCATCCCTGGGGAGTGATGTGATTACCAGCAGATAGCAGGTATACCCTGATTCCCAATACCTTCTAGAAAGGTGTGGAGATTCACAGAATTTATTGTTCCATCAGTGCTCAAGGGAGTTGTCAGTCACAGGTTAGGTGCCTTCAGTGACTATGAGGAATCTTCTTGGTCTTCTCAAATGTTTCTTATTTTAGTTATGAAGCTGGAGTCCCACAAAACACCTTAGTCACATTAGATAGAATTCTTATGCTATTCATGCAGTGATTGTCTGGACCCTTTTCAGGTCAATTCTTCCACAAAAAATGAAAGAGGGAGACACTGCAGCCAGGTTCTTTGTCACTGAGTCTCACTTGGCAATCTGAGTCTCCATTTGAGCCAGTGTTCAAGATATGGAGCCTTGAAACTCTTCTGGATGCAGAATTCTGAGGAAACTGCAACAAAGACATTTTGAGTTCCTGGATCACTTGGGTCATTTGCTTAGATTGGTGTCTGGTCACCTTCATTCTGAAATCATATAAACTTTTAAAGGAAACATACATATGTGTATCAGTACAAGTATAAACGGTGTGTTTTACACTAGTTAGCCAACAATTTTGTTTTTGAGGCAGGTTTTTTTTGTGGCTTTGGAGGCTATCCTGGAATCCAAAGATGATTTTTTGTTTATGTTTGAGAAGGCAAATATACATTATGTACTTCATAGGCTCTTTTTCATTTTATTATATCTGTTATGAGGACACTTAAGGGTCCACAGACAAACCTGTGAAGTCAAGCCCTAAGCAGGAGGGAAGACATCCATGGCCCTGCCTGATGCCATTTGGCTCAGGCATGGGCTGTTGACTCACAGACCATGCTGGACCTGATAGCCTAGGCTGGTTGGGAGACATCATTGGATCAATGCCATTTGACTCTGATGGGTGCTATGTTCCCATAGTCCAGTCTAGGTCCTTAATTTCTATTCTTCTGGAATGAAGCTCATTAAACAGCAAAATGCCTTTTGACTGGCTAGTATTGCACCCACAAGGAAGACAGTTTGGATGTTCAAGTCCCAAGCTGGTGGGAAGATATCCATGGCCCACTTGATGCCATTTTGCAATGTAAGTTGGAAACCCTGTCTCAAAAAAATTTCTCTCTTGCATCCCCTATCTTAAGGACCACAGTCATGTCGACTTGCCCCCAATGGATGACCAAGCAACCAGGAGCCTGCAGAGAGTGCCTGTCCACTCCTGCACACACTCAGGTTAGAGGGCAGAGGACAGAGAGCAGAGTCCGTAGAGTATGGGATTTTATAGCACACACCGAGAGGAAACACTGTTTGCCTACCTGCCAGTACAGGAAGAGGCTATTTCTACACCCACTGAAAGAAGCCGTGGGAAAGAGGAAATATATGAAAACGCTCAGCAACAGAAAAAACAAATATGACACCAGTAGAGTCTAGAGATTCTACACCAGCAAGACAGGAACACACCAATCCAAAAGAAGCAGAAGGTAATGACCTTAAAAACACCTTCATGAAAATGATAGAGGCCCTCAAAGAGACTATGAGAAAATCCCTTTAAAAATGGAAGAAAAAGCAAACAAAAATCCAACAAATTCATGAAAGGGAGGAAAACACAAAGCAAATATTACAGGAAACAATTCAAACAGTGCAAGCATTCAGAGCTGACATGGAGACAATTAAAAAACACAGACTGATGGAATGCTGAAAATATAAATACTGGGGAAAAGATCAGGTATGGAGATGCAAGCATAACCAACAGAATAAAGTGAGGAAAGAGAGAATCTCAGGTGTTGAAGACACACTAGGAGAAACAGATTCATCAACCAAAGAAAATGACAATATCGGTCACAAAAAAATCCAGGAAATATGGGACACCGTGAAAGGACCAAACCTAAGAATAGTAGGTATAGAAGAAGGTGAAGAAAGATGGACGTTCGTGGCACATGCCTTTAATCCCAGCACTCGGGAGGCAGAGGCAGGTGGATCTCTGTGAGTTTGAGACCAGCCTGGACTACCAAGTGAGTTCCAAGACACTCTCGAAAAACCAAAAAAAGAAGAAGGTGAAGAAAGCCAAACCAAAGGAGCATAAAACATATTCAAAAAATCATAGAAGAAAACTTTCCCAAACTAAAGAAAGACATGACAATGAAGGTATAAGAAGCTTACAGAACACCAAATAGAGTGGATCACAAAAAACTTCCCTTTTCCACATAATAATTAAGACCCCTAGCACACAGAATAAAGAATACTTAGAGCAGCTAAGGAAAAAGGTCAAGTAGCACACAAAGGCAAACCTACCAGAATTATACCTGACTTTTCCATGGAAACTCTGAAAGCCAGAAGGTCCTGGGTAGATATTCTATCAACACTAAGAAACCAAAGAGGCTAGTCGAGACTACTATACCCAGCAAAGCTTTCAATCAATATAGATGAGAAAACAAGTTATTCCATGACAAAAACAGATATATACAATATGTGTCCAATAACCCAGCCTTCCAGAAAGATCTAGAAGGAAAACTCTAATCCAAGGAAGTTAACTATAACCAGAAAAACATAAGTGATAGATAATCCCACTTACCAGCAGCCAAAAGAGGAAAGGCATGGAAATCTACATACAATTCCACCACCAACAACCACTCCAAAACAAATAAGAATGAACAATCAAACATCATTAGTATCCCTCAATATTCATGGTATTAACTCGCCTACAAAAAGGTACAGGCTAACAGAATGGATTCAAAGACATAATCATCCTTCTGCTGCTTACAAGATACACATCTCAGCTTCAAAGCCATATATTACCTCAGAGTTATGGGTTGGGAAAAGATTTTCCAATCAAATGGACCCAAGAAAAAATTAGGTGTAGCAATCCTGATGTCTAACAAATTTTAAACTGAAATCAATAAACAGAGATGAAGGAGGTCATTTCATATTGAACACAGGAGAAATCCAAGAAGATAAAGTGTCCATTCTGAACATGTATGCCCAAAACACAAAGCCACCCTGATTCGTAAAAGAAACATTACTAAATTTCAAACAACACATTAAACCTCACACACTTATAGTGGGAGACTTCAACTTCCCACTCTCACCACTACACAGGACAACAAGACAGAAACTTATAAAAATAAAAAAGGAACTAATAGAAGTTATGACCCAATTGAGTTTGACAGTCATCTATAGAACATTCCATCCAAACAAAAATGAATATACCTTTTTATCAGCACTACCTGGAACCTTCTCAAAAATCAACCACATACTTGGCAACATAACAACCTTAATAGGTACAAAAAATTGGAATAACTCCATGTATCTTATCAGACCACCATGCTTTAAAGTTAGAATTCAACAACTGTTGTGAGTGCCTCAGGTACATTGATCTTCTGGAGCCAGTCATGTACTTTCTAAAGTCTAAAGATTTATGTAATTGGCCTTTAGCCTTAACAAAGGGTACTCAGAAGAGAAACAGCATAGGTAGAAAATAGGAACTCCATGACCCAGAAAGCTTGTCCAAACTCAGCCAGCCATAACCATCACCTAGGCAATGGCCATTAGCCCACCTATTCCTCTCACTCCTGAACTTTTTACCTTGCCAATATACTGCTCTATGTGCTTACACAATGCCCTGCTATGTGCACACCTGGTATACAAAGCAACCCTTTCACCCCCTCAACCACCTCCCATTTTACTGCTCTACCAAGTATATTGACTGCCCTGAGAACAATAAAAATTGGCCACTTGATCAGATACTTGTTTTTTGGCCCTTCTTTCATGTCTTCTAGCCCCCCATTAAGTTTCTTGCTACAGGTTGAAATCCTGCGGGTTGGGTACAACACAAATTGCAGAAACACAACAAACTCATGAAAATTGAATAATACCCAATGACACCATGCCTGGGTCACAGAAGAAATAAAAAAGAATGTAAAGTCTTCCTACAATTCAATGAATATAAAGACACCACATACCCAAACTTGTGGAACACTTTGATAGCAGTGCTACTAGGAAATTCCATAGCCCTAAGTGCCCACATGAAGAAACTGGAGAATAGTCACACTAGAGAATTAACAGCAGAACTGAAATCTTTAGAATACAAAGAAGAAACCTCACCCTGGAGTATTAGATGCCAGGAAATCATCAAACTGAGGGTTGAACTCAATAAAGTAGAAATTAGGAAAACAATACAAAGAATCAATGTAATAAAGAGTTGGTTCTTTGAGAAATCAACAAGATAGACAAACCTGTACACAAACTCATGAAATGGCAGAATGTGAACATGCAAATTAACATAAACAGAGATGAAAAGGGGGACATAGAAATGGACACTGAGGAAATACACAGAATCATCATGTCATACTTTGGGAACCTGTACTCCATAAAATTTTTAAAAATGCACAAATTTCTGGATAGAAATCACCTGCCCAAAATTAATTCAAGAACAGATAGGCAATTTACATAGACCTATAGCCCCTAAGGAAATAGGAAATAGAAACTGTCATCAATATCACCCCAAACAAAAAAGCCAAGGGCCAGATGGCCTCAGTGCAGAATTCTACCAGAAATTCAAAGATCAGCTCTTACCAATTCTTCTCAATGTATTCCATGCAATAGAAGCAGAAGAGTCTTTGCCAAACTCTTTTTTACCAGTCTTCAATAACCTCCATACCCAAAGCACACAAAGATACAACTAAGAAAGAATGTCAGACCAATATACATCATGAACATTGTTGCAAAATTACTCAATAAAATCCAGGCCAATCAGATAAAACCACATCAGAAAACTCATTCAACATGATCAAGTACGTTTAATCCTAGGGATGCAGAGTTGGTTCAATATAGGAAAATACATCAGTGCAATCCACAGTATACACAAGTTGAGAGACAAAAATCACATCATCATTTCACTAGATGCTGAAAAGCCTTTGACAAAATCCAACACACCTTCATGATGGAGAGATCATGGAAAACAGAAACTTACCTAAACACAATAAAAGCTATATACAGCAAACCAACAGCCAACCTCAAACTAAATGGAGAAACTCAAAGCACTTGCTCTAAAATCAGAAACAAGACAGTGCTATCCACTCTCTCTATACCTCTTCAATATTGTACTTGAAGTTCTAGCCAGAACAATAAGAAAACCAAATGGATCAAGAAAATACAAATTGGAAAGTAAGTGGTCAAACTTTCACTATTTGCAGATGATATGATAGTTTACATAAATGTTCCAAAATACTCTAACAGGGAACACCTACAGCTGATAAATACCTTAAGGAAAGTGTTGGCATACAAGATCAACCCGAGAAAATCAATAGCCCTTCTATATACAGACGATAAAGGGGCTGAGAAAGAAATCAGAGAAACATCACCCTTTATGTTTGCCACAAAAACATAAAATACCTTGGGGTAACCCTAACTAAACAAGTGAAAGACCTGAATCACAAGAACAAGTGCCATCCTTTTGCCTGCAAATTTCAAGATTCCATTGCTTTTGTTTTCACTGATTAACACTCCATTGCATAAATATTCCACATTTTCCTATCTACTCTTCAGTTGAAGGACATCTAGGTTTCTTCTAGGTGCTGGCTAGAAATTAAAGAAATAAATTAAAGAAGATACCAGAAAATGGAAAAACCACCCATGGTGCTGGATAGGTAGTTAAAATGGCAATCTTGCCTAAAGCAAGCTACAGATTCAATGTAATCCCCATTTAAATCCCAGCACAGATCTTCACACAACTTGAAAGAAGAATTTTCAACTTTACTTGCTAAGACAAAAGACCCAGGATAGCCAAAACTTCCCTGTTGGACAAGGCAATGTCCAGAGGCATCACCATCCTTGACTTCAAGCACTATTATAGAGCTATAGTCCTGAAAACAGCTTGGTATTGGCACAAAAAGACTGGTAGACCAATGGAATCAAATAGATAACACTGATATTAACCCACACACATATGAACACTTTGTTTTTGTCAAAGAATCTAAAATTATTCAATGGAAAAATGAAGGCATCTTCAACAAATGGTGCTGGCATAACTGGATGCTGGCATGTAGAAGACTGCAGATAGATCCATGTCTATCGCCATGCACACAACTTAAGTCCAAATGGATTAAAGACCTCAACATAAATCCAGTCACATTGAACCTGTTAGAAGAGAAAGTGGGAGTAGTAGAGATGATTACTTCATGAACATAACACCAGTAACACAGACACTGAGGTTAACAATTAATACATGGTACTGCTGAAACTGAGAAGCTTCTGAAAAGCAAAGGATGTAGTCAACAAGACAAAAAGGCAGCACACAGAATTGCAAAAGATATTCATTAACCCTTCATCGTACTAAGGGCTGATCTCTAAAATCTTAAAAGAACTCAAGAAGCAGGTCTCTAATACACCAAAGGATCCAATTAAAAAGTGGTATACAGAACAAAATAGAGAATTCTCATTAGCGGATACTAAAATTGCTGAGAGACACTTGGAAAAATGCTCTACATCTCTAGTAACCAGGGAAATGCAAATAAAAACAACTTGGAGATACCATCTTACTCCCGTCAGAATGGTTAAATAAAAAACCCCAATGACAGTTTATGCTGGAGAGGATGTGGAGAAAGAAGAACACTCCTTCACTGCTGGTGGTTGTGTCAACTCCTACAGCTACTATGGAAATCAGTATGGATATTCCTCAGGAAAATGGGAACCAGTTTCCCATAAGACCCAGCAATTCTACTCTTAAGCACATTCATACAACATGGATGTCTGTTTCACTATGTTTATAGCAGCACTATTTGTAATATCCAGCACCTAGAAGCAACCTAGATGTCCTTCAACTGAAGACTAGATAGAGAAAATGTGGAATATTTATGCAATGGAGTATTAATCAGTGAAAAAAAAGCAATGGAATCTTGGAATTTGCACGCAAAAGGATGGCACTAGAAGACACCAACCTAAATGAGGTAACCCAGTCACAAAAAGATAAACATGGTATGTACTTACTCATGTATCGATTTTTGACATGAATCAGGGGACTGCCAGACTACAATCCCACTGCCAGAGAGGCAGGGAACCTAGAAGTACCCTAAGAAGGACCCGAAGAAAGATATACATGGTATTGCCAAGAACATGTAATGATGCAAGATCTCCTGAGCAGATTGGGAGCCCCTGGATGGAGGAGGGTAAAGGGAGCCAGGAAAAAGAGAGGGGAAGATAGAATAAGGCAGAAGAGGACATGGGTGAGCAGGAAGGTTGAGTTGGGGCAAGTGTAGAGGAGAGCAAGATGAGAGATACCATAATAGATGGAGTCATTCTAGGTTTGAGAGTAAATCTGGCACCAGTGAGATCTACAAGGATGTGAGACCAACTGGCAAACTAAGGAGTAGGGGACTTTAAATTCCCCTCTCTAATAATGATTTTGAGGACTATGTTACAGACCATCCTAGAACCTCCATCCAGTGACAGACAGAAACAGAGGCAGACACCCACAGCTAAACATTGAACTGAACTCCTAGAATCCAGCTGCAAAGCAGGGAGGTGTGATGAGCAAAGGGGCCAAGATTGGGCTGGTCAAACCCAGAGAAACAGCTGACTTGAACAAGGGGTAATGGTGGACTCTAGACTGATGACTGAGAAGCCAGCAGGGGATAGATCCAGACCCCCTGAATGTGGGTGTCAGTGAGGAGACCCAGGCAATCTATGGACCTTTGAGTAGTAGATCAGTATTTACCCATGGAACACAAATGGACTTTGGGTACCCATCCCACAATGAAGGATGCTCTCTCAATCTGGACAGTTGGAGGAGGACCTGGGCCATCCCCAGAACATAATGACAGACTCTAGAGATCCCCCATGGAGGGCCTTACATTCACTGAGGAATAGAGTGGAGATTTGGTGGGGGGCTGTTGGAGGTTGAATGGGGGAGTGGGCATGGAGGGGAGAGAGAGGGAGCTGGGACTAACATGGGAAGCAAGCATGTTTCTAATTTAATTATATAATAAAAATGTGTTAAAAATTATACAAGATATGCTGAGGAGGAGAGAATTACCTTTAGCCCTTGAGTTCATTTTTCTTATATCAATTTATTATTAATACTTTGCTAAGTTGTTTTTTTTTTTTTTGGTTTTACGAGACAGGGTTTCTCTGTTTTGGAGGCTGTCGGTCCAGCCTGGCCTTGAACTCACAGAGATCCACCTGCCTCTGCCTCCCGAGTGCTGGGATTAAAGGCGTGTGCCACCAACGCCTGGCAAGTTTTTTTCAAGACAGGGCTGCTCTGTGTATCCCTGGTTGTGTTGGATCTCAGTCTTTGGACATGGCTGAGCTCCAACTGAGAAACCCATTTGCCTCTGTTTCCTGAGTCTAAGGATTAAAAGTTTGTGCTAGTTCTGCCTGTCAGGTTACTCATATCCTTCAAGAGTTGATCCTTTTAATCATGATGCTTAATTTATTAGCACAAGAAATTTTTTCACAATAATCCAGGGGCAGGAGGGAGGATGTGATTCCTTGGAAGTATGGCGTGCAATGTGCCGCAGACTCTACACTGCATCCTCAGGCTACCCAAAGAAACAGTATTCGCAATATAATCTTTATGAAA
The DNA here is from genome assembly GCF_017639785.1 of Mesocricetus auratus. NCBI lineage: Eukaryota > Metazoa > Chordata > Mammalia > Rodentia > Cricetidae > Mesocricetus > Mesocricetus auratus. The sequence goes on from NW_024429197.1 coordinate 37,337,347, forward strand.
TAAACATACAAGCAGACTGTTTGTAGTGAATATACACTAACAAATGAATATAATATGTATAGAGATGGATAAGATAGTAAAAGATGCACTGTGTGGTCACACTCTCCAACCCCAAGGTCTAGAGTCCCTGTCTTCTTATTCTGTCAATCTCAGTTCCCTACTTTTCTCACCAGTTATAAAACTGACCAAGAAGAGTCCAAGTTTAGGAACCTGGAGAGATGTCTCAGTGGTTAAGAACACTAGCTGATCTTCTAGAGATGCTAAGTTCAATATCCAGTAATCACAAGTTGTTGTACAACCGTCAGTAATGAGATCTGATACCATCTTCTGACCTGCAGGGTTCCATGCAGACAGAACTCTGTATACATAATAAATAAATAAATAAATATTTAAAATTCTTTTTAAAAAATCCAAGATTAGCTTCATGGTTGAAAATAACCTAGAATGCAAGATTAGTTTAATTGGGGAACTTCCTGGATGCCAGGAAGGCAAGAGAACTTTAGAGAGGTGAAAACTAGGCCTGCATAACACCTATATCCTAGTCTCCTTAAAAAGTGAAGCTACAATGTAGCTGTGATAGCTGTGAGACTTAGAGCTTACATAACATGCTCTAGGCACTGGGTTCTATGTCACCACCATAAATGTTTGAAAATCAATCCAAATGGGAGTGGGGATGCACACCTTTGATCACAGCATTCCAGGCAGACAGATATGCAGATCTTTGTGAGCTGAAGGACAGCCTGGTCAAATTATTGAGGTCCAGGCCTTCTTAGATTATAGAGAACAAACAAAAAATGAAAGAAATAAATAAAAGGAAAGAAAGGAAGGAGAAATGAAGGAAGGAATGAAGGAAGGAATGAAGAAAAGGATGAAAAGAAAGAAAGGAAGGAAGGAAGAAAGGAAGGTACGAAGGAATGAAGGAAGGAAAAGAAGAGTAATCCATATTGGTCATGGATGCTGGAATATTTGTAACCTAGGTAGCAATTGGGAACTGAACCAGGAGAAAGTGCGGCAGCTCCTGTGGTTCTAATGGAGCAGCAACTGAAGTGTAAAGTGGCACCAGCCAGTATGTAACTCATTCTGTATAAAAGGATGCTTAGAGCCCAGAGAGTTGAGGAGAAAACTTTGCACACTATAAATATGCATCACTCTCATTGTTAAGAAACTGCCAATTGACTAATGGCTAGGCAGGATTTTGGGGGGGAGAGAGAATGCTGGTAAAAAGAAGGACAGAGTCAATTGAGTTGCCCAGAAGACAGGAAGGAGGCCGGACATGAAATGGAGGCAAAACCCACAAACCTTGGAGCAACACATAGATTAATAGAAATGGGTTAATTTAAGTTGTAAGACTTATCTGGGTGTTGGGGGTGCACGTCTTTATTCCCAGCACTCAGGAGCCAGAGGCAGGTGGATCTCTGTAAATTCAATGCCAGCCTGTTATACATAGTGAGCTCCAGGATAGGCTACAAAGCAATACAGAGAAACCCAGTCTTGATAAATCATAAAAAGAAGTTGTACCAGTTAGTTAGTATGCTGGAAAGATGGCTCAGCAGTTAAGACCATTGAGATCTCACCCAGATTGTCTGGGTTCAATTCTGAGAACTCACATGGAAGCTAACAACTGTCTGTTCTTCCAAGATCTAACACCCTAACAGCGGCATACATTCAGGCATAATATGAACGTACATAAAATAAGACTGAAAAATTATATTAAGACATGTTAGTTAGAAAGAAGTCTGAGCTATGGGCTGAGCATTTATCATGTGGCACAGAGAGGCCTCTCCCAGCTGCTTTCTATAGGCTTGAGCTGCTAGTGGGAGCTCCCACAGCAAACTGCATGGTGGGTTTGGGGTTTTGCTTATCGAGACAGAAACGGTTACAAATACTCAGTAAAGACAGGTCAAACAAAACAAAATTACGAAAAACCTCAAAAGAGTCTACAGTGCAATTAAAAATGTACAAAGGCATACAAAGCAAAGAAGGATAAAAGCAGTAATAAAAATATATTTAGTTTTAATATAACAAAGACCCTAGAGAAGCTAGACCCCTCTTCCAGACACAGATGGAAGGAGATGCTGAGATTTGCAATGAACCATAGGCCCCACCTCCCAGAGTGCAATCAAAGTGAGACAGATCAGCAGCAATATGAACAAAGTATCAAGATCTTGATGGGGGAACCCAAGCATCAGCTGACCCGTGCTAGTAAGAGATGACTGACTCTGCACTGCCATCTGGGAAACCTGCATAGGACTGAACTGGGACCCCTGAATACACGTGGCATTGGTGAGGCTTGGGTAGTGGGACTAAAAACGAACTGTAATACACAAACTGACTTTGAGTTTTCTCTTCTCTGAGGAGAGATTCCTTGCTCAGCCTAGATAAGGCAGGAGGCAGCATCTTGGTCCTGGCTCACATGGTGTTGGACAGATTTAGCGATCATCCTAGGGGAGGCCTCACCCTCTCTGAGGAGCAGATGGGAGGTGGGATGGGGGAAAAGTGTATATTACCTGCATATATGTATGTACACTCATGCATGTTGCATGGGCATGGAGGCCAGAAGAGGGAGGTAGGGACAGTTCTGTGCTATCATGTGACTGCTGGGAACAGACATATTGTGATCTACAAAGCAAGTGAACCATACCTCTGAGCCATATGTCGAGCCCCAAACCAGACTCTTTTTGCTTTGCTGTTTTGCTTATTTTTTCCAGATAAGGTATCTATGTCTAACAACTCGGGCTGTCCTGGAGTTTACTTTGTGGACCAGGCTGCCCTGGAATAATAGAGATCTGGGTTCCTCTACTTGCCTCTGCCTCCCAAGTAACTGGATTAAAGGAGTGTTCCCCCATGTTCAGTTATAAAACCGGTCTCTTAATGTATTTATTTGAGGTGAAAAACACGAATATTCTGTATGACCTTTAACTGAAATGCCACCCCAGGTGATTGCTGGAGGGAGGGCTGGGTGGGATCAGAACACACCCTGTGTGAACACCTGTGATTTAGCTTGTGAAGAATTCTGGCCCCAGTATTCAGGCAGTGACTCAGACACCTCTTTGATCCCTTTTGTCTTTGTGGTATCTTTTATCCATTTGTTTTTATATATCTTTCTTATTGTGTGTGTATGAGTGTACTACCTGAACATATGTATGTACACCATATGAGGGCATAATGCCCTGTTTGTTTAAGAGATGCCATCAGGGCCCCTAAAACTGGAGTTGTAGATGGTTGTGAGACACATTGTGAGCATTGGGAAGAGATCCTATGTCCCTGGCAACAGCAACAAGTGCTCTTCACTGCTGAGGCATCTCCAGATTCCAAGTTAGTCAGATGTTTCTGGAAGTCAGTACACAGCCATAATAGCAGTTGAGCAGCAGAATGGTAATCTCTATTATCTAGATCTCATGAACTTATTATTTTGAACTAAGTAGAGTCAGATGAGGAAATGTGGGTGGGGGTGCAGCAACCTTGGATTCCCTTGGAACTGGAGTTACGGGGTTTTGCATGTCTAACATGGGTTCTGGAAACCAAACTTAGGTTCTCCTGAAGAGAAGTGCATCCTCAGAATGGATGGGAAATTTCTCTAGACAGTGTATCTGTTTATTTTGTGTGTATGCACACCACAACATTCTTGCATGGTCAGCTGGAGGAGGTCAAGGAGAACTTTGGAAGTCAGACTCCCTTACACTCCATGGTCTCCTGGGAATAATCTTATGGTGCCAAGCTTACAGCTAGTTCCCTTTAGGTTCATGGCAAGCTCTGCGACTCAAATTGTTAATAAATAAACCAATGAGAGGTGAAGTGGTTCAAAAATTCTCTATTGTTATCTGCTTATCCAGGGGAGAAAGGTCCAAGGACTAGGTTTAGGGACTCATTAGTACATTAAGGACAGTTCTCATTTGAATTCTGATATTTTATATATCTAAGGGGCTGCCAATCCTTCAGAACAGGACAGGGACTTTTGTACTTTTCTTGGAGGCCCTGATGTGCAGGTTGCCAGCCAGAATTTGGGAGTCCTGAAGAACAGGACATATGGATATGGTGGTGTAAGTCACTAATCTCAACACCCAGGAAATGGGGGAAAGAAGATCTGGAGTTCAAGGCTAATCTTGGCTGTGTGTTCGAAAAGAAAGGCAGAGTGGGATGGAGAGAAATGGACAAGCTGTTTGATGTAGATCCCACTTCCTTTGCTCTGTGTTGTCCTTAGTTTGCTTTTGCCATCTTTGATGTGCCCACAGCACCTCCTACTGGGAATATACTAAATTGTAAGCAACAGGCATTCTGGAAAACCTCCTAAGGTAACAAGTCTGCATTGTTTAGCTGAGGTTGATAACTTTGGGCAACCACCAGCTATACCATCAGATGTTACAGAAGCCCAGCAGGAAGGGAGAAGGAAGGCAATGGCAGAATGGCTTCTGTTTACTTTGATATCAAGAGATTTTAGGCAAGAACCAGGACTTCATGGGACCTTTATATCTCTGCAGTCACAGGACTATCCTGACCAGGAACTTGGAAACAGGCTAATAACTAAGAAGGACAGCAGAGGGATTGCATCCAGGACCCAGGATCTAACCATTAATTTACAACTCACAACAGAGAACAGCTCACCACTCTTGTTGAGTCCTTATGAGTCTTCCTTCAACTTTCCCATGGACTCCTTGCTCTCAGTGTCAACCTAGGCCCCTGTGGTCTGAGCCACTATACATCATTTATTTCCAAAACCTTGAGCAATGTGTGAAGCTGTGTGCTCTTTGTTCCTCCTGATGACAGACTTGTCCCTGGGTTTTTACTTCTCGGGATGCAGAAATACCTCCCCCTATCTACAGAAAACAAGGACAAAGCTTGCTTTGTGAAGTGCTGAGGAAGGAACCTAGGGCTCCATACAAGCACTGCAAGTACTCTACCTATGGAAATACATCACCCTAGGCTGCCTCCCCACTTCTGAACTCAAACCATTCTCTAGCCTACTCCTTCCTTTCTCCTTTCTCCTTTCTCCCTTCCTTGTTCTTTTTCTCTTTTTGCAGTTTTCTGAGACAGAATATCTCTGTAACTTTGGTTTTTTTTTTGTTTTGTTTTTTGTTTTGTTTGGTTGGTTTTTTCTTTTTTTCCAGACAGGGTTTCTCTGTGGCTTTCGAGGCTGTCCTTGAACTATCTCTTGTAGAATAAGCTGGTCTCGAAATCACAGAGATCTGCCTTTCTCCGCCCAATCCTTTCCCACACATTCTGCTTCAGGCTGCATGGCTTTATTGCTTCTGGAATTTGGGGTTATTTACACACTGGCTTTGAAACACTGACTGAGACTAAGGCAATGTAAGCTGACAGTTCTTTTCCCCTGAAAGAACCTATTGCCTTTGGTAGTCCGAATCGAGGGATGATTTCTTCACGGAGCTTCTTGACAATTATTTTAGCTGTCTCACCTTTGGTGGGGAAAGTTTTGGCTAGTAAATATTTGTTACCCATACCGAGCTGGTTTGACTTCAGTGAAGTCGGACTCCCAATAGAGCCCTGGTGGATACCTTTGAATCCTTAGCCTATCAGTCGCCTTGTGATGATTGGCATTTACTTTCTTGCAGGGCATGCATGCAGTTACAACCTTTTCTGCCATCCAACTGGCTCCTGGGTGGTTATGATTATCTTTGTCGTGCATAGTCACCAACTTTTTTGCCCCCAGATGGGTCCACTGGTGCATCAGGGCCAGTAGGCTACTGATCTCCTCACCCTTGACCTGCTCTGGATGCTTTAGGGAGTAAACTAGGATTGGGGTGGGAAGTTACTCAACCTCCTCTAGGGCTAACTTCTCAGCTGCCTGATCAGCCAGATTATTGCCTCTCATAAGGGTAGTCTGGTTCTTCTTGTGCCTGGAGCAGTATATGATGCTAACCTTAAGGAGTAACAAGAGAGCCACCAACAAGTCTAGTATCTCCTGATTATTTTTAATTTCTTTACCAGCCAACATCAGTAGGCCCGGTTGTTGGTAGATGGCCCCATGGATATGTGCAGTGGCAAAAGCATTTCAGCTGTCGGTATAGATATTCACCTTCTTTCCTTGGCTAGCGTCAGAACCTGGGTGAGGTCCGTCAGTTCAGCTCTCTGAGCTGAGGTTCTGGGGACAATGCTTCAGCCCAAATCACTTGAGTTCCATCCACCACCACAGCTGCTGCACTCCTCTCACCGTTGTGGAGAAAGCTTCTGCCATCTGTATACCAGGTATTTTTGGTGTCTGATATTGGCCAGTCAGTCAAATCTTGGCGAGAGAGGCAACCCTGTCACAGAAAGAGAAACATTGTATGTACTCACTCATATATGGATTTTATACTTGAATTAGAGGAGTGCCAGCTTACAATCCCACTGCCAGAGAATCTGGGAAACAGAGCCTTCATCCAGCGATATGTTAGCAGAGGCAGATTCCCACAGCTAAACACTGAACTGAACTCCTGGAATCCAGTGACATATAGGGAGAACTGATGAGCAAAGGGGTTAAGACACGGTTGGTTTAACCCACAAAAACATTTGACATGAACAAGGGGGAACTCATATAAGCCAGACTGATAGTTGTGTGGAAAGCAGGGGACTGATCCAGACCTCCTGAATACGGGTGTCAGTGAGGATGCCTATGCAGTCTATGTGGCCTTGGGTATTATTTATCCCTGGTGTACAAATGGATTTTGAATTCCCATCCCACAGTGAGGGATGCTCTCTCAGCCTGGAATCTTGGGTGAAGGCCTAAGCCCAGCCCTGGATGAGATGACAGAATCTTGAGATCCTTCATGGAGTTCCTCACCCTCCCAGGTGATCTGAGTAGAGATTGGGTGGGGGACTGGGAGGCCTGGTGGGAGGGGCAGGGAAGGAGGGGAGGGAGAAATAGCTGGGATTGACATGTAAAGAAGGCTTGATTCTAACTTAAATTAATAAAAGGAAAAAAAATGAAGTCATCACCCAAGCTGGGCAGTGGTGGCAGGCACAAGCATCTGGAAAGCAGAGGCAGGCTTTGTCTATAGAGGAAGTTCCTGGAAATCCAGGGCCACATGGAGATATCCTGTCTCAAATTCCAAAGGGGATAAAGAAAAGTCAGCCTTTCCAGGCCCCAAGCTCCGGTGATCCCAGCTTCAGGTGAGCTTGTGTCTTGGGGGGACACCCCCTATCCTCCACCCAACACCCTACCCCTCAATCTTCTGGTGGCCACTCCTAGCATCTAGATGACCTGCCCGAACAGGAATGACATCAGCCCTTCCAGGCCCCAAACTCCAGCGATCCCAGAATCAGGTGAGCTTGAGTCTCTGGGAGGACACTCCCTATCCTCTGCCCAACACCCATCCCCTCTATCTTCCAGGGGCTGCTCTTTGCATCCAGAAGACCTGCCTACACAGGAAAGACATCAGCCCTTCCAGGCCCCAACCTCCAGCGACCCCAGTTTCAGCTTCAGCTTCAGTATCAGCATTCTCAGCTTCAGCTTCAGAGAGGAAGGAGACCAGTGGAGATGGAAGGACACCACCTGCACCCACTGGAAGAATAGATGGGAATAAGTCAGAATAAGAGCTCACTCAGCAATAGAAAGACCAAAATGACTCCACCAGAATCTAGAGAACCAACTCCAGCAAGACCTGAAAAGCACTACATAGAAGAAGCAGAGGAGACAGACATTGAAAATTATTTTATGAAGATGATAGAGACCCTCAAAGAGGAAATGAGGAAATCCCTTAAAGAAATAGAAGAAAAATTAAACAAAAAATCCATGAAATTGGGGAAACATTCAAGATATAAACAAATCTTTCAAAGAATATAAAGAGTACCAAGAAAAAAAACAACCAAACAAATGAAGGAAACAACTCAAACAGTTGAAGGATTGAAGCTGAAATAGAAACAATAAAGAAAACACAAAATGAGGGGATGCTGGAAATAAAAAAGCTGGGTAAATGATGAGGAACTACAGATGCAAGTATCACCAATAGAATACAAGAGATAGAAGAAAGAATCTCAGGTGTTGAAGACTCATTACAGGATATACAGTCGCCAACAAAAGGAAATCTTAAAACCAACAAATCCCTAACACAAAATATCCAGGAAATATGGGACACCGTGAAGAAGCCAAACCTGAGAATACCAGGTATAGAAGAAGCCAAAGAAATCCATCTCAGAAGTTCAGGTACAGAAAACATATTCAACAAAATCATAGAAGAAAACTTCCTGAACCTAAAGGATATGCCTATGAAACTACAAGAATCTTACAGAACACCAAATAGGCTGGACCAGAAAAAGAAGTCACTTCACCATATAATAATTGAAACATCAAATCTACAGAATAAAGAGAAAATGTTAAGAGCAGCTAAAGAAAAAGGCCAAGTAATATATAAAGGCAGACCTATCCGAATTACACCTGACTTCTCAATGGAAACTGTGAAAGCCAGAAGATCCTGGGCAGATGTCCTACAAACGCTAAGGGAACAAGGACGCCAGCCCAGACTACTATATCCAGCAAATCTTTCAATTACCATAGATGGAGAAAACAAAATATTCCATGACAAACCAGATTTAAACAATACGTATTCATGAATCCAGCTCTACAGGTAGTGCTAGAAGGAAAACCTATATTCAAGGAAGATAACTACACTCACAGAGACACAGGCAATATATAATCCCACTTTACAAAACACCAAAAGAAAAAGGGAGGAGAAACTACACAAAATAACTTCACTAACAATAAATCAAGCACAAACAAGAATCATCAATCAATGGTCATTGATATCCCTCAATGTCAATGGCCTCAACTTGCCTATAAAAAGACACAGACTAGAACCCATCCTTCTGCTGCATACAAGAAGCACATCTCAACATCAAAGACAGACGTTATCTCAGAGTAAAGGGTTGGGAAAAGATTTTCCAATCAAACGGACCCAAGAAACAAGAGGGTGTAGCAATCCTAATATCTAATACACTAGACTTCAAATTAAAATCAATCAAAAGAGATGAAGAAGGACACTTCATATTCATCAAAGGAAAAGTCCGTCAAGTTGAAGTCTCAATTTTGAACATGTATGCCCCAAATACAATTGCACCTACATTTGTGAAAGAAACATTACTAAAGCTCAAATTGCACATAAAATCTCACACACTAATAGTAGGAGACTTCAACACTCTGCTCTTACCACTAGACAGGACCTCCAGACAGAAACTTAACAAAGAAACAAAAGAACTAATAGAAGTTATGACCCAACTGAGTTCAACAGATATCTATAGAACATTCCACCCAAACACAAAAGGATATACCTTCTTCTCAGCGCCACATGGAACATTCTCTAAAATTGACCACATAATAGGAAACATAGCAAATCTCCACAGATACAAAAAAATGGAATAACCCCCTGGATCTTATCAGACCACCATGATTTAAAATTAGAATTCAACAATAACACAAATCGCAGAAAACCTACAACCTCATGGAAATTGAACAATGCACAATTGCACCATCCCTGGGTAGAGGAAATAATCAAAAAGAAATTAAAGACTTCTTGGAATTCATTGAGAATGAGGACACAACATATGCAAACTTATGGGACACTTTGAAAGCAGTGCGGAGAGGAAAATTCATAGCATTAAGTGCCCACATGAAGAAATTGGAGAACAGTCATACTAGAGAATTAATAACACAGCTGAATGTTCTAGGACAAAAAGAAGCAAACTCACCCAGGAGGAGCAGATGCCAGGAAATAATCAAATTGAGGGCTGAAATCAATCAAGTAGAAACCAGGAAAACATTGAGAAGAATTAATGAAACAAAGAGTTGGTTCTTTGAGAAAATCAACAAAATAGACAAACCTCTGTCCAAACCAACCAAAGGACAGAGAGAGAGCATGCTATTTAACAAAATCAGAAATGAAAATGGGGACATAACAACGGACTCTGAGGAAATCCAGAGAATCATCAGGGCATACTTTGAAAATCTGTACTCCACAAAATTCAAAAATTTAAAGGAAATGGGTGACTTCCTGGATAGATATCACTTGCCAAAACTAAATCAAGAACAGATAAACAATCTAAACAGACCTATAACCCGTAATGAAATAGCAGCAGTCATCAAAAGTCTCCCAACCAAAAAACTAAAGCCAAGGAACAGATGGCTTCAGTGCAGAATTCTACCAGAAATTCAAAGAAGTGCTAATTCCAATACTCCTCAAAGTATTCCGCACAATAAAAGCAGGAGGCTCACTGCCAAACTCTTATTACGAGGCTATGATACCCAAGCCACATAAAGACAAAACTAGGAAAGAGAACTATAGACCAATTTCCCACATGAACATCAATGGAAAAATACTCAATAAAATACTAGCAAACCGGATTCAAGAACACATCAGAAAAATCATCCACTATGATCAAGTAGGCTTCAACCCAGGAATGCAGGGATGGTTCAACATTAGAAAATCTATCAATGTAATCCACCATATAAACAAACTGCGAAAGAAAAACCACATGATCATCTAACTAGATGCTGAAAAAGCCTTTGACAACATCCAGCACCCCTTCATGATAAAGGTCCTAGAGATATCAGGGATAACAGGAACATACCTGAACATAATAAAAGCAATATACACTAAACCAACAGCTAACATCAAACTAAATGGAGAGAAACTCAATGCAATTCCTCTAAAATCAGGAACAAGACAAGGCTGTCCACTATCTCCATATCTCTTCAATATTGTACTTGAAGTTCTTGCTACAGCAATAATACAACAAACTGAGATCAAGGGGATACAAATAGGAAAAGAAGTCAAGCTTTCACTATTTGCAGATGATATGATAGGTTACATAAGTGACCCAAAAAACTCCACAAGGGAACTCCTAGAGCTGATAAACATCTTCAGCAAAGTGGCAGGATACAAGGTTAACTCAAAAAAAATCAGTGGCCCTATTATATACAGATGATGAAGTGGCTGAGAAAGAAATCAGAGAAACATCACCCTTTACAATAGCCATAAACATCATCAAATATCTGGGGATAATGTTCACCAAGGTGGTGAAAGACCTTTCTATCAATAACTTTGAGTCTTTAAAGAATGAAATCAAAGAGGATACAATAAAATGGAAAGATCTCCAATGCTCTTGGATTGGTAGGATCAACATAATAAAAATGGCAATCTTTCCAAAAGCAGTCTGCAGATTCAATGCAATCCCTATCAAAATTCTGGCACAATTCTTCACAGATCTTGAAAGAACAATACTCAACTTTATATGGAAAAGCAAAAGGCCCAGGATAGCCAAAACTACACTATACAATAAAGGAAGTTCAGGAGGCATCACCACACCTGACTTCAAGCTCTATTATAGAGTTTTAGTCCTGAAAACAGCTTGGCATTGGCACAAAAATAGACAGTTAGACCACTGGGAATGAATTGAAAAGACTTATTTTAACCCACACACCTATGAACACTTGATTTTTGACAAGGAAGCTAAAACTATACAATGGAAAAAAAGCATCTTCATCAAATGGTGTTGGCATAACTGGATATGGGTATGCAGAAGACTGCAGATAAATCCATGTTTATTGCCTTGTACAAAACTTAAGTCCAAATGGATCACAGATCTCAACATAAATCCAATCACACTGAAAATTTTAGAAGAGAAAGTGGAAGATACTCTTCAATGAGTTGGTATAGGAGACCACTTCCTGAACATAATACCAGTGGCACACCCACTGAAATTGACAGTTAACAAATGGGACCTCCTGAAACTAAAAAGCTTCTGTAAGGCAAAGGACACAGTCAACAAGAAAAAACGCAGTCCACAGAATGGGAAAAGATATTCACTAACCCCATATCTGACAGAGGGCTAATCTCCAAAATTTACAAAGAACTCAAGAAGAAAGTCTCCAAAACACCAAAGGATCCAATTAAAATGTGGGGTATAGAAATAAATAAAGAATTCTCAATAGAAGAGGGTAAAATGGACAAGAGACACTTAAGAAAGTGCTCAACATCCTTAGCTATCAGGGGAATGCAAATCAAAATAATTTTGAGATACCATCTTACTCCTGTCAGAATAGCTAAAATCAAAAACACCGAAGACAATTTATTCTGGAGAGGATGTGTAGAGAGGGGAACACTCCTCCACTGCTGGTGGGAGTGCCAACTCGTACAGCCACTTTGGAAAGCAGTATGGAGATTCCTCAGGAAAACGGGAATCAACTTACCACAAGACCTAGCAATTCCACTCTTAGGCATATATCCAAATGAGGCAAATTCATACAACAAGGGTTTCTGCTCCACTATGTTCATAGCAGCATTATTTGTAATAGCCAGAACTTGGAAGCAAACTAGATATCCCTCAAGTTAAGAGTGGATAGAGAAAATGTGGTACATTTACACAATGGAGTATTACTCAGCAGAAAAAACAATGGGATCTTGAAATTCACAGGTAAATGGATGGCACTGGAAGAAACCATCCTGATTGAGTTAATCCAGTCACAAAAAGACAAACATGGTATGTACTCACCCATATATGGATTTTAGATATGGAGGTTTTGTTTGAGACAACATCATACATATACATTCATACATACATACATACATACATACATACATACATACATACATACACTCACACATATATATCCAAAGCTGTCTTTAGCTTCCTATCCTCCTGCACCAGTCTCTAGATTTCTGAGTATCATAACAGGCATGTATTGGATTATTTTTGCTTGCTTAGTTTCTTTTTTAAAAAATATTTTTTTTTCTTATGTGCTGTGGTGTTTTCATGTACATCCATGTGAGTGTGTCAGAAGTCCTTGATTAGGAGTTACACTCAGGTGTGTGATGCAATGCATATTCAGTCCTCTGGAAGACAGCCAGTACAAGAGAGCCAGTGCTCTAGACTCCTTGAATTGTATCAATAAAAGCAGAAATAGCCTTTTAAAATCCAACATGCCTCAATAAAAGTCCAAAAACGTAGGCAGATAGGGAACAGACTTCAACAGAATAAAAGTTTGAAATGAGAATCCCCCCAGCCAGTGTCATGGTTAATGGAGAGAAACTTGAAGCAATTCTTCTGAAGTCAGGGAGCAGAAAAAGATGTCAAGTATCACTACTCCTTTTCAATATTTTACTTGAAGTGCTACCTGGAGCAATAAGGCAAGATAAGGAAAATAAATGGAACTATATAGAAAAAGAAGTTAAACTATCCCTATTTCAAGTGTTTCCAATGACTCTTTTTATCTTTTGAGTATGTTTGTCTGTACTCAGACAATGCATGTAATATCAGTTGCATCCCAGAACTCTAGAGTAAGACTTTCTTCTGTAGGAACCCACCACATACTTTGGACAAAGTACTGGTAGGAATGAAGCTGGAACTTATCTGCAAGTCCTGTGTATAAAGATGTTATGCAGGCTGCTAGGGAGAAATGCAATTGAAAATCCCACCTGGCTGTGAAGCCTATGAACTACTATGACAAGACAAGACATGTCAATACAGACCCAAGGGTACAATAATGACAGTGATATTTCAGAGATGACTGACAGCTACCTAATTGGACTTCTGGTCTTCTAGTGGGGTGGAGTTTATGTCTGGTGGTAGAAAGCTGGGCAACTCCCAGTGGCTGGTGTCCCCCGGGTGAGAACCTACTACTGCCCCACTTCTATGCCAGCATAAGGCCACCTGTTCTCTAAGAACCCATCCTCGTAGCATAGAAGAGTGTAGCATTTATCCTGTCCATGGCAATAAAGATTTTTGTTTGTTTGAAGTAGATGGAATCCATCACAGGAGTCCATAATGTTGAAAAAGGAGAGAAGAAATAACGCCCCTTGCACCCCCCACCACCCCATTTGCAGTTACAGGCTTTAAAAACTTGCTGTAATTTCTGCTCATGGTTAATTCTTTCCCAAGGCTGCTGAACCCCGTTGCGCAGACTTAATAAAAATCCTTTTGCATTTTGCAGTGTCTTCGGCTCCCTTGTGGTCTTTGGGGCAAGGGTCCTGAGAGAAAGACTGAAGGGTCTTTCATTTTGGGGGCTCATCCGGGATGTCCCTGGGATCCCCCCAGACCCTGGGACCCCTGAGTTCAGAGGAACCTCAATGAGTGCTCGAGGAAAACCTTCTGTTCTCCCTGCTTTTATTTTCTGTTCGGTGAGTTGTAGCACTGCAATTGACAAAGATTGCACTTTCTGAGTCTTTTCTTTCTGAGTCTTTTCTTTTTCTGTTCCTGACTTCAGGAATCGGTAACTCCCCAAGCTGTATGGGGAGTCAGTATCAGGAATCAGTATCCCCAACTGGTGTGGGGAGACTGTGTTAGTTTTCCCAAGTATAGGGAAACTGGTATTCATCCTAGGGGATACCCCAGTAAGTCTGTTGGAAGGGGCAGTTTTACTGCCACTCCAATCTTTATTGGTTAGCAGGCCATCAGATTCTGTCTTTGTTCTGCCACAAACTTGCTTAGGCCACTATATTCTTGTCTGTTTTGTTCTTGTCTATAGGTTGTTCATGAGTCTCTCTCTGTATTTCTTTGACCCCCGACTGGTAATATGGATCTCTGACTGACTCATTAGAAGGATATAAAATGGAGAATCTGAGATTATACTTAAGAATGTTGGGGAAAAAATTTCTTTCAGGAACACTGGCAGCCAAGGACACAATGCCCAGTGCCGCTTCCCTCCTTCCTTCCCTCATAAACCAAATTCTTCACTGTGGAAGGTCAAGGTCTCTTCTGATGGCCAGCATCTTCTCACCTTAACCCTTCTCTGTCCTGATTCTGCTTGGAAAACAAAAATGTTAAATTATGCCAGTCTATATACTGTGGGACTCTTTGACTTTAAAATAAAAGACAAAGATATCTTATGTTTAAAAAAAAATTATGCTTTTGTTTCCACAGGAAAAAATATATAAATTTTAGTCATTTAAATCTAATGGATTGTTTTTACTTGTCATAATTTAAGATGTTTTACACTTTTACAGGATTTAATTTGTTAATAAAATTTAAAGTTATTAATACCACAAAAATAGTTTGGTAAGAGATTTCATGTTAACAAAAAAATTTAAAAAATATAGGAGACTAAAGTAATAAAGAGGGAAAGGGAAAAATAATTTTATCTAAAGTAAAATGTCTAAGGTAATCAGAAAAAGAGACTAAAGGTTAAATAAAAAGTCATAGAGGGTCAAAAAAGTCATCGGAGGTCAGAGGAAAGCTCTCAAAGGTCTTGAAAAACCAAAAAAAAAAGATTTTAAATTAAATTCATAAGACTATGGGATATTTGTCCTCATAAAATGCTTTTGTGTTTGTTTTTGGTTTTGGTTTTTTCAGACAGGGTTTCTCTGTGGCTTTGGAGGCTGTCCTGGAACTCGCTTGGTAGTCCAGGCTGGTCTCGAACTCACAGAGATCCGCCTGCCTCTGCCTCCCGAGTGCTGGGATTAAAGGCATGCGCCACCAACGCCCGGCCATTAAAATGTTTTTATTGTTAATATTGTACTTAAATTTAAAAGCTAAATTTTAAGTTCATAGCTACATAGCTATAAGCACTATATGCTAACCAAAAATAGGGATGTTTATTTCTTGAGATACAGTAAGACAATGACCTAAATCTGAAAAAGACCTTGAAGTAGCTTCAAATCCCATGAGTCTCAATACTTTTGGGGTTAAAAAAAAACTTTTCATAAGGGTAGTCTAGGACCACCTACATGTCAGATGTTTGCATTGGTAATAACAGAAAAACTTTGTAGTAATGAAATCATCACAATGTGGGAAACTCCTTTAAAAGGTCAAAGCATTAAATTTTTAAAGGTAAACCAGACAATATAAAGTCCTACTATTGTATTATAAAATGTTAAAAAACACAAGTTAATAGCCATCCTTATAAATTATTAAGTTTGTTGATTGTAGTTATGTTAAATATTAATGGTTAATTACAGGAACAAATTTTACTTAGTCTACTGTATATGTTTTCAAAAGTTGAGCTCAAAACAAGTAACTGAAAACAAAGCTGTCTATTCATGTTTACCTAGACAACCCTCTAATACTTCAGAGATTTGTAGAATATGACATTTAAAATGTTAATTTCAAAGCTTATAATATCAGACAAAGGCTCCCATCCTGACAGTGACCCAAGGTCTCTAAAGATTATGGGGCACCCGTGTTCCTGCACCTGGATGATGATGACACTGACCAGGGGACAAGATGCCCCAATGCAACACCTGCTTCCAGGATGTGGCCCAGATTGGGGATAAGCTACAGGACATTGGAGAATTGATTGTACTACTTTTGCCTAGACAAAATAAAATGGGTCTTTTCCATGTCTCCCTTCCACAGAGAGGAAAAAGACCTCTCACCTTATGGTCCTGTTGAAGATTGATGCTGTTCTTTGATACTTCTGCCTCCAACAATATAGAGACTTGGGTATGGCTAACTATATATGGACTTGTCCCTGTCATTTTTGTTAGATTTAAAAGTTAAATAAAATTTATCCTTCTCAGATCTCTGATAGTATTGATGGTTGGGTGAGCTATAACTTTGTTAGCTTGGCAAGCATCACACAGCCAGATACTTCTATAAGGTTATGGCAGTTCATTTTACATACTAAGATCAAGACTTGATATACCGCACCTGCTGTGCAGCCTGTGTCCCAGAATTTGCTGAGGGTGTCAGGATTGATGACACAGAGACCAGTCGGTGATACAAAGAAAGATTCAAGAAGGCTTCCAGAAGGCCCCTCCAGAAGGCTTCACTTTATTCTTACCCTGGCTGGATATTATATGCCCTGACACCAGAAGCAATGGTGGGTGGGTCAGGAAGAGGTGGTTAGTTATGGGAAAAGGCCAAGGTCAGGGTGGTCCTGTGAGCCAGCCCTTATCAGGAACTTATTGCTTTGGGCACCATATTGTTTTTAGTAGATATGTTTTTAGTAAACATTGTCTTACAGCTGCCTGCTCCCAGGCTGATGGGGAAGTGGGCCTCTGGTCAAGGTCTGTTGTTCCCACATTGATATAGTTCCTAAATAGAAACCGGGGAATGTAAGTACATATAAGTTTCAAGGATATAAAAATAATTTAAAATATAAAAATGATTTTAAACAGTTTTGCCTTTCTAAGATACAAAAGTTCAGAACTGATAAGCTGATAGAGCAGTGACTAGCTTATGTACAGTCACAAACTCAAAATGTGGATTTATTTTGGTTGTCATCTAAGTATAAACCTAAAAGGCTTCTCATCAGGCCAAAGGTATCTCTGTCCAATATATACCTGGCCCTCTCTGAACAGAAGAATAATGTACAAAACTGTAGGTTTTGTTGAGACTTAAAGGTATGAGTCTATTACACATACCTAATATCTGCTTTTTCTGCAATGTGGATTTCAATACAGATTGGTAATGCTAATATATCTAAAACTTTTATGTCCCTTTATATAATAAAGTTCACATAGGCTTCAGAGGATCAAAAAATCAAAAAGCTTGGATCCAGCCGGGCGTTGGTGGCACACGCCTTTAATCCCAGCACTCGGGAGGCAGAGGCAGGCAGATCTCTGTGAGTTCGAGGCCAGCCTGCCTGGTCTACAGATCGAGTTCCAGGACAGCCTCCAAAGCCACAGAGAAACCCTGTCTCGAAAAACCAAAAAAAAAAAGCTTGGATCCATTCCTCACAGGTCAAAAGGACTCCAGACAAGTTTTCTACCTGTCTGTTCCTGAGGATTTTTTCTCCTGGTCTTGGGACACCTGCCCATCCTGATCACTAAAACTATGGGTCTAAGAGTTTTGATTGAGCACATAAATTTTAACTTCTGTTCTTAGTTTAAACATGTCTCAACAGGTTTATACTTCTTGCAGACCTATCCAAGCATCAGTTGCTGACCACAGCCTGCTCCAAAAGACTGTGAGCCCTGGACTTGCTGCTGATGTGGGCCAGTCCAGCTGATGTGAAAACTCCCTGTATCTTCAACAGAGTCTTACAGCCAGCTGTTTCTGATAAAGAGCCCCTTGCCTAAATCCAAAGAACGGGTTGCTTATAAGAAAAGGGGGGGGTGTAAGAGCAAGGTAAATAGGAGAGGTTGGAGTTACTCCATCCTTAGAAAAAGACACTGTGGTTCACCACTCTGCTCTCCACCCTGATGGGCCTCTTGCTTATTCTACTCCTTTTGCTCATCTTTAGACCTTGCATTCTTAATTACTTACTTTTGTAAAACAAAGAGTGAGTACAGTTCAACTTTTGATGTTTAGACAGCAGTATAATGCTTTAGTTAAAACTGAGTGTTAAAGAGGAATTACAGAATTGAAATTTGTAACTAGAAGAAGGGGGAATGAAGAACCCCGGGTCCAACAGTTGGAAAATTACTAAGCTGTCCTGTCCTCGGACATGATCAGCTACACAAAAACATCTTCCACTAGTGGTCCTCAAGGACTTGAAAATATTTCCCAGGCCTCAGTCCTCAAGGTCTTGGGAACACTCCCCAAACCTCAAGGTTCCAGGCCAGTCACAAAGTTCAGCCAGGGCACACACTTTGCCTAAGACAGATAAAGAGCCAGTCAGCCACAAGCGTGTGTGTTCACATGAAGGTCTGGCACTGATTACCAAACACCCCTTGTGCCTCCACCACCCTATTTGCAGTTTTAGGCTTTAAAAACTTGATGTAATTTCTGCTCAGGGTTCAATCCTTCACAAAGCTGCTGAACACCAGTGTGCCTGCTTAATAAAAATCCTCTAGCATTTTGCAACGGACTTCTGCTCTCTGGTGGTCTTTGGGGTGAGGGTCCTGAGAGAAAGACTAAAGGAACTTTCACGTCCTTCTTGTCTGGCTGGCTTCTTCCCTTTTTTGGTGTTTTGAGATGTAACTTTGGTTCTCCTGGAACTCACTTTGTAGATGAGGCTGAACTTGAACACAGAGATTTGCCTGCCTCTGCCACTCCAGGAGTAAGATTAAAGTCTGGGATTAAAGGTATGTACCAACTTTCTCAGCATCATTTGATTTCTAATTGAATGATTTTTCCAGAGTTTTCTCTCAAGGAGTGTTGATGTAACAATTGGTCCTTCCTTCCCTCTGTTCCTGCCTTCCTTTCATTGCTAGAGGCCATGGTGCTTTTCCCACTGGGATAGAAGCTACTCATAGGCAAGGGTGACATGAAACTCCTGATACTGTATCCCTCTCTCACTGACTGCAGAGGTGGCAGTCCTGTACACGTGCCCAGCAGAAGTCACAGAGACCAGTCTAAGCCCAGTGATTCCCTGCTGTTGGGAAAGGAAATTTAAAAAATTTAACACAAATTAATAAAAGACACAGAGACAGATGTTGGGTTCAAGCTGCAAACTTAAGATCAGAGAAGAATAATAGCCAAGCCACTAGCTCTTTTTCTACCTCAGGCTGAAGGCTGATCCTGTCTCCAGGATGTCTCCTCCACACCTCAGACTGCTGTGTCTCATCAAAGTGCCTTGAGACTAGATCTATACCTGAGACTCTTTGCTTTTGGTGTCTACTTAGTGCTGTGATTAAAGGAGCTTGATCCCGAGTACTGAGTTCACCTTTGCATGAGCTGTTTCTCTTTCAGATTGATTCAAGCTTGTGCAGCCATGGGTGGACTCTGACTCACAGAGATCCGTTGTCACCTGAGTCCATGGATTAAAGGTGTGTGCCAACTCTTCCCAGATTCTACAGTTAAAAAATATAGCTGGCTTTGAATTTTGATTCCTCAGGCAATCTTTATTAAATCATTTATAATATATCGGCAAATGAAAGTTTTTTCAATTAATTATAGGTGTAGGGGCATTTGCTATGTTGCCCATGTGGAGTTCAGAGGAAGCCTTCAGAAGTGTGTTTTCCTGGGTTCCAGGTATCAAACTTAACACTTCATAGGAGCAAGTCCTTACCCATTGAGCCTTCTTGGGATTGCAGTGTAAGGGATTTGTTCTAAAAGACCATTTCAGAAAAAATAAAGAAAGACCATTTGGTTTCTACTGTTTTCTTCAAGAAAAGCACCACTGTTTTCTGTTTGGAATCGATGTAGTTGTTTGACAGTTTCTCACTCTGTGGACCTGAAACTCACAGAAATCCTCCTGCCTCAGCTTCTGTAATGCTAAAACAAAGAGGAGTATGCATTCTGTGTAGGATGACACAGAGGTATTCATAAAATTAGTATTTGTTTGATTTCCATCCCATCATGTTTTGCTGTTGATTTTGACTTTGAGATAGTGTCCATCTTACTCACTTTTTTTTTTTGGTTTTTTTTCGAGACAGGTTCCTCTGTATTGTTTTGGAGGCTGTTTTAGAACTCACTCTGTAGACCATGCTGGCCTTGGACTCACTGAGATCTGCCTGCTGCTGCCTCCCAAGTGCTGGGATTAAAGGCGTGTGCCACCAACACCTGGCTCCCATCTTACTCTTGATGATTCTAAAGTACTTGCTAGGGAGGACTCCAGGTTCCTGACACCCATCTTATTTCTTTCGAATCTGCAACGTATTCATGGGGTGTGTTTTTGTTTTGTGTTTGGTTTTTATTTTGTGGTTTTGTAACAATAGCTAATTTTGTAGACTTTGGCTACACTAAAACTCACTACTTACTCAAATACCCACACACAATGAAATACATAGACACTAAAATCACAAACATAATATATATATATACACATATGTATATGTATATATATGTATATAAGTATATATATGTATACACACATGTGTGCATGAAAAGTCACATAAAATAAGTCAATCTACACATAGATGGAATATTGAATTTTGAATTTGTTGTTATTGTTTTCACAGGATTGCTCAGATTCACTAAATCTGTGGTGGAATAAAATAAATCAAACATTAACAGGATTAAGTGGGTGGAGATATAGGATTTTTGTAGAGGGGTGGGGCTTCCATGGGAGGAGCAGTAGGAAGGTTAGAGGGGGTCTGGAAGAATCTCAGAGTTCTGGAGTCACTGATTGACTGTGCTGAGGAGTCCTGAGCCTGGAGTTTCTGCTTAGCCTTGCTGGCAATAGGAGCTCTAAACCCGTGTCCATATCAGGTAAGTCACTGACGCTCCACTGGAAGTCTTAGTACATACTGGTCTAGATTTTTCACCAACTAAGCTACATTTCCAGATGATGGCTTTTAAATTCAAAGGACACATTTCAATATTTTTACATCTGGTGTAGTTTTGTTTTAATGAGAAATAAGCATTCATAAGAATTTGCATATTTGTTTCTTTGGTTCATTTTAGCTTTTGGAAACAGTGCCAAAATAGGAAAGGCTAATCTTCAACTCTAGAGCCATTGACATTGTCCAGCATTCTGAACTCATTATGCAATTGGAGTTAGTATCATTTTATAATTTAATACCCATTTAAACTGTAAGCCAATCTTTCAAATATTTGTACATTTTCTTTACTAATCCCCTTTCTTCCTCTAGACCCCAATGCATCACAGGAAAATCATTTTTCTTGTACCTCTATACACTTGCCTTCTCATCTAAGATTCTGAATTTAGAAGTAGCATGAACTAACAGGCATTTCAGGAATTCTCCCCACCCCTTCCTAAGGGGCATTAGTTTGGTGAAAGTACAATAAGGGTGGGTTGGGTGTGTGATATCAGCAATGCATTGTCTTAAGCAATTGGAAAGATGTTCAGTGTCTTTTCCTGTAACAAGGGTGTGGTCAGTCTGTAAGCTCAAGAATACTTCCAAATAGATCATGGGTAGGTACCTGGTGGGATAATGATTGATTTGTATCTGTGTGGGGGCTTTAAGGGACTCCACAAAGCCAGATGTTTGTGGCACATGCTTTTAATCCCAGCATTCTGCTGGCAGAGGCAGGTGCATCTCTGTGAGTTTGAGGCCAGCCTGGTCTATAGAGCAAGTTCCAGGACAGACTCCAAAACAATAAATAGAAACCCTGTCTGAAAAAACCAAAAAAAAAAAAACACTCCATATGCTAAGAGTGATGGAAGTTTGTCTTTTACAACACCAGGTTGTAGACAATGTGGTACGCTGAGTTCTCCATTATTGCCAGACCTATGTCTCTGACCCTCTGGTTCCTTCAAAGTATGAGAAGTGGTAATTCCCAAATAATGTCTCCCTAATGCTTCACCAGGTTCCTTCAGCCTGAAGATCTATCAGAATGAGCACCTACAACCCACCCACACTCCAACAGCTGGCAGTGCAAAGCCTTCTGCAGAATGAGGCCTTAACCATGTCTACTCTGGAGTACCTGCCTATTAATCTCTTCCCACCAGTGTTCAAGGAGGCCATCAATGGTGGACACATGGAGCTACTGAAGGCAATGGTGGTTGCCTGGCCATTTTCCTATCTTCCTGTGGGGGCCCTGATGAAGATAGTAGATTTTGAGGTGTTCCAAGCTGTTCTGGATGGTGTAGATATTCTGCAGACACAGAAGGTTCGTCCCAGGTAAGCAAGACCCAAGTAGACAAAAGGGGAGTTTTTTACCTGAAGTATAGGTAAGATACATGTAAGGACAGGGAGAATGTGGTCATAGCAGACAGAGGCTTCTGGTGCCAATCACTTGTAGGTCTGTCGAGCTTCTATTCATGTTGTAAGTTCAAGCAATGACAGGAGTGGAGGAGAGCTCAGAGTCGATGATCCCACACTAGAATGAGCTATCCCTGGCTCTCCTACGGACAATTTAAATTTTGGGGGTATTTTTGCTATTTGGAGAGGCATTGTCTTTTGCATTTTTGGTTTTTTTTGTTTGTTTGTTTTTGAGACAGTATTTTTCTGTGGCTTTGGAGGCTGTCCTGGAACTAGCTCTTGCAGACCAGGCTGGTCTCAAACTCACAGAGACTTGTCTGCCTCTTTCTCCCTAGTGCTAGGTTTAAAGGCATGAAATACCAGTTCACACCTTTCCTACACTTTATGTTGAAGAGACACAAGTCTAGAGTAATTGAATGGAGGGAACCAGGAAAGGTCTCCAGATGACTTTTAGGCTAAAGGTCCTTGCCTGGAAGGAGAGGTGTATGTTGGGGTCGACAATAGAGAAGCTGGACAAAGACTGTCTCACAGGGGGTTCCTGGTTTACATTATGAAATTGTGCCTTTTTCCTCACAGATGTTGGAGGCTTCAAGTACTTGACTTGAGGAATATGAACCAGGATTTCTGGGATATATGGGCTGGCAGAGACTGGCACTGCTCAACAGAGACTGAAAATAATACACAAGTATGCAATGAGCTGAGGAAGGATTTGAAGGTGCTCATGGACCTTAGCCTCAGGTTCTACCTGAAAAAACCCCATAGACACTTGTTGCAGTGGGCCCAGCAGAGGAAAGACTGTGTGCAATTGTACTGTATAAAGATGAAGATTTGTGACTCTACTATGGAGATTATCAAGCAGTTCTTGGACAATTTCCCGCCAGACAATATCGAGGAATTGGAGATATACACAAACCAGATTCTGCCCCTCATGGATTACTTCACACCTCACTTTGGCCGTATGACAAGACTTCGCAAATGCCGTCTAACTCACATCGTCTTCAACAGAAACACGGATGTAAATACCTTGGCAGACCCAAAGGAGATGTGTGCTGTCCAGTTTCTCTCTCAGTTCTGTAAATTCAACTATCTCAAGCATCTTTCCATAGATGGCGTCCGATTTTCCCCTCACCACATGCAGCTGTTGTTTGGGTAAGGAATGAGAGAGAGCTGTTTCTACTGTAACAGGAAAACTTTTCCCTTTACTTCAAGTATTATTGGGCCCTTGGGGTGTCACTGCCACTGATACAAATGTGGACTTGTATCCTACTTAACTGAGGTTAATTGGTTCAATGATCATTCATTTAGCAGTCAGACCTGGGCTAGGAGATGTTTAGAGAACTGAAATGAAGGCAGGTAATTGGGTGTGCCAGATATACTGAGTGTGCTCTGGACTTTCCTTCTTGAGATTCTGGTTATGGTAATGGGAAGGGAACAGGGCAGAGTAGTAAGTCCTGAGCTGGGGAGTACCAAACCTGCATAGGAATCTAAGGAACTCTGTACTTCGATCTGTGAATAGGGGCCTTGTTCTTCTGGTGGAGCCTGTCTCAGCCTCTAAGTCCCCTGGAGAGAAGGATAATGTTTGCACACGTTGGGACTTAGTAGATTGAAAATGATTGATAATGGAGTGAGGGACTCTCAGTTTCAAGTGTTGAGCACTGAAATCAGGAATAGAGGCTGTGACTGGTGGTCAAGACCACAGGAGGAGCTATGCAGGACACATGCCAAGATGCTGCCAGAATCTTTCTGTGATGGTCCTCTGGGTATGAGCTCCTGGCCTGCTGTGGCAAACTCTAAATCTGCTTGACAGAATGAGGATGGGGTGATGGAGATGTGTGCTCTGAGACCATCCCAGCTTAAGGAAATACCTCCTGTGTTAATTATATGAGCAGGCACCAGCAGGTTGTATCCTAAGTGCAGACCTTCAGCATTAGGCTAGACTGACTTTGCATATGCCTTTCCTTCTGTCTCAGTGTCAAATTTTTTAGTGCCCACTAACACAATGAACTGATTTCCTATTCTTTCCCTAGATGCCTGAAGACCCCGTTGGAGTCCTTGAACATCAGTCACTGCCATCTCTCCCAGTCAGACTTGAAACACTTGTCTCAGTGTCAGAGGCTCTGTCAACTGAATCACCTGAACCTCACTGATATAGTGTTGCCCAGGTTGAATGTCACACATCTCCAAGTTCTCCTTGAGAATACAGCACAGACTTTGCAGATCCTGGAGTTAGTGAACTGCAGGATGGATGACCATGAGCTCAGTGCCCTCTTGCCTGCCCTGTGCCTGTGCTCACAGCTCACCACTGTGAATTTCTATGACAACGACTTCTCCACTGCTGTACTGAAGAAGCTTGTGCAAAGCATGGCCAATCTAAGCAAAATGACTGCAGAGTTCTACCCGGCCCCTCTAGAGTGCTATGACCCCCTGGGTTCTGTCCTTGTGGAGGAATTTGCCCAAGTATGTTCTGAGTTCCTGGATATGCTTTCTGTCAAAGGGCAGCCCAAGACTATAGCTTTTGCTACAGACATCTGCCCTGAATGCTATATGCGCTGTGTTTATGACATGGAGGCCAAACTTTGTCAGTGTTGGCAACAAATAGGAAAAGATTGTTTCTGGATACTGAGAAATGAAAGTCTAGGGTTTGGATTTGCATCATGGAGTCCCAGAACACATGACTTCATACATTGTGTGATATATTGGAAACAAAATATTGTTCAGGTGATGCACTCCAAAGAGACTAGCTTGACTTGAAGTATAATGGGAGCACAGTTGTCTTGTCCAGTTAGAAAGGCAATTTTACATTTCTAACTCTGCCTCTGTCAAAACAGGATCACCACTGGTTTGCCTATATGTGACAGTTTTAAATATATGGTCAGACTAGTAACTTGGATGTTCTTCCCTCGAGTTCTCAGTCATTGATCTCCGCTTTAGGTCACAGTCAATGTGTCTTGTGACTGCATGAGTACAATCAGGGACATTATGGAACAATGCTTTCCAGTGTCAAAATGAACTGAAGTCACTATTGCATTGTCTTCCCGTCTTAATGTGTATGGCTGCTCAGTGGATAGTGTATACAGACTTTTCATAGTAACCGCAGCAGTGTAGCCCTGATCGCCTTTGAAGGTAGTTTTGGAGAAACAGGAGTTTACATCCCAGGATACTCAGAAAGGTGGTGATACACACAGCTGAAGATGACTGAAGACAAAGTTCTTACATAGAGACCTGACTGACCTGAGAACTGGTTGTTAACTGCTTGGTAGTAAGCTTTGTCTTCATTAGTAAGAGGGTAACCAAGTCTGTTATTTGTTTGTATCAAGTAGCAATAAGATACTATTTGTTATACTCTATTTCCATTGGTCTTTATTAATAAACCAAATCTTCCTGTTCTATCATGTCATTGTGATGCCTGCTAACTGCATATACTGTACTAACTGTGAATGACGCTTGATTATCACAATTGGACAAAGTTTTTTTCCAGGCAGTTTTGTCTGTGTCTTTGGAGGATGTCCTGCAGCCAAAGAGCATTATTTTTTATGTGTAAGCAGATAATATATACTTTATGTATTTCATAGGGTTTTTTTTAGGTTTTCTTATATTTGTCATGAGGACACTTTGCCATCCACAGACAAACCTGTGTAGTCAAGCCCTTAACAGGAGGGAAGACATCCATGGCCCTGCCAATGACATCTCCTAAGGTGGGTGGAAGCCAACCTCAGGCCAGACAGTGTCCTCAGAGCCTGAGCTGGAGGAAAGGTGTTGATGTCAGAGGCAGATGGGAGAGCTCTTTCCATTATCAGTCATGTGACACATAGGGCAGGAAAGAGAGTTCCCTATCTGCTCCCATAAAGGCCTGAGGAGCTGAGATAATATTAGTGGGACAGCTGTCTCTGCCTCTCTCTACCTGCAGCATGGGGGAGATTGGTCCCTATACCATGCCTGGGGAACACAGTAGAACTGACCCTGAAGCTCTGGGTGTGGGGGAAGTGCCCCTTAGGATGTGAAAGCCAGAGAAGAGTCCCTGCCACTTGCTCTTCTCTGCAAGAGGTGAACTAGCTAGAACAATGCAGGAGAGCTCACCCTGGTGATAAACACAGGTGAGAGCTGGCAGGCTAACAAACTCTCCCACTGCCCAGGCCAAGAACCAGGGTTATGTGCTGGCCCATCCTAAATCCACACCATCTATGATCTCCTGAGCACAGCTGGGTTAGCATAGTCCTGCAGCACCTCCACAAGCAAATGGAAATTCACGAAGTGTTCCATTGAGGACACATCATCCACAGTGTAGTTGATACCATGGGCATACACCCAAACCAATGATTCTTTCAGGAATGCCTTCATGTAAATATGCATGGATATAGGGGTTTACTGTGAGTCTCAGTGTGGCACACTGCAGCTTCCATGACAAAATTTTCCCTTACTCCCAGTTTTTCTTTTCCTTTTTATCTTACATTTTATTTTGTTTCATTTTGGATGGTTGCAGGGGTAGAGGACAGATTCCAGGGGGTGTGAGATGAGTGGGATCTACATGTATCAAGACAAAAATATGAATTAAAAAACAAATTTGCTTAGTGGTGGTATCACAAGGCAGAGGCAGGTAGATATCTGTGAGTTTGAGGCTAGCCTGGTCTACAGAGAGAGTCCCAGGACAGTCAAGGCTACACAGAGAAAACCTGTTTTGAAAATTAAAAATAAAATAAATTTTTAAAAGACTAAGGAAATTATAGGGTTCAGTGTGCTTTCCTTCTAGAGTCACTGGAGGTATCAGAACATCAACAACATGACTATAGATTCTATTCCTATGCTACATCAAGAATTGTAGTTAAGTGTGTGGTCATGGGGCTACAAGACTTCTCAATGGTACAGTTGAAGGGCTGAGGATTTAAATGAAGACAAAGACAACGCCTCATTCTTGCAAGGAGAATGGTATTTAGTGTAACAAGAGGGGAGCAGTAAATACCATTAGCAGGCAAGTTGGAAAACTACCAAGGTCAGGAGCTCAAATTCCCAAGGTTCTCTGACAAAGGATGGGCAAATAACAGTAATTAGCATTTATGCTTACCTGGAAAGAGGGGACAAGTGTTGTTTTGCTAGAAGATCCTGTTCACAAGCTGGTCAGCAGACCCTCAGGGGGAAAGGGAGCAACAAAGAATAGAAAGATCACAGAAAGCATGTTGACAGTGTTCTACAGAGTGAAATCTAGGACAGCAAGTACTACAGAGAAATCTTGTCTCAAAAAAAAAAAAAAGATATGCCAAGTCTTATTGTCATGGGATGGAATTACAGTTCATTTTTCTGGATTCTGTTTTCTTATCTTTTCTTTTTCTTTTCTTTTTGAGGGGACATGGTTTGTCTGTATTGTTTTGGAGCCTGTCCTGGAACTTGCTCAGTAGACCAGGCTGGTCTCAAACTCACAGAGACCCACCTGCTTCTGCCTCCCAAGTGCTGGGATTAAAAGCGTATACAACCACCATAAGGCATGGATTCTGTTTCCTTTTTTTTTTTTTTCTGTCTGGAGGTCCTGTCTAACAGTGATAGCGGAGTGTTGAAGTCATCTACTACTAGCATGTGAGATTTTTAAAAAATTATTATTTATGTTTAAATTTAAATTTAAATGAGAAACAAGGTTGCTTCACAAGTCAGTTCCAGGTCCTGCTCCGTTTCCCTCCCCTCCTATAGTGCCCTCGTCCTAACCCCCCCAATATCCCCTCATTTCCCCAGGGTGGGTGAGGCCCTCCTTGGGGGTGTCCATATTCTTTCTTTTCATCCAGGGCAGGGCCTAGACCCTCCCCCAAGAGTTCAGGGTGAGGGTGCATCTCACATTGTTGGATGGGAGTCCAAAGTCCATTTGTATATTCTGGATAAATACTGATCTACTGCCCAAGGCTCAATAGATTACATAGGCTTCCTCACTGACACCCACATTCAGGAGGCCTTGATTAGGTCCATGCTGGATTCCCAGGCTGATGCCTGGGATTCAAGAGTTAACTTTGTCAGGTCAGCTTTTTCTGGGGGTTAAACCAGCCCAGTCTTAATCCCTTTGGTCATCAGTCCTCCCTCTCTGTTACTGGTTTCCTTGAGTTCAGCTCAGTGCTTAGATGTGGGAATCTGCCTCTTGTTCCATTAGCCACCTAATGAAGGTTCTGTTTCCCAGACTCTCTGGCCATGGAATTGTAGGCTGACACTCCCCAGCTCTATGTCTAAAATCCATATATGAGACAGTACATTCCATAGTTCTCTTTTTGTGACTGTGTTACCTCACTCAGGATGGTTTCTTCTAGTGTCACCCCTTTGCCTGAAAATCTCAGGATTCCATTGTTTTTTTTCTGCAATACTACTCCATTGTGTAAATGTACCACATTTTCTCTATCCACTCTTCAATTGAGGGGCATCTAGATTGCTTCCAAATTCTGGCTGTTACAAATCATGCTGCTATGAACATAGTGGAACAGGAATCCTTGTTTTATGAATGGGCATCTTTTGGATATATGCCTAAGAGTGAAATTGCTGGGTCTTTTGGTAGGTTTATTCCCATTTTTCTGAGGAATCTCCAAACTGATTTCCAAAGTGGCTGAACCAGTTGGCACTCCCACCAGCAATAGAGGAGTGTTCCCCTTTTACAACATCCTCTCCAGCATAAATTGTCTTTGGTGTTTTTGATTTTAGCCATTCTGACAGGAGTGAGATGGTATCTCAGAGTTGTTTTGATTTGCATTTCACGGATGGCTAAGGATGTTGAGCACTTTCTCAAGTGCATCTTAGCCATTTTAGACTCCTCTATTTAAAATTCTCTATTTAGTTATGAATCCCACTTTTTAATTGGATCCTTTGGTATTTTGGAGACTTGCTACTTGAGTTCTTTGTAAATTTTGGAGATCAACCCTCTGTCAGATGTGGGGTTAGTGAATATTTTTTCCCATTCTGTGGGCTGCCTTTTTGTCTTGCTGACTGTGTCCTTTCCCTTACAGAAGCTTCTCAGTTTCAGGAGGTCACATTTATTAATTGTTGATCTCACTGTCTGTGCTACTGGTGTTATGTTCAGGAAGCTCTTTCCTGTCCCAATTCGTTCAAGGGTACCTCCTATTTTCACTTTTAAGAGGTTCAGTGTGGCTGGATTTAAGTTGAGGTCTTTGATCCATTTGGACTTAAGTTTTGTGCATGGAAATAAACATGGATCAATCTGCATTCTTCTACATGCCAGCGTCCAGTTATACCAGCACCATTTGTTGAAGATGCTTTCTTTTTTCCATTGTATATTTTTAGCTTGTTTGTCACAGATCAGATGTTCATAAGTGTGTGGGTTAATATCAGGGTTTTCAGTTAGATTCCATTGGTCTATGTGTCTATTTTTTGTCAATACAAAGCTGTTCTCAGGACTATAGCTCTATAATAGAGCTTGAAGTCAGGCATGGTGATGCCTCCTGGTGTTGCCTTGTTAAACAGGGTTGTTTTGGCTATCGTGGGTCTTTTGTTTTTCCATACAAAATTGATTATTGGTCTTTCAAGGTCTGTGAAGAATTGTGCTGGGATTTTAATGGGGATTGCATTGAATCTGTAGATTGCTTTTGGCAGGATTGCCATTTTTACTACATTGATCCTACCTATCCAAGAGCATGGGAGATCTTTCCATTTTCTGAGGGCTTCTTTAATTTCTTTCCTTAAAGATTCAAAGTTCTTGTGATACAGGTCTTTCACTTGTTTGGTTAGCATTACCACAAGGCATTTTATGTTGTTCTCTAATGCCTATGTTTTTCTGGTTGTAGTTAACTTCCTTGGGTTGGAGTTTTCCTTCCAAAACTTTCTGTAGGGCTGGGTTAGTGGGTACATATTGGTTGAATCTAGTTTTGTCATGGAATATCTTGTTTTCTCCATCTATAGTGATTGAGAGCTTTGCCGGGTATAGTAGTCTGGGCTGGCATCCATGGTCTCTTAGTGTTGTTAGAAATATCTATCCGGAATCTTCTGGCTTTCAGAGTTTCCATGGAGAAGTCAGGTGTAATTCTGATAGGTTTGCCTTTATATGTTACTTGGCCTTTTTCCTTAGCTGCTCTTAATATTCTTTCCATATTCTGTATATTTTGGGGTCTTGATTATTATGTGGTGAAGGGACTTTTTTGTGATCTACTCTATTTGGTGTTCTGTAAGCTTCTCATACCTTCATTGGCATATCTTTCTTAATGTTGGGAAAGTTATCTTCTATGATTATGTTTAGTATGTTTTCTGCCCCTTTGAGGTGATTTTCTTCACTTTCTATTATACCTATTATTCTTATGTTTGTTCTTTTCATGGTGCCCCATATTTCCTGGATGTTTTGTGTTAAGGATTTGTTGGACTTAAGATTTTCTTTGGTTGGTGAATCAATTTCTCTTTTTGTATATTCAACATCTGAGATTCTTTCTTCCTTCTCTTGTATTCTGTTGGTAATGCTTGTGTCGGTAGTACCTGACCATTTGCCCAGCTTTTCTATTTCCAGCCTTTCTTCAGATTGTGTTTTTTTTTAATGTCTGCATTTCAGTTTTCAACCCTTGCACTGTTTGCATTTTTTCTTGCAATTTTCGGTTTTTCTTGTCACCCATTTTTTGCATTTTATGAATTTTTTGGTTTGTACTTTCTTCCATTTCTTGCATTTTGTGGTTTGCATTTTCTTCCATTTCTTGCAATTTTTGGTTTGTTTTTACTTACATTTCTTGAATTTTGTGGTTTGCTTTTTCTTCCACTTCTTGCAATTTTTGGTTTGTTTGTTTTTTTCCATTTCCTGCCTTTTTTGGTTTGTTTTTTTTCCATTTCTTGCATTTTTCACTGTGTTTTTCTTCCATTTTTTGCATTTTTTGCTTTGTTTCTTCTTCCATTTCCTACCTTTTTTGTTTTTTTTTCTTCAATTTCTTGCATTTTTTGGTTTGTTTCTTCATCCATTTCTTTGAGGGATTTTCCTATAACCCATTTTACGGCCTCTATCATTTGCATGAAGGTGGTTTTAAGGTCATTCTCTTCTGCTTCATTTGCATTGGAATGCTGGAGTCTTGCTCATGTGGAGTCTCTAGAATATGGTGGTGTCATATTTGTTTTTCTCTTGCTGAGTGTGTTTTTGTATTTTCTCTTTCCCATCTCTTCTTCTAGTGGGTGAAGAAAAAGCCCCTTACTGGTCTGGTGGTTAGGGGACCGGAGTTCCCATTTGGTGGGTGCTGGCAAGTCCAGTAATCTGGTAGTTCTTCTATTCCTTGTCCTCGTTCTGTTCTTGTGAGGGGAGAAGAAGACCATGAATCTGGGATGCTTAGCCTCCAACCTGATCCCTTGGTCTCTTTGCTGGATCTGCTGGTTTCCCAGTTTTGCTGGTGGGAGAGAAGACCTGGAATCTGGGGTGCCTGGCTCCCGTTGGGATTGGATGCTCTCCCAGGCACTGGAACACAGGCCCCAATACAGGGCCTGTTCCATCTGCTCAGAGCAGAAGAGCTGGTCCGCTGGTCTATTGGATCTGCCAGTCTCCTGGTCTCATTAGTGGAAGAGAGGACCCGGAATCTGGGGTGCTTGGCTCCCACTGGGATTGGAAGCTCTGTGAAGTTCCCAGGCAATCCCCAGGTGCTGGAACACAGGCCCAGATGCAGGGCCTGTTCCACCTGGTTCTCTGAACTAGGATAAGAAGACCAGAGAATTTTAGAGAGGTAAAAACTAGGCCCGGGTAACACCTATAACTTGGTCTCCCTAAAAAGTGAAGTTAAAATGTAGCTGTAAAACTGCGAGCTTACTTGACATACTCTTGGCTCTGGGTTCTCTCTCACCACCACCAAATGTTTGAAAATCAATCCAAATGGGAGTGGGTGGTGCAAACCTTTAATCACAGCATTCCAGGCACACAGATCAGCAGATCTCTGTGAGTTGAAGGAAAGCCTGGTCAATGTATTGAGATCCAGGCCTTCTAAGACTCTATGGAATCGACCTAAAAAAATGAAAGAAATAAAGTAAAAGAAAGACAGCAAGGAAGGAAGGAAGTTAGGATGAAAGAAAGAAAGAAAGAGAGAAGGAATGGAAGAAGGAAACAAGGGGAAAGAAAGGAAGGAAGAAAGGAAGGAAGGAAGAAAGGAAAAGAAGAGAAATCCATATTGGTCACGGATGCTGGAATATAAGTAATCCTGGTAACAATTTAGAACTGAACCAGGAGAATGCGAGCCAGCTCCTAAGGTTATAATTGAGCTAGAACTGGAGTGTAAAATGGCATCAGCCAGTCTGTAACTCATTTTGTATGAAAGAATGCTTAGAGCTGAGAGAGCTGCGGAGCAAAGTTGTACATAGTAAATATGTATCGCTCCCATTGTTGATAAAATCCAATTGACTAATGGCTAGGCAGGATTTTGGGGCCGAGAGAATGCTGGTAAAAGGAAGGGCAGAGTCAATTGAGTTGCCCAGAAGACAGAAAGGAGGCAGGACATGAAATGGAGGCAAAACCCACAAGCCTTGGAGCAACACATAGATTAATTGAAATGGGTTAATTTAAATTGTAAGAGTTAGCTGTGTTGGTGATGCAGGCCTTTATTCCCACCACTCAGGAGGAACTAGCAGGTACATCTCTGTGAGTTCAATGCCTGCCTGTTCTACACAGTGAGGTCCAGGACAGGATACAAAGAAATAAAGAGAAAACTAGTCTTGATAAACCAAAGAAAAAAGAGTTGTAAGAGTTAGTTAGTCTGCTGGCATGATGGCTCAGCTGTTAAAACCATTGAGTGCTCACCCTGATTGTCTGGGTTCAATTCTCAGAACCCACATGGAAGCCAGCAACTGTCTGTTCTTCCAAGATATGACACCCTAACAGGGACAAACATTCAGGCAAAACATGGATATACATAAAATAAGGATGAAAATTATATTAAGAAAAGTTAGTTAGCAAGAAGTTTGAGCTAATGGCTGAGCCTTTATAATGTGGTACAGAAAGTCCTCTCCAAGCTGCTTTCTGTGGGTTTGAGCTGCTAGTGGGAGCTCCCACAACAAACTGCATGGTGGGTTTGGGGTTTTGCTCATCCAGACAGAAAGGGTTACACATACTCAGTAAAGACAGATCAAACAAATGAAAACAAAAACAAAAACAACAAACAACCTACACAGGTTGTTTAAACAGGCTACAGTATGATTAAAAATATACAAAGGCATTGGAGAGCAAAGGAGGATATAAACAGTAATAAAAATATGCTTAGTTTTACTATAACAAAGACCCCAGAGAAGCTAGACCCCTCTTCCAGACACAGATGGAAGCAGATGCGGAGTTCTGTAATGAACCATAGACCCCACCTCCCAGCATACAATCAAAGTGAGGTAGATCAGCAGCAATATGAACAAAGGATCAAGATCCTGATGGGGGAACCCAAGCATCAGCTGACCCGAGCTAGTTAGAGATGACTGGCTCTGCACTGTCAACTGGGAAACCTGCATAGGACTGAAGTGGACCCCTGAATACAGATGGCATTGGTCTGCCTTGGGCAGTATCCGAGGGCACTGGCAGTGGGACTAAGATCTAACTCTAATACATGAAATGACTTTGACTTTTCTAATCTATGGAGAGATTCCTTGCTCAGCCTATATAATGCATCTTGGTCCTGCCTCACAAGATGATGGACCAATTTAGTTGTCAACCTAGTGGAGGCCTTGCCCTCTCTGAGGAGCAGAAGGGAGGTGGGATTGGGGAAAAAGTATATTGCCTGTATATGTGCATGTATACTCATGCATCTTGTGTGGACATGGAGGACAGAAGTGGGAGGTAGGGACAGTTCTATGCTACCATGTGACCGTTATCTAAAGAAAAAGTGATTGAGGCCTCTGAGTCATCTGCCCAGCCTCAAACCAGACTATGTTTGTTTTGCTATTTGTTTTTTTTTTAGACAGGGTACCTATGTGTAACTTCATGGGCTTTCCTGGAGTTTGCTTTGTGGGCCAGGCTTCCTAGGAAATCATAGAGATCTGCCTTCCTCTGCCTGCTTCTGCCTCCCAAGTGATGATCTTGGCCTTAAAACTGGAGGAAGAATCTAGATTACATGAGCCTCCACCCCCACCACACAAGACACTGGGGGGAACATGGCTAGAGGGATTCCCCTGAGCATGGGCAGAAACAGGGGTCATGGGAGAGGGCAAACAGGTGCCCCCATCATTGTAGGCCTAAAGATTGATGCAACCCCCATTGTGGTACGAGAATATCCTATGAGCAAGGAAGCTCCAGAGGGAATCAGACCTCACATCAAAGACTCCTGCAACTAGATATTTTGGTTCCTTGCCAGCCTCCCTGGAACTTTCCATTGCTGCCAGTTAGGAAGCCAGGCACCAATGATCACCGGCCAGTACAAGATCTAAGAGAAATTAACAAAAGGGTGCAAGATATCCACCCTATTGTCCCTAATCCTTATAACCTGCTCAGTTCTCTCCCTCCTGACAGATGATGGTACAGGGTTCTGGACTTGAAAGATGTGTTCTTTTTCCTGGGACTACATCCTACAAGCCAGGTGACATTTGCTTTTGAATGGAGAGACCCAGATCAGGGACAGGCTGGACAGCTGACTTGGACACGTCTGCCTGGGGGATTCAAAACTCTCCAACTCTCTTCGACGAAGCCCTCCATCGATAATTGGCTCCATTCAGGTCAGAAAATCCTCAAGTTACCCTGCTTCAATATGTTGATGATTTGTTCCTAGCTGCTGTAACCGAGCATGAGTTCAGACTGGGGACTGAGAGATTACTGACTGAGCTGGGTGAGTTGGGGTACAGGGTTTCAGTAAGGAAAGCCCAGATTTGTCAGACGAAAGTAACCTACTTGGGCTACACTTTTAAGGAGGGGAAGCAATGGCTGACCGAAGCTAGGAAAAAGACCATGACACAAATCCCTACTCCTGCAACCACAAAGAAAGTGAGAGAATTTCTAGGTACTGCAGGGTTGTATAGACTCTGGATTCCAGGTTTTACCACCCTGGCAGCCCCATTCTACCCCCTCACTAAGGAGACTGGGACTTTCTCATGGACCCTCGACCATCAGAAAGCCTTTGAAGAGATAAAGAGGGCTTTACTCAGTGCACCAGCCCTAGCCCTGCCAGACCTGACAAAGCCATTCACTCTCTATGTAGATGAAAGGGCAGGGATAGCCACAGGATTCCTAACTCAAGCCTTGGGACCATGGAAGCGAACTGTGGCCTACCTGTCAAAGAAATTAGATCCTGTAGCCAGTGGATGGCCATCTTGCCTAAAAGCCATTGCTGCGCAGTAGCACTGCTTCTCAAAGATGCCGACAAACTAACTTTACGTTAACAGACTGTAGTTGTAGCCCCACACGCCATGGAAAGCATCATCAGACAACCGCCTGACCGCTGGATGACCAACGTCCGCATGGCTCACTATCAGAGCCTCTTGTTAACTGAGAGAGTGCTGTTTGCACCCCACTGGCTATCCTAAACCCTGCCTCCTTGCTGCCAGAGACAGACTACTCATTACTGGTACACCAATGTATGGACATTCTGGCAGAAGAAACCGGGACCAGGAAAGACCTCACTGATCAGCCATGGCCAGGGTGCCCTAATTGGTACACGGACAGTAGGTAGCAGCTTCATGGTTGAAGGTAAGCAGAGAGCTGGGACAGCGGTAGTAGATGGTAAGCAGACCATCTTGGCCTGCAGCTTACCCGAGGGAATGTCGGCCCAAAAAGCTGAGCTGATCGCACTAACACAAGCCTTGTGCCTGGAGAAGAAAAGGCTATCAACATCTACATGGATAGCAGGTACACTTTCGCGCAGCTCACATACATGGGGCAATTTATAAACAGAGGGGGTTACTCATGTTGGCTGGAAAGGAAATTAAAAACAAAGAAATCTTGATCCTGTTAGAGGCCATACATTTGCCAAAGAAACTGGCCATTGTACATTGTCCCAGCCACCAAAACGGCCAAGACATCATAGCCAAGGGAAATCAAATGGCTGACATGGCTACCAAGCAAGCAGCTCAAGGAGCTAGGATCCTCGCAGCTGAACAAAAACTAAGGAACCTAAAGACTGTTATGACATTAGAGAAACTAGCTTCAGGTATACCCCTGAAGATCATAAGCAGATGGAGAAACTAAAAATTGTGCATGGCTATCCCCCCATGGAGTAACTGAGACAAAGACGGCAAATCCATACTACCCAAGAGGAGGGATGACACTATGTCACCAGTTTACATCAACTAACTCATCTGGGGACAAAGAAGCTAAAGGACATCATACGTCACTCCAATTATCATGTCATGGGCCTCTCAGACATTACTAAAAAAGTAGTTCAGAATTGCAAGGCCTGTGCCTTAACCAATGCTGGACATCACCTAGGTGCCCCCTGCAAACGCCTCCAGGGAGACAGGCCAGGAGCATACTGGGAGGTTGATTTCACAGAAGTTAAACCAGCAAAATATGGTAACAAATATTTATTAGTTTTCATAGATACCTTCTAAGTATGGGTAGAGGCTTTCCCTACAAAGAGGGATTCAAGGGGCTTTTCTAGCTTTAAATACTACCAATCCCAATGCTACCTCATCTTGCTGGCTTTGTCTTGCTGCTGGTCTTCCTTATTATGAGGTAACTGCCATCTCTGGTACCGTCACCTCTGTGGCAGATCCAAATCAATGGTCCTGGGGCTCCCGAAATAAGTCTCCCATTTACTGAAGTCTCAGGCTCAGGATTATGCCTAGGGACAGTACCTCACTCCCACCAACACCTCTGCAACAGCTCAACTGTTATGGTAACAAAGACCAACCCTTATCTGTTACCAAGTAACAATAGCTTGTGGGCATGTAGTACTGGGCTTACCACTCTGTGTCTCTACTGTTGTGTTTAACCAATCAAGAGACTTTTGTGTTATGGTTCAGCTGGTTCCTCGTGTCTAATACCACCCGGATGAGACAGTCAGAGATGCCTGTGATTATAACCAAAGAAGGTACAAGAGGGACCGGTATCCCTCACCTTAGCAGCAATGTTGGGTTTGAGCATAGCAGCAGGAATTGGTACCAGAACTACAGCACGTGTTAAGGGACCCCAAGACCTCCAACATGGCCTGAATACTCTGCAGGCTGCTATGACACAGGATATCAAAGCAACTAGAAAGCTCTGTTGCTAAGTTAGAAGAATCTCTCACCTCCCTGTCTGAGGTAGTTCTGTAGAATAGAAGAGGCTTAGACCTGCTGTTCCTTAAGGAAGAGGGACTAAGTGCTTCCCTTAAAGAAGAATGTTGTTTTTACATTGAGCACTCTGGAGCTATCAGAGATTCCATGAGCAGGCTCAGAGAAAACTTAGAAAATGCAAACGAGACTGGGAGGCCACACTAAACTGGTTTGAGGG
This sequence comes from Mesocricetus auratus, assembly GCF_017639785.1. NCBI lineage: Eukaryota > Metazoa > Chordata > Mammalia > Rodentia > Cricetidae > Mesocricetus > Mesocricetus auratus. The sequence goes on from NW_024429197.1 coordinate 37,375,084, forward strand.
CTGGTTCAGCAGATCACCATGGATGACGACTTTGCTTTCTGCCCTGATGGGTCCCTTACTGATCTTGCTTCTTCTGCTGACTATAGAACCTTGCATAATTACTAGATTAATTGCTTTTATTAGACAAAGAGTTAGTGCTGTACAGATTCTTCTGCTATGCCAACAGTATCAGAGATTAGAACAGGGCAATGCAGACTATATAAAGTCAAAATTTAGTTGTGCAATTATAAGATTAGAACTGCTTACTAAAAGAATTGAGGAATGAGAGATCACAACTCAACATTTTTAGACCCCTAGTGACTAGCCCATCACAGAGTCACTTGCTCTTCTGCCCTCTCCTGAGAAACCAGAGACCTCAAGTTAAAATTAAAAGATAACCCTCCTTTATCCAGGAACTAGCTCACCACATTCCTGCTCATTGTTTAATTGTACAATGCCCAAAGAATGCTTGCTTGAGATAAACTTCCTGTTAAGACATAAGCTATTATTTAACTTCTCACCCTTTATGTTTGCCTAACTCCCCCATTCGGTTATTCCCTTTTAAAAACCCCTGATTGCAGCTACTAAGGGTCAAACTCCTCTGCCCCTGAGAGGGTCATGAGCTCGGCCCCAGTGCACTGGTTCCCCAAATAAACCTCCTGTGCTTGCAGCAAGAATGGTCTCTCTTGAATTATTGGGGTGTTGGCTTATCCCAAGACTTGAGTGAGGGTCTCCCCACTCTGGAGGTTCTTTCAAAACCACAAAAGCCAGTTGAGACTACTATACCCAGCAAACCTTTCAATCAATATAGAGAAAACAAGACACTCCATGACAAAATCAGATATATACAATATGTATTCACTAACCCAGCCCTTCAAAAAGAACTAGAAGGAAAACTCTAATCCAAGGAAGTTAACTACAACCAGAAAAATACAGGCAATAGATAATCCCACTTACCAACAGCCAAAAGAGGAAAGGCGTGGAAATCTACATACAGTTCCACAACCAGCAGCCACTCCAAAACAAAAAAGAATGAACAATCAAAGGTCATTAGTATCCCTCAATATTATTGGTCTTAACTTGCCCATAAAAAGGTACAGGGTAACAGAATGGATTCAAGGACACAATCCATCCTTCTGCTGCATACAAGAAACACATCTCAGCTTCAAAGACATATATTACCTCAGAGTTATGGGTTTGGAAAAGATTTTCCAATCAAATGAACCCAAGAAACAATCGGGGGTAGCAATCCTGATGTCTAACAAACTAGACTTTAAACTGAAATCAATCAAAAGAGAAGAAGGAGGTCATTTCATATTCAGCACATGAAAAATCCACGATGATGAAGTCTCAATTCTGAACATCTATGCCCCAAAAAAGGCACCCTCATTCGTAAAAGAAACATTACTAAAACTCAAACCACACATTAAACCTCACACATTTAAAGTGGGAGACTTCAACATCCCATTCTCACCACTACAAAGGACTACCACACAGAAATTTATAAAAATAAACAAAGGAACTAATAGAAGTTATGACCCAATTGGGTTTGACAGATATCTATAGAATATTCCATCCAAACAAAAACAAATATACCTTTTTCTCAGCACTACCTGGAACCTTCTCAAAAATTGACCACATACTTGGCAACATATCAAACCTCAATAGGTACAAAAATTTGGAATAACTCCAAGTATCTTATCAGACCACCATGCTTTAAAGTTAGAATTCAACAACTGTTGTGAATGCCTCATTACATTGATCTTTTGGAGCCAATCATGTACTTTCTAAAGTCTAAAGATTTATGTAATTGGCCTTTAGCTTTAACAAGGGAGCCTTCTGAGGGTACTCAGAAGAGAAACAGCATAGGTAGAACATAGGAACTCTGTGACCCAAAAAGCTTGTCCAAACAACCAACCCTAACCATCACCTAGGCTAGGGCCAATAGCCCACCCATTCCTCTCCCTCCTGAACTTTTTACCTTGCCAATATACTGCTCTATGTGCTTAAACAACACCCTGCTATGTGCATACCTGGTGCACAAAGAAGCACTCTCACTCCCTCAACCCCCTCCCATTTTACTGCTCTACTAAGTATATTAACTGCCCTGAGAAAAATAAAAATTGGCCACTGGATCAGATACTTGTCTTTTGGCCCTTCTTTCATGTCTTCTAGTCCCCATTCCCGGACCTTAAGTCTCTTGCTACATGTTGAAATCCTGCGGGTTGGGAACAACACAAATTGCAGAAACACAACAAACTCATGAAAATAGAATAATATGCAATGACACCATGCCTGGGTCACAGAAGAAATAAAAAAGAAATTAAAGACTGCCTACAATTCAATGAATATAAAGACACAACATACCCAAACTTATGGGACACTTTGAAAGCAATGCTAAGAGGAAAATTTATAGCATTAAGTGCCCATATGAAGAAACTGGAGAATAGTCACACTAGAGAATTAACAACAGAACTGAAAGCTCTAGAACACAAAGAAGCAAACTCACCCTGGAGGAGTAGATGCCAGGAAATCATCAAATTGGGTGCTGAACTCAGTAAAGTAGAAACTAGGAAAACAACACAAAGAATCAATGTAATGAAGCATTGGTTCTTTGAGAATTCAACAAGGTAGACAAACCTTTATCCAAACTCATGAAATGGCAGAATGTGAACATGCAAATTAATACAATCAGAGGCGAAACGGGAACATAACATTGGACACTGAGGAAATACAAAGAATCATCATGTCATACATTGAGAAGCTGTACTCCAAAAAAATTTAAAAAATGGACAAATTGTGGATAGATATCACCTACTAAATGTTAAATCAAGAACCGGTAAGCAACTTAAATAGACCTATATCCCCTAAGGAAATAGAAACAGTCATCAAAAGTCTCCCAACCAAAAAAAGCTCATGGACAGATGCAGCATTCTACTGGAAATTCAAAGACCAGCTTATACCAATTCTCCTCAAAGTATTCCATGCAATAAAAGCAGAAGAGTCTTTGCCAAACTGTTTTTACCAGTCTTCAATAACCTTGATTCCAAAATCACACAAAGATACAACTAAGAAAGAACTTCAAACCGATATCCCTCATGAACATCGATGCAAAATTACTCAATAAAACAATTGCAAAGTAGACCCAAAACCACATCAGAAAACTCATTCACCATGATGAAGTAGGTTCCATCCCAGGGATGTAGGAATGGTTCAACATAGGATAATGCACCAGTGCAATCCACAGTATAAACAAGTTGAGAGACAAAAATCACATGATCATTTCACTATATGCTGAAAAGCTTTTGACAAAATCCAACACACCTTCATGATATAGGTTTTAGAGAGATCATGGATAACAGGAACTTACCTAAACATAATAAAAGATATATACAACAAACCAACGGCCAACATTCAATTAAATGGAGAGAAACTCAAAGGAATTTCTCTAAGATCATGAACAAGACAGGGCTATGCACTCTCTCCATACCTCTTCAGTATTATACATGAAGTTCTACCCAGAGCAATAAGACAACCAAAGGATATCAAGGGAATGTAAATTGTAAAGGAAGTATCAAACTTTCACTATTTGCAGATGATATGATAGTTTACATAAACAATCCAAAAAACTCTACCAGGAAACACCTACAGCTGATAAACACCTTCAGGAATGTGGCAGGTTACAAGATAAACTCAAGAAAATCATTAGCAGCCAGGCGGTGGTGGTGCACACCTTTAATCCCAGCACTTGGAAGGCAGAGGCAGGGGGATCTCTGTGAGTTCGAGACCGGGCTAGACTGACAGCCACCAAAATAATACAGAGAAACCCTGTCTCAAAAATAAATAAATAAATAAATAAATAAATAAATAAATAAATAAACTGCTATTTTCTGGGTGTTGGTGGCACACGCCTTTAATCCCAGCACTCGGGAGGCAGAGGCAGGGGGATCTTAAGTTCGAGACCAGCCTGGACTACCAAGGGAGTTCCAGAACAGCCTCCAAAGCCACAGAGAAACCCTGTCTCAGAAAAAAAAGAAAATCAGTAGCCCTTATATATACAGACGATAAAAGGGCTGAGAAAGAAATCAGAGAAACATAACCCTTCATAGTTGCCACAAACAACATAAAATACTTTGGGGTAACCATAACCAAAGAAGTGAAAAACCTGTATCACAAGAACTTTGAGTCTTTTTTTAAATTTATTTTGCAGTTTAAATTTAGATAAGAAACAAGGTTGCTTCACAAGTCAGTTCCAGGTCCCTCTCCCTTTCCCTCCCCTCCTCCCGTGCCCTCCCACAAATCCCCCCATTATCCCCTCATTTCCCCAGGGAGGGTGAGGCCCTCCATGGGGGTGCCCATAGTCTGTCATTTCATATAGGGCAGGGCCTAGACCCTCCCCAAGAGTTTAGGGTGAGAGTGCACCTCACATTGTAGGATGGGAGTCCAAAGTCTGTGTGTATACTCGGGATGAGTACTGATCTGCCCTCCAAGGCTCAATAGATTACCTAGGCCTCCTCACTGACACCCACATTCAGGGGGTCTTGATCAGTCCCATGCTGTATTCCCAGGCTGATGCCTGGGAGTCAAGAGTTAAACTTTGTCAGGTCAGCTGTTTCTGGGGGTTATACCAGCCCAGTCTTAATCCCTTTGGTCATCAGTCCTCCTTCTCTGTTACTGGATTTCTTGAGTTCAGCTCAGTACTTTGAGTCTTTAAAGAAAGAAATTAAATAAGATACCAGAAAATGGAAAGACCTCCCATGCTCTTGGATAGTAAGAAAAATGGCAATCTTGCCAAAAGCAATCTACAGATTCAATGCAGTCCCCATTTAAATCCCAGCACAATTCTTCAAGAACAATTAAATCCCAGCACCTTGCAAGAACAATTCTCAACTTTACTTGCAAAGACAAATGACCAAGATAGCAAAAACAACCCTGTTCAACAAGGCATAGTCAGGACACATCACCATCCCTGACTTCAAACACTATTATATAGCTAAATCCTGAAAACAGCTTGGTATTGGCACAAAAATAGACAGGTAGACCAATTGAATCAAATAGATAACACTGATATTAGCCCACACACATATGAACACTTGGTTTTGGCAAAGAATCTTAAACTATACAATGGAAAAATGAAGGCATCTTCAACGAATGGTGCTGGCATAAATGGATGCTGGCAGGTAGACCACTGCAGACAGATCCATGTCTATCGCCATGCACACAACTTAAGTCCAAAATGATTAAAGACCTCAACATAAATCCAGTCACACTGAATCTGTTAGAAGAGAAAGTGGGAGGTAACCTTGAATGAATTGTTACAGGAGACAGCTTCCTGAACATAACACCAGTCATTGAAGTCAAAAATTAATACATGGGACTCCTGAAGCTGAGAAGCTTCTGAAAAGCAAAGGACACATAGTCAGCAAGACAAAAAGGCAGCCCACAGAATGGGAAAAGATATTAATTAACCCCACATATGACTGAAGGCTGATCTCCAAAATCTAAAAAGAACTCAAGAAGCAGGTCTCCAAAGCACCAAAGGATCCAATTAAAAAATGGGCTACAGAACAAAATAGAGAAATCTCATTAGTGGAGGATACCAAAAAGGCTGAGAGACACTTAGGAAAGTGCTCAACATCACTAGCAATCAGGGAAATGCAAATCAAAACAACTCTGAGATACCAACTGACTCCTGTCAGAATGGCTAAAACCAAAAACACAAATGGCTGTTTATGCTGGAGAGGATGTGGAGAAAGAAGAACACTCCTTCACTGCTGGTGGGTGTGCCAACTCCTACAGCTACTATGGAAATCAGTATGGATATTCCTCAGGAAAATGAGAATCAGTTTTCCACAAGAACCAGCAGTTCCACTCTTAAGCATATATTCAAAAGATGCTCATTCATACAACAAGGATGTCTGTTCTACTATACTCATAGCAGCCACATTTTTTATAGCCAGCACCTGGAAGTGACCTACATGTCCCTCAGCTTAAGAGTGTATAATGAAAATGTGATACATTTACACTGTGGAGCACTAATATCAGTGGAAAAACGATGTAATCTTTAAATTTGCAGGCAAATGGATGGACCTAGAAGAAACCATCCTGATTGAAGTAACCCAGTCACAAAAAGAGAAACATGGTATGTACTCACTCATGTATAGATTTTAGACATGAAATAGGGGACTGTCAGACTACAATCCTATTGCCAGAGAGGCACAGAAACCAGAAGGACCCTAAGAGTGATACACATGGTACCGCAGAGAAGGAGGAATGATTCAAGATCTCCTGAGCACATTGGGAACACAGGGTAGGGAACAGTAAACCTAGCCAGGAAAAAGAGAGGGGAAGAAGAGGAGGGGAGAGGAGAACATGGTGGAGTGGGAAGGTTGAGTTGGAGCAAGAATAGGGGAGAGCAAGATGAGAGATACCATAATAGAGGGAGTCATTCTAGGTTTGAGAGGAAATCTGTCACTAGTGAGCTCTCCAGAGATCTACAAGGATGGGACACCAACTGACAAACTAAGCAGTAAGGGACTTTAAATTCCCCTCCCTAATAATGATTTTGAGGACTATGTTAAAGAACATCCTAGAACCTCCATCCAGTGACAGACAGAAACAGAGGCAGACACCCACAGCTAAACATTGAACTGAACTCCTAGAATCCAGCTGCAAAGAGGGAGGTGTGATGAGCAAAGGGCCAAGATTGGGCTGGTGAAACCCAGAGAAACTGCTGACCTGAACAAGTGGGAGATGGTGGACACCTGACAGTTGGCTGAGAAGCCAGCATGTGACAGATACAGACCCCCTGAATGTGTGTGTCAGTGAGGAAACCCAGGCAATCCATGGACCTTTGAGTAGTAGACCAGTATTTATCCTCGGCACACGAATGGACTTTGGGTAGCCATTCTACAATGAGGGATGATCTCTCAATCTGGACACATAGTGGAGGACCTGTACCCTCCCTGGAACATAATGACAAACTCTAGAGATCCCCCATGGAGGGCCTTGCCATCCCTGAGGAATAGAGTGGGGATTGTTGGGGGGCTTGGGGCAGTTGAATGGGGGAGTGGCCATCGAGGGGCGAAAGAGGGAGCTGGGGTTGACATGGGGAGCAAGCATGTTTCTAATTTAATTATATAGTAAAAAGTGTAAAAAATTTCCAAGATACGCTGAGGAGAACAGAATTACCTTTAGCATTGGAGTTCATTTTTCTGGATTCTGTTTTCTTATATCAATTTATTATTCATACTTTACTTTGTATTTTTTTCAAGACAGGTTTGCTCTGTGTACTGCTGGTTGTGTTGGATATCAGTCTTTAGATGGGACATACCTCCAACTGAGAGATCCATTTGTCTCTCTCTCCTGAGTCTTGGGATTAAAGGTTTGTGCTAGCTCTGCCTGTCTGGTTATTCATATCCTTCAAGTGTTGATCCTTTTAATCATGGTGTTTAATTTATTAGCACAAGATCATTTTTTCACAATTATTCAGGGGCAGGAACGAGGGTGTGATTCTTTGGAAATATGGTGGGCAATATGCCTCAGACCCTACGCTGCAAAGAAACAGTATTAAAATTTTTATGAAATAAACATACAAGCAGACTGTATGTATTGAATATACACTCCCAAATGAATATAACGTGTATAGAGATAGATAAGATAATAACAGGAAACACTGAGTGGCCACCCTCTCCAACCCCAGGGTCACAAGTCCCTGTCTGCTCATTCTCTCGATCTCAGACCCCTACTTTTCTAACCAGTTGTAAAACTGACCAAGAAGAGTCCAAGATTTGGAACCTGGAGAGATATCTCAGTGGTTAAGAACACTAGCTGATCTTCCAGAGATCCTAAGATCAATATCCACCAGTAATGAGATCTGGTAGCCTCTTCTGACCTGAAGGGATCTATGCAGACAGAACTCTGTATGCATAATAAATAAATAAATCTTTAAAAATTCATTTAAAAAATCCAAGATTAAGCCGGGAGTTGGTGGCGCACGCCTTTAATCCCAGCACTCGGGAGGCAGAGGTAGGCGGATCTCTGTGAGTTCGAGGCCAGCCTGGTCTACAGAGCGAGTTCCAGGACAGCCTCCAAAGCCACAGAGAAACCCTGTCTCGAAAAACCAAAAAAAAAATCCAAGATTAGCTTCAGTGTTGAAAATAACCTGGAATGTAAGATTGCTTTAATTGGGGGAATTCTTGGATGCCAGCAAGGGCTGGTGGTGAATACCTATGGTTCCCTGAACTTGGAAGGGAAGGCAAGAGAATTTTAGAGAGGTGAAAACTAGGCCTGGGTAACACCTATAATTTGGTCTCCTTAAAAAGTGAAGCTACAATGTAGCTGTGATAGCTGTGAGACTTAGAGCTTACGTAACATTCCCTAGGCTCTGGGTTCTATATCACCACCATAAACATTTGAAAATCAATCCAAATGGGAGTAGAGGTGCACAACTTTAATCACAGCATTCCAGGCAGACAGATCAGCAGATCTCTGTGAGTTGAAGGACAGCCTGGACAACTTATTGAGGTCTAGGCCTTCTAAGACTATATAGAATCATCCTAAAATAAAAATGAAAGAAATAAAGGAAAGGAAAGACAGCAAGGAAAGGAGGAAAGGAAGCTAGAATGGAAGGAAGGAAGGAAGGAAGGGAGGGAGGGAGGAAGGAAGGAAGAAAGGAAGGAAGGAAGGAAGGAAGGAAGGAAGGAAGGAAGGAAGGAAGAAAGAAAGAAAGAAAGAAAGAAAGAAAGAAAGAAAGGTAAAGGACAGAAATCCATACTGGTCATGAATGCTAGACTATGTGTAACCCAGGTAGCACTTGGGAACTGAACCAGGAGAAAGTGGGCCAGCTCCTGTGGTTCTAATCAAGCTGGAACTGGAGTGAAAAGTAGCAAAATCCAGTATGTAACTCATCCTTTATGAAAGGATTCTTAGAGCCCAGAGAACTGTGGAGCAAAGTTTCCACTGTGAGTAAGTATCACTCTCATTGTTAGGAAACGCCAATTGACTGATGGCTGGCAGTATTTTGGGGCAGAGAGAATGCTATTAAAAAGAAGGGCAGAGTCAATTGAGTTGCCCAGAAGACAGGAAGGAGGCCGGACATGAAATGGAGGCAAAACCCACAAACCTTGGAGCAACACATAGATTAATAGAAATTTCAAGTGTAAGAGTTAGCCGGATGTTGGGGGTTCACGTCTTTATTCCCAGCACTCATGAGGGAGAGGCAGGTGGATATCTGTGAGTTCAAGGCCAGCCTGGTCTACAGAGTGAGTTCCAGACAGGCTACGAAAAGATACAGAGAAACCCAGTCTTGATAAAGCAAAAAAAAAAAAAAAAGCAGTTGTAAGAGTTAATTAGTATGCTGGAAAGATGGCTCAGCAGTTAATATTATTGCGTGCTCACCCAGATAGTCTGGGTTCAATTCTCAGAACCCACATGGAAGCTAACAACTGTCTGTAATTCCAAGGTCTGACACCCTAGTAGCTACACACATTCAGGCAAAACATGAATGCACATAAAATTAGACTGAAAAATTATATTAAGATATGTTAGTTACTAAGAAGTTGAGCTATTGCCTAGCATTTATAATATAGTACAGAGAGTCCTCTCTCAGCTGCTTTCTGTGGGTTTGAGCTGCTAGTGGGAGCTTCCCCAGCAAACTGCATCATGGGTTTGGGGTTTTGCTCATCCAGACAGAAAGGGTTACAGATGGTCAGTAAAGACAGTCTAAACAAACAAAGCAACAAAAAAAACTCAAAAAAGCTAGAGTGTGATTAAAAATGTACAAATGCCTGGGAGAGCAAAGAAGGATAGAAACAGTAATAAAAGCATGTTTAGTTTTAATATAACAAAGACCCCAGAGTACCTAGACCCCTCTTCCAGACACAGATGTAATCAGATGCTGAGTTTTGTAATAAACCATAGGACCCACCTCCCAGAATACAAACAAAGTGAGCAAGATCAGCAGCAATATGAACAAAGGATCAAGACCCTGATGGGGGAACCCAAGCATCAGCTGACCCGAGCTAGTAAGAGATGACTGATTCTGCACTGTCAACAAGGAAACCTGCATAGGACTGAACTGGGAACCCTGAGTACAGGTGGCATTGGTGAGGCGTGGGCAGTATATGAGGGCACTGGCAGTGGGACTAAGAACTAACTGTAATACATGAACTGATTTTGAGTTTTCTTTTCTCTGAGTAGAGATTCCTTGCTTAGCCTATATAAGGCAGGAGGCAGCATCTTGGTCCTGGCTCACATGGTGTTGGACATCCTAGTGGAGGCCTTACCCTCTCTGATTAGCAGATATGAGGTGGGATGGGGGAAAAGAGTTATCGCCTGCATATATGTATGTATACTCATGCATGTTGCATGGGCATGGAGGATAGAAGTGGGAGGTAGGGACAGTTCTGTGCTACAAGGTGACTGCTGGGAACAGAGACTCTGTGATCTAATAATCAAGCCATCTGTCCAGCCTCAAACTAGACTCTTTTTGTTTTTCTGTTTTGCTTATTTTTTCCAGACAGTGTATCTATATGTAACAACTCTGGCTGTCCTGAAGTTTGCTTTGTGTACCAGTCTGCCTTGGAACTCATAGAGATCTGCCTTCCTCTACCTGCCTCTGCCTCCCAAGTGACTCGATTAAATGCGTGTTTCACCATGTTCAGTTCCTAAACCGGTCTCTTAATGTATTTATTTGAGGTGAAAAGCAGGAATATTCTTTATGACTTTGAGCTGCAAGGCCACCCCAGGTAACAGCTGGAGAGAGGTTTGGGTGGGATCAGAAAACACCCTGAATGAACACCTGTGATTCAGCTTGTGGAGAACTCTGGCCCCAGGATTCAGGCAGTGACTCAGAGACTTCTTTGGTCCCTTTTGGCATTGTGGTATCTATTATCCATTTAATTTAGATATATCTCTTATTGTGTGTGTATGAGTATATTCCTGCACGTATGTATGTGTACCACATGAGGGCATAGTGCCCTGTGAGTTTAAGAGATGCCATCAGGGCCCCTAAAACCGTAGTTGTGGATGGTTGTGAGCTACTTTGTGAGCATTGGGAACAGATCCTGTGTCGCTGGCAAAAGCAACGAGTTCTCTTCACTGCTCAGCCATCACTCCAGCCTCCAAGTTCGTCCATGAGTTCACACTTGAACCAGAGAATAGTAGCCTCTATTCTGTACATCTCATGAACTTATTATTTTGAACTACGTAGATGCAGATGAGGGTATGTCGGTGTGAAAGGGAGTTACAGGAAGTTTTTACATGTCTAACATGGGTACTGGGAACTAAACTCAGGTTCTCCTCAAGAGTATTGTATGTTATGAACAGATGGGACATTTCTCCAGCCCATGCATCTGTTTATTTTGTGTGTATATGCACACCACAACATTCTTGCATGGCCTGCTGGAGGAGGTTGAGGAGAACTTTGGGAGTTAGCCCTCCCCTTAACCTTCATGGGCCCCAGGAAATAAACTAAGGGTACCAAACTAGCAGCCAGTTCCCTTTAGTGTTGTCACAAGTTCTGCCACCAAAATTGTTAATAAATAAACCAATGAGAGTTAAAGTGGTTCAAAAATTCTCCGTTGTTATCTGCTTTTCCAGGGGAGTGAGGAACAAGGACTAGGTTTAGGGACTCATTAGTGCATTAAGGATAGTTCACATTTGAATGCTTTTATTATATATCTAAGGGGCTGACAATCCTTCAGAACAGGACAGGGACTTTTGTCCCTCTCTTGTTGGCCCTTATGTGCTGGTTTTCAGCCAGGTGTTGGCAGTCCTGAAGAACAGGACACACAGACACAGTGGTTAAGTCACCAATTTCAACACCCAGGATATGGGGGAGAGAAGTTCTGGAGTTCAAGGCCCATCTTGGCTATGTTTTCAAAAAGACAGGCAGGGTGGGATGGAGAGAAATGAACTAGCAATGTGCTCTAGATCCTACTCCCTTTGCTCTGTGTTGTCCATAGTTTGCTTTAGCGATCTTTGATGCGCCCACAGCGCCACCTCCTGGTCACTTCCTGAATCGCAACCATCGGTACTCTGGTTAATCTCCTAAATTAACAAGTCTGCATTATTCACCTGAGGTTGACAACTTTGGGCAATCAGTAGCTTTCAATCATATGTAAGAGAAGCCCAGCATATAAGAAGAAGGAATACAATGTCAGAATGGCTTGTGTTTACTTTGATATCAAGAGGTTTTAGGGAAGAACCCAGACTTCATGGGATCTTTACATCCCTGCAGAGGATTTTCCTGACCAGGAACATGGAAACAGGCAAATGATTGCATCTAGGATCTAACCATTAATTTACAACTCACAACAGAGGGCAGCTCACCACTCTTGTTGAGTTCTTATGATTCTGCATTCAACTGTCCCATTGACTCCATGCTGTCAGTGTCAACCTAGGCCCCTATGGTCAGAGAAAACTACACAGAATTTATTTCCAGTATGTGAAGCTGTGTGCTCTTGGTTCCTGCTGATGACAAACCTGTCCCTCAGTTTTTATTTCTCAGGATGCAGAAATAACTCCCCCTATTTGTAGCCAACAAGGACAAAGCTTGCTATATGGAGGGCTGAGGAAGGAACCCAGGGCTCCATGAAGCACTGCAATTAATCTACCTATGGAAATACACTGCCCATGGCTACCTCCATGCTTCTGAACTCAAACCATCCTCTTGCCTACTCCTTCCTTTCTCCTTTCTGCTTTCTCCCTCCCTCCAGTCCTTGTACTTTTTCTCTTTTTTCAGTATTTCGAAACCGATTGTCTCTGTAACTTTGTTTTTTGTTTGTTTTGTTTTTCTTGTGTTTTGCCAGACAAGGTTTCTCTATGACACTGGAGGCTGTCCTGGAACTAGCTATTGTAGACCAGGTTGGTCTCGAACTCACAGAGAATTGCCTGCCTCTGTCTCCTGAGTGCTGGTTCTAAAGGCATGTGCCACCATCACCAGGCTTTCTGTAACTTTGTAGCATTTCCTGGAACTTACTTTATAGACCAGGCTGGCCTTGAAGTCATAGGAATCTACCGGTCTCTGCCTCTGGATTGCTGGAATTAAAGGCATTTTCCACCACTTGACTTGAGTCAATAAGAATCTGATACAAGAGATCTTTGTTACAGAATCCAACTCTCATTCTGAATCCAAACAAACTCATGATTTTAGAGGTAAAATGGCCACATGACCATGGTCTCTCTAGATTTATGTGTTCAGTCTGTTAAAAACAGAATAACTCAGAGCTAACTCATAATCAGAACACGATAGAACAAGCAGGGTATGGTAGCTCTCTTCCATGATTCTATGTCATAGCCAGATACTGTGGTAGGAAAATTACTAAGTGTTCCAAATCTGCTTAGGCTACATAAAAAGTTCTAAGTAGGCATAGGCAATACTGAAACCCCCTCTGAAAAGAAAATCTATGACCCTGACCTTGGTAATAGCCTGGGGTCTTTCTCTTTGACGCACTGAAACAGGAGTCAATCAATATACATAATGTAAATTTCCAAATAGCATTAACAGAATGGAGACTTAATTCACCAAACAGATTGCAGATTGTGGGTTTAGCTGGGACTACAAAGGGAAGAAGACAAGAGTGGAGAGTTGTGTAAAAGGCTAAGAGGAGCCAGAGAAGAAACCCACAGTTCTTGAGCCTGAGTCATTCTCTGGTCTTGCCGGGAATAGGAGAACTAGCATAGCCGCCTGCCTCTGGTAAGTAATGCTCCTCCATCAAGACACCCCATACACCCCCTTATTCCCCACTACCTCAACTCAATGCCCAAACTAGAGCTATTCAGTGTCCATGGGTGACATTAAGCATAAGTTGATGAAAGGGGTTTTGATTTCACTGTCTTCAATGGAGCAGGTTTAGGACATTGGCTTAGACCCCTTGATTGTTTTGGAGCTGTCTTCATCTCAAATGTGTAATATTGTCTGTCAGTTATTATGCTGTTTTGAAGAGCCCCAACAGTTAGCCCCCCAATAGTTGGAAAATTACTAAATTGTCCTGTCCTTGGATGTGATCAGCTACACTTAAACATCTTCCCTGGTGGTCCTCAAGGACTTGAAAATATTCCCCAGACTTCTTTCCTCAAGGACTTGGGATCACTCCCCAGACCTCAAGTTTCCAGATCGGTCACAAAATTTAGTCATGGCACAGACATTGCCTAAGATAGATAATGAGCCCATCAGCCAGACAGTCACAAGCCTATGGGATTCATGAAGGTGTGGCACCAACTTCCATACTCCCCTTTGACCCCACCACCGCATTTGCAGTTTTAGGCTTTAAAACCTTGCTGTAATTTCTGCTCCAGTTTGACTCCTTCCCAAATCCTCTTGTATTTTGCAGGAAACCTCGACTCCCTGTGGTCTTTGGCATGAGTGTCCTGAGAGGAAGACTGCAGAGTCTTTTAGTTTGTGTGTTCTGTTGCAGGCATGCCTTGTTGCCTGGCTGGCCTTCCACTTACACTGGCCAGCAAAATTCTTCTCTCTCAGAACCTTAGTTCTGGGGTTCTGGGGTTACCAGCATGGTCCGCCAGGTAAACTTCAGATAAAGTTTATATTTGTGTTTTTTGTTGTTGTTGTCTTTCCCGAGGCAGGGTTTCTCTGTTTAGCCTTGGTTGTCCTTTAACTAGCTCTGTCAATCCAGTTGACCTTGAACTCATAGAGAATAGCAAGACTATGTTTTTTTTTTTTTTTTTTGGTTTTTCGAGACAGGGTTTCTCTGTAGCTTTGGAGACTGTCCTGGAACTCACTTTGTAGACCAGGCTGGCCTCGAACTCACAGAGATCTGCCTGCCTCTGCCTCCCGAGTGCTGGGATTAAAGGCATGCGCCACCAACGCCCAGCTGACTATGGTTCTTATCACAGAGAATAGCATGCCTATGTTTCTTGAGTGCTGGGATTAAAGGTGTGTACCACCACCCAGTTTGAGATATTTTTGATATCTTGTTGTTTACATCTGTTTGACAATTCTTTTTTTAAGTAAAGGCCTCCTGTAGAGCAGGATAGTTGAGAAGTCACCAAGCAGTCGGTAAGGCCCACCCTTTGTTATAGATTCTCCCTGAGTTTGCATGGCTTTATTGCTTCTGGAATTTGTGGTTTATACACTGGCTTTGAAACATTGACTACAGCTAGGGCAGTGTAAGCTGACAGTTCCTTTCCCCAGACTCTTAAATGCTGTCTGTGTTTCAGTTTACAGGGTCCATGATACACCCCTTTCCCAGTGTGAATGAGATTGAAAGGAAAAGGAGCAATAATTATATGAGACAGAGAGAATATGTGATCACATGTGTAATTGTGAGTCTCCCCATGCTGCCTGCCAGTACATCCATGGCCTGATATGTTGGTCTTGTTGTTGTTATGGTTTGATACCAATACTAAGTTTCATGATGTAAACTGAGATTCAGGTGTTGTCATAGGTGTGACTATGACACTGATTGATTCCTTTGATGGGAGAGAATAAGGACTTTCTAAATCTCAGCCTGATAATCTGTTGCTTTGGGCTGGGTGGTGGTGGTGCACACCTTTAATCCCAGCAGAGGATGGTATATATGTGAGTTAAAGACCTGCCTGTTCTACAGAGCTAGTTCCAGGACAGGTAGGGCTGTTACACTAAGAAACCAGGCCTTAAAAAACAAAAACGAAACAAACTGTGATATTTCCAGAAATTTTCCCTGGATTGTGGACCCTGGTAATCTACAAGAATGAGTGGTCCTGCCCAGACCACACTCCTACAGCAGTTAGTGCAAAAGTTACTGAGGGATGAGGCGTTGGCCATCTCTGCTCTAGACGACCTACCCAAGGAGCTCTTCCTACCCATGTTCAAGGAAGCCTTCACTGGGAGACAGACTAATGTGGTGAGGGCAATGGTGGCAGCCTGGCCATTTCACTGCCTCCCCATTGGGACTCTGATGAATACCTTACACATGGAGACTATGAAGGCTGTGCTCGAGGCACTGGATTTTCTGGTTACACACAAAATTCGTCCCAGGTAGGTAAGACCTTGCTAAAGGTCCTGCAGGTTCAGTCGGGGCACAACTCGTGTGAGGGAAGAGTGTGGTCAAATGTGGATCAGAAGCTTCTCACTGTGCCGGTTTGGACAATCACACAGGCCTCAGACCTTGCAGAAGGTATGAGAGTGTCAAGTGTGGAGGGCAGCTTAGATCTGATACTGCAACTGCAGTGTGAGCCTCTCCCTGTTCCTCCAGGCAAAGTGGGATCAGGCAGGGGGAAAATAGAGGACAGTAAAACAGAAATATAATTGCCAGTGGGGCGAAAAACCCTTCTTTCCAGGACAGGAGGCCATTGGTCGATGGGCAGCTCTGGAAATAGAGCTGTCTGGAAGACAGTGGGGAACAGGAAGTGAGAGTTGAGATGTGGAAAAATAGCTGACTATGTGATGTCTGATCCTAGTTCTTAAGTTTCCCACCTGTTTTCTGCAGGAAGTGGAAACTCCAAGTGCTTGATTTGAGGAAAGTAAATCAGAACCCCTGGGATGAACAGACTGCATGCACAGATGTCAGCTACACCCCACAGGTCCTGAGTCAAGAGGAAACTAGGCATCACGATACAAAGTGTGGAGTGAAGCAGCCCTTGAGGTTGTTAGTGGATTTTGACCTCTGTGGTGAGTGTCTGAATGAAGCTGAAAAATCCCTGTTAAAGTGGGCCAGGCTGAGAAAAGGCTCAGTGCAGCTGTGTTGTCGGGAGCTGAAGATCACAGCATCACATGTCTACACTGTCAGAGAGATACTGAAAATTTTAGACAGAGACTGTATCCAGGAGCTGGAACCAAATTCCTGGTGGCAACAGGGAAACCAGGCCTGGTTTGCACATTTCCTGGAACAGCTGGGATTTCTCTGCAAACTCCCTCTCCTGGGAATCTTCAAGAAGGACCTCCATGGTGACTTTGCTCTACCAGACATGAAGTATGTCACTGAGCCCATTCCGCAGTTCCCTGACCTCGAACTCGACTGCCTCCAGCATCTCTATATGAATGACATCTACTTTCTAAAAGGCCACTTGAAAGCATTGCTAAGGTAAGTTGTGGAACTGTCCAGAGCAGGGCAAACCCTTGTGCTCTACAGACAGAGAACTCTCAATACCTGCCAAACACAATGGATCCCACAGGGCAGGAGACTCTGAAGGGGTAGTAGCGAGCCTCTGTTTCTGGGTGGAAAAGGCTATGGGGGGCAGACTTGGTAGGGGTTGAGTATATAGAGAAAACCTTGGACTAGACTTATGTGTCAGAATCTGGGTGACACAGAGTGAAGGGCAATCAAGTGTGATGCTGATTCAGTCGTCCAGAAGCTCTGAAGACTTCCCAAGTGTATAACTAGGTCTTGACTGGTTTGTACGGGCTCTGTTAGCATGAGGTGGCCTGTACTGTGGTTTTCTGCTTTTTGTAAAGGCTGTCAGTGTGCATGTCCAGAAGCAGTCCCACTGTGATGTTTGTAACCTTGGTGGAAAACATGTGAATTGAGTGAGACAACAATGATAGCATCCTGATGTGCATATCTATCTTGGGATGAGACTCAGCTTGAAAAAAGCTAACCTGTCCATCTCAGTGTCAACCAATCAGTAACACTTTCAAATTACATTTGCCAGAACTCATTTCTATTCTTTCCCTAGGTACCTGAAGACCCCCTTAGAGACACTGTCCATCACTCATTCCCAGCTCTCCAAGGAAGACTTGGATCATCTACCACTGAGTGCAAACCTACATCAGCTCACACACCTGGACCTCAGCGGTGTGGGATTGTCCCATTTAAGTACTGGGCCCCTCCATGTTCTTCTGGAGAGAGTCGCAGCCACTCTGAAGACCTTGGAATTGGAGGGATGTAGGATGCAGAGCTCCCAGCTCAGTGCCCTCATGCCTGCCTTAAGCCAGTGCAACCAGCTCACTAAGATTAACTTCTATGACAATGACATCTCCATGGCTGTCCTTAGGAAACTTTTCCACCACACAGCAAATCTCAGCCAGCTGACTCTTGAACTGTACCCTGCCCCTTGGGAGTGCTATGATGGCATGGGTCAAGTCCTTGAAGACAGATTTGACCGAATTTGTCCTGAGCTCATGGATATTCTCAGAACTATAAGGAAGCCCAAATCTGTCTGCTTTGCTGCTGGTGCCTGTTTTGTGTGTTATGACTAGAGACCAGAATTATTTTGGTGGGCAGGTAGGGCAGGGTTACTTCTGGGCACTGGCACATGAAGACCAAAGGAGGGCTCTCTCATCAAATAGACATAGAAAGCTATGAGAGAGAGGGGAGTAGATGAGGCATGGGATCATGGGGGAGGGGCAGTGCAATAGGAGGGTGGGAGGGAGAGGGAACTGGGATTGATATGTAAAATAAGATTGCTTATAATTTAAATAAAATTCATAAAATAAGAGTATTGAGTTGAACAAAAAAGATAATAAGAGTATATCAATTCTGGTTAAGTTACTTATCCCTTTACTTAATAGTTCTATTTTTACACCATCCACTGCATAATCATAACAAGACCTAATTCTCTTCATTTTAATAGTGTTTTCCATTATTTAGTGTGGGAAAAGAGCTTCTCTTTTTTAACTAATCCTTCTTTTAAGAATATCCAGTTTGCCAGGCGGTGGTGGCACACGCCTTTAATCCCAGCACTCGGGAGGCAGAGGCAGGCGGATCCCTGTGAATTTGAGGCCAGGCTGGATAGAAAGCCTCCAAAACAATACAGAGAAACCCTGTCTCATAAAAACCAAAAAAAAGAATATCCAGTTAATTTATCAAATCTACTGACAATGTCAGTGAACTCTGAGGCAAAGCACATCTGAATCTGAGATCTACCTTGTGGGCTTGAACTGAAAGTATCAGTCGGATGCAAAGAGCACAGTGAAACACTGGAAAACTTCCTGAGTTTTGGTGGCAGTAGAACACAGTCTAGCAAAGCTACATCTCAAAAATTCAACAGTCTCTCAAAGACTTGGGGAAAAATAAAACAAAAAGAAAACCTAGCTGTGCAGGCAGGGACTCAGGTGGTAGTCCCACCTGCAGCGCAGATTTGGGCCTGGCCCAGTGGTTTCAAAGACACAGGCAATTGGCTTTTTCAATTAATTCATTCCTTTTCATTGGGTGCTAGTTTGTAGCTCAAAAAATAAGAGACTCAGAGACAGATATTTGAGTTCAAGCTTCAAGCTTCAAGCTGAAGATCAGAGAAGCAAAGCAGCTTTTTCTGTAGATAATACCTCTACCCAGATAACAGGGCAATCCAGTTTTACAACCCCCTAGAGGAAAAAGCTTTCAGATACTGTATGCTCTTCTTAAATTCCTTTCTTTGCCCAGCCTTATCCTCCTGTCTCTACCTCATTAGTGCTCTGATTAAAGGCCTGTGATCCCAAGTGCTGAGATCACTTTTGTGAGAGATGTTGCTCTTAGCAGTATTCTGTGTCCTTGATCGACAGAGATTTGTCTACCTCTTAATCATGAGTCCTGGGATTACAGGTATATACTAGGTCTGCCTAGCTCTAAAGCTGCTGGATTATTGGTATGTATCCCCATTGTCTAAACTATATAGCTTGAGGCTGGCTTTGCTTTCTGTATCATCAGGCAAGCTTTAAAAAACCTTAAAGTGTATATCACCACAATGAAGCTTAACATAATAAGAGAAAAAAAGAATTTTGAAATTCAGCCAAACCACTAAAAATAAAACAATTAGTAGTCAACAACCTGGCTCAACTAGCCAAGGCCAGAATACTGAACATTTCAGCACCTATTTTGGGAGGATCCAGGTGGCTCAGAGTCTGCCAGCTTCCAATTCCTACTGTCTACCCACCAGACAGGCTAGGAATGCATGGGACTATTTCCTGCCTGCCTTCTGTGGCTGGAACAGAACCACCAGAGACCGGAGGATAGCAAACTGTGGATTCCATACCAATATACTGGTAATAGGCCCGCCTCTATCCGCAAAAGAGGAAAGCAACCAGAGTATTGAATCTGCTCTCATCCACTGCAAAAGAACCATGGTCACATACCCACCAGGAGAGGAAGAGACTCCTTCTGCACCCATTGGAAGAAATGATGGGAAGGAGACAATATGAAAACAAACCTAATAGCAGAAAAGCCCATATGACACTGCCAGAGTATAGAGACTCCAGAACCACAAAACCATAACAGGCCTATGCAGATGCAGAAGATGAGGAAGACCTTAAATTCAGCTTCATGAAAGTAATAGAGGCACTCAAAGAGGATGGGAAAATCCATTAAGGAAATGGAAGAAAAACAAACCAAAAAAATCCAACAAATGCAAGAAAGAGAAGAGAAAACAAAGCAAAAATTGCAAGAAACAATTCAAACAGTGCAAGGGTTGAAAGCTGAAATAGAGACAATAAAGAAAACACAGTCTGAAGGAATGCTGGAAATAGAAAAGCTGGAAAAATGGTCAGGTATTACATAGGCAAGTATAGCCAACCGAATACAGGAGATAGAGGAGAGAATCTCAGGTGTTGAAGATTCACTTGGGGAAGTAGATTCATCAACCAAAGAAAATCTTAAGTCCAACAAATCTCTAACACAAACTATCCAGAAAATATGGGACACAGTGAAAAGACGGAACCTAACAATAATAGGTATACAAGAAGGTGAAGAAAACCAATTCAAAGGGACAGAAAACACATTCAAAGAAATCATAGAAAAAACTTACCAACCTAAAGAAAGACATGTCAATGAAGGTAAAAGAAGAATACAGAACTCCAAATAGAGTGGACTACAAAAAAATCCCTACTCCACATACAAATCAAGACCCCAAATAAACAGAGTAAACAAAGAATATTAAGAGCAGCTAAGGAAAAGTGTCAAGTAACATATAAAGGTAAATCTAAGAATTACACCTGACTTCTCCATGGAGACACTGAAAGCCAGAAGGTCCTCTATAGATATTATACCAATGCTGAGAGACTATGTATGCCATCCCAGACTACTATTCACACCAAATTCTTCAGTCACCATAGATGGAGAAAACGAGATATTCCATGACACAACTGGATTCAATCAATACATATCCACTAACTCAGCAAAACAGAAAATTCTGGAAGGGAAACTAAAACCCAAGGAAATTAAATACAATTATGAAAATATAGGAAATAGATAAACCTAACTTCCCAACAGCTAAAAGAAAAAATAGGTAGAAATCAACATATAATTCTACCACCATCAACTATTCCAAAACAAACAAGAATGAGCAATAAATGGTCATTAATATCCCTCAATATTAATGGTCTTAACTCACCCATAAAAAGACAGAGGCTAACCCAATGGATTCAAAGAGAGAACCCATCCTTCTGCTGCATACAAGAAACACACCTCAGCCTCAAAGACAGACATTACCTCAGAGTTAAGGTTTAGGAAAAGATTTTCCAATCAAATGGACCCAAGAAAAAAGCATGGGTGTTAGAAATTCTAATATCTAACAAATTAGACTTTAAAATAAAGTCATTTCTCACTCATCGCAGGTGAAATCCACCAACATGAAGTTTCAGTTCTAAACATCTATGTCCCAAATACAAAAGGATCCATGTTCCTACAAGAAACATTATTAAAAATCAAATCAAATATAACACCCACATACTTATAGTGGGAGACTTCAACACCCCACTATCACCAATAGACAGGACCACCAGACAGAAACTTAACAAAGAAGCAAAGGAATTTATAGAAGTTATGACCCAATTGGGACTAACAGACATCTATAAATATTCCATCCAAATAAAAAAGAATATACATTCTTCTCACTGCCACATGGAATATTCTGAAATCTCGACCACATACTGGACAACAATTCAAACCTTAATAGGTATAAAAAATTGGAATAACTCCACACATCTTAATAGACCACCATGCCTTAAAATTAGAATTCAACAACAAAACAAATGGCAGAAAACATACCAACCCATGCAAATTGAACAATGCACAATTGCGCCATCCCTGGGTCAAAGAAGAAATAAGAAAGAAATTAAATACTTCCTATAATTCACTGACATTGATGATAAAACATGCCTATACTTATGAGAAGCTTTGAAAGCAGTGCTAAGAGGGAAGTTTATAGCACTAAGTGACAAGGTGAAGAAACTGGAGAATAGTTACACTAGAGAAATAACAGCACAACTGAAAGCTCTAGAACACAAATAAGCAAACTCACCCAGGAGGAGTAGATGCCTGAAAATCATCAAATTGAGGGCTGAACTTAATAAAGTAGAAACTAAGAAAACAATACAAATAATCAATGCAACGAAGATAGACAATCCTTTATCCAAATTCACAAAACAATAGAGTGTGAACATGCAAATTAACAAAATAAAAAAATGAAAGGGGGGACATAAGAATGGACACTGAGGAAATCCAGAGAATCATCAGGTCATACTTTGAAAACCTGTACTCCACAAAATTTAAAAATTTAAAGGAAATTGACAAATTTCTGGATAGATATCACCTGCCAAAATTAAATCAAGACATATAAACACCTAAGGAAATAGAAGCATTCATCAAAATTCTCCCAACCAAAAAAAACCCAAGTCCAGATGACCTCAGTGCACAATTCTACCAGACATTCAAAGATCAACTTTACCAATTCTTTTCAAAGTACTCCACACAATAGTAACACAAGGGTCTTTGCCAAACTCTTTTTACCAGGCTTCAATAACCTTGATACCTAAGCCACCCAAAGACACAACTAAGAAAGAGAACTTCAGACCAATATCACTCATGAACAGTGATACAAAAATACTCAAGAAAACACTGGCAAATTGGATCCAAAAACACATCTGAAAACTCATCCCCCATGATCAATTAGGCTTCATTCCAGAGATGCAGGGATGGTTCAACATACAAAAACCCATCGATGTAATCCACCATATAAACAATATGAGAAAGAAAAATCATATGATCATGTCACTAGATGCTGAAAATGCCTTTGATGAAATGCAATACTCCTTCATGATAAAGGTCTTGGAGACATCCAAGATAACAGGAACTTACCTTAGCTATAGACAGCAAATCAACAGACAACATCAAACTAAATGAACGGAAACTCAACTTGATTCCTCTAAAATCAGAAACAAGGCTGTCCACTCTCTCCATATCTTTTCAATATTGTTCTTGAAGTTCTAGCTAGAGCAATATGACAACAAAAACAAGATCAAGGGGATGCAAACTGTAAAGGAAGAGGTCACACCTTTACTATTTGCAGATGATACTACAGTTTACATAACTGACTGAAAAAACTCTACAAAGGAATTCCTAAAGCTGATAAATAATTTCAGCATAGGGGCAGCATACAAGTTCAACTCAAGAAAATCAGTAGCCATACTTTATATATACTTTAGCCATAATTTATAAATGGGCTGAGAAAGAAATCAGAGAAACATCACCCTTCACAATAACCACAAACAACACAAAATTCTTGGGTAACTCTAACCAAATAAATGAAAGACTTGTATAGCAAGAACTTTGGGTCTTTAAAGAAAATAATTAAAGAAGATACCAGAAAATGGAAAGATCTCCCATGCTCTTAGATACATAGGATCAACACAGTAAAAACGGCAATCTTGTCAAATGCAGTCTACAGATTCAATGCAATCCCCATTAAAATACCAGCACAATTCTTCACAGACATTGAAAGAACAATAATCAACTTTATATGGAAAAAAAGACATAGGATACCCAAAATAACCTTATTCAACAAAGCAAAATCTGGAGGCATCAGTATCCCTAATTTCAAGCTCTATTATAGAGCTATAGTCCTGAAAACAGCTTGGAATTGACACAAAAATAGGCATGTAGACCATTGGAATCGAATTGCACACCCTGATATTAATCCATATGTGTGTATGAACATCTGATCTTTGACAAAGAAGCTAAAAATGTTCAGTGGAAAAGGTAAAACATGTTCAACAAATGGTGTTGGCACAACTGGATGCTGATATGTAGAAGAATGCAGACAGATCCATGTCTGCCGCCATGCAGAAAACTTATGTCCTAATGAATCAAAGAACTCAACATAAATCCAGCCACACGGATCCTCTTAGGAGATAAAGTGGGAGGTACCCTTGAATGAATTGGTACAACAGACTGCTTCCTGAACGTAACACCAATAGCACAGACAGTGAGATCAACAATTAATACATGGGACCTCTTGAAATTGTGAAGCTTCTGTAAGGCAAAGGACAATGTCATCAAGACACCACACAGTATGGGAAAAGAGTTTGATTAACCCACATCTAACACAGGACTAATTCACAAAATTTACAATGAGTTCAAGAAGCAAGTCTCGAAAACACCAAAGGATCCAATTAAAAAGTATGCTACAGGAATAAATAACAATTCCACTCATAGGCATATACTCTGAATGATGCACATTCATACAACAAGATGTGGAGGAGAACACATCCCAGACTCAGAATTTAATTAGATTATTTCCCTTTCTCTTTCTTTCATTCCTTCTTTCCTTCCTTCCTTCCTTCTTTCTTTCTTTCTTTCTTCTTTCCTTCCTTCCTTCCTTCCTTCCTTCTTTCCTGTCTGGATTTTCCCCTTATTTGGTGTTTTGAGATGTAACTTTTGTTCTCCTAGAACTCACTTTGTAGATGATGTTGAACTTGAACACAGAGATTTGCCTGCCTCTGCCTCTCCAGTGGTGAGATTAAAGGTGTGTACTAACTTTCTCAGCTTCATTTGATTTCTAATTGAATCATTTTTCCAGATCTTTCTCTCAAGAAACCTTGATATAACATTTGCTCCTTCCTTCCCTCTCTTCCTTCCATTCATGTTTAGAGGCCTTACTGCATTTCCCACTTGGGTAAACTCTACTCAAAAGCAATGGTGACCTAAAAATCCTGATACTGCAACCCTCTCTCACTGGCTTCAGAGGTGGCAGTGACATGTGCCCAGCAGATTTCTTAGAGACCAGTCTTAGCATAGTGTTTTCCTGTTCCTGCTATTGGGAAAGAAAACGTAACACAAATTAATAAAAGACCAAGAGAATGATATTGGGTTCAAGCTGCAAACTGAAGATCAGGGAATAATAGTCAAGCCACTAGCTCTTTTTCTACCTCAGGCTGAAGGCTGATCCTGTCTCCAGGATAACTCCTCCAAACCTAAGACAGCTTTCTCTCATCAAAAGTGTCTTGAGACTAGATCCACACCTGAGACTCTTTGCTTTTGGTTCCTAATTAGTGCTGTGATTAAAGGAGCATGATCCCTAGTGCTGAGATAACCTTTGTCTGAGTTATTCCTCTTTTACAATGATTCAAGCTTGTGTAGCCATGGGTGGCCTCTGATTCACAGAGATCCTTTGTCAGCTGAGTCCATGGATTAAAGGTATGTGCCAACTGTGCCCAGCTTGTACAGCTGACTAGTAGGGCTGGCTTTGAATTTTGATTCAAATAATATATCAGCACATAAAAGTTTTTTTTCAATTAATTATAGGTATGGGGGTATTTGCCATGGTGACCATATGGAGTTCAGAGGAAACCTTCAGGAGTCTATTCTCCTGGGTTCCAGACATCAAACTTCAATCTTCATAGGAGCAAGTACCTTACCCATGGAGCCTTCTTAGGATGGCTGGGTAGGTGATTTGTTCTCAAAGACGATTTCAGAAAAAAGAAAAAAAAAGACCATTTGAGGTACTTGGTTTCTACTGTTTACTTCAAGAAAAGCACCACTGTTTTCTGTTTATAATTTGATATTGTTTGACAGTTTTTCATTGTGTGGAACAGGTTGTACCTGAAGCTCACAGAAATCCTCCTGCCTCCGCTTATTCAATAAGACGAAGAGTATGCATCCCATGCAGGATGACACTGAGTTATTAATAAAGATTAGTATTTGGTTGATTTCCATCCCCTCATGCTTTGCTGTTGATTTACACTTTGAGATAAAGTGTCCATCTTGCTCTTGATGATTCTAACGTCCTTCATCAAGTCATCATCTCAAAAAGCTTCTGGCTATGGAGGACTCCAGGTTGCTGACAGCCATTTCAGCTCTTTCTCATTTGCAATGTATTCATGGGGTGTGGTTTTTTTGTGTTTAGTTTTTCTTTTGTTGTTTTGAGACAAAAGCTAATTTTGTAGACTTTGGCTACCCTAAAACACACAACTTAATCAAATATACATGCACAATAAAACACACACATAGACACTAAAATCACACACACTAATATACATATCTATATGTGTGTATAAATATATATATGAAAGTGTGCATTAAAATTTATATAAAAATAAGTCAATCAATCAACATATAGAATATTGACTTTATAATTTATTGTTTTTGTTTTCACAGGATTGGTCAGATTCAATTAATCTGTTGTAGAAAAAAATAAATCAGTTATTAACAGGATTAAGTAGGTGGAGACCTAGGAGTTTTGGTTAGGGGGTGGGGCCTCATGGGGAGGAGCCAGTTGGAAGGTCTATAAAATGGTAGAGGTGGCCTGGTAGATTCTCAGAATCCTGGAGCTTGGAGTCACTGATTGACTGTGCTGAGGAGTCCTGAGCCTGGAGTCTCTGCTTGGCCCTGCTGGCAATAGGAGCTCTACCTGTATCCATATCAGGTAAGTCACTCACCTCCATTGGTAGTCTTAGTACATACTGGTCTAGCCTTTTCACCAACTAAGCTACATTTCCAGATGATGGCTTTAAAATTCAAAGTACACATTATAATCCTTTTACATCTGGTATAGTTTTGTTTTAATGAGAAATGATCATTAATAGCAATTTTCATACTAATTTCTTTGGTTCCTTTGTGCTTTTGGAGACAGGGTCAAAATAGGCAAGGCTATTTTGGGGGTTTGTCATTTAATTTTGGTTAGTTAGTTTGTTTTTTGATACAGTCTTGAACTCTAGAGTCATTGACTTTTTCCAGGTTTCTGGATTCATTAAGCAATTGGAGGTAGTATGCTCTTATAATTTAATATCCATTTAAAGTGTGAAACAAACTTTTAAACATTTGTAAATTTTCTTTACTCATCTCCTTTCTTCTTCTAGACCCTAATGCATTACAGGAAAAGCTTTGTCCTTGTAGCATCTGTGCACTTGGCTTCTCATCTAAGATTCTCATTTTAGAAGTAGCATGTACTAAGAGGCAATTCACGAATTCCACTAACTCCTTCCTAAGAGGTATCAGTTTGGTGAAAGTACAATAAGGATGGATTGGGTGTGTGATATCAGTAACATACTTTCTTAAGTAACTGGAAAGATTTTCAGTGTTTTTTTTTCTGTGACAGGGGTCTGGCCATTGTGTTTGCTGCTTAATACTTCGAAATAGAGCAGGGGTATGTACCTAGTAGGATAATGATTGATTTGTGTCTGTGTGGGGGCTTTACAAGACTCCTCATGGCCAAGTGTTGGTGGCACACACCTTTAATCCCAGAAATCAGGAGGCCGAGGCAGGTGGATCTCTGTGAGTTTGAAGCCATCCTGGTCTACACAGCAAGTAACAGAACAGCCTCCAAAGCAATAGAGTGAAACCCTGTCTCGAAAAAACAAAAAAGAGACACTTCACACACTGAGAGTGATGGAAGTTTGGTTTTGACAACCCCAGATTGTAGATAATGAGGCACACTGAGTTTGCCATTATTGACAGAACTTGGACTCTGACCCTCTGGTTCCTGCAAAGTATGAGAAGTGGGAATTTCCAAATAATGTCTCCCTAATGATTCCCAAGATCCCTTCTGACTGAAGATTTATCAGATTGAGCATCTACAACCCAACCACACTCCAAGAGCTGGCAGTGCATAGCCTGTTGCAGAATGAGGCCTCATCCATCTCTATTCTGGAGTACCTGCCCATTAATCTCTTCCCACCAGTGTCCAAGGAGGACTTCACTGGTGGACACATGGAGCTATTGAAGGCAGTGCTAGCTGCCTGGCCATTTTCCTACCTTCCTGTGGGGTCGCTGATGAAGACACCAGATGTGGAGCTATTTCAAGATATTCTGGATGGTGTAGATATTCTGCAGACACAGAAGGTTCATGCTAGGTAATCTAGGCCCAAGTAGACAAAGGGGAATTGCTGAGCTATAGGTAAGTTATATGTGAGGACAGCGAGAATGTGGTCAAAATGGATTGATGCTTCTGCTGCCATCCAAATGACCAGCTTCTACTCATGTTGAGAGTTCATGCTATGACAGGCATGGAGGAGAACTCAGTAGATGAAGCCACACTGGAATGAGATGACTCTGGCTCTCCTACAGACACTTTTAATTCTGGGGGTATTTTTAGTGTTTTGGGGGTTTGTCATTTAATTTTAGTTAGTTAGTTAGTTAGTTTTTTGATACAGTTTTTCTCTGTGGGTTTGGAGGCTGTCCTGGAACTAGCTCTTGTAGACCAGGCTGGTCTCAAACTCACAAAGATCAGCCTGCCTCTTTCTCCCTAGTGCTAGGTTTATAGGCATGAGCCACCAATGCCCAGCTTTCCTATACTTTATGTTGAAGAGACACAAGTCTAGAGTAATTGAATGGAGGGAAGCAGGAAATGTCTTCAGATGAAGTTCAGGTTAAGGGTCCTTGCCTAGCAGGTGAGACGGGTATGTTGGAGCTGACAATAGAGAAGTGTGACAGAGGCTGTCTCATAGGGGGTTCCTGGTTTACATTATTTAATTGTACCTTTTTCCTCACAGATGTTGGAGTCTTCGAATACTTGACTTGAGGAATATGAACTAGGATTTCTGGGATGTATAGGCTGGCAGAGACTGGAACTGCTCAATGGAGACTGAAAGCAATACATAAGTATGCAATCATCTGAGGCAGGATTTGAAGGTGGTCACTGAACTTAGCCTAAGGTTCCACCTGACAGAACACCAAACACACTTGTTGCAGTGGGACCAGCAGAGTAAAGACTCTGTGCAGCTGTGCTATGTGAAGATGAATATTTGTGACTTCCCTGGGGATACTCTCAAAAAGGTCTTGGACATTTTCCCACCAGACAATATCGAGGAATTGGAGCTATCCACAAACCAGATTCTGCCCATCCTGGGTCACATCACACCTCACCTTGGCCATATGACAAGACTTCACAAATGCAGTCTAACTCACATCTTCTTGAACAGAAACACAGTTTTAAATACCTTGGCAGAACCAGAGGAGATGTGTGCTATCCAGTTTTTCTCTCAGTTCTGCAAACTCAACTCTCTTAAGCATCTGTCCATGGATGTCGTCTCCTTTTCCCCTGACCACACGCAGCTGTTGTTCATGTAAGGAATGATGGAGAGCTACTTCCACTGTGACAGGAAAACTTTTCCCTTTATTTCAAGCATTAGTAGGCCCTGGGGGTGTCCCTGCCCCTGTGGATTTAACAGTGATGGACTCACCACAGTATATATGTGTGGACTAGTATCCTTAACTGAGGTCAGTTGGTTCAATGGCCATTCATTTAGCAGTAAGAGCTGGGCTAGGAGAAATTTAGAGAGCTAAATTGAAAGCAGGGCCATTGGGTGGGTCACACATGCTGATATTTTTTATTGACATCCAGGCTATACTAATGGGAAGGGAACAGGGCAGAGTAGCAAGTCCTCAGTTGGGGAGTACCACACATGTATAGAAACCTAAGGAACTCTGTACTCAGATCTGTGAATAGGGGCTTTGTTCTTCTGTTGGAGCCTGTCTCAGCCTCTAAGTCCCCCTGGAGAGAAGGATAATATGAGCATAGGTTGGGACTTAGTACGTGGAAAATGATTGATGCTGGAGTGAGAGACTCTGTTTCAAGTGTTGAGCACTGAAATCAGGAATAGAGGCTGTTGAATTGTGGAAAGGACCATAGGAAGATCTATGCAGGGCATCTTTTTGTGATGGTCATCTGGGTATGAGCTCCTTGCCTGCTGTGCCAAACTCTAATTCTGCTTGACAGAATGAGGATGGGGAGTTGGAGATGTGTGCTCTGAGACCATCCCAGCCTAAGAAAATACCTCTGGTGACAATATTATGAGCAGACACCAGTGGGTTGTACCCCAAGTGCAGACCTTCAACATTAGGCTAGACTGACTTTGCATATGTCCTCTCTTCTTTCTTAGTTTCTAACATTTTAGTGCCCTCTAACACCGTGAAACTGATTTCCTTTTCTTTCCCTAGATGCCTGAAGATGCCATTGGAGCCCTTGAACATCATTCTCTGCCCTCTGTCCCAGTCAGACTTGAAACACTTGTCTCAGTGTCAGGGGCTGTGTCAACTGAATCACCTGAACCTCACTGGTGCAGTGTTAGCCAGGTTGGGTGTCACACATCTCCGAGTTCTCCTCGAGAATACCGCAGACACTTTGAAGGCCCTGGAGTTAGTGAACTGCAGGATGGAGGACTATGAGCTCAGTGCCCTCTTGCCTGCCCTGAGCCAGTGCTCACAGCTCACCACTGTGAATTTCTATGAAAATGACTTCTCCACTGCTGTACTGAAGAAGCTTGTGCAGAGCATAGCCAATCTAAGCAAAATGACTGTAGAGTTCTACCCTGTTTCTCTAGAGTGCTATGACCCCCTGTTTGATATTGTGGAGGAATTTGCCAAGTATGTTCTGAGCTCCTGGATATACTTTTTCCAAAATGCATCCCAAGACAATAGCTTTTGCTACAATCATCTCCCTTGAATGCTGTAGGCGCTGTGTTTATGACATGGAGGCCAAACTTTGTCAGTGTTGGCAATAAATAGGAAAACATACCTTCTGGATACTGAAAAATGAATGTCTAGAGACCCAGAACACATGACTTCATACACTGTGTGATATTACGAAAACAAAATATTATTCAGGAGATGCACACCATAGACTAACTTGACTTAAAGTATAATAGTAGGACAGTGATATTGTCTTGTCCAATCATAAAGGCAATTTTGCATTTCTAACTGTGCCTCTCTCAAAACAGGATCCCCACTGGCTTACCAATATGTGACAGTTTTAAGCATATGGAAAGACTAGGAACTTTGATGTTCTTCCCAGGGGTCCTCAGTCATTGATTTCAGCTTTAGTTCATAGTCATTGTGTCTTGTGATCGCATTACTACAATCAAGTACAATATGGTACAAGGCTTGCCAGCCTCAAAATGAACTGAATTCATTTATGGCATTGTCTTTCCCCTCTTAACTTCCCATGGTATGGCTGCTCAGTGGATAGTGTGGATAGTATGTACACACTTATCAAAGTAAATGCAGCAGTTTATCCCTGATCTCCTTTGAAGGTAGTTTTGGAGAAACAGTAGATTACATCACACGATACTCAGATAGGAGTCGATGCATACACCTGAAGATGACTGAAGCCAAAGTCCTTGCCTAGAGACCTGTCTGACCTGAGACCTAGTTGTTAACTGTTTGGTTGTAAGCTCTATCTTCATTTGCTAAGAGAGTAGCCAAGTCTGCCATTTCATTGTATTAAGTAGCAATAAGATAATTTTTGTTATACTGTATTTACATTGGTCTTTATTAATAAACCAAATCTTCCTGTTCTCCCTTGACATTGTGATGCCTGCTAACTGCATATACTGTACTAACTGTGAATGACACTTGATTATCATACTTTCGACACAAACATACATGGGGAGTGATGTGAGTATGAGCAGAAGGGCATTTCAACACAAGACCCAGATTCCTAACATATTATAAAATGTGGAAGTTCACAGAAACTATGGTTACAACAGTGCTCACAGGGTTGTCTGTCACATACTTGGAACCTATTGAGCCTTTGAAATGTCTTCTTGTTCTTCTAAAATGTTTCATATGTTACCTATGAAGCTGGAGTCCCACAACATGCCTTAGCCACCACATATAGAATATACATGGTAGTCATGCAGTGAGCGTCTGAACCTGTTTCAGGTCACTTCATCCTCAGAAAGTAGACACTGCTTCCAGGTTCTTTGTGCCTGAGGCTCAGTTAGCATTCTGAGTGAGTCTCTGTCTGCTGCCAGCCTTAAGATATGGAGTGACTTCTGCAATGAAGTGACTAATGCAGGGTATTTGATCCTCATGCATCTTCTGGTTCATCATATCTGGTCTAGTTTCAGGTTTAGGCACTCTGTCCTAAACCTTGTATCTCTGATTCTTCCTCTCCACAAACTGTGTTTAAGGCTATAGTTTCTAGATGATGCAGAGCCCGTAGTATCAACTCATCCTCTCTTTTTTCCTATAATATACTTGACCCTCAGGAGTATACCCCTCATCAAAATAGGTCACCTTTTTGGCTGCAGAGTTTACTTAGCATTTTAGAACACTTGGTGCTTCATCCGAGAACTTAGGTTGCATTTACAGTATTGACTTGAAGAATCTGGACCATCTCCGTGTAACCCTACTTCTGTTGTATCAAAGCTTTCTTCTGTTCTCCAAGGAACAATCATATATAAACACATGCAAACAAAACATACATACAAAGTAAATACATCTGACATAAAGATTGGAGACTTAAAAATATGCTTTTTAGCCGGGTGGTGGTGGCGCATGCCTTTAATCCCAGCACTCGGGAGGCAGAGGCAGGCGGATCTCTGTGAGTTCAAGGCTGGGCTGGACCGACAGCCTCCAAAACAATACAGAGAAAACCTGTCTCATAAAAAACAAAAAAATATGCTGTTTAGCACTGGACAACTAGTTGTGCTTTTCCTGGAGAAGGCCACCTCTTGTCTCCACAGCTTCCAAAAAATCACCTACAGTACTTTTTGTATGGTGGAGGGCTTGTGGGAATTTTCTCTGTCCAGTTTTCCATGTTCCCTAGTGTTATCCTTATTTAGGTCAAATTGGTGGAATCCTGTTTGTGAGACTCTGTGTGTATAGCTTCCCAATCTACAAGGTGACACAACCTAATAGCACACTCACAGATCTCCTAGATCTTACAATAGTCTTCCCACTCTCTCTTCAGCAATGTTACCTGATCCTTAGTTGTGAGAGTGTTTCTTGGATGCATCCATTGGTCTGAACTCCTCAACTCTACATTTTGACTGCATGTGGCTTTCTGTAGTGGTTCCTGTACATGGCAAGAGAAGTTTCCTTGAAGAGGAAGACTACACTTAGCTGAGGTTTTACAGGCAAATGTTTATAAAATGTTGTTAGCGATTGTGGTGGTTTAGCAAATTAGTGTTTCTCTATTCTCCTCAACTGTCAGCCATGAAAACATACATGTATATCTTAGCTAGGATTTTAGTGTTGTGAAGAGACCCCATGACCATGGCAACCCTCATCAGGGAAAAATTCAACTGAGGCTGGCTTATAGTTCTGAGAGTTTTAGCCCATTATCATAGTAGGAATCATGGGGGCATGCAGGCAGACATGGTACTGGAAAGATATTTGAGAGTTCTACATCAGGATCCATAAGTAGTCAGAAGGGACAATGAGCCACTACGCCATGCTTGGGGTTCTGAAACCACAAAGCCCACACCTCTAATGACATACTTCCTCCCAAGGCCACACCTACTCCAACAAGGCCACATATCTAATAATACCACTCCCAATGAGTTTATGTGTGCCATTGTCAGTCAGACCACCACAAAGTAGGTAGCATTAGGCAGACTTTTCTGATTATACTTAGGAATGCATATGCACATGCACATCCATATAGGCAGGCAGTACTTGGTGAACTTGGTGAACATGGAGGGGCTTAGGGGTGGTTTCAGAAGGAGGTAAGGGAAGGAAGCAGAGTTGTAATTAAATTATAATCTCAAAAAGCCAAGAATGGAAAAGTTATTGGACCCTGGTAACCATATGTGCCTGTTAGAAATAGTGTCAGTTGGAGGGCAAATGCCTCTCTCTGCATCTTCATATCAGAGTCAGGTTCGGGGAGGCAGACAAGTTTTTCACACAACCCAGGCTCATATACTGATTTAAGATGATTCAGTTACACAGTAGAATCCTCAGCTTCTCCTTCCCCTACAAAATTCTGGGATGTACCTCAGTTACTAGAGAGATTGTCTAGCATCCTAAAGCCCTGAGTCAGATATCAGACCCACACAACACTGGGGACACTAGTGCACTCCTGCAGTCTCACCAGTGTGGATGTAGAGAGGCAGATGTCCAGCATGTTAAGGTCATACTGCATAGTATGAGGGCTACTCTTGGTTTTAAACTTGAATACATTTAGAATGAAGTTAGCCCAAATTGCTGGGTATGCCCATGAGGGATATTTTTCTTAATTAAATAGTTTTAATTAGAAATTCACTTCTATTCTGGATCTAAGAGGTGGGAACACACTCCTTTTATCTGTGACACAGGTTCTGCTAGCACCCTCTATAATCAACAGGGAATGAAGAAATTGACTCTGCTTGTTGTCTCTCTTTTTAGCAAATCCATTACTTCACTAGTATTAAAACCTACTTTGTAGGGATTCTGGAATGTAATGAAGAACATCTCTGACATCCAGCCTTGGATGCAGATTTGTGACTCTCCTATGGAGATTATCAAGGAGGTCTTCGGCATATTCCTGACAGACAATATTTAGGAATTGGAGGTCTCCACAAACCATGTACTCCCATCCCTGGGTCACATTGCACCTCTACATGGCCGTATGACAAAACTTCAAAAATTGCATGTAATTCACATCTTCTTGAACAAACACACACTGGCAACTACCTTGGCAAACATAGAGATGTGTTCTGTCCAGTTTCTCTCTCAGTTCTGCAAACTCAACTCCCTGGAGCATCCTTCCATTAATGACATTTACTTTCACCCTGGCCACATGCTGCTGTTGTTTGGGTAAGGAATGATGGAGAGCTGTTTCTACTGTTTCAGAAAAGCTTTTCCCTTTACTTCAGCATTAGTGGGCCCTGGTATTGTCCCTGTGGATTTAACAGTGGTGGACTCATCACAGATCTAAGTGTGGATGTGCATCCTTCTTAACTGAAGGCAGTGGTACAATGACCATTCATTTAGCAGTCAGAGCTGGGGTAGGAGATGTTTAGAGAGCTGAATTGAAATCGGGTCCATTGGGTAGGACAGACACACTGAGTGTGTTCTGGACATTTCTTCTTGAGATCCTAGCTATGATCAAGGGAAGGGAACAGGGCAGGGTAGCAAATACTGAGCTGGGGAGTTTGCACACCTGCATAGGAACCTAAGGAACTCTGTATTCTGATCTGTAAATAGGGGCCAGAGAATTCTTCTTCTGGACCTTGTCTCAGCCTGTAAGTCCTCCTGTAGGGAAGAATAATGTGAGCATAGGTTGGGACTTAGAAGATCTAAAATGGGTGATGCTAGGATAAGGAACTATCAGAGTCAAGGGTGGGGCACTATAAGCAGGTTAGAGGCTATGACTGGTGGAAAGGACCACAGGAGGAGTTATGCAGGACACATGCCAAGATGCTGCAAGAATCTTTTTCTGATGGTACTATGGTTATGATGTCCTGTCCTGCTGTGGCAAAATCTGGTTCTATTTGACAGAATGAGGAGGAGGAGGAGGAGGAGGAGGAGGAGGAGGAGATGTGTAGTTTGAGACCATCCCAGCTTAAGTATATGTATGCCTCAGGCAACAATTATATGAGCATGCACCAGCAGGTTATATCCCAAATGCAGACCTTCAGCATTAGGCTAGACTGACTTTGTGTATGTCCTCCTTTTTGACTCAGTGTCAAACGTTTTAGTGCCCTCTAAAACCATCCACTAAATTCCTTTTCTTTCCCTAGATGCCTAAAGAGCCCTTTGGAGACCTTGACCATCATTCTTTGCCATCTCTGCCAGTGAGACTTGAAACACTTGTCACAATATTGGGGCATCTGTCAACTGAATCACCTGAACCTCAGTAATGTAGTGTTGTCCAGGTTGGGTTTCACACATCTCCAAGTTCTTCTTGAGAATATTGCAGACAATTTGAAAACCCTGGAATTAGTGGAATGCTGTATGGATATCACCGAGCTCAGTGCCATCTTGCCTGCCTTGAGCCAGTGCTCACAGCTCACCACTGTGAATATCTTTGACAATAAGTTGTTCACTGATGTACTGAAGAAGCTTCTTCAGAGTGTAGTTTATCTAAGAAACATGATTGTAGAGTTCTACCCTCCCCTCTAGAGTGCTATGACCCCCTGGGTTCTGTTCTAGTGGACAAATTTATCCAAATATGTCCTGTGCTACTGTGTTGGGGAAGTCCTGTGCATTTGTCAATAAAGCACTGTCTGGCCAATAGGGAATCTAGATAGGAGGGACTAGGAGTTCAGAAGGACTCTGGGTAGGAGAAACACAAGGAGATTCGAGATGTAACCGCCATGGGGTAGGAAGCCCGGAACTATTCTCTGGTAAGAAACATACTTAGATTAACAATTATGGGGTAATTACTTAAGTCAGAGCTAGCCAGTAAGAAACAAGCAAGGCCAACAGTTTCATAATTAATATAGCCTCCTGTGTGTTTGTTTGTGACTGATGCGGCTCTAGAACCAGGCTGGCAGGAAGGCTTCTCTCAAAGAAAAAGCTTCTCTTTACAGAATGGTGTCAGGAGTGGGATTGAATTTCCACACAAAATAAAAGCTTTAAAGGAATTTTAGAAACAGAAGAATGGAGAGAAGCACAGATTTTTGGTACCAGCATTTTATCAGGTGGGCTCTGTTTTGCTATTGACATGCCGAGATTCACGTGGCTCACTTACTGGAGTCTTCCTGACTCGACATAAAAAGAAAAAAAAAGAAAAACAGCAAGGTTGTTTTAAGAGACTCTGCTAACAATTGCAAGGTGTGTACGTACAGCTGGAAGTGGCAGCTTTTGCTGGATGTCAGCATGGACTGAGGTGGTAAGCTGAAATCACGCTTAAGCCCACCATCTTGAAAAAAAAAGGCAGTTTAAAACAGCCGCAGTTTTACAGATAAGACACGTGGCCAGAAAAACATAAAGATTTACAGTAAAGTCAGACTTGGATGAACAAAACCTCTAAAGGTTTACAGTGTGTTTAAAAATATACGTAAGATTGAGAGAGAAAATAGAGGAGCCGGCTGTGGTGGCACACGCTAGTAGAATTTCCTCCAGAGGCAGAGGCAGGCAGATTTCCAAAGAGAAACCCTGTCTCAGAGAAAAATAAATAAAAGTGAAAGAAATAAAGTAATAATAGATAAATAAATAAGCCACGTAAAGATGGAAAATACACAGAGAGTCTGGATACTGTATGCTATTGTGTTTTTCAGTTTTTTGCTTGCTCAGGAAGGAACTGCTACTAAAGTACACTTGATTATAAATACTGCTGAATTAATCCAACTTCTATCTTTTAAAAATGCCTTGACTTCAAAATTTAAGTATAAGGATATGTTAATCGAAAAAGGAGTTTTAGTGTATGTTTCCACAGAAAATGAAAAGCTGAGGATTCCTTCCAGGCTTCTGTGGTTTGACGAACCAAGACCCCCCGGAAGCAGCAGACCAGGTGTTCCAACAACTGAAACAGCTAAGATGATGCAGCTTTACAGACCACGAAAATAAGGACTTATACAGGTTTCTGAGTTTTGTCATGATCCCCATGGTATAAACAGCACCCCCTTCCAGCATGAAGCAGTTTGGGATGAACGACGTCCTAATTCCCATCTTGTTTATAAATCTTTGTTTTCATTTAAAGGGGTTGTTTATAATTGGCTAATGATCACAACCAATCTCCTTTTAATGGTAAAAAGGGGAATTATAGTATAGGTATTGCTTTTCATTTATTGATACAAATTCAAGGTCAATTTTGTGATGTGTATATTTCTCCTCTTGATTAAGTATTGTGCTTATACTGATCTTTTAAAATGTAATGCATAATTGAATACAGACTATAGATAGTTACTTATAATAGAATTTATAGCTAGGTAAGTTAGGTTTTCTAGATATACAGAAATATATTTGAGATAGATAGTCTTCAAACCTTTCAAAGACCTTCAGAAAATGGCATTTAAAATGGTTTAGGGTTTTTCTTGACAATGAGAAATGTCTGCTCCTGGCAGTACCAATTACGTCTGAGATGGGCATCGAAGAAACTCGTTATGGAGTTTGCTTTCAACATGGCAAGATTAGCCATTTGGGCAAGAAACTGCTCTTACCTAGACTGTTTGACTGTTGTTGTATAATCTGGACATGCAGGACCCACAGGAAAGTGACTGCTGAACTCAGTCTTACAGGGTTCCTGTTTCATGGAAGAGTCTACGGGACATTCTGCAGGACACAGAAAAATGACTGACAGACTGCTGATGCAGATGGACAGTTTTGAAATTTCCTGCTTGGTTGAGAAATCTTCTGGATACATTGTGGCCTATGGGCTGAAGATGGACGCCCCAATGTTACAGTGGAACTTCGGGTGACTGTCCAGGCAGTAAGATATCTCTATCAATCCTAGTGTTTATATATTATCCTTCTGTGGTCTTTGATGGAGTTGAAGACAGATATTTATAATTATAGTTTTCCTTAGTTATGATAAAAGATAAGCTACATATAGAACTTTGGACTCACAAGGATGGGATGGATGATATTTTCTTTAAATCTTGCTAAAATATTGTAACTATGTTCTTATTTGATAACTGTTCTGTTAAATACAATTTGACTATGTTAAAGTTAAGACCTTTCTTTTTGTTTAAACAGAAAAGAGGAGATGTTGGGGAATTCCTGTGCATTTGTCAATAAAGCACTGTCTGGCCAATAGGGAATCTAGATAGGAGGAACTAGGAGTCCAGAAGGACTCTGGGTAAGAGAAACACAAGGAGATTCGAGATGTAACCACTATGGGGTAGGAAGCCCGGAACTATTCTCCAGTAAGAAACATACTTAGATTAACAATTATGGGGTAATTACTTAAGTCAGAGCTAGCCAGTAAGAAACAAGCAAGGCCAACAGCTTTATAATTGATATGGCCTCCTGTGTGTTTATTTGGGACTGATGCAGCTCTAGAACCAGGCTGGCGGGAAGGCTTCTATCAAGGAAAAAGCTTCTCTTTACAAATGGCTAGGCAGGATTTGGGGGCAGAGAGAATGCTGGTAAAAAGAAGGACAGAGTCAGTTGCATTGTCTAGAAGACATAAAGGAGGCAGGAAATGAAATGGAGGCAAAACCCACAAACTTTGGAGCAACACATATATTAATAGAAATGGGTTAATTTAAATTGTAAGAGTTAGCAAGGCATTGGGGGTTCTCGTCTTTTTTCCCAGCACTCAGGAGGCAGAGGCAAGGGGATATCTGTGAGTTCAAGGCCAGCCTGGTCTACAGAGTGAGCTCCATACAGGCTACAAAACAATACAGAGAAACCCAGTCTTGATAAAACAAACAAACAAAAACAAACAGTTGTAAGAGTTAGTTAGTATGCTGGAAAGATGGCTCAGCAGTTAAGATCAGCGAGTGCTCACCCAGATTGTCTGGGTTCAATTCTCAGAATCCACATGAAAGCTACTAACTGTCTGTTCTTCCAAAATAAGACACACTAACAGTGACAAACAATCAGGCAAAACAAGGATATGCATAAAATAATGCTGAAAATTATATTAAGAAAAGTTAGTAAGAAGTCTGCACTATTGCCTAGCATTTATAATGTAGAACAGAGAGGCCTCTCCCAGATGCATTCTGTGTGCTTGAGTTGTTAGTGGGAGCTCCTAGAGCAAACTGCATGGTGGGTTTGGGGTTTTGTTCATCCAGACAGAAAGGGTTACACATACTCAGTAAAGACAGATCAAACAAAAGAAATAAAAAACAAAACAACACAAACCTCTATACAGGCTACAGTGTGATTAAAAATATTCAAAGGCACCGGGTGGTGGTGGCACATGCCTTTAATCCCAGCACTCAGGAGGCAGAGGCAGGCGGAACTCTGTGAGGTCAGGCTGGAACGACAGCTTCCAAAACAATACAGAAACCCTGTCTTATAAAACCTATATATATATATATATATATATATATATATATATATATATATATATATACACACACAGGCATTGGAGAGTAAAGGAGGATATAAACAGTAATAAAAATATATTTAGTTTTAATATAACAAAGACCCCAGAGAAGCTAGACCCCTCCTCCAGAAACAGATGGAAGCAGGTGCGTAGTTCTGCAATGAACCATAGAATCCACCTCCCAGAGTACAATCAAAGTGAGCAAGATCAGCAGCAATATGAACAAAGGATCAAGACCCTGATGGGGGAACACAAGCATCAGCTGACCCGTGCTAGTAAGAGATGACTGACTGTGCACTGTGAACTGGGAAACCTGCATAGGACTGACCTGGGACCCCTGAGTACACGCGGCATTGGTAAGGCATGGGCAGTATATGAGGCCACTGGCAGTGGGACTAAGAACTAAATGTAATACATGAACTGACTTTGACTTTTCTCTTCTCTTAGGAGAGATTATTTGCTCAGCCTAGATAAGGCAGGACGCAGCATCTTGGTCCTGGCTTACATGGTGTTGGACAGATTTAGTTGACATCCTAGTGGAGGCCTTACCGTCTCTGAGGAGCAGATGGGAGGTGGGATGGGGAAAATTGTATATTGCCTGCATATATGTATGTATACTCATGCATCTTGCATGGGCATGGAGGGAAGAAGAGGGAGGTAGGGACAATTCTGTGCTACCATGTGACTGCTGGGAACAGAGACTCTGTGATCTAAAAAAGTAATCATCTGTCCAGCCGCAAACCAGACTGTTTTTGTTTTACTATTTTGCTTATTTTATTCCAGAGATGGCATCTATGTATAACAACTCTGGCTGTACTGGAGTTTGCTTTTTGGAACAGGCTACCATGGGAGTCATAGAGATCTGCCTTCCTCTGCCTGCCTCTGCCTGCCTCTGCCTCCCAAGTGACTGATTAAATGCTTGTTTCACCATGTTCAGTTCCTAAACCGGTCTCTTAACGTATTTATTTGAGGTGAAAAGAAGGAATTTTGTGTATGAGCTTGAGCTGCAAAGCCACCCCAGATGGCTGCTGGAGGGAGGTTGGGGGGAGATCAGAAAACACCCTTGGTGAACACCTGTGATTTAGCTTGTGATGAAATTGGTCCGGGGATTCAGGCAGTGTCTCAGACATTTCTTTGATCCCTCTTGGCTTTGTTGTATCTATTATCGATTTGTTTTAGATATCTCTTTTATTGTGTGTGTATGAGTGTATTGCCTGCACGTACATATGTGCACCACACGAGGGCACAGTGCCCTATGAGTTTAAGAGATGCCATCAGTGTCCCTAGAACTGGATTTGTCGATGGTTGTGAGCCACTTTGTGTGAATTGGGAACCGATCCTGTGTCCCTGGCAAGAGCAACAAGTGCTCTTATCTCCTGAGCCATTTATCCATCTTCCAACTTAGTCAATAAGTTAGCACTTGATGAGGAGGATAGTAGCCTCTATTCTCTACATCTCATGAACTTATTATTTTGAACTAAGTAGATGCAGATGAGGGTATGTGGGTGGGATGCAGCAACCTTGAATTCCCTTGGAATTGGTGTTTCAGGAGGTTTTTACATGTCTAACATGGGTGCTGGGAACCAAACTGAAGTTTTCCTCAAGAGCAGTGGACCCTCTAAACAGATGGGACATTTCTCCAGCTCCTGCATCTGTTTACTTTGTGAGTACATGCACACCACAACATTCTTGAATGGCCTGCTGGAGGAGTTCAAGGAGAATTTTGGAAGTCAGACCTCCCATTATCCTTCATCAGCCCCAGGAAATAATTTTAGGGTACCAAGCTGGCAGCCAGTTCCCTTTAGCTTTGTGGCAAGCTCTGGCACCAAAATTGTTAATAAACAAACCAATGAGACGTGAGGTGGTTCAAAAATTCTCAGTTGTTATCTGCTTATCCTGGGGAGTAAGGTCCAAGGACTAGGGTTAGGGACTTATTAGTGCATTAAAGACCATTCACATTTGAATGCTTATATTATAGATCTTAGGGGCTGCCAATCCTTTAGAACAGGACAGGGAGTTTTGTCACTCTCTTGGAGGCCCTTATGTGCAGGTTTCTAGCCAGATGTTAGGAGTCCTGAATAACAGGACACACAGACACAGTGGTGTAAGTCACCAATCTCAACACCCAGGAAAAGGGGGAAAGAAGATCAGGAGTTCAAGGCCAATCTTTCCTGTTTGTTTTCAAAAAGACAGGCAGGTTGTGATGGAGAGAAATGATCTAAAAATGTCCTCTATGTCCTACTCCCTTTGCTCTGTGTAGTCCTAGTTTATTTTTGCCATCTTTGATGTGCTCACAGCGTGTTTCCCGAATGGCAACCATTGGGCCCTCAGGAAACCCTCCTAAGGTAACAAGTGTGCATTGTTCAGCTGAGGTTGACAACTTTGGGCAACCATTAGCTACTCAATCATATGTAACAGAAGCCCAGCAGGAAGGAAGAAGGAAAGCAACGTCAGAATGGCTGGAGTTTACTTTGATATCAAGAAGTTTTAGGCTAGAACCCAGACTTCATTGGATCTTTGTACCCCTGCAGTCACAGGACTGTCCTGACCAGGAACCTGGAAACAGGCTAATGACTAAGAAGGACAGTAGAGGGATTGCATCCAGGACCCAGGATCTAACCATTAATTTACAACTCACAACGGAAGACAGCTAAGCACTCTTGTTGTGTCCTTATGGCTCTGCATTCAACTGTCCCATGGACTCCATGCTATCAGTGTCAACCTCGGATGCTATGGTCTGAGCCAACTACACAGCATTTATTTCCAATATGTGAAGCTATGTGCTCTTGGTTCCTGCTGATGACAGACCTGTCCCTGGGTTTTTATATCTTAGTATGCAGAAATGCCTCCCCTTTTTGCAGCCAATGAGGACAAAGCTTGCTATATGGAGTGCTGAGAAAGGAACCCAGGACCCCATAAAGCACTGCCTATAATCTACCTATGGAAATACACCACCCACCATTGCTTCCATGCTTCTGAACTCAAACCATTCTCTTGGATCCTCCTTCCTTTCTCCCTCCTTCCAGTCCTTATACTTTTTCTCTTTTTTCAGTTTTTTGAATCCAAGTTTCTGTAACTTTGCTTTTTTGTCTGTTTGTTTTTCTTGGGTTTTGCTAGACAAGGTTTCTCTGTGACTTTCAAGGCTGTCTTGGAACTAGCTATTGTAGACCAGGTTGGTCTTGAACTCACAGAGAATCGCCTGCCTCTGACACCCGAGTGCTGGTACTGAAGGCGTGTGACACCATCACCAGGATATCTGTAACTTGGTAGCATTTCCTCGAACTCACTTTATAGACCAGGCTGGCCTTGAATTCACAGCATTTACCTCTCCCTCAAGATTACTGGGATTAAAGGCATGTGTTGCCACCTGACTTGAGTCAATCAGAATCTGATACAGCAGATCTTTGTTACAGATTCCAACTCACATCCTGAAACCAGACAAACTAATGATTTTATAGGGCCAATGGCCACATGACCATGGTTTTTCTAGGTTTATGTGTTCATTCTGTTAAAAACAGAATAACTCAGAGCTAATTCACAATCAGAACACTATAGAACTTACAGGGTATGGTAGCTCTCTTCCATGATCCTATTTCATAGCCAGAAACTGTAGTAGGAAAAAGACTGAGAGTTCCAAATCTGCTTA
This sequence comes from Mesocricetus auratus, assembly GCF_017639785.1. Taxonomy (NCBI): domain Eukaryota; kingdom Metazoa; phylum Chordata; class Mammalia; order Rodentia; family Cricetidae; genus Mesocricetus; species Mesocricetus auratus. Next base: position 37,418,480 of record NW_024429197.1, read on the forward strand.
GGCTACATAATAAGGTCTAGGTAGGCATAGGCTATACTGAAACCCCCTTTGTAAAGAAAGTCTATGATCATCAAATGAACAAATCTTAGAATTCAGAGTTTGTGGACAGATACCACAGAGGACACCCTGACCTTGGTAATAGCCTGGGGTCTTTCTCTTTGATACACTGAAACAGGAGTCAATAAATATACATAATGTAAATTGCCAAATAGGATTAACAGGATGGAGAGTTAATTCACCAAACAGATTGCAGATTGTGGGTGAAGCTGGGACTACAAAGGGAAGACAAGAGTGGAGAGTTGTGTAAAAGGCTAAGAGGAGCCAGAGAAGAAACCCAGAGTTCTTGAGCCTGAGTCATTCTCTGGTCTTGTTGGGAATAGGAGAGCTAGCATAGCCACCTTCCTCTGGTAAGTCATGCTCCTCTATTAATATACCCCGTACACCCCCTTATACCTCACTACCTCCCCTCACTGCCCAAAGCTAGCGATTATCAGTGTCCATGGGTGACATTAGGCAAAAGATGATGAATCGATTTTTGATTTCAGTGTCATCAATGGAGCAGGTTTAAGACATTGACTGAGACCCCTTGATTGTTTTGGAGCTGTCTTCAACTCATATGTGTAATATTGTCTGTCAGTTGTTATGTTGTTTTGAAGAGCCCCAAAAGTTAGCCCCCCATGGTTGGAAAATTAATAAACTGTCCTGTCCTTGGATGTGATCAGCTACACTTAAATATCTTCCCTGGTGGTCCTCAAGGACTTGAAAATATTCCCCAGAACTCATTCCTCAAGGACTTAGGAATATTCCCCAGACCTCAAGGTTCCAGGTCAGTCACAAAATGCAGTCATGGCACAGACATTTCCTAAGACAGATAACAGCCCATTCATCCAGACAGCCACAAGCATACCGGATACACAAAAGTCTAGCACCAACTTCCATACTCCCCTTGTACCCAGATCATCCGGTTAGCAGTTTTAGGCTTAAAAAATTTGCCATAGCCAGGTGTGGTGGCACACACCTTTAATCCCAGCACTCGGGAGGCAGAGGCAGTTGGATCTCTGTGAGTTAGAGGCCGGGCTGGACTAACAGCCTCCCAAACAATACAGAGAAACCCTGTCTCATAAAAGCCAAAAAAAAAAACAAAAACAAAAAAACTTGCAGTAATTTCTTCTCTGGGTTCACTCCTTCCCAAATCCTCTTGTATTTTGTAGCAACCTTCGGCTCCCTGTGGTCTTTGGGTTGAAGGCCCTGTGAGAAAGGCTGCAGGGTTTTTCAGTTTGTGTGTTCTGTTGCAGGCATGGCCTGTTGCCAGACTGGCCTTCCACTTACACTGGTGAGCAAAATCCTTCTCTCTCAGCACCTTAGTTCTGGGGTTACCAGCATGGACCACCAGGTAAACTTCAGATCAAGTTTATATTTTTGTTTTTTGTTGTCCTTTTCTTTCCCAAGACAGGGTTTCTCTGTGTAGCCTTGTCCTGGAACTAGCTCTGTAGAGTGAGTTGACCTTGATCTCATGGAGACTACCATGCTGATGGTTCTGCAGTGTTGGTAATAAAGGTGTGTACCACCACCCAGTTTGTGATATGTTTGATATCTTGTTGTTTCTATCTGTTTGACAATTCTTTTTCTGAGTCAAGGCCTCCTGTAGAGCAGGATAGTTGAGAAGTCACCAAGTTGTCTGTAAGGCCCACCCCTTTGCCATACATTCTGCTTGAGTTTGCATGGCTTTATTGCTTCTGGGATTTGGGGTTTACACACTGCCTTTGAAACACTGACTACAGCTAGGACAATGTTATCTGACAGTTCCTTTCCTCAGACTCTTAAATGATGCCAGTGGCTCAGTTTACAGGGTCCATGGTACCCCACTTCCCAGTCAAAATGGGATTGAAAGGAGCAGGGGCTATAATTAGATGAGACAGAGAGAATATGTGATCACCTGTGTAATTGTGAGTATCCCCATGCTGCCTGCCAGGACATTCATGGCCTGATTTGTTGGTCTTGTTGTTGTGGTTTGATACCAATAGTGAGTGGCATGATGTAAACTGAGGAACAGGTGTTGTCATAGGTGTGACTATACCATTGAGTGATTCCTTTGATGGGAGAGAATAAGGACTTTCTAAATCTCAGCCTGAAAATCTGTTGCTTTTGGCTGGGTGGTGGTGGTGCACACCTTTAATCCCAGCAGAGAGAGGTATATCTGTGATTTAAAGGCCTCGCTGATCTACAGAGCTAGTTCCAGGACAGCTAGGACGGTTACACAGAGAAACCGAGTCTTGAAAAACAAAAACTGTGTTACTTCCAAAAATTTTCCCTGGATTCTGGACCCTAATATCTACAAGAAGGTGTGGTCCTGCCCAGCCCACACTCTGCAACAGGTAGTACAAAAGTTGCTGAGGGTTGAGGTCTTGGCCAACTCTGCTCTAGATGGATTGCCCTAGGAGCTCTTCCCACCTCTGCTCAAGGAGGCCTTTACTGGGAGACAGACTAATAAGTTGAGGGCAATAGTGGCAGCCTGGCCATTTCACTGCCTCCCCATGGGGACTCCGATGATTACCTCACACATGGAGACTTTCAAGGCTGAGCTCAAGGCACTGGATTTTCTGGTAACAAACAAGATTCACCCCAGGTAGGTAAGACCTTGCTAAAGATTCTCCAGATTCAGTCAGGGAACAATTAGCGTGAGGGAAGAGTGTGGTCAAATATAGATCTGAGGCTTCTCACTGTGCCGGTTTGGACTATCACACAGGCCTCAGAAATTGCAGAAGGTTTGAGAGTGTCAAGTGTGGAGGGAAGCTTAGCTCTGATGCTGAACAGAAGTGTGAGCCTCTCCCTGTCCCTCCAGGCAAAGTGGGATCAGGCAGGGGGAAAATAGAGGACAGTAAAACAGAATTATAGATAATAGCTATTGGGGTGAAGAACCTTTTTCCCAGGACAGGAGGCCATGGGTCGATGGCCAGCTCTGCAAATAGAGCTGTTTGGAAGACAGTGGGGGAACAGGAAGTGAGAGCTGAAATGTGGAAGAATGGCTGACTATGTGGTGTCTGATCCTAGTTCTTAAGTTTTCCACCAGTTTTCCACGGGAAGTGGAAACTCCAAGTGCTTAATTTGAGGGAAGTACACCAGAACCCCTGGGATGAACAGACTGCATGCACAGATATCAGCTTCACCCCACAGCTCCTGAGTCAAGAGGAAGCTAGGGATCAGGATCCAAAGTGTGGATTGAAGCAGCCCTTGAGGGTGTTAGTGGATTTTGACCTCTGTGGGTAGCATCTCAGTGAAGCTGACAAATGCCTCTTAAAGTGGGCCAGGCTGAGAAAAGGCTCAGTGCAGCTGTGTTGTTGGGAGCTGAATATCACAGCATCACATGTCTACACTGTCATAGAGATCCTGAAAATTTTAGACAGAGACTGTATCCAGGAGCTGGAACCAAATTCCTGGTGGCAACAGTGAAACCATGCCTGTTTGCACATTACCTGGAAAAGCAGCAACTTTTTATGTAAGACAGTCATCAAAATCATTATTAGGGAGGGGCATATAATGTAGTATCTCCACTTCTGCTTAGTTTGAATGGTGGTGTCATCCTTGTAGATTTCTGAAGGCCTCACTAGTGCTAGAACTCCCCTCAAACCTAGAATGGGTTGCCGTGACTGCTGTGCAGCCTGTATCCGAGAATGTGCAGAGTGTGTCAGGATTGATGACACAGAGACCCGTCAGTGTTGCAAAGAAAACTTCAAGAAGGCTTCCAGAAGGCTCCTGAAGAAGGCTTTCCTTTATTCCTACCCTGGCTGGTTATATATACCCTGACACCAGAGGCAGCTGTGGATGGTACAGAAAGCAGCCGTTAGTCTTTGGCAAAGGTCAAGATTAGGGCATTTCAGTGGGCCAGCCCTTATCAGGAACTTATTTCGGGTACTGTATTGTTTTTCATTAACATTGTCTTACAGCTGCCAGCTCCCAGGCTGAGGGGAAAGTGGGCCTCATCCTGCTCTCCTGTATTCTTCCCAAAACTCAACCTAACTGTACCTCATGTTCTCCTCTCCCTTCCTCTTTTCTCTCTCTCTACTTGAACAAAAACAGAAGGAAGAAGGCTACAAATAACATAAGAAAAATATACAATAAGTACAATAATTATATACAATATATACAGGCAACAATTTCATCAACAATGTCTAGTTCATTTGCATTTGACAAATTCAGAGAAGATAGTTCATTATCTATTTTATCTTGTTGAGTAAAATTCTTGTACCTATCTTACTTTCTATTCTAATTTGCATTATCAAAATACCTTTTAATGTCTCTCAAACTTTTACACTTTATATATGTTTAGTGAGTTTTTTTATGTGTCTTTTAAACCATGCAAACTATTCAAACACCCGAGAAATAAATAATGTTATCTGAGTAAGCAGTACGTGCAAGTAAGCGACTTACAAAATAACTGGAAGCATAGATAGACACCCAAGGTTCTTATTCAGTGTTGGGGAATCCTATCTTTGGCATATAGGGCTAGCATCTTTGACACTTTTCTGTAAAGCAGGATTTCAAAGGACTGTCCTGCCTTGTTTTGACAGTCATTCTTCCATTAGGAAGACCAACCAAACTGCAAAAGCAAGATTTTAATGATTGTTCATCTAACCGTAACAGAGACCCTGTCTGGCTAGCTGTCACAGCAGCCTCCAGAGTGAGTGAAGTTCCCTGTCTACTGCTAGGTTTTATACACAAAAGTTACAGGATTACATGGCTTTGTTTCTGATTGTTTGATATTTGGGAACAATTAGGAGAATTTCTCAGTCATACTTTGGAATGAAATACCTGTGTATCAATTATTCTCATTGGTCAGTGCTGAGAGGGAACATTCTGTGGTTTCTACGTCATTGTCTTGTTACTTGCAGGTGTTGTACAAAGAGACCAATAGGTTTCAGAACTATATCCTAGAGACAACAAAGGAGGTTTCCCCCCCCTAGAGTTTCTTTTGTGGCCAAACATTTCCCAAGAAATAGCATCTGGGTGGTCTGGAGTTTCTTTGTGTTCTGTTTTGTCCCTAGGCTCTGGGAGGCCAAAAAATCTAGTGTTTCCTTACGTCAGAGGTCTACATGTCTTTTCTGAAGCCTGTCATGGATGCTAAAGCAGGGGACTGAATGTGGATCAGGTCCCTACACTTTTAAATTACTAGAAGTGAAGCCTTTGAGCTCAGTTTACCCCTTCACTTAACCCTTATATCAACCAATTATTTTTGAGAAAAACTAAGAGTTATTGAAACAACAACATTATCAAAAAGAACAAGGACATCTGTTCAGTTATGTTCATAGCAGCATTATTAGTAATAGCCAGAACCTGGAAGCAACCTAGATAGCCCACAACTGAAGAATGGATACAGAAAATGTGGTATATTTACACAATGGAGTACTGCTCATTGGAGAAAAACAATGGACTCCTGAAATTTGTAGCAAATGGATGGAAGTAGAAGAAACCATCCTAAGTGAGGTAACCCAGTCACAGAAAGACAAACATGATACATACTCACTCATATTTGGATATTACACATGGAGAAAATGATTACCAGCCTACAATGCACACTTTCAGAGAAGCTAGGAAACAAGGTAAAATGTAAGAGAATTAAGAGTATATCAATTATTGTTAAGTTGCTTATACCTTCATTTAATAGGTCTATTTTTAAACCATTCTTTTCATAATCATTCCAAAATATAATTCTCTTCATTTTAATAGTGTTTTCCATTCTTTAGTGGGGGAAAAGAGCTTCTCATTTTTAGCTGATCTCTTCTTTTAAGGATTTCATATTAAGGGGGCTGGAGAGATGGCTTAGTGGTTAACAGCAATGACTGTTCTTCCAGAGGTCCTGATTTCAATGCCCAGCAACCATATGGTGGCACTCAACCACTTGGAATGTGATCTGATGCCCTCTGCTGGCATGCAGGCACATGACAGTATACACAATAAGTATATAAATAAAATATTTAAAAAAAGAACTTCATATTAATATATCAAATCTGCTGACAATGTCAGAGAACTCTGAGGCAAAGCACATCTGAATATGAGATCTACATTGTGTGCTTGAATTGAGATTGTCAGTCTGATGAGAGAGGCTTTGTGAAAAACTGGAAAACTTCCTGAGTTTTGGTGGCAGCAGAACACAGTGTATGAAAGCTACATCTAAAAACTCAACAGTCCCTCAAAGACCTGGGAAAAAATAAATCCAAAAGAAAACCTAGCTGTGCAGGCAGGGACTCAGGTGCTAGTCCTACCTGCAACTGAACTCAGGGCCTGGCCCAGTGGCTTCAAACACACAGGGAATTGACTTTTCAAATTAATTCATTCCTTTACATTGGGTGCTAGTTTGTAGCTCAAAAATAAAAGACCCAGAGACAGATATTGGAGTTCAAGCTTCAAGCTTCAAGATGAAGATCAGAGAAGCAAAGCAGCTTTTCCAGTAGATTTTATCTCTACCCAAATGAAAGGGCAATCCTGTTTCCACAAACCCGCATAGGACAAAGCTCTCAGTTCCTCTATGCTCTCCTTAAATTCCTTTCTCTGCCCAGCCATATCCTCCTATCCCTACCTCCCTAGGGCTGGGATTAAAGGCCTGTGATCCCAAGTGCTGACATCACTTTTGTGATGTCAGACATCTATAAATATTCTATCCAAATAAAAAAAGAATATGCATTCTTCTCACTGCCACATGGAACATTCTGATAACTCGACCACATACTGGACAACATATCAAACCTCAACAGGTATAAAAAAAAAACTTGGAATAACTCCATATGTCTTATCAGACCACCATGCCTTAAAATTAGAATTCAACAACAATGCAAATTGCAGAAAACATACCAACCCATGGAAATTGAACAATGTACAATTGCACTATACCTACGACAAAGAAGAAATAAAATGAAATTAAATACTTCCTATAATTAACTTACATTGAAGATACAACATGTCTATACTTATGAGAAATTTTGAAAGCAGTGCTAAGTGGGAAGTTTATCGCACTAAGTGCCAAGGTGAAGAAACTGGAGATTAGTTACACTAGAGAAATAACAGCACAACTTAAATCTCTAGAACACAGAGAAGCAAAATTAGCCAGGAGAAGTAGATGCCAGGAAATAATCAAATTGAGGGCTGAACACAATAAAGTAGAAACTAGAAAAACAATACAAATAATCAATGCAACGAAGAGTTTGTTCCTTAAGAACAACAAGAAGATAGACAAACCTTTATCCAACCTCACAAAACAACATAGTATGAACATGCAAAATAACAAAATCAGAAGTGAAAAGGGGGATATAACAATTGACACTGAGGAAATCCAGAGAATCATCAGGTCATACTTTGAAAACCTGTACTCCACAAAATTCGAAAATTGAAAGGAAATGGACAATTTTCTGGCTAGATATCACCTGCCAAAATTAAATCAAGAACATATAAGCAATTTAAATAGACATATAACCCCTAAGAAAATAGAAGCATTCATCAAAAATCTCCCAACCAAAAAAAATTCCAGGTCCAAATGAACTCAGTGCAGAATTCTGCCAGACATTCAAAGGTCAGCTTATACCAACTCTTCTCAAAGTACTCCACACAGTAGAAGCAGAAAGGTCTTTGCCTAACTCTTTTTACCAGGCTTCAATATCCTCAATACCTAAGCCACACAAAGACACAACTAAGAAAGAGAACTTCAGAACAATATCCCTCATGAACATTGATGAAAAAATACTCAAGAAATCGCTGGCAAATTGGGTCCAAGAACACATCAGAAAACTCATCCATCATGATCATGTATGCTTCCTTCCAGGGATGCAGGGATGGTACAACATACAAAAATCCATAGAACTAATCCACCATATAAACAAGATCAGAAACAAAAAACATATGATCATGTCACTAGATGCTGAAAATGCCTTTGATGAAATCCAACACTCCTTCATTATAAAGGTCTTGGAGACATCCCAGATAACAGGAACTTACCTTAGCGACATACAGCAAATCAACAGGCAACATCAAATTAAATGAACAGAAACTCAACTTGATTTCTCTATAATCAGAAAAGATAAGGCTGTCTATTCTCTCCATATCTTTTCAATATTGTCCTTGAAGTTCTAGCTAGAGCAATACGCAAACAAAAGGAGATCAAGGGGATGCAAATTGGAAAGGAAGAGTTCAAACTTTCAGTATTTGCAGATGACACTACAGTTTACATAATTGATCCAAAAAAACTCTACAAAGGATTTCCTACAGCTGATAAATACTTTTAGCAAAGTGGCAGGATACAAATTCAACTCTAGAATATCAGAATATCAGTAGCCATACTTTATACACACTTTAGCCATAATTTATGAATGGGCTGTGAAAGAAATCACAGAAACATCACACTTTACAATAACCACAAACAACATAAAATGTCTGGGGCAACCCTAATCAAACAAGTGAAAGACTTGTATCACAAGAACTTTGGGTCTTTAAAGAAAGAAACTAAAGAAGATACCAGAAAATGGAAAGATCTCCAATGGTCTTGGATAGATAGGATAAACACAGAAAAATGGCAATCTTGCCAAATGGAGTCTACAGATTCAATGCAATCCCTAATAAAATACCAGCACAATTCTTCACAGATCTTGAAAGAACAATAATCAACTTTATATGGAAAAAAAGAACCAGGATACCCAAAATAACCGTATCCAACAAACTAACATCTGCAGGCATCACCATCTCTGATTTCCAGTTCTATTATAGAGCTATAGTCCTGAAAATGGCTTGGTATTGGCACAAAAATAGGCATGTAGACCAATGGAATCGAATTGCACGCCCTGATATTAATCCATATGTGTGTATGAACATCTGATCTTTGACAAAGAAGCTAAAAAAGTACAGTGGAAAAAAGAAAGCATGTTCAACAAAGGGTGCTGGCATGTAGAAGAATGCAGATAGATCCATGTCTATCGCCATACAGAAAACTTAAATCCTAATGAATCAAAGAACTCAACATTCATCCAGCCACACTGAATCTCTTAGAAGAGAAAGTTGGAGGTACCCTTGAATGAATTGGTACAGAAGACAGCTTCCTGAACATAATACCATTAGGCTGACACTGAGGTCAACAATCAATACATGGGACCTCTTGAAATTGAGAAACTTATGTAAGGCAAAGGACAAAGTCACAAGACAAAAAGGCATCACACAGAATGGGTAAAGAGTTTGACTACCCCATATCTGACAGAGTACTGATCTCCAAAATTTACAAAGAACTCAAGAAGCAAGTCTCCAAAACACCAAAGTGTTCAATTAAACAGTGGGCTACAGGAATAAATAGCAATTCCACTCATAGGCATATAACCAAAAGATGCCCATTCATACAACTAGGACGTCTATAATACTACATTCATAGCAGCATTATTTGTAGTAACCAGGACCTGAAAGCAAACAAGATGCCCCTCAACTGAAGAGTAGATAAAGAAAATGTGGTACATTTAAACAGTGGAGTACTATTAAGCAGGAAAAAAACCCAATGGAATCTTGAAATTTGCAGACAAATTGATGGCACTAGAAAGAACTAATCTGAGTGAGGTCACCCAGTCACAAAAAGAGAAACATTGTATGTACTCACTCATATATGGATTTTAGACATGGATCCAAGGGGTACCATCATACACTCCTACTGACAGAGATTCTGGGAAACAGAACCTTCTACCAATGATTGATGGAATCTGAGGGAGACAAGCATAGAAAAACACTGAACTGAACTCAAGGGACCCAGAGACAGAGAGGGAGGACTGATGAGCATAGGGTAAAGCCTGGGCTTTTTTAACCCACAGAGTCAGGTGAACTGAACAAGGGGAAGTTAGGAACCCCAGACTGATACTAGGGTATCCAGCATGGAACTGATCAAGACCCCCTAAATGTGAGTGTCAGTGAGGAGGCCTAGGAAATCTATGGGGCCATGGGTAATTGAGTCAGTTTTTATCTGTGGCATGCAAATGCACTTTGGGTGCCATCATACAGTGAGAAATGAACTCTCATCCTAGACTCTAGAGGAAGGTTCTAGGACCAGCCCTGGATCAAAAGGAAGAATATGGACACCCCCCATGGTGGGCCTCACTGTTCCAGGGGAAAGTAGTTTGCATTAGGGGGTTGGGGAGGTTGGTGGGAGGGCCTGGGAGGAGGGGAGGGAAAGGGAGAGGGACCTGTGGTTGACATGTGAAGCAAACTTGTTTCTAATTTAAATTTAAAAATAATTAAATAAAAAGAGTTGCTAAAAGAGGGAGAACCAGTCATCTGGGACCAGCTCTCTGATGGCCTATTCACCCGGTGATCTTCCCTAAACTCGTGTGTATGAGCAATACTAAAGAAGCTTGGCTGTATGTATTTATTGGTTGTGTGTGAGTGTGTGTGTGTGTGTGTGTGGGTGTGTGTGTGAGAGAGAGAGAGAGAGAGAGAGAGTGAGAGAGAGAGAGAGAGAGAGACTGCTAAGGAATCGATCATAAAATTGAGTAGGAATGAAAGGACAAGAGAGTACTTGGAGGAGGGACAATATGGGTTGGAAAATATACCAGTGCCTAATACATAAAATCCTTACATGGTTCTTAAAAAAAACTGGTTTGCCCAACAGGATGCCTCAGTATGCAAACTCACATAAAGCATGGTGAGGTGAGATTGATCTCTAGGACACATATGGAGGAGAACACATTCCAGACTCAGAATTTAATTTGATTCTTTCCCTTTCTACTTTCTTTCTTTCTTTCTTTCTTTCTTTCTTTCTTTCTTTCTTTCTTTCTTTCTTTTCTTTCTTCCTTTCCACTTTCCTTCATTCCTACATGTCTGGATTTTTCCCTTTTTTGGTGTTTTGAGATGTAACTTTATGTCTCCTGGATCTCACTTTGTAGATGAGTCTCACCTTGAACGCAGATATTTGCCTGCCTCTGCCCCTCCAGTGGTGGGATTAAAGGTGTGTGCCAACTTTCTCAGCTTCATTTGATTACTAATTGCATCATTTTCCCGGATTTATCTCTCAAGGAACCTTGATATAACAATTGTTCCTTCCTTCCCTCTCTTCCTTCCATTCATTGTTAGAAGCCCTGTTGTTTTTCCCACTGGGGTAGAATCTACTCGTAGGCAATGGTGACATAAAAATCCTGATACTGCATCCCTCTCTCACTGACTTCTGAGGAGACAGTCCTGCACATGTGCCCGGGAGATGGCATAGCGACCAGTCTTAGCACAGTAGTTACCTGCTGTTGGGAAAGGAAATTTTAAAAATGTAACACAAATTAATAAAAGACCCAGAGAAAGATATTGGGGTTCAAGCTGCAAACTGCAGATCACAGAAGCATATTAGCCAAGTCACCAGTTCTTTTTCTACCTCAGGCTGAAGGCTGATCTGTCTCCAGGATCTCTCCTCCACACCTAACACTGCTTTCTCTCATCAAACTGGCTTGAGACTAGATCCACACCTGAGACTCTTTGCTTTTGGTGTTTACTTAGTGCTGTGATTGAAAGAGCATGATCCCTAGTGCTGAGATCACCTTCTCATGAGCTCTTTCTCTTTGAGACTGATTCAAGGTTGTGCAGCCATAGGTGGCCTCTGACTCACAGAGATCCTTTGTTACCTGAGTCAATGGATTACAGGTGTGTGCCAACTCTGCCCAGCTTGTACAGCTGACTAGTATGGCTGGCTTTGAATTTTGATTCTTCAGACATTCTATATTAAATTATTAATAATATATCAGCCCATAAAAGTTTTTTTCAATTAATTATAGGTTTGGGGGCATTAGCCATGGTACCTAGTGGAATCTTGAAACTTGCAGGGAAATGGAGGGCACTAGAAGAAATCATCTTGACTGAAGCAACCCAGTCACAAAAAGAGAAACATGCTATGTACTCACTCATACATGGGTTTCATACGTGATCTGGGGAGTGCCAGCATACAGTCCTACTGGGAGACAGCCTGGGAAACAGAACCTTCATGCAGTGATATGTTAGCAGAGGCAGATACCCACAGCTAAACACTGAACTGAACTCATTGAATCCAGTGACAGAAAGGGAGAACTGATGAGCAAAGGCATTAAGACAGAGCTGGTTTAACCCATAAAAACACTTGACCTGTACAACGGTAGCTCTTGCATGCCAGATTGGCGGTTGTGGGGAAAGCATGGGACTGTTCCCGACCCCCTGTATGTAGGTGTCATTGAGGAGGCCTATGCAGGCTCTGGGGCCTTCGGTAGTATTTATCCCTGGTGTAAAATGGATTACGAGTGCCCATCCAACAGTGAGGCATGCTCTCTCGTAGCCTGGAATTTTGGGGGATGGCCTAAGCACTGCCCTGGATGAGATGACAGACTCTGGAGATCCTCCATGGAGGGCCTCACCCTCTCTGGGGATCTGTGTGGAGATTGAGTGGGGGGCTGAGAGGTCTGGTGGGGTGAGGCAAGGAAAGAGGGGAGGAAGATGGAGCTGGGATTGGCAAGTAGAGCAAGCTTGATTCTAACTTAAATGAAAAACAGGAAGAAAAATGATGAAGTCAACTACTCAAGCTTGGCAGCACTGGCACACTCATCTGGGAAGCAGTGGCCGGCCTGGTCTGTGGAGTGAGTTCCACGAAAGTCAGGGCCAAGTGGAGAAATCCTGTCTCAAATTGCAAATGGGTAAAGAATAGTCAGTAACCTAAGCAGACTCGTAACAAATCAAGAAATTGATATAGTAATTAAAAATCCCTCTGGGTAAAGAACACTCAGGGTTTCAAGGATTCAAACAGAAACCAGCAGACATTCAAATGAGACCTATAATATACCCTTCTTCAAGTATCAAAGCTAAGCCAGGCATAGGTGGCACATGCCTTTAGCCTTCAATCCCAGCACTTGTACTTGTTAGGCAGAGGCAGGCCAACCTCCGTGAGTTCAAGTCAAGCCTGGTCAATGTAGCAAGTTCCAGGAGAGGCTGCAAAGCAATACAGAGAAACTGTGTCTCAAAAACCAAAAAAAGTATCAAACCAAACTAGAAACCATATAAAGCACCACTAAATTACTTTTACAGAGGCAGCATGATTGTAATAACATACCAGGTAAAGAGACAGCAACAACAAATAAGTTAATGTCCCTGATGAACATAGACCCAAGTCCATTCAATACAATATTTGCGAACACAATATAGGCATACATAAAAAGATTAGCTGTCATGAACTTTTATCTCTGCAATGAAGAAATGTTTTGACATATATATGTTACTAAACATTAGATAAATAAGTAGACTTTTGATGAATTATACATATTTTAGTGTTTGATTTGGTATTTTTTTTGTATTTTACTTTTTGTTTGTTTTGGTTTTAGTGTTTTTTTGTTTTTTTGTAGACAGGGTTGCTCTGTGTCTTGGGATCCATTCCCTAGACTACCTCTGTAGAAGACTTTGCACTCTCCTCATAAAGATCCACCTGCCTCTGCCTCTGCATGTCTGGGATTAAAGGCGTGTTCTACCAAGGTCTTGCTTTTAGCATTTTTGTTGGTGTTGGTTGTGTTGTTGCTTTTGTTTTGTTTTGTTTAAGACAACATAATACATATATATATATACATATATATATATTAAAGAACCCCTCAGAAAATGGAAAGATCTCCCATGCTCTTGGATAGGTAGGATCAATGTAGTAAAAATGGCAATCCTGCCTAAAGCAATCTACAGATTCAATGCAATCCCCATTAAAACACCAGCACAATTCTTCACAGACCTTGAAACAACAATAATCAATTTTGTATGGAAAAACAAAAGACTCAGGTTAGGCAAAACAACCTTACACAACAAAGCAACATCTGGAGGCATCACCATCCCCGACCTCAAGCTCTATTATAGAGCTGTAGTCCTAAAATAATTTTGATATTGGCACAAATATACACAGGTGGACCAATGGAATCCAATTGAATGCCCTGATGTTAACCCATACATGTATGAACATCTTTTATTCCTTCTTATCGAAGATCAGATTGCTTGGTAAGGGATGCTTTTCTAAAAGACCATTTCAGAAAAAAAGAATAAAAGACCATTTAAGGCACCTGGTTTCTATTGTTTTTCTTCAAGAAATTCACCACAGTTTTCTGTTTCGAATTTGATATTGCTGTTTGACAGTTTCAAAGTATATGGACCAGGTTGGCCTGTAACTTACAGAAACCTTCTTGCCTCAGCTTCTGGAATGCTAAGACGAATAAGAATATGTAACCCATGAAGGATGACAAAAGGGTATTAATAAAGATTAGTGTTTGTTTCATTTCCATCCCATCATGCTTAGCTGATGATTTTCACTTTGAGATAAAGTGTCCATCTTACTCTTCATGATTCTAAAGTACTTGCTAGGGAGGACTCCAGGTTCCCGACACCCATCTCAGCTCTTTCTCATTTGCAACATATTCATGGGGTGTGTTTTTGTTTAGTGTTGGGTTTTTGTTTTGTTGTTTTGAGACAAAAGCTAATGTTGTAGACTTTGGCTACCCTAAATCTCACTACTTACTCAAACACCCACACAATAAACACACAATAAAACACACACATACACACTAAAATCACACACTAATATATATATATACATATATATATATTGTGCATGAAAATTCACATAAAAATCAATCTATACACAGATGGAATATTGAATTTGAATTTAGTGTTTTTGTTTTCACAGGATTGGTCAGATTCAATCAGTTTGATGTAGAATAAAATAAGTCAATCATTAACTGGATTTACTGGGAGGAGACATAGGAGTTTTTTGTAGAGGGGTGGGACTTCCTGGGGAGGAGCCAGTTGGAAGGCGTATAAAATGTTAGAATTTCAGAGTCCTGGCACCTGCAGTCACTGATTGACTGTGCTGAGGGGTCCTGAGCCTGGAGCCTCTGCTTGGCCTTGCTGGCAATAGAAGCTATAAACCCGTGTCCATCTCAGGTAAGTCACAAGTCACTCAGCCCCGTTGGAAGTCTTTGTACATACTTGCCTAACCCATTAACCAACTAAGCTACATTTCCGGATAATGGCTTTAAAATTCAAAGGACACATATTAACAATTTTACATCAGGTGTAGCTTTGTTTTAATGAGAAATGAGCATTCATAGGAATGTATGAATTGGTTTCTTTGGTTCATTTGAGCTTTTGGAGACAGGGTGAAATAGGCAAGGCTAATCTTGAACTCTAAGTCATTGACCTTGTCCAGGTTTCTAGACTCATTATGGAATTGAACCTAGTATCCTCTTATATTTTAATACCAATTTAAAGTATAAAACAAACTTTGAAATATTTGTAAATTTTCTTTACTCATCTCCTTTCTTCCTCTAGACCCCAATGCATCACAGGAAAATCTTTGTCCTTGTAGCCTCTGTCCACTTGGTTTCTCATCTAAGATAGTCGATTTAGAAGTAACATGAACTAAAAGGCAATTCACAAATTCAACTTACTCCTTCCTAATAGGCTTCAGTTTGGTGAAAATACAATAAGGCTGGGTTATGTGTGTGATATCAGCAATATATTTTCTTTTTTTAATTTATTTTTAAGTTTAAATTCAGATAAGAAACAAAGTTGCTTTACAAGTCAGTTCCAGGTCCCTCTCCCTTTCCCTCCCCTCCTTCCATGCCCTCCTCCCAACCCCCCACCACTATATCCCCTCATTTCATAGGGAGGGTGAGTCCCTCCATCGGGCTGTCCATAGCCTGTCATTTCATACAAGCCAGGGCCTAGACCCTCCCCCAACAGTTCAGGATGAGAGTGCACCTCACATTGTTGGATGGGAATCCAAAGTCCGTGTGTATAATTGGGATGAGTACTGATCTACTGCCCAAGGCTCAATAGATTACCTAGCCCTCCTCACTAACAACCACATTCAGGGGGTCTTGATCAGTCCCATGCTGGATTCCCAGGCTGATGTCTGGGATTCAAGAGTTAACCTTTGTCAGGTCAGCTTTTTCTGGGGGTTAAACCAGCCCAGTCTTAATCCCTTTGGTCATCAGTCCTCCCTCTCTGTTACTGGCTTTCTTGAGTTCAGCTCAGTACTTAACCGAGGGAGTCTGCCTCTTCTTCCATCATCCACTGAATGATGGTTCTGTTTCCCAGACTCTCTGGCCATGGGATTGTAGGCTGGCACTCCCCAGATCTATGTCTAAAATCCATATATGAGAGAGTACATGCCATGTTTCTCTTTTTGTGACTGGGTTACCTCACGCAGGATGGTTTCTTCTAGTGGCATCTATTTGCCTGCAAATCTCAGGATTTCATTGTTTTTTTTTCTGCTGAATAGTACTCCATTGTGTAGATGTACCACATTTTCTCTATCCACTCTTTGGTTGAGGGACATCTAGGTTGCTTCCAAGTTCTGGCTATTACTAATAATGCTGCTATGAACATAGTGGAACAGACATCCTTGTTGTAAGAATGGGCATCTTTTGGATATATGCCTAAGAGTGGAGTTGCTGTGTCTTGTGGTAGGTTTATTCCCATTTTTCTGAGGAATTTCCTTATTGATTTCCAAAGTGGCTAAACAAGTTGGCACTCTCACCAGCAATGGAGGAATGTTCCCTTTCACCACATCCTCTCCAGCATAAATTGTCATTGGTGTTTTTGATTTTAGCCATTCTGACAGGAGTGAGATGGTATCTCAGAGTTGTGTTGATTTGCATTTCCCGGATGGCTAAGGATGTTGAGCACTTTCTCAAGTGCCTCTCAGCCATTTTAGACTCCTCTATTGAAAACTCTCTATTTAGTTCTGCAGCCCACATTGTAATCGGTTCCTTTGATGTTTTGGAGACTTGCTTCTTTAGTTCTTAGTAAATTTTGGAGATCAACCCTCTGTCAGGTGTGGGATTAGTGAATATTTTTCCCATTCTGTTGGCTGCCTTTTTGTCTTGCTGACTGTGTCCATTGCCTTACAGAAGCTTCTCAGTTTCAGGAGGTCCCATTTATTAATTGTTGATCTCACTGTCTGTGCTAGTGTTGTTATATTCAGGAAGCTCTCTCCTGCACCAATTTGTTCAAGGGTACCACACACTTTCTCTTCTAAGAGGTTCAGTGTGGCAGGATTTATGTTGAAGTCTTTGATCCATTTTGACTTAAGTTTTGTGCATGGCGATAAACATGGATTGATCTGCATTCTTCTACATGCCAGCCCCCAGTTATGCCAGCACCATTTCTTGAAGATGCTTTCTTTATTCCCTTGTATATTTTTAGCTTCTTTGTCAAAGGTCAGATGTTTGTACGTGTGTGGGTTAATATCTGGGTTTTCGATTCAATTCAATTGGTCTACCTGTCTATTTTTGTGCCAATACCAAGCTGTTTTCAGGAATATAGCTCTATAATAGAGCTTGAGGTCAGGGATGGTGATGCCTCCGGATGTTGCCTTGTTGAACAGCATTGTTTTGGCTATCCTGGATCTTTTGTTTTTTCATACAAAATTGATTATTGCTCTTTCAAGGGCTGTGAAGAATTGTGCTGGGATTTTAATGGGGATTGCATTGAATCTGTAGATTGCTTTTGGCAGGATTGCCATTTTTACTACATTGATCCTACCTATCCAAGAGCATGGGGGATCTTTCCATTTTCTGAGGGCTTCTTTAATTTCTTTCTTTAAAGATTCAAAGTTCTTGTGATACAGGACTTTCACTTGTTTTGTTAGCATTACCCCAAAATATTTTATGTTGTTTGTGGCAATTATAAAGTGTGATGTTTCTCTGATTTCTTTTTCAGCCCTTTTATCATCTGTATATAGTAGGGCTACTGATTTTCTTGAGTTGATCTTGTAGCCTGTCACTTTGCTGAATGTGTTAATCAGCTGTAAGTGTTCCCTGGTAGAGTTCTTTGGGTCATTGATGTAAACTATCATATCATCTGCAAACAGTGAAAGTTTGACCTCTTCCTTCCCAAATTGTATTCCCTTGATCCCCCTTTGTTGTCGTATGGCAATGGCTAGAACTTCAAGTACCATATTGAAAAGGCATGGAGAGAGTGGACGGCCTTGTTTTGTTCCTGATTTTAGAGTAATTGCGTTGAGTTTCTGTCCATTTAGTTTGATGTTGGCTGTTGGTTTACTGTATATAGCTTTTATTATGTTTAAGTACGTTCCTGTTATCCCAGATCTCTCCTAGACCTTTATCATGAAGGGGTGTTGGATTTTGCCAAAGGCTTTTTCAGCATCTACTGAGATGATCATGTGATTTTTGTTTTTCAGCTTGTTTATATGGTGGATTACGTTGATGGATTTTCATATGTTAAACCATCCCTGCATTCCTGGGATGCAACCTACTTGATCGTGGTGAATGATTATTTTGATGTGTTCTTGGATCCGATTTGACTGTGTTTTATTGAGAATTTGTGCATCAATGTTCATGAGGGATATTGGTCTGAAGTTCTCTTTCTTAGTGGTGTCTTTGTGTGACTTGGGGATCAAGGTTATTGAAGCCTCATAGAAAGAGTTTGGCAAAGAACCTTCTGCTACTATTGTGTGGAATACTTTGAGAAGAATTGGTATAAGCTGTTCTTTGAATTTCTTGTAGAATTCTGCACTGAGGCCATCTGGATTTGGACTTTTTTTGGTTGGGAGACTTTTGATGACTGCTTCTATTTCCATAGGGGTTATAGGTCTATTTAAATTGCTTATCTCTTCTTGATTTAGTTTTGGCAAGTGATAGCTATCCTGGAAGTTATCCATTTCCTTTACATTTTCGAATTTTGTGGAGTACAGGTTCTCAAAGTATGACCTGATGATTATCTGTATTTCCTCAGAGTCCGTTGTTATGTCCCCCTTTTCATTTCTGATTTTGTTAATTTGCATGTTCACTCTCTGCTATTTGGTAAGTTTGGACAAAGGTTTGTCTATCTTGTTGATTTTCTCAAAGAACCAACTCTTCGTTGCATTGATTCTTTGTATTGTTTTCCTAGTTTCTACTTGATTGATTTCAGCCCTCAATTTAATTATTTCCTGGCGTTTACTCCTCCTGGGGTAGTTTGCTTCTTAAGCAGTAGGAAAGATGGTCAGGGTGACT
Organism: Mesocricetus auratus; assembly: GCF_017639785.1. Lineage (NCBI taxonomy): Eukaryota > Metazoa > Chordata > Mammalia > Rodentia > Cricetidae > Mesocricetus > Mesocricetus auratus. The sequence goes on from NW_024429197.1 coordinate 37,437,484, forward strand.
TTTTGTAACAAGCTTCAGGTCATCTGTATGCTCCTGAACACTTCCAAAAAGAACAGGGGTAGGTACATCTTGGGATAATGATTGACTTGTGTCTGTTTGGAGACTTTAAGAGACTCCATAAGGCTGGGTGTTGATATAACAGCAAGTTCCAGGACAGCCTCCAAAACAATACAGAGAAACCCTGTCTCGAAAAACCAAAAAAAGAAAAAAAAAGACACTCCACATGCTGAGATTGATGGAAGTTTGGCTTTGACACCAAGAGATGGTAGATAATGAGGCATGTACTAACAGGCATTTCAGGAGTTCCCCTCACCCCTTCCTAAGAGGTATCAGTTTGGTGAAAGCACAATAAGGGTGGGTTGGTTATGTATTGTCAGCAATGTATTTTCTTAAGCACCTGGAAAGTTGGTCAGTGTCTTTTCCTGACACAAGTGTCGGGTCAGTATGTATGCTCCTGAGTACTTCCAAATAGAGCAGGGATAAATACCTGTTGAGATAATGATTGATTTGTGTCTGCATGGGGGCTTTAAGAGACTTCAGAAGGCCCAGTTTTGGTGGCATGGGCCTTTAATCTCAGAACTTATGAGGCAGTTGCAGGAGGATCTCTGTATGTTTGAAGCCACCCTGGTATACACAGCAAGTTCTAGGACAGCTTCCAAAACAATACAGAGAAACCCTGTCTCGAAAAACCAAAAAAAAAAAAGAAAGAAAGAAACTCCACACGCTGAGATTGATGGAAGTTTGGCTTTGACACCAAAAGATGGTAGATAATGAGGCACACGGAGTTCTCCATTATTGCCAGACCTACGACTCTGACCCTCTGCTTGTTTCAAATTATTATTCCAAAAACAGAAGTAGAAAATGTTGTCTCCAAAATGCTTCACTAGGTTCCTTCTAACTGAAGATCTATCAGAATGAGCATCTACAACCCAATCACACTGCAAGAGCTGGCAGTGCAGAGCCTGCTGCGGAATGAGGCCTCAACCATCTCTGCTCTGGAGTACCTGCCCATTAATCTCTTCCCATCAGTTTTCAAGGAGGCCTTCATTGGTAGACACATGGAGCTATTGAAGGCAATGGTGGCTGCCTGGCCATTTTCCTACCTTCCTGTGGGGGCCCTGATGAAGACACCAGATGTGGAGTTGTTGCAAGCTGTTCTGGATGGTGTAGATATTCTGCAGACACAGAAGGCTCATCCAAGGTAAGCCAGACACAAGTAGACAAAAGGGGAGTTGCTGAGCTATAGGTAGGATATATGTAAAAGTACAGCGAGAATGAGGTCAAAGTGGACAGACACTTCTGGTACCATCCACTTGTAGGTCTGTGGAGCTTCTACTCATGTTGTGAGTTCATGCAATGACAGAAGTGAATGAGAGCTCAGAGTAGATGAAATCACAGTGGCATGAGCTATCCCTGGCTCTCCTACATCCACTTTAAGTTTTGGGGGTATTTTTTGGGGGTTGTCTTTTTCTTTTTTGTTTGTTAGTTTTTTGAGAAAGTGTTTCTCTGTGGCTTTGGAGGCTGTGCTAGATCTAGATCTTATACACCAGGCTGGCCTCAAAGTCACAGAGAATTGCCTGACAGGTAAGGGGTATGTGAAGCTGATAAGAAAGAAGCTGGAAAGAGGCTGTCTCTGAGGTGGATGCTGTTTACCTTATAAAATTGTACCTTTTCCCTCACAGAAGTTGGAGGATTGGAATACTTGACTTGAGGAATATGAACCAGGATTTCTGGGATGTATGGGCTGGCAGAGACTGGAAATGCTCAACAGAGACTGAAAGCAATGCACAACTATGCAATGAACTGAGGCAGGATTTGAAGGTGGTCACTGAACTTAGTCTCAGTTCCCACCTGAAAGAACACCAAGCATGCTTGTTACAGTGGGCCCAGCATAGGAAAGACTGCGTGCAGCTGTGCTGTGTGAAGATGATGATTTGTGATTCTCCGATCGAGATTATCAAGGAGGTCTTGGACATTTTCCCACCAGACAATATTGAGGAATTGGAGCTATACACAAACCAGGTGCAGCCCTTCCTGGGTCACATCGCAACTCATCTTGGGTGTATGACAAGACTTCACACATTGAATATAAATCACATGGCCTTGAATATACACACAGTCGTAAATACCTTGGCAGAGATAGAAATGTGTCCTGTCCAGTTTCTCTCTCAGTTCTGCAAACTCAAATCCCTCAAGCATCTTTCCATTGATGGCATATATGTTCACCCAGACCACATGCAGCTGTTGTTTGGGTAAGAAATGATGGAGAGCTGTTTCTACTGTCTCAGCAACCATTTTCCTTTTATTTCAAGCATTAGTGTACCGTGGGGGTGTCCCAGCCATTGTGGATTTAACAGTGGTGGACTCATCAGAGTATCCAAGTGTGGACATGTATCCTTCTTAACTGAGATCATTTGGTTCAATGACCAGTAGTCAGAGCTGGGCTAGCAGATGTTTAGAGAGCTGAATTGAAAGCAGATCCATTGGATGTGTCAGATACACTGAGTGTGCTCTGGACATTCCTTCTTGTGATCCTGGCTATGCTAATGGGAAGGAAACAGGGCAGCGTAGAAAGTCCTGAGCTGGGGAGTACCCACACCTGCATAGAAACCTAAGGAACTCTGTAGTCAGAACTGTGAATAGGGGACAACTCGTTCTTCTGGTGCAGCCTGTCTCAGCCTCTAAATCCCTCTGGAGAGAAGGACAATATGAGCATAGGTTGGGACATATTGGATGGAAAATGGTTGATGCTGGGGTGAGGAACTTTCAGTTTCAAGGTTGGAACATAGAAGCTGTGACTGGTAGCAGGGACAGTGGTGATCTATGCAGGATACATGCGAAGATACTGCCAGAATCTTTTTATGGTAGTCCTCTGAGTATGAGCTCCAGGCCTGCTGAGGCAAATTCTGTTTCTATTTGACAGAAAGTGTCTCCAGAAAGCTGGAGATATGTGGTCTGAGTTGATCCCAGCTTATGTATATTGCCTCAGAAGTCAATTATATGAGCAAGGACTAGAAGGTTGTATTCCAAGAGCTGACCTTCAGCATAAGGCTAGACTGACTTTGGATATGTCGTCTGCTGTGTCTCAGTGTCAAAGTTTTTAGTTCCCTCCAAAACCATACATTAATTTCCTTTTCTTTCCTTAGATGCCTGAAGAGCCCATTGGAGACATTGATAATCACTCTCTGCCATCTCTCCCAGTCAGACTTGAAACAGTTGTCACAGTGTCAGGGGCTCTGGCAACTGAGACACCTGAACTTCAGTAATGTAGTTTTGTCCAGTTTGGGTGTCCCACATCTCCGAGTTCTCCTTGAGAATACAGCAGACACTGTGCAGACCCTGGAGTTGGTGGAATGCTGGATGGAGGACTCTCATCTCAGTGCCCTCTTGCCCGCCCTGAGCCTGTGCTCACATCTCACCACTGTGAATTTCTGTGATAACAAGTTTTCCACTGCTGTACTGAAGAAGCTTTTGCAGAGTGTGGCCAATCTAAGCAACATGACTGCAGAGTTCTACCCCGCCCCACTAGAATGCTATGATCCCCCAGGGTCTGTCCAGGTGGAGAAATTTGCCCAGATATGTCCTGAGCTCCTGGATATACTTTGTGCCAAAAGGCAGCCCAAGACAATACTTTTTGCTACAGACGTCTGCCTTGAATGCTGCACTCGCTGTTTTTATGACACTGAGGCCAGATTTTGTCAGTGCTGGCAATAAATAGGAGATGATTTCTTCTGGATACTGAGAAATGAAAGTCTATGAGTTGATTTCGAATCGTTTCATCCCAGAACACACAGCTTCAGGCTCTGTGTGACGCATTGGAAGCAAGAACGTTCATAGGATGCAAACCATAGACTACCTTGACTGGAAGTATAATGGTAGCATAGAGATGTTGCCTTGTCCAATCAGAAAGGCAATTTTGCATCTCTGGCTTTGCCTCTCTAAAAAGGGTATCACCACTGACTTTCCAATATGTGACAGTTTTAAACAGGTGGTCACATTAGGAACGTGGATATTCGTCCCTGGTGTCCTCAGTCATTGATTTCAGCTTTAGGTCACAATGTGTCTTGAGATCACATAAGTACAATTAAGGGCATTATGGTCCAAGGATTGTCATCGTCAAATTGAACTGAAGTGATTTATGGCATTGCCTTTCCCCTAATTCCCATCGTATGGCTGCTCTGTGGATTGTTTGTTTAGACTTGTTAAACTGAATTCAGCAGTGTAGCTCTGATCTCCTTTGAAGATGATTTTGGAGAAACACAGACGATTGCATCCCAGGATACTTAGACAGGAGGTGTTTGGCACCCCATGAAGATGACTGAACCCGAATCCCTGCCTAGAATCCTGACTGTCCTGAGACCTTCTTCACTGTTTGGTTGTTAGCTCTGTCTTTATTTGCTAAGAGAGTAGCCAAGTCAGCTATTTTATTGTATCAAGTAGCATTAAAATAATTTTTCTTCTTCTGTATTTTCATTGGTCTTATTTAATAAACCAAATGCCCCTTTTCTCACATGTCATTCTGTTGCCCTGCTAACTTAATACACCATACTAACTGTGAAGGACACTTGTTTATCACACTTTGGACAGATCCATCCCTGGGTAGTGATGTGATTACCAGCAGATGGCATTTCTACACAAGACCCTGATTCCTAACACCTTTTAGAAAAGTGTGGAGGTTCACAGAATTTACTGTTCCATCAGTGCTCAAGGGAGTTGTCAGTCACAGGCTAGGAGCCTCCAGTGACTATGAGGAATTTTTTTGCTCTTCTCAAATGTTTCTTATTTTATCTATGAAGCTGGAGTCCCACAACACACCTTAGTCACAGCATATAGAATACAATTGGTATCCATGCAGTGAGGGTCTGAACCCTTTTCAGGTCAATTCTCCCACAGAAATACAGAGGAGACACTGCAGCCAGGTTGTTCCTGCCTGAGGCTCACTTGGCATTCTGAGTCTCCATCTGCTGTCAGTTTTCTTCACGATATGGAGCCTTGAACCTGTTCTGGATGCAGAACTCTGAGGAAACTGCAACAGAGGCATTTTGAGTTGCTGGATCACTTGGGCCATTTGTTTACATTGGTGTCTTGTCACCCTCATTCTGCAAATATATAAACTTTTAAAGGAAACATACATATGTGTATCAGTATAAGTATAAACCGTGTATTGAGCACAAGTTAGCCAAGATGATTTTTTTTTTCATTTTTCAAGGCAGGTTTCTCTGTGGCTTTGGAGGCTGTCCTGGAAGCCAAAGGCAGTTTTTTTGTTTATGTTGGAGCAGATAAAATATACATTATGCTTTTCATAGTTTTTTATGTTTGTTTATATCTGTAGTGAGGATCCATATGCTTCCACAGACAAACCTGGGAATTCAAGCCATAAGCAAGAGGGAAGATATCCATGGCCCAGCCTGATGCCATTTGGGTCAATTCAATGCCATTTGGCTCAGGTGGGTCCTAGTGTTCATAGGCCGGTCTGGTTCCTTAAGTCCTGTTCTTCTGGAAAGATGTTCAGTAAAAAACTAGATGCCTTTTGTCTCACTCATGTGTTACAAACCCAGAAGAGAGTCTGGATGCTCAGGTCCCAGGCTGGTGGGAAGATATTTATCGACCACTTAATGCCATTCTGCTATGGAAGATGGAAGCCACACATGGGCCAACTTTGTCATCAAGTCCTTGGCAGGTGTGAACATCCACAACCCATCCTGATGCCATTTGACTCAGCTCTATGCAGGCTACTAACAGTTCAGACTGGGTCCTCAAGTGTAAGTCTGGGGGGAAGACCTTCATGGGTCCTGCAAATGACATCAATATCAGGTGGGTGGAAGCCAACCACAGGCTCAAAGCTTGTGATGGAGGGAAGGTTTGATACCAGAGGCAGATGGGAGAGCTGTTTCCATTATCAGTCATGTGAAAGCATGGGCATGGGCAGGAGAGAGATTTCCACATCTGGCCCCATCAAGGCCTGAGGCCCTGAGATCATAAGAGTGGGAGAGGGTTCTCTGCCTCAATGTATCTGCAGCACCGGGGAGAATGGTCTCTTTACCCTGTCTGTGCAACATAGTGGAGCTGACACTAAAGTTATAGGTGTGGGAGAAATGCCCCTTAGGATGTAAAACCCAGAGAACTGGCCCTGCCCCTTGCTCATCCATGCAAGAGGTAAACTACCTAGAGCAGTGCAGAAAAGCTCACCCTGGCGATCAAGACAGGTGAGAGCTGTCCGGCTGACAAACCCTGCAACTGCCCAGGCAAAGAACCAGGGTTATGTGCTGGCCCACACTCTATCCACCCCATCTATGGTATGCTGAGCACTGGTTGGGTGGCATAGGGCTGCAGCACCTCCAGAAATATTCTGTCTTCTCAGACAAATTTTGGCCCCCTGCCTGACCAAATAAGGAAGGGACAGCAACCCTCCAGGGAATAGGACAGGCTGTGCTGCAAAAAAAAGCCTCAGTATTCTAAAGTGTCAAGACTCTAAGGGCCACACAAGGCTTTTTCAACCATATATTTTGTATGGACTCCCTAATAACCTCTGAGGACAGGACCTCCTGCAAGTAATGGGAGTGGTCCTTACCACCCAGGCACCCAAGTCCAAAAGCAGGGCCCCCCATATAATGCTAGGGATGGGCTGGATTCTGGAGAGGGGACTAGGTAACCTGGAACAGGAAGAGGTTTGCCTGGTGGCATCCTTCCCTTTGTATACCAGGGCTCCAGGTGACAGGAAGGGTTTTGTCCATTTTTGATGAGGGTCACTGTTGTGCCGCCAGCCCCCATACCCATCACATGCCTATTGGATGATTCGGCATGGGTGGAACAGTGGCCCTTACCAGTGGAGAAACTTTGGGGGGCTCACTAGCAAGTTCAAGAACAATTGGAGGCATGTCATTTGGTCCCCTCCACGTCCCCCTGGAATACCCCGATATTTATAATTAAAAAATCTTCAGGGAAATGGAGGTTACTAGAAGACCTGAGGGCCATGAATGTGACCATGTAGCCTATGGGGGCACTCCAGCCTGGCTTGCCCTCACCTGTGGCCATTCCTAGAGACTGGCATATGATTGTCATTGATTTGAAGGATTGCTCCTTTTCCATTATCTTGCATTCTCAAGATAGTCCGGGGTTTTCGTTTAGCCTTCCTGTGATTAATTTTAGGGAGCCTGCCCTTTGCTTCCAATGGGTGGTGCTCCCACAAGGGATGGCTAAAAGTCCAACTATATGCCAGATTTATGTAGCTGCCTGTTTAGGTCCCCTCAGACGTAAGTTCCCTGATCTTTGCATTATCCACTACTTGGATGATATTCTTTTGGCCGCGGCCAAAGAATGACAAAGTTAAATAGTCTTTGCAGAGCTACAGGAGCTCCTGGAGGCCTGTGGATTTATTTTGGCTCCAGAAAAGATCCAAAGGAGACCCCCTTATACTTATTTGGGTCATGAAATTCAACAAACCAGCCTCCGGCCACAAAGTCTCCAAATTGATTGTTCAAATTTAAAAATGCTTCATGATTGGCAGAGATTTTTGGGAGAGGTGTAGAGGATTCACTCTTTTTCTATTAAAACAGCAGCTCTTAAACCCCTTAATGATATTCTTCTTGGGGATCCTGCTCCAACTTCCCCTAGACAGATTACACCAGAGTCCAGGGATGCCCTACAATTGTTGTTCAAATGTGTAGATCAAGCCCACCTTTGGCGCATAGATTATGGGCAGCCCCTTGTTTTGGTTGTACTTCCATCTAGCTTTTCACCCACTGCTGTGTTTTGGCAGACTGGTCCTACTTATTGGATACATTTGTCAGCCTCCACTAAGAAGTTAGTGGCATCCTTCTATGATCTGATTTTGAAATTGTTGTGGAAGGCACACAAGTTTAGCATCCAAACCTTTGGAAAGAGCCCTGATAAAATTATCCTTCCTTATGATAAAGAGGAGGTTGAAGATCTACAGATCTTCCATGATGGGTGGACCCTGTTTATTACATCTACAGTCGCCAAGTTTGATAACCATTATCCCAGTAGCCCCTTGATGTCTTTTTTTAAACAACACCCTGTGATTTTTCCCAAGATTTTAAAGGAGAACCCTCTATTTGGAGTTCGCTCAGTCTTTACAGAAGGCTCCTCCAAATGTTTCTTGATGGCGGTTTCTTCTCAGATGCAGAAGAGTGTACCCATAGGGCAAATGTCATCACAAGCCGCAGAGTTGTTTGCCTGCTTGATGGCCTTGAAATGTTTGGGGGTAGCCCTTTAATTTATATATTGGTAGTGTTTATATTGCCAACATTTTTAGACCTTTACAAACGTCTCCATATGTTCTTCCAACCTCTCAGTTTCGTTCCTTATAAGTTCAGCACCAACATCATATTTGGCAGCACATGTACCCTGCTTCTGTGTGATTTATTTATGCACATACCTTCAAGGACCCCTTGCCCAGGGCAATCAATTTGCTGAATCCTTGGCCTGCCCTAGGGTCTTATTCACTCAGGAGCAGCTTGCCCACCAGCTCCATGAGCAGTATCATCTACTTGCCCGCTCCATTAAATTTCACACTGGGTGCCCCTTATGCATAGCTATGCACATTAGCTCTCAGTGCCCTGATTGAGCCCCTTATCATAATTCTCTCAATGAGGGGGTAAATACAGGGCCTTAGGGCCAACCATCTCTGGAAAATGGATGTAATATACCTGTATTCCAGGAAAAGAAAATGGCAGACTGTTTGCACTTCAGATTGGCCAACATTTCAGGTAGGATGGTCCCCTGAGGGTGTTTTCAATTTGGAGAAAATTAGAAAAGTAATAGAGAAGAGTTTAGTTTCCAGACCCCATGGGCACTTGGATCAAGTCCGTTACATTCTAGTATGGGAAGACTTTGTCTACCAACTATTGCCCTGGGTCGGCCCTTTGCTTCCATCCCATCTACCAGGATCACCCCCAGGGATCTTCACCTTGAAGGCTGAGGTGACAGGCAATAAGGATGAGGAGACTGAGATGAAGAAAGTCTATCCCAACTGGCTCCTCAGACATCCTCCTCCTGAGTTCCTGGGTACCGCCGGGATCTGTAGATTATGGATACCTGGGTTTGAGGAGATAGCATCCCCTCTTACTCCTTGACCAATGCAAACACTGCATTCAACTGGGGCCCCAAGGAACAGCAGGCCTTTGACAGCATCAAGCAAGCCCTACCGTGGGCTTCAGCACTAGTGCTCCCTGATGTTAGCAAACCTTTCCACATTTTCCTGGCAGAATTGAAACGAGTGCCAAAGGGAGTGCTGTCCGAGAGACTAGGCCCTTTGGACAGACTGGATGCTTATCTATCCCAAAAGTTCAATTCAATGGCTGACTCCTCCCCTGCCCCACCCTACCTGGCCTCTCAGTCCCTCACCCAATCTCCACTCTGATTCTCAGTGATGGTCAGACCCTAAATGCAGGATCTCTAGAGTATGTCATTTCATTCAATGCAGAGTTTAGGTCTTCTTACAAGAGTCCAGACTGACAGAGCATCCCTCTTGTGGGATGGGCAGCAAAAGACCATTTGTATGCCAGGGATAAATACTACCCAAGGCCCCATGGAGACCTAGTCTTCCTTACTGACACCCACATTCAGGGTGTCTAATTCAGTCCTATGCTTTCTACACAGCCATCAATCTAGGGTCCAAGATTCCCTGCTAGTTCAGACCAACTGTTTTTATGGGTTAAACTAGCCCTGTCTTCACCCTTTTTGCTCATCACTTCTCCCTTTCTGACACTGGATTCCAGGAGTTCAGTTCAATGTTTAGCTGTGGGTGCCTGTCTCTGCTTCCATCAATCGCTGGATTAAGGTTCTGTTTGCCAGAGTCTTTGGCTTAGGGATTGTATGCTGGCACTCCCTTAATTCATACATGAGTACATACCACATTTCTCTTTTTGTGACTGTTACCTCATTCAGGATGGTTTGTTCTAGTGCCATCCATTTGCCTGCAAATTTCAAGATTCCATTGTTTTTTTTCCCACTGAGTAGTACTCCATTGTGTAAATGCAGCACATTATCTGTATACATGCTTCAGTTGTGGGGCATCGAGTTTGCTTCCAGGTTCTAGTATTACAAAGAATGCTGCTATGAATGTAGTGGAACAGGTGTCCTAATATGAATGTGCATCTTCTGGGTATATGCCTAAGAGTGGAATTGCTGAGTCTTTTCCTAGTCTGTTTCCCATTTTCTTAAGTAATCTTTATCCTGATTTCCAAAGTGCCTCAGGAGGCAGACGCAGGCTGATCTCTGTGAGTTCAAGACCAGCCTGGTCTACAAGAGCTAGTTCCAGGACACGTTCCAAAGTCACAGAGAAATCATGTCTAGCAATACCAAAGAAAAACAGAACAAAACAAACGAACATACACACACAATAAAATTATAGAGATACTCAGTATTAGAAAACTGAAAATAGAGAAAAAGAAAAAAGGAGGGGGAAGGGAGAAAGGTGGCAGGAGAAAGGCAAAGGAGAAAGGAAGGAATAGGCTAGAGGATGGTTTGAGTTCAGAAGTGTGGAGGAAGCCTGGGGTGGTGTAATTCCATGGATCTCACTCAAACTGGCTTAGGTAGGCTCCCAAGGTCTCATGTCCAGTTTTTCTCTGCTCCATGCATCTCACCAAATATTCTGACAGCTTCCAAACTTTATTCTTTTCCTGAAACCAAATACAAACTTGCTCCCGACCCCAAATTAGGGTCTTTACCACTGACTAGTGCATGGATGTCTCCATTTGACCTGAGCAATAGTCGATCAAGTACCATCATTCAGAATCTGTCTGAAGCAGATTTATCACTGGCATTCAAATTTTAAATATTTTTTAATGAGGAGTGTATTATTTGATGAGTCATGTGGGGACTGGGGACATTACTCCCCCTTTTTTAATTTTTTAAACTGTTTGCAAACATCTGTTGATGCTGGACTATAACAGTAGAAGGATTTGTCTACCCTCCTTAGCTAACTATCTAAGTGAATTGGCATCACTATCTAGATTATTAGTAGATGCCCTTTAAAAAGACATTTCCATTAAGTATTAACCAAAAACTTCTGAAATTCACTCAAAGAATGTAAACTATACTGTGTCCCAAATAATTTTTGAAAATTATTTGAAGTCTGTGAGCAGTCTTTCCCAATCTAACTGGTAGACTTGTCACTAGCTGACAAGGCCTACTTTGCATCTACACAGACACCTTGGGGGTGGTCCCTGACCAAATGGCAGTCACCTGAAAATATCCACTGGCTCTGAAGACTTAATCTTTTAACTTTTCTGTTAAGGCATTAACCGATTGGCTGGATGCTCCTTATGGCTATATCTAAAGGATTTAGGTAGCTTTTTAATGATTTTTGAAGGGATTTAAGTATCCTTTTAATCATATAAGCCTTTCAAACTCGCACATTCACATTCACATTTCATATATACCTGTGTGGCCACACCATACATTCAGAACATACATACATCTATTGGTCATCCTTTTTCCCTAGGTCGTGATTAGTCTGTTGAAATGAAACTTCCTTAATTGAGATCTATGTAAAAGAACAACTCAAGCCAATCCTTGAACTAAAAAGGTTAAAAAGGTCGTGTATGCCCCTCATCATTTGAGCTACAGTCAGGGGCTACAACTGTACCTACTCCTTGTAATTCTGTAGATGCAAGGTGGAGAGGCCAGGCTTTTGGCCAATAGTTTTTAGAGATGACTCAAAAAATTGACTTTAAAAGCAAACAAACTTTTTCCATTCCATATAAATTTGACTTTTCATTTTTTCTTTACTTAATACCAGTACCACGTTTACTGTTACCAATTTTTTTGATTCACCCATTTTCTGTTTTATTTTTTATTTTTTTAGAGATGGGGTTTTTATGTATTGTTTGGAAATTTCCTGGAACTCACTCTTTAGACCAGGCTGGCCTTGAACACACAGAGGTGTCCCTGCCTCTGCCTCGGAGTGCTGAGATTAAAGGGTGTGTTGGGATTAAAGGTATGAGCCACCAATGCTAGGTCTTTCACCCATTTTTAATCCATCCTCCAATTGAGGGTATTCCCTCAGGCAAAAGCCTTAAGATTTACTCAATCTACCCTCCAACTGGGGGCAATCTCTCAGGTTCCCCTTTCTTTCCCGAATTTTGTGTCAGGTGAAGGTCTGGAGGTTTAATCCTAGAGATATTATATATTTTTAATAAAACAGAGATTCCCCTTTATGAGGGAGAAATTCAGAATATTTAGTTTCTGACTTGTAATCTCTCATTGGCAGCAGCCACTCCCAATGTATTATTGGTGCTATAAAAGGCGATGAACAGGGAGCTGGAATGACTAACTGGCATCAAAATGGGGTGGATCCTCACAAGCACACATAATTCCCTCCACAATGGCCTGTCCCATGGTGTTGTGATGAATACCAAAAGAATGGACAATGTGGTGTTCCCTGCAAAGGCAGCAAAGTGATTGCTGTCATAGGCAGGGCCATTGTCCATTTTTAGGGCATTGAGAATGCCCATGTAGGCAAAGGCCTACAAGCAATTAGAAATAACATCTTTAATCTTCTCTCCTGAGTGGAGAGAGGCAAAAATCAGATAGATTATGATCTCTATCCCTTACTTCAGAGCAGTGGTTAAGATTATGTGCAATATAACTTACTGTGACAAGAAACCACAATGACCGAGGTTAAAGCTATTTAAAACACACACACAAACACACAGACACACACACACACACAGACACACACACATACAAACACACACACACACACACATACACACACACACAAACATCACTTTTCTGAGCCAGGTGTTAATGGCAAACGCCTTTAATCCCAGCTCTCATGTGGCAGAGGCAGGCTAATCTCTGTGAGTTCAAGGTCAAAGTGGTCTACAGAATGAGTTCTAGAGCAGCCTCCAAAACAATACAGAGAAACCCTGTCTCTTTTCTGAAAAAAGAATGGCTGGGAACTCACTGATCAGTGAGAGTGAGCCACGAAATCTCATGACTTCACAAGACATTTAAGCTAACAATGGTGATCAATTAAGCCTTTTACACTGCCTGAACACATTGCAATAAAATTAAAAACTGACAAAAGCTCCAGTGATGTCCAAGCCTGATAAATATTAAAAGAACTTGTTATGGAATCAATGGTCCAGAAAAAAAAAGAAAAGAAGTAAGGAAAGAAGAAAGGAAGGAAGCAAGCAAGGAAGGATGGAAGGATGGAAGAAAAGAAGAATTTCCTGGAATGAAAAATATTTACAACAAACCACATCACAACTTCTGGGACACATTGAAAGCAATCCTATGAAAGAAATTTAAAATACCGAGAGACTAGAATAAAAACATGAAAAAGCACAAAAATTAGTTTTGTTATTCAATTGAAATATATGGAAAAACCTACACTAAATCCCAAAGCACTGAGCAGCAAGAGATAATAAAAAATCAGGGTAACAATGAAATAGAAAGCCATGTCTGGTGGTGCACACCTTCAATCTTAGTAGGTAGGAGGCAGAAGCATGATTTTTGAACTATATCCACTTTGGTCTACACAATGAGTTCCAGCATAGACTGGAAACCCTACTGTGAAAAACAAAAACAAAATCAACAACACACATTTAACACATAGAAGCAATAGAAAGAAGCAAAAAATTTTAGAAGTGATTTTGGGGAAAGACACATTAAAAGAGTTAACATAGGAATCCAGGATATTTTAATGTTATAAACATAAGAACATATCATTAATTTAACAACAAGTGCTCCATGAAATGCATGACAAAAGATAAAAGACCCAGAGACAGATTTTGGGGTTCAAGCTTGAAGCTGAAGATCAGAGAAGCAAAACAGCTAATGCAGTAGATCTTACCTCTACCTAGCTGACATGGCAATCCTGTCTCCTCCTCACATTCCTTTCTGTGGCAAGTCATATCCTCCTGTCTCCAACTCACTAGTGCTGGCATTAAAGGCCTGTGATCCCAAGTGCTGAGATCATCTTTATATAAGATGTTGCTTTAGACCTGGATCTATTTTGAATAATCAGTGTGTGTTTGAAGTAATAGAGATCCTTCTACCTCTTAGTCCTGAGTCGTCGTAGGATAGAAGGTGTGTTATCACCACTGCTTGACCTCTATAGCTGGAGGCTTGCTTTGCTTTCTGAATGCTAAGGCAAGATTTAATAAAGTATAAATTGTATATCACCACAATTCCCCTGTTTTCTCTAATACAAACAGAAGAAGGCTACGACTAACATAAGAAAATCAATAAACAATAAGTACAATAAATAAATATGATATATACAGGAAATGATTTCATTAACAATTTCCAGTTTATTTGCATTTGACTAATGCATAGAAAATAGTTCATTATATATTTCATCTTGTTGAGTATAGGAATTTTTACTTATGTAAGGTAAAGGACATGGGCAGCAAGACAAAAGGCAACCCACATTTTGGAAAAAATATTCACAACCCCTATATCTGACAGAGAGCTAATCTCTAAAATTTACAAAGAACTCAAGAAACAAGTCTACAAAGCAGAAAGGATGCAATAATTAAGGCATATGCACATTCATACAAGGACACCTGTTCCACTACTTTCATAGCAGCATTCTTTGTAGTATCAGAACCTGGAAGCAACCAGATGCCCCAAAACTGAAGAGTGGATAGAGAAAATGTGGTACATTTACACAATGGGTACTATTAATTGGGAAAAAAATCAATGGAATCTTGAAATTTGCAGGCAAATGGCGGATACTAGAAGAAACCAACCTGAGTGAAGCAACCCAGTCACAAAAAGAGAAAAATGGTATGTACTCACTCATATATAGATTTTATACATGAGTGTCAGCATACAATCCTACTGCCCAGGAATCTGGGAAATATAACCTTCATCCAGCGATATGTTAGCAGAGGCAGACACCCAATTCCAAACACTGAACTGAACTCCTGGAATCCAGTAACAGAAAGGGAGAACTTATGAGCAAAAGGGTTTAACCAACAAAATCAGTTGACCTGAAGAAGGGGTAGCTCTTGGAAGCCAAACTGATGGTTGTGTGGAAAGCAAGGGAATGATCCAGATCCCCTATATGTGGGTGTCAATGAGGAGGCCTATGCAGTCTATGGGGCCTTGGGTAGTATTTATCCTTGGTGTACAAATGGACTTTGAGTGTCCATTGCACAGTGAGGGATGCTCTCTCAGCCTGGAATCTTGGAGGAAGGTGTAAGCCTTGCCCCGGATGAGATGACAGACTCTGGAGATCCTCCATGGAGGGCATCACCCTCCCTTGGAATCTGAGTGGAGATTGATGGGGGGCTGGGAGGCCTGGGTGGGGTGGGTCAGCAAAGGTGGGGAAGAAGATGCAGCTGGGATTGACAAGTAAAGCCAGATTGTTTCTAAATTAAATGAATAAAATGAAAAAAAAGGAAGTTAAAAACCCAAGCTGGGCAGCACTGGCACAAGCATCTGGGAAGCAGAGTCAGGCCTGGTCTGTGGAGTGAGTTGCAGGAAAGTCAGCCACATGGAGAAAACCTGTCTCAAATTCCAAAGGGGAAAAAGAAAAGTCAGCAACCTAAATAGACCCATAACAAACGAAGAAATTGATATGATAATTGAAAGTCCCTCTGGCTAAAGAACACCCTGAAGGATTCAAACAGAATCCTAGAAGACATTCAAATAAGACCTATAATCTATCTTTCTTCAAGTATCAAAGCAAGGCCAGGCATAGATGGCACAGCCTTTAATCCCAGCACTGGGGAAGCAGAAGCAGACTGATCTCTGTGATTTCAAGACTAGCCTGGTCTACCGACCAAGTTCCAAGAGAGTCTCCAAAACAATACAGAGAAATCATATGAATCACCACCAAAGTACTTCTACAAAGCCAGCATTATTTTAATAGCATACCAGGTAAAGACAGAGAAACAACAATAAGTTGATGTCCCTGATGAACATAGATCCAAGACCATTCAATACAATATTTGCAAGCACAATACAGGCATATATAAAAAGATTAGCTGTCCCGCGCTACCGTCTCACCAGCAAGAACGACGCAGGACACTCGGATCCTTCTGCAGTAAAGCTTTAATACATCTTGAGAGATAGATGATCAGCTTCTGAGAGGGAGACCCCAAGCTAAGAAACCCAGCCCCTTATATAAGCCTAGGAGCTCTGAGTGAGACATGTAGAGCCGAGATTGGTGGTTTGCTCATCACCCCAGATGACGCCACGGGAGAGGCACAGCTTAAACGGTGAACTCCAACTGACAGCGGATGTCAGCACCATCTTCTAATGGCGATAGCGATAGCGAGGGCGGCTCCTCACATCTCCCCCTATTCATTTATTTTTGAAGCCATAGGACACCCACAACTTTGGAGTGGAGATAGAGGTCAAATCCCCATGTGCAAATTTGGAACATGTACAAAGCTCCTCTCCAGGGTCTTATCCCCAGAGGGAGCCCTGACCAGTCCCGATGTCGTTTTTCTGGGGGAAGGAGATCATGACATAGAACCTTCATGCAAGATGACTTATCTCCCAGGAGAAAGTCGTTATACCGCAGACCTCTCCTGTGCAGTGCTTAGCCTTGCAACTCCTTGGGCTGCTGAAGCCTACCCACTCTATCCCGTGCAATGAGACTAGCCTCGTGGGGTGCAAGAGCCGGGAGGCCAGCGACCTATTGCTTTAACATGGTTAACCAAATGTCAGGGAGGCTCCGTGTTCTAAGGCAGCAAGTGCTTGTGCCACCATCACTTTGTCTCTTTTGTTTGGGCTCTGAGCTTACACACCATCCAAAGCATCAACACTATTCCACAGCAGAGAACTAGGCTAAATGATCCCACCCCCACCCATTCCTTAAAATAAGAAAATGCAGATGAAATCCAGGAGGAGAGGCCTTCCATCAGAGAAAGATCCAGATGCGTCGAATTCACTTGCAGGATCGCCACTCTCAACTCACGGAGTGTCTGCTCAAACTCAAAAGTCCAATTCTGTAATAAATGTTGAGACAGAGCTTTTGACAGGTTAGCTGCTCTTGTAAAATTCTCATATTGTACTGAAGTGACACAAAGGCCAGGCAACTTTTGTTCACATCCCAATTGGGCCATCTGCCACAATATATCCAATTGTTCCTGAACCAAATTAATCTGTTGGTTTACCAACATCAGGCCTCCTTGTATCTGAGAATTGGCAGTGGCCTGTTTATCTAGGGCCATGGTCACAGTGGCCGATAGTTCATTAATGGTTTGAGTTGTCTGCACAGTGGCGGAAAGTGCAAGGGCCGAGGCGGTAACTGAAGCAGTAACCGCGGCGGCGGCTATCAGGCCCACAATAATAGCAGAGATCCCAAAAATCTCGCTTTTCCCTAAACAAACTCAAACTACTTGGCACCTCAACAGGAACTGGAACAAATCGAGGCATGCGCATTACCAAAGCAAAAGGGTGCTTAATAGCATCCCAGCATAATGCATAAAAACAATTCTAAGCAGAGCAATTTATTTCTTTCTGATTCTTACCTAAGGTATCATTACTCACAACCCAAATAAAGGGCAGCCAAACACAAATTGGAGCAGCTGAATAATTAGTTCTCTTAAAAGGGGTATACTTAACATTGGAGGAGGACCAATCAGATGATCCAGAGCTCTGTCCCTCACTCAGACTGTTGCCTAATGCCCCTTTCCAATCAAAAGTAATCTGTCCCTTCTCACTATATCCTCCAGCAATCATTGCCATAGGAGAAAGATCAGTACAGCTTCCATTAATTCAAAAGGATTAGCATTAGATCTTTCTGGATCCATATGAATAAAATTATCCTTTAATGAAGAAATCACAGTAAAGCACAAGCTTCCTACCAATGACAAGGTTCTCTCATCCTGAAAACTCTGTATCTGAGGATCTAAAGGCAAAAAGGCAAGCCCCAACTCTCTATTAGTTGTGAAAAATCTAGGGAACTCCTGGGCATTATGCATCACTGGCATCGGTAGGGGGAAGGTAGACATGATGGCCCACCATAACTCTCCCATCATACTAGGAACCATCATCCCGAGTAGGAGAGACTTCATCACCCACTTGGCCTCCATCCTTCTTATTCTGGAGTTGTGAAGGAGCTCTTCGAGTGAGTCTTTCAGGGATCCACAGGGGGTTTTCTTCCTCCTGTGGAAAAACACACACAGCTCCCCTGGATCTTATAAGAATAGGATCCAGGCCTTTCCAGATCTCAGTCAAGACATCTTTCCATTTTACCATTTCTTTTGGCCTATCAGGCTCTAAACTGTGGCGATCGGCCGCAGTGTGGCCTTGGGCATCAGAGTTCAAGAAATTAAGGGTAAAAAGTGCCATGGACACAGCAACTCTTGGTACCGAGGGTAGAACATCCTCAATACTCCCCTTTTGTTTAATCAGATATGATTTGAGTGTACGATGGGCACGTTCCACAATGCCCTGTCCTTGAGGGTTATAAGGTAGGCCAGTTAGATGGGTAACATCCATTTACCGACAAAACTGTCGGAATTTTTGAGAGGTATATGCTGGTCCATTGTCTGTTTTTAAAATTCTGGGTTTTCCCAAAGCACTCCCGGCCTCAAGTCAATGTTGAATCACATATGAGGCCTTTTCCCCTGTTAGGGGCGTGGCAAACATTATGCCAGAACAGGTGTCAACAGAAACATGAACATATTGAAGCCTTCCAAAAGAGGGAATATGAGTAACATCCATCTGCCACATCTGCAATGGTCTATTCCCACGTGGGGAGCAGGTAAGAATTCGCAGCAATTCTGGCATTGAGTAACAATTTCCTTAGCCTGAAGAACCTCCAGTACTATCAGACATTCTACAACTTGAGGTGAAGTTTCATTATATTGTTTAGATATAACCCTATCCTTGACCACATAAGCTCCCATACCAGTTTTCGTTCCATCAGTGTACACCACAGTCCCATCTGGGAGTGGGTCTTTAGCTGTCACTTGTGGAAACACTATAGCCTGGTTTAGGGCAAACTGTAAAATTGGATGCTTTGGAAAATGATTATCAATTTGTCCTGAAAAGGAAGTAACTAAAACTGCCCAATCACTAGATGTGGCTGCCAAGGTCTGAACTTGTGCAGCAGTATAAGGCACAATCAAGGAATCAGGATCCCTGCCAAAATGCGTAACAGCTGCTTTTATTCCGCGAAGTGCGAGCTGTGCAACAGTATCAGGGTACCAGTCAATAATCTTAGCAGGGGAAGCATTTGGATGAATCCAAAGTAATGGTCCATGTTGCCACAGGACTGCAGTTGGCAATTGAGCTGTCTTAAAAACACACAGATTAAAAGGTAGTGACTCCTCAATACGTTGTAATTGTGCTTCCTGTAAGGCCTCTTCCACCATCTGTAAGGCTCGGTGGGCAGCAGGGGTAAATTTTCTGGGTGAGGAGATATGAGGCTCACCCTGCAGGAGATCGAAGAGGGGTTTTAGATCAGCAGATGGAATTTTTAAAAAGGGCCTCAACCAATTCATATCTCCCAGAAGTTTCTGAAAATCATTTAATGTTTGTAAGTGGTCTTTGCGAATTTCTATTTTCTGAGGAACTATATTTTTGGGAGTAATCATTGAGCCCAAAAAGAGGCCTGTATCTGCAATTTGAACCTTTTCTGAGGCAATCTCTAATCCCCACTGTTTTAATTCAGCCACCAGCATGGGAAAAGCCTTTGTAAAACATCTAACTCTTTGTGACAAATAAGAATATCGTCCATATAATGGATCATGATTAAAGATGTAAATTGCTTCCTAATTGGCTCCAAAGCCTCCTGCACATACAGCTGACATATTGTTGGGCTATTGGCCATGCCTTGCGGCAGTACCTTCCACTGAAATCTCTTGTCTGGTTCCATATGATTAAGAGAAGGGATAGTGAAGGCAAACCTTGGTCTATCCCGTGGGTAAAGTGGAATAGAGAAGAAACAATCCTTAATATCTATAATAATAAGCTTCCAATCTTGAGGAAGTGCAGAAAGCAAAGGAAGTCCTCTTTGAACAGGGCCAAAAAGATGCATCTGATTGTTAATGGCCTGCAGGTCGTGGAGTAATCTCCACTTCCCAGATTTCTTCTTAATAACAAAAATTGGTGTATTCCATGGGGAGGTAGAAGGCTCTAGATGCCCCAGCCGTTCCTGTTCTTGCACTAATCTTGTGACAGCCTCTAATTTTTCAGAGGATAGAGGCCATTGAGAGACCCATAACGGCTCCTCTGTTTTCCACGGTATGGGTCGTGAAGCCTCAACGGCCCCTAAATAAAACCCAGTCCTTTTCTACCCCGATTTCCATGTTGCGTAATGGGTTTTATTCTGCCTTGTTCTTGCCTACCCAAGCCTCTACCCTTTGTATACCCCATCTTTGCCATAATGGCTGATGCCTGGGGGGAGTATTCATTAGTTAGGGTCATGCCCATGGCTTGTAACACATCCCGTCCCCATAAATTTACAGGGAGTGGCAACACATAGGGGGTAAAACATCCCTGTTTGCCCTCAGCATTCCGCCAGGTTAAGGCTGAGGCACTGATGGCAGGAGAGGACTGGTATCCAAGACCTTGTAGAGAATGAGATGAAACAACAGTGGGCCAAGACTTCGGCCACCAATGGAGTGAAATAATGCTTTTGTCTGCTCCCGTATCCATTATCCCTTCAAATTCTTTTCCATTAATTAACAATTTTATTGTAGGTCTCTCATTTAGGGGTATAGCCAGATAGGCTGAATCACTTCCAGAAGATCCCATAGCCCTTTTTTGTAAAGTGTAGGTTTCTCCATCCCCGAGGGAGGGCAGCAACACCAGTTGTGCAATTCTATCTCCCTGCTTTATAGAAAATACACCCCGAGGGCTAGAACAGAGAACTTGAATCTCCTCTTTATGATACGGGTCAACAATCCCAGGATATATAATGAGTCCCTGTAAAGTTAAGGAGCCACGGCCCAGAATAAGCCCAATGGTGGCAGGGGGCAAAGGTCCAGGGGAATGGACTGGGACCGGTTGAACATTCATTTGGGGCATGAGTAAGAAGTCGGAGGCGGCACGCAAGTCCATTCCGGGGGTTCCTCGGAAGCCTCTACTTCCTCTTGATTGCTTTTCTGAAATCGGTTCCCATATTTCTGAGGGCCCTGGGACCATGGGCCCCGTGACCCGTTTTTTGATTGGGGTACCTTGGGTTCTTCAATAGGGGGCAGAAGCCTCCCTTTCATATCCCGGACTGACCTGCATTCACTAGCCCTATGATAACCTTTACCACAACGACGGCAAAGCTCCAGTTCTCTTGTTCTTTCAGGGGCTTGACAATCTTTCTTAAGGTGCCCCATTTTCCCACAATTAAAACAAGCTTTTCGACTAGATAAATCTCTACGCCTGTGCGTTTGTAAAATGGCGGCAGCTAGTCCTGCATTGGTTAGGGGTCCCCCAGCTCCCTGCACACTCTGAGCCAATCTTGTAAACCTTTGCTTTTGCGAGGGGCGATAGCCGCTCGACATTCCTGGGTTGCTTGTTCATAGACAAGTTGCTCAATCAGGGGCATAGCTTGTTCTGAATCACCAAAGATGCGACCGGCAGCCTCGGTCATTCTGGCCACAAAGTCTGAAAATGGCTCTTGGGGTCCTTGGACAATCTTTGTAAGGTGTCCACTGGATTCTCCCCTTTTGTGAGGGCCTTCCATGCTTTAATAGCGGCGGCCGACACCTGACCATAGACGCCCCAGATGTAGTTGGTTTGATTAAGGGCATGTTGACCCTGACCTGTCAGCATTTCAAATGTCCACTGCCTCTGATTCTCATCTTCAGCTGTGGCATTAACTCTAGCTTGCGCCTGGGCTGCATCATACCAGAGAGCCTTCCATTCCATGTATTGTCCCATGTTGGGAAGCACTGCTTTCACTGTCGTCTGCCAGTCAGTGGGAGTCATGGCAAAATTAGCAAGCCTTTCCACCTGTATTGTGGTAAAGTTAGCATTGACCCCATAATTACGAACGGATTCGGCCAATTCTTTGATTTGATTGTAATCTACGCGGGCATGTACTCTTCCGCCTTCCGCATTCTCGAATACTGGAAAAGCCATTTGTATTTTTCTCCGTTCCTATAAAGGTAAAAAGGAGTCAGTACCAGTATTCAGCCGAAGCTCATACTGCGGAGGCGCCGAGGGGCGTGAGCCCGCCGGATTTATAGGCGGTGGCCTCACATTCATTTTTGTTTTCAGCGGCCGGTGTCTATCAGGGTGATATCTTTATTCCTCATACCGTGCCACCTCCTCCTCTAGACCACCTTCTTCGCTAGAATCCAGAGTGTCAGAATCGGAATTATCTAGCTCCAAGGCTTCTAGCTCTACCGTAGGGTATAGGCTAGATTCTGGCTTTTTCTTTTTCTTAGATTTGTTAGGGGGTGAATGATCACTCCCTTCTTTCTCTCCCCTTTCTTAACTTCTTGGGAGGGCCTTTTTTCTTAGACATGTCTTTCCTTTTGCGAGCTCCCATTCTCTCACTCCGTTCAGTTTCTGACATGCTATCCTGAACTTCCTCTAAGGTTCCCTGACTTTCTACTATAGCAGGGTGACAGGCCTCATCCTCCAAGCAGTTTTTAACTAGCTTCCAAATGGCTTTGGTACCTAAGCAGAGATCTCCTTCTGCATGCTTCCTGTCTAGTTCTTTACCTAGCTTGTTCCATGAGGCCACAGTGAGGGACCCGGAACAAGCATACCATGGTGCCACTCTATCTACCTCCTTCACAAAATTTTGAAGTGTTCGTGGTGCAATTTTGAGATCTCTTTGTTTTAGCACAGTCTGTAGGGCAGTAACCACTGACTGTGACGACCCCATCGCGCTGGCGGCTTATCTAAAAATGGCGCTCGACTCCTTTACCAGACTGACAGCACCGTTCTGTCAGCACCAGCCACGATGAAGAAGAAGGACAAACAGGACTAGCACCAAAACCTCCACTGACCCGTCCCACGGTGATGACAAACTAAGGCCAAAGTCGAGAAAAGGGGTGTTCAGGATCAAGCATACCTCTCTGAACTTACGTCCCTGCAGTTCTGAATCTGCCCCGTCTTCCGAGGGGTCTCCCGCGGTGCCGGCGATGTTGAAGAGTTCCCGGGTTTCGGCACCAGATGTCCCGCGCTACCGTCTCGCCAGCAAGAACGACGCAGGACACTCGGATCCTTCTGCAGTAAAGCTTTAATACATCTTGAGAGATAGATGATCAGCTTCTGAGAGGGAGACCCCAAGTTAAGAAACCCAGCCCCTTATATAAGCCTAGGAGCTCTGAGTGAGACGTGTAGAGCCGAGATTGGTGGTTTGCTCATGACCCCAGATGACGCCACGAGAGAGGCACAGCTTAAACGGTGAACTCCAACTGACAGCGGATGTCAGCGCCATCTTCTAATGGCGATAGCGATAGCGAGGGCGGCTCCTCACAATTAGCTTCCATGAACATTTATGTCTGCAATAAAGAAATGGTTTCACATACACTTGTCACTAAAATTTAGATAAATACTTTTGATGAATTATACATTTATTTTGTTTCATTTGTTTTTTTGTATTTTTCTTTTGGTTTGTTTTGGTTTTTTGTTTTGTTTGTTTATTTTTTTGGAGGCAGGGTTTCTCGGGATCTTGGGATCCTGTGCCTCATCTAGCTCTATAGATCAGTTTGCTCTGTAGTCATAGAGATCCACCTACCTCTGCTTCTGGATGCCTGAGATTATAAGCATGTGCTACCACTGCCTGACTAAACTCTTTTCCGTTCATCATTTTTGTTGGTGTTGGTTTTTTGTTGCTTTTATTTTGTTTTGTTTAAGACAATATCATACAGATACAAACATACATACACACATATATATCCCAAGCTGTCCTTAGCTTCCTATCCTCCTGCATCAGTGTAGAGAATTCTGCGGATCATGACAGTCATGTAATAGTTATTTTTGCTTTTTAAAAAATGATTTATTAATTTTTTTCTTATGTTCTGTGGTGTTTTCATGTACATCCGTGTGAGTGTGTCGCAAGTCCTTGATTAGGAGTTACACTCAGATGTGTGACACAATGCAGATTCTAGGAATTGAACCCAGGTCCTCTGGAAGAC
Source organism: Mesocricetus auratus (assembly GCF_017639785.1). Classification (NCBI taxonomy): domain Eukaryota; kingdom Metazoa; phylum Chordata; class Mammalia; order Rodentia; family Cricetidae; genus Mesocricetus; species Mesocricetus auratus. Next base: position 37,461,516 of record NW_024429197.1, read on the forward strand.
AACTAGTGCAATAGAGGCAATGCTCTAACCTCCTTGAATTGTGTCAATAAAAGCAGAAATAGCCTTTCAAAATCCAACATGCCTTGATAAAAGTCCAAATACTTAGGCAGACAGGGAACAGATTTCAACACAATAAAAGCTCAAGATGAGAATCTCCTAGCCAGTGTCATGGTAAATGGAGAGAAAATTGAAGCACTTCTGCTGAAGTTAGGGAGCAGAAAAGGATGTCAAGTATCACAACTCCATTTCAATATATTACTTGAAGGACTAGCTGAAGCAATAAGGCAAGAGAAGGGAAATAAAGGGAACCATATAGAAAAAGAAGTTAAACTATCCCTATTTCAGGTGTTTCCGAAGACTATTTTCATCTTTTGAGTATGTTTGTCTGTACTCACACAATGCATGTAATGTCAGTGTTGTCCAGACCACAGGAGCCACTGGACTCAGATGCATCAAAGAACTGGAGAGTACAATTTTCTTCTGTAGGCACCATATTCTTTGGACAAAGCACTGGTAGGAATGAAGCTGGAACTTATCTGGAATTCCTGTGTACACAGGTGCTATGCAAGCTGCTAGGGAGAAATGCAATTGAAAGTCCTACCTGGCTGTGAATCCTATAAACTACTATGACAAGACAAGATATGTCAAGACAGACCCAAGGGTACAATAATGACACTCATATTTCAGGGGTGACCGACAGCTACCTAATTGGACTTCTGGTCTTCTCAGTGGGGTAGAGTTTTGTCTGGTGGTAGAAAGCTAGGCAACTCCCAGTGGCTAGTGATTATATACCCCAGAGGAGAACCTACTACTGTCCCACTTCTATGCCATCATAAGGACACCTGTTGTCTAAGAACCTGTCCTCGTATCATAGAAGAGTGTAGCTCTTATCCTGTCCATAGCAAAAAAAGATGTTGGTTTGTTTGTTTGAAGTAAATGGAGTCCATCACAGGAATCCATTATGATGAAAAAGGAGAGAAGAAATAAGAGTGGAGTTCCCATCCCCAATTAATACATCTAGAAAATTGACCTACATCTAAGGCTCAGGGGACATGCAGGAAGATGGGGCAGAAAGATTCTAAGAGACAAAGGATTGTGATGTCTAATGTGAGGTACTGTCCTCTGTTTATGACACAGAGTTAAACACAACTAACTGTAAGAACTTGGTCACCTAAAGAAGACCGGCAAACTGACAAGATCAGCTGACAGCCCAACATGGATGGGAAAATCTCACAAGGCCTCAACCAAGAGTAAAGAATTACAGGGATTAAAGAGTTGCTAATTTGTATCCCCTTGATCTCTTTTGTTGTCATATTGCTCTAGCTATAACTTCAAGTACAAGACTGAAGAGGTATGGAGAAAATAGAGAGCCTTGTCTTGTTCCTGATTTTAGAGGAACTGTGTTGCGTTTCTGTCCATTTAGTTTGATGTTGGCTGTTGGTTTGCTGTATATACTTTTTATTATGTTTAGATATGTTCCTGTTATCCCAGCTCTCTCCAAGTACTGGAAAGGAAGTGGTAGAACTTTCACTATTTGCAGATGATATGATAGTTTCTATAAGTGATCCAAGAAACTCTACCTGATAAATACTTTCAGCAAAGTAGCAGGATACAAGATCAACTACAGTAAATCAATAGCCCTAATATATACAAATGACATAAGGGCTGAAAAAGAAATCAAAGAAACATTACCCTTTACAATTGTCACAAACAACCTAAAATACCTTTGGGAAACCCTATCCAAACAAGTGAAAGTCTTGTATTGAAAGAACTTTGAGTTTTTAAAGAAAGAAATTAAAGAAGACATGAGAAAATGGAAATATCTCCCATGGTCCTGGATGGGTAGGATCAACGTAGTAAAAATGGCAATCCTGACAAAAGCAATCTCCAGATTCAGTGCAATCACCATTAAAATACCAGACAATTCTTCATAAAACTTTAAAGAACAATAATCAACTTTGTCTGGAAAAACAAAAGATCCAGGTTAGCCAAAACTACCATATTCAACAAAGCAACATCTGGAGGCATCAAAATCCCTGACATCAAGCTCTATTATAGAGCTAAGTCCTAAAAATGGCTTGGTATTGGCATAATTCCATAGGCAGGTAAACCAATGGAATCAAATTGAACCACTCTGATATTGACCCATACCTGTATGAACATCCGATCTTTGACAAAGAAGCTAAAAATATACAATGGAATAAAGAAAGCTTCTTCAACAAATGGTGCTGGCATAACTGGATGCTAGCATGCAGAAGAATGAGGATCTATCCATGTCTATCACCATGTACAAAACTTAAGTCCAAATGGATCAAAGACCTCAATATAAACCAGCCCCACTGAACCTCTTAGAAGAGAAAGTGTGAGGTACACTTGAACGAATTGGTCCAGGAGACAGCTTCCTAAACATAACACCATTAGCACAGACAGTGAGATCAACAATTAATAAATGGGACCTCCTGAAACTGAGAAGCTTCTGTAAGGCAAAGGACACAGTCAACAAGACAAGAAGGCAGCCCACAGAATGGAAAACAATATTCACTAATCCCACGTCTGACAGAGGGTTGATCTCGAAAAAACCAAAGGATCCAATTAAAAAGTGGGCTACAGAACTAAATAGAGAATTCTTAATAGAGGAGTCTAAAATGGCTGAGAGGCACTTGAGAAATTGGGCAAGGTCCTTAGCCATTTGGGAAATGGAAATCAAAACTACTCTGAGATACCATCTCACTCCTGTCAGAATGGCTGAAATAAAAAACAACAACAACAGTTTATGCCGGAGAGGTTGTGGAAAAAGGGCAAAACTACTCCACTGCTGGTGAGAGTGCCGACTCCTACAGCCACTTTGGAAATCAGTATGGAGATCCCTCATAAAAATGGGAATCAGTCTACTAAAAAACCCAGCAATTGAATTCTTAGGCATATATCCAAAAGATACACATTCATACAACAAGGTCATCTGTTCCACTATATTCACAGCAGCATTAATTGTAATAGCCAGAACCTGGAATTAACCTAGATGCCACACAAGTGAAGAGTAGATAGAGAAAATGTGGTACATTTACACAATTGAAGACTATTCAGCAAAAAAAAAAACCAAAAAACAAAAAAAACCAATGGAATCTTGAAATTTGCAGGCAAATGGATGGCACTAGAAGAAACCATCCTGAGTGTGGTTACTGAGACAAAAAAAGAGAAATATTTTATATACTCATTCATATATGGATTTAGACATGGACCCAGGGAATTGCCAGCATACAATCCCACTGCCAGAGAGTCTGGGATACAGAAACTTCAGCCAATGACTGATGTTAACAGAGGCAGACATCCACAACTAAACACTGATCTAAACTCAAGAAACCCAGAGAGAGAGGGAAGACTGATGAGCATAGGGGTCAAGCCTGTGCTTGATTAACCACAGAAACAGCTGACCTAAACATGGGGGAGCTCTTGAAACCCAGACTGATGGCTAGGAATCCAGCATGTGACTGTTCAAGACACCCTCAATGTGGGTGTCAGTGAGAAGGCCTAGGATATCTATGGGGTCTTGGGTAGTAGATCAGTATTTATCCCTGGCTTACAATTGGACTTTGGGTGCCCATCCCACAATGGGAAATGCACTCTAAGCCTGGACATTTGTGGGAGGATCTAGGCTCTGCCCTGTATGAAATGACAGACAATGGACACCCATCATGGAGGGTTACATCCTCCTTGGGGAAAGGAGTGGGTGATGGGGGAGGGGGTGGGGGTTGGTGGGAGGGTATGAGAAGAAGGGAGAGAAAGGGAGAGGGAGATGGGATTGACATGTGAAGCAACAATGTTTCTAACTTAAATTTAATTGTAAAATAAAAAATGTTGCTAACAGAGGGAGAATCAGTCATCTGGGAGTAGCTCCCTGATCCATCCAGTGATCTTCCCTAAACTGGTGTGTATGAGCAACACTGAAGCAGCTTGGCAGGATGTACTTATAGAGGTATGTGTAGAACACATCCCAGACTCAGAATTTAGTTGATTCTCTCTCTCCTCTCTGTCTCTGTCTCTGTCTCTCTCTCCCTCTCTCTCTCTCTCTCTTTGTTTCTCTTCCTTCCTTCCCTACCTCCATCCATCCATCCTTTCCTCTGCCCCTCCTTCATTCCTTCTTTCCTGCTGAAGAATCACTGCACCAACTGTTGAAATATTACTAAGCTGTCCTGTCCTTGGACATGAGCAGCTACACTTAAACATCTTCCCCAGGTGGTCCTTAAGGAGTTGAGAATCTTTCCCAGGTCTCAGTCCTCAAGGACTTTGGAATATTCCCCAGACCTCAAGGTTTCAGGCCGATCACAAAGTTCAGCCAGGCACAACAATTACCTAAGACAGATAACGAGCCAGTCAACCACAAGCGTGCATGTTTGCATGAAGGTCTGGCATGGATTACCAAGCACCACTTGTACGCCCACCACCCCGTTAGCGGTTTTAGGCTTTATAAACTTGCTGTAATTTCTGCTCCAGATTCACCCCATCCCAATGCTGCTGAACCATGGTGTGCTGGCTTATAAAAATCCTTTTGCATTTTGTTGCTAACTTCGGCTCCCTGGTGGTCTATGGGGCAAGGGTCCTGAGTGAAAGAATAAAGGGTGTTTCACTCCCTTCCTCTCTGGCGGGCTTTTTCCCTTTATTTGGTGTTTTAAGATGTAACTTTGTCTCTCCTGGAACTCACTTTGTAGATGAGGCTGACATTGAACTCGAAGATTTGCCTGCCTCTTCCACTCCAGGGGTGAGATTAAAGGCTGGGATTAAATGTGTATACCACTTTTCTTAGCTCCATTTGCTTTCTAATTGAATCATATTTCCTGGGTTTTTCTCTCAAGGAGCATTGATGTAACAATTGGTCCTTCCTTCCCACTCTTCCTCCCTTACTTTCATTGCTAGAGGCCCTGGTGCTTTTCACACTGGGGTAGAAGATACTCATAAGCAAGGGTGACACAAAACTCCTGAAACTGCATCCTTCTCTCACTGACTACAGAGGTGGCAGTCCTACACATGTCACCAGTAGGTGCCATTGAGATCAGTCTAAACCCAGTGGTTCCCTGCTGTTGGGAAAGGAAATTTTAAAAATGTAACACAAATTAATAAAAGATCCAGAGAAAGATATTGGGGTTCAGGCTGTAAACTGAAGATCAGAGAAGCATAGAAGCCAAGCCACTAGCTCTTTTACTACCTCAGGCTGAAGGCTGATCCTGTTTCCAGGATTTCTCCTACACACCTCAGACCGCTGTCTCTCATCAAAGTGGCTTGAGACTAAATAAAAAACTGAGAGTCTTTGCTGTAGGTGTTTACTTAGTGCTGTAATTAAAGGAGCATGATCCCTAGTACTGAGAGTACCTTTGCATGGATTGTGCATCCTCGGGTGATCTCTGACTCACAGAGATCCCTTGTCACCTGAGTCCATGGATTAGAAGTGTGTGCCAACTCTTCCCAGCTTTTACAGCAAACTAGTATGGCTTGCTTTGAATTTTGATTCTTCAGTCAATAATTATTAAATCATTAATAATATATCAGCACATAATTTTTTTCAATTAATTATAGGTGTGGGAGCATTTGCCATGGTGCCCAGGTGGAGTTCAGAGGAATCCTTGAGGAGTCTGTTATCCTGGGTTCCAGACATCAAATGTATGTCTTCATAGGAGCAAATACCTTACCCATGAGCCTTTTTGGGATTGCTGTATAAGGGATTTGTTCTAAAAACCATTTCAGAAAAAAGAAAAAAGACCATTTCAGGCACCTGGTTTCTACTGTTTTCTTCAAGAAAAACACCACGGTTTTCTGTCTGGAATTTCATATTGTTGTTGAATAGTTTCTCACTGTGTGGTCAAGGTTGGCCTGAAACAAACAGAAACCTTCTTGACTCAGCTTCTGGAATGCTAAGATGAATAAGAGTATGTAACCCATGCAGGATGACAAAAGGGTATTAATAAAGATTAGTGTTTGTCTCATTTCCATCCCATCATGCTTTGCTGATGATATTCACTTTGAGATAAAGTGTCCATCTTACTCTTGATGATTCTAAAGTGCTTGTTAGGGAGGACTCCAGGTGCCCGACACCCATTTCAGCTCTTTCTCATCTACAACATATTCATGGGGTGTGTTTTTGTTTAGTGTGTGGATTTCCTTGGTTGTTATGAGACAAAATCTAATTTTGTAGCCTTTGGCTACCCTAAAACACACTACTTACTCAAATACCCACACACAATAAAACAGATACATAGACACTAAAATCACACACACTAATATATATATGTGTGTGCATTAAAATTTACATAAAAATAAGTCAATCTATCCACATAGACTTTAGAATTTATTGTTTTTGTTATCACAGGATTGGTCAGATTCAATCAATCTCCTGTAGAATAAAATAAATCAATCAGTAACAAGGATTAAGTAGGTGGAGACCTAGGAGTTTTGGTTTGAGGGGTGGGGCTTCATGGGGAGGAGCCAGTTGGAAGGTGCATAAAATAATAGAGGGCGCCTGGTAGAATCTCAGAATCCTGGCGACTAGAATCACTGATTGACTGTGCTGAGGGGTCCTGAGCCTCGAAAATCTGTTTGGCCCTGCTGGAAATAGGAGCTCTAAACCAGTGTCCATATCAGGTAAGTCACTTCCCCTCCACTGGATGTCTTAGTCCATACTGGTCTAGCCTTTTCACCAACCAAGCTACATTTCCAGACGATGGCTTAACATTCAAAGTATACATTATAATATTTTTACATCTGGTGTAGTTTTGTTTTAATGAGAAATGAGCATTCATAGAAAGTTTCATATTAGTTTTTTGGTTCATTTGTGCATTTGGAGACAGGGTCAAAACAAGCAAGGCTAATCTTCAACTCTAGAGCCATTTACTTTGTCCAGATTACTAGACTCATTATGTCACTGGAGTTAGAATGCAAGTGATTTCAGGAACAGAAAGACACAAGAGAGGAACGTTGAGCACAGATGAAATAGCTCCCTCATTCCCAGCACCCCCAACACACTCCTATAAAAGATTACAGCAAGCTTCTACCCTGGCAGGCCCCTCAGTTTCCTGTGAGAGACAGGTTGGCCCTGACTGTGTACTGTGAAAAACTCAGTCCTCTATGCGGAAGATCAGACTATAATCTATTTTTGCCTTTTCTCATTTTAGGCTGACTCACAAATTATACACTATCAATTTATAGATATCTATCAACTGGATAGGAAGAAAAAAATAATGTTTTACATATACTATGATGATTATGGCTACTTATCAATGATTATTTGTTCCAAATAGCTAGTCAAGAATGTTTTCAATGTCCCCAACACAAACTTAAAATGTCTGGCAGTAATCACGGTCTGACCAATGTTTGCTAGACACATCTATTGAGCTGTCACACTGTACCCTATACATGCTCAAAGTTATCGGTACTCAATAAAGATTTAAAAAATTTATTCATTTTTATTTTATGTGCATTGGTGTTTCACCATTGATTTAGGTCCCATGGAACTGGAAACCAAACAGTTGTGTGTTGGTGGAATTTTCTTTTCCAACCAGGTCCCACAGCTACCCTTCAGCCCCAACTAAGCACACAGAGACATATTAATTATTAAATTGTTGGTTGATGACTAGGGCTTCTTATTGACTATCTGTCTTAATTACCAACCCATAGCTATTAAATTTGTATTTCTACATGGCCTGGCTCATCCCATCCTCCTGGTTTCTGCATTGGTTCCATAGCAGCTCTCCTGCCAACCTTTTCCAGAATTCTACTCATCTCCTAGTCCTGTCTATCTTCCTGCCTCTATTGGCCAGACATTGTTTTCTTCATCAACCAATAAGAGAAAGACATTTCTGCATCAGTTGTTAGTTGTATGTGGGCGCTAGGTAATGAACCTGCATCCTCTAGAAGAGCAGTCAGTGTTATAACCATTGAGCCATCTCTCAACATCCCTAAAGATATTTTAAATCAAAGGCAAAATGAGGGTATTCTCAGACATAATCTGAAGTAATTCATCATTATTGATCCACCCTATAAAAATATTAATGATTTCACTGAAGGGATACTATCCCAGAGAAAAGGAAGATACAAACAGAGATAGAATTTCAAAAGTCTAGCCAGAAAGACTAAAGATAAAACAAAACTCTGAGTTTGGTGTTTAAAAAGTATACAGAATCTTCCCGTTGTAGTAGCACAGCCTAAAATCCTAGCACATGATGGTAGAGGCAGGAAAATATCTCTGAATTGGAGTTCAGCCTAGTCTACACAAGGATAAAGGAATCATAGTTAGGAAGTAAGGAGGGAGGGAAGGACTGAGGGATTGAGGGAGGGACAGGGAGAAAGTAATATAGAGGGAGGCAAAGAGAGGAAAGAGAGAGATGGGGAGGGAACAACTTAGAGAGAAATAAAGTAAAGAAAGAAATACCCAGAAACGAAAATATAATAGTAATAATAATAATAATTGTAATAATTTAAGGAGAAGAATGGCTACACATTTGATCACCAAAAGTTAAAAGTAGAAGCAGCAATTGTACAGTCACAAGCATGGCAGCAATAGATAAGGCTGGTAGCATCCTTACTGATGGCATGTGATCTACGAGCCAACTGGAACTAACCTCCAGTTTCTGAAGGTGGTGGTGATGCAATTCCCAGTTGTTTGGATGGAGGTGGTAAAGCTGAAGATCACAACTTATGCAACTTTATTCCTAGTGCTCCCCCAGGAAAAAACACATTCAAATTCACTAAGATATGTACTCGAGATGGTACATCCAAAATAAACTTTGCTCACAAATATAAAAATTCATTACAACTAAATATTAACAGTCAACATGAATGAAGAAAGACCTGTGAAGATAAAATAAGTCTTTAAACTTGGAAATGTGTTCAACTGTAAGTTAAAGTAATATCAAAACGATACTTAAATCAATTTGAGTTGGTTTTTAACATGTACGATCAAGTATTCGGGAGACATTTTTGTAAAAGTCTTTGTCAAGATGTAATTATCTGTGAGAATGGTCAGTTCCGAGTTTTTCATATGAGATTATTAACATCTAAATATTCTTAAGTTTGAGCTATGAAGAATCATTATGGTGTTTAAGAGAGTCAACTTTAAGATTGATTTTTGTTAAATATATGGAGGGGTATGAGCCCGTGAACATGGATGTTGAGTTCAGAAGAGGATGTGAAGGCCTGACAGGCTACATCTAAGGAAGTTGTGAGACACTTGAAGTGCATGCTGGGAACCAAAATCTAGGCCTGCCCAAGAGCAACCAGTGCTCCCAGCAACTGAGCCATTATGCCTGCAGTCCCTAAATCATTGTACATTCTTTTAAAAATGATATATTGTAATTATGAAGCAATCATTAGGATATTAGTATAGTTTCATTGTAATCCTACTTATATTAAACTTTAAAGACACATGGTGGGGCTGAGAATAGATCTCAGTGCAAAAGCACTTGCCTAGAATGAACAAGGAACTAGGTTTGATCTCTTCCCTGAAAGAACACAACAGCCACAGTGTAGTGATAAGTGCTGTGGTTTGGGAACCTGTAACTTCTGACTGAGAGTCAACGGGAGCCATTACTCCCGTTTATCATAGTTCTCTATTTGAA